>NC_058088.1:107528475-108751460 GCF_014858855.1 Bufo gargarizans
TTTTTTGTCCTTTCAGTGATCTGAGGAGCAGACGGACTTCTTATTTATGCTTTCACACATTATAAACACTCATTAAAGCTCAATCCTTATCTTACTGATAAGAATGTGGCTTAAATCAGTGTTTATGACTCTCAATAGTTTAGAAATAAGGGTTATTAGATGACCAGCACAAAGTGAAAGTGAAATTACAAGTTACACAGTTAGAAAAAAAGTTAACCCTTTGTGACTCAGTAGCCCAATATTTTTTAATAAAGACCAATTGAAAATATGATTTTTAGCCAAAAATAAGTTAAATGCAATCATAAAAAAATTGACTCCATAGGTGTACATAGTGTCACCACCAGTTCTGTGAGAAGGTCTGGCAGACGTTCTTCTCTACCTCTTGTATGATGTTCTTTGTTTTGGTTTCACTTTGTCATCTCTTTTCCTTCGGCCAGGTGTCACTTATTTAGACTAATCGTCTTCTTTTATATTCCCTCCCATACTGCCTCACTTTGCGGTTTATACTACTTCCTGGATAAAGTGTTCACTGCTGGAGGCTGCTGCTGCTGTTTGCTCAGATAAGTCTTTTACTTTATGGTGTTTCCCTGCTGGCTTGATTCTAGGTGACCCTGACTCCGTCCGTATTTAGTGCAGGGAGCCGGTGGTCGTGTCCCCTCACTATTATAGGATTTTCAGGTGTCACACAGTCTTAGGCACGTGGGCATGCAATCGTCTACCACTGAGACCCTTGCATGTGCACAGCAGTCAGGGAGAGCTCTTAGGGTTTTATAGGGCTCACCTATATGCTCCTTAGTTTGGGATCAAGCCAGTCGGTTGTTTATTTATAAGTTCCAGCTATCTGCAATTTCACCCGTGACACATAGCCTTTAAGTCTCTAACAATGAAGTTGTGTTGTAAGGGTATTTTAAGTACTAATTGGTTGTGTCTCCTTTTTAATTATTATATGACCTTCTTCATATATATATATATTATTTTTTATTTTTTTATTTGTAATGTAGTGAGTTAGGGATAGTTTGGTTATATAACATATACAAACCACTCATTGTGCTGTTAAGGCCACATTCCTGAGTCATTATCTCAGAGACGAGCGTGCTTCACACTGGACATCCTCAAGAGGAAGGGGCTCAAAGGTATAAACTTTGCTGCACACAGACAGTTAATAGGCACTCCATTGAGGAAAAACATCCAGGCAGGATATTGCGGCTGAAACACTATTTCTTTCTTGTATCACCTTGGGGTGTCGACCATGTGTTACCAAAGTCACCCCCATATTGTGTGCAGGCCAGTAATTTACTTTTACTACTCTGCATGTGAATTTTTTGTTTTATATATTTTCACATTTACTAAATATATTTATTCACTTAGCCTGAGTAAGCTTATTTATTCTCAAATCTTTTGAATTCACGTTATAAAACTGAAGTCCATTTGAAGACCTGTCAACAGGAAAAGTCCCCCCGAACTACTATAATATGTGGATAGCTGTGGAGACGTAGATTCCAAATATGTAATTTATTACTTCTGAAATCATTTTCACTGTAGCAAATGGTCAGGCTCTACATTGTAATGCCCCCTCCCCCACCCCGGACTCTTAAAGGGATTTTCTGAGATTAATTTTTAATAAACATGTTCATACAGTGCTTTGCTCATGTTCATCTTGCTCATCCTTTTTTTATTTTTCAATTTGGACTTTTCTGACCCATTTTTATGTATACCAATCACTCTGGTTTGTTCACATCCTGTATGTAGCACTTCCTGTTACTGTAGCCCACCAAACCTACGATAAACTTTTCCGTTCTCTGCCACAGCTCTAGGAACGCCCAGGTAGTTTATAGCTCCTCCCAGCCAGCTAGTTACATAGACACTCCCCTATCACGGGCATGAACATAAACTCATAGGAAATAAGGAAGCCCACAGCCCGGAAGATAGGAGCAATAAAGATAAAAAAACACATTGCAAAATGAGTTTCCTTCGTAAATGATTTTTAACCGGAAAGGCCCTTTAAGCTCTGACAAACTGTACAGAAGGATTCCTAGTTGTCTCATTAGTATACAGAGGCTGTTTGCTAACTTTCTGTGGGGGAGTAAAAGTAAGTGCAGAAACAATAATTACATCATTGGAATCTGAAATTTGAATTCAGTTATCCACACATTATAGTAGTTCATGGCCGATTTTCATGGTGACAGATCTCATTAAAGGAGTATCTGGCTGTCTTGCATCTACAACCATGATCTGCAGACAAAAGCCATCAGAAGAAGATACTGGTTTTCGAATGGTCTTCACTGTCCTAGATGTAATTATTTTTTTAATTGTAGGTAGATCTCAAAAATCTCTTAGTAGGAGAAATATGCAAGGAAAAGTTGGGAAAAGTTCCTATTGAATACAAAAGCAAGAAACCTTTGGAGCCAGTGATCTCTGCCACAGCAGATGTTACTCCTGGTATTGAGTGACAGAATATCCACTTCACTATGGTATATGCAGCAAAAGTACAGTAATTGAGCAATACAATGTTTAAGGTAAGATATTAAGATGCATGTCTACTTTGAAAAATCTGTATTTATAATGATTTCCTAAAAATAATCTGATCACAGCATGCCAATCAAATGGGATACCATGATCAGCTATAATCTTAAAGGTTTGTCCTACAAAGAATTGTTTATAGTTAAATCCAGCCCATAATTATAAACTTTTTTGGGGGGGATTTACATTTATCAAACAAAGTTTATACCCCTAAATATTCAAGGAGTTATGTTAGTATAGCGCCACCTGATGTTTCTATTTAACAGCCATGATGTATCCACCTCAGTAAATGTGTAGAGGTGGACACACATGCTCATTTTGTTTCTCTTTATGTTTCTTCAGGTGTAAAAGAGGGATTTCTGGTGAGAAAAGCCGGCTACTTCTGAAGCTGCAGAATTTTCTGTGCTTGTCAGAGAAGATGCTGTGGCTTCAGAAACATCTAGATCATCACACCAGGGACCACTCACACATCCAAAGAAGTAGAGGGAAGGCAAGATTGAGCCTGTGTGACCACCTGTGCATGTCTAATGACCTGGACACAGAAAGGCTGCTCCATCGAAACAACAAATGGAGCTATTCTTACATTATTCCTGAAATATCTCTGCATATGAGCATTTTTTTTAATTAGTGTAAATATAAAAAAATATCATAATTATGAGTTGACAATATTTTTCATGTGACAACCACTATAAGGCCTTGTTAACATTTCTGATTTTCACTGACATGTGCTGTCCACATTTTCAATATGTTTTGACTGTGGGTCCGTGACAAAAATCACAGAGACATGCACTACTTTGGTCTGTTATGTGGACCACACACATCCACTAAAGTCTATGGCATCAATGTTTGGTCTGTTTTTCAATGACCACATATAGTCCATGGAATAAGAATGACACACAGACTGCAAAAAACAGACACACAGACCAAACACAGACCCTTCATGGATGAAACACAGACCAAATTTTTCATTGACATCAAATGGACAAATAAATGTGAATGAAGTCTATGGAAAACCTGGCAGAAAGCTTTCAATTTTAAAGCACCACAACAGGGGAGATGAAGTGTTACATGATCCATGGCTGTCCCCCAAGAGAGAAACTCTGTTTATATCTATTCACCACTCTGGATAAGTGATGGAAGACCAGAATTACGGACAACCCTCTGTGTGTTAAAGTCCATTAAAGTATTACAGGGTAGTCACCAGTAGCACTAATGTCAATAGTTGTCTACAAGCAGTGGTAGCTCTACTGAACAGTGCTCTGTAATAGATGGTTCATTTATTGGACCCATAACACCAGAGGTGTAGCTTGAAGCTCGTATCTGATGTTTTTTGTCTAAAAGGAAAAACCCCTAGGGAAGCTTGTCAGAGAAGGCTCTTTCTGTGAATATTCACACGTGGAATTTGGCATTTCGGATGAGATCGTGACCTTTCAGGCCAAATCACTCTACACGCAAAGCACCACAGGAACCTGTTCTCAAAGTCTGACACAAGGCTGTATTATTCCCATTGACGAAGTATACCCTGATTTGATCTGTGAATAAAGGTGCCCGGACATAGGTAGGAGTAGCACGGTACAATATCATCTGGCGAGTAGTCGCAGCTCATGTTATAAACAAAATAAGCGGCAAAAGCGGCACATAAAAGCTTTTTTCTTCTACAGTGACGTTGCTGTTAATTGCTCTAAATTACCATTTTTTGCATTCTATCACTAAGCTATCATTAAGCACAGCAGAGCATGAGAATTAGCTACCAAGGAAAAATATGGACTTGTGAAGCAAGAATACATTAAACGGCTATTCAACGACAAACATTTATCACCTATCCACACAATAGGTTATAAATTTATGATCAACGGGGGTCCCACTAGCTCCCCCACCAATCACTAGAACAGGGATCCAGAGCTACCTGTTCCAGAGGTATTTGAATGGAGCGGTGGTCATGCACCCTGCCACTCCATTCAAAGACTACAGATGTAGCAATGGACACCATTATTTTAAAGTAGCATTCCTACAAAAAAATGTATTCTCTGACCTGTTAGAAAGGTGCATGATGTAAACTGTAGTAAAAGCAATCTTCTTACCAGTGACTGTAGTTGTGAGTTATAGTCTCCCTTCTGATCCTGAGCTGTGTTATGTGACCCTTCAAATAACACAGTGTGGACAGGAAGTCACTTTCTCTATGTATTCCTATGGGAGCCTCAATGTCAGTCTCACAGGAATGAATGGAGAAGTAACTGTCTTCCTGTCGTATGTCAGTTGAAGAGGCAGAGTGTTGGTCACATGACACAGCTGAGGTTTAGAAGAGAGGATATAACTCACAAATACAATCACCAATGAGATTACCTTTACTACAGTTTACATCATTAACCTTTCTACCTGGTTAGAGAATAAACATTTTTGTGGAAGTTCTAATTTAACTACAGTACAACAACACAAAAAAAACACTGCTCTGCAGGGTAATTTCACCCTCACTCACCCTATCGTCAACTCTGGCCTCTTCAGTTTCCGTAGGCAGGCCCATCACACATGACAATCAAGCACCAGCATCTCCCATAAATGCATTGTAGGGAGCTCTTGTCAACCTCTCCTTGCCCTCACAGTCCTTCACATATATCCCCAGCAATTCCACTAATAAATAGTAGCACTATGGTATATAATGCCCCCCCCACCCATTTCCTTCTCCACTGTCTAGAGAGAGATATAGCTATGAATTTAAAAGTAGAGACAAATGAATGAAAGGTGTTTACTATGAGATCACCATGTCCAGGTTAGAAATGTAAAATGCAATGGAAGAAAACTAAAAGATGCTCCATGTTGCAATCGCACTGTGGATCTCTGATGAAAGCAATTTGATTTTAGGCTTGAATTTTATTATATTTTGTAAGTACAATAAAACCTGTTGGTTGCGGAACTACCTGGTGGAACTTCACTATTTGTGCTATAACTTCCCTCTAGGGTGCTGTTGTACGTGAGTGCACCAGCCTCTGGTTACCGATTGTTTGGCTACAAGGTGGATTAACCTGAACATTGGAAAGAAGGGTCGGAGACTGGAACTCTACACTCATAAGGCAGCGCAATCAACATTTTGTGGAACAATCGCACTGTCAGCGTCCCAGCATAGGCGGTCCTGATGACATCATCATGCCACTTGTGACCCCGGCACACACAGTTACGATAATGTCATCACTCCACAGCCTCCTGTGCCGTTCATGCACTGCATCACTGTCTTAAGGGTGAACTTCAGAGCAGGGTATCATTGGCTCTCATGTACCACCTCAGTATTTAAAGGGGTTATCCAATCCTAAAAAAAACTCTGAATATACTTACCCAGGTCCCCGCTCCCTGCGCCTGCTCCTGGTCACCCGCGATGCTAGGAAGGCTCGTCCCCGTCACTGCCTGTCATTGGCTGCTCCCCTCGACACCGGATGTTTACATCCGTGGACCAGGAGTGGCACAGGGAGCGGGTACCCAGGTAAGTATATTTCGTGTGGGGGGCCCGGCACATAGGGGGGCTTTATTTAGGATTGGATAACCCCTTTAACTATAGTTCCTTCCTGATGACCGAGACACAGTTGAATTTGGGAGCACACCTGTGGCCACCGGCATGGTAATAAGTACTTAATGTGGGAGTGTTATTCCACTATGTACCTGGCGTAAGGCTGAGAGGAGATCTCAAGTGGTCCCCTGGGCATAGACCCACTGCAGGAGTTTCCTGGGAGGACCTATGGCCAGTCTACCGCTGACCATGCCAGCACTGAGAGAAGGGAGCAGGGAAGCTACTGAGCACGTCTGGTCCATCACTGAGTGTAGAATGATCCACAGCAGGGAGCGCTACCATAGAGGAAAATGTACTCTTAATAAAATATTATTTTTATTGCATGTACAGTATATTGCAATACTACTTCAAATGCCCTATTTATTGCTCAGTAATACTTTTTTTGTGGGAGGACCCCTTTAAGAAGATAAAATAAAGCTGCCAAATGTCTCTGAAATTCTGCCACCTTAGCTTAGAATTGCAGGCAGCACCATGAGTCAGTCTCTCTCTCCATTTCGAACTGTTCATCTTGTTACATCTTCATTGAAGATCTAGGTTTCCAGAATCAATAAGTTACAAAGCTGTCATCTGGATAGAAATCAGCTGGCTGATCTGCAGGAAATACTTCGCCAGCTGATGGAGATGAAAAATACTAAGATTTATAGATGGAGCAAGTGTCAATAAGTCAGCTGCTAAAAATACAATGAGGGAAATCTATCATTCCCCTATGCCATCGATTTAGTGTTAAAGGGGTTGTCCTGGTTCAGCTCTGAACCCGGACAAACCTCCATTTCCACCCAGGCAGCGCCCCTGACTTGAGCATCAGAGCAGTTCATGCTCCGATGCTCTCCTTTGCCCTACGCTATATCACGCAGAGCAAAGGCTCTTTCGTTTACAATAACACACTGCTGGGTGGAAGCTTCCACCCAGCAGTGTGTTCGGTGACGTCACTGGCTCTGATGGGCGGGCTTTAGCACTGCCCTAGCCGTTTTACTGGCTAGAGCAGCGGTAAAGCCTGCCCATCAGTGCCGGTGAGGTTACCGGGCTCCCTGAGCAGCCAGAAGAAGAGGCTTCAGCTCGCCTGCAAGAGACCCGGTAAATCACTGAGTATAAGAAAACAGTCACTTCCTGCTAAGAATTTCCTATATGAAAACGGGGCTTCAGAAATATGTGGCAAAGGTAGGACATGCATGTATGTAATATGTATGTCACTCTAGTACTATTACAGCAATGTCCCCAATCCCGGACAACCCCTATAAAAAGTCACAAAACCTGGTTTTGCAACTTTTGAAATGGTTTTGTGACTATATTTAGTTGCAACTAGCATCTTTATGCTGCCGTTGACAGTTTCCAAACAGGGGACTTGGCCAAGGCAGGGAAGGGGACGTGATCAGCCCCCGCAAAAAATTTATCTTCATATGAAGCTAGAAATCTACGGCAGGTCAGGGCTGCTGGCATCTTTTGGTAAGGCCACCTGCTCCAGCACATTTATCATGTATGCCAGCCAAGAGCTAGACTAGATGTCAGTTTAGAACATGGACTGCCAGAAGAGGCATTCTGCAAATCGTCATAAATTAAATGGCTGTTGTAGAAGCGCGTAATTCTTGGTAAGCAGGAATTTCAACCAGGCAACTAACTACATGTAAAGAGTTTTGCAGGAATTTATCAAGCCCTGCTCCAGAATGCTGTTTTCAAAAAGTTGCTGAACAGGGCTTTTGTGGCCAGGTGTTACATTTTTGTGCCTTTTCGCATTTTTACACCACTCCAGTTCTGAAAAATAGATGGAAAAGTGGGTGTGGTTAGCTATGTGAAAGCGTATCTGTCAGCATGACCAACCCTATTAAGGCTAAAACACACGACCGTATGTATTTTGTGGTGCGCAAAGCACGAATCAGCAAAATATAGATATTGGCCTGCGCCCCTTCATAACTTCGGCTGATCCACCACCAGCTTATGGGTTTATTAAGACTGGCGTCTAAAACACTGGTCTTAATAAATTACCCTCTTTATTTCTCCAGGCTGAATAGTTGCAGAGATATACAGTACAGACCAAAAGTTTGGACACACCTTCTCATTCAAAGAGTTTTCTTTATTTTCATGACTAAAATTGTAGATTCACACTGAAGGCATCAAAACTATGAATTAACACGTGGAATTATATACATAACAAAAAAGTGTGAAACAACTGAAAATATGTCATATTCTAGGTTCTTCAAAGTAGCCACCTTTTGCTTTTGATTACTGCTTTGCACACTCTTGGCATTGTTTTGATGAGCTTCAAGAAGTAGTCACCTGAAATGGTTTTCACTTCACATGTGTGCCCTGTCAGGTTTAATAAGTGGGATTTCTTGCCTTATAAATGGGGTCGGGACCATCAGTTGCGTTGTGGAGAAGTCAGGTGGATAGTCCTACTGAATAGACTGTTAGAATTTGTACAAACCGGATTCCCAAAAAGTTGGGACACTATACAAACCGTGAATAAAAATGATGTGGAGATGGCAAATGTCAATATTTTATTTGTAATAGAAGGTAGATGACAGATCAAACGTTTAATCCGAGTAAATGTATCATTTTAAAGGAAAAATACGTTGATTCAAAATTTCACGGTGTCAACAAATCCCCAAAAAGTTGGGACAAGTAGCAATAAGAGGCTGGAAAAAGTAAATTTGAGAATAACGAAGAGTTGGAGGACCAATTAACACTAATTAGGTCAATTGGCAACATGATTGGGTATAAAAAGAGCTTCTCAGAGTGGCAGTGTTTCTCAGAAGCCAAGATGGGTAGAGGATCACCAATTCCCACAATGTTGCACAGAAAGATAGTGGAGCAATATCAGAAAGGTGTTACCCAGCGAAAAATTGCAAAGACTTTGCATTTATCATCATCAACTGTGCATAACATCATCTGAAGATTCAGAGAATCTGGAACAATCTCTGTGCGTAAGGGTCAAGGCCGTAAAACCATACTGGATGCCCGTGATCTCTGGGCCCTTAAACGACACTGCACCATAAACAGGAATGCTACTGTAAAGGAAATCACAGAATGGGCTCAGGAATACTTCCAGAAACCATTGTCAGTGAACACAATCCACCGTACCATCCGCCGTTGCCAGCTGAAACTCTACAGTGCAAAGAAGAAGCCATTTCTAAGCAAGATCCACAAGCTTAGGAGTTTTCACTGCGCCAGGGATCATTTAAAATGGAGTGTGGCAAAATGGAAGACTGTTCTATGGTCAGACGAGTCACGATTCAAAGTTATTTTTGGAAATCTGGGACGCCATGTCATCCGGACCAAAGAGGACAAGGACAACCCAAGTTGTTATCAACGCTCAGTTCAGAAGCCTGCATCTCTGATGGTATGGGGTTGCATGAGTGCGTGTGGCATGGGCAGCTTGCATGTCTGGAAAGGCACCATCAATGCAGAAAAATATATTCAGGTTCTAGAACAACATATGCTCCCATCCAGACGTCATCTCTTTCAGGGAAGACCCTGCATTTTTCAACAAGATAATGCCAGACCACATTCTGCATCAATCACAACATCATGGCTGCGTAGGAGAAGGATCCGGGTACTTAAATGGCCAGTCTGCAGTCCAGATCTTTCACCTATAGAGAACATTTGGCGCATCATAAAGAGGAAGGTGCAACAAAGAAGGCCCAAGATGATTGAACAGTTAGAGGCCTGTATTAGACAAGAATGGGAGAGCATTCCTATTTCTAAACTTGAGAAACTGGTCTCCTCTGTCTCCAGACGTCTGTTGAGTGTTGTAAAAAGAAGGGGAGATGCCACAGAGTGGTGAAAATGGCCTTGTCCCAACTTTTTGGGGATTTGTTGACACCATGAAATTCTGATTCAACATATTTTTCCCTTAAAATGGTACATTTTCTCAGTTTAAACTTTTGTTCCGTGATTTATGTTCTATTCTGAATAAAATATTAGAAGTTGGCATCTCCACATCATTGCATTCAGTATTTATTCACGATTTGTATAGTGTCCCAACTTTTTGGGAATCCGGTTTGTATTATGGCAGGAAAGGAAGACCAAGAGTTACCTCTGCTGCGGAGGATACATTCATCCGAGTCACCAGCCTCAGAAATCGCAGGTTAACAGCAGCTCAGATTAGAGACCAGGTCAATGCCACACAGAGTTCTAGCAGCAGACACATCTCTAGAACAACTGTTAAGAGGAGACTGTGTGAATCAGGCCTTCATGGTAGAATATCTGCTAGGAAACCACTGCTAAGGACAGGCAACAAGCAGAAGAGACTTGTTTGGGCTAAAGAACACAAGGAATGGACATTAGACCAGTGGAAATCTGTGCTTTGGTCTGATGAGTCTTTGAGATCTTTGGTTCCAACCACCGTGTCTTTGTGCGACGCAGAAAAGGTGAACGGATGGACTCTACATGCCTGGTTCCCACCGTGAAGCATGGAGGAGGAGGTGTGATGGTGTGGGGGTGCTTTGCTGGTGACACTGTTGGGGATTTATTCAAAATTGAAGGCATACTGAACCAGCATGGCTACCACAGCATCTTGCAGCGGCATGCTATTCCATCCATTTTGCGTTTCGTTGGACCATCATTTATTTTTCAACAGGACAATGACCCCAAACACACCTCCAGGCTGTGTAAGAGCTATTTGACAATGAAGGAGAGTGATGGGGTGCTGCGCCAGATGACCTGGCCTCCACAGTCACCGGACCTGTACCCAATCGAGATGGTTTTGGGTCAGCTGGACCGCAGAGTGAAGGCAAAAGGGCCAACAAATGCTAAGCATCTCTGGGAACTCCTTCAAGACTTTTGGAAGACCATTTCAGGTGACTACCTCTTGAAGCTCATCAAGAGAATGCCAAGAGTGTGCAAAGCAGTAATCAAAGCAAAAGGTGGCTACTTTGAAGAACCTAGAATATGACATATTTTCAGTTGTTTCACACTTTTTTGTTATGTATATAATTCCACATGTGTTAATTCCTAGTTTTGATGCCTTCAGTGTGAATCTACAATTTTCATAGTCATGAAAATAAAGAAAACTCTTTGAATGAGAAGGTGTGTCCAAACTTTTGGTCTGTACTGTATGAATACTTATATTTTTTAAATTCACAAGGGGTCTCCAACTAGTTAATCTGCATAAATATAAAAATCTATATATCTCTGTAACTATTCAAAGAGAAAAGAAATATAGAATCATACTCAGCAATATATCTGGTTTAATAGGGTTGATTACGCTGATAGACGCTCTTTAATGAGTTTCACTCCCTGTATTTGACTGGGGCTTTTTTTTAAACTCGCAAAAAAAAAATTAAAAATCCCAAAGCCTCTACAGCAGGCAGGTGGTGCAGTAAACTGAAGTAAAATTTCTAGACAGAAAAAGTTAGATTTAAAGGGCTTCTGTCACCCCACTAAAGACATTTTTTTTTGGCTACTTAAATTCCTTATCCTGCGATATATCAATATATAATGCTCTTACTCATTTTCGTTCAGCAGTTTCTTTAAAAAACTGACTTTTATAATATGTAAATTACCTCTCTACCAGCAAGTAGGGCGGTTACTTGCTGGTAGCAGCCGCATCCTCCTTTCATAAAGACGCCCCCTCCTCATGTTGATTGATAGGGCAAGCGAATGCACTCGTCCTCTGGCTAGCCCTGTCTGCGTTCAAAATCTGGCGTCTGCGCCGTACCGGTCTTCAATCGGCGCAGGCTCACTGAGAGGAGGACGCTCGCTTGGCCGCTCCTTCCTCAGTGTGCCAGAAGCCCCTTAAAGATGAGCTGGATTTAATAAACCATGGGGAAAATTCATTATTTTCCCTACGTCATTTTTTGGCATAAAAAAGTTGCAAATCCAACTTTGACTCTAGCTCATTCATCATTATTTTCGCCAAAAAGAGGCATAAGTAATGACTGAGATCTATGGCAGCTCCGAGCTGCTGCCGATTTCATTCTGGCGCATGGAGAGCCAGAGGAGGCCTGATCCTCGTCATAAATTACATGGCTTTTCTGGCAGCACAGGCCAGGCCCATCAAGCATATGCTGGCCTTGATGAATCAGGGTCAATGTGCACAGTCTGACAAATCTGGCGCAAAGTATGGAAATCCAGACTCAGGGAAAACTGACTCTGAATATTCCCCCCTTTGTATGTTCTTCTTGGGTTGAGTAGCAATAAAGTGGGGATAAGCCGGAGCTCACAGAATAGCAAAACAAGACAAAAAATACGCCATACAAACACCATTACCATGGTAACCTCAGGCACTCCAGAACTCCAGGCAGTTTCCTTCCTCTTCAAACCACGTATTGTTGAAAATCTAAACACAGCCTTTCCTGTGTATTCACTGTACATCTATCTATAGATACATATGAGAACCTGGCAACATGCCTATAAATAAAATACTCTTAGGGTACATCTACATGGGACATAAAATACAGAGGAAAGTCCTCTGCGGCAAAAGATGCAGCAAAAATCGCGTATTTTGACTTGGAAATGGCTGTGGAAAAGAGTGAAAGCCATGGTGGAGATCAGCGGCATAATTCAGATTTGAACACCGAATCGCAGGTGAATATACACCACTTATTTTCACGCGGCATGTTGATGATATTTCTTAAAATCTCGCCTACTTTCCTGGTACGGTACAATGCTGTGGATTTGCTGCATGAAAATCTGCAACAGCGAATCTACAGCGTATCTGCCACTTCTGAACCCATCCAAAAGAAGTAAAAATTGGTCAACAGAAGATTGTCTGTGGAGAGTTGGTCTGGGTATGACCCTGGGTAATTAGTGGTTTGACCGTCACCACTTGAAAAGCAGTCTCGATGGGGGGGTGTCCTGGAGAAATGTAATTTTTTTTTTTTGTGTGTTTAAAAATTTTAAACTTAAAAACGCCACACAAAAAGTCATAAATGTGCAACATAGACATGACATTTACTGTAAGGACTTCTTACAATTTACCAATTTTGGAAGTGCCCATACACATTAGAGGAAAGTGAGCAAACTTGCCAATTTCAATAGGATCACCCATCTATGTCATATGTATGTGAGGGTTCAGATTTTTCCCTCCAAAAGTAGATATTCGGGAAAAAAAAGGATTAGGCATGTTAGACATCAACATGCCTAATCAACATTCCTGTTCCCTTGCTACCAGGAGAGATAAGCCAATTCCAGGGGTATCTTGCAGCAGCTTATTAACCTCTCACAACTGAAAATACATGGACACATGGCCAAGCCAACTGGGCATGTGGATTTGGGAGGAATACAGTAGATGTTGGTTGACCAAGCTTTTGGCCAACAGCTGCTGAAGGTGTATGGCCACCTTCAGGCAGGTCATACATATAAGATAGCTATTATCTAATTTAACTCCCTTAGAAAACTGTTGTAAAAATACAAATTCAAAAACTAAAAATAGATTTGTCTCAAAACAAAATAATCCTGAATATAGGAGTCAGAGCTTAATTCAGACAAAAGAAAACGTAGTAGTAGTGAAAGTAATATACCGGCCTCTGAATCATCAGACATTGAATTCTGCACATATTACTGACTAATTAATTGTGCATTTTACAGATAATTGCTAGAATGTACAACTCAGTATATATATTGTTGTATAACCCATGAGGCATTTCTTCAAGAGAAGAGGCCAACCTTACGTTATCATGCAAGGACAGGATATTACACAAGACAAATGCATAAAATCTGGACCAATAACATGGTGCAGACATAACAGATGTCACAAAATGCTAATCTCTAAATTCAATTAAATATTTTCTTTAGAAAAAATGTTAGGTCAGCAGCCCATGCCCGCCGCCATCCTTGGGATGGGCACCATTAAATTTCCTTGTTGCTGCCACCACAGCTCTACAGCAGCCTGGACCTGCTAGCCCTTCTCTGTCCTCTAGCAGTGGGCTCAGCCACAGTTCTTTGGTCCCATCTTCTGCTGCAGTCCGCGGCCCACTTGCCTGCTAGGACCCTACAGCCTTCCCATAGGGTGCATAGATACTACATGCCTCCAGCGCGTGCACCCTAATTTTTGCCAGCCAGTGGCTGGTAACCCTGGGCTGCTTGAGGCACCTACCCTTGGAAATAAGTTTCCTAGCTTGCTACCTCCTACAAGGATGTGCCCGCTTACATTTATCTGCTTGTGTACCAACAACTGCCCAATTCCTGGATTCTGACCCTCTGCTTCCTGACCTGTGTCTGTTTATCATATTGACCGTGAGCTGCCTGCCCTGACCTTCAGACTATTTCTCGGATACGCACGTACTCTACCTGCCCTGACCTTGGCCTGTTACTGACTACGAGATTGCCTGATCCTTCAGTGCTCTGTATCGGTGTCTCTGAACCATGTGGACTGGCTGTCAAACACACAAGGATGAATCCAACATGTAGAAGCCTGGTATCTCCTCTGCAGCAAAGTCCAGAACAGCCTGCCGGATCAACAGAGGTGTGAACCTACCCTTACGTTGTCTCATTAAGCATTGACAGACATGTCTAAAAACTGTGTCCCAAATTCCAGACTAGTTGTTCTTTATTTGTAACAGTGATCACAGGACTCACTGCTTCTGTTAATCATTTGTAATTTAGCGAAAACAGCTATCTGAGACCACAGCTCGTCTTTGCTGCCAGGAAAACAGCGCACAGGTGAGCACACACTCATCATAATGCTGCAGGTAAGTTCTGGGCCATTGTCTGGTACTGTTACAGTGCATTTAAATTACATGTTTTGATCGGTGAGAGTCTGAATTACTGAAACTCCCATCAATTGCAGGAAACCCCATCCACATGTATTGCACTGTACACGCCTTCAGATTTCCTTGGCAATTCTTCATAATGTAAATTCACCTTTATGGGACTATATAAATGGCACTTATACGGGGCACTGCGGATGGCACTTTTATGGTGTTTATTACAAGGGTACTTTGACTGCTAATAGGAGAAATATATAGATATCTTTTGGGCTCCCAGGTTAAACCAACAAAGTGGGATGAAAAATACATGTCATAGATTTTCATTGGTGGGGGTCTGAGAGCTGAGACTCCCACTGATGGCTTGAATGAGGAGAGAGAAGCACTCACGTACAGCGCCGTCTCTCCTCGCTGCAGGACACAGGCTCAATACAAAGTCGATGAGTTCATCTTGATTCAGTCTCCTGCACCAAGGACAAACTGCCCTTCTCTGTCCTCATTCTAGTGATCGGTAGGGGTCTGAACACGCGGATCCCCACTGATTACTATGTTATGACAGATCACAAGTTTTTTCAGAGTACAGGGATCCTTTAAACCAAAGAAAAGCAGATATAAATTGGCGTTATTGTCTAGACATGTGGGAAGTATAAAAAGATTGTAAGAGTATATTGAAAGGATGGCTTCTCAGCCAGACTCCCTGCACATCTGTGTCTCTGACTCCTAACAGATGCTCTATGATAAAGATTTACACAACTCTATAAGCAGATCCACTTCTGCTCATAGCTACTGATTATGTGACTAATACTCCATGCTTGTCATACAAAGCCTTAGGGCTTTTAATCTGTGAATTCATCTTTGTACTGTTATGTAACACTTATAACGCTTCTGTCTTCTATTAAACTGTGGGACTGTGGGGTTCCAAGTGCCCAACAAGCAAATGACCAGCCACTTCAGTATTCTTTTCTGTATACGCCAGCTGCACACTGTATATAGAGACTAGAGATGAGCAAATCAATTCTAAATGAGTGGTATTTGTCTTGAATTTCCCCAAAATTACATACTGTAGCTTGGCTCCTATCCACTACTCTGGCACAGCCACGACACGGTGGACAGAACCTTGTCAGTTCCCCAAATGACCTGAGGACAGACCATCAATACCTTAGTACCCGAATACCTCTTTATGTAAGAAGCACATGTGAATATATGAAATTCTGTATTAGAGAAACTGTCATCACCTGTGATCATGACTAAGAACAACACTGTTCGAAACGCGTAGATCGTGGGGATAAGTGGGTCACAGTATCACTGTTGCTGGATGAACCTAATGTATGGTGACCAAATAAAGACCGGGATTTCTTCATCACGTCCTTCTGGTGCTGGAGCATTTTTCTACTTGAAACTGTCATCACCGTCTAGCATCTGTAGTGCCCCTTCCTCTGCCTGGAGGCTTTTCTAAATGTTCAGAAACCTTATTTTCCCAAAGTAACATAGTAAATAGAAGACATGGAGGAAAGGTATGTAGCTGCAGTCTGTCTATGAGAGGACAGAGACCTGGGGAGACATACTGATAACCTAAAAGTGATCATCACGGTACCAGAACCAACCTACTGAACCCATGTAGAGATAAAATACACATTTTCAAAAGCCAAACAGAAGAAAGGAAAAAGACTCAAAAATTGTACCTTAGTCACCCAATTTCTGAGAGCAATACGTCCAAAATCCCAGTTGTATAAGGATTTAAAGAGGTTGTCCAGCCTTTTTTCTCAGTATAGGCCATCACTAGCTAATGAGCGGGGGTCTGACATCCCGCACCCCCACTGATCAGCGGCTGTAGAGTAGCTCTGTCAATGGAAGTCAGCAGGAGAACCATACAACACTGTGAACATTGTAGTGGACCGCTCTTTTTACTGTAGCGCTCTTCCCATTGAAGTGCGACTGATCAGCGGGGGTACAGGGTGTCGACCCCAGACGATCAACTAGTGATGGCCTATACAGAAACGGCTGGACAACCTCTTTCATTGGGATTTTTCAAGTAACCTCAAGCACTCTTTAGCAGCAAATACATTTTTGGGCGGTTTCTGCATATACCTTGCACATGACTCGGGCCATGGCCTGGTAATCTAAAGGTTCATGTCACACTGTTTATAACCATTTACAATGCTCTGAGTATGAACATGAGGATTCTATACAATTGCAAAATTGAAATAAAAAAGCTAACTAGAAAAATACAGAGCCACTGACAGCTGTAACAGAGTGTTACCTGATGCTACTAACAGGATTGCGTTGCCACATTAGATCTGTGTCACCAGGCAGGTTTAATAGACGTAATTATGGATAATCTTGTCAACAAAGACCAAATACACATTCCACGTGTCAAAATAATATATGTTATGGCTAATAAGTGCCAAGTAGCCTGGTATGTTATTCTAACTACAACTCAAAGACATCATACTATGGGTCTCCTGTCAACATGAAGCCAGTGTGCCCAACTGAAACATAGATTTACACTGGAAGCAATTTCTTAAAGACCCGTACCCTTTTATCATGTATAAACTGTGCACCAAACAGCCGTAACATCAACCTCCTTGTGCCAAAATAACAACTCTGACCCATCGAGGCATGAACTCCACAAGACTTCTGAAGGTGCCCTGTGGTATACATTACCAAGATGTTACCAGCACATCTTTTAGGTCCACAGAACCTTGATTGGATCAAGATTTAGGGAACTTGGAGGTCAACACCTTGAACTCTTTGTCATGTTCCTGAAACCATTCCATGCAGCATGACCAGGGGTGCACCTAGCCTTTCTGCTGCCTGAGGCGAAAACTGAAACGGCGTGCCAACCCCCCAATGCCAATTTCTAAACCTAACCCTTTCCCTCCAGCCGTACTGTTAAAGACATACTTGGAAAATATTACATACAGAGCTACAAAACATACAGCACCACATACTGTGCCTCCCAATACTATACTGCAGAAACAGATAACCCTCCTTGCCACCTTTGCCCCTACCTGGTGCTGCCTGAGGCAATCGCCTTATTGGCGGTGCACCCCTGAGCGTGGCATTGTACAATGTTTAGGTAGGTGGTACAGGAACATCTACATGAATGCCAGGACCCAATATTTCCCAGCAGAACACTGCCCAGAGCATCACACTGCCTCCTATGGCTTGTCATCTTCCCATAGTTCACCTAAGTGCCATCCTTTCTCAGGAACACCCACCTACCCACACACTGAATGGCATTTCTTATCTGTCAGCATTATGGAAATCTCCTTGCATTTCCAAGATTACCAGGATCCACTTCAATTAGAAGAAATGAAGTGTCTGACTCCAAGGGGAAATATCAGCTTCATGGTAGTTTTCTGATGACAGTGAGGGACATGGCATAAGCATCAGGATGTTAAAGATGGTTCACAGATGAAATGCAATGGGGGAATACTGTAGGGTGGATCGATATACTGTGTGAAGAATAAAAGCTAATTGCCTGGTGCAACACAGAGGGTAGAGTCCTGAGAGGAGCACTGGCAGCTAGGATGGGGTTAACTCGTGCAGCCCATGTGATAATAAGGCAACAGGTAGAGTGCAGCCCACAGTCACCAGTGCAATGAATGGATGAGCTGGGGGTCAGTGCATGACACTGGTTGTGAGGGTGGAGGGCTGCCTGGCTCATGTGTGAAGGGTTAATGCATGGCAGTAATCCTAATGCCACCCCAGTGTGGGCAGCGTGTCAGCAAGGTGTCACTCCCCCTCCATCCTCCACCCCCTCCTGGTGCATTTCTCCAGCATCAGCAACATCCTCATCCCGGTCCGAGCTCAGGACCCGCCCGTGATGGGAGAATCCTCCTACAGGTGCCGCCTGGCACGGTCCTGCCTGCACCCACAGAGAAGCAGGGCCAGGCGTGCACGACTTCTTACCTGACGGAGCCATGGGTGCGCAGGCTGCCCGGGCAGGAGGGAGACGCCGGAGCCGCGGCTGCTGCTCTCTTCAGTCTGCAGTGCGGGCAGCGCGCATGCGGAGCGCACAGGCTGTGTGCCATCCACTCCTGAGAGGGGGGGCTCTGCCAGGGGAGGGCGGGAGGACGGGAACATCTGCTGCCAGGAGATGAGAGGTGGCGTGGATCTGGATGATGACAGTAGTAGTGGCTGCACTAGATCATGACATAATTCAGTGACAGGTGACAAGCGCTAGGTGCAAAGGGACCCTTGTTTCCATGACAACCGCGGTACACTGTGCAGTCATGGCTTCTCCTCCCACTCCTACACAATCAGCTGCACACTTGTTTTCAGCCCGGGTCACTGAAGTTCTCCCATAGTGAAGGCAGTCTGTAGATTATATATGTGTATGGCAGGGCCTGGCCCCAGGTGGGCCCATGAGGCAGGAGGTGGGCCCTATGCACCCCACATGAGTGGCACATGGCACAGTACACATCCAGCACCTGTCAGCCTACGGTATGTCCATGAATAAACTGGCTACCCAGGCTGGCCAATATCCTCCATCTCCCACCCCACCCGCTGGGAGGTCACCCCAGGCAGCCACAAACTGCATGACCTACCATTTTACCACAAATCCGCTTCATGGATGTGCAGTTTCCCTGCAAAACTCTGGTGCAATTAACTATCAATAGGAAAACTGCACAGTTTGGCGGTAAAACTGCTAGACGGTGCATTTTTTTGCCACAATGTCACCCTTTAGGCTCCATTCACACGTCCGTTGTTTCTTTCCTGATCTGTTCTGTTTTTTGCTGAACAGATTTGGACCCATTTATTTTCAATGGGTCCTGAAAAAAATCGGACAGCACAATGTCTGATTTTTTTTCAGGATCCATTGAAAATTAATGGGTCCAGATCTGGTCCAGATCTGTTCCGCAAAAAACAGATCAGGAAAGAAACAACGGACGTGTGAATGGACCCTTACAGGTTGTGCCATCTATGAAATCTGCACCTATCACGTGAAGTGGAGTCCACCTGTTCCCACCGCTTTCTCCATATACTTCAGTGGAGATATGGCCGCGTGCAAACACGGTTACCTTCTCACTGACGTGTTTGGGGGGTGCAGCCAATGGAAATCTGTAAACAGCGATCTCTGATGTGGAAATATATGCCTATAGCTGTATAGTGGGACCCCAGAATGTATTTTACTGGTGGGTACCAAGCATCCAAAGGTGTGCCTTGGGGTATGCCCACTAGTAACAGGCCACAATCTGAGGAGTATTGTATTTTCCTGGATAGGTTAGCAGTTCACACCGCAGTGATGCATGGAGGCCCTTGTAGGTGCCATGGTGCATTTCGAGGTTCATGATGCAGCCAAGGCCCTGGGTATAACTCTTACCCTTTAGAATTCATCTGGTAGAGGGTAGCACCTACTGTGACCAGAGGAGGCATAGCCCTCTCCTTAACTATAGAGGATATAGGAAACCATGAATTCATGACTTTCACTCACTCACTGCCTCTGCAACACCATGCTGTGATGGGAATTTCCTTTCATGACATCCTGTTACAAGTTCTTTAACCACTTCAACCCCGCTAGCTAAAACACCCTTAATGACCAGGCCACTTTTTACACTTCGGCACTACACTATTTTCACGGTTTATCGCTCGGTCATGCAACTTACCACCCAAATGAATTTTACCTCCTTTTCTTCTCACTAATAGAGCTTTCATTTGGTGGTATTTCATTGCTGCTGACATTTTAACTTTTTTTGTTATTAATCGAAATTTAACGATTTTTTTGCAAAAAAATGACATTATTCACTTTCAGCTGTAAAATTTTGCAAAAAAAACGACATCCATATATAAATTCTTCACTAAATTTATTGTTCTACATGTCTTTGATAAAAAAAAAAATGTTTCGGCAAAAAAAAAAAATGGTTTGGGTAAAAGTTATAGCGTTTACAAACTATGGTACAAAAATGTGAATTTCCGCTTTTTGAAGCAGCTCTGACTTTCTGAGCACCTGTCATGTTTCCTGAGGTTCTACAATGCCCAAACAGTAGAAAACCCCCACAAATGACCCCATTTCGGAAAGTAGACACCCTAAGGTATTCGCTGATGGGCATAGTGAGTTCATAGAACTTTTTATTTTTTGTCACAAGTTAGCGGAAAATGATGATTTTTATTTTTATTTTATTTTTTCTTACAAAGTCTCATATTCCACTAACTTGCGACAAAAAATAAAAAATTCTAGGAACTCGCCGTGCCCCTCACGGAATACCTTGGGGTGTCTTCTTTCCAAAATGGGGTCACTTGTGGGGTAGTTATACTGCACTGGCAATTTAGGGGCCCAAATGTGTACTTTGCAATCAAAATGTGTAAAAAATGGCTTGCGAAATCCGAAAGGTGCACTTTGGAATATGTGCCCTTTTGCCCACCTTGGCTGCAAAAAAGTGTCACACATCTGGTATCGCCGTACTCAGGAGAAGTTGGGGAATGTGTTTTGGGGTGTCATTTTACATATACCCATGCTGGGTGAGAGAAATATCTTGGCAAAAGACAACTTTTCCAATTTTTTTATACAAAGTTGGCATTTGACCAAGATATTTTTCTCACCCAGCATGGGTATATGTAAAATGACACCCCAAAACACATTGCCCAACTTCTCCTGAGTACGACGATATCAGATGTGTGACACTTTTTTGCAGCCAAGGTGGGCAAAAGGGCACATATTCCAAAGTGCACCTTTCGGATTTCGCAGGCCATTTTTTACACATTTTGATTGCAAAGTTCTTCTCACACATTTGGGCCCCTAAATTGCCAGGGCAGTATAACTACGCCACAAGTGACCCCATTTTGGAAAGAAGACACCCCAAGGTATTCCGTGAGGGGCATGGCGAGTTCCTAGAATTTTTTATTTTTTGTCGCAAGTTAGTGGAATATGAGACTTTGTAAGGAAAAAAGAAAAAAAAAAGAAAAATCATCATTTTCCGCTAACTTGTGACAAAAAATAAAAAATTCTAGGAACTCGCCGTGCCCCTCACGGAATACCTTGGGGTGTCTTCTTTCCAAAATGGGGTCACTTGTGGCGTAGTTATACTGCCCTGGCAATTTAGGGGCCCAAATGTGTGAGAAGTACCTTGCAATCAAAATGTGTAAAAAATGGCCTGCGAAATCCGAAAGGTGCACTTTGGAATATGTGTCCCTTTGCCCACCTTGGCTGCAAAAAAGTGTCACACGTCTGGTATCGCCGTACTCAGGAGAAGTTGGGCAATGTGTTTTGGGGTGTCATTTTACATATACCCATGCTGGGTGAGAGAAATATCTTGGTCAAATGCCAACAATTGTTTTATACAAAGTTGGCATTTGACCAAGATATTTTTCTCACCCAGCATGGGTATATGTAAAATGACACCCTAAAACACATTGCCCAACTTCTCCTGAGTACGGCGATACCAGATGTGTGACACTTTTTTGCAGCCTAGATGCGCAAAGGTGCCCAAATTCCTTTTAGGAGGGCATTTTTAGACATTTGGATCCCAGACTTCTTCTCACACTTTCGGGCCCCTAAAAAGCCAGGGCAGTATAAATACCTCACATGTGACCCCACTTTGGAAAGAAGACACCCCAAGGTATTCAATGAGGGGCATGGCGAGTTCATAGAACTTTTTTTTTTTTTTTGCATAAGTTAGTGGAAATTGTTTTTTTTTTTTTGTTTTTTTCTCACAGAGTCTCACTTTCCGCTAACTTAGGACAAAAATTTCAATCTTTCATGGACTCAATATGCCCCTCAGCGAATACCTTGGGGTGTCTTCTTTCCGAAATGGGGTCACATGTGGGGTATTTATACTGCCCTGGCTTTTTAGAGGCCCTAAAGCGTGAGAAGAAGTCTGGAATATAAATGTCTAAAAATGTTTACGCATTTGGATTCCGTGAGGGGTATGGTGAGTTCATGTGAGATTTTATTTTTTGACACAAGTTAGTGGAATATGAGACTTTGTAAGAAAAAACAAACAAAAAATATATATATATTTCCGCTAACTTGGGCCAAAAAAATGTCTGAATGGAGCCTTACAGGGGGGTGATCAATGACAGGGGGGTGATCACCCATATAGACTCCCTGATTACCCCCCTGTCATTGATCACCCCCCTGGTAAGGCTCCATTCAGACGTCCGTATGATTTTTATGGATCCATGGATACATGGATTGGATCCGCAAAACACATGCGGACGTCTGAAAGGAGCCTTACAGGGGGGTGATCAATGACAGGGGGTGATCAGGGAGTGTATATGGGTGATCACCCCCCTGTCATTGATCACCAACCTGTAAGGCTCCATTCAGAAGTCCGTATGATTTTTACGGATCCATGGATACATGGATCGGATCCGCAAAACACATGTGGACGTCTGAATGGAGCCTTACAGGGGGGTGATCAATGACAGGGGGTGATCAGGGAGTGTATATGGGTGATCCCCCCCCTGTCATTGATCACCCCCCCTGTAAGGCTTCATTCAGACGTCCGTATGATTTTTACGGATCCATGGATACATGGATCGGATCCGCAAAACACATGCGGACGTCTGAATGGAGTCTTACAGGGGGGTTATCAATGACAGGGAGTGATCAGGGAGCGTATATGGGTGATCACCCGCCTGTCATTGATCACCCCCCTGTAAGGCTCCATTCAGACGTCCGCATGTGTTTTGCGGATCCGATCCATGTAGCCATGAATCCGTAAAAATCATACGGACGTCTGAATGGAGCCTTACAGGGGTGTATTCAATGACAGGGGGTGATCAGGGAGTGTATATGGGTGATCACCCCCCTGTCATTGATCACCCCCCTGTAAGGCTCCATTCAGACGTCCGAATGATTTTTACGGATCCATGGATACATGGATCGGATCCGCAAAACACATGCGGACGTCTGAATGGAGCCTTACAGGGGGGTGATCAATGGCAGGGGGGTGATCAGGGAGTGTATATGGGTGATCACCCGCCTGTCATTGATCACCCCCCTGTAAGGCTCCATTCAGACGTCCGCATGTGTTTTGCGGATCCGATCCATGTATCCGTAAAAATCATTCGGACGTCTGAATGGAGCCTTACAGGGGGGTGATCAATGACAGGGAAGACATCAGGAAGTCTATATGCGTGATCACCCCCTTGTCATTGATCACCCCCCTGTAAGGCTGCATTCAGACGTCCGTATGCGTTTTGCGGATCCGATCCATGTATCCGTGGATCCGTAAAAATCATACGGACATCTGAATGGAGCCTTACAGGGGGGTGATCAATGACAGGGGGGTGATCAATGATCGGGGGTGATCAGGGAATCTATATGGGTGATCACCCGCCTGTCATTGATCACCCCCCTGTAAGGCTCCATTCAGACGTCCGTATGTGTTTTGCGGATCCGATCCATGTATCCGTGGATCCGTAAAAATCATACGGACGTCTGAACGGAGCCTGACAGGGGGTGATCAATGACAGGGGGGTGATCAATGACAGGGGGGGTGATCAGGGAGTTTATATGGGGTGATCATGGGTGATCAGGGGATCATAAGGGGTTAATAAGTGACGGGGGGGGTGTAGTGTAGTGTGGTGTTTGGTGCGACTTTACTGAGCTACCTGTGTCATCTGGTGGTCGATCCAAACAAAAGGGACCACCAGAGGACCAGGTAGCGGGTATATTAGACGCTGTTATCAAAACAGCGTCTAATATACCTGTTAGGGGTTTAAAAAAATCGCATCTCCAGCCTGCCAGCAAGCGATCGCCGCTGGCAGGCTGGAGATCCACTCGCTTACCTTCTGTTCCTGTGAGCGCGCGCGCCTGTGTGCGCGCGTTCACAGGAAATCTCGGCCCTCGCAAGATGACGCGTATATGCGTCACTCTGCGCAGGGCTGCCGCCTCCGGACCACACATCTGCGTTAGGCGGTCCGGAGGCGGTTAATGTGTCACACCTCCTATCATATCAGCTTTTATGAATGTTTGCTAGCTCGACTACTGACTTTTATGTTAAATCAGGGCAATATTCTTGAAATGGTCCTGATGGTGGTGAACTCCTTAACTCATGCAGTGTCCCACTCAAGTAACCGTGGGCCCCACAAACATGCTTTTATCATGTATTAATGTCATGTGGATGTATTTTATCTCCTGTCATATTCTCCATGTCACAATGTGATTTTACATGCAAATATCCTTTACACAGGCCTAGTCAGGGTGCACTACACTTGTTTCTCCACAAGATGGAGCAGTGTCAGTGTGTGTGTATATATGTATATATATATATATATATATATGTGTGTATATATATATATATAGTTTAGCTCAGACCTAAGTTAGGCTGTGCAGTTCAGTTCCTGGTTGAGGTAAATCCAAACCAGTTCAGAAGAGCTCAGGTAAATCCAAGTAAGAGTTCAGTTGAATGCAGTTCTCTCATGAGCCTACAAAAAAGCAACAGCCATGTAGCTGAATATCTTGAGGGAGGCCCCTTCCTAGCCTCTCTACTCTGTCCCTGTCGGCTCCATAGCCCAGGGTTAAGGCCTACAAGTATTCTTCCTAGAGGTGAGCAATCCACTCCTGCAGATCGCTCTTCCAGGGTGACTAATGGGGGACTTCAACTACCCAGATATAGACTGGGAAACTGAAACTTGTATATCTCATAAGGGAAACAGGTTCTTGGCAATAACCAAAGACAATTACCTCTCCCAACTGGTTCAGGACCCGACTAGAGGGACGGCCATAGTGGACTTAGTATTAACCAATAGGCCTGACAGAACAACAGACGTGCAGGTTGGGGGACACCTGGGAAATAGTGAACATAAAGTAATAACCTTCCAATTATCATTTAAAAGAGCGTTTCTACAGGGAAGGAACAAAAATACCAAACTTCAAAAAAGCTAAATTTAGCCAACTAAGAGAGGCCATAGGCCGAACTAACTGGGACAAAGTCCTCAAAAATAAAAATACAGCCACAAAATGGGATATCTTTAAAAACATCCTAAAATCTCATTGTGAGAGGTACATACCGTATGGTAATAAAAGGTTAAGGAACAAAAATAAACCAATGTGGATAAATAGAACTGTAAAGAAAGCAATAAATGACAAAAAGAAAGCATATAAAACACTAAAACAGGAGGGGAGCACGGAAGCACTGAAAAACTATAAGGAAAAAACAAATAAAAGCGGCCAAACTAGAGACCGAGAGATTAATTGCCAAAGAGAGTAAAACTAACCCTAAAATGTTCTTCAATTATATAAATGTTAAAAAGTATAAATCTGAAGGTGTCGGCCCTTTAAAGAGTAATGAGGGGGGAGTCGCAGAGAGCGACGAGGAGAAAGCAAAGCTGTTAAATCGTTTTTTCTCCAATGTATTCACTGAGGAAAAAAAAAACTGTTAGATGACATGCAGAATGTAAAAATAAATTCCCCATTAAAAGTGTCCTGTCTGACCCAGGAAGAAGTACATCAGCGACTTAAAAAGATTAAAATAGACAAATCGCCAGGACCGGATGGCATACACCCCCGTATCCTAAGGGAATTAAGTAATGTCATAGCCAGACCCTTATTTCTGATTTTTGTGGACTCTATACTGACAGGGAATGTCCCACAGGATTGGCAAATGTGGTGCCAATATTCAAAAAGGGGCCAAAAACAGAGCCTGGAAACTATAGGCCGGTAAGTTTAACATCTATTGTGGGTAAACTGTTTGAAGGTTTTCTGAGAGATGCTATGTTAGAGCATCTTAACGGAAATAAGCAAATAATGCCATATCAGCATGGCTTCGTGAGGGATCGGTCATGTCAAACTAACTTAGGCTAGTTTCACACTAGCGTTCGGCTGTCCGCTCGTGAGCTCCGTTTGAAGGGGCTCACAAGCGGAGCCGAACGCTTCCGTCCAGCCCTGATGCAGTCTGAATGGATGCGGATCCGCTCAGACTGCATCAGTCTGGCGGCGTTCAGCCTCCGCTCCACACGGCCAGGCGGACAGCGAGCGGATCCGCTCCGACTTATAATGGAAGTCAATGGGGACGGATCCGCTTGAAGATGACACCATATGGCTCAATCTTCAAGCGGATCCGTCCCCCATTGACTTTCAATGTAAAGTCTCAACGGATCCGCTCAGGCTACTTTCACACTTAGAAATTTTTCTAAGTTATTAATGCAGACGGATCCGATCGAACGCTAGTGTGAAAGTAGCCTTAATCAGTTTCTATGAGGAGGTAAGTTCTAGATTTGACAGCAGCGAATTAATGGATGTTGTGTATCTGGACTTCTCCAAAGCATTTGACACTGTACCACATAAAAGGTTAGTATATAAAATGAGAATGCTCGGACTGGGAGAAAACATCTGTATGTGGGTAAGTAACTGGCTCAATGATAGAAAACAGAGGGTGGTTATTAACGGTACACACTCAGATTGGGTCACTGTCACTAGTGGGGTACCTCAGGGGTCAGTATTGGGCCCTATTCTCTTCAATATATTTATTAATGATCTTGTAGAAGGCTTGCATAGTAAAGTTTCAATTTTCGCAGATGACACTAAACTGTGTAAAGTAATTAACACTGAAGAGGACAGTATACTGTATATATACTACAGAGGACAGTATACTATTACAGAGGGATCTGGATAGATTGGAGGCTTGGGCAGATAAGTGGCAGATGAGGTTTAACACTGATAAATGTAAAGTTATGCACATGGGAAGGAAAAATGCAAGTCACCCGTACATACTAAATGGTAAAACACTCGGTAACACTGACATGGAAAAGGATCTAGGAATTTTAATAAACAGCAAACTAAGCTGCAAAAGACCAGTGTCAGGCAGCTGCTGCCAAGGCCAACAAGATAATGGGTTGCATCAGAAGGGGCATAGATTCCCGTGATAAGAACATAGTCCTACCACTTTACAAATCATTAGTCAGACCACACATGGAGTACTGTGTACAGTTCTGGGCTCCTGTAAACAAGGCAGACATAGCAGAGCTGGTGAAGGTCCAGAGGAGGGCATCTAAAGTAATAACTGGAATGGGGCAACTACAGTACCCTGAAAGATTATTTAAATTAGGGTTATTCACTTTAGAAGAAAGACGACTGAGGGGAGATCTAATAACTATGTACAAATATATCAGGGGTCAGTACAGAGATCTCTCACATCATCTATTTATCCCCAGGACTGTGACTGTGACGAGGGGACATCCTCTGCGTCTGGGGGAAAGAAGGTTTGTACACAAACATAGAAGAGGATTCTTTACGGTAAGAGCAGTGAGACTATGGAACTCTCTGCCTGAGGAAGTGGTGATGGGGAGTACAATAAAGTAATTAAAGAGGGGCCTGGATGTATTTCTGGAGCGTAATAATATTACAGGCTATAGCTACTAGAGAGGGGTCGTTGATCCAGGGGGTTATTCTGATTGCCTGATTGGAGTCGGGAAGGAATTTTTTATTCCCCTAAAGTGGGGAAAATTGGCTTCTACCTCACAGGGTTTTTTTTTTTTTTTTTCTTGCCTTCCTCTGGATCAACTTGCAGGATAACAGGCCGAACTGGATGGACAAATGTCTTTTTTCGGCCTTATATACAGGGAGTGCAGAATTATTAGGCAAGTTGTATTTTTGAGGATTAA
This sequence comes from Bufo gargarizans, assembly GCF_014858855.1. Taxonomy (NCBI): domain Eukaryota; kingdom Metazoa; phylum Chordata; class Amphibia; order Anura; family Bufonidae; genus Bufo; species Bufo gargarizans. The sequence goes on from NC_058088.1 coordinate 107,556,748, forward strand.
TTTTATTATTGAACAACAACCATGTTCTCAATGAACCCAAAAAACTCATTAATATCAAAGCTGAATATTTTTGGAAGTAGTTTTTAGTTTGTTTTTTGTTTTAGCTATTTTAGGGGGATATCTGTGTGTGCAGGTGACTATTACTGTGCATAATTTTTAGGCAACTTAACAAAAAACAAATATATACCCATTTCAATTATTTATTTTTACCAATGAAACCATTATAACATCTCAACATTCACAAATATACATTTCTGACATTCAAAAACAAAACAAAAACAAATCAGTGACCAATATAGCCACCTTTCTTTGCAAGGACACTCAAAAGCCTGCCATCCATGGATTCTGTCAGTGTTTTGATCTGTTCACCATCAACATTGCGTGCAGCAGCAACCACAGCCTCCCAGACACTGTTCAGAGAGGTGTACTGTTTTCCCTCCTTGTAAATCTCACATTTGATGATGGACCACAGGTTCTCAATGGGGTTCAGATCAGGTGAACAAGGAGGCCATGCCATTAGATTTTCTTCTTTTATACCCTTTCTTGCCAGCCACGCTGTGGACTACTTGGACGCGTGTGATGGAGCATTGTCCTGCATGAAAATCATGTTTTTCTTGAAGGATGCAGACTTCTTCCTGTACCACTGCTTGAAGAAGGTGTCTTCCAGAAACTGGCAGTAGGACTGGGAGTTGAGCTTGACTCCATCCTCAACCCGAAAAGGCCCCACAAGCTCATCTTTGATGATACCAGCCCAAACCAGTACTCCACCTCCACCTTGCTGGCGTCTGAGTCGGACTGGAGCTCTCTACCCTTTACCAATCCAGCCACGGGCCCATCCATCTGGCCCATCAAGACTCACATTTCATCGGTCCATAAAACCTTAGAAAAATCAGTCTTGAGATATTTCTTGGCCCAGTCTTGACGTTTCAGCTTGTGTGTCTTGTTCAGTGGTGGTCGTCTTTCAGCCTTTCTTACCTTGGCCATGTCTCTGAGTATTGCACACCTTGTGCTTTTGGGCGCTCCAGTGATGTTGCAGCTCTGAAATATGGCCAAACTGGTGGCAAGTGGCATCTTGGCAGCTGCACGCTTGACTTTTCTCAGTTCATGGGCAGTTATTTTGCGCCTTGGTTTTTCCACACGCTTCTTGCGACCCTGTTGACTATTTTGAATGAAACGCTTGATTGTTCGATGATCACGCTTCAGAAGCTTTGCAATTTTAAGAGTGCTGCATCCCTCTGCAAGATATCTCACTATTTTTGACTTTTCTGAGCCTGTCAAGTCCTTCTTTTGACCCATTTTGCCAAAGGAAAGGAAGTTGCCTAATAATTATGCACACCTGATATAGGGTGTTGATGTCATTAGACCACACCCCTTCTCATTACAAAGATGCACATCACCTAATATGCTTAATTGGTAGTAGGCTTTCGAGCCTATACAGCTTGGAGTAAGACAACATGCATAAAGAGGATGATGTGGTCAAAATACTCATTTGCCTAATAATTCTGCACTCCCTGTACTATGTTACTATGTTACCAATGTCTAAACTATATACAGCCGAGTATTTGAGGAATTATCACATTTATGCAAGACAAAGGATTAGCAAGATAGTCATTACCTGAGGACTTATTAGGCACCTTTGTAGTAGGTGTAGGAGATAGCTTGAAGCATCTACATCTCCAGTGTAAATCCTGAGGACAGTCAGGCCGACTGTCAGAACAACATTGGAATAGAAGTTTCAGGATTCAGAAAAGCACCTTTTTATTCAAGGATTAGGATCAGGCCGGAGTTGTGACCAGTGTAAGACTTTCATTATTACCAGCCTAGTCTGGGCAGTCGTTTTCTTATGTATTACAAGAGCCTGTACTTCATTAAGGATCTGCATTTCTCTTTCCCCATATGTATGGGAGATTGTGCTTAATGCAGGATTGTCAAGAGACAGTTTAATGCCATTGGATGTATTGTAATCAAGAGTCATCATCAGTAAAGTGCCATGTACAGTTCCATCCTGCTGGCCTCAGACTCAGTTCCTCTATTAACACTATAGTAAATGTTTGTACCTCCATATAAAAGGTACTGGCGTCACGATTACAAGGGACATTACCACTGGCACATTAATACAGACCACCAAGGGCACCTCAAACCACTATCTGGCCAGTGTCCCTTACACCAGAGCGTGCCCCAGAGAATCCTTGTGCCGTTCTCCTCTTCACTTATGCGAGCCTGCCCAGGGACGACGTAACCGTGTCTAACCAGAACTGTATTTACCTCGGCCCACCTATTGCTCACACCGTGACCTCACACATAATTCCACTGCAAGGTCTGGCATACCGCACTCATAAACCTCTAGGGAACCATGGCTGAGGGGCTCCCCTCCTTTGAACAATGGAACGCAGTAGATGGGGCAGAATACCCACATGTTCTGTGCGAAGTTTGGTAAATAGTGTAAACTGAGACCGAGGCCAGAATTTGCCTCTTGATGCAGCAGATAAGGCTACTTTTACACTAGCGTTTTTGCTGAATCCGGCAGGGCTCAGCAAAAACGCTTCCGTTACTGATAATACAACCATCTGCATCCGTTATGAACGGATCCGGTTGTATTATCTTTAACATAGTCAAGACGGATCCGTCATGAACTCCACTGAAAGTCAATGGAGGATGGATCCGTTTTCTATTGTATGAAGAAAAAACTCCAGAAAAAAATCACAATGAACAGTTTTTCCGTAGAACTATGCTTTGCTTTTATTGAATCTGCAGCTAATGTTGATGTTACGTTTTGGCCAATTGCTCCCTTTATCAAACTGGTGCCACTATGAGGGAGAAATTAGGATTATCTTGTAATATGGTTATCAGCGCGCTCAATTGTAGGCGCATTCCTCTTGCCGTGCGGACGCACACCTACAATTGAACCACAGTTCATTGTGATTTTTTTCTGGAGTTTTTTCTTCATACATTTGATGGAGTGGGAACCCGACTCCATGAAATTCTAAAGAAAGAAATCACGAGCAGTGTGCAACTAAGCTACTCTTCAACTCCGTTTTCTATTGTGTCAGAGTTAAAGGGAGTCTTTACCTAAAATCACCATTATAGAACACTAACATCAGGATCTCCATTACATTCCCCATATTAAAATACTACCTTCCGTATTGCTGTCCATCGCCGATTTTCTCTGAAAAACACTTTTATTACATATGTTAATTAGCTTCTGAAGGTGCCCAGAGGCGGCGTTCATGCGGCCATTGCCCAGGCCCCTTGTCGCTTTTCAAATGAAACTACTCCCCTTTCACCCCTCTGGCCCGCCCTAGGTTCTTCTGATTACGTCCTCCTCTTAGTGAGAAATCCCGCGCCAGCGCCGTTCAATAGATTTGCTGCGCTGTGTGTGCTCTTGTGCCTCTGCCCATAATGGGGAAATGAAGTGCACAGCTCTGGAAAAAAAAAGTTAGAAGAATAAAGATCAGACATTCCCCTATAATAATTCCCTTTCTTTCTGTGGAGATTTTGTAAACTGTATATTGAGGTTACTAAACTGACAATGACCAACAAGAAAGTTAATGGTTACTTAGCGGTGCCTACAGGGCTGTGTGCTAGGTACCAGTCCATCCACTTAGTGGATCATTCATGGTAATGAGGATAGGGTGAACGGCAGATGACTACAGGATCTGATTTCTTGTGTTGAGTCATGATAGATAGGGACAATCTCTTGGCACTTCCAAGACTCTACAGTGAAACTGTATCATGATGGGACATTTTGAAGTCAGTTTTGTTTTGAGTTCGAACTAATGAAAGGTGCGCCAGATTTCTCAAAAGTTGCAAGTTAGATACATTTTTTCTTTTAAATCAGTTATTTTTTATTACCAATAATTATAATTCCAGATACAGAAAAATATTGCAACATATTCCAATACAGTACAATAACCATGTTCATTCGACACGCCAATATACAAGTATAAGAATATATAATTCCCTTTCACCCCCCCACGCCCAACTTGCCTACCCTCTCTTCCCTCTCCCCCACTCCTGCATTGGTTCCCTCCTTATCTACTTTCCACTTATACAGTAATATGTCTATTAGTCGTCCATTTACTCCATAGCTTGTCAAACTTATGAGGGCATCCCCTTTTCAGGAACACAGCTTTTTCATAACCTTAGAGCGAAATTGTTCAACTGTCGGGGGATTCATTTGTATGCAATGAAATGCTATCAGTTTTCTGGCTACATACAATAGCCTCCTTATCGTCACCCTAGCCACCTCATCTGCCCCTACATCAGAGACGTAGCCTAATATACAAACTTTAGGGTCTCTATTGACCTGTACAGAGAAGACTTTCTGTATGATTTCCAATATGCACACTCAATACTCATCTAACCTTTGACACTGCCATAACATGTGCAACAGGTCTGCCGGTTCCATTAGGCTAATTGGACATTTTGCGTCAGATCTGAAGCCAATATGATGTAAGAATATTGGCGTTTTGTACACCCTATGAGTGATGAATAATTGGGACAGTTTCCCACTTTCACTCAACAATGACAGTGGCACTGCCTCTAGAATATCATTCCATTGCTCCTGAGATATCTCTCCCAAATACCTCACCCATTTACTCATACAAGTCAACGGGTAAGACTCCAGAAATTTATTCAGAAGCATTAGGTAAAGCATAGAGATCAGACTCTTCTTATCACCTCCCGAGATTATCAACTTCAGGGCAGCATCTGCGGTGGCGATCTCTCTGCATTTTTGGACCATAGTATTATAGGCATGTCTTATTTGCAGATATTGATAGAAACACCTACGTGGAATTTGGTATGTCTCTTGTAGGTTAGTGAATGTTTTAAGCACCCAATTTTTAGTAGGTTGCTTATCTTAAGTACTCCCTTGCCTTTCCATTCATTAAATCCCGTCAAGGAGAGAAATTCAGGCAGAAGAGGGTTATTCCATAGCGGGACATATTCAGTATTGCCAGCAATACCTCTTAATTGTTTAACTTTATTCCATACCTTCCTCATCAACTCTATTAAAAGGCTATTTTCTTCTAGTATGGGAATTTCTGCTCCCTCCAGAATCCACAAAGGTCTTTCCCACCCATCTTTTGTTGTAATATCTGACCAGTCATATCTACTGTGTTGGGCTCCAACCAACCCTTAAAATGCTGGCATTGAGCCGCCAGATAGTATATCCACGGATTGGAAAAGGCCAGTCCCCCCGCCGTTTTCGCATACTGTAAGCTTTATTCTAGGCTAACCTCTTGTCAAGGATGAAGTTAGCAGAAATCTGGAACTTATAAACAAGCGACTGGCTTGATCCTAAATTAAGGAGCATATAGGTGAGCCATATAAAACCCTAAGAGCTCTCCCTGACTGCTATGCCCATGCAAAGGTCTTTATGGTAGACGATTGCATGTCCACGTACCTAAGTCTGTGTTACACCTGAAAACCCTATAATAGTGAGTGGACATGACCACCAGCTCCCTGCACTTAATACGGACGGAGTCAGGGTCACCTAGAATCAAGCCAGCAACGAAACACAATAAAGTAAAGGACTTTTCTAAACAAACAGCAGACACAGCCTCCAGCAAAGACCACTTCATCCAGGAAGTAATATAAACCGCAATGTGGGAGGGAATATAAAGGAAAAGGATTAGTCTAAATAAGTGGCACCTGGCAGAAGGAAAGGAGATGAGAAAGTGAAACCAAAACAAAGAACATCATACAAGAGATAGAGAAGAACGTCTGCAAGACCTTCTCACAGGACTGGCGGTGACAGTACCCCCCTCTACGGGTGGACTCCGGACACTCAGAGCCCACCTTCTCCGGATGGAAAGCCTTGATGAGATGAGTGGCCTTAACGTCCGCCACTGGGACCCACATCCTCTCCTCAGGACCATAACCCTCCCAATGAACGAGGTACTGAAGAGAACCGTGGATAATGCGAGAATCCACAATCCTAGAGACCTGAAATTCAAGATTACCATCAACAATAATCGGAGGAGGAGGCAAAGAGGAGGGTACAGTGGGTTGGACATAAGGTTTTAATAGGGACTTGTGAAAAATATTATGGATCTTCCAAGTCTGAGGAAGATCAAGACGGAAGGCAACGGGATTGATGACGGACAAGATCTTGTAAGGCCCAATAAACTTAGGACCCAACTTCCAGGAGGGAACCTTCAGCTTGATATTCTTTGTAGACCACACCAGATCACTCACATTCAGGTCTGGACCAGGCACACGTCTCTTATCCACCACACGCTTATATCTCTCACTCATCCTCTTCAGATTACCCTGACTCTTTTGCCAAATAAATGACAAAGATGAGGAAAATCTCTCCTCATCAGGTAAACCAGAAGACCCCTCTCCAGAGAATGTCCCAAACTGCGGATGAAACCCATGAAAGGTGCTCCTGCCGACGGTTATTTAAAGCAGACTCAGCAAGAGACAAAAAAGAATACCAATCTTTCTGATTCTCCGCCATAAAACAGCGCAGGTATGTCTCCAGATTCTGATTGACACGTTCGGTCTGACCATTCGACTGCGGGTGAAAAGCAGAAGAGAATGACAACCGAAGCCCCCAAGCGAGAGCAGAAGGGATGCCATGCAATTTAACAATATGATCAACAAACGCTTGCGCCAGCATCTTAGCATTTGGTAACCCAGGAAAGGAAATGAAATGTGCCATTTTGCTAAAACGGTCCACTACCCGAGGAACGAGGCAGGTCCGTAATGAAGTCCATGGACAGATGCGTCCAAGGACGGGAAGGAATGGGTAACGGGAGGAGAGAACCCGATGGCCGTGAATGAGGGACCTTGGCACGAGCGCAAGTCTCGCAGGCTGCCACAAAACCTTTAACCGTCTTACGAAGAGCCGGCCACCAGAATCTCCGAGCAATGAGATCCACTGTGGCTCTACTCCCTGGGTGCCCAGCAAGGACAGTATCGTGGTGCTCCTTAAAAACCTTGTGTCGTAAAGCGAGAGGCACAAACAACCTCCCAGGAGGACAAAGATCAGGAGCCTCTGCCTGGGCTGCCTGAACCTCTGCCTCCAAATCAGGATAAAGAGCAGAGACGACCACCCTTCAGCAAAAATGGGACCCGGGTCTTCAAAGTTCCCCCCTCCTGGAAACAACAAAATTAAACCTAGAAAGGAACAAAGACCATCTGGCCTGTCTCAGGTTCAGACGCTTGGCCGATTCCAAATAGGCCAGATTCTTATGGTTGGTAAAGACAGTAATAGGGTGTCTGGCTCCCTCTAACCAATGGCGCCATTCCTCAAAAGCTAATTTGATGGCCAACAACTCCCTATCACCCACATCGCAAATTCTCTCTGCAAAGGATAGTTTCCTTGAGAAAAAGGCACACGGTCGCCATCTCGCAGGAGAGGGACCCTGAGATAAGACTGCACCCACACCCACCTCAGAAGCGTCCACCTCAACAATAAAAAGGTAGAGAGACATCAGGTTGTACCAAAATGGGAGTGGAAGCGAAACTCTCTTTAATACTAGAAAAGGCTTTAAGCGCATCTACCGACCACGAGGAAAAATCCACCCCCTTTTTAGTCATATCAGTGAGTGGCTTAACAACAGAGGAATAATTCAAAATTAACTTTCTGTAATAAATGGCAAAACACCAAAAACGCATCAGTGCCTTCTGATTCTCAAGAAGCTCCCAATCAAGCACAGCGCGGACCTTCTCAGGGTCCATCCGAAAACCAGAAGCGGAGAGAAGAAAACCAAGAAATTGAATCTCCGGAACCGCAAACACACATTTTTCCAGTTTAGCGTACAATTTATTCTCCCGCAGAATCAGCAAGACCTGACATAGGTGGTCCCGATGAGTCTTAAAATCATGAGAAAAAATCTAAATGTCATATAGATACACCAGTACAAATTTTCCCATTAAATGATAAAAAATGCTGTTCACAAAATGTTCGAAGACAGCCGGAGCATTCATCAAACCAAAGGGCATAACCAAATTCTCTAAATGACCCTCAGGGGTATTGAAGGCCGTCTTCCATTTGTCCCCTTCCCTGACCCTGACTAGGTTGTATGCCCCTCTTAAATCCAACTTAGAAAAAACTTTAGCCTCAACAATCTGGTTAAACAGGTCCGGGATCAGAGGAAGCGGATATGGGCCACGAATCGTGATACAGTTCAGCTCCCTGAAATCCAGACAAGGTCTTAAAGAAGCATATTTTTTCTTAACAAAAAAAAAAACTGTGGCAACAGGCGACTTCGAGGGTCGGATGTGTCCCTTTCTCAGGCTCTCAGAGATATAAGTACGCATAGCGACCCTTTCAGGTTGGGAAAGATTGTATAGTTGTGATTTTGGCAGCTTGGCTCCTGGGATGAGATTAATAGGGCAGTCGTACTCCAAGTAAGGGGGAAACTCCTGGACTCCACTCTCGGAAAACACATCCGAAAATTCAGAGAGAAAAGATGGCACAGTCTTGGTAGAAACCTCTGAAAGAGACGCCGTGAGGCAATTCTCTCTGTAAAACTCACTCCAACCATTTATTTGCCTTGCTTGCCAATCAATGGTGGGGTTATGTTTAGTGAGCCAGGGTAGCCCCAACACTAGAGGACTAGGTAATCCGCTTAAGACGAAACATGGCATATCCTCAACATGAGCGTCACCCACCATCAAACGGATATTGTGAACTATGCCCTTTAACGATCTTTGAGAAAGTGGAGCGGAATCGATAGCAAAAACAGGTATATCCTTTTCCAAAGTGCATACCTGAAAACCATGCAGTGTTGCAAATTGATTATCAATGAGATTGACAGCTGCTCCATTATCTACAAAAATCTCACAAACAATATTCTTGCTGTCTAGCGTCACCCTGGCAGGTAGGAGAAAACGGGAACTACAAGCAAACGGCAAACCTTCAATTTCCGCATCAACCTTGCCAATAGTAGCAAATGGAAAGTTTTTAGAGGGTTTTTCTTGTTTTGTTTTTATTACCCTCAGAAAACTTCATGAATCTCCTAGAGGGGCAAACATTAGCTAAATGATTTATTCCCGCACAACAGAAACAAACCCTCCTCTGAGAGCTGAATCCTCTACTATCAGAGGCAAGCAAACCCAGCTGCATAGCCTCCTCCTCAGAGGGGATTGAAACAGACTGAGACCCCCTGCACACTGAATGAGACAGCCCCACTGTCCTAGGGCTGAATATGACAGGAAAGAGTAGTCTCCTCTCTCTAAGACGCCTGTCAATACGAACAGCTAGAGACATGGCTGACTCTAACAACGTTGGTCTCTAATGAAAAGCGAATGAATCTTTCAATCTTTCCGAAAGACCATTGCAAAATTGACTTCGGAGTGCAGCATCATTCCAACCAGCATCAGCTGCCCATCTCCAAAATTCTGAACAATATATCTCTGCGGACTGTTTACCTTGGCATAAAAAACGCAGTTTAGATTCAACCAGAGCAATACGATCCGGGTCATCATTTATCTGCCCCAGGGCTAAAAAAAAGTCATCCACCGATCGGAGGGGGCGTGCCCCCATCGGCAGCGAAAAGGCCCAAGACTGAGCGTTATCCCTGAGCAGCGAGATGATGATCCCCACCCTCTGCTCCTCATCACCAGAGGAATGGGGAAGTAGGCGAAAATGGAGTTTGCAAGCCTCTCTAAAGCGAACAAAATTCTCACTACCCCCGGAGAACGTATCTGGAAGCGAGATCTTGGGCTCGGAACAAACTCCACGAATGCAGGCAGAACCGGTCACCTGAAACTGAGACACAGTTTTAGGGAGATCTGCTACCTCCAGCGAAAGACCTTGCACATGGTCAATCAAGGCTGAAACCGGATCCATGCTTAAGACGGTTATGGCGGTATATAATGTCACGGATGAAGTTAGCAGAAAGCTGGAACTTATAAATAAATGAGCGACTGGCTTGATCCCAAACTAAGGAGCATATAGGTGAGCCCTATAAAACCCTAAGAGCTCTCCCTGACTGCTATGCCCATGCAAAGGTCTTTATGGTAGACGATTGCATGCCCACGTACCTAAGTCTGTGTTACACCTGAAAACCCTATAATAGTGAGGGGACATGACCACCGGCTCCCTGCACTTAATACGGACGGAGTTAGAGTCACCTAGAATCAAGCAAGCAAGGAAACACAATAAAGTAAAGGACTTATCTGAACAAACAGCAGACACAGCCTCCAGCAAAGACCACTTCATCCAGGAAGTAATATAAACCGCAAAGTGAGGCAGTATGGGAGGGAATATAAAGGAAAAGGATTAGTCTGAATAAGTGGCACCTGGCAGAAGGAAAGGAGATGAGAAAGTGAAACCAAAACAAAGAACATCATTCAAGAGATAGAGAAGAACGTCTGCAAGACCTTCTCACAGGACTGGCGGTGACACCTCTACACTAAACCAAGTCCCTGAAGATAGAGTTAATTCTATGGAATCTGTACAGAGGCAACCAGACCGGGGCATTGTGTAGCACATACAGAAGTTGTGGCATCATGACCATCTTTAAGAGGTTGACTCTACTTATTACTGACAAAAACAGCTTGCACCACTCCCTGACCTTCACGCGAAATTTCTCGAAATTTCGTAAGCAGAGGAGTTAAATTTAAGACCTCGAACTCCAACAGTTAGGGTGAGATTTGAATCCCTAAGTATTTAATATTTGCTACGCAGGGCGGGCTATTGCTAGGGTCTCAAAAGATCCGGGACCCAAGCCCCAATGAATATTGCCCAATTCTCGAAGTCAACCAATCGCCCCCCCCCCAACCCCTCCCCCTGCAAACACTAGCACTGAAGACATTTTACTGTACTTGCTATACCTACCTTTCACATCCAGTGCCTTCCAGGTGATGTCTCCTCTGATGTATATCTTCTTTGTCATCATCTTCTTCATTCGGTCTGGACAACTTCTCTCAGCTGTGCCTCGTCTCTGTAGAGTGTGAAACACAGACATTTTAGCTTCCTCACTTTTCTCTACTCCCAAATACTATCCTGAAGAAAAATCAGTGCTCCCCATAGTTATAGTACTCCTCATAGTCCCACCAGTAGTAATTCTCTTCTAGTAGGCCCTCATTAGTAATACTGCCCCCTACAGTGCCTCCAAGAGTGATAGTGCTCCCAAGAGTGCCTCCATTAGTAGAAGAGCCCTTCGGTATTAATAATGTCCTTACAGAGCCGCTAGTAGAAATAAGGCCCCCTTATTGTTATCTCAGTGGTATTAAAGCTCTCTACAGACCCCTCGGTAGTAATAAGGCCCCCATAATGCTCTTAATAGAAATAATGTGGATCTATAAGTCCCTCCTATAGAGCCCCAGTAGTAATAAGAATGTTTAATGTCCCCTGGATTTAAAATGTTTCCAGAGTGCCCCCAGTATTTATAATACCCCCTACTGTTATAATGATCCCCCTGAAGTGTCCCAGTATTTATATCGCCCCCTACTGTTATAATGCTCACATAGTGCCCCTAGTATTTATATTGCCCCCTACTGTTATAATGCTCGCCTTGAAGCGCCCCCAGTATTTATAATGCCCCCTGCAGTGTAGTTATATTCCTCCGTTTACTGTCCTCAGAAATTATAATTCCTCAGCCCCTCCACCATACAGTCCCATGTAAATAATATTATTTCTCTCTTCTGCCAAAGAGTCCCAGGTAAATACCATCACACCATCTCTCCAGCCCCCTCCAATATACAGTCCCATGTAAATAACATCCCTCTCTATCTACAGCCCCCTCCAAAATACAGTCCCACGTAAATAATAACATCAACCCCTCCCCAGCCACCTTCAACATACAGTCCCATGTAAATAACATCACCCCTTAATATTCAGTCCCATGTAAAATAACATCACTCCACCCACTGTTCGACGTAAATAACTTCAGCCCTAAGATACAGTCCCAGTTAAATAACTACAACTCCCAACAATCTCACACTGAGTAATCTACCTATTCACTTACCTCTCCTCATGTAGCAGACCTCACCACAGCTTCTTCCCAGGACTTCTCTTAATTGCTGAGCCGTCCTCTCCTGCACAGGTCACATGATGGTGACATTATCCCAGGTCCTTTTTAGCTACTGCATTTAGAACTGATTACATGGACTGTGATGTCATCACAGGTCCTTCAGCTCTTGCAAGGCATTAGATTCATTTGTATTGTCGTCCTGAGGGTGGCAATACAGTTGGATCTATCTGGCAGTCAGTACATTCGGCGCCTGGGACAAAACATCATGGACCCAGGCTCCGAATGTTTTAACCTAGCAACGCCCCTGACGCAGGGGATATTGTTAGGTAGTGCAGTTGCAGACGAGGGCTGATCATCCAAGATGCCAATTGATAGTGAGTGCCGACATTTTACCAAATCGATGTATAATAGACATTGTTGCCGAAAGGGAGATCGATGTGTCCCCCAGAAATAGTAGCGTGTCATCCACATACATGGCTACTTTTTTGTGGATCTGTCCATATTAAAAAGCACGTATTTCAGAGGAGCTACCCAGTGCCATTGCTAACAGCTCTATTGCTATTGCAAACAGCAAGGAAGACAATGGGCATCCCTGATGGGTTCCCCTAGCTAAATGAAAAAGGGATGATACTCCCCCATTAGCCCTGATACGTGCTTTTAGGCTGGAGTATAGGACCTGCACCCATTTTAGGAACCGCTGTCCAAAGCCCATGAATTGTAATGTGCACCACAAATACCTCCACTCCAGGCTATCAAAGGCCTTGGCAGCGTCTAGTGCCAATACACCTCTATCACCACCATTATCTACCAAGACTTGCAGGCTATTTAAAACTGCAGATGTTAATAGAGGTGGACTTTCGAGGCATGAAGCCTGTCTGATCGAGGTGTACAATAGTTAATATCACTTTGGACAATCGCATTGCTAAAACTTTGGCCAAGATTTTAAAATCCGCAGCGAAAAGAGATGTGGGCCTATAAGAATCAGGCAATTTCCAGGTTTTGATATAACCACTATGAGCGCCTCCTGCATAGAATCTGGGTGAGTACCCACTTCAAATAAATAATTAAAAACCTTCAACAGCTCAGGTAGCAATACCCCTTGGAATTTCTTATAAATCTCTACCGGGAGGCCATCTGACCCTGGGGCCTTGTCATTGGCCATACCTTTCAATGCCTCCTCTTAAGTCGACAAACCTATGCCTTGTAGAAATGCTAACATCTCCTCTTCAGAGCAGGACACCTTAGAGGTATAGAGGGAGGAATAGAATCTCATCAGGACACTCAGAACATCTTCCGTACCCTGTCTAGACTGCCCTTGAGAGTCTACCATCTCAGTAATACACAATGACTTCTGTTGGGCCCTAGATATAACCGACAACATATGCCCCACTCTTTCCCCCTCTGCAAAAAGACGCTGTTTATGAAAGAGTCGTTTCCTATCCTCAACCTTGAGCAGATTACATCCTCCTGCGGGGAGGAGGACCTACAGGAGACCTTGGACGCTCTCTTCAACTTGATCATGGGGGACCCTTCGTCCTATACTACTAAACTGGACAGGGCCCATAGAGCTCTTCGACCCAAGGGATCATCTCCCCAACCCAGTGATGTTATTTGTTGTGTTCATGACTTAACCCAGAAAGAAGCTATTATGCTGAAAGTCAGAGACTCACGGTTTCTGAAATTCCAGGGGGCCCACATACAACTCTTTCAGGACTTATCGTGGATCACATTACAGAAACGGCGCCATCTCCGCCTCCTACTGGAAGCTTTAAGAGAACGTCTGATCCCCTATCACTGGGGGTTTCCCTTTGCCCTGACTGCCCGGATGGACGGTCGCTCCATAGTTTTATGCCTGTGAAGGTTCTCATTTATCCAGGTCATGGTATATCTGTAAAGAATAAATCAAGGTAACTGGACTTACTGTAGATTTCTTGAAAACGTTTCACTCGTTCTTCCAACAAGCTTTCTCAATTCAGAATTGAGAAAGCTTGTTGGAAGAACGAGTGAAACGTTTTCAAGAAATCTACAGTAAGTCCATAGTTTTATGCTCCTATGCTGACCTTGATCCATTTTGTGCTGCATTGGAATTGCCTGTTTCTAACCTCTCTGACTGGGAGACTCCTATGGCATCCCTGCCCACTCCACTCGCTTGGCAGACAACAGGAGGCCCCAAACAACATTGTCTACCCTCGCTCAGAGTGATGGTTACTTATCCCGGGGATGCAGCCCCCTCAACGAGATTGGAACATGCTGCCCATGGAAGACTGACCCCCATCGTTGATGGACTCACCGGCATGTTGGATCATCTTCCCTTGCCTCATCGGGAACTCTATGACTACCGCCCGCTCGGGCCTTAGAAATTCTCTAGCGGAGCGGTTGCTGCTAGTTTGTTACGTTTGTTTTTGCTGTTTCTGACCTACGGGTCCTGCTCAGGTTATCTGCCCCCTGTCTTGGGACGTGACTGACTGTTTTTTCTTTAGAGTTTATTATCTGTTCCTGTTTTTTGTGAGGTCTTGTAGTGTCTGTGCCCTTCTCTACTCCCTACTGTTTTCCTATTCTTCCTCCCCTCCCCGTCTCTCTTCTGGTGCTTTTATCTCTATTCCTCCTCATCTCTAGGCCTCCATCTCCCCTTGCAGGAAACAGCCTGGAGGATGCACCCCCTGAAGTGGATGCCTTCTCGCTCCCCCCATGGTACTTATCCTTGAAGTGGGTGAGTCACATAGCTTTTTTACTCCCCCCCCCCCCATGGTCAGATGTGTGAACCTAAACGTTAAAGGGTTGGGCTCTTACGCTAAGAAGAGCCTAGTGCTTCGAGAGCCCTGCAATTTGCAGGCGGACGTAGCATTCCTACAGGAGACCCACTTCGACTAGACGGGATCCTTTAAATTCACAAAATGCTACTACCCCCCTGCTTTCCTTGCTAGCATATAACCGGCGAAAAGCGGGCATAATCATACAGCTGTCGACCTCTTGTCCCATTTCAGTGACTGCCTCCCACATTGACCCAGCTGGCCGCTACATCAGGGGTTCTCCAAGGCCGCCCAATCGTGCTCTGTAATATCTATGCCCCCCAACACCTCACAGCTCCAGTTCGTTCGCCGGGTCCTGGACAAAGTCCAGGGCCTGCCCCCGGCAGTGTGGATCCTGTGAGGGTATTTTAACATGTTCTGCTCTGAGTCTGTGGATAGGTGTCACACACACACAGGGGGTGAGGTAGTGACCACTGAACTCCACCGTCACCCCTGTCCCTGCCTACTTTCCTCGCAAGTCCTAGCAACAAGGGACAACCATACCACGTCAAAACCAAGACAGCAGAAAAGGTACCGGAGGAGCAAGAAGAGAATCGTCAGGACAAGCTGAAGTCAAACCAGGAGAGCACGCCAAGACCAGAGGATGAGATGGACGGGAAATTGGAAGCCAGGCAGGAACAGACAAACCAGGTGAGTATCATGCAGGAAGGACCTCAATAACAGGCAATCTGTGGCCAGCAGATTGCCTGTTTAAATAGAGCGCTGGAGGAGTCATGTGACGTGGCCAGCATCACATGACTCCTGAGTTCTGATGCAGCCGAGTAAACAGCTCAGCGCTCAGCCCTATTGCGGTTGTCATGGGAACAGGTGACACCGGACGCGCTGATGACGTGAGCGCGCCCGGTCATTCTCGCTTCCCAGAACACTGCATTGTGACAATAGGTCATCCCTCTTTTCCACTCCACCACCTTCCACCCAATGTCTCATGACCAGGGATTTTCGTAGCACGATCCGGTGATTTGCCCTCTACAACCTCTGGAAGGTGGACAACCCCTCGGGCAGAATGTTTACCTTTTACTCCCCACCCCCATAAGCTCGACACCTAGATAGACTACTTCTTCGGTAATGCCCTGACCCTGAGGATGATGTGCGATGTATCTATTGGGCTCATCTCTTGGTCAGACCATGTCCCTGTTACCCTCACTCTCTCCTCCCAACCCGTACCACAGCGCACCTGTCATTGGCACCTAAATGATTCCTTCTTAAAATCACAGTCAACCCACGTTTCTATTTGAAACCTTTCGGGGCTTCGGCATTTCGGGACCCTACCTGCAAGCCATTCTCAGTCTCTACTCTGTCTCTTCCACCCTTGTCAAACTTCCCTTCTGCTCCTCTACACTGTTTAACATCTCCAATGGTACTCGTCAGGGATGCGCACTGTTGCCACTTATCCTTGTGTATAGAACCCCTTGCAGCACATGTCCGGCTGAACCCCGACATCCAGGGGCTTAAAGTGCGAGATAAGGAATTTAAGATCTCCCTCTATGTGGATGACATCCTCCTCACACTGACCAACTCCCACATGCAGCGTCCCACACAGGACACGTGGGAATTGCAAAATTACTGTGAAACGGCATTATCATATTGCATGTCATTTGGTATTAAAACACCTGTTCTATCCCTGTTCATAGGCTGGTCTGGTGTAATTTATACACCCCACCACTAGACGGGGATAGCACTTAGTTCATATAAATACTTAGGTCAGGCCTAGTGTGAAGGGAGAATAAAAGTGGGAGAGTTAGTGAAGAGCAGAGTCAGTGGTTAAGCTGAGGCTACACACCACAGAGTAGTGGGTGAAGCCAGCTGCAGAAATGAGGTAGAGCCAAGGTATGAGGCGCAGGAGAGCGTTTTCCATCTGTGATCCTCTTAGTTCCTACATCCTACAAGCAGAGGATAGCGTTTTTGTCCCTGGAAGAAGACCAAGCTAAAGAAAGACATTGGTGATAACAGCCATTACTTAAGGCTTAAGGGCACCTTTGCACGTGGTGGAGGACAATCTAGCTACAAGCAGCCTCACCATATATTGAAAAATACAGATTAGCTACCTGTTCAAGGGCTTGGAAGAAACAGAAGTAATAGGACTAAGCATACCAATAAGCATTACAGGCAACCTCACCAAATTACTCTGGTTTACAAGGGACCTGAAGCGAAGTCACCTACCAGAAATACTTATACAGAACCTTCAAGCTAAGCTAAACCCAGCCAAACCTATTAACAGTTGATTAACATAATTCCTCTAAATTGCTAAAGACTGTATTCTGTCTGGATGTATGACACAACTGGAACCAACCTCAGTAAAAGTTGTGAGTTGGATCCTACCACCGTCTACTTTATTCTTACAATTGGTTGTACCACCATTAACGGTACTGGTGTCACGACAAATAACACCAAGGGACCGAGCTGCCACAAGCCCCCTAAACACCACTGCCACCAAGGGCACCTCAACCTCCATCTAGGCTGGTGCTTCCCTACCACAGAGCGTGCCCCGGAGGATTTCGTGCTGTCTTCCTCAACACTGTGCTGCCAGCCCAGGGTGGCTTTCTGCTAACTATGAGTAAACCGATGAACTGTGTTATTATTTGGCCCCTCATCGGCCCACCGTGCACCTCACGTGTTGCCCCTGCAGTTCTGGCTGGCTGCACACATCACACTACCCAACCTGCAGAAGACGCTATCGCAGTATGGCATCTTCTCAGGATATAAAGTCAACACTTCCAAAACAGAGGCTCAACTGTCCTGGTACCCGCCCGCGACCTTGCACTACTCCAAAGTAACTTCCCTTATCGCTGGTCGGACAGTACACTGAAGTACTTAGGGGTTTACATCACCCCTACATACGCTGCCCTATACTCTATTAATTCCCTTCCCTCTTTCGTGTGCTTAAGTCCCTCCTTATCAAGTGAAAACCTATGCACATATCATTACTAGCTCGCATAGCAGCATTGAAGATGTCCCTTCTCCCAAAACTACTTTACTATTTTGAGACCCTTCAAGTACGAGTCCCTATGTTAGAACTATGCCTCCTTTAACAGGCCATTCTAGATTTTGTGTGGCAGGGTAAATTTCATTGTATCCCCCGCAAAGTCATGCTTGCGGCTACGGATAGAGGTGGTTTGTCAGTCCCTAACATAATGCACTATTCCTAGGCTACCCATCTCCGTGCAATCCCATTCTTGGCATCCCAGTTGGCATTTACCAAATGGGTAGAAATCACACTCCTGTACCCCCTCACACTCCTCTATTGGGACTAATGGCCTTTACCAAGCACATATGGGACACTTGTCATAGACTATTTGCCTTAGCCTCGCGGCACTCCTCCATGATATCCTTCCTCAACAATCCAGCTATTAACTCCAGCTTAACCTCCCCAATGGTTCGGATCTGGTCGTTGTTGGGTCTATTTTGCTTGGCGGACATTGTGGATGCTTCCACTTTGACACTTAAACCCTTTGCGCAACTGCAGGAGCACTCAAATATACCAGAAATGGAGGGCTTCCACTATCTCCAGATCCGTCACTATATGAATTCTATCTTTGGATCCCTCCAGGTGTCACTCCCCACCCCTTTTGAACGTTTGTGCCTGGGGCATGGAGACAAGAGGTTTGATCTCTATTATTTACCGCCTCCTGTCTACAGCAATAGAAGGTGATACCCCCATCATACATACATGGATAAATGGACCACCACCCTTGGGTCGCTTCTTTCTGGCACTATACGGAACAGTGCAGCCCAGTCTACTATCTGCACCACATATAAGGAAACCCAGTACAAACTTCTTTTGCACTGGTACCATACCCCTGCCCTCCTACATTCTATCAACCCTGCTATCCTATCTGTCTGCTGGTGGTGCCTGAGCGATGTGGGTTCCTTGTAGCATATCTTTTAGATATGCTCACTTATCACTCAGTTTTGGAAGGAGGTGAAAGAGGTGGCAAAACGGAGGTAGACCCAAGGGTCTACTTGCGCAACTTACCACCCCCAGGATTTGTGCTGCAGCTAAATCCCTGATTGCCAAGTCTTGAAAACAGACTAGCCCTCCCACCAAGTCCTTGCTGACTAGGGTTTGCGACATCAGATCCTTGGAGTATCTCACAGCATCCCTCAACAGTGCAGTGGAGCAATTCTAAACGACCTGGATACCCTGGGACTCCCACTCGACATACTCTGAGAGGCCCCACGCCCCACTCTCGCTTTTCCCTACCTGTCCCCCCCCCTCATTTCGTGTTGTATCGGTTGTCTTGTCCTTTGTCCTGGGTGCTTGTATTGAACCGTTGATCATAGTTAGAGGACTTGGACTGCTGCATAAACTGTTCTTGCACTCTTCCCCATTTCAGTGGCTCTTTGAGTGCCCTTACGCGTGCTTTCATTCTGTGTTCTTTTTTCTGTATTACTGAAAATATGTACGTTTGTACTAATAAAAATCTACAGCATATGATTGAGAAGAAATACAGCATATGATTGAGGTTGTTGTCTAGCTGCAAGAAAACAATTAAATCAATCAATACTTGACCACAGGGAATGGTATGATATTGGAAAATACAGTGGTAACCGTTCTTGTGCCCTGCTCCAAAGCAGCCCCATTCCATTCCATTAACCCTCCTTGATAGAAGGCATTAAAGGGTGTGAGAAGGATATGGTTTGGGAGAACTGATATCTGCCGTTGAAACGGTTAAACTGTGTTTGGTAATCCTTGGGTGTATGTCTGGGAACCCAGAGGTTAACTCAGACACAGGATAGTCTTTGTGGTCTGTGTTAGCCATAGCTAACATAGACAGATTGTAAAACATGTAATGGGACCTGCTTATACTGGAGTAAGTGAGGTTGGCAGTGGGACACTCACTACACCCGGGCTTCGGTCCTGGGCTTCCATAGCCCACAGCTGCAGGTCACATGGATCGTTAGGGTATAATTTAAATCTCAGTTTAGAGCTCAGCAGTGTGGCCATAACTGGAGAGATGACTTCTGAATTACAGAAGGTACCTAGACACAGGTTCTGAGCCACCACAGGTACCTAGGGACAGGTTTAGGGACAGCTTAGATTAGGCAGAGAGATTAGGGAGAGTTTAAGAAAAAAAAAAGGTATTTTTTTCAGCATCACCCTGATCGGGTGTCTGGGGTCCACAGCACACTTAGCTGTGTGACCCTGGACCCCCCCAGGGATGCTGCAGATTGCAGATTTGTTTTTTGTGTGTGCGCTGACTGTAGCCGGCACTCTTTGTTCGGCCACTGTTAGCGCATCGCCCACCCCACCGCTGATCAGCTTCGGACTGTTGATCAGCGAGTTTGAATCTTTTGTTGTTTTTTTTTCACATTTTTGGGGGCTTTTTTTCTTTAGTTTTTTTTTTCTTTTTCTGTTAGGTTTAGGGTAAGTACGCGAACACCCGTGCCCCCACACACACTCCCCTATGGCCCGCCATACGTTCTCGGCCCAGGAGGCATACGCCCTGCTTGCCTCCGACTCCGAGAGCCCCTGTGAGGACGAGGACGATCCCACTTTATTCTTGTCATCCGCGTCCTCCTCATTACCTAGTAATGATGATGAGCCCCCAAGGTGGCGGAGACGCCTCCAGGCGGAGCAAGGGTGTGATGGACTGAACCATCACTGGGGCTGCTGGAGAAGCCTGAGGGCCAGCCTCCTTCCTGCAGACTATGGACCCAGAACTATGGAGACCCGCTCAGACCTTTTGGAGTTACAGGGAACTATGAACCCTGATTTTTGTGTGGAATTTACACTCACCTAAAGAATTATTAGGAACACCATACTAATACAGTGTTGGACTCCCTTTTGCCTTCAGAACTGCCTTAATTCTATGTGGTATTGATTCAACAAGGTGCTGATAGCATTCTTTAGAAATGTTGGCCCATATTGATAGGATAGCATCTTGCAGTTGATGGAGATTTGAGGGATGCACATCCAGGGCACGAAGCTCCCGTTCCACCACATCCCAAAGATGCTCTATTGGGTTGAGATCTGGTGACTTTGGGGGGCCATTTTAGTACAGTGAACTCATTGTCATGTTCAAAAAACCAATTTGAAATGATTCAGGCTTTGTGACATGGTGCATTATCCTGCTGGAAGTAGCCATCAGAGGATAGGTACATGGTGGTCATGAAGGGATGGACCTGGTCAGAAACAATGCTCAGGTAGCCCGTGGCATTTAAACGATGGCCAATTGGCACTAAGGGGCCTAAAGTATGCCCAGAAAACATCCCCACACCATTACACCACCACCACCAGCCTGCACAGTGGTATCAAGGCATGATGGATACATGTTCTCATTCCGTTTACACCAAATTTGGACTCTACCATTTGAATGTCTCAACAGAAATCGAGACTCATCAGACCAGGCAACATTTTTCCAGTCTTGAACAGTCCAATATTGGTGAGCTTGTGCAAATTGTAACCTCTTTTTCCTATTTGTAGTGGAGATGAGTGGTACCCGGTGGGGTCTTCTGCTGTTGTAGCCCATCCGCCTCAAGGTTGTGCGTGTTGTGGTTTCATAAATGCTTTGCTGCATACCTCGGTTGTAACGAGTGGTTATTTCAGTCAACGTTGCTCTTCTATCAGCTTGAATCAGTCGGCCCATTCTCCTCTGACCTCTAGCATCAACAAGGCATTTTCGCCCAAAGGACTGCCGCATACTGGATGTTTTTCCCTTTTCACACCATTCTTTGTAAACCCTAGAAATGGTTGTGCGTGAAAATCCCAGTAACTGAGCAGATTGTGAAATACTCAGAGACTCTCCTCTCTCCCTATTCATTCATTTTGGAGGGGGTGAAGATGTCTGTTTGCATGTTATTCATGGTTGATTTCGTTATGTTGTTAGACTTCTTGAACTGTATATATACTGAGTTGATCTTTAATAAAAAGAGCTCCTGTTTTACCCTCAACATAGAGTGTCATCACATGTGTGGGGGAACAGCTATATTTACTCTGGGGATTGCTATCGGTATTACACTCCCCTGGGATTACAACACGGTTCTACCCACTGGAAGCTGGATCCTGGTCTTAGGCCCAGGGTGGGTGGAAGACGGGAGACCTCAACCAAGCTGCAGCGGTTCGTGGGGTCGGCAGTGATTACGGAGTCAAGTGTAGTGCTTGGAGCCCTCAGGAAGCACTAGGAGCATCCATCAGCGGAGGTACCCAGTCGGGGTGCCAGGAGATCAGTTACAAAGGGGACCCCCATGCCAGGGATCCTGTGGCCCACACTAGTACGGGCAGCTCTGGGGCTCGTATTAGTTTTCCAGACCACCAGATAAGTCCACCTGAGCAGCCTACCGATGAACTTGCATGGTGTACCCCAGAGGATATTGAGCCCGTGATTCCTGATTTTGTTGGCCAATCAGGAATCCAGATTCGCACAGTGAGCTTCACTGAATTTGACTACCTTTTTTCAGTGACCACTTTGTTTAACTGATGGTGGAGCAAACAAACTTGTTCACCCAACAGTTCGTTGCACAACACCCGGGCTCCTTTTTGGCTAGGTCCAGTGGCTGGACTCCAGTCAGTGCAGCTGAGATGAGGACATTTTGGGGCCTCATGCAGCACATGGGCTTAGTCAAAAAACCCAGTGTCAGGTAGTACTGGAGTGGGGACGTCCTCTACCAGACCCCACTCTACTGTATGGCCATGAACGTTCCCGTTTTGAGGCCACCCGGAAATGCCTGCATTATGCAGATAATGCAGCATGTCCCCCCGAGGTGATCCTGCCTATGACAGCCTGTACAAAATCAGGCCATCATCGATCACTTCGGTGCCAAATTTTTGAAAGCCTATGTACATGGAAGGGAGGTCGCTGTTGAGGTGTCTCTCATTGCTTTCAAGGGGAGACTCATTTTCCGCCAGTATGTTCCCTCTAAGTGGGTGAGGTATGGCATGAAGCTGTACAAACTTTGTGAGAGTACCTCAGGGAACAGTTACAAGTTCCGTGTGTACGAGGGGCGAGATTCCCGTATTGAACCCCCAGAATGTCCCCCCCACTCTGGGTGTTAGCGGGAAACTTGTGTGGGACCTTATGCACCCACTGCTAGATAAGGGTTACCACCTGTACGTGGATAACTTTTATACTAGTATCCCCTTGTTCCAGTCTTTTGCTGCAAGATCCAGGTCCGCTTGTGGGACCATGCAGAAAAATCAACGCGGCCTCCCTACCCACCCCCTCCAGGTACCTATCCCCAGGGGTGAGACCCATGCCCTTACCAGTGGAAACCTGTTGCTGGTCAGATATAAGGACGAGGATGTCCTTGTACTGTCCACAATTCACGGTAACGGCATCACCCCTGCCCCTGTGCGAGGTACCGCGGCAACGGTCCTCAAGCCCGATTGTATCGGTCTATGGGAGAAGTTGATCTCTCTGATCAAGTCCTCAAGCCATATAACACCATGCGCAAAACCCGGGCATGGTACAAAAAAGTTGCAGTCTACTTGGTACAGGTTGCCTTGCACAACTGTTTTGTGCTGTCCCTGGCAACACAGGGAAATTCCTCCAGTTCTATAAAGCAGTCCTCAAGGCCCTGATCTTTTCTGACTGGGAAAGAGCAGGCCAGAGTACCTCGGGAACTGGAGGCGCCCGGATCGTCCCTGGCCAACACTTTCCAGGTGTGGTCCCCCATACTGGAAAGAAGGGACAGTCCCCCAAAAAGTGCAAAGTGTGTCACAGGAGTGGGATATGGAAGGACACCATCACTCAGTGGGACACGTGCCCCGATCATCCGGGCCTCTGCATTGACGGTTACTTCTGGGAGTACCACACTTCCATGATGTACTAAATTTATAATCCCCTTCCCTAATTTTTATTCTATTTAGCCACTGACAATCGCCCCAAAAAAAACTATGGCTCTCATGACCCAATCCCTCAGATGAACACAGTCGAAAAAATAAGATAAAAACGGTGTAAAAATGGCTTTTTTACACCGTTTTTATTTTTATTTTTTGACTGTGTTCATCTGAGGTGTTAGGTCATGTGTTATTTTTATAGAGCAGTATCTTACAGATGCGGCAATACCTAATATGTCTACTTTTTTTAATTTATTTTGGTTTCACACTATAATATCCTTTTTTAAACAAAAAAATGTTGTATCTCCATAGTCTGGTCAGTTTTTATTTTTTATTTTTAGCCGATTGTCTTAAGTAGGAGCTCATTTTTTGCTGGATGAGAGGATGGTTTTATTGACACTATTTTAGGGTGCATATCACTTTTTGATCGCTTGCTATTACACTTTTTGTGATGTAAGGTGACAAAACAATGGCTTTTGCTTTACAACACAAAAAGTGTAATAGCAAGCAATGAAAAAGTCATATGCACCCCAAAATAGTGCCAATAAAACCATCCTCTCATCCCGCACTAAATAAAAAAAGTAGACAAATTAGTTATTGCCGCATCCGTACGAATCTGCTTTATAAAAATAACACATGACCTAACCCCTCAAATAAACACAGTCAAAAAAAAAAAAAACGGTGCCAAAACTGCTATTTTTTGCCAAATTTTCCATTTGAATCCATTTATTCAGTTAACAAAGCAAGGGTTAACAGTCAAACAAAACACTATATTTATTGCCCTGATTCTATAGTTTTCAGAAACACCCCATATGTGGTCGTAAAATGCTGTATGGACAAACGGCAGGAAAGGAAAGGAGCACGATATGGTTTTTGGAACGCAGATTTTGCTGGACTGTTTTTTTTTTACACCATGTCCCATTTGAAGCCCCCCTGATGCACCCCTAGAGTAGAAACTCATTAGAAGTGACCCCATCTAAGAAACTACACCCCTCAAGGTATTCAAAACTGATTTTACAAACTTTTTTAACCCTTTAGGTGTTCCACAAGAGATATTGGCAAATGGAGATGAAATTTCAGAAATTTCAATTTTTTTGTAACCTTGCCTCACAAAAATGTAATATAGAGCAAACATAAATCATATGTACCCTAAAAATAGTCCCAACTAATCTGCCACCTTATCCCGTAGTTTCAAAAATGGGGTCACTTTTGTGGAGTTTCTACTCTAGGGGTGCTTCAGGGGGGCTTCAAATGGGAAATTGTGTAAATAAACCAGTCCAGCAAAATCTGCCTTCCAGAAACCATATGGTGTTCCTTTCCTTCTGCGCCTTGCCGTGTGCCCGTACAGTAGTTCACAACCACATATGCGGTGTTTCTATAAACTACAGAATCAGGGCAATAAATATTGAGTTTTGTTTGGCTGTTAACCCTTGCTTTGTTACTGGAAAAAATTGATTAAAATAGAAAATTTGCAAAACAATTGAAATTCTGAAATTTAATCTCCATTTGCCAATAACTCTTGTGGAACACCTAAAGGGTTAACATTTTTGGGTGGTTTCTATTATGTAAGCCTCACAAAGTGACTTCAGACCTTAACTGATCAAATTTCTGAAAAATTTCAAGATTTGCTTCTAAACTTCTAAGCCTTGTAACGTCCCCAAAAAATAAATGGCATTCCCAAAATGATCCAAACATGAAGTAGACATATGGGAAATGTAAATTAATAACTATTTTTGGAGGTTTTACTATGTATTATAGAAGTAGAGAAATTGAAACTTGGAAATTTGCTAATTTTTCTCAATTTTGGGTAAATTTGATATTTTTTATAAATAAATTATTATTTTTTTACTCCATTTTACCAGTGTAATGAAGTACAAAATGTGACGAAAAAAATCTCAGAATGGCCTGGATAAGTAAAAGCGTCTTAAAGTCTAATCATGCCTTTTCCCAATTTTCTAGATAAACAACAATAACAATAACGAATAAACATGATTGCTATTGCTGCATCCAAAAACTTCCAAACTAGTAAACTATCAAAGTATTTATCTGGCAAGGTGAATGACAGTTAAAAAAAAAAATATGAATTGACATTTTTTTGTCTCCTTGCCCCTGAAAAAAACAGAATCAAAAGTGCTCAAAAAAATCTATGTACCCAGAATTGTGCCAATAGAAAACTACAGCTTGGCCCACAAAAAACTCTCTCACAAAGCTTTGTAGATCAAAATGAAAATAGAAACGTGTCAGGATATGGCAGTGCAGTATTTTTTCATTTTTCAAAACTGCAATAGCATAGTAAAAAATATATAAAATTTGGTATCGTTATCATACTGACGCATACACTAAAGGTAACATGACTCTTTTTAGTGCACAGTGAACACCTTAAAAAATTTTAACCCCACATTTTTTTCCTGCTTTTCAATAAATGATAAATTTAATAGTGCCATTACAAATGAAAATTTGTAATGGCACCACAAAATAGCCCACATATGTGGAAAAGTAAAATAAAAGTTATGGCTCTTAGAAAGCAGAGGGGTTTAACCGGGTTGTTCCCAGGGAACTATTTTTTGTAAAAAAAAAAATAGGCCTGGGTGGGTAAATAAAAAAATTATCATTTCTCACCTGCAAAACCGGAAAGTGTAGGGAGATATAAAGTTAAGTGCTCTCATTAAGAGAAACAAAATAAGAGTATTGCAGGTTTGATACTTTTTAATGGCTAACAAAAATAGAAGTAATGATGTTACATAGCGAGCTTTCGAGACATCACCAGTCTCTTCATCAGGCGTACTACAAGAATATATGAAGAAACAGCAATATATATACAATAAGAACAGAGGCATGGGGGGAATGAATGGACATTTGAAAAAAAAAAAAACAGAGCAACATATTAAAGATCTTGAGAATGAGTCCTTAATTATCTTACAGATAAGGGGTGTGAAAGTTTTATGGTCTCTAAATTGATGTTATCTCAGAGACCTGGTGCCCTGACTATGTCTTCAGATCTTGTAGTGTGTCATAAATCCCGGGGACAAATTCAGTCCAGTATTCAAAGTGTCAAGCAGTGTTATAAATTTGTATTCCCAAATTCTTCTAGCTTTTTGGGATTTGAAGTTACCTTTTAATATGAGAACTTTCATATGTTCTACATTGTGTCCTGGGCTACAGAAATGCTTAGCCACAGGAAAGTGTAGCTTCTTCTCTTTAATTGTGTGGCTGTGGGACCTCATCCTTGCATTGAGTCTCTGTCCTGTTTCTCCAACGTAGAGGCCTCTAACAGGACATTTAGTGCAGAGAATCAGATAAACAACATTAGATGTAGAACATGTGAATGTCCCAGGGATCCTATATTCCTGCTGTGTGTTGGGGATCCGGATATTATCTGTTGTCATTATATGGGAACAGGTTTTGCATCTGCTTATATTACAGGGATGGGTTCCTTTTTCTGTGGTACCTGGCCTTGAACTTGATCTGATCAAAATGTTCCTTAGATTTGGAGGTTGTCGGTAAGCTAGTAAGGGGGGGTCTGGGAAGATTGTTTTTAGTCGTTCATCCTTACGTAGGACATGATGTAATTTTTTGGCAGTTTTCCTCAGTACCTCTAGTTGTGGGTTGTAGGTCACAACCAGAGGTATGCGCTGGTTCTGTTTCTTTTCATTGTATTGGAGAAGTTGACTTCTAGGGATCTTGGTGGCTCTTGTGATCTGATCTTCAATTGAAGCAGGATGGTAGCCCTGGTGTAAAAATGTCCTTTTCAGATATTGTAAATGCTCATCCCTGTCTAATGGGCTGGAGCAGATTCGGTTATATCTGACCGCTTGACTATAGATGATGGACTTTTTAATATGTTTGGGGTGGAAGCTGTCCCATTTGAGGTATGTAGGCCGATCAATAGGTTTCCGATACAGGGATGTCTGTATTGAGCTGTCTTGAAGTTTTATGGTGGTGTCCAGAAAGCTGACTTCTGTGTGGGAATAGTTGAGGGTCAGGTTTATGGTGGGATGGAATTTGTTGAATTGTTCATGAAATTTTATCAGTTCAGAGTCGGTCCAGATTATTAGGATGTCATCAATGAAACGGAAGTAGGCCAAGGGTTTTTTGAGACAGGATACCAAAAAGTCATTTTCCAGTTTTGCCATGAACAGATTTGCATATTGCGGTGCCATTCTACTGCCCATGGCGGTCCCAGTACACTGTAAATATATCTCCTTGTCAAAAGAGAAATAGTTATGGGTGAGGATGAATTTGGTCAGTTGTAGTACAGACTCTGAGACGATCCCATTCGCCTCCAAGTATACTCGGCAAGCAGTTAATCCATCATTGTGCGGGATATTCGAATACAAGGATTCCACATCCATGGTTGCCAAGATTGTGCCTTTAGGGAGGGGACCTATGGCTGACAGTTTGTTCAATAAGTCAGTGGTGTCCTGTAGATAACTTTTTGTGTTCCTCACTAATGGTTTCAGGATGCCCTCTATCCAACCTGAGATTTTTTCAGTGAGGGTTCCCACACCTGAAATGATCCTGGATTCCCTGCTTTGTGTATTTTGGGAAGCATGTAGAATACTCCAATCCTGGGATTCTCAGGTACCAAGTCTAAAAGTTGCGTGGATCCTGCAGGAAGACCTCTGATGACCTTTTTCAACTCTTTTAAATATTTCTGAGTTGGGTCTCCCTCCATTTTGATATAGTATTGTGTGTCTGTGAGTGGTCGGTGTGCTTCTTCTATATAGTCCAAAGTGTTCAAAAGGACTATAGCGCCACCTTTATCTGCAGGTTTTATGGTGATTCCTTTGTTGTTTTTTAAGGTTTGAATCGCCCTCCTTTCCTGTATGTTGATGTTGAATGTTTCTTTTATATGTTTGTCCAGTATTGTAGACTGTACTACATTTCTAAAGGAGTCAATGTACTGGTCCAAAATGGTATTGCGGCCAGGGGGAGGGGTCCAGTCAGACAGTTTTTTGTCCACCAGTGCCAATTGTGTTTGGCTGTTTGAGTATTCTCTCTCCTGTTTGTCATGGAAGAACTCTTTTAGTCTTAATCTCCTAAAATATTCCTCCATGTCACTACAGAGTTCTGTTTTGTCAAGACTTTTGGTAGGGCAGAATGAGAGTCCTCTGGAGAGCACCTTGAGTTCCACATTATTCGGTTCGTATGATGACAGATTGATGACACAGCTGACTTTACCAGGTTCCTGATCGATGTTCTGATCCATCCTGTTAGCTTTGGCTTGTACTCGATTGGTGTGTGAATACCGCCCTGCTCTAAGTCGAAGTCTGTGGAGTTTCTTTTTCTTGTTGTCTATCAAATATAGTTGTAGTGTTCTGTAGTATTTTTGCATTCACAGGACCAAATTCTCGGTAAGTTTGCTCTTTAGCATTTGTATTTCCATTTGAATCTTTTTTTTGAAGCTGTAGAAGACATGAATAAGGTGGTTCCGCAGCCTTTCAGAAGTCCTGTAGCATAAACGTTGTGCATAAGGAGTGTTGTAGGTGTGCAGCATAGGACCAGACTTTTTCCTTTTTCTTTCAACCAAATGGGAGATATAAAGGCATGCACAAACATTTGTAATGCTGGCGTGTCTCCTGTAACAGTCAGATATCAGTTCACCTCAATAAATGTTGCTACATTTTGAATCTGCCCCAATACTTCTAAGGTAGAATAGGTCTATATTGTTGCATCCAATGGGGTACAGTATACCACAATTTCCTTTCAGTTGGTTTTCATATGAATGTGACAAAAAATACAATATACATACAATTCAGAGGTTTTCTAAGCTGCCATATACCATTATATTATACTTAGAGCTATATTACTATTGGGTAGACGTAACAAAGTACCTATGCCACTTTTTGGCATGAAAAAGTCACAAATTGTGTTATGCCATATTTATGTAACGAGTGGCATTACTACTTTTTTAACCCACCCACTATCTCTTATGGTTGATCCTGTATCATCTTGTATATTTATTTCATATCTTGAAAATTGTGTATGTATATTTCCTTGCAAATAACTGTTTAAGTGTAATGTGCCTGGTTCACCAGCAGATGGCGGCAACATTGGCAGAGCTAGTTTCCCTGAAGTGGAACCTTCTATACATTCCAGCCCTCTCTAGAGAGGGAGGTGTTAGTTAGAGGTCAGTCTAGCTTACCCCCTGTAAGGGGAGACTGTGTGTCGGCCAGCAGAGCACTGTCTGCTCTGCTGGGCCTAAGGGCGCATGCTACAAGTTTCAGAGCCAGGAGAAAAGATTCCCTGGATAAGATAAAGATAAGCAGAAAGATACAGATAAAGATAAAGACTAAGTCAGACTACAGAGAGCTAAGTACAGCAGTCAGGAAAAGTTCCTATTTGGTCCAGCCAACATAGCGCAGCTGAAGGAGTACAGATATATAGCAGAGCTGATTGTGTTTGCCTTCCAGAAGTGAAGCCTAAATCTGCTAATAACCAAGACAAAGTTTGGAAGATTGTTCCCTGATGAAAGTTTATGCCAAGTAAAGCTGTTTTAGCTTCATAAAAAGTCTGGATTCAAATTATTCTACAAATCCCTCAACTGTTAACCCTATTATCACGGCTGAGGACGACCACGCTTGGGTTTCCAGATATCCAGGTAGGAGCCCCGTGACAACTGCAAAAGTCGGACCTAAAGGGACACTATAGGCAACCCTTACACCACTCTGGCATTCCTACACCTGTGTCCCTCATTGCTGAAATGCAACTGGCGTCACGCAAAAACTCACATAACACCTGTAGAAGAGACCCCTAGCATCGGTTATAGTCTGCTCCATTTACACTATAATTTCTGACATTTTACACTTCTCAGCCCTTTTCATGTGGTGAGACAAAAGGGTGGGGTATAGTGAGAGTGGCACTGCCAGCCACAGCCCAACAAAAACTGCAGTAAATTATAGCTCAAATCTACACCGGATTTTTGTGCACTCGGACTGTATCTGAGTTTTTTTTTCCCCTCTGATTTAAGTCCTCTTCCGTTACGTTATTCCACAAAACATATCCGTATGGTTTCCCCGTATGTGAACCCTTTTTTGCGGATTGGAAACGGAAAAAGTAACTTATTAATCACCGAACACATGAGCAACATGGGCTGGGCATAGCATTTCTACAGTATGGGTCCGCAAAATACGGATGACATACGGATGTGTTCCATGTGTGCGTTCCGTATTTTTTATTTTTGTGGATCCATCGACTTGAATGGGGCCTCGGACCGTGATTTGCGGACAATAATAGGACATGCACTACTTTTTGCGGAACGGAAATCCGGAAACGGAATGCACACTGAGTACCTTCCGTTGTTTTTGGGGACCCATTGAAGTGAATGGTTCCACATACGCAAAAAAAAAAAACGGAACGGTAGCGGAAATAAAATACATTTGTGTGCATGAGCCCTCTATTCTTTTAATATTAGTTTACAGTTATTAGCCCACTGCATGAGTGGTTAGTAATCCATAGCCTGGTGTTTTCTGGCCTTCCTGGGTCGTGTGTGATATATTTCAGACATGCCAGATTTATGCTGATCAAATAATTAGTGACAAGACAAATCTCAAAAGCAGATTAGACACCAGATGTCCTGCAAAAATGTACACATGTGCTGTGCACAATGCCGCTTATTCTGTTTTCAGTCCATCTGGCAGTTAAAGGGTTACTTGTTACTTTGTATGCAATTACATGGGCATAATAAAAAAAAAACATCACCTGAGCCATAATTCTCATTGAACCTCATGAACAAAAACTAGTGCAATGTGTGGCCCTTAGTGACCAATCAGTGTCCGTCTGTAAACGGATATCACGGATGCAGCAAAGGAATGTATTTCTCCCATAAGGAAAAGTTATACACATTTCCGATATAAATTCTGTATCAGTTCCTCATGATTTTTATGATTTCTGCTCAATAGGAACCTTCATTGTTAAAGGGGTTGTCAGATTGCAAAGATTTATCCTCTGTCTACGGTCTCTATCTAAGTGGCTGATTGGTGGGGGTTCCTGTCAATCATGAGAATGGGGCCCTTTCTTCCCCTGTTTGAATGGAGCAGCAGTCACACATGACGCTGCTGCTCCATTTAAGGCCTCATGCACACGCCCGTATGTATTTTGCGGTCCTCAAATTGCGGATCCGCAAAAAAACGGATGACGTTCCGTATGGCATCCGTTTTTTTGGGCGGATCTGTTTTTTTTTGCGGATCCATTGTAATAATGCCTATCCTTGTTCGCAAACTAGAAAAAAATAGGACATTCACTATTTTTTGGGCGGAGCAACGGAACGGACATACTGATGCGAACAGCACACGGAGTGCTGTCCACGTTTTTTGCGGACCCATTGAAATTAATGGGCCCGCATCCTATCCGCAAAAAAAACGGAACGGATACGGAAACAAAATACGGTCGTGTGCATGAGGCCTAACTCCGTGAGACTGCTAGAGGTAGCGGAGTGCAAGCGCTCGACTATCTTCAACAGTCCCTTACAATTGAATGGTGTGGCAGCATGCATGTGTGACCACTGCTTCATTTAAACGGAAGAACAGATGCAGTGACCCAGTGGTTCACTGCTAAAATGTCCAAAAATACTAAGATTGCTAATGTATGCTAATTATATATACACTTTCAGTAGTACAGATGGTTAATGTTATTATGCACTTGTATCTTAAAAGGCTGTAAATGGGAAGGGAATAGTTAACTGGCATACTTTAGAGACAGTTGCTGGGTGGTGTAAAGTAGGAAAAATTCCAGCACTCACTTCCTTTCATGGCAATACATGGCATATTATGCCCAACCTGCATAACTATTAAACATGCATACCATCAAATAAAAATACACTGACTAGAGAGTGGAGGTAAACGGCCAAAGCCTGATTTATTAAACAAATACCAAATACAACTTAACTTAAACTTTTAAGAGCCTAGCCATAAACTCAGACTCCAATACCATAAATATATATATATATATATATATATATCAGAGTCCATCCCATCACGGGACGACTATAATTACTTCACCCAACATCAGGCACGGCCCCAAATACCTACCATACATAAGGGCGGGCGGGAAGGGCACAAAGAATCCGACTCCACAGGCAGGTTCAGATCAAAGACAAGCCCAGCCTGCGGAGCACGGACAATTATAGCCCCCCAACATTCCAATAAGCCAATCAGATGTCGTCTCCAGGGCTCCGCTAACCTTCCCCGAAACCCTGGGACAACATAGGCTAAAAATCCCACCAATTGCAGGACACTCACTGGGCAGAAATATTCCTCTGCCCAGTGATCCCACAAGAGCGGGAAACCCTTTTCCCGCCAAAATTGCCTCCCAAAATAACTAACCTGTCACCGGGCAGACAATCCCACAGGGCAGACAGCCATCAGGCAAATGCCAGTATGGCCATGTGTCCCCCTCCATAATGTCCGGGGTCCCCTCATGGCAATACATGGCATATTATGCCCAACCTGCAAAACTATTAAACATGCATACCATCAAATAAAAATACACTTACTAGAGAGTGGAGGTAAACGGCCAAAGCCTGATTTATTAAACAAATACCAAATACAACTTAACTTAAACTTTTAAGAGCCTACTTATAAACTCAGACTCCAATACCATAAAAATATATATATATCTATATATCAGAGTCCACCCCATCACGGGACGACTATCATTACTTCACCCAACCGGCCCAACCCACCTTAACAAGGCGGCGCGGGCCCCACCCCACCAACCGCTATTTCAATCATAGCCTGAAGGTTGAGGTTGAAGATATCACACCAATCACTGATAAATGCACACCATCTCGAAAGTAAAGGCCCGCCTCTCCACTCTCTAGATCAACATGTCTGAATGAAAAAAAAACCGACATAGGCATAAACTTAAACATCGCCCGATTGATCCTCTTCCGCACTTTCTCCTTGAACTTTCATTCCGGGGACATTAACCAACAGCGTCTGCAAATGATTTCCGAAAAGATCAGGCGAGTATCAGGAAACAGACGATGCAGATCCGAAAAATGTCCTCTTCATCTGGAAAATTAACTCCATAGTGTCCAAACAACCTATATCATTACCTCCTAAGTAAACAATGATAATATTTGGGTTAGGAAAAACATCATGCAAATGTAACACCAAATCAACCAAACCTGACCAACGTAGTCCTCTAACTCCGGCCCAGTATATCCTGACGGCCTCAGCTGAAAACGATAGATTCGATCCATAGCACCTCTCTGCAGCCCTCTTCAGCAAAAGAATGGCCCATAATCCAGACTGTAGCACCTGTAACTAATAAATCACATGATTAACAAATGAGGTCTTACATACAACCTATACCTGTTAGAAGACCACCTGCCAATCCCCCTTATAACCGACTCATTCAAACCAGCTTGTGCTGCCGCAGTCGCGAAAAAAAATTTGCACTTAATCCCAATCTGCCCAAACATTTAGCTAGCACTGCCCCAAACTGAAACTGTGACAGGGGGGATAAATCATCATGAACCAGAAAACAATCCAACCTCCCTTCCGGCCGAATCGCCAAATACTGCCCCACTGTCAAGACCGGACAAATCCTCTTGTCCTCAATCGCCCCCAATCTAATCCAGCACCCCTTACCCGCCTGATCAGTCTTAGACTTCTCAATAAACAAAGATACCCCTGCTTCTTGCACTACCACCTGCCTCAAAGCCAAACCTCCCTTAGGGCTCTTTCACACTTGCGTTCTTTTCTTCCGGCATAGAGTTCCGTCGTCGGGGCTCTATGCCGGAAGAATCCTGATCAGGATTATCCCCATGCATTCTGAATGGAGTGAAATCCGTTCAGGATGCATCAGGATGTCTTCAGTTCCGGAACGGAACGTTTTTTGGCCGGAGAAAATACTGCAGCATGCTGCGCTTTTTGCTCCGGCCAAAAATCCTGAAGACTTGCCGCAAGGCAGGATCCGGAATGAATGCCCATTGAAAGGCATTGATCCGGATCCGGCCTTAAGCTAAACGTCGTTTCGGCGCATTGCCGGATCCGACGTTTAGCTTTTTCTCAATGGTTACCATGGCTGCCGGGACGCTAAAGTCCTGGCAGCCATGGTAAAGTGTAGCGGGGAGCGGGGGAGCAGTATACTTACCGTCCGTGCGGCTCCCGGGGCGCTCCAGAGTGACGTCAGGGCGCCCCAAGCGCATGGATCACGTGATCACATGGCATGTCATCCATGCGCATGGGGCGCTCTGACGTCACTCTGGAGCGCCCCGGGAGCTGCGCGGACTGTAAGTATACCGCTCCCCCGCTCCCCACTCCTACTATGGCAACCAGGACTTTAATAGCGTCCTGGGTGCCATAGTAACACTGAAAGCATTTTGTCTTCAAATGCTTTCAGTACACTTGCGTTTTTCCGGATCCGGCGTGTAATTCCGAGCAAGTGGAGTACACGCCGGATCCGGACAACGCAAGTGTGAAAGAGGCCTTAGCCCACCGAGAACGAGGTAAAAGCTCCCCAATCCGCAAAGCCCCAAAGAATAAGACAATAAAAGCCGTACAAAATAATGACACCTCAAACTGCGAAAAACAAACCGACCTTGCAACACAACAGAACCTTATGAGCAACTCTGGGGAAATGGGACACCGCCCATCAGGCAAATGACCCACAGACTTATAACCCTTCAATAACTGCCTAATCAAGAAATACTCCGCAAATAACCCCGACCCAAACAGTTTAAGAAAAAACTACACCCCTGCTAGAATCCAACAAACTGAGCTATGCGCCAATCTTTCCTCAAATAAATGCAAACAAAATGACAAATCCAACGACTCATTCAAAACCCATGGCGATACCGACAAACCTCCCGTAAACCGTTCCCAACGCAACTAAGCAGACAGGTAACCTTGCCATGTTGACACCGCCACTGACCTCAGCAGGTTCAGAGCTAACTCCAGATCAGCCCCCACAGATGCTCCGGACAAGGAATCCCGAAAGCGTCGGCCGATGGCACCAAACTGCGAAACCGATCCATCTGCAAAGCATCAGCCACATCATTATTACAACCCGGGATATGTACAGCCTTGATCCACACATTCCTCTTCAAGCACAACAAAACCAAATGCCTTAATAATTTAACAACCAATGGACATCTAGAAGATAAACAGTTAACCGCGTACATTACTCCCTTGTTATCCGTATGCAAACAAATCCGTCTATTTTGAAAATACTGACCCCAAAGCACTAAGGCTACCACCACTGGAAAAAGCTCCAGCAAAACTAAATTAGACTACACCGAATTCTCCACCCAAGACACATGCCACCTTTCAGCACACCACCGATCGTCCCAGAATGCGCCAAAACCCACACTTCCTGCCGCATCTGTAAACAGATTCAACTGAAATGCGTCCACAAACTCCTCCTGCCACAGCGACCTTCCATTAAAATCCCGCAAGAAGCTCAACCAAACCAACAAATCATCCTTCATCCCCCTGTCCAAAGATACATGCAAACAAGGATTCCGCAACCCAGCTACCCTCAGAGCCAACTGCCTACAAAAAATCCTACCCATGGGCATAATCCTACAACAGAACGCCAACAAACCCAACAACGACTGAATTTCCTTAACTGTAACACTCTGACGCAACAAAACCCCCTTAATCAACAAACACACTTTCCTAACCTTATCCAATGGTAACCTAAACTCCCCCACTTCAGCATCTATCACTATACCCAAAAATTCAATACAACTAGAAGGCAACACAGTCTTCTCCTCAGCCAATGGAACCCCAAAATCCGCACAAACTGCTACAAACACAGACAAAACCTCCGCACAAACCAAAGAATCAGCCGGACCAACAAACAAAAAAAAACATCAAAATAATGAACTATCCCACCTTTCATAGCCCGTGCTGCAACCATCCATTCAAGAAAAGTGGAAAAGGCCTCAAAATAAAAACATGAAATAGAACAGCCCATTGGAAGGCACCTGTCAAAATAAAACAAACCCTGAAAATGAAAACCCAACGAGTTAAACGCAGCCGGATGAATGGGGAGGAGCCGAAATGCTGATTGCACATCCGCCTTCGCCATTAACGCTCCCCTACCAAACATTCTTACCACTGAAACAGCTGTATCAAACGTAGTGTAACAAACCCTAGTCAAAGACAGATCAATCTCATCATTCAGTGACTGTCCAAACGGATAGGACAAATGATGAATAATCCTAAACGCGCCCGGCTCCTTTTTCGGCACCACCCCCAGAGGAGATAAACGAAAATCCTCAAAAGGTGGCACCGAAAAGGGGCCAGCCACCCTTCCAGCAGCAATCTCCTTCCGCAACTTCTCCGCCACCACCCACGGAAATTGCCGAACTGAAGGTAAATTCTTTACCAGCATGCATCCCTTTCCAGAGAAAGGAGGCAAGACAAAACCATCAGCGAACCCTTTGGCCACCAAATCAGCTATCTGCCGATTTGGAAACCTGTTTAGCCAAGGAAGCATTCTCGCCAGATTTACCGGCATCGATGCTTTTAAAAAGAAACTCTTTTGCCAGCGGCTGTGATGGCAAATTAGCCTTTTTAAAACACCGCGACATTGGGTGACTTGCTCCGCAAAAACCACACTCATGCTTATACTTACATGAGGCAGGCCATTTGCACTGCGACTCATTGTAAGCAAAACAAAGACCCCTCTTCATAGCATAGCACCACCCACCGGAGATACTCTCTGACTAACTACCGGCGGCTTCTGGGGCACCAACAGATTCAGCCACAAGCCAACATCCTTGGTGCCCCATTGCAGCTGTGGATAAACCGCCAACTTCTGCCTAAAATTCTCGTTGTACTGGAACCAACCAAAACCTCCAAAATTTTTATATGCCTCTAACACAATATCAACATGCTGAAACAATCCCGAACGCTCACCCAGAACACCTGCAAAAATACGGAACGCCTGCAACCAATTATTGAAAGAGTGAGGAATAGGACGGCGCCTATCCTCCTCCACTCTCTCCTCCTTGCGCTCCATCTTAGAAACAAATTCCTTAGAGGCCGGGAGGAGAGATAGAATGTCCACATAATCGCCACTCCAGATTTTTTCTTTAACAGCTGCGGATAAATGAAAACCTAAAGGAGAACCTTTAGGTTCATCCCGGCCATCCCTTCATCCCTGGCCATCCCGCTCCCCTGCCTGCGCAGTATGCCGCCTGAATTGCAATAAAAGCAACCAGCATAACCATCGGTGAGTGCCACATCTCTCTCTATTTATCCATTTGAACACTACGTACCACGCTGATCTCCGCCTCTTTGGTCTTCAGAGACAACTGCACGTCCATGGATCCTGAAGCATTTTCTTCCGCTATTCAGATCCTATGACGGATCTCAATAGCGGAATTTAAAGCGCTAATGTGAAAGTAGCCTTAATTGAAGCAAGACGAATCCAAGGAAACGCCAACCCCGTGAGTGAAAAACTGCCAAAAAAGCAACTGTGCCCAAAGGTCACCTGTGAGGTCACCTCTGGGAAGACTGTATTAGGGGACTGTTATCATCTCCAACCCCTACATAGCCTTTGGGGAACACTCTGCTCTGTGATATATCTGAGGACAATGTCGGACTGGGGTGCCTAGGGCCCACTGTACGGATACATTCAGATGTGACCTGCTCACACAGCAGCAAGATGCTACCGGATGACTGAATATGGGGGTCCCTGCAGCAGCTTTGAGAAGGTAGGTCCTGGGGAGAAGAGGACACTGGCAGCTTTCCTCTATACCTAGAAGTCATCTCAGCTCTGACCGTGTCTATAGTAATAAACTGGGGAGTTTCTTATAATCTATCAGGTTTTTTATATGAACGTCGGCTGGTGGAGGTGCTGTACATTGAATATATGTATGTAGTGCAATAAGTCTACTGTGTTATGTGCCACTTGTGCAGGGGGTGGGAGACTAGGGGCACACCGGGGGATTCACCTGTACCCCTGTGGGCCAGTCCGAGCTTGTCTGAGGATATGCCCATTATTTGTTCTGTGCAATCTATCATCCACTCAGTAAGGCTACATGCACACGACCGTATGTGTTTTGCGGTATGCAAATTGCGGATCCGCAAAAAAAATGGATGACATCCGTATCCATTCGTTTTTTTTTTGCTGGTCCATTGTAACAATGCCTAAAACGGACAAGAATAGGACATGTTCTATTTTATTTATTTTTTGCAAGACTACGGAACGGCCATACTGATGTTGACCGCACACTGTGTGCTGTCTGCATTTTTTTTGTGAACCCATTGAAATGAATGGGGCTGCATGCTATCCGCAAAAAAAAAAAAAACGGAACGGACACGGAAAAAAAACAACGTTCATGTGCATGTAGCCTAAAAGAGAGAGTATATATCAGGCTATTTTCACAATTGCGTTTGTAATTCCGGTATTGAGATCCGGCAGGGGATCTCAATACAGCAATTAAACAGATTCATTTTGATTTTACACATTAGGATGCATCAGTTCAGTTAGGATGCGTTTGCTTGAAATCAAAACAGGGAAAAACTGATCCATAACTACATACATTGAAAGTCAATAGGCGACGGAGCCTGAAAAACCAGATCCATCAGCATTGACTTACACCGTTTTAAGTGCCAGATCCGTAGTTTTTTTTCTCATTTTTTTGACCGGACACAAAACCACAGCTTG
Source organism: Bufo gargarizans (assembly GCF_014858855.1). Classification (NCBI taxonomy): domain Eukaryota; kingdom Metazoa; phylum Chordata; class Amphibia; order Anura; family Bufonidae; genus Bufo; species Bufo gargarizans. The sequence continues at coordinate 107,595,900 of NC_058088.1, forward strand.
CTGCCAGAACCAAAGACATCCTGATGCATCCTGAACGGATCTCTTTCCATTCAGAATGCATGGGAACAAAATAGAACCACTTTTTACGGTATTGAGATGCTCTGCTGGATCTCAATACTGGAAAACAACAGCGCAAGTGTGAAAGTAGCCTTACTATAACCACACAGGCCTGGTCATTTGTCCTCATACCTGGCCCAGTCCCCCGACTCTCCTGCCTTAGGCCTATTTCACACGAGCGAGTATTCCGCGCGGGTGCAATGCGTGACGTGAACGCATTGCACCCGCACTGAATCCGGACCCACTCATTTCTATGGGGCTGTGCAGATGAGCGGTGATTTTCACCCATCAATTCTGCGGGTGAAAATCGCAGCATGTTCTATATTCTGGGTTTTTCACGCAACGCAGGCCCCATAGAAGTGAATGGGTCTGCGTGAAAATCACAAGCATCGCAAGCAAGTGCGGATGCGGTGCGATTTTCACGCACGGTTGCTAGGAGACAATCAAGTTGGGGACCCGATCTTTATTATTTCCCCTTATAACATGGTTATAAGGGAAAATATTAGCATTCTCAATACAGAATGCATAGTACAATAGGGCTGGAGGGGTAAAAAAAATAAAAATAAAATTTACTCACCTTAATCTACTTGTTCACGCAGCCGGCATCTCTTCTGTCTTCTTCTTTGAGGAATAGGACCTTTGATGACGTCACTACGTTCATCACATGATCTTTTACCATGGTGATGGATCATGTGACAGACTATGTGATGAGCGTAGTGACGTCAACAAAGGTCCTATTCCTCAAAGAAGAAGACAGAAGAGATGCCGGGATGTGCGAACAAGTGGATTAAGGTGAGTTAAATTATTTATTTATTTTTTTAACCCCTCCAGCGCTATTGTACTATGCATTCTGTATTCAGAATGCTATTATTTTCCCTTATAACCATGTTATAAGGGGAAATAATACAATCTACACAACCTTGAACCCAAACCTGAACTTCTGTGAGAAGTTCGGATCTGGGTACCACATTCAGTTTTTTATCACGCACGTGCAAAACGCATTGCACCCGTGCGATTAAAACTGAACAATGGAATGCAATCGCAGTCAAAACTGACTGCAATTGCGTACCTACTCGCGTGGGTTTGCCGCTACGCATCCGGACCTTATCCGGACACGCTCGTGTGAAAGATGCCTTACACTCCACTGCTCATCTAACACCAAACAGGAGCCCCTAAATTCAGGTTGTGCCCCAAGGAGAAGAAATTGTGCATCCCTCCCAACACTTTGTGCCCTAGCCTAGGAGACTGCTGGTGCAGAATTAAGGCTACTTTCACACTTGCGGCAGGACGAATCCGACAGGCTGTTTACCCTGTCGGATCCGTCCTTCCGCTATTTCGCCGTGCCGCCGCTCCGTCCCCATTGACTATGAAAGGGACGGGGCAGAGCTCCAGCGCAGTAGGGCAGTTCGCGGTGAGAGGCCGCCGGACTAAAGTCGGACATGCAGGACTTTTAGTCCGGCGGCCTTTCGCCGTGCACTGCAGTGCTGCGCCGGAGCTCCGCCCCCGTCTATTATAGTCAATGGGGACGGCGAAATAGCGGAAGGACGGATCCGACAGGGTGAATAGCCTATTGTATAGAAAGGACCAGCACTCGCTCTAATTGTAATTTCAAATAGATTTATTGGTCACATACATGTGGTAAGTGACGCGTTTCGGCTGCTGAGAGCCTTTGTCAAACATAACAGGGTGAACAGCCTGTCGGATCCGTCCTGCCGTAAGTGTGAAAGTAGCAGTAGCCTAACCTCCATGAGGACTGCAACCACCCTTATTGGTGTGCTGCACAGGACCCCAGCAGTCGAATCCCTACCAATCAGACACTTATCCCCTATCCTCTGGACAGGAAATACGTCTTTGTAATTGGACAACCCCTTTAACTTTGAGGTCATGTGATCACATAGGTGCACTGCTGTTGACGAGATACACAATTGCTTGACTTGTTCCATACAAACACTTGTATGGCCGACAGCTTTTATAGCCAGACATGTTAGCCATGATGTGGGTGAAATATGGCCATTGTGCACCCTAGAACTAAGGTTCATTAGAAACAGATTGTGTATTCAGTTTTCATTGTAAATGGTCACGTGGTAATGCAGTAAACCAGATTGGGGTTATGCACACTGGCGCAATAATATGCACTGACTGGGGCAGGTGTAAATGATAGTTAAGAGTTTTTGTTTGTGACGCCAATTGCAGTGTGCGCAGGTCCCAGTCTCAGGGCCCTTTAAGGTGTTGCAACTCACGTACCAGGTGAGGAATGCCAGAGTGGTATAATGTCTCTGTTTAATAGTAGGTACAGTGTCAACGGTGTCTCCTACCTGGGTACGGCTGGACTCCTGGATCCTGTCTCACTTGCAATAAATGAGTGTGTTGCTAGTAGGAGTAATTGAGGAATGAATGAGATCCAGTCTTGAAGTATAATTCAACTTGTCTTTACTGAAGGCAGCATTAATCCATATGAGATACAGCATTAGTCTTTTAGGTCCCAGCAAGTATTTGGCAATGTATGGCAGGGACCAATATCTCTTCTGCATCTTTCATGTGCCTGGAGCTCTCTTGCAGGATTAGTCGTCTGCTTATGGCTCTGTAATATGTGGCAGGAATCTGTCTTCTGCTCTGTCTATCTTCTGCTTGGTATGGGACTGACTAGCTCCTGGTCTCTGGATAGTTACTCACAGTTATGCTCACAGGGAATGGCTCTTCCTGGAGGACTGGAGGTGGCAGCTTGCTTGTCCACCAGCTGAGGCTGAAGGCTCAGGCTGGGAATGGAGACCTTTGGCCTCAGCCGAGGCACGATCCTGGGTTGGGATCCCTAGAACTGGGAGCTGCTACCAGCACAGCCTTCCCCTAGCCGGGGTGGCCAACACACTAACTAACTTCCTTTCCTCCCCATGAGACAGGACATGGGGCCAGCCCACTTCTGCTCATAGAGGGGGAGCTAAACTGGAATAAACCATTCCAGTTTAGAAACACTAAACTGTCTAAGGTCCTGCTGACACATTGCTGCCATCTGCTGGTGTACATGAAAATTACAGCAAATACATGAAACAGGCCTAGAAAATGCACATTATGAAGGATGTAATGTTAGATTATACAAGATGACAAGATAAATACGCTTAACATGTGGTAGCGGGGAAAAAGAGTGCAGTAACATAACTCTGGGATGTTACATTTCCCCTTACTTTAAGTTAAGCTGCCCTCGGCTTACGTTTAGGAGGGTAGAGAAATCAGCTCTGGGGTACCCAATAAAGTACAAAGTGCTGCATGAATTACATATAATGACATACATAGACAAACATGAAACGGCTATCCCCAGGTTCCTGCCCGCTAGAGTAAGGTGTCCAACACACAGTTTCCTTCTCTTGGTATAACCAGTGTGACGGTATGCGAGGCGAGGTGGTGGATGATAGGTATGTTTCACCTCGCATGCGCTCTGTTGTCAGGGACTGAACCGGAATCCGGGCCGGGTTTTTCCAGCCTCTGTGGCAGGCTTGGTTCCGGTCCAGAAATTATGGTCCAATGGAGTTCACCTCCAGGTGGACTTTAAATAAACAGGAAGAGAGCACAACAGGTCTCTCATGTGCTGAGTCTCAGGACTGTAACCTGTGTTGCTGAAGAGAGAGCTATGTTTGGATGTAGTGCAAATTTTATTTATGCAAGATGAGGCTCAACAATAACTTGAGTCCGTTTTCCTGGAAGTGCTCGAAGTTGTAGAATTCTCTGGATGTAATGTAATTGTAATCCACAGGGATAAAAGTTAATTGTAATCCAAAAGGTATAAAATGTTATATAAAAGCACAAGGCTATCAAATAACCTGAGAAAGGGGATAAAACGATGAACTTGGATATAAGGGGGTTAAATACTGATGGGGGGAGTCCTTATTATGCATGACCTTCAGGGTGAGGACAAACTAGGTCAACCTGAAAACAAGAACGTTAAAAACACAATGCCAACGGGTCCTCACCCGTCAGGAATAGTCCATGACGTGGCTCCCAAATGTCACTACTTTATTAAAAAGGACACACTTTAGAGGAGGGCATCCATGTCCTCCTCGCTACTAGAGCTACTGAAGCGCATCAGGGGACGCTCCTGCCTCTGGTAGCTCATCGTCGCAGCTGTGGTAGTGCGCCACTGACCTCTAGTGGTGGCTGTTGGAGTTGGCTGTGCAGACAGCCTTGAAAATGCAGCTGTGACTTGCCGCAAACCGGAATCCCTGGTCGGTGCAGAGGGGCTCAAAACCTCTGGCTGAAGGGGCTCTGGCAAACATGCAGAAGGTGCTTGAGGCTGCTTCCAAGGCAGTACATACGGCTGCACCTTAGGATTAAAGCTTAACACCGAATTGTTTATCTGACCCACCCGTAGTGTTGGTGGTGCAGCCAGGTCAGGGATAAGTGGTGCAGGTTCTGGCTGGGGCTGCTCCCTAAAACGCAGTCTGCCATCTGGGGTCTCCTGTAAGCATCTCACTTTGCCCACAGAGCCTGGGTCTTCCTGCCAGGTCTCTGTGGTGACTGCAGGGGTTAATGGCTTGTCTAACAAAGTCACACCAGCAGCGAAGGGACCCTGTACTGAACGCATGGGGGTATATTCCACCTGATCTCCCACGTACAGGTTATGACGGGCCTGCGGCAGATAGTGGCGCTTTATTGAGCGACGGCCCACAAAGATCTCCAACCCGGAGTGACTATCCTGCAGAAATCCAACTCCCCTTTCGAAGGAGAACCATAGGACTATCCCTGTCCGTCTGATAAGTTTAGGATCTCCTGGCTGGGGGTCGTCTACCACTTGTTTAACCCACTCCTCAATGGCGGATTTGTACTCCCACGCCGTCTGGGCAAAAGCAGTTATCTCCCACAGGACCTCGGGGTTTAGGCATCCCGGTTTAATAGGGGTAGAACTGGGTGGCGGAGTGGAAACACCAGCCGCCTCCACCGCACTAGTGGGTGTATTTGGCGGAGCATGCCTAGGCCTGTTGGCGGTTTCAGGAGCAACGGGAAGCGGTGCAGGGGCAGATGCGGACCGGGCCGGGGCCTCAGTGAGCGCTCCTACCTGTTGTAGCGGCCGGTTCCGGTGCCTCCTGGTAGTCGTCGCGGGGTCCCATCTCCGTCCGCGGTGCAGGCTGGTCGGACGCCTGGGCAGCAACGCCAGCAGCGTCCTTTATGGGAGCAGGTTCAGCGTCGGCGGCCATCTTCCGTGACGTCTTGCCTTCTGCGCTGACAGTATTGGAAGCGGAGGGAGGAAGTGGAGGGATCCACAGCCTCCGAGGACTTGACTGTAGTCCTGTCTTCTTCCGCGGGGACTGGAATAGTGGCAGCGGCCTTCTCAGCTGGGTCTGCGGCGGCTGTCTCCTCTTTTCTTGCGGCAAGCGCTGGCTCTGGGGACGCTCCAAATATACAGGGGCCCACTTTCTTGATGAGCTGCGAGACCCGGATCTCAGGTACAGTTGTGTCGTATATCAGCGCTCCCTGGATCGCCATTTGATCCCATTTTGGAGGAGGGAGTGCCATCTCCCTTGGCTCCACTGTCGGGGTGCTTTCAGGAAGTGATGGTGGAGCCCACAATACAAAGTTCAAGGTGGACAGTCTTTAGTTTTCCCGCTTCTAGGGGGGCCTATTCGACATCTTCGCGCTCTTGAGAGGGCGTTACTGAGTTTTCCTGCTTCTGGGGGCCGTATTCGGCAATTTCGCGCTCTTGAGGGGCGTTCTTGTCTTTTCCCGCTTCTGGGCATGAAGAAGAAGCGCCATTTTACGAATATAGCGAATTAACCCTTGGAATGCTGGAGCGCATGTTTAGCGCTTTCTGGCACAGCAATAAGGCAGTAAAGTCACTTTTCAGGGTTTTCTGCACAATCTTCAGCTCTTGCAATACTGTGAACCATGCAATTAGATCCGTTTAAACACACAATTGGATCCGGTTCTGTTGGACAGGAATAGGCACACAATTCAATCCGATCCTGTTAGTGACGCCAAAATATGCAGTAAGCCGGATTGGGGTTATGCACACTGGCGCAATAATATGCACTGACTGGGTCAGGTGTAAATGATAGTTAAAGGGGTATTCTCATCTTAATGATCACTGTTAAATCTGTTGATGATTTGACAGTGATCATTTTTCTAAATACATTTTATTACCTAATTCCCACCTTTTTTTTAGAAAATAAGTCCCCTGTTACCTAATGTTGTCTTTGGGCTCCCCTGGTTACGGCCACCTCTCCTGTCGGATCCCGCCGGGCCGTGCTTGCGCAGAAGACTGAAGATTCTCTCCCGTCCGGGCCGCTCAATGTCCTGAACGCGCACGCCGCCGCGCATGCGCCATGGATGACTTCTTCCTGGCCAGTATGCAGTGTCCCAGGGGGTCAGTAGTGTATGCTGGGCTTTGTAGTGCAGATTGACCACTAACCTGGGATCCACTGTCGTCTTCAATTGGGGCAAATACTGGAACAGGCAGGTATTTAACAGTTCGTGACGCCAGTGTCAATTAAACGGTGACACGCCGTGTATGGTATTGTAAAAAAATGAAGCAAGCATAGGATAGCCAACAAAAACTGGAACTTTTACTGAATATCAGTGAATACAGCTGGTTCTTGGGAGTACAGTATGGCCGGTCTTAGCAAGGCATTATACAGAGTGTTGATTACAGGGGATGCAGTACAGGCGGCTTTTCACACTATTCCTGACTGGTCCTGCTACATGTCACTTTCTCTCCAAGGTCTAAGGCCCTTTATCTGGCGTACCCTTGAAGCTGTCCTTATCTAGTACCTCCTCTGTTATCTTGAGTACCTCTTGCTTTATCTGATCGGCCTCTGTGGTATTCTGTGTCTTCAGGCTGTTTAGCTATGCCCTTCTGTCTTCTATGCATATGGACTCAGGAGGAAACCCTCTCTGCACTGAGTCTGGAAACTTCTACACTTCCTGAACTAGGCCCTAGCCTATTTATACTGAACTGGGGGCTCCCTCTGCTGGCTGTGATAAGGATTGCCAGTAACCGGCCTGACTGGCTTAAAGGGAACTACACATTCAAATCTAGCAGTGTCGGGTAGCCTACCCGTATGCTGCACACCCCCAGACTTTGACGTGAGTAAGGCCTCGTACTCACACACATGCCTGAACCAACATAAGCTGATGCATAATTTAAACATTACATTATAAATATAATAAACAACAATTTCACACAAAAATATAACATTTGCAATAAATGACGCAAGGAAAAGGGGCGTCTTCTTTCTTCTTGGGCGCGGCCGCTGACCTGGCACAGCGGACTTAAGGTGAACCAGGTTAGTCTATTTTTCTTGACTGAAGTATAATAAGGAACTACACAGGGTTTCCCCGTGGGTGTAGAACAGGCAAGGGCTCACGTGGAGGAGTCCATTCTTGCGCACAAACATCAAGCAGGCTATTTCCGATAGTAACTGTTCGGGAGGAGACACCACCAGCATAGTCAAAGTCTCTTAAATGGACTGGCGGACGTCCCCTGGTCATCCGGGTGGACCTTCTCAACACAGGGGTTTCCTCTCCTCTTAGCACCGGGGTAGAAGAGAGAGGAGCAACAGGAGGATCTCCATCCGTGAGACCTTGGTCAGGAACAACGGGAACAACAGGAACAACAGGATCCACTAGAGGGGGAACTGGATCCGGGGCATCTTGAACCGGCTCTTCTGGAAGTAAAGGTACTGTAGGTGCCGGAGCGGGCACCAACAAGTTCAACCATGGTGTCAGAAGCCAATGCATGGGATCAGCGTCATACCTTAGATTACGGACAGCCTGCATAGGATCCTCGGGCTGTGTTGATGACTCTGACACAGGGGGTTCAGATATAGAACTCTCGGCACTGGGTTCTGGTGTCAGGCAGAGCTTTAACCGGTTTCGGTGTACAATTTGGGATCCCCTGCCCTCCCGGGTGATCTCATAAGTGTGAGTTCCAACATTTGGGATTGCAGTGACAACATAAGGACTTTGCTCCCATTTACTGTCCAGTTTACTGGTACGGCGGTTATTTTTTAACCATACCACAGCCCCTATCTTCAGGGGTTCTGCATGGGCTGCTTGGTCATAGTCTCTCTGCTGCCGGTCTCTAGCATAGTCCATACGTTCCTGAACAATAGCTTGGGCTGTATTCAATCGCCTTTGGTGTTCAGCAACCCAGTCGGTATTAGGGAATGGGTTGATGCAATCAGGTACGAGTACATCCAAGGAGTGGTCAGCAGGCAATAATCCTTGGCGCCCAAACATCAAATAAAAGGGGGTATACCCGGTGGAACAGTGTATGGTATGATTGTATGTGAACATGAGCTGTGGCAACAGATTAGGCCAATCTCCCCTGGTTTCAGGAGGCACGGTCCTCAGCATCTCTATCAAGGTCTGATTCATTTTTTCACATAATCCATTACCTTGCGGATGGTAGGCCGTCGTCCGGATCTTCTTACAGTTGTGCAGGCGGCACAGTTCATGGAACAGATGGGACTCAAAAGCAGGACCTTGATCGGTGAGGATCTTTTCTGGACAACCGTAGGGCAGGAGGAAGTGTTTCCAGAACAGTTCGGCTGTAGTCTTGGCCGTCTGGTCTCTCACAGGCACCGCTACAACAAACTTAGTGAAATGGTCAATAATAGTCATAGCGTACACATACCCTGAGGCTCCAGTTTCACATGGTCGATGGCGACAAGTTCAAGAGGACGAGTACTTACAATGGGTCTCAGTGGTGCCCTCTGATCATGGTGTTCACCTCGTTTCAAGGCACAGGCTACGCACTCCCGACACCACTTCTCCATGTCTTCTCTCATGCCCACCCAGTAAAACCGCTGGCGGATATTTGCCTCAGTCTTTTGGACCCCGAAGTGACCGGATTGATTGTGGTACATCTCCAACACCATACCTGCATCTCGTCGGGGTATGAGAATTTGATGCACTCTTTCGTTGGACACTGGGTCTAGGCTTCTCCGTAGCAACAGGCCCTTTTGTATGAAGAGTTGATGGCGCTGTCTCCACAGTTTGATGAGCTCAGGATCTGTACTCTTACGCCGAATCCTCTCAGGGGTTCTGCCACTGGTAATGAAGTCCAACAATTCACCCATCACTCTACTTTCAGACTGTAGTTTCACCCACCTTTCTTCTTTGAGTTCCGGCCTACTGGAGGGTGAAGGAACTGCAGCTCTGTTACTGGTAGCCCGAGCCTGATCCTGTTGAGCAAATTTATGGTAGAAGGCCGGCATTTCTACATCTTCCCAAGCATCTCGCACATCATCAGGAGCTGTCTCTGTGGGAAGTCTGGATAAAGCATCAGCATTGTCGTTAGTACGTCCAGCGCGATATTTTACAGAGAAATCATAGTTGGCGAGACGAGAGGCCCATCTTTGCTCCAGAGCCCCCAATTTAGCTGTATTTAGATGTGCCAGAGGGTTATTATCAGTGAATGCAATGAATGGGGTAGCGGCTAGATAATCTTTGAATTTTTCCGTCACTGCCCACACTAATGCCAGGAATTCTAGTTTGAAGGAACTATAATTCTGGTCATTTTTCTCAGCTCCTTTCAGGGAGCGGCTTGCATAAGCTATCACTCTTTCTTTTCCCTCTTGAATCTGGGCTAACACAGCCCCCAGGCCTCGCTTGCTAGCATCAGTATACAGATGGAAGGGCTTGCTGTAGTCGGGATAACCTAACACGGGAGGCTCGGTCAGTTTCTTTTTTAACAACTGGAACGCTATCTCTCTCTCTTCATTCCACTCAATGAGCACTGGAGTTCTAGGACTTTTCTTGGGCTGCCCCCTCAAGAGTTCCTGGAGAGGATCGGCTATTTGAGCAAAATGGGGGATGAAACGTCTATAGTAGCCGGCAAAACCAAGGAAACCCCTCACCTCTTTGACGGTAGTGGGTACCGGCCAGTTACGGACAGCCGCTAACTTATCAGGGTCAGGTTGTACGCCCTCTCCGCTTACCACATGCCCCAGGTATTTTACCGCAGGTTTGAGCAAGTGGCATTTAGATGGCTTTACCTTCAGGCCATATTTGACAAGGATTTCAAAGACCTCTGCTAAGTGTTTCAGGTGGTCTTCATATGTTTTTGAGTACACAATGACGTCATCTAGATACAGCAGCACTGTTTCGAAGTTTTTGTGACCCAAACACCGCTCCATTAGTCTCTGGAAAGTTCCTGGGGCATTACATAACCCGAACGGCATACAATTGAATTCGAACAGGCCCATGGGAGTGGTGAAAGCAGTCTTTTCCCTATCTGCCGGGGCCATGGGTACTTGCCAGTAGCCACTGGTCAAGTCCAATGTGGAGAAATAGGCAGCGGAGCCCAGAGCAGTTAGTGACTCTTCAATGCGGGGCAGTGGGTATGCGTCTTTGTGGGTTATTTGGTTAATTTTTCTATAGTCCACGCAGAAACGGATACCACCATCCTTCTTCTTTACAAGGACCAGGGGTGCCGCCCACGGGCTACGACTGTCCCGGATTACATTAGAGTCTTTCATCTCTTGGATCATTTCTTTTACAGTCTGATAAGAAGTAGGCGGTAAGGGTCGGTATCTCTCCTTGATAGGAGGATGAGAGCCAGTAGGTATGGTGTGTTGTATGGCACTAACCTCTCCATAATCAGCAGCATGTTTACTGAAGGCCTGGTGGTGCTCTTTGACAAGCCGTAGTATCCCTTCTTGTTGATGTTGGGGGGTAGTCTCGTCCCCGACATGTAGCTCTTCCCACCAGGGTACTTGTGACTGGGGCACCGGCGGACATCCGCTGACTGCAGCTGGCGGCTTTTCTGTCACTGGAAGACGGATGATGTCTTGGAAGAACACCTGAGAAAGCTGGGCAACAGGGTAATGCTTAGTAAGCGCCACAGGATGATCACTCAGGTTAATCAGACGGACAGGTACTTTACCTTGGGAGACGTTCACCAGGCACTTGGCAGCTCTCACATAAGGGTAGTTCTCCATCTGGATTGGCTCCACCAGGGCTGGATAATCTTGGCCTTGGACTCCCAGGACAGCACGACACCATAAGAGAGTTTGGGAATTAGGAGGCAAAGTCACAGGCCTATTATCACGAATCTTGGCAGTACAAATTTCTCCTTTCCCGTTAGCAAACCTCTGCTGGGCACTTAACACAGTGATAGTCTTTTGAATCACCCTCTTGGACGCAGAGGAAGCGGTGGGCAGAGTCTGATGTAATACGGCAAGTATTTCAGCATAACAGTTTTTGAAGACATTGGTGCCTAGAATGACAGGATGTCCTCCTCTGTCGCCGGCCTGTACTACTATCACCCCCTGTTGAGGCAAGGTGACTTCTCCCACCTGCAGGGTGGGTTCCCAGTATCCATGGATCTTTACCGGTTTGCCATTGCTGGCGATAATCTCTACCCAGGATTCAGGCGGCTGGGTCAATTGATTGGTGTCCCAGAATCTTTCAAAGGCGGGCAGCTGAATAGTAGTGACCTGAGACCCAGTATCTAATAGGGCTTCAAAGGGGACCCCGTTAATCTCCACATTGATTTTAGGATGGGATCCTACATACCGTGGCATCCAATTTGGATCTTTTGGACCTAGTGTTCTACCTCCCGAGGGGTGGTCCTCAGCCTCAGGGGTTGCCCGTTTAACTGCCAGCAAGTGGATTCTGTGTGTCCCATCTTTTTGCAGTATGTACACACGGGCCGCTGGCGACCCCTATTGCGCCTCCCAGGATCCCTGGGGTGAGTCTCTTGGTATGGAGGTGAGAACGGCTTAGAGGGTGACAGGAACTCCTCTTCTGACATCATAGGTTTTTCCCATTCCTCCATTTTTCTGCACACACTCTCTCTAGGCTTTTAGTGAGGTGATTTACTTGCTCTGTCAGCATGGCAATAGTATCGGTAGCTGTAGCTTGAACAGCTTGACCGGCCTCAGCTCGGTTAATGATAAACGGTTTTGACCTGCAGGCTGATAACTCAGGTGGGGTGCTCAACTCTGTAGATACTGCTGACCCCAGAATTTTTATAGCCAGTTCTTTAAAGTCCAGAAAGGTACTGTTGGGGTGTTGGGCGGACAGCATCTTTAATTGGGTCCTTATTTGCTCACTAGCCACTCCAGTAATAAATTGTTCCCTCAGGGTCTGATCCTGGTTATCAGCTTCCTTGGGATCTATCTGGATTACAGCCCCCAAAGCCTCCTGAAGTGATAGGGCATAGTCACGGAGGGACTCACCGGACTTCTGTTTCTTGCCAAAGAAGTGCATCTTTATCTCTGAGGCAGTCCTCGTTTCAAAAGTGGCCCTGAGGCGGGTGAATATCTGCTCTAGAGTACTCCTTTCAGCAGCAGGCCAGGATAATACCTCTCTGCGGGCAGCCCCCTCAAGTTGCGCTAGCAAGATTTCCATTTGCTGATCGGCATTTATGGGGTACAGTTTGAATAAGGCCAGCAACTTTTCTTTAAAGTCTCTTAGGGTATGGGCCTCTCCGTTATAGCGGGGAAACCATGGGGCCCCAAAATAGTAAGGCATGGTAAAGGGCATCATGCTGGGGGCTATAGGATGATTAGGAGCCGCAAGCTCTCCCGGGTCCGGCCGCTCGGCAACTCCCGGATCTGACATGTTAACTTATTACGAGGTGGCCGCTGGTGACTAAAGGGGCCGGAACAATCCCCTTCCCTCCGGATACAAGTTCTTACCGGAATCGCCGGGTTCGCGCAGGCCAAATCTCGTGAGACTCCGGACGTCCTGTGTACGCGGTGACGTTGCTGACGCAGGAAAAGCAGGGCCGCGGCGGTGCGATGATGAAGAGGGGCGGGATTCTCTGTGTCTTTGAAGGGATCCGCCCACGGAGGTCCTCAGCAGCGCGGGAAACTTTACTCCAGGCGGCCGGTGGCCATCTTGATCACGATTCCCTGACAGCAAGCAGGGTGTTGCAAAGTCCAATAAATCACAGTCCACAAATACGATTTTCCCTCTGGGGGTAGCGCAACACAGTACAGCGCCTCTGATTCCTCCTAGGCACAATTTTAATCCACCGGCTTGGAAATAAAGGGTTACAGTCTTTGCCATACGGTGGTGAAATTGTTAAAGCACACAGTTCACACTTCTCTGCACTGTAGAAGTATGCGGATCCTGTTCGTGACGCCAAAAAGAGTGATGCAGTGTCCCAGGGGGTCAGTAGTGTATGCTGGGCTTTGTAGTGCAGATTGACCACTAACCTGGGATCCACTGTCGTCTTCAATTGGGGCAAATACTGGAACAGGCAGGTATTTAACAGTTCGTGACGCCAGTGTCAATTAAACGGTGACACGCCGTGTATGGTATTGTAAAAGAATGAAGCAAGCATAGGATAGCCAACAAAAACTGGAACTTTTACTGAATATCAGTGAATACAGCTGGTTCTTGGGAGTACAGTATGGCCGGTCTTAGCAAGGCATTATACAGAGTGTTGATTACAGGGGATGCAGTACAGGCGGCTTTTCACACTATTCCTGACTGGTCCTGCTACATGTCACTTTCTCTCCAAGGTCTAAGGCCCTTTATCTGGCGTACCCTTGAAGCTGTCCTTATCTAGTACCTCCTCTGTTATCTTGAGTACCTCTTGCTTTATCTGATCGGCCTCTGTGGTATTCTGTGTCTTCAGGCTGTTTAGCTATGCCCTTCTGTCTTCTATGCATATGGACTCAGGAGGAAACCCTCTCTGCACTGAGTCTGGAAACTTCTACACTTCCTGAACTAGGCCCTAGCCTATTTATACTGAACTGGGGGCTCCCTCTGCTGGCTGTGATAAGGATTGCCAGTAACCGGCCTGACTGGCTTAAAGGGAACTACACATTCAAATCTAGCAGTGTCGGGTAGCCTACCCGTATGCTGCAAGTATAGTACAGAGCCGCGAACGCGCACGTCGGCTCTGTACTATACAGGCCAGGAATAAGTCACCATGGCGCATGTGCGGCGGCGTGCGCGTTCAGGACATTGCGCAGCGTGGCCGGGAGAAAATCTTCAGAATCCAGGAATCCAAGAAGTGAACGTCGCGCTCAAGGAAGGTAAGTATAAAAAGGGAAGGTTACAGTCTCAGGGCCCTTTAAGGTGTTGCAACTCACGTATTAGGTGAGGAATGCCAGAGTGGGATAATGTCTCTGTGTAATAGTAGGTACAGTGTCAACAGTGTTTCCTGCCTGGGTACGGCTGGACTCCTGGATCCTGGCTCACTTGCAATAAATGAGTGTGTTACTAGTAGGAGTAATTGAGGAATGAATGAGATCCAGTCTTGAAGTATAATTCAACTTGTCTTTACTGAAGGCAGCATTAATCCACATGAGATACAGCAGTAGTCTTTTAGGTCCCAGCAGGTATTTGGCAATGTATGGCAGGGATCAATATCTTTTCTGCATCTTGCATGTGCCTGGAGCTCTCTTGCAGGATTAGTCGTCTGCTTATGGCTCTGTAATATGTGGCAGGAATCTGTCTTCTGCTCTGTCTATCTTCTGCTGTGTATGGGCCTGACTAGCTGAGGAGGAATTTGGCTTCTCCTGGTCTCTGGATAGTGTGAGAAGGCACAAGGTGCCATAATAGATGATAGATACGTGTCACTGAGGTGCCTGGCCTCAGTGAAATGAACCGGTAATGCTAGAGGTAGTTTAGCTGCTAGCTGCAGCTGATCCGGGCCGGGTTTCATTGGAGTAGTCAAAGAGCAGGGTGGGATGACTACTCCCACGTATCCAGGCCAGGTGTTGGCTGGCCTATTTAAGCCAGGAATCCCAGGAGAGCTGGGGGTGTGGTTCCTAGTCTGGAAGTGTAACAGACTGGGAGTAAAGATGTGTGGTGTGTTGCTGTGGATAAGCCTGCCGTGGCCTAATCTTTTTCCCCCTCTCCAGCGGGTGGTGGAACTCTGGAACTACAGAGGACTGTGAGTTAGACCATTTCATATGAACTGTGTTTCTTTGTGTTTACCCGCTGAAGTAAGCGAGCATTTGTTAAAGCTGTGTTTGAACAAAATAAAAGACTATTGTTTAAATGACACCTGAAGTCACAGTTTGAGCTGATCCCCACAATAGTTACTTACAGTTATGCTCACAGGGAATGGCTCCTCCTGGAGGACTGGAGGTGGCAGCTTGCTTGTCAACCAGCTGAGGCTGAAGGCTCAGGCTGGGAATGGAGATCTTTGGCCTCAGCCAAGGCACGATCCTGGGTTGGGATCCCTAGAACTGGGAGCTCCTACCAGCACAGCCTTCCCCTAGCTGGGGTGGCTGACACACTAACGCTAACTTCCTTTCCTCCCCATGAGACAGGACATGGGGCCAGCCCACTTCTGCTCATAGAGGGGGAGCTAAACTGGAATAAACCATTCCAGTTTAGAAACACTAAACTGTCTAAGGTCCTGCTGACACATTGCTGGTGTACATGAAAATTACAGCAAATACATGAAACAGGCCTAGAAAATGCACATTATGAAGGATGTAATGTTATATTATACAAAATGACAAGATAAATACACTTAACATGTGGTAGCGGGGAAAAAGAGTGCAGTAACATAACTTTGGGATGTTACAGTAACAAAACACAGAATAAATAATACGATCACGTGAATAAGGCCTCCTGGCCACGACCATATGTTTTTTTTTTTCCGTCTTTTGTTTCCATTGTGTTTCCGTTTTTCCGTATGGCGTATACAATAATTACATAGCAGAAATTGGGCTGGGCATAACATTTTCAATAGATGGTTCCGCAAAAACCGAACAGATACGGAAGACATACGGAGTACATTCCATTTGTGTTCTGTTTTTATTTTTGCGGATCCATTGACTTTAATGGAGCCACGGAACGTGATTTGCGGGCAATAATAGGACATGTTCTATCTTTCAACGGAAATACGGAAACGGAATGCATACAGAGTACATTCCGTTTTTTTGCGGAACCATTCAAATAGTTCCGTATGCGGAATGCAAAAAACGGCCCGTAAACGAAAAAAAAAAACAACGTTCGTGTGCAGGAGGCCTAAGCCTAAGAGACATCTTTCTTTGCTGAAATCCCCTTTTAGGGGTAAATGCACAAGTTCAGGATTTTTGTGCAGAGAATCTGCGCTGAAATGCGCAGGTGTTTGCAGGGAAATCCATGTTGAGAATCCGCATCATTGGTGTGGATTTACTTGCGGATTTGGTGTGGATGTTCCACACACAAATCCTAAACGTGTGCATTTACCGTCAAAGGGTTATTTCAGCAGAGAAAGCTGATTCTTAGGATTATTCACATGATTAGATTATTTATTCTGCGTTTTGCTACCAAGTGACCATTTACTGTCCCATTGAAGTGAATGGAGAAAATCTGGTCAGGAAAAATAAATTGACATGCTGTGAATTTTAAAATCCGCTCCGCAGATCAAAATCCGTACAATAAAAAAAAATTTGCATCATGTACATGAAAATTTAAAATTCTCATAGAATACAATGTGCATGACCTACAGTCATGCGCAGAAATTCCACACACAATCCTGATCGTGTGCATTTAGCCTAATTTCTGAAGATCAGAAGGACCTTAGTGGTTGTTATTGGTAAGAACGATTTTTTTTGCATTAGTTTTATGCAAAAAGCCTAGTCATGCTGGTGTCATAAATCAACACTCAACTTCACCCCTTCTGCTGAATAGTAAATATCAACTACATAATGCAGCACACACTGTATTTAAAGGGGTTGACCAGTTTGAACAACAAAAATAAATGAATAAAACATAAAAACAGCCAATGATGGGAAATGGCATAACATGCTGTAATACAAGCAGCATTACCTACCCATTGGATCCAGTGCCACTTCTCTGATTCTTTCCATTGAGGTTAGTTTACTGGGATGTATAGAAGGCATAATTTCGAAACATAATCAGTGACTGGCCTGAGCGGTGCATTTTTATTGGTAAACAATCAATTTAATCAGTAATTAACTATACTTTTAATGTCCATCAGTACTAGATCCATGAATGTCAAACTCCTCCTATGAATGGTTGTGCAGGTCAGGAGGGATGAGAGACTGTTAGCTGCCTCTAGCCACCACAAGGGGAAGCTCATTGAGAACATATTTAGAACACTGAACTCAATGGTTTTATATAAAGAATCAGGAATTTGAACATGACCCATATGAGGGTTTGGAGGGGACACCTGTTGGGGGGTGCTTGAAAGTCATGAGGGCCTGGTAGCACCATATGTTTAAAAAGGGGCCATATGTTTAAAAAGGGACCTATCACCTCTCCTCACATGTTACTTGTGTTAAAATGTTAACAATAAGTCTGTTTGCATGCTGTCACTTTGTGTTTTCTTTTAATCCAATCATCAGATGGCTCATGTGTAGCTCTTATCTCTGATTTCCTGACCTCATAAACCCTTATTTAAGGTCTATTCTTATCAGTTTGATAAGAAATGAGCTATAATGAATGTTTATGAGGTCCGGAGATAAGAGCTACACATGAGCCGCCAGATGACCGGATTCAAAGAAAACACAAAGTGATATGCAAGGTATTCCTACACTCCGCTACGGTCTCTAATGGTTAACATGAATGTCATCTGTGTATTTATTTCCAGGTCCTTCACAAGTGTGCATTAATATTACTGTGATGCTCATGTATCATGCCTGGTTCACCAGCAGGTGGCAGCATATATGGAGATAGAAACAGATACTTAGAATGGAAATCCCCATTTCATTCTCCCCCTTTGGGCAGAAGTGGGCCAGTCCTGCTTCCTACCAGAAGGGAGGGGCAGCCGTTCTAGTTAATTCCAGTTTTAGACTCCATGTTGGAGCCGATAAGACCTGAAAGACATAGCAGTCAGAGGAAATTGTTCTTTGGCTGAAAATAAGTTATTTACTGAGTGTCAGGAGAGGAATAACAGTCGACGACACCCCATTAAAGGGTACCAGAACAGACCTAAAGTACAGAAACCAGACTTAAGCAGAGTTTAGTTCAGCACAGAGCAAGAAAGCAGAGTATTTAAAGGGGTTTTTCCATCTCAAACAATGGGGGAATATCGCTAGGATATGCCCCCATTTTCTGATAGGTGCGGGTCCCACCTCTGGTGCGCAGCCGCCTTCCATGTGCAGTCGCCTTCCATTCATTTCTATGGGGCCGCCAAAAATAGCATAGCTGTGGCTTGGCTATTTCTGTCTGCCCCATAGAAATGAATGGCAGCAGGGCCTGCTCGTGCGCTCCTTTTCACTTCTATGGGAGCAGCGGGGAGCAGCGCTTGGTGGTGGACTTACCCCGGGAAATCCACAGCTCTCGCTTACACCTATCAGACAATGGAGGCATATCCTAGCGATTGTCTGTGATGGGAATACCCCTTTAGGCAAGCCTGTCAGTACAGCAGAGAAAGAAACTAAAGCTATCAAGTTTGCCTGCCAGTTTATGCCAAAGCCTGCTGGAACCAAGACAAAGCCTGCAAATCATTTGGATAAAAGTTTATTCAAGTAAAGCTGTCGTTGAATTTCATATCAAGGTCTGGTTATTTTTCCTTTATCCCTCAATTACTCCCCTTTTTAATGCTTTGGAGCCAAAGCCTGGGCTCCTGCTGTATCCAGTTACGAGCATAAAGAGACATTTAGGCCGCACCACATCATTCAGCATTCCCACAAAACCTGGGGTGCAACAGGGCCCTGGGGGGCGGCACAATTGCAGATAGCATGCAAACAGAATGATTTTTATCCTCTGTCCTCAGAGACTGCTGAACTTTTTTTTTTAACCCAAAATAAGCAGAATGCAATAATAAAAAAATGCCCCTGAAGTTGTGTGTTTTTTAAAGCCTTTAAGGTAGAGTGATCATGAAGTGCTCTTCCCCATTACATCTTGCTTCCTGTCACAGTCAGTAGGAACAAATTATCCCCCTGACAAGGCATGGGATTCAGCCAGTTCCCTCAGGTTCTCCAGATCCGGTTGTTAAAATTACAGCCGGATTGGAGAACCGTGTTACCAGCTGAATCCCGATCCGGTGCTCTGGCGGCAGCAGCTTAGGATGAGCGCCTCCATTCCATAGTTTAGCTCCTTAGGCTTTTTAAAAGTTGGGTGGTATCTGTGTAGTGTGTATATATGGTGTATTTATGTGTATGTGTATTGCATATATATGGTGTATGTATAAGTAAGCATGTGTAGAGACGCCGCGTGTCCGCCGCTGAGTAGCGAACCCAGATATTTTGTAGGCAGCCCTAGCAGAATGCACGAGTTCCTCTCTGAAGCCTCATGTCTCTTCTAGTGATTAATAGTATATATGTACTTCCGTTGCTTCTGGTAATAGACTATAAAACTTTTACTAGCAAGAAGAACACATTTATAACAGAGTGGAGGAGGAATTGTTAAAGGCCAGCCATGACAGGCGTTCCCCAGGGCCTTGTCTCATTTCTCTGCCCACGGATTCAGCGTAGTCTCTGATCTTCATAATTATGTAGCAACTTCTTATTCCCTTTGTTTTTCACTTGAAGTGTATTTGATGCTTGCTGCATTAGCAAACTGTCACTCAGCCAGTGAAAAATGGAAAAGTAAAAATGTTATTGTGGACAATAATGTTGCTTCTCATTGTTGGCTATTAGCACCCCCACAAAAGAGATGGATCACTTTGATTAAATACAGTAATCTTGATAGCAAAGCACTTTCAAAATGTGCTTACAAGGGCGTATTCACATGTATCCATTTTGCTGTATTTTGTCCTCTGCAGCAATTTTTACTTTACCACAAAGGCCAGCTGTAACATTGTTGTTAAAGGGATCTTTAAAAAAAATAAAAAAAATAAAAAATGTATCTGCGGCAAAAATATGCCTAAAACAGTTGATTGGTGGGAATGCTGGGTGTCAGACCCCCACAGATCTTACATGGTTGACCTTTCTGGAAGATAGGTCATCAATATCTGACTCCTGGATAACCCCTTTAAAACCTGGGGTGATCAGTGCAGGAGGGGGTGAGATGACATCACCAGGAGGGAGGTGAAGTAGTGGGGAAGGATATGTTATGATGTCATGTGACAGAGCTTTGTATGGTGGAGAAGAAAGTGAAGATACGATGGATTCAGTGTGATAGCCAGAGAAATACTGGGAGTGGTAATTCTACCCTCATATCTCCTCCATATAATGTCCGTAAATATCACATAATAACGGCCTGAACATACAGGGAGTTGTATTTCTCTCCTATTATAACCCTTCCCTGTAATTTCCTCTGATATCACATAAAAACAGCCTGGACATGCTGAAAGTTGTAGTCAGGGGCGTACATAGAAATCACTGGGCCCCATAGCAAGAATCTGAATTGGGCCCCCGAACCCCGCCCACTACCCACCCCTGGGCCATCCCACCTCTTGTCCTGGCTCCTCCCCTGCCACCCCCCCCATTTGCCAATAAAGAAATGTATACATACATTCGTACGTATTCGTACTGACCCAGAGAATGAAGGGCACAGGTCAGTTTTGCGGGAATGCGGTAGGAACAAAACCCTGTGGTATCTGTATCCATGGGACTACTGTGGATATTCCATAAAAGTTTTATCTGCAGTCCTATGTAACATTGCAAATAACACAGTGATAACTCCGAGTACAGATAATGTAGTAGAGGTCACCTGTAGTCCTATGTAACACCACAAATAACACAGCGATAGCTCTCTGAATGCAGATAACACAGTGATGGCTCTCTGATTACCGAATATGTAGTAGTGTTACCTGCAGTCCTATGTAAAACCACAGATAACACTAGTGATGATAATGTGGTAGTGTTACCTGCAGTCCTATGTAAAACCACAGATAACACTAGAGTAGATCATGTGGTAGTGTTAACTGTGTCCTTAGTGTTCCTCCCTGTGTCTCTCCCACGGACTTTGCGCTGGCGGCGCTGCCTCCTCTTCCATCTTCTTGCTCCGCACAGAACGTCCTGCTGCAGCTGCGTCAAGACATAGGAACACTGTGGGCATGGTGATGGCGACATAAACACAGACACACATACATACCTGTCTGCTTTGGTAAAGCCGGGCATAGATGGGCTATGTCAGGTTTTAGCAGAGTGGGCACAGGACAGTGGACACAGGGCGCTATATGTATGCGAGCACAGCTGAACGAGTGCAGGGCCGGAGCCCGCATACACATCACTCCTCCTGCCTCTGTCCACTGTGCTAAAGCCAGACATAGGCCATCCCCCACATCTTAACCCCTTTGCTACCAGAGCCATTTTGTCATCACTTCTCTTACCCCAAACCCCTTTAACTCTTTGCTGCTGATGCTGAGTGTGCACATTGTCACCAATCATACCCCCCCCCAAAGGTGACTGATTTGTTGGGGGATGGGTGGCTTGGGGGAATGTGATTGGTGGCTATGTGCACACTTAGCATCAGCAGCAAGGGGTTAGAGGGGTTATCCAACACCTAATGCCCTCCGAATGCCCGGGAAAGGGGGGGTAGGAGGAAAGCACACTGTCCTCTGTGAGCCTTCCCCTCCCCCTTTCCTGAGTCCTCTATGAGCCCCTCCAACCCCTAATGCCCCCCAGAATTCTCAGGACAGTGTGCTTTCCTCCTACTTCTCTACCCCCTGGGCATTTTGGGGGGCATTAGGGGTTGGGGGCCTCATAGAGGACAGTGTGCTTTTCTCCTACTACGCCATCCCCCTGGGCATTTTGGGGGGGCATTAGGGGTTGGGGGGGACTCATGGGGGGGAGGCTCATAGAGGACAGTGCGGGAGGAAAGCAGACTGTCCTCTGAGCCCCCCCCCTCCCCTCCCTCCCTATGAGTTCTCTTGCTGGCAATGCTGCATTATCCCTTCTCATACACAACATAACCACCAACCAATCAATCAATCAATCAACAAACCACCACCCGTGTCTGGTCAGGAGCGGGCAGTCTTTCAGTCTGGGCTGCACAGTCACTCACTAGTGTCACTGCACTTGCTGTTGCCGGGACACGGCAGGGCAGTGGCAGATGACTTTTTCAGCATGTCACTGTGACTACTGGACCTCCTGCCCTGACCACCTGGCTAGCCTAGAACTGAAGCCTGAGCAGTGAGCATTGAATTAAATTGTCAGCTCTAAGGCCCCAATTCTGGCTCCCTGGATGGGAACTAATGTGCCATGCATACCATGATATCTATGGTACATAATCATAATCTCCGTTACTAATCCTTAATTGTCTGGATATATTGCAAAATATCATGGGTAGCAGTGCGTTACTTGTTAACCCTTTGCCAATCGGGCAATTTATGAGGACTTGTTTTTTTTGTGGGACAAGTTGCACGTTTTAATGTCACCATTTAATATTGCATATGATGTAGCATACAATGAAGCTGGAAAGAAAATTCCAAATTGGGGGGGGAATTGGAAAAGAAAATGCAATTCCAACAGTTTATATATATATATATATATATATATATATATATAATTTTTATTTTTTACAGCATTCCCTATGTGGTAAAACTGACCTTACCTTCATTTTGTGGGTCAATTACAAGGATACCACATGTATATATTTTTCTGATGTTTAAAAAAAAAAATATTAACTTTGGAAAAATGTTAATTTTTTGCATCAGCATATTCTGAGCCCCATAACTTTTTTTTTTTTTTTTTTTTTAGTTCTGTCTACATAGGTGTAAGGGCTCATTTTTTGTGGGATGAGCTGTAGATTTTAGTGATTCATCCATTTTGGAGTCTGTATGACTTTTTGATCAGTTTTTATTGAAAAAAATGATGAATTGGCCATTTCAATTTTTTCTGTGTTCACCATATGGGATAAATAAATTAATATTTTAGTTGTTTAGGCATTTTTTGGATGCAGTGATGCCTATGATTTATTTATTTATTTATTTATTTATAATTTTTATATTTATTTTTTATATTTTAAAAACCCCTTAGGAGACTTGAACATGTGATCATCAGATCGCTTCTCCCAGAGAAAGCAATGAATTACCATTGCAGTCTATGGCAGATTCGATACATTCCTATGGAGCCCTGCCACAGGCATAGGAATGTATTGCTTGGTAGACTTCAGCTTTCTTGCTGTGATAGCTTCAAGCCTTCCTAAGTAGGGAGAGGGGTGTTTTATAAGCTTTCTTTCCAAATAAAAGGAAGTGGGGAGGATTATGGCCTGTGGTGGTCTTCCCTATGGACTCATGCCCTCCAATGCACTTCTGCTCTACCCCAAGTATGAGTGTCCTTGGTTCAGAGGTGTAAATGGCAATTACACCTTCCAAAAAAGGGCAGGGTCAGACTGTCTTACCAGAGGAACTTCCTTTGGGCTCCGGCTCTGACACAGTAAGGGACCCCAAAAGTTCAGTGAGTTTGAAGCTAATCACTTGCCACTGTGGGCTTCTATTTTTGGGGGTTTTGCAAATAACCTATTAGGCACTAATAGTATTTCCTTGGTGTGCATTGTTAAAAACAGTGTTCATGACACAATTGAAATTAGATGTTCATATATTCTGTATAAATGGAGGTTGGGCCCTCAGAATAATTTATACTAGTTGACTCACGATAACCCTGTCAAATACTGGAAAGGGCGTCACCAAAAAGTGTTCCTGTGTTGTAATTGTCCGTAACAAAGGCCAGATAAATACCTGATGAAAACCCCCAGATAAAACCTTCTATGCATCATCAGTGCAACTCTCTAATACATGTTGTGATGATATAGCTAGCGCAGAGTAATGCTCCCAGAAGGCTTCATTATTTTTTATATTTACCTTCTGCCACGTTGGGAATAAGACATTTCTTCTACATTATCCCATGTGAGTCTTAGACATATGAGAAAGAATCCTCTCCATGGGCATGAAAGTTCACCTCTTATGCAGTGGCTACAGTTAATATCTTAGGATCATAAGTGTTGCAGAAAGAACATACCCCCAACTTAGGGATCTAAAGGCATGCATCAAAATAAGTTTACTCTATACTCCTTTAATCTGTCATACAATAATCCAGAAATTCTGTATATATGTGTTTGAAGCTCAGAACCAACCAATACTGTATTACATAATTGCATTGCAAAGTATGGAAAAAGACACCAGTCCATCGTGTTCAATGTTTCTCAGATCAATTAAATAAACTTAAAGGGGTTCTGCAGTTTGTTTAGACTTATGATCTATCCTCTAAATAGATCATTCAGCATCTGATCGGCGGGGGTCTGACACCCAGGACCCCCGCCGATCAGCTGTTTGAGAAGGCAGTGGCACTCCAGGAGCGCTGTGGCCTTCTCACTGTTTACCGCAGGCCCAGTGACGTCACGACTAATATCAATGGCCTGGGTGGGGCTAAGCTCTGTTCACCTGAATGGAGCTTAGCCCCAGACAGGCCATTGATACTAGTCGTGACGTCACTGGGCCTGTGGTAAACAGCAAGATGGCCGCAGCGCTACTGCCTGCGCCGCTGCTTTCTCAAACAGCTGATCGGCAGGAGTCCCGGGCGTCGTACCCCTGCCGATCAGATGCTGATGATCTATCCAGAGGATAGATCATCAGTTTAAACAAACTGCAGAACCCCTTTAATTGTTCGATTATTTATAACCCTCAATGACGTTTGCCCTTACATAGTTCCTTCACTCTAACTGTAAAGAATCTTCCTTGTATTGATGCCAAATCGCCTTAACTGCCCACGTAATAAGTGTACCGTGTCCTTGGAATGTATAAATGTCGTGCCAGTTCTTTGTAGTGACCTCACATGTATTTCTGAATGTAAATGAAATCACCTTCAAGGCATCTTTTTCCCAAGCTGAACAAGCTAAATTTTTAAGAGTCTCATTATAAGAGAGACCTTCAATCCCATTTAATATTTTGGTCTCCCTTCTCTGATCCCTTTCTCCCATATACTCTGTGGGGATTCGCTCTGGTAGACAGGTTAGCGGACGCAGTGGAGAGGCAACAACAAAGTCTTTAACTTAGGCTTCATTCACATCACCGTTCAGCCTTTCCGTTCTCCTGCTCCGTTTAGGGGCAGGAGAACGGAAAGGACAGATGAGCACATAACTGACGCCAAACTGAGTCAAACGGAGCCCTTAGGACCCCATAGACTATAATGGGGTCTGTTATGTTTCCGCTCAGAAGATGATTTTTAAGCGGAGACAAAAGTTGTGCATGCAGGACTTTTGTCTCCGCTTAAAAATCATCTTCTGAGCGGAAACATAACGGACCCCATTATAGTCTATGGGGTCCTAAGGGCTTTTGACTCAGTTTGGCGTCAGTTATGTGCTTATCCGTCCTTTCCGTTCTCCTGCCCCTAACGGAGCAGGAGAACGGAAAGGCTGAACGGTGATGTGAACGAAGCCTTAACCACTTCAACCCCGCTAGCTGAAACCCCCTTAATGACCAGGCCACTTTTTACACTTCTGCACTACACTACTTTCACCGTTTATTGCTCGGTCATGCAACTTACCACCCAAATGAATTTTACCTCCTTTTCTTCTCACTAATAGAGCTTTCATTTGGTGGTATTTCATTGCTGCTGACATTTTTACATTTTTTTTTATTAATCGAAATTTAACAATTTTTTTGCAAAAAAATGACATTTTTCACTTTCAGCTGTAAAATTTTGCAAAAAAAAAACGACAGCCATATATAAATTTTTCGCTAAATTTATTGTTCTACATGTCTTTGATAAAAAAAAAAATGTTTGGACAAAACAAAAAATGGTTTGGGTAAAAGTTATAGCGTTTACAAACTTTTCCAATTTTTTTATACAAAGTTGGCATTTGACCAAGATATTTATCTCACCCAGCATGGGTATATGTAAAATGACACCCCAAAACACATTCCCCAACTTCTCCTGAGTACAGCGATACCACATGTGTGACACTTTTTTGCAGCCAAGGTGGGCAAAGGGGCACATATTCCAAAGTGCACCTTTCGGATTTTGCAGGCCATTTTTTACACATTTTGATTGCAAAGTACTTCTCACACATTTGGGCCCCTAAATTGCCAGGGCAGTATAACTACGCCACAAGTGACCCCATTTTGGAAAGAAGACACCCCAAGGTATTCCGTGAGGGGCATGGGGAGTTCCTAGAATTTTTTATTTTTTGTCACAAGTTAGTGGAATATGAGACTTTGTAAGAAAAAAAAAAATCATCATTTTCCGCTAACTTGTGACAGAAAATAAAAAATTCTAGGAACTCGCCATGCCCCTCACGGAATACCTTGGGGTGTCTTCTTTCCAAAATGGGGTCACTTGTGGGGTAGTTATACTGCCCTGGCATTCTAGGGGCCCTAATGTGTGGTAAGTAGTTTGAAATCAAAATGTGTAAAAAATGCCCTGTGAAATCCGAAAGGTGCTCTTTGGAATGTGTGCCCCTTTGCCCACCTAGGCGGCAAAAAAGTGTCACACATCTGGTATCGCCGTACTCAGGAGAAGTTGGGGAATGTGTTTTAGGGTGTCATTTTACATATACCCATGCTGGGTGAGAGAAATATCTTGGCAAAAGACAACTTTTCCAATTTTTTTATACAAAGTTGGCATTTGACCAAGATATTTATCTCACCCAGCATGGGTATATGTAAAATGACACCCCAAAACACATTGCCCAACTTCTCCTGAGTACGGCGATACCAGATGTGTGACACTTTTTTGCAGCCTAGATGCGCAAAGCGGCCCAAATTCCTTTTAGGAGGGCATTTTTAGACATTTGGATCCCAGACTTCTTCTCATGCTTTCGGGCCCCTAAAAAGCCAGGGCAGTATAAATACCCCACATGTGACCCCATTTTGGAAAGAAGACACCCCAAGGTATTCAATGAGGGGCATGGCGAGTTCATCAAATTTATTTTTTTTGGCACAAGTTAGCGGAAATTTATTTTTTGGGGGTATTTTCTCACAAAGTCTCCCTTTCCGCTAACTTGGGACAAAAATTTCAATCTTTCATGGACTCAATATGCCCCTCACGGAATACCTTGGGGTGTCTTCTTTCCGAAATGGGGTCACATGTGGGGTATTTATACTGCCCTGGCATTTTAGGGGCCCTAAAGCGTGAGAAGAAGTCTGGAATATAAATGTCTAAAAAATTTTACGCATTTGGATTCCGTGAGGGGTATGGTGAGTTCATGTGAGATTTTATTTTTTGACACAAGTTAGTGGAATATGAGACTTAGTAAAAAAAATAAAATAAAAATTTCCGCTAACTTGGGCTAAAAGAAATGTCTGAATGGAGCCTTACAGGGGGGTGATCAATGACAGGGGGGTGATCAGGGAGTCTATATAGGGTGATCACCCACCTGTCATTGATCACCCCCCTGTCATTGATCACCCCCCTGTAAGGCTCCATTCAGACGTCTGTATGATTTTTACGGATCCACGGATACATAGATCGGATCCGCAAAACGCATACAGACGTCTGAATGGAGCCTTACAGGGGGGTGATTAATGACAGGGGGGTGATCAATGACAGGGGGTGATCAGGGAGTGTATATGAGGTGATCACCCCCCTGTCATTGATCACCCCCCTGTAAGGCTGCATTCAGACGTCCGTATGCGTTTTGCGGATCCGATCCATGTATCCGTGGATCCGTAAAAATCATACGGACATCTGAATGGAGCCTTACAGGGGGGTGATCAATGACAGGGGGTGATCGGGGAATCTATATGGGTGATCACCCGCCTGTCATTGATCACCCCCCTGTAAGGCTCCATTCAGACGTCCGTATGTGTTTTGCGGATCCGATCCATGTATCCGTGGATCCGTAAAAATCATACGGACGTCTGAACGGAGCCTGACAGGGGGGTGATCAATGACAGGGGGGTGATCAGGGAGTCTATATGGGGTGATCATGGGTGATCAGGGGTTCATAAGGGGTTAATAAGTGACAGGGTGGGGGGGTAGTGTAGTGTAGTGTTTTGTGGTACTTTACACAGCTACCTGTGTCCTCTGGTGGTCGATCCAAACAAAAGGGACCACCAGAGGACCAGGTAGCAGGTATATTAGATGCTGTTATCAAAACAGCGTCTAATATACCTGTTAGGGGTTAAAAAAAAAAATCACATCTCCAGCCTGCCAGCGAGCGATCGCCGCTGGCAGGCTGGAGATCCACTCGCTTACCTTCAGTTCCTGTGAACGCGCGCGCCTGTGCACGCGCGTTCACAGGAAATCTCGGCCCTCACGAGATGACGCATATATGCGCCACTCTGCGCAGGGCTGCCGCCTCCGGACCGCACATCTGCGTTAGGCGGTCCGGAGGCGGTTAAACAGTTCAGTGTTTATTCACACTTGGCAGGTTAACAAAATATAAGCAGTCACCTTAGTTTAAAGCCTGGTGTTCCATTAACACCTTGCTGCAGGTACCGCATAAGAAGGTCAAGTCCTGGTGTTCACTTCACACCATGCTGCTGGTACCGCTTAAAGAGTCCCAGTCCTTGATGTCGTTCCCTTGTCCTCCCAGACAGGTCGCAGGCATGCATCCAGCCACAAGCCTCATACACAGACACAGCCCTGACTCTAAGCGCGGCTGCCCATTAAAGAACAACCAGGTGCTGCCAAAACTCGGACTGGCACTTAAACTCCGGTCCGGTATTTGAGCTCACCTGGCTGGAAACCAGACCAGCTGCACATGTTGGGAGGAAAATACCTGCCTGCCCATACAAAACCCCTCGCTGTGTCACATACCCCCCCTTGTTCAACCCTGAGGGGGTGAACACACGCCAGACAGTGTACCCGGGACAGGGCATCCACGTTTCACTGTAACCAGCCTGCTCTATGTTCCACTGAAAACTTCATTTTGTAAGGACAAGAACCATCTGGTGACCCGAGCATTCCTTTCTTTGGCCTGGCTCATCCACTTCAGAGAGGAGTGGTGGGTCACCAGACGGAACTTTCTTCCCACAGATAATAGTGAAGAGACTGACATGCCCATTTAATGGCCAGGCACTCTCTCTCCACTATACTACACCTGGTCTTGGCTGGGTTAAGCTTCCGGCTGAGGAAGACAATGTCATGCTCCTCCCCATTGACAGTACAGCATCGAGACCTACCTCGGAGGCATCGGTCTGCACTATAAACTCCATTTTAAAGTCGGGCATCACCAAAACCGGGGACCCACACAGGCCGACTTCGAAGCGGAGAAAGCCTTTCCCACCTGCTCATTCCAGTGGACAGTCACCGACTTGCGTCCCTTCAAAAGCCCTGACAGTGGTGCGGCCACTGTAGCAAAGTGGGGGACAAATCTCATAGTATCCTTGGAATGCCTTTATTTGCTGAACAGTGACAGGTCGGGGCCAATTCCGAATTGTCTCAATTTTGTTCACCTGAGGTTTGATAATTCCGCGCCCAATCACATACCACAGGTACTTGGTCTCTTCTAACCCTATCGCACACTTTTTTGGGTTAGCGGTTAAGCCGGCCTTCCTAAGGGAGGCCACTACAGCCTGTACTTTAGGTAGGTGACTTTCCCAGTCAGTGCTGTGGATAACTATATCGTCCAGGTACGCCGAAGCGTACCGATGATGTGGACGGAGTACAATGTCCATTAGAGAAGAATGTTGTGATGGCACACTCACATTTGGTTTAATGGACTGTATTTATTAATTTTAATTGGATAATCGATTTACGTAGTTGTATATAATTGATTATATATGTAAAAATTATGTATTAAAAATAGCATAAAAATGGAATTATAAAAAGGAAGTAAATAAAAAGGATTGTGTTGTGTTCAAAGTGTTGAGATAGTCTATTCAGTTGATCCTGGAATTCAAGGTCGTAAGAATTCAGTCGGTTGGAACGTTTTTCGCGGAGTATTGATAGTCTTCAGTACGTATACGGTGACGATATAAATAGAAGACAGTCCAGTATAAATTCAATCACGTGTAAGGCGTGCAAAAGTATATATAGGTGAAAAAAATTGTATTCAAGAAAAAAGGTATAAATTGGTGCGCATACACTCAATATTATTGTGCACAATAAAAGTAAAAACGAAAAATCAGTGTTGATTATAATGTTGGATTTCAAATAAGGTGGGTAATAGTAAAAACAATGTCAAACATTTGCTGATCTCGAAGCTGCAGCGGTTAATCTTCTATTTGTCGGATGTCCCGGTAATAGAATGTCCGCTCCTTAGTGGGAGAGCAAGTATCTTACCAATAGTATATATAGATAAAATCTATTAAATGGTTTGCCTGATATAGCTCTTTCATATAACCGTCCTGTTTGGTAAAACAATTATATTCATATGAGGAGGAATAATTAATAGTTGGGAGAGTTTACTTTACCCCTCTTCATCCGTTGCGATGTACTCCTTTGAGCAAGGACCTGCGTGGCGTCCCACGTGATCGCTCGCCTTACCATGTGATGTAGCACGTGATGATGATGCTTGTCGACGTCACACGGTGTCTGAGTTCCTGATTGGCCAATCTCTTTTGCTGCGGGATATTTGAATGATTATCGCCGGGACAGATATGTTCTTCTCCGATGATTTTTCATTCCAAATGGTGGATATCCTTTTAGTCCTCACTCGTTCCTCAGACCAGACGCGTTTCGGGACACTATTGGTCCCTTCCTCAGTGGTCAAGTTGTGGTGTGTCAGGAGCGAGTGAGGGATTTAAATGCTGGTTGCTTTAAGGGGTGTTGCCTTCAATTTGTTTGAGTTGTGTATAAATCCTGGACTGGATTCGGTTTTTGTAAATCCTGGTCTGGATCAGGTTGACAATTTAATATCAGATTGCAGAATAAGAATAAAATAGACATAAAATCAGAATAAAATAAATATATAAAAAATAGAAACAAAAATAGAAGGTAAAAAAGGGACCTATTCACATTGTCTATGTGGTAATATATTTCTCCTTGAGAGTTTTTTACAAATCTGGAAGTTGTGTTGTATATTTTAGGTATCATCTCTGGATTTGTATTTACTGTTCTTCCGCTATATACTGCTGACGATTATTTTATATATATGCGGTTACAGTGCGTTTTTTTCTTAAGAGTCAGATTTTTTGTGTAAATGAGGTATGGGTTATCTGTGTTATCTTTTACCGGGACTATATTGTTTGGGTCTTTTCTGGGTGGTTTGGGTGATGGTTTCTTTCTGTTATATGGTCTGTTACTTGTGCTTGTAGCTTGATAGGTGTTTGATAGTAGTCCTGATCTATTTTGTGTTATACTGGTTGTTTTACTTGTGTGTATCTGTGTCAATAGAGAGTATATTCGATTTTTGATATTAATATATTCATTGCGTTTTTGATGCGGTTTATGTGCGTTTTTTTTCCCAAAGTACAAATTGTATGGGATTCCTCAAGATTATTATTGAATTAGGGTTACTTTTTCTTTTCTTATAATTAACTGTGTGGTTTTATGTTGACCGTGGTTTGACATTCCGTTAATATTTATTATTAGGATTGTTTTCATTTTTCCATTTCTTTAACGGTGTCTGCTAATTTCAATGTCTGTGGTTGGTTGAATGTTGGGGATACGTGTGGGGGAGAGGGGCCTAGGTGGGAGAGGAGATGGAGGTGCTGGTAGACAGCCGGACCTCCATTTCTCTTTCCCAGAGAGGCACCCCCCCGTATTTTACAAGAATCCGAAAATCTCCATTTCCGCATTTAGACCTGCAGGTATTAAGGTGTCAAATTCATAGATTCTCTTGGATTCCATACGTGACATGTTGTTTATATGATTGCCTCCTCTCCATGGTTTGTTAATCTTTTCGAAAGCTGTAAATTTGAGAGATGATGGGTCACTATTATGGTAGGTTTTGTAGTGTTTGGATAATGTATGTTGCTCGTATCCTTTTTTGATGTTTGCTATGTGTTCTGATACTCTTTTTTTCAGTTGTCTTTTTGTTCTACCAATATATTGTTTACGGCATGGGCATTCCAGTAAATATATGACGTCCGTGGTGTTACATGTTATACATTCTTCTATTTGTAGTTTAAATGAGTTTTGTGTGGAACAGACTTGTACGGTTTTTTTGGGGAAATTCGTCACTTTGCAGTTGTTGCATCGCCCACATCTAAAAAAGCCTTTCATAGATAGCCAGTTGTGTTGTGCTTTTTTTATTTTCTGTTTTGTCGTGGGAGCTATTTTTAGTCCTAGATTAGGGGCTTTAGTGTAAACTATTGATGGTGTAATGTTGAGTGATGGTCCTATAGTTTTGTCCTTGAGTAGGTGATGCCAATGTTTATTAATGATTTTGGCAATATTTTTATGTTGGGCATTGTAAGGTAAAATTAGTCTAGCTTCTTCTTTTTGTAGTGTAAGGTCTTCTTCTTTTTCTTTAAAGAATTCCTGTCTATCCATTCTTTTAACTTTGTTTAGTGCGTTGTCAAGTAATTTGTCTGGGTATTTTTTGTTTGAGAATTTATTTTTCATTTGTGTGGCTTCTTCTTCAAATTTGGTGTTGAGAGTACAATTCCTTTTTAGTCTTCTGAATTGATTTGTTGGGATATTGGTTAGCCATTGTGGAAGATGGCAACTGGAGAACAGAATGTGGTTGTTTTTCATTACTGGTTTTTGGTAGGTACTACATATTAATTTGGTGTTATCTACTTGGATTTTTAAATCAAGGAATTCTATTTGGGTTTTGGTTATGTTGGATGTGAATCTTAAATTCAGATTATTGATATTGATTTCATTTAGAAATGACTGTAAGGAGCTTTCAGTATCTTGCCATATGAATATCACATCGTCAATGTATCTTCTCCACAGCACCAGACTTGTCCCGAGCCTAGGACCAATCACCTCCCGTTCCCATTCGGACATGAAGATATTGGCATAGCTCGGGGCAAATCTGGTGCCCATTGCCGTGCCGATTTGTTGTTGGTAGAAGTCAGAGTTGAAAATGAAATAGTTATGAGTTAATATAAAGTGAACTCCAGTTGTGATGAAGTTTATTTGGTCTGTTTTGAGTGGCGAATGATCGGTTAGGTGATTCTTAAGTGCTGATATACCCTGTGTGTGATCGATTATTGTGTATAAGGAATTTACGTCTAGTGTCCCAAGTGTCCAGTTTTCGTTGTACTCTATTGCTTCTAGTGTAGTGATGATGGCCTGTGGTGTCTTTTATATAGGAGGGAATTAATTTCACATATGGTTGTATCATTTTATCGATGTATTCTGACAAGTTAGATGTTATTGATCCTATCCCTGAGATAATGGGTCTTCCGGGGGGAGCAGTTGGATTTTTATGTATTTTCGGTATACAGTAAAAAGCTGGTAGTCGTTTTTGTGTGGATATGATGAATTTATGTTCTCGTTCCAATAAGATCTCATTATTTAAACCTGTAGTGCAATATTCTACCAGTTTCTTTTGATATTCTTCTGTGGGATCGTATTTTAATTTTTGGTATGTTGTGTGGTCCATAAGTTGGCGTATACACTCTTGGTTATAATTTTTGGAATCTAGTATGACTATCGCTCCTCCTTTATCTGCTGGGCGGATGGTTATCTGTTCCATTGCTTGGAGTTCTTTCATTGACTCCCTTTCTTTTTTTGTCAGATTATTTGAAGTTAAGTGTGTTTTCAATTTCCTGATGTCTTGTTCTACGCACTTCCGAAATGTTGCGATTTCTTGACTTATCTCCTGTCTTGGAAAATGTTTAGATTTGCTTTTTAATGTTGTATGTAGGTATTCCTTGCTTTCTGGTAACTGTGGAATAAGTGAGTTTTTTAGGTGGTATTTTTTTAAACATAATTTTCTAATGTATTTTTCAATGCCTATATAGGTTGAAAATTTATCCAGATTTATTGTGGGTGCGAAGTTGAGTCCCTTGTTTAATAAGGTTTTTTGGGCTAACGTTAGGTTTATCTGGCTCAGATTGACTATGATATCCTCTTGTTCTATCTGTTGTGATGTCTGTTTGAGTATTGATTTCCTTCTTCCTCTTCGTATCTTTCTCTTCGTTGGTATGGACGTGTTTTGGATGAAATCCATGTTTGTTGTGGTGGGTCCCGGTGGTAGTGGTTTTGTTGTCTGTATTGTGTTGGGCCACTCCGTGATTGATGTATTGGATTGTTGGTTTGTCTGTGTCTCAGGTTGTAATCGTGGGTGGGGGAATGTGTCTGGTTGTATTTCTTCTCCGGGATTGGTAGCGGTGTCGTCTTTTGTCTGGTTTTGTGGTGGGGGGGAGTTACATCTAAAAAATGTGGAGACGCAAGTGTTTCATATCTATTGGTTGTTGGCACATTGTAATGAGTGGGTGAATTATTCGTTGTGGAATTATGGTTTTTCCTATTTGTTCCATTGTTTGTTTTTTCTTTTATATGTTCTTGTTCCCTTCCTTTGTCTATGTTGGTGTGGTTATGATGGTGATTGGGTGGTACATAGTTTATATGTTCTACTATTTGGTTGTTTTGTTCCTCGTAGAGGTTATGACCAGAATTTTGTGTGGTATGTTCTTCATATTGATAATGTCTTAGTTTTTTTGTTTTTTTATGTATTATTTCTTTTTCTAATGAGTCTAAACCTTTGCATAGTCTTTCTGCCCATTTATAGTATTCATCATCTTTTTGGAATGATTCCATTTTTTCTTTCAGTTTCTCTATTTGTATGATAGTGTCTTCTAGTAGTTGTTTTCTTCTTTTAATTATTAGTTCTACCAAGATGCATGATTGTGCTTTTAAACAGGAGTCCCATTCTTCTTTGAATTCTGTGCTAAGTAGATCTAGTGCTGGATCTTTGGTTAGGGTTAACCCTTTTGGTATCTGTCCTCTCTCTAGACACTGAGTGAGTGATTTTATTTCCCATCTGTGTTTTAATTGCTTGTGTAGGAGTTTTTCTAATTCTTTAAATGTAATTGATAACGATATTGTTGGATCAAGTAGGGTTTTGCTAGTATTATGATCATCAAACGAGTAAGTATCTATTTTCTTACATTTGTTTTCCATATGACTCCAAATGTCCATATTTGGTCTGCTGGGAGCACACCAGGTAGGTGTATGAATATTGTAAGTAGAAGTGTTACTGAGGCTCACCAGTCGGTCAATATGGATAGAGGTGCTCTATCACCGGTACACCTAAAAACCGTGAGAAAGTGTTATATTGGAGAAGAATGTTGTGATGGCACACTCACATTTGGTTTAATGGACTGTATTTATTAATTTTAATTGGATAATCGATTTACGTAGTTGTATATAATTGATTATATATGTAAAAATGATGTATTAAAAATAGCATAAAAATGGAATTATAAAAAGGAAGTAAATAAAAAGGATTGTGTTGTGTTCAAAGTGTTGAGATAGTCTATTCAGTTGATCCTGGAATTCAAGGTCGTAAGAATTCAGTCGGTTGGAACGTTTTTCGCGGAGTATTGATAGTCTTCAGTACGTATACTGTGACGATATAAATAGAAGACAGTCCAGTATAAATTCAATCACGTGTAAGGCGTGCAAAAGTATATATATAGGTGAAAAAAATTGTATTCAAGAAAAAAGGTATAAATTGGTGCGCATACACTCAATATTAATGTGCACAATAAAAGTAAAAACGAAAAATCAGTGTTGATTATAATGTTGGATTTCAAATAAGGTGGGTAATAGTTAAAACAATGTCAAACATTTGCTGATCTCGAAGCTGCAGCGGTTAATCTTCTATTTGTCGGATTTCCCGGTACTAGAATGTCCGCTCCTTAATGGGAGAGCAAATATCTTACCAATAGTATATATAGATAAAATCTATTAAATGGTTTGCCTGATATAGCTCTTTCATATAACCGTCCTGTTTGGTAAAACAATTATATTCATATGAGGAGGAATAATTAATAGTTGGGAGAGTTTACTTTACCCCTCTTCATCCGTTGCGATGTACTCCTTTGTGCAAGGACCTGCGTGGCATCCCACGTGATCGCTCGCCTT
Organism: Bufo gargarizans; assembly: GCF_014858855.1. Taxonomy (NCBI): domain Eukaryota; kingdom Metazoa; phylum Chordata; class Amphibia; order Anura; family Bufonidae; genus Bufo; species Bufo gargarizans. The sequence continues at coordinate 107,631,632 of NC_058088.1, forward strand.
ACCATGTGATGTAGCACGTGATGATGATGCTTGTCGACGTCACACGGTGTTTGAGTTCCTGATTGGCCAATCTCTTTTGCTGCGGGATATTTGAAAGATTATCGCCGGGACAGATATGTTCTTTTCCGATGATTTTTCATTCCAAATGGTGGATATCCTTTTAGTCCTCACTCGTTCCTCAGACCAGACGCGTTTCGGGACACTATTGGTCCCTTCCTCAGTGGTCAAGTTGTGGTGTGTCAGGAGCGAGTGAGGATTTAAATGCTGGTTTCTTTAAGGGGTGTTGCCTTCAATTTGTTTGAGTTGTGTATAAATCCTGGACTGGATTCGGTTTTTGTAAATCCTGGTCTGGATCAGGTTGACAATTTGATATCAGAATTAAACCAAATGTGAGTGTGCCATCACAACATTCTTCTCCAATATAACACTTTCTCACGGTTTTTAGGTGTACCGGTGATAGAGCACCTCTATCCATATTGACCGACTGGTGAGCCTCAGTAACACTTCTACTTACAATGTCCATTAGCCTTTGAAACGTGGCGGGAGCGCCATGTAGACTAAAGGGTAATACCTTGTACTGATACAGCCCCTCTGGTGTGATGAAAGCCATTTTTTCCTTGGAAGCCTCCGTCAAGGGTACCTGCCAGCACCCTTTGGTGAGGTCCAAAATAGAAAAATACCAGGCTTGGCCTAACTTCTCAATAAGCTCCCCAGGGCATGGGATATGCGTCAACCTTGGAAACCTCATTAAGTTTGCGGAATCGTAACGTCCCATCCGGATTAGGTATTAAGATTATCGGACTGGCCCATTCACTTTTTGACTCCTCGATGACACCTAGCTGTAACATCAGCTGCACTTCTTCCTAGATGGCTTGTTGCCGCGACTCAGGTACCCGGTATATTTTCAACCAGATTCTGGCCTGAGGCTCAGTGACAATGTCATGTCGGATGATAGAAGTCCATCCAGGGAGGTCTGAAAACATATCCGTGCTTCTGCTGACGAACTCCCTTGCCTCCTGAGTCTGTTTAGAGGAAAGGTTGTCAGCAATCTTTACTGTGGCAACTGCTTCCCTTGTATCAGACTGTGGGACCGAAAGCACTTCCCCTAGAAAACCTGGCCGTGGACTGTCTTCAGTACAGCTTTCCCTATCTTTCCACGGTTTCAGTAAGTTTACATGGTACACCTGTAACATCCCAGAGTTATGTTACCAAACTATTTTTCCCCACTTCTATTTGTTGGTAAAATGTGCCTTGTCATCTAATGTGATTTTACATAATACTCCTCACAAATGTGCACTTTCTAAGCCTGTTACATGTATTTGCTGTAATTTCCATGTTCACCAGCAGGTGGCAGCAATGTTTAGCAAGGCCTTAGTTCAGTTTAGTATTTTTAGACTGGAATAGTACATTCCAGTTTAGCTCCTCCTCTTTGAGGAGGTGTGGAATGTTCCCACATCCTGCCTCATGAGGAGGAAAGGAAGTTACAGTTAGTGTGCCAGCTACCCCAGGCTACTGCTTGGGGAAGGCTGTGCTGGTAGGAGCTCCCAGTTCTAGAGATCTCAACCCAGGATCTTGTCTTGGTTGAGACCAAAGATCACCATTCCCAGTCTGAGCCCTTCATCCTCAGCTGGTTGACAAGCAAGCAGCACCTCCAGATCTCCAGGAAGAGCCATTCCCTGTGAGCTAACTGTGAGTAACTATCCAGAGACCAGAAGAAGCCAAATTCCTCCTCAGCTAGTCAGTCCCATACACAGCAGAAGATATAGATTCCTGCCATATTCTCCAGGCACATGATAGAAGCAGAAAAGATATTGATCCCTGCCATACATTGCCAATACCTGCTGGGACCCAAGGCTATTGCTCTAACCCGGCCTTTTTTTCTGGTGGAACGCCCCGGAACGGCGTTCCGCCACCTATTTTCGCAAACTCGCCCCGCCCCCCTCATGGGCGTCCGCCCGCCGCCGCAAACTAATCCAGTATGGCATCTCCAATAATAACAACCAGTCCCAGTGAAGAGAACCCCCGGCTCCTCCACATCCGGCGCTGACATGGAGCACGTGACCGCTCTCATCTCCACAGCAACCCGCTCTGACGCTTCCTCAGTAATCTGATAGGCCCCGCTCTATAGACAGCGAGACTCCACCTCTTCCGGTGACATCACACCTACCAGGAGAGGCTACATTCTAGTCAGTACGCAGGTATGTGTGTAGTCAGTCATTAACCCCTTCGCTGCCGACTCTGTGCCCTGGCTCCCCTCTGCCCTCCAGTCTTCCCTGCAGGGACGGTGCAGTGCTGACCTCTGCCAGGTTCACCCTCTGTATACATTACAGACAATGGAGAGGTGACAGGACTGGGGAAGTCTTCAGCTTTTACATCTCTGGAGTGATGGACCAGAGTCCAGCTTTGTACAGACCTCACCGCTGCAGTGGAGCATTATGTGAGGGGTGGACGTGCTGTCACCGCTCTTACCTCAGAGGTGGAGGATGTGCCCTGCTCTTCACATGCTCAGACCTCACTGAGGAGGTGTCAGGATCTGGAGTCCTGTACGTGGCTCCTGCTCTAGAATGGAGGAAGGGGGCAGACGGCGGCGGCACCTACTGATTCTCACATGGCATTTCTAGATACACACAGCTACAGGAGAATTCATTCAAAATACTCACTAGATGGTATCTCACCAGGCACGTCTTAAACAAATGAAGTGCCTCAGCTCAGATATTTGTTGGAAATGCACTCAATCCCAGGGCACCTACTACTACATGTGGTGGACTTGCCCAATATTACAGACTTTTTGGTCAGAGGTTTTAAGGTTGAGCAAACAAATATGTTCCTCTTCCGCTACTTGTGGGCTGCGCGGGCATGAGTTCAGTCACTTCAGTGTGCAATGCCGTCCTGCAGCGTGTGATCCTGCGAGACCCGCCGCTGTAGGTCACAGGTCTCGCGGGATCATGCGCCGCAGGATGGGATTGCGCACCGAAGTGACTGAACTCATGCCCACGTAGCCCGCAAGTAGTGGATCAGTGGAACAAGTACAAGGTGGGTGGAGGGATGATCTGTGGGGTTGCCCAGATGGCTAGGCCCTTCACAGTAGTTATTAACCCCTTTCAGCAGTCCCCCATTCACTGAAGGGGGGACTGCTGAAAGGGATTAATAACTACTGTGAAGGGCCTCTCCCCCTTCACAGTAGTTATGCCCAGATATGTGCCCCCTTCACAGTAGTTATGCCCAGAAATGTGCCTCTTCACAGTAGTTATGCCCAGATATGTGCCCCTTCACAGTAGTTATGCCCAGATATGTGCCCCTTCACAATAGTTATTCTCCCTCCAACCTCCAAATAACAATCATCCACTGTCCAACAGGCCCTTCTACTGTTTTTTATGACTACTTACATAGCTTCTACAATCCCTCTCTGGATTACAGGCCAGCCAGCCAGGCCCAAAGCCTGCCAGCCGCAGCCAGCAAGCCCACAGCCTGCCAGCCAGCAACCGTAATTGAGGTAAGAGGAGCCAACTTGGCCTAGGTATCAGTGAGCTATGTTGTGTTGCTATATTGTGAATAGGAACCAGAGTGTTGGAGAGACCCCCCTCCAGGCCCCATTAGACTCCATTGTAGTCTCTAATGGGAGGGGATTCTTTCGAACACACTCTCTAAAGGACACTGAGATAGCCTCTGCTAGAAAGACCCCTCTCCATGGCCCATTAGCCCTCAATTGTACATTTTACTGCATTGCTTTTTATTTAATTCCATACATTTACTTTTATAGCCCCCCCCCCCCCTTAAATTTTACTTGCATCCCTGTTCTCTAAAGGGGCGAGTGACATACTCAATCATACTTCACAGTAGTTATGCCCAGATATGTGCCCCTTCACAGTAGTTATGCCCAGATATGTGCCCCTTCACAGTAGTTATGCCCAGATATGTGCCCCTTCACAATAGTTATTCTCCCTCCAACCTCCAAATAACAATCATCCACTGTCCAACAGGCCCTTCTACTGTTTTTTATGACTACTTACATAGCTTCTACAATCCCTCTCTGGATTACAGGCCAGCCAGCCAGGCCCAAAGCCTGCCAGCCGCAGAGAGCTAGCCCACAGCCTGCCAGCCAGCAACCGTAATTGAGGTAAGAGGAGCCAACTTGGCCTAGGTATCAGTGAGCTATGTTGTGTTGCTATATTGTGAATAGGAACCAGAGTGTTGGAGAGACCCCCCTCCAGGCCCCATTAGACTCCATTGTAGTCTCTAATGGGAGGGGATTCTTTCGAACACACTCTCTAAAGGACACTGAGATAGCCTCTGCTAGAAAGACCCCTCTCCATGGCCCATTAGCCCTCAATTGTACATTTTACTGCATTGCTTTTTATTTAATTCCATACATTTACTTTTATAGCCCCCCCCCTTAAATTTTACTTGCATCCCTGTTCTCTAAAGGGGCGAGTGACATACTCAATCACAATTTTATACGGTATGGGTTGCTGTTCGCACGCCTCTTTGGCTCTCTCTCGGTAGGCCTACTTGGGAAAACATCTCCACTAACTCTTTGGCTATGAGTTTGGCCGAGGTATGTCGCAGGGGCACCGCCTCCAGGTACTGAGTGGCATAGTCCAGGACTACCAAGATGTGTTGGTGCCCTCTAGCGGACTACGGTACTGGGCCTATGAGATCCATAGCGATCTGCTCGAATGGAACCTCAATAATCGGGAGAGGGACCAGGGGACTATGGAAATGTGGCTGGGGGCTGGTTATCTGGCAGGTTTGAAAAGACTTGCAATGCTCTTCCACCTCTCTGAACACACTGGGCCAGTAAAACTGCTGTAGAATCCGGTCCTGCATTTTCTGCTGGCCCAGGTGTCCCCCAAGAACATGTTGGTGGGCTAACTCCAACAAGAGCTTGCGATACGCCTTGGGCACCATCAACTGTTCAATATGCTCACACTGTAGTTGATTTACCCAGTACAGCATCTCTTGTTGAACCACAAAACGGAGAAACAGACTCAGCCCCTGGTTGTTGAGTCTCACCCTCAACTACTACCACATTTTCCCAGGCTCGAGATAGAGTCGGCTCCTGGTGCTGTGCTGTACTAAAATTGACTCCGGAGACTTTGCGGTCTGCCAACTCCGGACCCGTCGGCAAATCCTCCACGTCTCCCATCATCACACTTAACGGGGTTGTCTCCCCCTTTTCCACCGAAGTGGCGGTCACCCCTGCTGCTGGCCCATTGGTCTCAAGTTCCAGAGGTTCTGGTCCCCCCCCCCTCCCCTGAGCCGGGCCACTCTGTTAGGGTTATCCCTGTCTCATGGGTATTGGTGACTCTCGCCTCAGGCCACAGTGATGGGAAACCAGGAATGTCTCTCTCAATTATTAGTTCATAATGTAACTTTGTGGCGACGGCCACCGTGGATAGAGACACCAGGGCAGTGGGATAGTCCTTTAAGTCTCCATGGATGCACATGACACTGACTTTTTGGCCAGTATACTTGGCGGGCCGCACCAGGGCAGCTCTTACCAGGGACACCAGCAGCGCCACCGCCAGGGTATCTCCCACTTGCACCTAGCACAGGTGACTATTGTCTCGGGGGTACCAGTTGCACACAACCTCCTGGCATACATTGAGGGGCGGTAGCCATAGTTAGTGTCCATAGGTTCCCCCAGATGGGGAGAGTCGGCCCTTATGTGACCAGGCTCTTGACACCGCCTACAGACCATTGGAGCTGGGTCTGTAGGGAGTATATCCCGAGCTAGTTTTGCTGGCACTGGCCGCCTGGTTGAGGGTGGAGATTTCCAGGGTTTAACTGACACCCTCCCAAAAGAACCCCCCTGCAGATTTCTGGTGGCCTCATAGCGCTCTACCAGGTCAACCATCTCTAGGGCATTATCAGGGGACACCTGGCCAATCTAGTGCTGGAGAGGGTACGGCAAAGCCCTCCAGAACACATTAGCTAACAGACAGTCCAGCATAGCAGTGGGACCCAGTAAGTCAGGCTGTAGCCATTTTTGCAACCGGTGTAGCAGATCATAATACTGCGGTCTGGTGGGTTCAGCCGGGTTAAATTTTAATGCACCCGTTGGGTCCGGACCAATACATTCGCCCCCAATCTTGCCAGAATCTCACCCTTTACGGTCAGGTAGTCGGCCACTTGATCATCTGGTAGGTCAAAAAAAACACCTGCTGGGGTCCAGACGCCAGGAATGGAGCAACGACTTCAGCCCATTGGTCTCGGGGTAACTTCTCCCTCACAGCCACCTTTTTGAATACTGCCAGATAGGTCTCGACGTCGTCCGAGGGGGTCATCCTCGGGATCGCAGTGCAGACAGCTTTCCAGGCATCGTGGATGTTCTGGGACGCTACTGCCGCTTGTAACGCTATAACATGCTGTAATAGCAGCTGGTTGGTTTCCTGCTACTGCTTGTTAGCCTCCCGCTGCTGCAAGTTAGCCTCCACGAGGGCTTTCACAACCGCCTCCATTTTGTCAGGGGACACAGGTTGTAAACTTGCCGGCTTGATATAAGACATACACCCGTGCCCGGAAAAACTAAAACTTTTTGGCCTTCAGGCCAGCCTCACTGCGTGTGCCCGCTCCAAGCCGCCAATTGTGGGGATCCGCTCTGGTAGGCAGGTTAGCGGACGCAGTATAGAGGCAACAACAAAGTCTTTAACTTAAACAGTTCAGTGTTTATTCACACTTGGCAGGTGAATAATGAAAATATAAACAAAGTCACCTTAGTTTAAATCCTGGTGAAGAAGGTCAAGTCCTGGTGTTCACTTCACACCATGCTGCGGGCACCACCTAAAGAGTCCCAGTCCTGGATGTCGTTCCCTTGTCCTCCCAGACAGGTCGCAGGCACGCATCCAGCCACAAGCCTCATACACAGATACAGCCCTGACTCTGAGCCCAGCTGCCTATTAAAGAACAACCAGGTTCTGCCAAAACCCGGACCGGCACTTAAACTCCGGTCCGGTATTTGAGCTCACCTGTCTGGAAGCCAGACCAGCTGCACATGTTGGGAGGAAAAAAATACCTGCCTTCCCATACAAAACCCATCACTGTGTCACAACTCTTATAACAGTTGGAGCCTAAAACTTCTGGGCTGGAACATCATATGATAAGAAACAGAAGTAACCGATTATGGATAAAGAGAAAAAAGGGGTACTGCATCAGCTGGGGTTTATACCAGTAGTACTGTGCCCAGGTTTCTGCAGAACAATGCAACACATCAGCCACAAAACCTCCCACACAATAGCTCTTAATAGTCCACTGCTATGCCCTAGTGTCAGCAGCCATATTAAAAGTATCAACCTATACTTACATACCTGCCAGCTTTTTAGAAGGGACATCAGGGAGATTCTGATAAATAAAACAACTTAAACATACGCACCACAGACCAGACCACCTGAATAAATAAAGACCACACAAATCAACAACAAAAACTTTATTTTAAAATTTAACTTAAATTTAAAAAAGGGCCGCCCTTCTGTGCTTTTAGACTGGGAGCAAATAATCATTACAGAATGCTACAGATAATAAAGGGAGAGCTATAAATCTACATTGTGTAATTGTACTGCAAAAGTTATTCCTACAAGTAACAAGTATAAACAGCTAAAATTAATCCCCACATGGCTTACAGATACTGTAAAAAGCCTATAAATGACAAAAATGACATTTAAGGAATACAAATCTGAGGGGTTAGCTGTAGCCTTTGAAATTTACAAAGGGTTTAATAAAATCTGTAAAAAAAGAGAGAAAATCGGCAGCATGGCCACGGGGCACACACGTTTGTGTGCAAGAGGCCTAACAGCGAGATAGATGGTCACGAGCGATCAGGAAAAGGCAGTTTAAAAAAAATGTTTAACTCTGTATATGCTGTGAGGATTCGCTCTGGTAGGCAGGGTAAGCGGACGCAGAACAGAGGCAAAAGAAAGTTTGTAAAACAAAACTTCAGTGTTTATTCACACAGGAGAAAAAAAAACACAGCAACATTGACAGTCTTAGTGTTCGTTCACACAAAGGAAAGTCCAAAGCACAAAACAGTCACCCTGTTAGCATGTTCTTTCAGCGGCCACAACAGGCTTTAGGGGGCCTGTTTCCCCGCATGCGGCCCTCAGTCCTCTAGTACGGCACCATGCCTCAGATCCCAAGACAGAGACTTTGATTCTGAGCCCAGCTGCCTATTTTGGGAGGAAAATACCTGCCTTCCCAAACAAAACCCCTTGCTATGTCACAATGCAAAATAAGGGAAAGCAGCTGCTGACTGCTTGTAAATGAAGACCACACAAGGTCTTCCTCTAGCAAATTATTGTACCTATTCGCTCTAATTGGCTCTTGGTCTACCATTTATTTCTTCAGATGCCAGGCGGTATATTGAAAACAAACAAATAATGACCTTCTTGCAAAGAATTAGTGTTGAGCAAAGCTTCGGATGTTACATCTGTTATTGTACAGCTTTAGCTGAATTAGGGCTATTACAATTTTAGTAATCGAGTATGACTTTGCATACTGCTCTCCTATTGTCTTCTATCAAATTTGGTATATACTATCTTCTACATTATAAAGACTAGCCACTACATAGTCATTAGATAATCTATTTGCACTAAGGGATTTGCACTTTTAATAGAAGAATCGCTACACTATGTGTGAAATTGTGCTCAACTAGATAATATCGGACCTATAGTCTCATTTACTGTTGTGAATAAAAGCACCAGCAGTACGCTGTCATCACAGACTGCATCTGTATATAGACACTCCTACAATGAGAACCGCTTCTTAAAAATCCAAAACAGAAAAGAAAAATCTGGCTCGCTTCAGATGAAGTATAATAGCTTTTATTCCAGCGAAGTAAAATCCGTAAACAGGTGTACATGAAACAATCTACGCGTTTCAGACCTCTAAGGTATGTGGGTCCTTCCTCATGACAAACATGCATATGAAATGGGAGCACCTCCTTATGTATCCCAAACTAACCCCTGGTTAATGAGTATCACCTGGGAGGAGGAGACATGAGGGGGTGTTCCCATGCAAAATGACAAAGTCAAAAAAAACTTTATAACCCAAAAGCAAAGCAAACGTGAGGAAAAGACTGAGGTATAAATATTGCCACTAGAACAATGATCATAATAATAAGTAAAAATTCAAACAGAGCAATAATCATAAGGTCAATAAATATATATAACAGAAAAACGCCATGGTCTCATATCAATATTGTAAGATGAGATCATGGCGTTTATTTAGTCCATGGGGCTGGCGAGATTCTAGCTGGAAGATCCAGAAGGCCTCCCTGTTAAGGAGTTTCCTTCTATGATCTCCCCCCCTAGGCGGCAAAAAAACACTTTCTATGCCCTTAACTTGTAAATGGGACACATCTCCTGCATGTGCAATTGCAAAATGCAGGCTGAATGCAGAGACATTCCGGTCGTTGTAATGTGGCACATCGGATATGTGTCTGCGAATCCAATTCTTTAACGGATTGGTGGTACAGCCCACATATAGCAAAGAGCACATTGTGCATGTGATAAGATACACCACATGTTTGGTGTTGCAATTAATATAAGATTGGATGTTGTATACTTTTCCATTTTTCATAGATTTAAACGTTTTCTCAGTGGTCATGTGGTGACAACAAATACATTTTTTGTGTCCACATTAAAAGTTACCTTTATGTTGTAACCAAGTGGCTTGTGATTTTTTTCCTTCTGAGAAAAAGCTAGGGCTAATAATGTTGCCTAGGATGGGTGCTCTTTTGGCTACACACTTAATTCCGTTAGACACAATATCAGACCAATCGCCATCAAAATTGAGTACATGAAAATATTTTTTCATAATCTTACATATGGCAGAAAATTCTTGGCTGTATTGTGTAACGAAATAAGTTGCTTGTTGGCTGTGATTAGTATCCACTGGTTGTCTACGTGCCGTGGACTGTTTGGGAAAAATGAGAGACTGTCTATTCATTTGTAAAGCCATTTTTCATAGCATGTTGTATATCCTTGCATGAAAAGTCCCTGCGTAACAATCTTTCAGTTATATTAGAAGCTTCCCTTTCAAAAGCCCTCTGATCGGAACAATTCCGACGGGCACGTATCAATTCACCCCTAGGGATACTATGAATGGTATGGGAGGGATGGCATGACTGGGCCAATAGTATAGTATTCCCAGCAAGTTGTTTGCGGTGGGTAAATGTATTAACTGTGTGGGTGGAGACCTCCCCCCTCAGGCACAGATCCAAAAACTGGATCTCAGTTTGATGGGTATGAAAGACAAATTGTATGCAGTCCACCTTGGAATTAAAATATTCCATAAGCTCCGGTATGGACGCCACATCGCCAGACCATACCATCAGCAGGTCGTCGATGTAACGTCCATACCAGAGTAGGTGGTCCAGGAGTGGAAAGGTGTCGATGAGGAGAAAGTGTCCCTCCCACCATGCCATAAAAATATTTGGAATGGAGGGAGAGAACTTGGCCCCCATCGACACCCCCGACACCCCCGACACCTGGAGATAAAAATTCTCACCAAACAGAAAATAATTGTGCCTGAGGAGGAAGTCCACCACCTGAACAACATATTCCCAAGTACCTGAGTGTAATCACTATAATGTTCAAAAAAAACACCTCAGTGAAATAACAGCCAGATTATGGGGAATATTAGTATATAAGGACGTAATGTCCGCTGTTATCCACGAATGGCCTTCCCTCCACTCAAAATCAGCAAAGGCTTGTAATACTGCCCTTGTATCCTTGAGAAAGCCCGGAATGAGTGGTATCAGTGGTTGTAACAGGGAGTCCACCCACTCAGAAAAGCGCTCTGAATAAGAGCCTATACCAGCCACAATAGGTCTGAGGGGTGGAGGGAATACATCTTTGTGGATTTTGGGTAATGCATGGAAAATGGGGGCTATAGGATGTTCCACAAAGATGTATTCCCTCTCCCTGGCACTGAGACAACCACATGACAGCCCCAACTCCAGGAGATTCTTCATTTCTGATTGGAAAGCCCTTAATGGGTCCCTGGGCAGGCGAACATAAACCCCAATGTCATCTAACATAGTAGTTACAAGGGATCCATATAAGCCTTTGTCCAGTACAACCACAGACCCCCCCCCCCTTGTCTGCCTCTCTAATAATGATGTCCTCCCTTTCCCCTAGATCACGCAGGGCAATTTTTTCTGCTGCGGTCATATTAGAGTATCCCTGTGCTCTAGAGGTATCATATAAGAGACATAATTCTTTCTCTACCAATTCCTGGTATTTATCAAGAGCAATTGATCGGGATTGGATAGGGTAAAAATCCCTATTGTGTGTTTTGAAAGATGGAGAGGTATTAATGTAGCCCCCTCATCACTGATAGCAGTTTGAAGGGAGTTACATTGGACAAGATCGGCGAAACTCATGGTGTTACTATATAATGTGGACATAGCATTAACAGTGACAGACTTACTACTCTGACCGCAAGTGTATGTAGTAAAAGGAGCCGTACTGTTGTGTCCCTAGTTGATAACAGAGTCCCGTGAAACTGGCAGCGGAGGAGAAACAGCGGTGTCAGGTGCATCTCCCAAAGGTTCCCCCCGGAAATGCTTCTTCAGTGTGAGGTTCCGGGCGAATCTATTAACATCTAAAATCGTGCGGTAAAGGTTGAAATGGTACGTGGGTGAAAACGAAAGTCCCTTTTGTAAAACCTTGACCTGTTGTGATGAAATAATGGATGCCGACAGGTTAATGACTTGTATGTCCTCAGTTATCTTTTCTGCCTGGACGGGTAGCTGTGATTTTTTTTCCGGTGCCTCCGGCCTGCCCGTCGTTTTTTGAATCTTTTCTGTGTTGGGCCTCAGATGTCAAGCGGAGGTTGGGATCCTTTTCCAAGTTGTTGATGGGGAGGTTAGCGGTATCTGGTGAAGACTCCTGTGACTCTCGCTCTGTGGAGCTAAATGATACTCAGCCAGATCTTTTCTGCCTTGAGCGGGATCTGCGTAGAATGGAGCGTGGCATGTTGTTACGTATCTCAGCCCAGGTATAGACTGCATTGTTGCTGTAATCAAGCAAGTCCCTATTGAATTTGCTCTGCTTAAATAGCATAAGATCCTCCTCTACCTTCTCTAGGTTGCTCTTTAATTGATTGTCTGCTTCCGCAAAACTCGGCATATTTGAATGGACTGACAATAGATCCTGTGCTGTTTTAATTTCTTCTCTCAAGTTAGAGAGTGTGTCCTGTTCATGGTGCACTATGAATTCCATCAATTTGAAAGAGCAGTCCGATAGAATAGTTTGCCATTGTGAGACAAAGGAGTCGGTATATATGGTGGTTGGATTTTTCTTAATCCGCAGGCCACGAGGGATAATTTTCTTATCTATGTATTTTTGCAATGATGTGGCATCCCACCATGTCCGTAACTCCTTAAGTAACAGATTTTCTAGCGTTGACATTTGCATTTTCATATTCAGTACATCCTGTAATTCTTGCTTAGGAACATCAAAAATGGCGTTCATTTTTCTTACCCTGTCATCATCATTCTCCACAGGGCGTAGTGAGATGTGTGCCATGTTCCAGAAGAAAACCGGAAAACCACGCTGTATTATTGAAAGTCCATACAGGGAGTGCACGCCACCAGGTAAGCAATATAGAAAATTGTAAGGCAGCTCTCACCTGCAGTGGTTGAATCACCTGTGGTGCACGGATGCCGCACCTGGGTGCGGTGAAAATCCAAAACAGAAAAGGAAAATCCGGCTCGCTTCAGATGAAGTATAATAGCTTTTATTCCAGCGAAGTAAAATCCGTAAACAGGTGTACATGAAACAATCTACGCGTTTCAGACCTCTAAGGTATGTGGGTCCTTCCTCATGACAAACAGGCATATGCAAGCCACTTGGTTACAACATAAAGGTAACTTTTAATGTGGACACAAAAAATGTATTTGTTGTCACCACATGACCACTGAGAAAACGTTTAAATCTATGAAAAATGGAAAAGTATACAACATCCAATCTTATATTAATTGCAACACCAAACATGTGGTGTATCTTATCACATGCACAATGTGCTCTTTGCTATATGTGGGCTGTACCACCAATCCGTTAAAGAATCGGATTCGCAGACACATATCCGATGTGCCACATTACAACGACCGGAATGTCTCTGCAGTCAGCCTGCATTTTGCAATTGCACATGCAGGAGATGTGTCCCATTTACAAGTTAAGGGCATAGAAAGGGTTTATTTGCCGCCTAGGGGGGGGAAATCATAGAAGGAAACTCCTTAACAGGGAGGCCTTCTGGGTCTTCCAGCTAGAATCTCGCCAGCCCCATGGACTAAATAAACGCCATGATCTCATCTTACAATATTGATATGAGACCATGGCGTTTTTCTGTTATATATATTTATTGACCTTATGATTATTGCTCTTTTTGAATTTTTACTTATTATTATGATTATTGTTCTAGTGGCAATATTTATACCTCAGTCTTTTCCTCACATTTGCTTTGCTTTTGGGTTATAAAGTTTTTTTTGACTTTGTCATTTTGCATGGGAACACCCCCTCATGTCTCCTCCTCCCAGGTGATACTCATTAACCAGGGGTTAGTTTGGGATACATAAGGAGGTGCTCCCATTTCATATGCATGTTTGTCATGAGGAAGGACCCACATACCTTAGAGGTCTGAAACGCGTAGATTGTTTCATGTACACCTGTTTATGGATTTTACTTCGCTGGAATAAAAGCTATTATACTTCATCTGAAGCAAGCCGGATTTTTCTTTTCTGTTTTGGATTTTCACCGCACCCAGGTGCGGCATCCGTGCACCACAGGTGATTCAACCACTGCAGGTGAGAGCTGCCTTACAATTTTCTATATTGCTTCTTAAAAATGTCTCAACAAAGTCCCCGCCACAGACACACATTTTTCACTGTGTATGCGGCTTCCTCAGGGGTCTTGTGGAAACTACCAGAAAAATTGCATGCTTTCTGACAGATCAGGAGGGAGTGCACTGGTCACTATTTGGAAGGAGGTGTAATAAGAGACATCTCTGCTCAATTTGCCCTTTGCATGCTCAATTTACTGTACAATAGTGGTGTAATAAACTTACCTATCCGAGCTACAGTGACACGACTGCATCCTTAGCAACAGGATGCAATGCTCGGTTTCTCTCTGCAGCGCACGAGCGCTGCGGATGACAAGCAGCGGGCATAATGACTGCCCAACTGCTCAATTGCAAGTGTTGTTTTGTTCTGACCTATGGAGCACTGGGCCACTGGACCTTTTAGGTTTTCATCCCAGGACCCGGCGCTCTATTTAAAGCCCCTCCTCTCCATTCACCATTGCTATTGATAGTCTTTTGGCTCACTAGCATGGTACTTGTTTAAATATATAAATGCTAAAAGCAGATAGGTCCCCTGAACAATAAGGCCTCTTTCACACGAACGTGTGCGCTCCGTGGCCGTATTGCGGACTGAATTTGCGAATCTGCAATACACGGGCCCTGTTCCGTGGGCATTCCGCATCACAGATGCGGACCCATTCACTTGAATGGGTCCACAAATCCGGAGATGCGGAATGGTGCGGAACAGAAGCATGGAACAGAACCCTACGGAAGCACTACGGAATGCTTCTGTAAGGTTTCGTCCCGTACTTCCGTTTCGCAAAAAGATAGAGCATGTCCTATCTTTTTGCGGAACGGGCGGATCGCGGACCCATTAAAGTGAATGGGTCCACGTTCCGCTGCGGCTGCCCCACGGTTGGTGTTCGTGCAATGTTAGGCCACGAGGCACACAAGTTCGGCAGAGTTACTAAATGTTTTTTTTTTACCTTGGCTTGTTTCCTGGCCTTCCTTTGTCTCATATTTTGGTACTGCGTAGGCCGTCTGGTTCTAGCCCATTTCTTACGACCCTGCTTTTGTGTTTGTCCATATTGTGTGTTTTGTTTGTCTTGCACATACTCTTGTGTAGGGACTGTCATCCAGCTGTGGTTCTGCCATTTAAAGGCTATGTGCACCTTTGGGGGGGCAATTTCTTTTATTATTGCATTTTACTCATTTGGAGCAAAAAAAAATTTTTTTATTGGTCTTTATTACAAATATGGAGCCTTTTGTTCTGTACAGGGATGAGATGCTCTAATTGAGGGACCTAATTTTTCTCTCTGCTCCATCAGCCAGCTAATCTGACAGGCCCCTTATCTCTGCTCTCTGACCTTATAAACACTCATTATAGCTCAGTTCTTATATTACTGATAAGAATGTGGCCCAAATCAGTGTTTATGACCTCCTTAGTAAATTAGCTATAAGGGTTATTAGATAACCGGCACAAAGTGAAAGTATCAGTCACACAGTTAGAAAAACGGTTAACCCTTTGTGACAGAACAGCTCAACATTTTTAATAAAGACCAATAGAAAAAATTATTTTAGCCCAAAAGAGGTAAAATGCAATCATAAAAAAGTTTGCCTCTGAAGGTGTATATTTATAATGCAAGTAGGTGGTGGAAGCGGGCTGGGTTCTAGTTCAGGGACTCACTGTCCTCGTCTGTCCCTACCTACAGTCGTCACAAGGATCATGTCACGACAGAGGCATGGCGGTACCGCTTTCCGACCACTATATGGAGCTACAGTGTCTAGTGCAGTTTGTAGTCACTGTAAAGAGCAGCAATGTGTCTTATTGCATGCTGATGATTAGAGAGAGCGCCAACATGTAAGGACTTTTAATAAAATGAAAGGCAAAAAGGATATAAAAGGTCACACTGTGCAAGATAATCTCTGGGTACTAATACAGTGTACAAAGCAAATGCACATCCTCAAGCTGTGGTGCACATAACTGGGAATCTATCTTCAATGTTCTTTGAATATTTGTGTCATGCACTCACCCCCTACAATAACACAGAACACTTTTACCCAGACTGGTTCTTCAATAATAATTGCAAAATGAAAAAGTTGTATTTCACAGTCTGAACAGTAGAGGTCACCCATGTATTGTATAGAAGAACTGCAACATTATATAATCATACAGGATTAGTTATAGTATTAAAACAACTGAGAGGTGAAGTGAATAACACTATATTAGGGGTTACTCTCTCTCCTTGCAGAGAGCACCTTAAAGGGGTTCTCCATCAATTAAGAATATAAAATTACTAAAAATACTTAAATATTACTTTATTATAAATATATTCCCAAAATACCAGTTATTAGTTATGATGGATCATTTTGTCTAGGGAGCAATCATTAGGAGAAATAAAATGGCCGCCCTAGTAGTTCACACTGAACCTGTCTTAATCACAACGGAGGACAAGTTAATTCATAACACTGAGGTAAAGAGCTGCTCTACTTGTCAGGAGTTATGCTCCTAAACACAGCTGATAAGGTCTTCAGCTGAATCTCTGTAGGAATGGATTTCATGAGGAGACATGAAGTACGGAGAGGAGGTGGAGATGAGGCTGATGAGCAGCAGCACTTGTATGCAGTCTCCATTACCACAGTCTGTCCTGTCTGTCCTCTCTGTACTTCATGTCTCCTTATGAACTCTGTTCCTACAGAGATTCAGCTGAAGATTTATCATCTGTATTCAGGATGATCATTTCTAACAAGTAGAGAAGAAAGGAGGATGAGGTAGCTCTTTACCTCAGTGTTCTGAAGTAACTTGTCCTGCTGTGTGATTATGACAGAAGCCATGTTATTTCTTCCTTGATAAAATGAGTCATTATAACTAATGAAAGGTACATTATTTGTGAATATATTTACAATAAAGTAATTTAAGAACATATTTTGGTTTTCTGAATTCCTGAAAAACTCCTTTAATCGGCGTGAGGAGACTTATAGGCCATACATGCTCCTCTGGAATAGGTCTACTCGAGACATGACTAAAATATTAAGTAAGCCAGCACCTCATCTGCAGACAGCTGTTTTGGGGTGATTGCCCCTCATCAGGACATAGCAGAGAGTACTGGCTTAACTGGGTGAGAGGCCTAACACTATCTTGTGACAATTACACCCATCAAGGATATATGGGATATTTTAGGCATCAAACGAACAGTCAGTTCTTGAAGTTGATGTGTTGGAAGCAGGAAAAGTGGGAAATCATAAGGATCTGAGTGACTTTGACAAGTTCCAAATTGTGATGACTGGACCATAGGATCTCTAAAATGGTAGGTGTTGTGAAGTGTTTCTGGTATGCAGTAGTAAGTGCCTACTAAAAATGGTCCAAGAAAAGGCACTATATGAACTGGTGACAGGGTCATGGGTGTCCAAATGCTAATTAATGTGTTTGTAGCGTAAAGGATAGTTCATCTGATCTGATCCCATATAAGAGCTACAATGTTCCAAAAGCTAAAAAACGCAATGTATGTCTGTAGCCTTGTTTTAGTCATACAGTATTTTATATTTCTCACCGTATCATAACATTTGAACACCAGTGAAAAAATGTGCACCAGATACATTACCTTATGAAAAATCAAAATTTTTTGAAATTGGTATACTCTTTTAAAGGGCCACTTCTATCAGAAAGGAGATTTTTTTTTTTTTTTATTGTCTGTTAGTCTTTAATTCTGGCAGCACTATACCATAGAAGTTAAATATTATTCTTCTGTATCAGCCAACACAAATTATAAGACCTTCTATACAATTGGTAATCCATGGTCATTTTGCTGCTGCTGTGAGGGGAAGATGTTACCTGCAAGGCAATCCTCATCATAATGGTACAGTAAAGTGTGTAATTGGGATAACAGTGTGACAGCTGTTTTGTTCTCTGTATAAGTCCAGTTAAAAAGCCACATAAGAGCATTTTACTTATCAGTATGTTATGCTCTAAGTCACTACAGGAGACTTTCTCTGGTCACTGTGATGGTCTGACTGGAAAAGTTAAGTAAGGCTGTTTGCTGTGGCATACAAGTCCAAAGAACGAGGAAGTTAAAAAAAAAGAAGCTATTTTGGGGCTGCAGAGAGCCTTTATAGTGGTGTAGGACACTGTGTCTTGCAGTAACACGCATAGTGAGTCTGCTGTGGTAGTGAGACAATACTGTGAGTCAGTATGACATGCAGATGACAGGCGTCGCTCTTAGAATCACTGCGCACTTCACTTATTGGGGCAGTCACGGGCCCAAGACTGACCAAATAACTGAAGTATCAACTCAGCCTTAGGCCGAATGCACACGGCCGTGTTTGACGGCCGTGAGCGGTCCATGGAACCACAGGCTGGATTCCTGCTGAGAGCAGGAGCGCACGGCATCATTGGTTGCTATGACGCCGTGCGCTCCCTGCTGCCGCCGCAATACAGTGGTACACTGGTATGATCTATACCAGTGTATTACTGTACTGTGGCGGCAGCAGGGAGCGCACGGCGTCATAGCAACCAATGACGCCGTGCGCTCCTGCTCTCAGCAGGAATCCAGCCCGTGGTTCCACGGACCGCTCACGGACGTCAAACGTGGCCGTGTGCATGCGGCCTTACAGGTCGATGTTAGCATCAAGAAGAAGTGCACTCCTTTTACACCCTCGTCAGCTGATTCCACATAGATTTCTACAGAACCTGTTTTATTAAACGCTTATACAAGTAGAGCCCCCCTGACAGAGTGGAGAGGGTGTCAGCAGTAAGTTTGTGTTGACGTCGCTATTTAATTTGCCCTTCCTCTGATCCGTCAAAACAATAACCCACCAAAAAACGGATCCTGTCTGTTGAGCATCTACCTTTACTCGATCAGCATTTGCTCAATAATCCATCAGTATTGCTAATGCCCAAAAAAACAGGAGTGGATCTGAAACAGAGATAACACATGAATGGAATATTTGCATGTCTTCTGTGTTTTGTACCCACTCCTGCTTTTGGCTACCAAATTATAAGTCAATTCTGATGGGTCCATACAGGCCTTACAGCTGCTACACAGACAGGATCCGTTGTGATTCTCCTTTTTCCTTCCTTCTGACAGACCAGAAGAAGGGTCAAATAAATTATGTCAGCCAGGCTGAAAGAAAAAATAATGGTACAGTCATGAAGTGGGGAGGGTAGGTACAGCATGAGAAGTCCACAGAGTGGCCCTATGACATAGTGGTGAGGTTGAAGCAGCATGAGGAGACCACAGAGTGGCCCAATGACAAAGTCTGGAGGTGGTGACAGCATCAGGACGCCACAGAGTGGCAAGGTGACATAGTGTGGAGATGGCAGCAGCAGCATCAGGAGATCACAGAGTGGCAAGGTGACATGATGGCAGCACAATATTTTCAACTAACTGAAGCTGTTCGGTTTAATTGTGAATAGATGGTAAAGGCACCCATCAATTTTATCGAAAAAAATAATAAAATTGAAATAAAAAATTTCACGACAACGTAATTCGGTCCTTACAGCAAAAGGAGCTCTTCAAGCACTCATCAATTTCCCTGAAAAAAAACATGTATGTGAATCTGACATGTCTTTCTGTGTTTCCCTTCTGTTTGTTGTTGTGGGCAGGATCCCACCTCTTCACAGGTTCTGCTCGTTAGCTGTTTAAGAGGCTCTATTTAGGTCCGCCTCTTACTGCTGACTTTGCGGTTGATATTTTCCTTCTGGAGTTCTATACTGGTTGTTTGTGGATCCTCTACTTCCCGCTCGTCTCAAGCTAAGTCCTCCTGTTTTCTCTTTTGTGCGTGTGTTGCTTCTAGGTCTCAGGGAGACGCTGGTCCCTTCACAGTGGAAGGTACCAGCAGCCTCATTCCCCGCTCCCTAAGTTAGGGTTTGCTACAGTGGTCAGCAGGGCTTAGGTTCCAGCATATGAGTTCATTCACCAACAGGACTTGCTCATACTGTCAGCAGTCAGGGAGAGGGTCAGGGATTGTTAGGAGGTTACCATTCCCTCCTCCCTAGCTTTGAGGCCTAGTCTGTTTACCTGTTGCTGTTTGTTTACTTGGTGTTCCCCTTATACCCACTTGCCATGACATTATCAACTGCCCCTACCGTCATTTTTTTCCTTGCTTGGTGCAGATATGGATACTGTTAATGCACTGGTGGATCGCATGCAGGGATTATCTTTGGAGGTAGCTGACCTCTGTAATTTAGTTGCACAGCTTCGCGGATAGGTTTTCTGGGGGGAGTGATAATTTTGTTCGGTTTAGAGAATCTTGTAAACTGTATTTTTGACTGCGTTCGCTATCCTCTGGGGACAAAAAAGAGTGGGGATTATTATTTTTCTGCTGAAAGGTGATGCTCAGTCCTGGGCCTTTTTATCTACCAATCGGTTCCAAATCTCTCTGATCGGTGGATGAATTTTTCAGATCCCTGGGCCTTATTTATGATGATCCTGACCGGGTTTCTCTGGCCGAATCTAAGCTGCGTAGTTTGAGTCAGGGAGAACGTTCTGCAGAGTCATATTGCTCTGAATTTAGGAGATGATAACTAATTCGGAGTGGAATAACCCAGCACTCCGTAGTCAATTCTGTCAAGGGCTGTCTGAGAGACTAAAATACGCCCTGGTATTCCACGAAAACCCTGATTTATTGGAGGCGGCCGTACGGATGGATAGACACCTGAGAGAGAGGTGCAAGGTTCCACTCACTCGGGATGCACTACCATATGGGGAAAGAGCCTCTTCTGTCCCGCGGGGTACAGAGACACTCGAGCTCATATCTGGTGATGAGCCTATGCAATTGGAACAGGTCTCTTCATGCCCTGGTAATAGGAACTTCAGGGTTCAGAGAAGACTTTTTATTCTGTGGTAAAGGACATTTTATTAAGGTATGTCCTTATATTAAACTTCAAGGTAGAAAAAAAAAAAAGGTTTCAACTAATGGGTCTGGTCCTCTTACTCTTTGCGGTGTGTGTGGGGAGTCGGAGAAGGTATTTTTGTCTTTTACCGGTAGTACCATGGTGGCGCTAGACTCCGAAAATATTGAATTGGAAGTATTTGACAGTGGGGCAGGGGTTAACCTTGTGGACTATCAGTTCGTTCAGAGTCATGGTTTTAAAACAAGCGCATTAAACAAGGGGATAGCTGTGTTTGCTATTGATTCCGCCTCTCTCTCACAAAAGTGTCTGAATCATATGATGCATGATATTCATTTGAGGGTGGGTGATTCCCATGTTGAGTCCATTTCTTATTTTGTACTGAAGGGTTTGTCTGCTCGTCTAGTGCTGGGTTTACCATGGTTGACCAGACATAATCCTACCATAGATTGGCAAGCAAGACAGATCAGTAATTGGAGTAATTTCTGTATAGACAACTGTGTCGGCACGTCACTTTCTGTGGTATCCACTAAGGTGTTACCCCTGTTTCTTTCTGATTTTTTGGAAGTATTCTCTGAGGGTGGATATCAGGAGTTACCCCCTCACTGAGTATGATTGTCCGGTCAACCTTATTCCAGGAGCTAAATTGCCAAAGTCTCAGTTGTATAATCTTTCCCAACCCTAAAGAGTAGCTATGCAAGAGTATATTGCCGAGAGTTTGGCAAACTGACATATTAGACCATCTAAGTCACCGGTGGCTGCCGACTTCTTTTTTGTTAAAAAAAAAAAGATGGGCCCCTTAGACCGTGTTTAGACTTCCGGGAGCTAAATTTTATCACTGTCCGTGATCCTTATCCTCCTCCCTTGAGCCCAGATTTATTTGATCAGATTGTAGGAGCCAAGGTGTTTTCCAAGTTGGATTTAAGAGGGGCTTATAATCTGATAAGAATCAGGGAAGGGGACGAATGGAAGATGGCCTTTAATACCCCTGAGGGCCATTTCAAGAACTTGGTCATGCCCTTTGGGTTGACTAATGTCCTGGTGGTCTTTCAGCACTTTATCAATGACATTTTTCATCATTTGGTGGGGAGGTTTTTTGTTATTTAACTCGATGACATACTAATTTACTCGCCCGATATGGAAACTCATCAGGAGCATTTAAGACAAGTATTACTGACCCTTCGAGAGAAAAAGTTATATGCTAAGTTAAAAAAAATATGTGTTTGCTGTTCAGGAACTGCAGTTCCTGGGTTACCTGATTTCTTCCTCAGGTTTTCTTATGGATCCCGAAAAGGTCCGTGCGGTATTGGACTGGGATTGACCTGAGAATCAGAAAGCGCTGATGCGGTTTTTGGCGTTTACTAATTACTACAGAAAATGATTCCTGAATGATTCTACTGTTGTCAAGCCTTTGACCGATATGACCAAGAAAGGTGTGGATTTCTCAGTCTGGTCTGAAGAGGCATTGCATGCTTTTTCTGCAATAAAGAAATGTTTCGCTTCTGCTCCCATTCTGAAGCAACCTGATGTCTCAGCCTTTCATTCTGGAGGTTGACGCGTTAGAAGTGGGAGTCGGAACAGTTTTGTCGCAGGGTCCTTCTCCCGGCAAATGGCGCCCTTGTACTTTTTTTTTCTAAAAAACTCTTCTGCTGAAAGAAATTATGATGTTGGTAATAGAGATTGGCTGGCCATTAAATTGGCCTTTGAAGAATGGCATCATTGGTTAGAAGGAGCGATTCATCCTATTACTGTAATTACTGATCATCAAAATCGGACTTACCTGCAATCGGCGAAGCGTCTGAACCCAAGGCAGATTTAATTTTGTGGTCACTTATTGCCCTGGGGTCAAAAACATCAAGCGGATGCTTTGTCACATAGCTTTCCTGGGGGGGGGGGGGGATTCGGAGGATCCTGCTCCGATTTTGGATGATGGGCTGGTGGTTTCTGCCCTTTATCCCAAACTTGAGGCGGAGGTGTTGGAAGCTCAAGGTGAGACACCAGAGTCCTGTTCTCCAGGGAGGTTGTTTGTTCCTTCTGGGCTTCGGCACAAGGTGTTCAAGGAACATCATGATACTGTCCTTGCAGTACACCCTGGGAGCAGATCCACTGTGGATTTTATTTCCCAGAGATTCTGGGGCCAGGTTTATGTAGAGGTGTGGAGGGTTATGTGGCAGCCTGTGAGACCTGTGCACGTGCAAAGTCATACTCGGCCTTCAGGATCTCTTCTTCCTTTGTCCATCCCATCCCGTCCCTGGACGCATTTGTCCATGGACTTCATCAATGATTTGCCTAGTTCCTCTGCTGGTGGTGGACCGCTTCAGTAAGATGGCGCACTTTATACTATTATCAGGTTTGCCCAATGCCAAAACTCTCGCTCAAGTGTTTATTGATAACATTGTGAAATTACACGGCATTCCCTCTGATGTGGTGTCTGATAGGGGGACACAATTAGTTTCCAGTTTCTGGAGGGCATTCCGTACTCGTCTGGGAGTTTAGTTGTCCTTCTCTACGGCTTTTCACCCTCAGTCGAACGGACAAACTGAGCGCACTAACCAGAATCTGGAAACTTATTTGAGGTGTTTTGTCTTTGGCTGAGTTTGCCTTAAATAACCGTAGACAGGAGTCCACTGATAAGTCACCATTTTTTGTTGCATATGGGTTTCACCCTCAGTTTGGTACCTTTTCTGGAACTGAGTCCTCTGGTATACCCGAAGAGGAAAAATTATCTTACTCATTGTCATCTATCTGGTGGAAGATTCAAATCACTTTCAAAAAATGGGCGAAATATATAAACGTATGACTGGTCCGGACCTGTGTGTGCGTGATTTGGTGTGGTTGTCCACTAAGAACATTAAGTTGAAGGTACTCTCTTGGAAGTTGGGCACAAGATTTATTGGTCCTTACAAGATCTCTGCGATTATTAATCCGGTGGCGTTTTGAACTTCCACAGGCTTGGAAGATCCATAATGTGTTTCACAGGTCTTTGTTGAAAAGCTATGTGAAACCTGCTGAACGATCTCCCTTGCCACCTCCTCCTGTTATGGTAGATGGTAATCTGGAGTTTTAGATCTCCAGAATAATTAACTTACGTATTCTTCGTGGTTTCCTTCAGTACCTTGTACATTGGAAGGGTTACAGTCCAGAAGAAAGAATGTGGGTTCAGTCGAATGATGTCAGTACTAGTCGCCTTCTGAAGGCTTTTCACAGGGCGCATCCGGATAAGATTGGTCCTGGGTGCCCGGAGGTCACCCGTAGAAGGGGGGTACTGCCCTGTGAGAGATCTGAGAAGACCAGATAGATTTGCAGCAAGTGAGTCTATCTGACAGGTCTTTCTGTGTTTCCCTTCTGTTTGTTGTTGTGGGCAGGATCCCACCTCTCCACAGGTTCTGCTCGTTAGCTGTTTAAGAGGCTCTATTTAAGTCCGCCTCTGCTGACTTTGCAGTTGATATTTTCCTTCTGGAGTTCTATACTGGTTGTTTGTGGATCCTCTACTCGCTGTTCGTCTCAAGCTAAGTCTTCCTGTTTTCTCCTTTGTGTGTGTGTTGCTTCTAGGTGTCAGGGAGACGCTGGTCCCTAAACGGTGGTAGGTAGCCTCATTCCCTGCTCTCTAAGTTAGGGTTTGCTACAGTGTCAGCAGGGCTTAGGTTCCAGCATATGAGTTCGTTCACCATCAGGACTTGCTCATACTGTCAGTAGGGTTAAGCGAACCCAAACTGTAAAGGATTAGGATTTTTTCAGCAAAAGTTCTGGTTCGAGTTTGGTGATTAAATGGCGCTTTTTGAAAGGCTGCAGAGCAGCCAATCAACAAGTGTTTAACTCTTGCGCCCTTAGAAGTCATCACAGCCATGCCTACTAATGGCATGGCTGTGATTGGCCAGTACAGCATGTGACCCAGCCTCTATATAAGCTGGAGTCACGTAGCGCTGCACGTCACTCTGCTCTTACTAGTGTCCACTAGGATGCTGCTGCTGTGAGGGAGAGAATAGGAAAGAATCTATCTGTTATCAGAACTTGTTAACTCTGCAATCTACATTGATTTTGTTTTGTGGGTGCAGTGCAACATTTTTTTACCCTGCCCTGAGCCCAGTGACACAGAAAAATAACTGTTATCCGTCTGTTACTTAGGTGGGGGTCGGCGGCCAATTTGTGCAAGTTTAGTGCACCAGCACAGCATATGTGCCAGGGACAATAATTTAACCCTGTTCTTTTAGTTCAGTGGGCAACATATACCCATTTTTTAAGTGCACCTGCACTGTATATGTGCCAGGGGAAGGCAAAATAATATAGGGAATCGTTCTGTGAGTTCAGGGACCCAGGGGGGGACATATTGACATTTTCTTCTGTAAAGTACAATCCAAGTAAAACCATCTGTTAGATTATGTGGGGACAAATTATAATTTTTTTTGCTAAAAAGTACATTTGCGCCCTGCACTGCATTTGTGACAGTCCAATACAAGTGTTAAATACTGCTGTTATATTCTGTTTAAAAAAAAATAAAAAAACATTTTGTGCAAGACCCTACATTTCGGGCCTTGCCTGCATTTGTGGCAATCAAATACAAGCTTTAAATACTGCAGTTATATTCTGGGTTTAAAAAAAAAAAAAAACATTTTGTGCAAGATAATACATTTTGGGCCTTTGCTGCATTTGTGACAGTCAAATACAAGCGTTAAATACTGCAGTTACCGTATATTCTGGGTTTAAAAAAACACCCATTTTTTGCAAGACTCTACATTTCGGGCCTTTGCTGCATTTGTGACAATCAAATACAAGCTTTAAATACTGCTGTTATATTCTGGGTTTAAAAAGAAACACCTATTTTGTGCAAGACACTAGATTTGGGGCCTTTGCTGCATATGTGACAGTCAAATACAAGTTTTAAATACTGCAGTTATATTCTGGTTTTAAAAACAAACAAAACATTTTGTGTGAGATAATACATTTTGCAAATGTACAACTGGCAGCCGCCCTGACACCCTCTACATCCTCGTCTTCCTCCTTATTTGGGGAACATGGAGCCATACCACAAGTGATGGTACCAGGGGTCAATGCCATACCACCGCCTTTTTTAGCACCGGGGGCAAAATTAAGAGACAGGGACAAGTGGGGCTACAACCAGCAGAAAATTTAGCGAATATCAACATGCTACAAATTATTAATGTATCCGGAGTCAGTCTAGGACCCCAATATGAATCACTGTTAAGTAAGGGCCTTTCTTTTACCCCGACCCCAGTATTCAATTGTTTCACCTGGGTGAAAGATGTAAATCTTTTTGCCAGGAAGCTGGCATTACACATAGAATATAAAGAAAAAGATAGGCAAGACCCTGGTAGGAAAGAAAGGGAAGCCCTGTCTGTCCTAGAAGAACTGTTTAGAGAAGGTCGAGGCGAAGTTAGTACCCCGGCAGCCCCTCTAACGGATCTGGGTCCAAAATCCAGATACACTCCTCCCTTCTCGGGATATGCCAGTGTCGAGACCTTCGTGAATGCAGTAACTAGAGATCTTGAAAAAATCAAGACAAAAAAAAGTGATGTGGGAAATAATCTGACTCTAGAAGAGAAGGGAGTATTAGAAGACCTGACCAAAAAAGATGGTATAGTGATAAAGCCCTCTGATAAAGGGGGCAATATTGTTATAATGAAACAAGAAGACTATATAGATATGGTCATGAGACTGCTGAAAGATCAAAACACTTATAAAAAACTAGAGGCTAACCCCACAACCAAATTCAAATTAGAACTTGAGATTCTCTTAAAGACAGCTAAAGATTCAAACTTGATCTCTAAAGATGAATATAAGATCCTATTTAATGCATATCCCACAACTCCTACCTTCTACGCGTTACCGAAGGTACACAAAAAACGTGACCCCATACCAGGCAGACCGATCGTGTCTGGAAATGGGAGTATGTGCGAAGGAATTAGCACGTATGTGGATCTAATCATTAGGCCCTTTGTCGAAACTCTCCCATCCTATATAAAAGACTCTTTAGATCTGGTCAAAAAACTAAAGGATATTGCAGTAGGCCCCAACACCCTGATAGCCAGCCTTGATGTCGAGGCCCTCTACACAAGTATAGAACACGAAAAGGGGATACGAGCGGTCAAGCACTACTTGTACACTAAAGGGATACAATTTTATAGTCACAATGATTTCGTCATTAATCTCTTACGTTTTATACTCACCCACAATTATTTTATGTTTGATTGCACTTATTATTTGCAGACACGCGGCACCGCTATGGGGACGGTTTGCGCACCTACGTTCGCTAACCTGTTTCTTGGGTGGTGGGAAGATCAACACGTTTTCACTGAAGAGAATACACAGTACACAAATTTAATTTCTTTTTGGGGTCGTTACATAGACGACATTATAATTTTCTGGGATGGCACGGTCAGGGAGTTTAAAGAATTTACTGATAAGCTAAATAACAATCAATTAGGCCTTATCTTTACAACGGAGATCCAGATGGAAAGCATTAGCTTTCTTGACCTTAAAATAACATTGGATGGAAGAGGAGGTATTAAAACCGAAATATTTAGGAAACCCACGTCATCAAATAGCCTCTTACATTGGCAAAGCCACCACCCTTTGCCGCTGAAAAGAGGTATTCCCGTGGGCCAATACCTGAGAGCCCGACGAAATTGTTCGGATGACGAGGCCTTTCAAAAAGAGAGTAATATTTTATACTCCAGATTTCGTATGAGAGGCTATCCTAAAAAAGTCCTGCACCGAGCCTATAATAGAGCTCGTAACGCCGATAGAGATGAATTGTTAAATAAGAAAAAAACGGAAGAAGGGAAAGTTGTGAGATGCATTGGCACCTTTGATGTGCAAAATAGGAAGGTGTACGAGGTCCTAAAAAGACACTGGCATATCCTCAGGATGGATAAAGACCTTAGACAGATACTCCCGAAAAATCCCAGTATCACATATAGAAGGGGCCCTAACTTAAAAGAAATGCTGGTCCGAAGTCACTTCCAGAGAACATCGAGAAGTAAAGAAACATGGCTCAAAACCACGGGATCCTATCCATGTGGGGCGTGCAGCTTTTGTAAATTCATGATTCCTAAAAAGGAATTTGCGAACCCAATAGATGGTCGAGTATTCCAAATTCGTGAATTCATAAACTGCAAAAGCACGGGGGTAGTCTACTGTATTCAATGCGAATGTGACAAACTGTATATCGGTAAAACTATTCAGGAATTGAGGAGGAGGCTGTCGAAACATTTCAGCATACTCAATACAAGTGAGGAGACGCCATTGTCTAGACACCTACAGGAGTGCCATGATGGTAAAACTAATGGTCTAAAGGTATGGGGAATACAAAAGATGAGGAATTCACCTAGGCAGGGCAGCGTAGACCGAAAGCTGCAACAAGAGGAGACGAGGTGGATATATCGTCTCCAATCACTAGCCCCTAATGGGCTGAATGAGGGTTTTACTTTTACCTCTTTCTTATAAAATGCAGCTGTTTTGAATTGTAGTGAACCGGCCTGTTTCAAAATTAGTAAGAAAACAAAATACTAAAGACAGCACTAAAAATATTGATTATTTATTAGACACCTTAGGGATGAATTTAGTTGCTACGTCTGAAAATTTAAGGGACTGGAACAAAAGAAAACGGTAACAAGAGAGCGATTAGTAGTTGGAAAAATATCAGTCGTCCCCCCACTAGTTTATGGGGTCATTACTCACCTGGGGATTCTTGCGGGCCGTGACTGGGGGTGTCAGCATGTGGGGTGAAGTCGCAGCATTGTGGAGTTCATGGATGGAGGTCCACTGCCATTAAAACCTGTAAAGAGGTGTAAAATTCCATCAAAACAATAGTGACAGTAACACATGAGTATGCATAAGTAATAATAAAAAGTCCTTCTTGAAGTGCCACATAATACATTTTTGAGGACTATTGTATGGATCTATATATATACACATATATATATATATATATATATATATATACATGTTAGAGATGGGTACCCATCAAGAGGTATAGTTAATATCGATACATGTAGAGATCCATCAATACAGAGGGTACCCCTAGGGCACGAAAATAAGATCTACTCATACAAATGTTAGTATAAGGACATAGTTAATGCAATTTTACATTAGCAGAAATCCAATTGCTGGACGCAGGCGCAGTTTACCTCTGAGACTGAGGAGCAGCTATCCGGAGCATGCGCGATAGAAGGTAAATGATAGCAGGAAGGGACGAAGCCTAGCGCATGCGCAGAAGTGTCCGATGGAGCGTCCATGGTAGCATAGGAACGGCGCATGCGCACGTACGGATGAAGTCCTAAGGAGGCACGGCTGCATATCCCGGTATGGCGCATGCGCGACGCACCCCGATGATGCCCTTTGGCCGCCACGGACCATGAGAGCAGAGCCCGGTCCAATAGGAAGGTCCTTCCGGGTGACGTGTACACACACCTATTTAGGTAAGGGTTTTGACTGGTCTAAAACGATCGCTAAGCAATCCGGAAGTTTTAAATGCCCTGGCCCCGCCCCCAATTTTCAGTACCTGTGTTGTTTTCCCCTGAAGAAGCCGAATAGCTCGGCGAAACATGTAGGGAAGCAGGTCTATAGCTTTTAGGCAGGTAGGGTAGATTCAGACATACCTATCATTAAAGTATCAGAGTGCGGTCCCCTTCCCCCAATGGGGAGGATACGAATGCACATGTGAAACACGCATCAGCAGCAGATTCATTCACCTAGGAATCTACCCAGACCTGATAGTTTTAAATGTTTGTCCCTAAGTGTACATTATACATTTGTGTAATCTAAGGATTTCAATAAAGAATTATTATTAGATTTAGTTTAAGTTATATTATCAGAGAGGTTGCAGACACACGCTTCAGGTCCAAGAGACCATTTAAATATTTTCTGTTTATCAAAAATTAGCGTGGTAACCTCCTGCGGGATTTTTTGTTTGTCAATAATATCATTATAATACATTTTGGGCTTACCTGCCCAAAAAAAAAAAACGAAAAGAGGCTGCACAGTAAGAAGCAGGGTGTGTTCCTGAGGAAACAAAAAGCATGGTGTCTGTGTAAATTTGTCCTCCATCAGAGATCTGCTGTAATCCACAAGATAAGTTCAGAAGCAACTTAATCCGGTTATCCTATCTCTTAAGTAAAGAAATGGCAACAAATAACATCCGACGAGCGATCTCAGGGGGAGGAGATGGTATAGGTGTTTTATGCTTATCCTACACCTCCCTCCCTGGTGAAGTAAGTCCCCCTTCGTTTTAACATTTTAAAGGACCCCAGTAATACATGTTCCACCATATATTCACATTGTAAAATAGTATAGGCACTGCTCCTAACAGGTTCACCTCTACCTAAACTCATCCTATCAATCTCATCACTACCTTGGCGCCCCTGTGCTATTGCCTTCCCTCCCCACACACCATCTGGGCCATCCAAGGGAAGCACCAGCACTTATATTTTTCTTTTTTCTATTCCTGCACATACCTTGCAGTGTACACACGTACACTGCTATAGTGCGCAGCCTCGGTAACGATCCCCAACCACCACCACCTACCTAACCCCAACATCCCCGTACATACCAATAGTCCTCCTGGCACTCCTCAATCCATTCATTTTTCTTCATTTTTACTACCCTAATTTTCCTTTCCCTCATCAATATACCCCAAGTCATGCAGCAGTCTCTTCTGCTTTTTGATGACTCTGTTAGCAGGGTTTCCCAGGGCCATCCACATAGCCCTGCCCCAGAAGTGGAAGAGATTGAGTCCACCGATGCCCAACCCCTTATGTTTCAGGATGAGTACATGGGAGGACCACCGCAGCACGTCTCGGATGATGACGAAACACAGGTGCCAACCGCTGTGGCTTTCTGCAGTGTGCAGACCGACAAGGAGGGCAGGAGTGAAGACTGGGTGGAATATGATGTGGAGGACGATGAGGTCCTCGACCCCACATGGAATCAAGGTTATGCGAGTGACCTGTGTAGTTCAGAGGAAGAGGAGGTGGCCGCACAGAGCCACCAGCACAGCAGAAGAGGAAGCAGGGTGCAAAAGCGGAGCGGCCATGTCCTAGACAGTGCGCCTGCAACTGCCCACCGCACCAAGGGAACGAGCACACCAAAGCCAGCTCCAAGGAGTTACCTGGCGTGACAGTTCTTCAGACAATGTGCTGATGAGAATACACTGTGCAATCAGAGCCTGAAGCGAGGCATAAAGGTTCTCAACCTGAGCACAACTTGCATGACCAGGCATCTAAGTGCAAAGCACGAGCTGCAGTGGAGTAGACACCTCAAAAACCAAGAAAGGTCTCTGGCTCTTCCTGCTTCCTCTTCTGCTGCAGTATTGGCCTCTTCATCCCTCTCTGGAGCGACAGTGGCACCTGCCACTCTGCAAACAGAGGATGTGCCAACAACACCACCACCTCGTCACCAAGCAGCTCCACAATGTCCCATGGAAGCGTTCAGCTGTCTATCTCCCAAACACTGGAGCGTAAGAGGAAGTACCCCCCTACCCACCCGCGATCCTTGGCCCTGAATGCCAGCATTTCAAAATTACTAGCCTTTGAAATGCTGTCATTCCGTCTGGTGGAGATGGAGAGTTTTAAAAGCCTTATGGCGGTGGCTGTCCCACAGTACATTGTGCCCAGCCGCCACTATTTTTCCAGGTGAGCCATCCCTTCCTGCACAACCAAGTGGGGGACAAAATCAGGTATGCACTGCGCAACGCCATCTGTGGCAAGGTCCACCTAACTACGTATACGTGGACCAGTAAGCACAGTCAGGGACATTATATCTCCCTAACAGCACACTGGGTAAATGCAGTGGTGGCTGGGCCTGAGGCGGATAGCAGTTTGGTGCATGTCCTTCCACCACCGAGGATTGCAGGGCACTTCTCTTTACCTCCTGTTGCTTCCTCCTCCTACTCCGCTTCCTCATCCTCTACCGCCTCCTCATCTGGTCAGCGTAACACCTTCACCACCAACTTCAGCACAGCCAGGGGAAAACGACAGCAGGCAGTTTTAAAACTTATCTGTTTGGGGGACAAACCACACAGGAGCTGTGGACGAGCATGGAACAACAGACCGATGAGTGGTTGGTGCCAGTGAGCCTCAAGCCCGGCCTGGTGGTGTGCGATAATGGGCGAAATCTCGTAGCAGCTCTGGGCCTAGCCGGTTTGATGCACATCCCTTGCCTGGCGCATGTGCTGAATTTGGTGGTGCAGAAATTCCTTAAAAATGACCCCGATATGTCAGAGCTGCTGCAGAAAGTGCGGGCCGTCTGTATGCGCTTTCGACGTTCTCACCCTGCTGCTGCTCGCCTGTTAGCGCTGCAGCGTAACTTCAGCCTTCCCAGTAATTTACAAGTTGTCTCAGAGGGTGGGTTCCTGCACCCACATATGCCAGGTACACAATTGTCCATCCAGGGCACAGTTCTGGAGGATGAGGAGGTGGAGGATGAGGAGGAGGAGGAACCGTGTTCACAGCAGGATGGCACCCAAACCAGCTCATGGCCATCACTGGTGCGTGGATGGGGGGATACAGAGGACACAGACGATACACCTCCCACAGAGGACAGCTTGTCGTTGCCTCTGGGCAGCCTGGCACATATGAGCAATTACATGCTGCAGTGTCTCCGCAATGACTGCCGAGTTACCACATTCTAACTTGTGCTTATTACTTGGTGGCCACGCTGCTGGATCCCAGTTACAAGGAGAACGTACCGTCCTTAATTCCGTCACTGGAGCGTGATCGTAAGATGTGCGAGTACAAGCACACGCTGGTAGACGCACTGCTGGTGGCATTCCCACCTGGCAGCGGGGGCACAGTGGAAGCACAAGGCGAAGGCAGAGAAGGAGGAAGAGGTCGCCAACGCAGCTGGGGCACCACCAGCACCTCAGAAGGCAGGCGTTATAGCATGGCAGAAATAAGCTTTGTCAGCACGCCACAACAACAAGCACCACCAGCTGATATGGAACATCTTAGCAGGAGGCAGCATTTCAGCAACATGGTGGAGCAAATGTAAGGAAAAAGACTGCGCTGCAAGAGGAAAATCTTCTCTGTGTATAAAGTTCACTTTTTAAATCTTCAACTAGTAGAATCACAAGCCACCTCACAATCCAACATTAGTGTGCAAACCTGTGGATGATGAAAACGCACTATGGTGTAGCAGGTTCCAAACAACTAACGCTCCATGTGAACAAATTTATACTCACAAGATCCCTTGTAAGTGAAGGCGTGTATAGATATCGATGGTATCAAGATAGAGCTAGGGCTTCACTTGTCAGGTGCGCATATAAGATATTCTATAGATCGCTCAGATCCTGGATTATACTCGATGTCCAAAAACTCTCAGAGGAAAAGGCCACAAGAGGAATATGTGCGTACCAGAGGTCAGGTTGAAAACAATTTAATATTGGTAAAAATTACAGCTAAAACATATAAAAATCAGGAATATAGCCCAAATACCAGCACACGCTGGTAGACGCACTGCTGGTGGCATTCCCACCTGGCAGCGGGGGCACAGTGGAAGCACAAGGCGAAGGCAGAGGAGGAAGAGGTCGCCAACGCAGCTGGGGCACCACCAGCACCTCAGAAGGCAGGCGTTATAGCATGGCAGAAATAAGCTTTGTCAGCACGCCACAACAACAAGCACCACCAGCTGATATGGAACATCTTAGCAGGAGGCAGCATTTCAGCAACATGGTGGAGCAGTATGTGTGCACACTCCTACACATACTGAATGATGGGTCTGTCCACTTCAACTTCTGCGTCTCCAAATTGGGCACATGCCCTGAGCTTGCCCTTTACACCTTGGAGGTGTATTGTCTGAACGTGTGTTTAGCACGGCAGGGGGCGCTATCACAGACAAGCGCATGCCGCCTGTCCACAGCCAATGTGTTATACTACAGCGCAATTGCTCATTGTTATATTTTTTATATTTCCCACTCTTTTGGGGTGTAGCCTTATTTAAACAAAAAACAAATAAATAAATAAAACTAAAAACCAGTGTTGGCTACCTCGTCCTCCTCCACCGCCGCTTCCACCTACACCGCTACGTCCACCGCAGCAGTCTGTTATGCTTTTTGATGACTCTGCTGGCAGGGTTTCCGTGGGCCATCCACATAGCCCTGCACCAGAAGTGGAAGAGATGGAGTGCACTGATGCCCAACTACTTATGTTTCAGGATGAGGACATTGGAAGACCATTGCAGCACGTCTCTGATGATGACGAAACATAGGTGCCAACTGCTGCGGCTTTCTGCAGTATGCAGACCGACAAGGAGGGCAGGGGTAAAGAATGGGTGGAAGATGATGTGGAGGATGATGAGATACTAGACCCCACATGGAATCAAGGTCATGCGAGTGACCTGTCTAGTTCGGAGGAAGAGGCGGTGGTCGCACAGTGGCACCAGCACAGCAAAAGAGGGAGCAGTGTGCAAAAACTTGGGTGACATTTTACCATTTTTACCGTGAATAAACCCCTGCTCTGCATAGGTGACAGGGACATAAATGTTAAAAAATCATCTGTTCCATTGGTGGGTGACATTAACCGATTTTTGCCAATTCACAGCGTCTGATCTATATGAACATCACTCATTACATTATATCTGGTGAGATCATAAATGTAAGAAAATAAAGAACAATACAGTCTCTGATAATGAATTTTGTG
This sequence comes from Bufo gargarizans, assembly GCF_014858855.1. Classification (NCBI taxonomy): domain Eukaryota; kingdom Metazoa; phylum Chordata; class Amphibia; order Anura; family Bufonidae; genus Bufo; species Bufo gargarizans. Next base: position 107,665,931 of record NC_058088.1, read on the forward strand.
TTAATGATTTTCTTACCCCGACACAGGTCTAGCGCCCCCTGCTGTGAGGATCCAGGCATGATAGTCATCAGGGTGATGATCGCTGAGTCTAGGGTTATGATCGGATTGTTTTAGACCAATAGAAATCTGCTCCAAGTTTTCAGTGACTGATGGGAATCGTGTCTGCTGGGAGTTATGATTATAGATCTTACCGGCCATATTGGAGGTATGATGGGGAAATTCTGGAGAGAAGATGGAGAGAAGGAGCGCTCCTCTGGAGATGCTTCCAGCTGCCGCTTAGTTGGAGGTTCTACGGTTACTATAATGATTGTAACAATTGGACCCCACATAGTCGTTATGGTGAGCAAAAATTAAAGGGCCAGTCACTCATCCTGTGCGGGGTCTGAGTGGAAAAACATAAAATAAAATAATGTTTTCTTGTATATAGTGCCAACATATCCTTCAGCGTTGTACAGGGAAATCACTCAGCATAGCACTTCTCATACTAGGGACCAATTCATAGGAGACCAATTCATTTACCAGGATGTTTTAGATGTAACTGGATTGAATAAATATGGCAATATCTTTTATTTCGAAGCATTTTAGAATTCTCTGTGATTTATTGCATATATGACAATAAATTTCCTATATGGGGCCAAATGGTACACTGACTGGACACCACCACACAACGCCCCTCCATTTACCTATTGCACCAGTAACCACATTAATCTTACCAGGATCTAATCAGCTTCTAAATCTGAGATCTGTGTGGTCTGCCATATGACATAGGGTGGTCTGCACAGGACATAGGCTCCAAATCAAAAGACATCTGTCATTTGCAAAGGGGAAGGGGCCAGAGATGTCTGCATCTGCTATGAAAATACCAGCCAAAAATAAGGATGTGGGTTGTTCAGTGCAATTGAAATATACACCCTTCCCCCCGCACACAAATGGTACCCCTGTGCCACAAGTTATAAAACCCTTCCCAATGTCACTGTATTACAGTCATGGGTCAGTGGCTGCAGTTTTTCCTTGCAGCCCTGAGGTCCCAGCTGTATGAAGCGAGTATATTGTAGCCCTTTTTGCAGGGGTTAAAGGGGTATTCCCATCTTGCTATTTCATCCTCACCTGCAGCCAGCTCTGCCGTTCACTTCCTGGTTTCCTGCTTCTAAGGCTGGGCGGGCTTAGGAAGTTTGAGTGAAGGCCGACCACGCCTCTGTATGACATCACACTGAGAACTCAGTCCTTGCGTGCTTGTTCATGCTGATATAATGTCCTTCCCTCTGTGTTCCTCCAATCCATAAATTCATCCCCTTTGTTCCCTCCATTACATCATGTCTTCCCCCTATATTCCTCTCTTACATAATAGAGTTCCTCCTGAATTGCAGAGGAACCCCTTTATTGTTATATATTATAAAATCATTGGTGGATTTGGTGGTGCATTTATTCATGTAAGAATAATACTCATCTATTTTTAACTTGTCCCGGTCCTCCGATCCTTCTACGGCACGTCCTCACTCTCCACTTCGATGTTTGAAGTCTTCAGGCGGCCGTGCATGCGCTGATCTATATTCCTTTGGGCCGCGTCTAAAATGGAGCTGCGCATGCGCAACTCTGCTTTAGACCCGGCACAAATGAATAAAGATGAGCGCATGGGCAGCCGCCTGGCGCCGTGCTCGTTCACGATGGCAAGGAGAGGCCGGCCACTGGATTCATCTGCGCAAGCGTGGCCCATGGATGTGGCAGGCGAGAGGTGACCGTATCTATGGGAAACAAAACTAAACAATGAGGTAGGAGACATCTAATTTTATGAAGTGGAAGAAAGCAGCATCCCTCGGCGGAAGGAACCAACCAGATGCGGATGATGAATCTTCAGATATATTTATTGCAACCACACTATGCGTTTCGGGGATAAAATCCCCTTCATCAGGTGAAAAATATTGCATAACACATGGACAAACATGCTGGATATATATATACATACACAAATGGTCACATGCAAATAAGGTCATAGGGGAGGTGGGCGTTACCCTGAAACCTCCCTAAACTAGGGTCATAAAAACAATGTTCAAACTAAATAAATGAGGCACATACAGATATTTGCTGCCACATTGGGCTTACAAGCTAACCTTATAAATGTATTATGATACATGACATACATAAAGATCGCTGTAGATATTTCCAGGTTCAGCCCATCGCTAAGGGGGAAGAGTTACATCCCCCTGGGTCACATGATCGCTGTTCCGATCATGTGAACTGTGATGCAAGCTGTTGCTAAGAGACGTGACGCCTCCAGGCAGGCGTGAAGGGAGACTCGGCGCTCGGAGGAGTCAGACATCACGCCGCCTCCGTAGGGCCATCTGCAGTGGTAGTGGAAAATTACTTAGGTGCTGTTCTTCAAAGAGTGTGATCAAGGCAATAGATTATTTAGATGTAGAACAAGAAGAGACATTCCCACATATAGCAAAAAGAAATACGTACATTTATAAAATAAGGGCCTGAATAGAAAACAAATAATGTGTAATGTATATAATGTATATAACTACCGTATTTTTCGCCGTATAAGACGCACTTTTTCCCCCCCAAAAGTGGGGGGGAAATAGCAATGCGTCTTATACGCGAATGTAGCCAATTTTGCCGAGTTTTCAATGATACACCCGCGCGATGCCGTGCGGCGGGTGTATCAGCTGTGAGGGAGGAGGGGCTGGGGGCGGCATCTGCATTTATAATGACAGCGGGGCCCGTGCAGTGACTGTATTCTACTACACGGGCCCCGCTTACTGTATAATCATATCCCTAATAGTTAATTATGTGCATGTAATCGCATAATGAGCGATAATGATGAGCGCTATTACTTACAATTAGAAGCGCTCGCCGTTCGGAGCAGAGAGGAGGGAGGAGGCAGTGGCAACGTGAGTCATACGTCACGCGCCTGCACCGCCCACTTTATGAATGAAGCAGGCGGCGTGGGCGCATGACGGATGACTCACACTGCCAGCGCCCGTCCTCCCGGCCTGCCTCCTCCCTCCTCTCTGCTCCGAACGGCGAGCGCTTCTAATTGTAAGTAATATCGCTCATCATTATCGCTCATTATGCGATTACATGCACACAATTAACTATTAGGGATATGATTATACAGTAAGCGGGGCCCGTGTAGTAGAATAGTCACTGCACGGGCCCCGCTGTCATTATAAATGCAGATGCGACCCCCATTATAAAAGCAAATAACTGTCATACACAGATCCTCATAACAGTGCCATCCAGAGAGGATCCCCCATAAGTGTCACCCACAGATCCCCCATAACAGTGCATCACCCACAGACCACAATTAGTTCAAAAGCGCACCTTTTTGGTTCAAAATATTTTTTTTTCTTATTTTCCTCCCCAAAAACCTAGGTGCGTCTTATTCGCCGGTGCGTCTTATACGGCGAAAAATACGGTAATTACAGGGGGGGAAAAACACATAAAAAGAAAAATCACATAACCCCTAAATAGTGTGTTGTAAAATCAAATAAATACATACAGACAATTGGTATAATTTAGATATAAAATTTTATATAAAATAAATAATACAAAAAATACAAAGAATAGACCCAATAGTAGTATGGGTGACTTTAAATAAATGTATATATACTACAAAAATTATATGAATAATTAATTAAATGATCAATTAAAATGACCCAAAATGTATATATAAATAGTATTATATAAAAAAATATATAATAAAATATAATAAATAGTAATAATAATTTCTCTCTCTATTCACCATAAGAAAATCTTCAATCTCAAACCATAGATCCTAAAGATTTATTTCAAATGCTTCATTCAGACCGTTCGGATTAAGACAATTCAGTTTAAAAATCCCAAACATTTTGCGTTTGCAGAGGGTATGAATGGCATTACTGTAGCCGTTATTTACCTGTTCGATGGGCGTGATCTTAAAGCAAAAAATTATACCCATTGTGATACTCTGCCGCATAGCGAGATACACTATGCTGCAAAAATTAATTTTTTACATTAGATCTATGCTTGTTTAGCCTATTGCGTAACGTTTGGATAGTGTGACCTACATATTGTAGGCCGCATGGACATTCCAGCAGGTAAATGACATTCTGGGAACCGCAGCTGAGATTTTTTTTATGGGAAAAGAGTCCCCAGTGGATTTACTACAACAAAAAAATTATACTGATAGTTACACAACACAAACATCTAGGTAGGTTGCATTTGTAACCCCCTGTTGGTCTTGAGACTAAGTAACTCACAGTCAGCTTCAAATGCTGTGGAGGTGTAGGTCTAAGTCTACTGGTGGCCAAAATGTTTTTAAGTGTTTGAGCCCTTCTGAAGGTTAGTCTGGGTTGTCCTGGTAAAATTTGTTTCAATTAGGGATCCCTTTTTAATATTTGCCAATGTTAGGACAATATGTTTCTAATGGCATTATGGTTAGTGCCAAATGTTGTCGGGAAATTCATGCTGAAACAATTATTAATGACTTTAGTTTTTTTGCTCTTAGTAAGACATACATCTTGGGATAAGGCCCTAGGCCTTTCATATGCGGCTTCAATGATCTTCGAGGGATGCCCTTTCTTCAAAAACCTGTCACGGATAATTTCACTTTGACGAATAAAGTCCCTATCAAGTGAACAATTGCGTCTTACTCTTTTAAACTGACTAAAGGGGATATTGACCTTCCATTTTTTTATAGTGAGTACTGGAATAGTCCAGATAACTATTACAATCCACCTTTTTGAAAAAAGTATGCGTAATAATGGCCTTTCCAACAGTTTCTAGTTCTAGATCAAGGTATTCGATCTTGAAGCAGTTGGACGTCCCCACCAAATTAATGCCCCAATCAGTAGATTTAATTTCATCAAAGAAAGAAGTGATGGAGATATCATCACCATTCCAAATAAGGATCAGATCATCTATGTATCTACGGTAGAAGATGATGTTATCAGTCCAGTACCTAGACCCATAGATGTACTGATCCTCAAACCGCCCCATAAATAAATTTGCTAAACAGGGCGCAAATTTCGTCCCAATTGCGGTTCCCTTCCTCTGTAAGTAGAGTGAGCCCTCAAAGGTAAATACATTATGTGTTAGTATAAACCTAATACAGTCCTGTATAAAACCTCTTTGCTTATCAGGTAATAGGGGGTCATTGTCTAAGTACCATTTTATACATTCCATTCCTTTGGTGTGTGGAATATTGGAATACAGGGCCATCACATCTAGGGTGACCCAGTTATATGTATTCTTCCATTCTATATCTTTTAAGGACTGTATTAGGGCTGTGGAATCCCTTAAATATGAGGGTAGTAGACATATTTTTGTAACAAGACATCCACATATTTCGAGAGATTACAGGTAAGGGAGGAAACACCTGAAATGATCGGTCGCCCCAGTGGGTTCTTCGCATCCTTGTGAATCTTGGGTAAGTGGTAGAACAATGCTGATACTGGATATTAGAATTCATTCTTTTTCCTTTTTGTCATGTATATGGGATGCTGATTCAATGAGGCCCTTAAACTCTGAAATGTGCTTCTCAGTGGGATAAGGGTAGATAATCCGCATCTGACAAAATATGGAGTGCTTCATTGGTATAGGTCTGTAACATCCTGAAGTATGTTACTAAACTCTATTTCCCTGCTACAACATGTCAGGTGTATATTTATTGTCATCTTGTGTAATCTAACATTGCATTTCCCTGTATATGTATTTTCCAGGCCTGTTTGATATATTATGCTGTAATTTCCATGTGCACCAGCAGGTGGCAGCAATGTATTCAGCAGACCTCTGCCAGTTTAGTATTGCTGGACTGGAATAGTTCATTCCAGACTAGTCTCCCCTGTGTGAGCAGAAGTGGGATGTTCCCATGTCCTGTCTCATGAGGAGGAGAAGGAAGTTAAAGTTAGTGTACCAGCTACCCCCGCTTGGGGTAGGCTATATTAGTAGGAGCTCACAGTTACAGGGATCCAAACCTAGGATCGAGTCTTGGCTGAGGCCATGGATTCCTCCTCCCAGTTTGAGCCTTTCAGCCTCAACTGTGGACAACCAAGCAACACCTCCAGAACTACAGATCTCCAGGAAGAACCATTCCCTGTGAGCAGTCCTGTGAGTACTTATCCAGAGTCCAGGAGAAGCCAAATTCCTCCTCAGCTAGTCAGGCCCATATCAAGCAGAAGATAGACAGAGCAGAAGATAAATACCTGCCAGATTCTCCAGGCATATAGTATAGGAGGAGAAGAGATATTAATCCATGCCATACATTGTCAATACCTGCTGGGACCTAAAGACTATTGCTGTAACAAGTATGGATTTCTGTTGCCATTCAGTAAAGACAAGTTGCATTATACTTCAAGTCTGGATCTAATTCATGCCTCAATTACTCCTATTAACAACACTTATTTTATTGCAAGTGAGCCAGGATCCAGAAGTCCATCAGTACCAAGGTAGGAGACACCGTTGACATTACACAGAGACATTACCCCCCTCTGGCATTCCTCATCTGGTACGTGAGTTATAACATCTTAAAGGGCCCTGCTACAGTAACTGCGCAAGCTGCAATTGGCGTCACGAACAAACTATAGACTTATATACATATCTATCCTGACCCACTGCATTGTATCAAAGCCCCTAATGGATGCAGAAGGACAAAACGACAGGCCTTTAGATAAAATAGATGTTTCTTCAGGGGCCAAAATATGTTTGGACAGATTGAAAATTTTAATCTCCTGTGGAAAAAGGGCACTACGGGCTATATTTTCCTTTTTACTTTTGCCCCCTCTGCATCCTCTCCTATATTTTTTCTTTTGGAGGGTCTTGGGCCCAAAGGGTGGAAGTAATTGGTTATCGCTACTGTATTCGGGCCCTTTAGGACTGGATAAGTCGTGACAGAGTTTAGAATAGGAGGTAGGGATAAAAAAGAAGAAGATGAAGAGGAAGGACCAATAGTGGAGTACGCAGTATTATCTAGCAGATCAATGTGTCCAGGAATGGTCTGTGATATACTAGCCTGTATTGATGGACCTGGTGGGCTAGTATTTAAAGGTGGTGAGAAATGAGGAGGTGAAACATCATGAACAGTGAGAAGAGAGTCTGCCTCTAAATCAGTTGTGGAAGCAGGTGATGATGGAGCTAATGGACAGTGTATGGAACCTGGATAGGGAGGGGAGGCCTGAGGATGGGACCTGAGGGGAGAAAAAGAGGTAGGCGGAAGATTGAGTGGCCCACATTTGGATGTGATGTCTGTGTCAAATATAGTGGAGGGGATAGCCGAATGAGGGGTCACCACTCCTAACCCTGGTGAGATAGTGGATGGTGCAGGATTGGCCATGGCAGGAGCAGCTTGTTTAAAATCCAATGTATTCATGAGCTGAGATGGATTAACCTGGAAGGTGGACGGGCCCATGGAAGGGCTCCTAGATGAACCATTAATGGGCACGTGTGAACCCCTTGGTTGCGATTTGGTTGATGGTTTAGTACATCTGGAATTATTGTAGAAAGTGGGTCCCCGATGATAGGCAGGATGTGAAGGTGGTTTGGATCCTTTGAAAGGAATGGAACTATTGTATGATGGTGGATGACCAGATTCCCAGACTGGAGCATAGGATTTGTTATTAAGTCTATCATCAGTGGGATCCTTCTGCCAGTATTTGATGTTATCAGTTTTGAAATCAATCCTATCTCTACTTAATTTCCCTACCTTTTAAATTGGGGATTGAATATATCTCCGACACGTCTTCAGTAGCGTTGTGCCTATATTTGCACAACCCTATAAGGTGAGCCTCCAAAATTGGAGTTTATTCTAAATTCCCAAATGTTTACACCCTATGGTGCGCCCTGTTTTTCTGTTTATTTAGTAAACAACTTGCTTTTAAACCTAATTTTATGAGGAAGGGTTGGAATTTGTTAATAAACATATATACACAAATGATCAATGGGACATCATTATCAAAATAAACTATGATCAATGAGATGTGAATAACCCTTTAAATACACTTACACTTGGTAAATGAATTGGCCTTCTATGAAATTGTCCCTGGTGAGATGCTATATTCCCTGTACAATGCTGTAATTATGTTGGCTCTTAAAAAAAGAGTTAGGAGCTCCCTTATACACATAAGGTTGTAGGCTGCCATTCTCAGTAGGTTCAGTTGACAGTACACTAATGTGTGTGGGGAACTTGTATTTGGCTCAAGGACCTGGATAACTCGATTAATTGACAAAAAGTTATTGCACAAGTAACGTTATCCAATAACAATAACACAATTAGTCACTAGGTGGCAGCAGAACCCTAGAACGAAAACAGTATTAAAGGGCTTCTGTCGCCCCCCAAAAGTCATGCTAATTAAAATCCTTATACTGCGATTTTTCAATATATAGGGCTCTTACCCTTTTCTGTTGGCTAGTTTCTTTAAAAACGGCACTTTTATAATATGTAAATTACCTCTCTTACAGCAAGTAGGGCGTCTATTTGCTGGTAGCCGCCGCATCCTCGTTTAAAAAAAACGCCCCCTCCTCCTGCTGATCGACAGGACCAACGAGTGCTCTCCTCCTCCGGCTGGCTCTGTCTGCAATTCAAATCCCGCGCCTGCACCTCATTCGGCGCAGGCGGTCTGAGAGAAGGAGGCTCGCTTCCTCAGCACTTCCTCAGTGCGCCTGCACCGATAATGTCACCTCTAAAACCGAAAGAGAAGACGTCATCGGCGCAGGCGCACTGAGGGAGTGCTGAGGAAGCGAGCGTCCTTCTTTCAGAGCGCCTGCGCCGAATGAGGTGCAGGCGTGGGATTTGAATTGCAGACAGGGCCAGCCGGAGGAGGAGAGCACTCGCTGGCCCTGTCAATCAGCAGGAGGAGGGGGCGTTTTTTTTAAAGGAGGATGCAGCGGCTACCAGCAAGTAGACGCCCTACTTGCTGGTAGAGAGGTAATTTACATATTATAAAAGTGCCGTTTTTAAAGAAACTAGCGAACAGAAAAGGGTAAAAGCCCTATATATTGAAAAATCGCAGTATAAGGATTTTAACTAGCCTAAAAAAAAAAATATGACTTTTGGGGGGTGACAGAAGCCCTTTAATGCTTATACACATGGCAGTTAATGTTTTGCGCTTCGTGAATCGTGGATCTGCAAAACAAGGAACCTGGAATTATGCCACCTTTATTTTTACCCGACATGAATAGAACATGTTCTATTTTTTTGCAGGGCCTTGGAATGGAATTGCGGATATGCACAACACACGGATGTGCTGTCCTCATCTTCAGCAGCCCCATTGAGATGAATGGGTCATCTTGGTCACAACTGAAACTACGATCATGTGCATGAGGCCTAAGGAAGCAAAGTGACGGCTACAACCTACGTATAGTATATGCTATGCCATCAACATCCTTCATGAGGGAAGGAGTTCGGTGTCTCCTCCAATATATAGCCCATTAGTAATGTCACCAGTATCTAGTACTCCATATACGAGGCCTGAAGTATACTGGGTGTTTATGCAGTGCCCCAGAGCAGGGAGTATCTGCAAATGGTTTGTAATGTAATGTATTGTATCGTTATGCAGTTTCATGTTGTGTATTATAACCAGCATAGCTGTGTAAGGATGGCATGGCCAGGGTTAACAATCCTGGCTCAGACCTTGTAGAAAGCTCGGTAGTGGCTGGCTCCACCCCTAGCTTGAGGTTGTTTTAGGGAGAGTTCAGAGAAAGAGGAGACAAAGTCCATGTGGTCCCTCTTCTCAGGCCCAGAAAGCTTTAGAGACTAATCTCTGCAAGATCTAGAGAAAGAGGAGAGAAAAAAAGGAGAATTAGAGAATTTGGAATCATAGGAGTCAGTAAGTTGATCTGTTACTATGGCCATTTAGAATTTGCTGTAGTGAGGGACACCGTTAAGACACCCATCATACTTGGACACGTCCTGGCCAGATGTGCCTTTGAAACCCTGTAGCTTGCAGTGCACATTACAGCCTTTCTTGCAAGAGTACTATTGCCCACCATAGATTCTACTGGGAGATACTGTGGCAAAATTGTGTAGAAAAAGAGAATTGCAATGTGTACATTGTTGGAACCGTGTTTTAAGACTATTACACACTCTACATGAAATGCCTTGCAACCATACAGACATTTAACATCATAGACGTCCCAACTACCATCAGAAACAGGATGTGCCCCAGAGGAAGGAAGGGTGCACCCTTCTTGGTCTGCACAGCTTTAGGGAGCAGTGGTGGGAAGAAAGCCACTGTGATAGATAGTGATGTGATAGCCAGAGCCATTACCACTCCCATCCTCCGCTCTGGCTCCTCCTGGGTCGCTGCATTTCTACTTACAGTAGTGCATATATCCAGTACCCTAGAGCAGGGGGAATCTGCAAATGGTTTATTATTTAATGCTATGTTAAATTATGTATTGTGCCCAATATAGCTGTGTATGAATGGCACAGACAGGGTTAAAAATACTGGCTCTGTTCTTGTAGGCAGTTAGATGTGGGCTAACCTTAGGGGAGTGTAAACTGGAGTTTAGAGAGAGAGGGGGAAAAGTTAATACGCTCAATCTTCTTAGGCCCAGACAGCTACGGAGACTTGGGGCTGTATTACACCCCGTGATAGTGTAACGCCCCAGAGGTGGTACCACCTATGCACCTCGCTACTATCTCTAATGTGCTAGTATAATGTCATTCTATGTATTCATTTCCAGGTCCTGCACAATGTGTATTCATAATCTTGTTATGTAACTGTTCACACGTAATATGCCTGATTCACCAGCGGGTGGCAGCATAATTGGCAGAGCTACAGGTACATAGAATGGAACCTTCTTTTCCATTCTAAACCCCCCTCTGTGGTGTGGTGGGCGTTTTCCCACTTGCTGCAGGAAGGGTGGAGTTCTAGTTAGGAGTTTTTAGGGGAAGGTTGTAGCTTACCCCCTAATAGGGGAAGGCAGCAGGAGCTCTATGGTAAGGTTTGTCTTTTTGCTGATGACACAAAGATATGTAACAGGGTTGATGTTCCTGGAGGGAAACGCCAAATGGAAAAGGATTTAAGAAAACTAGAAGAATGGTCAGAACTCTGGCAACTGAAATTTAATGTGGATAAGTGCAAGATAATGCACCTGGGGCGTAAAAACCCAAGGGCAGAATATAGAATATTTGACACAGTCCTGACCTCAGTATCTGAGGAAAGGGATTTAGGAGTAATTATTTCAGAAGACTTAAAGGTGGGAAGACAATGTAATAAAGCAGCACGAAATGCCAGCAGAATGCTTGGGTGTATAGGGAGAGGTATAAGCAGTAGAAAGAGTGAAGTGCTTATGCCGCTGTACAGAACACTGGTGAGACCTCATTTGGAGTATTGTGCTCAGTACTGGAGGCCATATCTCCAGAAGGATATAGATACTCTAGAGAGAGTTCAGAGAAGAGCTACTAAACTAGTACATGGATTGCAGGATAAAACTTACCAGGAAAGGTTAAAAGACCTTAATATGTATAGCTTGGAAGAAAGAAGAGACAGAGGGGATATGATAGAAACTTTTAAATACATCAAGAGAATCAACTCGGTAAAGGAGGAGAGCATATTTAAAAGAAGAAAAACTACCACAAGAGGACACAGTTTTAAATTAGAGGGGCAAAGGTTTAAAAGTAATATAAGGAAGTATTACTTTACTGAGAGAGTAGTGGATGCATGGAATAGCCTTCCTGCAGAAGTGGTAGCTGCAAATACAGTGAAGGAGTTTAAGCATGCATGGGATAGGCATAAGGCTATCCTTCATATAAGATAGAGCCAGGGACTATTCATAGGATTCAGATATATTGGGCAGACTAGATGGGCCAAATGGTTCTTATCTGCCGACACATTCTATGTCTATGTTGGAAGTGCTATGCCAAGCCAGCCAGAGCACCTTCAGCTCTGCTGAACATGGAGGCAGAAGCCTGAAGCCTCAGAAGCCAGGAGTGAAGTTTTTCCTGGACAAAGCTAGAGACAGACCAGATTACCAAGTGAAGTACAGCATAAAGAGGAAGCTGAGTTCCATAGCCATCCTGTTGGCACAACAGAATCAGAGAGCAACTGAAGAGTTGGCCTGCCACAGTTAATGCCAAAGCCTGCTGGAAACCAAGATAAAGCCCGTAAACTATTTGGAAAAAGTTTATGCAAAGTAAAGCTATCAACTTCATCACAAGTGTAGTGTCCCACTAGGTAAATGTGGGCACTACACAAGGGTCAATTGGGCCACGTTGTTCTCCTCCTTCTGTGGGACAGAGTCATTGTATTTTATATATGTTTTTATGTGTATTTTCCCTGTTATCTCTGTGTATCAGGCTTGTTAGGGGTAGTTCCTCCTCCTAGACAGTAGAGGGAGCTAGGGAACCCCTTAGTAATTATAGTCAGGTCCAGCTCAGGGAGAGGCAGTCTGTGCAGAGTTAGAAGTCAGTGTGGACTTTAGCTAGGCAGCAGCTGAAGTGGAGCTTCTGACATGCAGCTAGATAGCCCAGCTCCTAGCTTGCCACCAGGAGAAGGGTTTTCTGCCTGAGAAAACCAAGTTCCCTTAAAGGTGCAGTGCAGAGCCAAGTGTATTTCCAGACAGAGAGCTGAAAGGCAGAAGGATATTCTACAGCAAGGATATATATACCAGAGGAAGTTTTCCCTTACCCAAGGATAAAGCCAGCTATAGGGCATACGGTCCTTGGAGAAAGACAGACAGGATTCTGAGGAAAAGTGCAGCCTGATCTGTAAGTGTTATTCCTTCTGAGTATCTTGCAATGCAGACATTGCCTGCCATTTTTTATATCAAGCCAGCCTGTTACAACCTGTTTACATGTGGAACTGACCAAAGACTGTAAATAGTTGAACTGTTTTCAGTAAAAGAAGTTCTGGTTCACTATAGCATTGTGTTCCTCAATTATTCCTACCATAAATCGGTGTGCCACCGTTACCGGCACTGGCGTCACGAACTTAAAGGGATCTTGCCACCAAAACATTAAAAACCTGCAACATCCAGGGCACCTACCATCAGGCCTGGTCCCTATACACAGAGAGTGCCCCAGTGGACCCCTGTGCCAGCCTCTCCACCACTGCTGTACGTCTGCCCAGGGTATATAAAAGACTGAGTACTATAACCACCCTCAGTTAGTAACTACCCTTGTGACCTCACCATTCGCCTCACCCTGCAGGGCTGCGTACTGCATATTGTCTGGACTCCATTTATTCCTTTATCCCCTACTACTACCCCTTTTTCTGCTTCGGATGACAATGCCTGGGTTCCAGTGTATCCAGGTAGGAGCACCATGACACATGCACAAGTACACATAAAGGGACATTGTAGGCTACCCTACACCACTCTGGCATTCCTACACCTGGGTAACATCTACTAAATCACTAAAAGGGGCCCTGTGCCCTTGTTGCTTCACTGCAACTGGGGTCATGAAAAACATGTACTTTAAGGGACCCCCTTCGTGCGTCACAATATTCAGGCAGATCATCACTAACAAGCGTTCATAGGAACGCTCTTTAGCAATGACCTGCCTGTGTAATACTGCCACGAATTAAGTATTAGGGCTCATGGACACCCTTCCGGGCCTGTGCTGCGTACCGCAAATTGCGGTCTGCAATGTACGGGCACCGACCGTGGGGCACTGCATGCGGATCGCGGACCCATTCCTTGAATGGGGTCCACGATCCACATCCGACTGTCCACACTGCAAAAAAGTAGTTTACAGTGCAGAGGCACGGATAGAAAACCCACGGAAGCACTCTGTAGTGAAGTTCCGCACTGTATCTCCTGGATTGCGGACCCATTCAAGTTTTGTTTGGAAAAAGGCCATCCGGCAGGGGTGGATTGGCCATAGACCTTACAGGGAAATGTCCCGGCGGGCCAATGCCCAGGGGGCCGCCTGAACCCTCCTCACGGCCGGCCAGTGAAACTTTTTGGGGATATATTTTGTGCTGCTGATAGGTGTTTGTGATGGACTCTAGTATTTGGCTCTGTTCGGCTGGTATATTGTGCCACAAAATGGCATTGCTGGCCTGCCTACTTGTGTTGGCCCTGGCTTCCATCAATTTGGACCTGACTACAAGATGGGGCCATTTTAGTATTTTTTCCAGGGCCACTTAAGTTCCCAGTCCGCCCCTGCTGTCCGAACCAGCAACAGACACAGAAGAGGAGGTACTGTATGTCTGTATCAGGCCAGTGCTGCAGTGCAGACTGTGGGACAGTGTGGAAGGGAGGCCACAGAGAACACCTGAAGCTGCAGCTAGCTTTCTGTTCTGTATAGTTACATAGTTAATACAGTTGAAAAAATACATAAGTCCGTCAGGTATTGGCAGACAACAGCTCTCCCCCCAAATTCCTCTCTGCCATCTTTTCTACTCCCTCACCTGTCATTTACTGTTTACCACCTGCTCCTGCCAAGGATCCCCAGCCAAGGTTTTCACCCTACTGCCCCACACAGAGCACCTTAGTCTGAACGTGCTCCCCCTGCTGTCACCTTGCTATCCATAAGGGGGCTCAATCACCGCCATATTTGAGGCGTTCAACCTCATAGGCCTGAAGCCTATGAGGCAGAAGAACGATGGAAGAGTTCACTGTGACCTCTTACTCCGGGTCTCTTGTGATCATGTCATCGTGCAAGACTCCGCACAGGAGTGGCGATGTCATTGGGACCGCAAGATCATACTGTGGCCTGCATTGCAGTCGGTGGTGGGAAATGGAATGAGGTAAGTGGTTTGTTTTTTTGTTTTAATACTAAACGTCAGCACTACTGGGGGGCACCAAGGAAGGGTGGCAGCATTATATTTAACTGAAACTACTGGGGGCACCAATTATATAGGCCTGAAACTATTGGGGGCACCAAGGAAGGGGTGGAGCAGTATATGGACCTGGTACTACTGGGGGCACCAAGGAAGGGGAGGAGCATTATATATACTTGGCACTAGAGAGTAGGGCATTATCTACTGGTACTACAAGAGGAGCATTATCTACTGCCACTACAGAGGAGATTTTATATATTTATATATATATATATATATATATTCACATTAAAGGGGGCATAGGGGAGCATTATATGTTGGCACTACAAGGGGGCATTATATATACTGGCACTATGGGGTCATTATGTATACTGGCACTACACGGGGCATGGAGGGAACTTTCGTTTGCATAGGTGGTATGCTGGAGGGCCACTGCATACTGTTGGATCACAGTAGGCATGAATAAAACATAACTTTTAATATTTAATGTTAATAATTTTCACCACTTCAAATGATAGATATAAACAAATATTTTTGCGACATCATATTTTCTTATCACCTTGATCAAGTCTGAGGGGAGAGACTGATCAAGAAGACACGTGGGGGACCACGCTATCCCTATGAGGACCCTTACTAGTGCCACAACCCACAGGAACACCCTGATGGTGGATGGCCTGTGGTCTCGTACCTGCCCTGGCTCTCCCTCATGTGACCCTAAAACCTCCAACGCGGTTCCCCTAGTAAAGGTTCATCAGGGGAGAGATAATGGGTAAAGAAACAAAACACAACATAAAATAACTATAAATCTTAGATATACAAGATGAAAAACCGATATATCACCCAAAACTGGGTATAGATAGTTTAACTAGCCAGTCACTGAATTGAGTATCTCATTTGTGTCATGGTCTTACCTTCTTGCTGTTCTCCTTCGTTTGACATGTGCTGGCGGCCATCTTGGTTTCTGGGTTTCTTGTAGCCTCCCACCCTGCGGCTTCTCCTTCCCACTGGGAGGAGCTGGATGCCTAGCTCATATATATAGGAGGTCTGTGGCTTCAGTTCCTTGCTTGGTCCTCCTGTGTTCACATGCTTCTAAGACTGCTGCTGCTTCTGGTTCCTGATCCTGGCTTCGTCTGACTACCCTGCTGGTTCCTGATCCAGGCTTCGTCTGACTACCCTGCTGGTTCCTGATCCAGGCTTCGTCTGACTACCCTTCTGGTTCCTGACCTCTGGCTTCACAAGACCCTGCTTCGGTTTAGCCATCCGTTTGGACTTTTGCCTTACAGCTTGATTTTCAATAAAGCCTTCTTATTTCCACTTATCTCTTGTTGTACGTCTGGTTCATGGTTCCTTGACATTAGGACCAAGCCATGAATTCTGACGGTACAGGCCCATCCTCGCTACCTACGCTGGTTGCCAGACTTGATCAGCAGGATCACCTGTTGGGTCGGTTCGCTGTGGCGTTGCAAACCCTGCTTGAACGCACGGCTCATTTAGCTTCCGTTGCCGATGGGTTGATTGTCGCTCCTGGGCCCGCTCCTACTGCCGCTCCAGTTGTTGCGCCAGAGTCTACCCCGACACCTGTTGCTGCGCCTGCGGTGTTTCGGGGTATGACCGGTTCTGCCCCCCTTCCACAGCGCTTTGGGGGAGAGCCAACTCAGTGCCGAGGTTTCCTTAACCAGGTGGGCATTTATTTCGAGTTGCTGCCACATGCCTTTCCTACTGAGAGATCAAAGGTGGGCTTCTTGATCTCGCTGCTCTCGGACAAGGCCTTGGCCTGGGCCAGCCCTTTATGGGAGAACAACAATCCGGTGGTTGCCGAGTTTTCCGGTTTTGTTGCTTCTCTTCGGAAGGTATTCGATGTGCCGGCTCGTGCTGCCTCTGCTGCGAAGCTCCTTATGTCCATCAGACAGGGTTCACGATCCGTAGCTGAATACGCCATTGAGTTTCGTACCCTGGCAGCAGAGGTGGGCTGGAATAATGAGGCTCTGGTCGCTGCTTTCTCTCATGGTCTCTCGGATGCCTTGAAGGATGAGGTTGCAGCTAAGGACCTACCAGTGGAGCTCGAGTCTCTTATTTCTTTCCTGATTTTGATTGACACCAGACTCAGGGAGAGACCTTCCTTTAAGGAGAGCCTGCGGAGGTCTTCTAACAGATTGGCGCCTACGTTTGCTGTCCCACCCGTGCCTCCCTCTCCTCCCACGCCTCCTGGGGATGACTTGTCTGGGGGTGAACCCATGCAGCTGAGGTTTGCTCGCCTGTCCGAGGGGGAGAGGGTACTCCGGAGACGCGAGGGCCGATGCATGTACTGTGGTCTCGGTGGGCATTTTCGGTTGGCATGCCCGAACCGTCCGGGAAACGCTCGCACCTGAGATCCTGTCGGGGGCAGATCTTGGGTGGAGTCTCCTCGTCCCCGGTTTCCCGTGTTGACAAACCACTGATTACTGTTGTCCTCTCCTGGGTCGGGGGCTCGGTGACGACCCAGGCGTTGGTGGACTCTGGTGCTGGTGGTTTGTTCATTGATAGTGAGTTCGCTGCCGCCAATTCCATTCCTCTGCAGCCTCGAGGTTCCCCACTGGCTCTTGAGGCGATAGCCGGCAGACCCCTTCTGCCGCCACACGTGACTCAGGAGACCCTTCCAGTGGGGATGGCCATTAGTGCCGTTCACAGAGAGTCGGTCTGTCTCCAGGTTATTTCGTCTCCACACTACTCGGTGGTCTTGGGGTACCCCTGGCTCCAGAAGCATAATCCGACTTTCGATTGGAGATCGGCCGAGATCCTCTCGTGGTCACCGCAGTGTGGGGCTAGTTGCATCCATGGGCCTGTCAAGTTGCTGTGTACTTCCTCGGACTCTCTGTTGCCTCCTGAATACGAGGAGTACCGGGATGTATTCGATAAGGTGCGTGCGGTTGCCCTACCTCCGCACCGCCCATACGATTGTGCCATAGAGTTACAATCTGGTGCCGTTCCTCCTCGTGGCAAAGTCTATCCACTGTCGGTAGCGGAGAATGAGGCCATGGAGGAGTACGTGAGGGAGGCGCTTTCACGCGGACACATTCGCAAATCCTCGTCCCCGGCAGGGGCTGGATTTTTCTTTGTGAAAAAGAAGGGCGGTGAGTTGAGGCCTTGCATCAATTACAGGGGTCTCAATCACATCACGATCAAGAACGCTTACCCGATACCCTTGATTTCCGAGCTGTTCGATCGCCTCAAAGGGGCCACGGTCTTTACCAAACTCGACCTGAGGGCGGCATATAACCTGGTAAGGATCAAGGCGGGCGATGAGTGGAAGACCGCGTTTAACACCAGGACCGGTCATTATGAATCCTTGGTTATGCCCTTTGGGTTGTGCAATGCGCCCGCAGTCTTCCAGGAATTCATCAACGATGTTTTCCGTGACCTGTTGCAGCAGTGTGTGGTGGTCTATCTGGATGACATCTTGGTATATTCTGAATCCATGGAGGCCCACATTCTGGATGTCAGACGAGTGTTGCAACGGTTACGAGAGAACAAGCTGTTCGGTAAGCTTGAGAAATGCGAATTTCACCGATCCCAGGTAACCCTCTTAGGTTACATCATTTCCGCTGAGGGGTTCTCCATGGATCCTGAGAAGGTTTTGGCTGTCTTACAGTGGCCCCAGCCCAGTGGTCTTCGTGCCCTGCAGCGCTTTTTGGGCTTCGCCAATTATTATCGGAAGTTCATCAGGGACTTTTCCATGCTAGCCAAGCCCCTCACGGATCTGACCAGGAAGGGCAGTAATCCCCAGGTCTGGCCGCTCGAGGCCATCCGAGCTTTTGAGGCTCTAAAGTCCGCCTTCGTGTCGGCTCCGATTCTGTCGCATCCCAACCCTGGGTTGCCTTTTGTCCTCGAGGTGGACGCGTCTAAGACGGGAGTAGGCGCCCTTCTGTCTCAGCGTAGAACACCAGAGGGTCCTCTGCTTCCTTGTGGGTTTTACTCCCGGAAACTATCTTCCGCGGAGTGCAACTATCAGATTGGTGACAGGGAGTTATTGGCCATCGTGCAAGCCCTTAAAGAATGGAGGCACTTGCTCGAGGGCTCGGTGGTTCCGGTTCTCATCCTGACGGACCACAAGAATCTGACCTACCTCTCTGAGGCCAAGAGATTGACACCACGTCAGGCCAGATGGGCTCTGTTCTTGTCACGTTTTAATTACGTGGTCTCCTACCTACCCGGTTCCAAGAACATCAGAGCGGATGCCTTATCACGGCAGTACTCCGAGCTGTCCGGGGAGGAGTCGATTCCGACTTCGGTCATACCTCCGAATCAGATCCTGGCCGCCATTCGCACCAGCCTGACCTCTCCCCTGGGTGAGCAGATTTTGGCGGCTCAATCTGGTGCTCCCTCTGGGAGACCCAACGGCAGATGTTTTGTGCCTGAGGAGTTGCGCACTCGGTTGTTGCGAACCTACCATAACTCCAAGGCCGCGGGGCATCCTGGAAAGAATCAGCTGTCCTGGGCTGTTTCACGTCTGTTCTGGTGGCCTTCTCTATGTTCCGACATCGCCGCATATGTAGCGGCATGCTCCGTTTGTGCCCAGAGTAAGTCCCCTCGGCACCTTCCGTTGGGCCTTTTGCAACCCATAGCCACCGGGGAGCGTCCATGGTCACACCTGGGGATGGATTTCATTGTGGACCTCCCTGCATCCCGAGGCCATACGGTCATTCTCATGATTGTGGATCGGTTTTCCAAAATGTGCCACTGTGTTCCTCTCAAGAAGTTACCCTCTGCACAAGAGTTGGCCTCGATTTTTGCCAGGGAGGTCTTCCGGTTGCACGGTTTGCCCAAGGAGATTGTGTCGGATCGGGGGAGTCAGTTTGTGTCCAGGTTCTGGCGCGCCTTTTGCTCCCAGTTGGGGATTCGTCTCTCTTTCTCCTCGGCCTACCACCCTCAGTCCAATGGGGCCGCAGAACGATCCAATCAGGCCTTGGAGCAATTCCTTCGTTGCTATGTCTCCGATCACCAAGACAATTGGGATGACCTCCTGCCTTGGGCTGAGTTTGCCAGGAACACGGCGGTGAACTCTTCCTCTGGGACGTCTCCCTTCATGGCCAATTATGGGTTCCAACCTGCCGTGCTACCGGAGGTATTCTCTCCCCAGGATATTCCGGCTGTGGAGGATCACCTTTCCGTCCTACGTGCTTCTTGGGTACAGATCCAGAGGTCCCTTGAGGTCTCTGCGCAGCGCCAGAGACTCCAGGCTGATCGCAGACGAGCGCCCGCTCCTTCCTACCAGGTCGGAGACCGCGTATGGTTGTCCACCCGCAACCTCAACCTTCGAGTGCCCACTCCCAAGCTGGCGCCTCGCTTTGTTGGTCCCTTCCGAGTGCTTCGCAGGGTAAACCCGATAGCCTATGCCCTTGCGCTTCCTCCTGGCATGCGGATCTCCAACGTGTTTCATGTCTCCCTGTTGAAGCCACTGGTGTGTAATCGTTTCACTTCCTCGGTTCCTCGGCCTCGTCCGGTCCAAGTGGGCAATCGTGAGGAGTATGAGGTGAGCAATATCCTGGACTCACGCCTGGTCCGCAGTCGGGTGCAGTTTTTGGTCCATTGGCGTGGTTATGGTCCAGAGGAGCGTTCCTGGGTTCCCTCCGCAGATGTCCATGCTCCTGCCTTGCTCCGAGCCTTCCACGCACGCTTCCCTCAGAAACCGTTCTTTACTCCGCGGAGGAGGGGCCCTTGAGGGGGAGGTACTGTCATGGTCTTACCTTCTTGCTGTTCTCCTTCGTTTGACATGTGCTGGCGGCCATCTTGGTTTCTGGGTTTCTTGTAGCCTCCCACCCTGCGGCTTCTCCTTCCCACTGGGAGGAGCTGGATGCCTTGCTCATATATATAGGAGGTCTGTGGCTTCAGTTCCTT
The DNA here is from genome assembly GCF_014858855.1 of Bufo gargarizans. NCBI lineage: Eukaryota > Metazoa > Chordata > Amphibia > Anura > Bufonidae > Bufo > Bufo gargarizans. The sequence goes on from NC_058088.1 coordinate 107,686,510, forward strand.
GCTTGGTCCTCCTGTGTTCACATGCTTCTAAGACTGCTGCTGCTTCTGGTTCTTGATCCTGGCTTCGTCTGACTACCCTGCTGGTTCCTGATCCAGGCTTCGTCTGACTACCCTGCTGGTTCCTGATCCAGGCTTCGTCTGACTACCCTTCTGGTTCCTGACCTCTGGCTTCGCAAGACCCTGCTTCGGTTTAGCCATCCGTTTGGACTTTTGCCTTACAGCTTGATTTTCAATAAAGCCTTCTTATTTCCACTTATCTCTTGTTGTACGTCTGGTTCATGGTTCCTTGACAATTTGATCCAAATATGACATCAATATCTAGAGATACTACCCTTTGGGTAATAGTTTTGGTGGTATTAACTCTATATGTGTGAATTTGATTGACATATACTTAGTTTAGCATCCTACATTATCTAAGTACATTATAATATATCAGTGATATGTAGCATTGGTAATCCCAAAAAAGAAATTAGGTGGACACGTGCTTAGTTGAGCATCTTATACTATCTAAGTGCTTTATTATATATCAGTAATATATGGACACACTGTATAAATTATGTATAACCAATAGAAGGACAGGGCAAATGGTGAACGAGCTGGTCTGTAGAATTAAGGCCAATAAGTGCTTTATTATATGTCAGTGACATCTGGACATACAGTATAAATTATGTATAACCTATAGAAAGATAAGGACACGGGTGAACGAGTTGGCTGCAGAATTAAGACCACTCGTGAACGACGTGGCTGTTGGGGCTACTGGCTAGTTAAACTATCTATACCCAGTTTTGGGTGATAGATTTTTCATCTTGTATATCTAAGATTTATAGTTATTTTATGTTGTGTTTTGTTTCTTTATCCATTATCTCTCCCCGATCAACCTTTACAAGGGGAAACGCGTTGGAAGGTTTTAGGGTCACATGAGGGAGAGCCAGGGCAGGTACGAGACCACAGGCCATCCACCATCAGGATGTTCCTTTGGGTTGAGGCACTAGTGAGGGTCCTCGTAGGGATAGCGTGGTCCCCCACGTGTCTTCTCTATCAGTCTCTCCCCTCAGACTTGATCAAGGTGATAAGAAAATATGATGTCACAAAAATATTTGTTTATATCTATCCTTTGAAATCGTGGAAATTATTAACATTAAATATTAAAAGTTACGTTTTATTAATGCCTACTGTGATCCAATTGTACGTACTGCAGGAATTGACAATTATCCTATATGCATATCCTTGGTGAGGTCTAATAGTTTCCACTGCATACTGTACCTAGAGGGGAGGGTGAGGACAAGTTTATCAATGAGGAGGCAGAGAAGGATATTGACGCAGAAATCCCAGCATTACAATGGGAGGAATCACCTGGCCAAGTTGTGAGCCTGGTCCAGAACAATATATACCCAGTGGGCTGTGAACGACATACTGTATATTGTCCTTGACCATAGTTACAACTCCATACGTCAGCGCTGGTGTAAACTCTACCAGACACTGAGAGGCCTAAGGACTGCACACCTTCTGCTCAACATATGCGTGCAGGGCAGGTACAGCTTTTTTGGAAAAGTAATGTGAGCTTGGGACTCTCCATCTTGGGTGGGCACAAGCCATCCGTTCTCTGAAGTGTGCAAAGTCAACTACATGGAAAGGGAGGGACTGCAGTACCAGCAACTTGGCCAGGAGTACGTTTAGCTTCTGCGCCGTTGGATGAGAACACACATACTGTTGTCTTTTTGCAATGTGACGAGGAGGGGGAGCATCAGGAGCAATAGATAACACTGAAGTCTGACAGCTTCCTTCTGCTGACGTTGTTGAGCCCTGACTGCTGGAGATGGGCGGTTGCTGCACCTGGCTGTAACACTAAATGAGTGGCATAGTTTTCCCACATCATTTTATGGTAACACTCCATGTGTTGACACAGGGCCGTTGTGCCAACATTAGCACCCTGGCTGTGTTTACCCTTCTGCCCACTTATCCTGCATACCACCACGCTAACGTCCCTCAGCGACTTGCTGAAAAATTCCCACACTGCAGAGTATGCCATTTATCCTCCACCACTGGGTGATGCCTGCCTGCCGCTGCTTTTATGAACCCCTGCACTGCTAGTGTGTTCCTTATAGGTAGTCTCCCGAGTAGCAGACGGTGTACCCCTCCTCTGTTTGGCTGCAGACCTCCCACTGCTTCCAGCCATCTCATGGGCACACTGCCACCCTAGCCCCCTGAGGATGACAATGCCCCCTTTTCACCTGGCTCCCAAGTGTGATCGGCTATAAAATCATCTACATCTGTTTGGTCATGACTTGTATCATCCTCACCTGTCTCTTGCGAATGTCCCTGACCGCTTGTCATCATTGGTAGTTGCACACCTAGAGGAGTCTGCGGCGGACCTCTCCTCCAAGTCTGCACTGGCCTGTAACTGCTGACTGTTCTCACAAAGGTCATCCTCGCTGAAAAGCAGAGCAGAGCCAGCAGCTATCATTACTAAACTAGCAGAAGGAACAGCAAAAGCAAGCGGCAGGTTCAAGACAGATGAGGACACAGAGGCAGTTCCTTGGCCATGCCAGCTAAGTGTGGTGTCAGAGGAACCCACCGATTCCTGGTTGTGTGTATCTGTTATCACTTGAGATGATGTTGAAGAGCAAGTCAACCATTCCAGTACAGCTGGATTGTTGGTCAAAACAATAAAGCTGGATGACAGTGGCAGCTGTGACCTGTTGCTGCGGCTGCTGCTGCGACTACCCCTTCTTCTGCTGATACATGTGCCAGCTACAATAAATTTTTTGCCATTGCCCATTCCTTTGGAGGGCCTAGACTACTGTCTGTTGGCCATAGTATACAGCAACTGTATCAGTAATGTACAGGATTAAATTAAAAATTTGGCAGCGGTACAACAAGATACATGCAGCAATATATTAGACCGCCTTTCAATACTTAGGCACAGTAATTCTATGTATAAACTAACAGATTAACAGGGAATGTGGCACCAGTTCCCTAAGATGCACACAGTGATATATTAGACCGCCCTTTAATACTGAAGCACAGTAATTCTATGTATAAACTAACAGATTAACTTGGATTGTGGCAGCAGTTCACCAAGATGCACACAGTGATATATTAGACCGCCCTTTAATACTGAGGCACAGTAATTCTATGTATAAACTAACAGATTAACTGGGATTGTGGCGGAAGTTCAACAAGATGCACACAGCAATTACACTCAACCTGCACTGTCCCTGCAGTCTCCCAATGCTCTCCCTACTGTCTTTAAAAACTCTCCATATGATCTCCCTGCACTCTCCCTATCAAATATTATCCTAGAGCATGAAACACTGTCCCTAGAGCATGTGTCTTTCCCTAATCTCAGTTTCTACTGAAATGGCGGAGACTGTGTAGGATGAGGATTTTATAGGGCTGTGAAATCACAGGGGATGACTATCTGCTGATTGGCTGGCTGCACAGCATTATGGGTAATATTGCATTCCCAGGCATCTTACTTTTATTTCTTCACACGTGCAGCAAGGAAATTTGGATTCACAACAAATCAAATTTTTCATAAACTTCCGATCAAATTCCACTTCGGATGCCTTGATTTGCTCAACTGCAGCACTGCATGCCCCAATTTGTCAATATGAACAGATGTATTAGTCTGTTATAGGCCAATTGCAATAGAGTAGTACCAGCATTTATACTGATATTGGGGCACAGGGGGCAGTCTGTAGCAGACTAGTGCCGGTCCTCATATTGATAAAGGGGCACAGGGGCAGGCCGTCGCAGACTAATATCAGCCTTCATATTGAGAGTGGGGCACAGGGGCAGGCTGTAGCAGACTAGTACCAGTCCTTATATTGATACTGGGGCACATGGGCAGGCTGTAGCAGACTAGTATCAGTCCTTATATTGATAGATAGTGGGGCACAGGGGCATCCTGCAGCAGATTAGTACTAGTTCTCATATTGATAGTGGGGCACAGAGGCAATATGCAACAGACTATTACCAGCCCTCATATTGATACTGGGGCACAGGGAAAATCTGTAGCAAACTAGTACAATTCCTCATATTGATAGTGGGGCACAGGGGCATCCTGCAGCAGTCTAGTACCAACCTTCTTATTGATAGTGGGGCACAGTAGCAGGCTGTAACATACTAGTACCAGTCCTCATTCATAGTGGGGCACAGGGGCAGTATGCAGCAGACTATTACCAGCCCTCATATTGATACTGGGGCACAGGGGTAATCTGTAGCAAACTAGTACCAGTCCTCATATTGATAGTGGGGCACAGGGGCAATCTGTAGCAGACGAGTACCAGTCCTCATATTGATAGTGGGGCAGGCTGTATCAGACTAGTACCAGTTCTCATATTGATAGTGGGGCACAGGGGCAGGCTGTAGCAGACTAGTACTAGTCCTCATATTGATAGTGGGGCACAGGGTCAATCTGTAGCAGTTTAGTACCATCCATCGTATTGATAGTGGGGCACAGGGGCAACCTGTAGCAGACTAGTACCAGTTTTCATATTGCTGCCCCAATATCAATGAATGGGCATCATATGAAAAGTTATGTACAGCCTGGTACTAGTCTGCTGCCCCAATATCAATGAACGGTTTATTATGGTTCCAAGGGTATGGAGGCTACCCTTAATATTCAATCACATTGCTGCTGTGGGCGACCTCTTGTCTTTGGCCCTCAGGCAGTGGCACCTCCTTGCCCCTGCTATTCCTGTGGTGTTACATAGGACTACAGGTAACATCTACTACATTATCTGTTCTGAGAGGTATCACTGTGTTATCTGCAGTGTTACATAGGACTGAGGAAATAAAAAGATATATGTTACAGATAACACAGGATGCTGATAAATCAGTGTCTGTAAGGTAATATATTACTGATAGTAACATAATAATGTGTATATGCAGCACGCCAGACATGCAGGGTATTGCGAAGTGAGGTCACGGTTATGGGCAATCGAGGGTTACTCACTGTTTGGAAGAGAACCCTGGGCAGGTATGCGGCAGTGAAGGAGAGGCTGGCACAAAGTTCCTCTGGGGCACACTCTGTATGTAGGGACCAGGCCTGATGGTGGATGAGGTGCCCTGGATGTTGCAGGTGTTTTGAGTGCCTGGGGCAAGGTCCCTTTAAGTATCGTGACGCCAGTGCCTGTAACGGTGGCACGCCGGTTGGTAAGAATAGTAATAGTAATTGAGGTACACAGATTGTATGGTGAACCAAACGTTGCTTTACTTTCAACAGTCCAACTTTGTACATACAAGATGGCAATGCAGTCCCTTTTGTCATATATTTCACAAGCAGGCTTATTCTCAACAATGGCAGGTATTAATCTTGCAAGATACTTGGAGGGTAAACAATTAATGCTTCCCAGACCAGGCTGCACTATCCCACAGCTATTCTGGCTGGCTGTATCCCAAGGCCCGGATGCCTGAATGCTGGCTTTAATCCTTGGTACTTAATCTTCCTCCCGTATTAACCCTTGCTCTCACTTTATAGTACCTCTGCCCATCAGCTTACTTATCTGAGCTGGTTGTACTCGCACTGCTTGGCTGGAGGGTAGCTGCAGGTTTCTCCCAGGAGGACCATCCCTACTTCTGGGGTTACTTCTTCTGTGCTAGCTGGATTCAGGATCTCCCGGCAGGCTGTACTTCTCTACTAGCCTCCTGGTGGCAACTAGAAGCCTGGACTATCTAGCTGCATGTCAGGAGGAGGCCCTCAGCATATCTCTGGCTGGTGCCTTCTCACTTCTGTCTCCACAGACTCCTGACTATGATCTCCTCCTCCCTGTCTGGGCCTGAACATTTATACTAGGGGCTTTCTATCTCCCTCTAGTGTCTAGGATGCCTAACTACACCCAAATAGGCCTGCTGAGCATGTGACAGGAAAAACAACACATGTAAAAGCACATAGAAAACACACTAAAATGCATAGATAAACATAATGCCACTGTCCCTTAGGAGTGGGAGTAACACGTGACCCAATTGACCCTTGTGTAGTGCCCACCCCTACCTAGTGGGACACTACATATAGATGTAGCAGAGTTAACACTCAAACTCTTAACTCACATTTCTTAACTCATTGCGTTATCTTGAAACAAAAGCCATTGAAAAGCAATTGAATGTGTTTGCTTAAGACAATTAGTTTAGATAACACGTCTCATAAAGCATGTGTGTTAACTCTACTGCTCTACTACTATCACATTATTACCTAAGACATCTTTTTCTCAGTATAATATCTTGTTATCGGTAATATATTGTGCTATTACCTCGGAGACGATTTTGTATTGGCAGTATTATTGCTTCCCTTCTCCAGTCTTTAGTGCAGGAGTAGGTAACCTCCGGAACTCCAGCTGTTGTAAAAAAACTACAACTCCCAGCATGCATACTTCCTCTACTCTTCTCAGACATCTCATAGAAGTGAATGGAGCCTGCTGGGAATTGTAGTTTCACAACAACTGGAGTGCCGAAGGTTGCTGACTAGGGATGAGCGAACTCGAACTGTATAGTTCGGGTTCGTACCGAATTTTGGGGTGTCCGTGACACGGACCCGAACCCGGACATTTTCGTAAAAGTCCGGGTTCGGGTTCGGTGTTCGTCGCTTTCTTCGCGCTTTTGTGACGCTTTCTTGGCGCTTTTTGAAAGGCTGCAAAGCAGCCAATCAACAAGCGTCATACTACTTGCCCCAAGAGGCCATCACAGCCATGCCTACTATTGGCATGGCTGTGATTGGCCAGAGCACCATGTGACCCAGCCTCTATTTAAGCTGGAGTCACATAGCGCCGCCCGTCACTCTGCTCTGATTAGCGTAGGGAGAGGTTGCGGCTGCGACAGTAGGGCGAGATTAGGCAGATTAACTCCTCCAAAGGACTTGATTAACTGATCGATCTGCAGCTGTGGATCATTGAGCTGCTGATCCTCAATTGCTCACTGTTTTTAGGCTGCACAGACCGTTTGTCAGTCTCATTTTTCTGGGGTGATCGGCGGCCATTTTGTGTCTTGTGGTGCGCCAGCACAAGCTGCGACCAAGTGCATTTAACCCTCAATGGTGTGGTTGTTTTTTGGCTAAAGCCTACATCAGGGTGAAGCTGTCACACCAAGTGCATTTATCCAGCAATAGTCTGTTCATTTTTTGGCCATATACAAAATCAGGGGCAAGCTGCGCCTGTCACCAAGTGCATTTAACCCTCAATGGTGTGGTTGTTTTTTGGCTAAAGCCTACATCAGGGTGAAGCTGTCACACCAAGTGCATTTAACCAGCAATAGTCTGTTTATTTTTTGGCCATATACTACATCAGGGGCAAGCTGCGCCCGTCACCAAGTGCATTTAACCCTCAGTAGTGTGGTTGGTCAAGCTGTGACACCAAGTGCATTTAACCAGCAATAGTCTGTTCATTTTTTGGCCATATACAAAATCAGGGGCAAGCTGCGCCTGTCACCAAGTGCATTTAACCCTCAATGGTGTGGTTGTTTTTTGGCTAAAGCCTACATCAGGGTGAAGCTGTCACACCAAGTGCATTTAACCAGCAATAGTCTGTTTATTTTTTGGCCATATCCCAGTCTAATTCTGTCACTAAATCCATACCGGTCACCCAGCGCCTAAATACTAGGCCTCAAATTTATATCCAGCTAAATCTGTCCCTAGTGCTGTAGCTGGGCGAGTTATTTAGTGTCCGTTCAAGCACATTTCTTGTTCTGGGTTGAAATACAATTCCCAATTTAGCAATTTCATAATTTAGTGGTTCCTGCTATATCAGAGCTATTTGAAATCTATCCCAAAAAGGGTATATAATATTGAAGGTGCACATTGGGTCATTCAGAATAACTTCACACACACCCGCTACTGTGTATTTCCAAGTCTAATTCTGTCACTAAACCCATACCTGTCACCCAGCGCCTAAATACTAGGCCTCAAATTTAAATCCCTCTAAATCTCTCGTTACCCACCGCTGTACTGTTGTTGCTGGGCAAGATATTTAGTGTCCGTCAAAGCACATTTTTTGTTCTGGGTTGAAGTACAATTCCCAATTTAGCAATTTCATAATTTAGTGGTTTCTGCTATATCAGAGCTATTTGAAATCTATCCCTAAAAGGGTATATAATATTGAAGGTGCACATAGGGTCATTCAGAATAACTTCACACACACGCTTCTGTGCATTTCCAAGTCTAATTCTGTCACTAAATCCATACCGGTGACCCAGCGCCTAAATACTAGGCCTCAAATTTAAATCCCTCTAAATCTCTCGTTACCCACCGCTGTACTGTTGTTGCTGGGCAAGATATTTAGTGTCCGTCAAAGCACATTTTTTGTTCTGGGTTGAAGTACAATTCCCAATTTAGCAATTTCATAATTTAGTGGTTTCTGCTATATCAGAGCTATTTGAAATCTATCCCTAAAAGGGTATATAATATTGAAGGTGCACATAGGGTCATTCAGAATAACTTCACACACACGCTTCTGTGCATTTCCAAGTCTAATTCTGTCACTAAATCCATACCGGTGACCCAGCGCCTAAATACTAGGCCTCAAATTTAAATCCCTCTAAATCTCTCGTTACCCACCGCTGTACTGTTGTTGCTGGGCAAGATATTTAGTGTCCGTCAAAGCACATTTTTTGTTCTGGGTTGAAGTACAATTCCCAATTTAGCAATTTCATAATTTAGTGGTTTCTGCTATATCAGAGCTATTTGAAATCTATCCCTAAAAGGGTATATAATATTGAAGGTGCACATAGGGTCATTCAGAATAACTTCACACACACGCTTCTGTGCATTTCCAAGTCTAATTCTGTCACTAAATCCATACCGGTGACCCAGCGCCTAAATACTAGGCCTCAAATTTAAATCCCTCTAAATCTCTCGTTACCCACCGCTGTACTGTTGTTGCTGGGCAAGATATTTAGTGTCCGTCAAAGCACATTTTTTGTTCTGGGTTGAAGTACAATTCCCAATTTAGCAATTTCATAATTTAGTGGTTTCTGCTATATCAGAGCTATTTGAAATCTATCCCTAAAAGGGTATATAATATTGAAGGTGCACATAGGGTCATTCAGAATAACTTCACACACACGCTTCTGTGCATTTCCAAGTCTAATTCTGTCACTAAATCCATACCGGTGACCCAGCGCCTAAATACTAGGCCTCAAATTTAAATCCCTCTAAATCTCTCGTTACCCACCGCTGTACTGTTGTTGCTGGGCAAGATATTTAGTGTCCGTCAAAGCACATTTTTTGTTCTGGGTTGAAGTACAATTCCCAATTTAGCAATTTCATAATTTAGTGGTTTCTGCTATATCAGAGCTATTTGAAATCTATCCCTAAAAGGGTATATAATATTGAAGGTGCACATAGGGTCATTCAGAATAACTTCACACACACGCTTCTGTGCATTTCCAAGTCTAATTCTGTCACTAAATCCATACCGGTGACCCAGCGCCTAAATACTAGGCCTCAAATTTAAATCCCTCTAAATCTCTCGTTACCCACCGCTGTACTGTTGTTGCTGGGCAAGATATTTAGTGTCCGTCAAAGCACATTTTTTGTTCTGGGTTGAAGTACAATTCCCAATTTAGCAATTTCATAATTTAGTGGTTTCTGCTATATCAGAGCTATTTGAAATCTATCCCTAAAAGGGTATATAATATTGAAGGTGCACATAGGGTCATTCAGAATAACTTCACACACACCCGCTACTGTGTATTTCCAAGTCTAATTCTGGCACTAAACCCATACCTGTCACCCAGCGCCTAAATACTAGGCCTCAAATTTATATCCCGCTAAATCTGTCCCTAGTGCTGTAGCTGGGCGAGTTATTTAGTGTCCGTTCAAGCACATTTCTTGTTCTGGGTTGAAATACAATTCCCAATTTAGCAATTTCATAATTTAGTGGTTTCTGCTATATCAGAGCTATTTGAAATCTATCCCTAAAAGGGTATATAATATTCAAGGTGCACATAGGGTCATTCAGAATAACTTCACACACCCGCTACTGTGCATTTCCAAATCTAATTCTGTCACTAAACCCATACCTGTCACCCAGCGCCTAAATACTAGGCCTCAAATTTAAATCCCTCTAAATCTCTCGTTACCCACCGCTGTACTGTTGTTGCTGGGCAAGATATTTAGTGTCCGTCAAAACACATTTTTTGTTCTGGGTTGAAGTACAATTCCCAATTTAGCAATTTCATAATTTAGTGGTTTCTGCTATATCAGAGCTATTTGAAATCTATCCCTAAAAGGGTATATAATATTGAAGGTGCACATAGGGTCATTCAGAATAACTTCACACACACGCTTCTGTGCATTTCCAAGTCTAATTCTGTCACTAAATCCATACCGGTGACCCAGCGCCTAAATACTAGGCCTCAAATTTAAATCCCTCTAAATCTCTCGTTACCCACCGCTGTACTGTTGTTGCTGGGCAAGATATTTAGTGTCCGTCAAAGCACATTTTTTGTTCTGGGTTGAAGTACAATTCCCAATTTAGCAATTTCATAATTTAGTGGTTTCTGCTATATCAGAGCTATTTGAAATCTACCCCTAAAAGGGTATATAATATTGAAGGTGCACATAGGGTCATTCAGAATAACTTCACACACACGCTTCTGTGCATTTCCAAGTCTAATTCTGTCACTAAATCCATACCGGTGACCCAGCGCCTAAATACTAGGCCTCAAATTTAAATCCCTCTAAATCTCTCGTTACCCACCGCTGTACTGTTGTTGCTGGGCAAGATATTTAGTGTCCGTCAAAGCACATTTTTTGTTCTGGGTTGAAGTACAATTCCCAATTTAGCAATTTCATAATTTAGTGGTTTCTGCTATATCAGAGCTATTTGAAATCTATCCCTAAAAGGGTATATAATATTGAAGGTGCACATAGGGTCATTCAGAATAACTTCACACACACGCTTCTGTGCATTTCCAAGTCTAATTCTGTCACTAAATCCATACCGGTCACCCAGCGCCTAAATACTAGGCCTCAAATTTATATCCCGCTGAATTTGAATACAATACATTGGGCCAAATAATATATTTGTTGTTGTGGTGAACCATAACAATGAGAAAAACATCTAGTAAGGGACGCGGACGTGGACATGGTCGTGGTGGTGTTAGTGGACCCTCTGGTGCTGGGAGAGGACGTGGCCGTTCTGCCACATCCACACGTCCTAGTGTACCAACTACCTCAGGTCCCAGTAGCCGCCAGAATTTACAGCGATATATGGTGGGGCCCAATGCCGTTCTAAGGATGGTAAGGCCTGAGCAGGTACAGGCATTAGTCAATTGGGTGGCCGACAGTGGATCCAGCACGTTCACATTATCTCCCACCCAGTCTTCTGCAGAAAGCGCACAGATGGCGCCTGAAAACCAACCCCATCAGTCTGTCACATCACCCCCATGCATACCAGGGAAACTGTCTCAGCCTCAAGTTATGCAGCAGTCTCTTATGCTGTTTGAAGACTCCGCTGGCAGGGTTTCCCAAGGGCATCCACCTAGCCCTTCCCCAGCGGTGAAAGACATAGAATGCACTGACGCACAACCACTTATGTTTCCTGATGATGAGGACATGGGAATACCACCTCAGCATGTCTCTGATGATGACGAAACACAGGTGCCAACTGCTGCGTCTTTCTGCAGTGTGCAGACTGAACAGGAGGTCAGGGATCAAGACTGGGTGGAAGACGATGCAGGGGACGATGAGGTCCTAGACCCCACATGGAATGAAGGTCGTGCCACTGACTTTCACAGTTCGGAGGAAGAGGCAGTGGTGAGACCGAGCCAACAGCGTAGCAAAAGAGGGAGCAGTGGGCAAAAGCAGAACACCCGCCGCCAAGAGACTCCGCCTGCTACTGACCGCCGCCATCTGGGACCGAGCACCCCAAAGGCAGCTTCAAGGAGTTCCCTGGCATGGCACTTCTTCAAACAATGTGCTGACGACAAGACCCGAGTGGTTTGCACGCTGTGCCATCAGAGCCTGAAGCGAGGCATTAACGTTCTGAACCTGAGCACAACCTGCATGACCAGGCACCTGCATGCAAAGCATGAACTGCAGTGGAGTAAACACCTTAAAACCAAGGAAGTCACTCAGGCTCCCCCTGCTACCTCTTCTGCTGCTGCCGCCTCGGCCTATTCTGCTGCTGCCGCCTCGGCCTCTTCCTCCACCTCTGGAGGAACGTTGGCACCTGCCGCCCAGCAAACAGGGGATGTACCACCAACACCACCACCACCACCTCCGTCACCAAGCGTCTCAACCATGTCACACGCCAGCGTTCAGCTCTCCATCTCACAAACATTTGATAGAAAGCGTAAATTCCCACCTAGCCACCCTCGATCCCTGGCCCTGAATGCCAGCATTTCTAAACTACTGGCCTATGAAATGCTGTCATTTAGGCTGGTGGACACAGACAGCTTCAAACAGCTCATGTCGCTTGCTGTCCCACAGTATGTTGTTCCCAGCCGGCACTACTTCTCCAAGAGAGCCGTGCCTTCCCTGCACAACCAAGTATCCGATAAAATCAAGTGTGCACTGCGCAACGCCATCTGTGGCAAGGTCCACCTAACCACAGATACGTGGACCAGTAAGCACGGCCAGGGACGCTATATCTCCCTAACTGCACACTGGGTAAATGTAGTGGCAGCTGGGCCCCAGGCGGAGAGCTGTTTGGCGCACGTCCTTCCGCCGCCGACATTCTTTGCCTCCTGTTGCCACCTCCTCCTTCTCGGCTTCCTCCTCCTCTTCTTCCACCTGCTCATCCAGTCAGCCACACACCTTCACCACCAACTTCAGCACAGCCCGGGGTAAACGTCAGCAGGCCATTCTGAAACTCATATGTTTGGGGGACAGGCCCCACACCGCACAGGAGTTGTGGCGGGGTATAGAACAACAGACCGACGAGTGGTTGCTGCCGGTGAGCCTCAAGCCCGGCCTGGTGGTGTGTGATAATGGGCGAAATCTCGTTGCAGCTCTGGGACTAGCCAATTTGACGCACATCCCTTGCTTGGCGCATGTGCTGAATTTGGTGGTGCAGAAGTTCATTCACAACTACCCCGACATGTCAGAGCTGCTGCATAAAGTGCGGGCCGTCTGTTCGCGCTTCCGGCGTTCACATCCTGCCGCTGCTCGCCTGTCTGCGCTACAGCGTAACTTCGGCCTTCCCGCTCACCGCCTCATATGCGACGTGCCCACCAGGTGGAACTCCACCTTGCACATGCTGGACAGACTGTGCGAGCAGCAGCAGGCCATAGTGGAGTTTCAGCTGCAGCACGCACGGGTCAGTCGCACTACAGAACAGCACCACTTCACCACCAATGACTGGGCCTCCATGCGAGACCTGTGTGCCCTGTTGCGCTGTTTCGAGTACTCCACCAACATGGCCAGTGGCGATGACACCGTTATCAGCGTTACAATACCACTTCTATGTCTCCTTGAGAAAACACTTAGGGCGATGATGGAACAGGAGGTGGCCCAGGAGGAGGAGGAGGAGGATGAGGAAGAGGGGTCATTTTTAGCACTTTCAGGCCAGTCTCTTCGAAGTGACTCAGAGGGAGGTTTTTTGCAACAGCAGAGGCCAGGTACAAATGTGGCCAGCCAGGGCCCACTACTGGAGGACGAGGAGGACGAGGATGAGGAGGAGGTGGAGGAGGATGAGGATGAAGCATGGTCACAGCGGGGTGGCACCCAACGCAGCTCGGGTCCATCACTGGTGCGTGGCTGGGGGGAAAGGCAGGACGATGACGATACGCCTCCCACAGAGGACAGCTTGTCCTTACCCCTGGGCAGCCTGGCACACATGAGCGACTACATGCTGCAGTGCCTGCGCAACGACAGCAGAGTTGCCCACATTTTAACCTGTGCGGACTACTGGGTTGCCACCCTGCTGGATCCACGCTACAAAGACAATGTGCCCACCTTACTTCCTGCACTGGAGCGTGATAGGAAGATGCGCGAGTACAAGCGCACGTTGGTAGACGCGCTACTGAGAGCATTCCCAAATGTCACAGGGGAACAAGTGGAAGCCCAAGGCCAAGGCAGAGGAGGAGCAAGAGGTCGCCAAGGCAGCTGTGTCACGGCCAGCTCCTCTGAGGGCAGGGTTAGCATGGCAGAGATGTGGAAAACTTTTGTCAACACGCCACAGCTAACTGCACCACCACCTGATACGCAACGTGTTAGCAGGAGGCAACATTTCACTAACATGGTGGAACAGTACGTGTGCACACCCCTCCACGTACTGACTGATGGTTCGGCCCCATTCAACTTCTGGGTCTCTAAATTGTCCACGTGGCCAGAGCTAGCCTTTTATGCCTTGGAGGTGCTGGCCTGCCCGGCAGCCAGCGTTTTGTCTGAACGTGTATTCAGCACGGCAGGGGGCGTCATTACAGACAAACGCAGCCGCCTGTCTACAGCCAATGTGGACAAGCTGACGTTCATAAAAATGAACCAGGCATGGATCCCACAGGACCTGTCCGTCCCTTGTCCAGATTAGACATTAACTACCTCCCCATAACCATATATTATTGGACTCCAGGGCACTTCCTCATTCAATCCTATTTTTATTTTCATTTTACCATTATATTGCGATGCTACCCAAAGTTGAATGAACCTCTCCTCTGCCTGTGTGCTAGGCCTAAATATATGCCAATGGACTGTTGCAGTGGTGGCTGACATGAAGCCTGATTCTCTGCTATGACATGCAGACTAATTCTCTGCTGACATGAAGCCAGATTGTCTGTTACGGGACCTCTCTCCTCTGCCTGGGTGCTGGGCCTAAATTTATGACAATGGACTGTTGCAGTGGTGGCTGACGTGAAGCCTGATTCTCTGCTATGACATGCAGACTGATTCTCTGCTGACATGAAGCCAGATCCTCTGTTACGGGACCTCTCTCCTCTGCCTGGGTGCTGGGCCTAAATTTATGACAATGGACTGTTGCAGTGGTGGCTGACGTGAAGCCTGATTCTCTGCTATGACATGCAGACTGATTCTCTGCTGACATGAAGCCAGATCCTCTGTTACGGGACCTCTCTCCTCTGCCTGGGTGCTGGGCCTGAATATATGCCAATGGACTGTTGCAGTGGTGGGTGACGTGAAGCCTCATTCTCTGCTATGACATGCAGACTAATTCTCTGCTGACATGAAGCCAGATTGTCTGTTACGGGACCTTTCTCCTCTGCCTGGGTTCTGGGCCTAAATTTATGAAAATTGACTCTTACAGTGGTGGGTGACGTGAAGCCTGATTCTCTGCTATGATATGAAGACTGATTCTCTGCTGACATGAAGCCAGATTGTCTGTTACGGGACCTTTCTCCTCTGCCTGGGTTCTGGGCCTAAATTTATGAAAATTGACTCTTACAGTGGTGGGTGACGTGAAGCCTGATTCTCTGCTATGATATGAAGACTGATTCTCTGCTGACATGAAGCCAGATTGTCTGTTACGGGACCTTTCTCCTCTGCCTGGGTTCTGGGCCTAAATTTATGAAAATTGACTCTTACAGTGGTGGGTGACGTGAAGCCTGATTCTCTGCTATGATATGAAGACTGATTCTCTGCTGACATGAAGCCAGATTGTCTGTTACGGGACCTTTCTCCTCTGCCTGGGTTCTGGGCCTAAATTTATGAAAATTGACTCTTACAGTGGTGGGTGACGTGAAGCCTGATTCTCTGCTATGATATGAAGACTGATTCTCTGCTGACATGAAGCCAGATTGTCTGTTACGGGACCTTTCTCCTCTGCCTGGGTTCTGGGCCTAAATTTATGAAAATTGACTCTTACAGTGGTGGGTGACGTGAAGCCTGATTCTCTGCTATGATATGAAGACTGATTCTCTGCTGACATGAAGCCAGATTGTCTGTTACGGGACCTTTCTCCTCTGCCTGGGTTCTGGGCCTAAATTTATGAAAATTGACTCTTACAGTGGTGGGTGACGTGAAGCCTGATTCTCTGCTATGATATGAAGACTGATTCTCTGCTGACATGAAGCCAGATTGTCTGTTACGGGACCTTTCTCCTCTGCCTGGGTTCTGGGCCTAAATTTATGAAAATTGACTCTTACAGTGGTGGGTGACGTGAAGCCTGATTCTCTGCTATGATATGAAGACTGATTCTCTGCTGACATGAAGACAGATTCTCTGTTACGGGACCTCTCTCCTCTGCCTGTGTGTGTGCTGGGCCTAAATATATGCCAATGGACTGTTGCAGTGGTGGCTGACGTGAAGCCTCATTCTCTGCTATGACATGCAGACTAATTCTCTGCTGACATGAAGACAGATTCTCTGTTACGGGACCTCTCTCCTCTGCCTGTGTGTGTGCTGGGCCTAAATATATGCCAATGGACTGTTGCAGTGGTGGCTGACGTGAAGCCTCATTCTCTGCTATGACATGCAGACTAATTCTCTGCTGACATGAAGCCAGATTGTCTGTTACGGGACCTCTCTCCTCTGCCTGTGTGTGTGCTGGGCCTAAATATATGCCAATGGACTGTTGCAGTGGTGGCTGACGTGAAGCCTCATTCTCTGCTATGACATGCAGACTAATTCTCTGCTGACATGAAGACAGATTCTCTGTTACGGGACCTCCCTCCTCTGCCTGGGTGCTGGGCCTAAATATATGCCAATGGACTGTTGCAGTGGTGGCTGACGTGAAGCCTCATTCTCTGCTATGACATGCAGACTAATTCTCTGCTGACATGAAGACAGATTCTCTGTTACGGGACCTCTCTCCTCTGCCTGGGTGCCGGGGCCTAAATATCTGAGAATGGACTGTTCCAGTGGTGGGTGACGGGAAGCCAGATTCTCTGCTATGGAACCTCTCTCCAATTGATTTTGGTTAATTTTTATTTATTTAATTTTTATTTTAATTCATTTCCCTATCCACATTTGTTTGCAGGGGATTTACCTACATGTTGCTGCCTTTTGCAGCCCTCTAGCTCTTTCCTGGGCTGTTTTACAGCCTTTTTAGTGCCGAAAAGTTCGGGTCCCCATTGACTTCAATGGGGTTCGGGTTCGGGACGAAGTTCGGATCGGGTTCGGATCCCGAACCCGAACATTTCCGGGATGTTCGGCCGAACTTCTCGAACCCGAACATCCAGGTGTTCGCTCAACTCTATTGCTGACCACTGCACTAGTGAATGTGACACTGACAGGACCTAGAGACTGAGGACCTGTCGCCTGATCTGAGCCCCAGACTGCCTCTCTGACTCATTGCTGTTCATTCAGGAGAGGATTATTATCCTCCATATCCAATCACCATCATTAGGTAAAGACCAGAGTTGAGCTCAGGGATGTTCTCTAATTCAGATGGTCCTCTGTAGGAAAATGTTCTTGTTTTGATGACAGTGATGATACACTGAAAGAGACGGTTGATGTTACCAGATATGACCACTGCCCATTACAATACTGGGGGAGTGTGCTGTGCATGGCTACTGGAATAAGAGTTTGACTACTCGTTGCTGGCTTTCTAATCCAGTACAGATGTACTCTACAGAGTTTTACTCCTACCTAGGCTTGCCTTCTCCTGGCACTCATTCACCAGTATCTCAAATTCCCTGGCCAGAGTAATTGATTGGCACCCCCTTGACACTCTGAAGACTACAGCCAGGGGACACGTTCTATAAACTATTTTGGGTGCCCTGCAAATCTGTAACCAGCCTCTGGGTCAAAAACTTTGAGTTCTTTGCTGCAGAGATTAAATGATCAGTGCTTGGGAACGGATATTTTGGCTGATTTGTACATAGCGGCAGAGAATTTCTGGGTTACGATTGTTCTTATGATGTTTAATTGAATGTGGATACTTAAATCATTCTTTCTTCCAGTGACACCAGATACCATAACAGGACTCTTGAATGAAACAATGAAATGTTCGTATCCCAGTGGTGCTGAAAAATGAAAGAAAACAAAGGAAAGGAAGCCCAGCATAGAAATCCTGCCAAAGATTGCCAAATTCTTCACTAGGTTGTCAGAAGAAGCTGAATCTGGGGCTCAAGTTTCTAGTCCTACCATTTCTCCTGAGACCTCCCAGTCACAGCCGTTAAGCATGGAAGAGGTGGGAAGTGAAACTAACCTTACCATTTTTTCTGACGATCTGGCATTTTGGCTGGAAACATTGGCTGAAAAATAGTGATGCGAAATTGTGAAACGTGGGCCAGTTCAAATAAGGGATTCTGATTTTCCTCAAAATTACTACAAAGTCCCGTGTCAATTTACTGTTGACAGTCACCATACGAAAAATTAAAAATGGAGAGAAAATACATAGAAATTGGCTTCAGTGAGCAGTGATTCTGTGTTCTGCTTCTGTGATGCAAGTTTGCTGTTAGTAGTGGTTTGTTTCGCTTGTGGATCAATATTCACAACCATTCAGAACACGGAAAATGTTTGTCATGAATTAGCAGAGCCTAAAAACAGGCACCACCATTGACAGTGCTAACCAAGAATTATGTTCTCTTTAGAGACAGCAATGGAGTGCCATATTAAGGCCAGCTTCACACCATGGCTAAAATCTTCTGGAAGGGAAGGCTGTTCTGAGCTCATCATATCCAGCATAGCTGGAAAAGACCGGAGCACCAGCAGGGGCCATTCAATATGATGGGATCCAGCAGGGATCTGGCCTGTTTTAGGCATTAGCGACGGCCGTACCTGCAACTTGCAACTTTTTTTGGCTACATGCAGTTGAGGGCACAGTTTGAGCCAACACTTTGAGATTGACAACGATTGACATGAAGTAGATCAAAAATCACTACTTCAATAACAGAATCCAGAATGAGCTTATTGCATCTGTTGGGCAGAAAAGAAAGGATGCAATTGTACAAAAGGTTACCAAGGCCAAAAACTTTTCAATAATAATGGACTGCACCACAGATACGTCAAAATGAACAATTTTCCCTGGTGCTACACATTGTGAATTGTGAGTCAGCCAGTGTCGGGGGGGGGGGGGGCAGCCAGGGAGAGGCAGGGACGGGGAAGAGCCTCTCTAGCGTCACCCACGATGCTAGGACGGCTCATCCCAACCTCCCATTGGCTGCACCCATCCCCCCCGACACCGGATGTTTTCATCCAGGCACAGAGAGAAGGAACAGCGGTGGTGTGGGGACCAGGAGTGGTGCAGGGAGCGGGGAGCCAGATAAGTATATTCAGTGTTCAGTTCTATTCAGTGTTCAGTTCGGATTTGATAACCCCTGGCCAGTGTCCTATACTGATGACCTATCTTCAGGATATGTCATCAATATCAGATCAGAGGGGTCTGACTCCCAACACCTCTGCTGATTAGCCGTTTGAAGAGAACACAGCTCTCATGTAAGTGCTGCATTCTCCTCACTGTTTACTTGCTCGCCGTTGATATTGCAACAGCTAGAAGATGTACAGTAATTGCAGCTCCTCTATCCCCAATTCACTTCAATGGGAAAGATGAATTAGACTCCTTCTGCTCTTTCTCATTGAAGTGAATAGAACAGAGATGCTACTGTTACACCAGCTCACTGCTGCGATGTTGATGGCGAGCAGGAGAATGCAGCTCTTGCATGAGCACTGCATTCTCCTCAAACAGCTGATAGCCGGGGGTGAAAACTGGCCAACCCCTTTAATATTGCAGACTGTCATGGTCAGTTTATGATAACGGCAGCAATATTATGGGAAACAAACATGGGGTCTAGAAAAGACTGCTGGAGATCAAAAGAAAAGCCATGTGAGTTCTCTGCAACAGTCTTGTTGTGGCTGATGCTGCTAAGTCTTCTGTGTTGTCCATGGCTTTTTATTTTTATTTTATTCTTCAGCGCTTTTACAACCTTTTCAGTTCCTGGTCAACCCTACAATGTCAAGTAAAGCTCACTGTGAAAAATCAATCACAAACCAGATGGGAATCGCTGTATTCAAAGTGTAAAAGCCCTACTCCACTAATGTCCTGAGATGGTGAAGGCCCTATGCACTGATTGAAGATGCTGCAGAAAAAAACGATAAAGAAACACTGTCTTCACCACAGAATCTGTATAAGAAATTGACATCATAGAGATTTATTCTTTTTCTTGTGATCTGTAAACATGGGTTGTATCACTTTAACCATATAAGCAAACTCTATCAGAGCCCTAATACGGCAAATGATGCAGTGGAGAGAGAGATTGACAATGTTAAACAGTTTCTCCAAGACTCCTTGGATCATAGACTTTCATAAGCCTAAAGAGAAGCAGAGAAATTGCAGAGAAATTACAGATAGATATGACATTCCCAGTGGTAAGACAACGAAGAATAGCCCGCAAGTTCCTCTGTGATGGAAATGAGCGAGCTCAGCTTAGAGCAGAACCAAGGATTTTTTCCTACCCTGATTGAAACTGCACTAAATAGTATTAGTTAAAGGTTCATATTTTTTTCTCTGGATTTTTATATTATGCAAATAACATGAAAAAGGTAGTTCAAGAGAAAACATGTTGTCTTCAATATCCCAAAATGTTTATATACCAATATAAGCATTGCATTGGTGAATAAACATTTTTGGATATTGAAGACAAGAGAGTGCTGCGGTTTTCCTACAAAGTTTGTTTACGTCTGGGGGAGCTTCGGACTGGCTTCCAACACACTAATAAAGGAATGGTAGACATATATCTTAGTTGTTGTGCTGCTACACTTAGTTTTTTTTTCTATGAGAAAACACGATGACATCCAAGACTTGGAAGTGAGGGCAGCTGTCAGTGTTTTTCCAGATCACATATTTTCTCCTACATGTGAAATTACATTTACAAAGAGAATCTCTTGGAGCTTTATGGCACTTTAAGCATTGTCCTGCACTTATTCTTCACACTGCGCATCACTGTTGCTTCAGGAGAAAGAAACTTATTAAAAATGACCTGCACTCTACCATGTCTCAGGAAAGACTGAATGGCTCAGCAATGATCTTTATTGAACAGAGAGACCACAGGTCATTGAACATGAAGGACATAGTCAAATCTTTTGTGGAATCCAAAACAAGATTGGTTCATTTCTCACTGCAGTAAGAACATAAAGATTGTACACGGTGGGTAAATATTCTATTTTGCAATACAAAGATGTCTTTGATTTGAACCCCTGGACACAACTTTGCTTGGGGCCCCCAGAAATGCAAAGCCTGCCCCTGGGCATAACTACTTTGTAAGGGCACTAAGGGGACATGACTAATGTGTGGGAGCACTAAGGGGGCATTCTAATATGTGGGGGCACTAAGGGGGTATTCTACTGTGGGGGGCACTAAAGAAGAATAACTGCTGTGTGGGGGACTAAGGGGGAATAACTACTATGTGGGGCACTAAAGGGGAATAACTACTGTGTGGGGCACTAGGGGGGTGTAGTGTAAAGTAAACTCTTGACTCTTCCTTTTGTCCAGTGAAAGACTAACTGCAGGAGGAGAGGATGTGGGGAAGTTGGAGAAGTAGAGGGTCGTTCAGGACTGTACTATGGGGTCTAGCCGTTATTACACCCCTGACTTCAGGGCATAGATAGTGCCACGGAGCAGCTGATCACCTCAGTTCAGAGGCAGAGCCTATAGCCGGGTGTCACGAGGGTATTGAGAACCACGCCTGACTCCGTTATACCCGGGGTCAGGAAGTCGCAGCGGTTGGCTGCACGCTCTATTTAAGATAGGGCTGTTTTCCTTATGGTAGCTTTCTGGGTTTGCTTTGCAAACCCTTTTGGCTCACTCAGGGATCCGTAGCTCCTTCTCCTCAGCTGTTCCTTGTCCAACACTCCCAAACCTCCTTATATTCCTCTCTCACACTTCTCTGGTTGCCAGAGATAGAGCTTCCTGCCTGGACATCTATCCTGACCCACTGGAGCTGTGTTGCTGCGTTCTCTGTCTCTGTGGATTCAGAACACTACCCTCCGGATCCCTGTTGGACCTTTGTGGACAGTTGTTGTCGTCCACCTGGGTGTTTGTGTTTGTCTGTGTTTGTCTGTCCTCTCCCTGGTGTTTCCCTCTTAGTGCAGTGGTGAGGACTAGCGATCCCACCGGCCCGTTCACTATCTAGGGCCCATTTCAGGGAAAGCCAGGGTTTAGGCACGTGATCGCCGCACGGGTGAGGAACCCGTCTAGGGACGTCAGGGCAGTCAGGTGCCAGCCGCAAGGTGAGTTAGGGGTCACCACCTTTCCCTCTCCCTTAGGCAGGGCTTTCCCTGTTTTCCTCCCTGTGCGTGACACCGGTCATTACATTATGTCTGGCCCTTATTATTATTATTTTTACCTACTTAGAATCCAGTATGGATCAAATTGCTGCTCTGTCCAAACAATTTCATGGCCTGTCTTTGGAGGTGGTAGGATTGAAGGCGTCGGTCCTCCAGCAACAGCAGCAATTACAACTGACCGCAAGCCCAACGGTTGCTACTGGTAACCAGGTTGTTGCGGAACCCAAGGTCCCTCTCCCTGACAGATTTTCTGGGGGAAGGGACAAGTTTTTGGCATTCTGTGAGGCCTGTAAGTTATATTTTAAACTGCGCCCTCACTCCTCTGGTAATGAAGATCAGCGGGTGGGGGTTGTTATTTCCCTGCTGCAGGGGGACCCGCAGTCCTGGGTGTTCTCTTTACCTACTGATTCCCAGGCTCTTTGGTCAGTGGATGAGTTTTTCGGGGCCTTGGGTCTCATATATGACGACCCTGACCGTGTAGCACTGGTTGAATCAAGATTACGGAGACTCTTACAAGGAGAACGGCCGGTAGAGGAGTATTGCTCTGAATTCCGTAGGTGGGCTACGGATACCCAATGGAACGACCCGGCTCTCAGGAGTCAGTTCTGCTCTGGGTTATCCGAAAGGGTTAACCCCTTAGGGACACAGCCTTTTTACACCTTAGGACCAGGCCATTTTTTGCAAATCTGACCAGTGTCACTTTAAGTGATGATAACTTTAAAACGCTTTGACTTATCCAGGCCATTCTGAGATTGTTTTTTCGTCACATATTGTACTTCATGACACTGGTAAAAAAAAGTTAAAAAAAATATTTTTTTTTGCATAAAAAAATGTCAAATTTACCAAAAATTGGGAAAAATTAGCCAATTTCAAAGTTTCAGTTTCTCTACTTCTGTAATACATAGTAATACCCCTAAAAATTGTGATGACTTTACATTCCCCATATGTCTACTTCATGTTTGAATTATTTTGGGAATGATATTTTATTTTTTGGGGATGTTACAAGGCTTAGAAGTTTAGAAGCAAATCTTGAAATTTTTCAGAAATTTACAAAAACCCAATTTTTAGGGACCACTACAGCTCTGAAGTCACTTTGCGAGGCTTACATAATAGAAACCACCCAAAAATGACCCCATTCTATAAACTACACCCCTCAAGGTATTCAAAACTGATTTTACAAACTTTGTTAACCCTTTAGGTGTTGCACAAGAGTTATTGGCAAATGGGGATGAAATTTGAGAATTTCATTTTATTGCCTAATTTTCCATTTTAACCCATTTTTTCCACTAACAAAGCAAGGGTTAACAGCCAAACAAGACTGTATCTTTATTGCCCTGACTCTGCCGTTTACAGAAACACCACATATGTGGCCGTAAACTACTGTACGGCCACACAGCAAGGCGTAGAGTGAAAGGTGCGCCGTTTGGTTTTTGGAAGGCAGGTTTTGCTGGACTGGTTTTTTGACACCATGTCCCATTTGAAGCCTCCTGATGCACCCCTAGAGTAGAAACTCCATAAAAGTGACCCCATCTAAGAAACTACACCCCTCAAGGTATTCAAAACTGATTTTACAAACTTTGTTAACCCTTTAGGTGTTGCACAAGAGATATTGGCAAATGGGGATGAAATTTGAGAATTTCATTTTATTGCCTAATTTTCCATTTTAACCCATTTTTTCCACTAACAAAGCAAGGGTTAACAGCCAAACAAGACTGTATCTTTATTGCCCTGACTCTGCCGTTTACAGAAACACCACATATGTGTCCGTAAACTACTGTACGGCCACACAGCGGGGCGTAGAGTGAAAGGTGCGCCGTTTGGTTTTTGGAAGGCAGGTTTTGCTGGACTGGTTTTTTGACACCATGTCCAATTTGAAGCCTCCTGATGCACCCCTAGAGTAGAAACTCCATAAAAGTGACCCCATCTAAGAAACTACACCCCTCAAGGTATTCAAAACTGATTTTACAAACTTTGTTAACCCTTTAGGTGTTGCACAAGAGTTATTGGCAAATGGGGATGAAATTTGAGAATTTCATTTTATTGCCTAATTTTCCATTTTAACCCATTTTTTCCACTAACAAAGCAAGGGTTAACAGCCAAACAAGACTGTATCTTTATTGCCCTGACTCTGCCGTTTACAGAAACACCCCATATGTGGCCGTAAACTACTGTACGGCCACACAGCGGGTGTAGAGTGAAAGGTGCGCCGTTTGGTTTTTGGAGGGCAGGTTTTGCTGGACTGGTTTTTTGACACCATGTCCCATTTGAAGCCCCCCTGATGCACCCCTAGAGTAGAAACTCCATAAAAGTGACCCCATCTAAGAAACTACACCCCTCAAGGTATACAAAACAGATTTTACAAACTTTGTTAACCCTTTAGGTGTTGGACAAGATTTAATGGAAAATAGAGATACAATTTCAAAATTTCACTTTTTTGACAGATTTTCCATTTTAATATTTTTTTTCCAGTTACAAAGCAAGGGTTAACAGCCAAACAAAACTCATTATTTATGGCCCTGATTCTGTAGTTTACAGAAACACCCCATATGTGGTCGTAAACCGCTGTACGGTCACACGGCAGGGCGCAGAAGGAAAGGAATGCCATACGGTTTTTGGAAGGCAGATTTTGCTGGACTGGTTTTTTTGACACCATGTCCCATTTGAAGCCCCCTTGATGCACCCCTAGAGTAGAAACTCCAAAAAAGTGACCCCATTTTAGAAACTACGGGATAGGGTGGCAGTTTTGTTGGTACAAGTTTAGGGTACATATGATTTTTGGTTGCTCTATATTACACTTTTTGTGCGGCAAGGTAACAAGAAATTGCTTTTTTGGCACCGTTTTTTTTTTTGTTATTTACACCATTCATCTGACAGGTTAGATCATGTGGTAATTTTATAGAGCAGGTTGTCACGGACGTGGTGATACCCAATATGTATACAATTTTTTTTATTTATGTACGTTTTACACAATAATTTCATTTTTAAAACAAAAAAAATGTTTTAGTGTCTCCATAGTCTAAGAGCCATAGTTTTTTCAATTTTTGGGCGATTATCTTAAGTAGGGTCTCATTTTTTGTGGGATGAGATGACGATTTGATTGGCACTATTTTGGGGTGCACATGACTTTTTGATTGCTTGATATTACACTTTTTGTGACGGAAGATGACAAAAAATGGCATTTTTTACACCGTTTTTATTTTTATTTTTTTACGGTGGTCATCTGAGGGGTTAGGTCATGTGATATTTTTATAGAGCCGGTCAATACGGACGCGGCGATACCTAATATGTATACTTTTTTTTATTTATGTAAGTTTTACACAATGATTTCATTTTTGAAACAAAATAAATCATGTTTTAGTGTTTCCATAGTCTAAGAGCCATAACTTTTTCAGTTTTTGGGCGATTATCTTGGGTAGGGTATGATTTTTGCGGGATGAGATAACGGTTTGATTGTTACAATTTTGGCGTAGATGCGACTTTTTTGATCACTTTTATTACCTTTTTTGGGAAGTAAGGTGGGCAAAATTCCAATTTCATCATAGTTTTTAATTTTTTATTTTTATGGCGTTCATCGTTCGGGTAAAGTAACATTACCGTTTTATAGATCAGGTCGTTACGGATGCGGCGATACCAAACATGTGTAGGGAATTTTATTTTCATTTTTAATCAGTGATAAATGTGTTTTTTGATTTTTACTTTATTTTCACTTTTTTCACTTTTTTTTTTGACCCAGACCCACTTGGTTCTTGAAGATCCAGTGGGTCTGATGTCTGCATAATACAGTACAGTACAATATATATTGTACTGTACTGTATTTTACTTACACTTTGTCTGAACAGATCTATGCTTTCAGCACAGATCTGTTCAGAACCATGGACAGCAGGACGCCTGAGAAGGCGTCCTGTTGCCATGGGAACCTTCCCCGTCTGCTCAGTAGTGTTCAGAACTGCGCAGACGGGGAAGGGTAAGGACGGGGCTTGGGGGGCTGCCTGGAAGCTCTCTCCCTCTCCATTCAGGGGACTGCAAAGGCACAGCAGCCCCCCGATGGGAGAGGGAGGGAGCTCCCTGAGCTGTTAACCTTTTCCATACAGCGGTCCGTACGGACCGCTGTATGGAAAGGGTTAAACGGCTGACATCGCATCACCGATGTCAGCCGTTTATACCAGGGTGCCAGCAATGTGCTGGCACCCTGGTATACCCACTAGACGCCAACGATTACGCAATGGGAGGCGGGCGGGGGATCGCGATCCCGCCTACCGCACCGCTCGCCTCCCGCACCGCCCGCACCGCCCGCAACCCTCCCCCTGCACCTCCCACCGTGCTCAAATAACTCAGGGGTGCAGGGGGGAGGGATACTGGACAACATTTTGAATCCTAAAGTTTCTGATCCCCGCGGTCAGGGACCGCGGGGATCATAAACTGCAGAAATCGCAGCAAACCGCAGGTCTGAATTGACCTGCGGTTTGCCGCGATCGCTGACATGGGGGGGACACGGGACCCCCCCCGCGCATTTAGCCTAGGTGCCTGCTCAATGATTTGAGCAGGCACCGGGTTCCGATCACTGCCAGCCGCACGGCAGTGATCGAAAATGCAGAGGGCGTACATGTACGCCCTGTGTCCTTAAGTACCAGGGCACAAGGGCGTACCTGTACGCCCTGTGTCCTTAAGGGGTTAAGGATGCGCTTGCATTATATGAGACCCCCTTTTCCCTTGATGCGGTTATGTCCCTTTCTATCCGTATAGAGAGACGCCTTAGGGACAGGTTGAAAGAACCGGAGAAATTGGTAACTCCTCTCAAGCAGCAGTTAGTCTGTACGGACTTAGACGAGCCTATGCAGCTAGGAGGAACTACTCGTCAGGTCCGTCCTCCTGAGGCTCGCCGTAGGCGTGGGGTTTGTTTTTTTTGTGGGGAGAGGGGTCATTTCATTAATGTCTGTCCTTCTTTACTCAGAAACAAAAGACCGTCGGAAAAACTACTAACCCCAGGCTGTGTGGAGGATGTCAGCCGGGGGGTATACGTCTCCTCCATACGTACATCGCAATTTGTGTTGCCAGCGGTTATTGTTTTTGGTGATAAGACGGAGACTATTTCTTTCTTTTTAGACAGTGGAGCAGGGGTAAATTTGATAGATGCCCATTTTGCCCGCACTTTGGGTTTGTCTCTCTGTACGTTACAGAGACCCATTCCCATATTCGCTATTGATTCTGCTCCCCTGTCTCAGAGAAACCTCACCCACATTGTTCATAATATACACCTTCGGGTAGGGGACCACCATAACGAGATGCTTTCAGGTTATGTTCTGGAGGGGCTTCCCACTCCGGTGGTGCTGGGTCTTCCCTGGTTGGTAGCGCACAATCCAGTAGTGGATTGGCAGGCCAGGGAGATATTGGAGTGGAGTGAGCAGTGCAGAGAAAATTGCTTAAATAGCAATTGCTTAGTCGCCTCCATAACTACCCTACCTACATTTATTTCGGATTTTGAGGATGTTTTTTCTGAAAAGGGTTGTCAGAAGTTACCACCTCATCGTCCTTATGATTGCCCGGTTAACCTTATTCCCGGCGCAAAATTACCCAAGACCAGGTTATATAATCTTTCGGGTCCAGAGAGACAAGCCATGAAAGATTATATCTCCGAGAGCTTGGCTAAGGGACACATCAGGCCCTCTTCTTCACCCGTGGCTGCAGGGTTTTTCTTCGTTAAAAAGAAAGATGGGGGCCTGCGTCCTTGCTTAGATTTTCGCGAATTAAATCGGATAACCATCCGAGACCCATACCCTCTTCCTCTCATTCCTGACCTGTTTAATCAGATTGCGGGTGCTAGGTGGTTCTCCAAACTTGATCTTAGGGGGGCCTACAATCTGATTCGTATTAAGGAGGGGGATGAGTGGAAGACAGCGTTTAACACCCCTGAGGGGCATTATGAAAATCTAGTTATGCCTTTCGGTCTGACCAATGCTCCTGCCGTCTTTCAACATTTCGTTAACGACCTTTTTAGTCATCTAATCTGCAGGTTTGTGGTAATATACCTAGATGATATTTTAATTTATTCGTCTGATCTGAGAACACATGAGGAGCATGTCAGACAAGTACTGCAGGTCCTACGGACGAATGAATTATATGCTAAGATTGAAAAATGTGTCTTCGCCGTTCAGGAAATACAATTCCTGGGTTATTTTTTATCTGCTTCAGGTTTCCGTATGGATCCTAGGAAGGTCCAGGCAATTTTAGATTGGGATCTTCCTGAGAACCTCAAAGCACTACAACGGTTCTTGGGCTTCGCAAATTTCTATAGGAAATTCATTAAAAATTATTCACTTATTGTAAAACCGCTTAATGACTATGTGTGGTTGTCTACTAGGAATATTAAATTGAAGGTTCCCTCTTGGAAACTGGGTTCTAGGTTTATTGGCCCTTACAAAATTGTAGCCATCATCAACCCCGTGGCTTTTCGCCTGGAGTTACCTCAGACTTTTAAAATTCATAATGATTTTCATAAGTCGTTACTCAAAAAATATGTTTCACCTCTAGAACCATCACCGCTGCCACCCCCTCCTGTTGTCGTGGATGGTAATCTAGAATTTCAGATATCCAAAATTGTTAATTCTCGTCGGGTCCGCCGTTCTCTTCAATATCTGGTGCATTGGAGAGGTTACGGTCCCGAGGAAAGAATGTGGGTTCCTGCGTCTGAGATAAACGCCGACAGGTTAGTTCGGGTTTTTCATGCCTCTCATCCTGAGAGACCTGGTCCTGAGTGTCCGGAGGCCCCTCGTAGAGAGGGGGGTACTGTCACGAGGGTATTGAGAACCACGCCTGACTCCGTTATACCCGGGGTCAGGAAGTCGCAGCGGTTGGCTGCACGCTCTATTTAAGATAGGGCTGTTTTCCTTATGGTAGCTTTATGGGTTTGCTTTGCAAACCCTTTTGGCTCACTCAGGGATCCGTAGCTCCTTCTCCTCAGCTGTTCCTTGTCCAACACTCCCAAACCTCCTTATATTCCTCTCTCACACTTCTCTGGTTGCCAGAGATAGAGCTTCCTGCCTGGACATCTATCCTGACCCACTGGAGCTGTGTTGCTGCGTTCTCTGACTGTGGATTCAGAACGCTACTCTCCGGATCCCTGTTGGACCTTTGTAGACAGTTGTTGTCGTCCACCTGGGTGTTTGTGTTTGTCTGTGTTTGTCTGTCCTCTCCCTGGTGTTTCCCTCTTAGTGCAGTGGTGAGGACTAGCGATCCCACCGGCCCGTTCACTATCTAGGGCTCATTTCAGGGAAAGCCAGGGTTTAGGCACGTGATCGCCGCACGGGTGAGGAACCCGTCTAGGGACGTCAGGGCAGTCAGGTGCCAGCCGCAAGGTGAGTTAGGGGTCACTCACCACCTTTCCCTCTCCCTTAGGCAGGGCTTTCCCTGTTTTCCTCCCTGTGCGTGACACCGGTCATTACACCGGGGTAGCCAATTTGTACTTCCCATCTCTTGTGCCCTGAATTAGCTAGAGACCTGCGGGGAAGCCAAGTCAGGATCACAGAGACCAGCTAGCCTGCCACAGCGCAAGCCATAATTGTATGTGTCACGAGGAGAGATAATACTGCAACTGTTGAGACAGGGCAAAGTGTGGGCATCAACAGTAAGGATGGAGATGGCGCAACCTAGAAGCACCTATGTAGAGTTACCATTAGTGTATCGTGAAGAATAGAATTAGCATGGCCTGTTAAAGGCTAAGCAGATTGTGCCACACTGCCCATGTGTAGAGAAAGCCATGTGAACAACTAGAGAAACAACCAACTTTATTACCGCCACTCTGAAGAGACCAGTGCCCATACCCATGGATTTGCATAGTTGGCAGAAGTCCAGAATTTGCAGGAACTGTCCGTAATATTCTGATACAGTTCCGGAAAATTTAGGCTATCCTGTGACAAAAATGGGTGGGACTTATTTAGATACTGCTCATAAATGGGACATCTTGGGTTGATTTCTCATGACGGGGTTTACATGCCCCAAATTCACCACCTGGTATGTTGATAACAATGGAGTTGGGTGCAATGCAAGCCAGAGGGAGAATGAGTTGTTGCCACTTAGAGAGCCAGTGTACCCATTTACTATTGCCTCTGAGTAAGCCAGTGTCCTTATATTCTACTTACCTTTTGTGAGAACTCTTACACATACATCCCTACACACATGAATTTGGCTCTGGCATTTTTTTACTTTAAAGCCCATTTCACACGGGCGAGAATTCCGCGCGGGTGCAATGCGTGAGGTAAACGCATTGCACCCTCACTGAATCCGGACCCATTCACTTCAATGGGGCTGTGCACATGAGCAGTGATTTTCACGCATCACTTGTGCATTGCGCGAAAATCACAGTATGTTTTATATTCTGTGTTTTTCAAGCAACACAGACCCCTTAGAAATGAATAGGTATGCGTTAAAATCGCAAGCATCCGCAAACAAGTGCGGATGCGGTGCGATTTTCACACATGGTTGCTAGGAGATGAAATGGATGAGCAACCTTGGACCCCCAAGTCTATTCACTGTATTATTTTGCCTTATAACATTGTTATAATGGAAAATAATAGCATTATTTAATACAGAATGCTTAGTAACATGTCAATTGAGGGTTAAAACATAATAAAAACATAACTCACCTCATCCACCTGATCGCGCAGCTGGCATTGTCTGCTTTCTTCTTCTTTCAGGACCTGCATAAGGACCTTTGATGACGTAATCATGCTCACCACGTGGTGACGTCAGCGCAGGTCCTGCTGAATGAAGATAGAAGGAATGCATTGTACTCACGCGGAAAAAACTGAACATCGGAATGCAATCACAGATAAAACTGACTGCAATTGTTGCCTACTGGCGCGGGTTTCCAACAATGCACCCTGAACGTATCCGGCCCTTACCCGCGACGCGCGAGTGAAGGGGGCCTAAGAAAAGGTGACTAGGTGAGAATAAGCATTGATGTTTTTTCTTGGCCAACACCAGTTTTAGTGTTTTTTTTTTATTCTGGCATTTTCTGCACAGTGATATGCCTGGAAATTGTCTTTGCACCAAAATGTGTGGTAAATATATTAAGTGTATGAGCCACAATTTTTGTTTTAATTAAAACAACCTGGATGCAAGTTTTTTTTTAGTCTAGTCCTATTTTACACTTTGTTTTGTTGCAGTCTGAGGTTACTTTCACACTTGCGGCAGCAGGGTCCGGCAGGCTGTTCCGGTGGGGGAACAGCCTGCTGGATCTGTGCTAACGCTAGCCCACCGTGCTGCCGGAAGTCAGCTCCGGCCCCATTCACTATAATACTATAATGGGGGGGGGGGAAGGAGGTCCGGCAGCAGCACAGCAAATATGCCGAGAGGTGGACGGATATAAACTACAGCACACTGCGTTTATTTTCCGTCCACTTCTCGGCTTGTTTGCCTGCCGGACCCTGCTGCCGCAAGTGTGAAAGTAGCCTTAGACAGTTTTTGCCATATGTTTTTGACAAAAGCTATACCAGCTTCAAGGTAGTCTAAAAAGGTAGTATAACATTCTGATAGTATAAAACCCTATGGCATATTGTGTTGCAAATAGGGATTTTTGTGTCATTTTCTAAAACAACATCACAGATTTAGACACATTTAACAATCCAAATAATACATTTGGCACAGACTAAAATGGAACAGTCACAATATTCTGGCTCACAATAAACTTTATATTTCTTTCCTAATGTCTTTCCACTAGCGTTTTCTTCGTGGCGTTTTTCCCCTATAGAGAAGGTAATGTCAAAACGCCAAAAAAACACCAAGAGCTACAACATGTTTTTTTTTTTTTTTTTTTTTTAAAGAAGCAAGAATGAAAAAAATACCACGTAATGAACAAAAATGAGAGAGAAAAAAGCCTGTGTTTCATAGTCATATTTCTCACATACCTTCAGCTAACATCTGGAATTGATATTTTTAGCATTCAAAAATGCTGCAATATACGCTAGTGCAAAAAAAAAACACTAAAAAACTACATGTGAAAGCACCCTTAGGGCTTGTTCACACGACCGTGTGAAGCCCACGCCCGTGCTGTGGACCGCAAATTGCGGTCCGCAATGCACAGGCACCGTCTATGGGGCAGCCGCATGGGGATCACAGACCAACTCACTTGAATGGGTCCACGATCCGTCCGTTCCGCAAAAAGATAGAGTAAGGCCCCTTTCACATGGGCGAGATTTCTGCGTGGGTGCAATGCGTGAGGTGAGTTAAATTATTATTTTATTTTTATTTAACCCCTCCAGCCCTATTGTACTATGCATTCTGTATTAAGAATGCTATTATTTTCCCTTATAACCACGTTATAAGGGAAAATAATACAATCTACACAACACCTAAACCAAACCCAAACTTCTGTGAAGAAGTTTGGTTTTGGGTACCAAACCTGCCGATTTTTCTCACGCGCATGCAAAACGCATTACAATGTTTTGCACTCGCGCTGAAAAATCGTGCATGTTCCTGTAACGCACCCGCATCTTTTCCAGCAGCGCCCGTGTGAAATCGGCCTAAGTTATATCTTTTTGCGGTGCGGAGGCACGGAAAGGAACCCCAGAAAGCACTTCGTAGTGCTTCCGTAGTGTTCTGTTCTGTGCTTCCGTTCCACATCTCTGGATCATCCGTGATGCAGGGAATGCACACGGAACGGTGCCCGTGTATTGCCGATCTGCAAATGCGTTCCACAATATGGCAACGGGCAACACCCATTCATGTGAATGAGCCCTAATTGAGTACTTGTTGCTACAAGTAAGATCAGTAAAGCCATTGTTTTCCTGTTACAACTGTGTCCAACTGTTTCCTGAGTAAGCGGAATTGGCAAACATGGTGTCACTGGAGCCCTGTTCTATAGATATGCCATAAATGCTTAAGATTGGAACGCAGTTTATCAATATAGCCACTGTTGGCATTGCTATTTGAATACAGAGCTGGCTGACCTAAAATTACAGCTCAATACTTATGGACATGTTTAGACTTAAATTGAGAATCAGCCGATCTCTATCCAAATATTATCTGCAAATATCATTTTACATGGACAACATAGTTGGCAAAAGAGCACTCGGAGTAATCAAAGTACCAGTTACTACCTGCAGATAGCTTGTCTGATACGATAAAGTTCTGTAAACTATGTGTAACATGACATGTTCTGGGCTAATGGTGAAATCTGAACCTATATAACGAGTTCAAAGTTAAGAGCATGTTCAAGGTTAACTGTATAGTTTCAAACTATTTTGCCCAAATACATTCACAATAATAAATTTGCTTTGTAAAAATGAAGAAATCAATTCTACCAAGAAATACAATTGTTAACAATCTGTCTTTTTAATTCTGATTCTAATTTTTCATGCAGTTTTTTTTAGCCCAATTCAAAAATGGGTTGAAAGGGAATGAGAAATATATTGGAAAGACTTCTAATTCTCCTTCCAGCTGAATCCACTCTGGATAGGGCCCAAAAAACTGCATCAAAAACCGCCACAAAAAGCAGTGTGTGACACCAAACAGTTACTGAAGCAGATGAGCTGAAACAGTTAGGCGCCTTGCAGACGAGCGCGAGCAGTCCGGATGCGCTGAGAATACGTTCAGTGAAAAATGCGCGATTTTGCAAGCAAGAGCATTCAGTTTTGTATGCGAGCTGGAAAAAATGAAGTTTAATTCACATGCAAATAAGCACTCTCAAGTGCCCAGGGGCGGCGTTCACTGTGTTGGAGCCCAGGCTGCTGTGCTTTTTTTCATTGTTTCCCCGCCCCAGCCCCAGCCTATGCCCGCCCTCCTATTCCCTTGCATCAACCTTCAGTCCGGCCGAGATCCCGCGCCTGCGCACTGCCTCGCCGGGCCTGGGCATACACACTGCGATGCCCATTGTGAGCACAGCATCGCTTTAACTACTGCGCATGCACCGGCGAACTGCGCAAAACCAGCGGCAATGTGGCATTTGCCAGCACATGCGCAGTAGTTAAAGCAATGCCGTGCCCACAATTGGCATCGCAGTGCGCACTCTCTGGCCCAGCGAAGCAGTGCACAGGCGCGGGATCTCAGCCGGACTGAAGGATGATGCAAGGGAATAGGAGGGCGGGCAGAGGCTGGGGAGGGGAAACAATGAAAAAAGGCAGAGCAGCCTGGGCTCCAACACAGTGAATGGCGCCCCTTGGCACTTGCGAGTGCTCATTTGTATAAGAATTAAACTTTGTTTTTCTAGCTTCTGCAAGTGTAAAGACAAAGACAAAGGTACCGTTACATTCATGTATAGGTGTGCTATAGGGCAATGTAAGCACTGTATATGGCCATATAGTGGTGACAGACTCCATTTAAAGGGTTTCTATCATCAGAATTAACCCTATTAAACTAGATGACATTAGTGCTGTGCTAATGTCAGCTGAACCTAACTAACCTATTCCTGCTTGTATCTATGCCCCCATTACTCCAGAAATCTAAATTGTATTATATGCTAATCAGCCTCTAGGAGCAAAGGGGGCATTGCCCCTGCTCCTAGAAGCTCCGTTCTCCCTCCTCTGGACGCGCCCCGCTGCACTTGATTGACAGGGCCAGGCAGCCTTGGTCTCCTCCTGCCGCCCCTGTCTGCCATGTATCTCGCACCTGCACCGTCCCATTCAGTATTCCCATGGTGATGGACCATGTGATGGAGAAAGTGATGAGCGCAGTGATGTCACCACAGGTCCTTTTCATCAAAAAAGAAAGAAGATATGCCAGGGTGAGCGTTCAAGTAGATTAAGGTGAGTTTATTAATAGTTTTTTTTTTAACCCCTCCATCACTATTTTACTAAGCATTCTGTATTAAGAATGCTATTATTTTCCCTTATAACCATGTTATAAGGGAAAATAATAAACATCAGGTCCCATCCCGATCGTCTCCTAGCAACCATGCGTGAAAATCGCACCGCATCTGCACTTGCTTGCGGATGCCTGCGATTTTCACGCAGCCCCATTCACTTCTATCTATTTGTCACCTTACATCACAAAAAGTGCAATAGCAAGCGATCAAGAAGTCATACGCACCCCAAAATCATACCATTCAAACCGTCATCTCATCCCTCCAAAAATGAGACCCTACCTAAGAAAATCGCCCTAAAAATAAAAAAAAATATGGCTCTCAGAATATGGAGACACTAAAACATTATTATTTTTTGTTTCAAAAATGCTGCTATTGTGTAAAACTTTAATAAATAAAACAAAGGATACATATTGGGTATTGCCGCATCCGTAAGAACCTGCTGTATAAAAATACCACATGATCTAACCCCTCAGATGAACACCGCAAAAAATATTAAATAAAAAGTGTGTCAAAAAAGCCATTTTTTTCACCTTACATCACAAAAAGTGTAATAGCAAGCAATCAAAAAGTCATATGCACCCTAAAATAGTACCAATCAAACCGTCATCTCATACCGTAAAATAAGAGCCCCTTCATAAGACAGTCGCCCAAAATTTAAAAAAACTATGGCTTTCAGAATATGGAGACACAAAAAAATCATTTATTTCAAAAATGCTTTATTATGTAAAACTGAAACAAACAACCCAACTCATATTTGGTACTTGGGGGCTCACGGCTGGGCGGAGTTCCGGTGGAGGCACGTCAGCACTCGACAAAAGGCTGCCGGAATAAAAGTACGACGTGTCTGGCATTTATTCCGGCAGCCTCTTGCCGTGCACTGCCGTGCCTCCGCCGGAACTCCACACCGCCCCTATTATAGTCAATGAGGACAGAACGGCAGTCCGGGGGCACACAGTCACTAGCAGCAGGACAAAACCGGCAGGCTGTTCACTCGATGGAACAGCCTGCCGGATGTCCGTGCCGCTGGTGTGAAAGTAGCCTTATCCCTTAGTAAATGGGGTAATTTTTTTGGAGATTCTACTCTAGGGGTGCATCAGGGGAGTCTGCAAATGTGGCATGGCAGCTTAAAATTATCCCAGTGAAATCTGCCTTCCAAAATCTATATGGTGTTCCTTTCCTTCTTCTCCATGCCGTGTGCCCATACAGCAGTTTACGACCAGATATGGGGTGTTTCTAAACTACAGAATCAAGGCAATAAATATTGAGTTTTGTTTGGCTGTTAACCCTTGCTTTGTTAGCGGACAAAAAAATGCATTAAAATGGAAAAATCTGCCAAAAAAGTGAAATTCTGAAATTCCATTTTCCATTAATTCTTGTGAAACACCTAAAGAATTAACAAAGTTTATAAAATCAGTTTTGAATACCTTGAGGGGTGTAGTTTCTAAAATGGGGTCATTTTGGGGTGGGTTCTGTTATGTAAGCCTCACAAAGTGACTTTAGACCTGAACTGGTCCTTAAAAAGTGGGTTTTGGAAATCTCAGAATGGCCTGGATAAGTAAATGTGTTTTAAAGTTATTACCACATAAAGTGACATATGTCGGATTTCCAAAAAAATTGCATGTGCAGGAAGGTTAAAAGGGTTAATGGTATCATCAAAAGTAGCTTCAAGTTAGTGTCAAAGGGGCTCATTGCTTACGTTTCTTAGTGAGAAGAGGGATGGTAAATTTACTTTGCCAAAATAAAACCATGAACTTTTATACTGTGTCTATATATTTTTTTTTCCGTTTACGGGCCGTTTTTTGTGTTCCGTATTCGGTCTGTATGCAGAACCATTAATTTCAATGGGTCCGCAAAAAAACGGAATGTACTCCGTATTCATACCGTTTCCAAACAAGTTCTATTATTGCCCACAAATAACGTGCGCTATTTAGCGCAGGGCAATGGAGCGCATTGGAGCATGAGATGCTCCAATGCTAGCCTCAGGGGGGCTTCCTGGGTGAAAATAAGGGTATGTCCGGGTTCAGCTCTGAGCCCGGACAACCCCTTAAATAGGCTAGTAAATGCTTTTAGCAGAAATAAATTCACCAGTGAAGTGCATATATGTTTTTCCTTCTGTACTGAAATAAACCAGTAAACGCTTTCAACACATATAACTGCAGAAGTGAACTGAAAACATATTTTTCTTTTTGTACTGAAATAGGCCAGTAAACGCTTTTAGCAGAAATTAATGCACCAGTGAAGTGTGTATATATATTTTTTCTGTACTGAAACAGTCCACTAAACGCTTTTGAAACAAATAACTGCACCAGTGAAGTGCTTATATTTTTTGATTTCCGTATTGAAATAGGCCAATAAACGCTTTTACCAAAAATAACTGCACCAGTGAAGTGCGTATGTTTTTCTTTCTGTACTGAAATAGGCCAGTAAAGCTTTCAACACATATAACTGCAGAAGTGAACTGAGAATATATTTTTCTTTTTGTACTCAAATAGGCCAGTAAACGCTTTTAGCAGAAATAAATGAACCAGTGAAGTGCATACTGAACTCTTTATAACTGCAGAAGTAAAATGGGTATATATTTTTCCTTTTTTGTACTGAAATAGGACAGTTATATGTGAACGCTTTCAGCACATATAACTGCAGAAGTGAAATGCGTATATATTTTTCCTTCTTTGTACTGAAATAGGCCACTAAACTTTCACAAATAAATGCAACAGTGAAGTGCGTATATTTTTTTTCCTTTTTGTACTGAAATAGGACACCGAACGCTTTCACCACATATAACTGCAGAAGTGAAATGCGTATATATTTTTCCTTTTTGTACTGAAATAGGCCACTAAACTCTTTCACAAATAAATGCAACAGGGAAGTGCGTATATTTTTTCCTTTTTGTACTGAAATAGGATACTGAACGCTTTCACCACATATAACTGCAGAAGTGAAATGCGTATATATTTTTCCTTTTTGTAATGAAATAGGCCACTAAACTCTTTTGCAACTAAATGCAACAGTGAAGTGTGTATATTTTGTTCCTTTTTGTACAGAAATAGGACACTGAACACTTTCACCACATATAACTGCAGAAGTGAAATGCGTATATAATTTTCCTTTTTGCACTAAAATAGGCCATTAAACTCTTTCATAAATAAATGCGACATTGAAGTGCGTATATTTTTTTCCTTTTTGTACTGAAATAGGACACTGCACGCTTTATAACTGCAGAAGTGAAATGCGTATATACTTTTCCTTTTTGTACTGAAATAGGCCACTAAACTCTTTCACAAATATATGCAACAATGAAGTGCGTATATTTTTTTCCTTTTTGTACTGAAATAGGACACTGAACACTTTCACCACATATAACTGCAGAAGTGAAATGCGTATATATTTTTCTTTTTCTACAGATATAAGCCACTAAAGGCTTTTCAACATAGCACTTGCACTTGGATCCCCAAATAATGTTTCCCTGCACTTGTGAATCAATTTTTTTTTTCACAATGAGGTTTTTCTAGCACTGCCCCAAGCGACTTCAGACGTCTCTCCCTGCACTAAGATGCTATGAAATTATTCCTCCCTATCCTTTCCCTGCACTTGTAAATCGCTTTTCTGGCACTGTCACTAGCACCTTCTGACGTCTCTCCCTGCACTAAGATGCTGTGAAATGATTCCTCACTATCCTTTCCCTGCACTTTTTTTTTCCACAATGAGGTTTTTCCTATTGCTGTCTTTAGCGCCTTCTCACGTCTGTCCCTGCACTCTGAACGCTGGAAAATGTCTGAATCTAAGATGGCCGCCGTATTTATAGGGCTGTGACACATCACAACTTCCCAAAGTGCCTTGCCCCATGTCCACACACGTGTAGCCACCACTGTAGCAACCATTTGAAAAATTGCGATTCGTTACTATGAAACAAGAGGAAATTTGCATTTGTTGCAATTCGAATTTCACTTCGTCTGATTCTATTCGCTCATCTTTAGTCATAATAAACTCACCTGCTTTTCTTATATTATTAACACGGCCAGTCCAGTCTTCCTTCCGCTGTTTGTATTAATGGTTGCATCAGTAGAGGTATACAGCAAATGACCACTGTAGTCAATCATGTCCTTGTAATCATCTGAGGACAGTGATAGGCTGCAGTGGTCATTGTTTACTGTCTTACATTTAACGTATACAAACTATGAATAAGTTAAACAAATGCCTCTGATGGATGCCATACAGTAGTGTCTTGTCTTTCACCATAGGGTTCCATTGTAAAAAAAAAACAAAAAACTTATAAGTAAAGAAGAACTCCCGCAAAAAAAATTATTCTCTGACCTTTTAAAAAGGTGCATGATGTAATCTGTAGTGAATGTAATCGTCTCTTCAGTGACTGCATTTGTGAGTTGTCCCCTCCCAATTTTAGCTGTCATGTGACCAACTCTCCCCACAGATTACATCATGTACCTTTCTAGCAGGTCAGAGAATAAACATTTTTTGCGGGAGTTCTTCTTTAACTTTTCTTGCTGGACTCTGCATGATGGAAAAGAATAGTGTACTATGATATTACATCCTTTTTTTCTTAAGGCTGAGTTCCCATGGGCATTGCGGGAAAAGGTGCGGGTGCGTTGCGGGAACATGCGCGATTTTTCCGCGCAAGT
Organism: Bufo gargarizans; assembly: GCF_014858855.1. Lineage (NCBI taxonomy): Eukaryota > Metazoa > Chordata > Amphibia > Anura > Bufonidae > Bufo > Bufo gargarizans. Next base: position 107,726,060 of record NC_058088.1, read on the forward strand.
GCAAAACATTGTAATGTGTTTTGCATGCGCGTGAAAAAACTCAGCATGTTTGGTACCCAAACTTCTTCACAGGAGTTCGGGTTTGGGTTAGGTGCTGGGTAGATTGTATTATTTTCCCTTAAAACATGGTTATAAGGGAAAATAATAGCATTCTGAATACAGAATGTATAGTACAATAGCGCTGGAGGGGTTAAAAAAAAAAAGAAAAAATTATTTAACCTACCTTAATCCACTTGCTCACGCAGCCGGCATCTCTTCTGTCTTCTATTTTTGCTGTGTGCAGGAAAAGGACCTGTGGTGACGTCACTCCGGTCATCACATGGTCCATCACATGACCCATCACCATGGTAAAAGATCATGTGACGAACCATGTGATGACTGGAGTGACGTTACCACAGGTCCTTTTCCTGCACACAGCAAAAAAAGAAGACAGAAAAGATGCTGGCTGCGCGAGCAAGTGGATTAAGGTGAGTTAATTTTTTTTTTTTTTTAACCCCTCCAGCCCTATTGCACTATGCATTCTGTATTCAGAATGCTATTATTTTCCCTTATAACCATGTTATAAGGGGAAAATAATAATGATCGGGTCTCCATCCCGATCGTCTCCTAGCAACGGTGCGTGGAAATCGCACCGCATCCGCACTTCCTTGCGGATGCTTGCGATTTTCACACAGCCCCATTCACTTCTATGATAAACGCACAATATAGAGCATGCTGCGATTTTCACGCAACGCATAAGTGATGCGTGAAAATCACAGCTCATCTGCACAGCCCCATAGAAATGAATGGGTCCAGATTCAGTGCGGGTGCAATTTCTGAGTTCACACGGAAATCTCGCCCGTGTGAACTCAGCCTAATGTATACATTAAACATAGGGCAAAAACGTGATGTGAACTCAGCCTTAGAAGTGCAGCACCAATACAGAAGAGAGGTCAATTACTACATAGCTCCTACTAAAGTCAATGGGGGTCATTTATCAAACACCAGTGTTTTGCACCATTCTTTGATATCACGCATACTGCCGGCGCATGAGCTTAATCTATAATGGGGCACAGTCCTCGTCATAAATTAGGTGCATTTTCTGGAAGTCCATGCTCCTAGACTGACATCTACTCCAATCGTCATTTACGCTCATAAACTGGCTTAAATTACAGCAAATGTACCTGGGTCAATGGCCCTGCCGACATCCCACGCGTGCCCCACCTCCACTACTCCCCCTTTTCAGAAAGGGATGGGTGCACTGTACAAACTGCAGGCTTGGAACTTTTTTTTGCGCCAGTTTCTGGTGTAGGGGGTCATAGTAAATGATCCCCAATTGATTTTGTACTGCATGGATGTTCTGGGTCATGCCGATGAGGAAACGCTCTTTATAGTTGCTTTACCTCAGGCTAAATAAAGAGGATCTCCCTCTGATTAAGAAATTAGAAACCCCCTTTAGTTATGGTGTATATTCATTTATTTCATTTATAATGAAGGAATCCACTATGGATACAGAATGACACTATAAACAGTTAAACATGAAGCCATCCCGTATATTACATTTGTAGTTACTTAAAGCATATTTGGCTGGTTCTTGCTTCCCCCCTAATAGTTAGCAGAATGCTCCTACACATGTCAGCCTGGTGCGATTTGTTTTCACTTTTCCTAGTGAGGATACAAAGAGCACAATTATCCGCTAGCTGCACGGGGACTCACACAGACCAGGATTCCAGCAAAGGTCAGGTCAATATTTATGTTGGATCGTTTTTAGAGGTGTGAAAGTGAAAAGGATATGATCGCAATTTCATGGATTAATAACGCAGAGTGTCAGGGTATCAAACAGTTCTCTAAACTCCCACAGCAGCTGAAGCAGCCGAGAGCCCCATTTCTGATTTGCATCAGGTGGGATTCTGGGAGACTGGAGCGGTTCTTAGAAAGATTTTCTCAGCATTAGGCCCTGATGTATTATTTCATGTAGAGCAGCAGCATGGGTCTTTTAGGCAGTGTGTGTTTTTACAACCTCCTCTTGTGATAAAACACTACTCTGTCTTCATTGCTTCTTAGCAAAGTTGCAGAAGTGTTAAAAAAAAGTTGAAACAAAGTGGTTGCCCAGCCTTTTCTAAGTGATGGCCAACTACTCAATGGCAGATTATAATAGGGGCATTTGGGTTGGCAGCCCCAGGCCCGGCATTGCTGGTGGGCCCAACGCTGACCCAAACACCCACATACTGTGGTGGGGCACTGGAGCGCATAGTTCCCTGCCCCACCTCCGATCACCACTATAGGCTTCAGGCCTAGTAGGCCTGAGGCCTACGCGATAGTAAATTACCGGCGCAGATGGGCGTGATGACATCACAGTGACAAGTGCGCACCTGCCGTCCCGCACCAGCAGCGAGTGAGTGCCTGGGCATAGGTGAGTATCTAGCTTTTTTTTTTTTTTTTTTTTTTTTTTTTATGTGCCAACTTTGGGGGACTTTACTGGAGGAGCACAGGAGGACATATTAGTGAAGGGTCAGCAGTGGCAAATTACTACATCGGCAGTGTGGGGGGAAATTACTATAGGGCAGCTGTGTGGTGGCAAATTACTATATTGAGGCTGTGTGGGGGAAGATTACTATATGGCAGCTGTGTGGGGACAAATAATTATATGGCGGCTGTGTGGGGCAAATTACTGTGCATGGGGAAATTACTATGTGAGGGCGGTGTAAGGGGAAGTTAGTATGTGGGGGGAAATTATTATGGGGGGATTACTATGTGGGAGCAAATTATTATGGGAAAATTACTATGTGAGGCCTGTGTTGGTCAAATTACTGTGTGGGCCAGTGTGGGGGAAATTGCTATGTAGGGGGTATGGGGGAAATTATTATGTGGGGGCAGTGTGGGGGAAACTACTGTGTGTGGGCAGTGTGGGGGCAGTGTGGGGTAAATTAATATGTGGGTGCAGTATGGGGGAAATTACTGTGTGGAGGAAATTGCTATGTAGGGGCAGTGTGGGTAAAATTACTATGTGGGGGGAAATACTGTGTGGGGGCAGTGTGGAGAAAATGACTGTGTGGGGCAAATTAATATATGGGGCAGTGTGGGGGCATTGCTATTGGGGAGGCACTGTAGGGGCATTTCTATTACATGGACATATTAGGGGACATTATTTTTGGGGACACTATAGAAGGAGTACAATGGAGCACAATGTAGGGTGTTATTATTATTACCGGGGGCACTCTAGGGGACACTATAATTGCTATACACTAAAGGGACATTTGGAGTAATTTATCAAACTAGTGTAAAGTAGAACTGGCTTAGTTGCCCATAGCAGCCAATCAGATGCCACCTTTCATTTTTCAGAACTCCTTTCAGAAATAAAAGGATCAATCTGATTGGTTGCTATGGGCAACTAAGCCAGTTTTTCTTTACTTCAGTGTTGATAAAGCTGCATCTATGTTCTAATATTTAAGGAGGATCTCTACCTCCTGTAAAAAGTGGATACCAAAGGATTCAGTTATTGGGGGCTCATGAACCAAGACCCCCTACTGATTCTCATAATCAAGAGGACACATCACAAATATCCCTTTGGTATGGCCAAGAAATATGGACATTTCAGAACAGCGCTAGATTCTACCTTTCATTTTTGACAGCTTTTTTGGAAATCCAGTTCTACTCTACACCAGTTTAATAAATGACTCCAATTATGTCTACTGGGGTCACTATTTTTTCTGCAGTTTAGCACCTGGGGCATTGTGGAACATAGATGGGAGTGACAGCAGGATGATATTGTTGGGACACTAGGATGGAAATCTAACATGTCTGTGCAACAAACTCTGTAGAGACGGGATGCGGCTGAAAGACTGTGATGGCGGTCTGGGTCAAACAGAGGAGAAGAGGAAAGAGAAGGTCTACATGACAGGGGATGTCACTGGATGTAAGATGTATGTGGTGCTGTATTCTTTTTTATTATAATTATATGTATTTTAAATTTGGCAACCAAAAATTTAATTTGGCTCCTAGATTTTTCCGTTTGGGAGCCAATTTGCGGTAATTTGGGATATTTTTTTTAGTCTGTAGCACTATGTGCTGCTGTGTCCTAGATGAATGTGATGTCATATGGCCTAGGAAAAGACTGTGGCACTCATGGAGCACTGCAGCCTCTTCATACAAAAAAAATCTAAACTAAAATGGAGGGAGGGGCCCATGTTGGGTAGACAGCCCCGGGCCTATCATGCACTTAATCCGCCCCTGCAACCACTATTGTAGTACCCCAGAGCGGATAGTACCATTCCTACACCCGTCTATTGTCTCTAATGGCTAACCAATAATATCATCTGTGTATTTATTCCAAGTCCCTTGGTATTGTGCTTTAATAACTTTGCTATGAAACTGCTATGTTCATGTGTGTGCCTGGTTCATCAGCAGGTGGCAAAAAAAGGGGGGGGGGGTCAGTTCATCCCAATACGCAGGTGCACGTTGCTTGTGGCTGCAAATATACATATCTGACAAACACAAGGTGCAACAGCACTCTACAAACCAAAAGTAGAGTACAAAAGTATATTACATTGCAAATGCTATGCTAATAACTTAGAGATGCTTAGCAAATACATTTTGTACAAAATCATTTGAGCCCGTCTGCCGAACGCCAAGGCGACCTCTATAAGACGGCCCAAGGCCATTTTGGCTCCACATAGACGTAAATCAAGGGGGCCCAGCATGCATGTGGGACCTGCACTTCCTGGATTCATGGTCGCTGTTATTGCACCCAACGGGTGAGTTTTAGTGTTAGGACCCGTCTTATAGAGGTCGCCGGTCACCTTGGCGTTCGGCAGACGGGCTCAAATGATTTTGTACAAAATGTATTTGCTAAGCATCTCTAAGTTATTAGCATAGCATTTGCAATGTAATATACTTTTGTACTCTACTTTTGGTTTGTAGAGTGCTGTTGCACCTTGTGATTGTCAGAAGTGTATCTGGCACAGAGAGACCTTTAGATAGGATGGAACTTACCATTCTCCCCCTTTTTTGGGCAGAAGTGGGCTAGTCCTGATTCCTACCAAGGGAGGGTTGCAGCAAACTATAGTCAGTTGAGTCTAACTGAGTCTAGTATTGAAAGCTGATGAGTCAAGTCATGGGGCAGTGAGGGGGATGGCTCCCCCCTCCTGCCTCAGAAGTCTCCCACAAGCAGCAGCTCATATAACAACCAGACTCGTTACAGAAACAGAGTATGGTGAGGGGTTCAACAGCCAAAGGCTGTTCAAAGTTACCAGAACAGTCATAAAGTCCAGATACCAGACTGAAGCCTAAGTTTAGTGCAGTATATTCAAGTTTGCCCGCCAGTTTACCCCTAAACCTGCTGGAACCAAGAGAAAGACCAAGTATTGTCTGAATGTAAGTTTATTCCAGTAAAGCTGTTGAACTTTCATCAAGTCTTGACTCTTACTCCACAAACTATCACTCTCCCCTTTATTGCTTCAGAGCCTAACCCTGAGGAGCGACGGTATCCAGGTCGGAGCACCGTGACACAAAAAACTATTCAGGCCATTCAAACTAGGCATTCCTAAAAACCTGGGACACGATCGGCCCTGGGGTGCGGTGCATTGCACTAGCTGTTCAGCAGGGGTCCAAACCCCCCACCCGTGTCAATCTGCTGATTTTGGTATAGCTCTATCGCCAAAAGTCAGCGTTAGAACTACATAGCATGTCAAGATTGTAGTGGACAGAAATCATCACTGCAGCCCTGCTCCCATCAACTTCCAGTGACTGAGCTACAGGTGCAAGGCGTTGGACACCGCCAATCAGCTAGTAATGGCCTATCCTAATGATAGGCCATCACTTAGAAAAGGCAGGACAATCCCTTTAATTAAACACTTGGTTAGTAACTGAGCTGCACCCGAACAGCTGATCTGCAGAGGTGCGGCGTGTTGGATTCCCACCGATTAGCTATTGATGGCCTATCCTAAGGATAGGCCATCGCTTAGAAAAAGGCTGGACAATTCTTTTAATGAAACACTGTTAATATAGATCATATAAAACTGATTGCTACGAGTGTAAGCTGCTTGGGTGTGTTTCCTAACTTTTGCTAACTTTTGAACCCCTGGTCTAATTCGTGCCATTTAAAATTTCTGTGTTTACTGTAATGGTTCGGACATTGTATATTTGAATTTTGATTTCTGTCCTATTGTCTCCACATGTGTATTGGTGATTTCCCTTTGTCCTGAGAGATAATTGAATTACTCCTCGTTTGTCTCCAGGACAGAAGACATTGTGTATTCTCCTGCCTGTGATAATTACATCAACCCATTGTGTAAGGTAATTGTATCACAGGCAGAGGGGAGGATTTTGTGTGGGAGTGTTTTACTATATTGTACGTGTTTTTGGTGTCTTACAAAACCCTGTGGGTGGTACTAATGTGCAACAATGTTATATAAGAACAATAAACACACTGCTCTGGCTGACCACTGCTTGACCCTCAACATGGAGCCTCGTCTCGTTCTTTGGGGGATTCACTGTATGCTGTTAGAGACTGATTGCTAGGAGTGTAAGGCTACTTTCACACTAGCGTTCATAGGTCCATTCGTGAGCTCCGTTTGAAGGAGCTCACGAGCGGACCTGAACGCCTCCGTCCAGCCCTGATGCAGTCTGAATGGAGCGGATCCGCTCAGACTGCATCAGTCTGGCGGCGTTCAGCCTCCGCTCCGCTCGCCTCCGCGCGGACAGGCGGACAGCTGAACGCTGCTTGCAGCGTTCAGCTGTCCGCCTGGCCGTGCGGAGGCGAGCGGATCCGTTCAGACTTACAATGTAAGTCATTGGGAACGGATCCGCTTGAAGATGTCACCATATGGCTCAATCTTCAAGCGGATCCGTCCCCCATTGACTTTACATTGAAAGTCTGAACGGATCCGCTCAGGCTACTTTCACACTTAGAATTTTTTCTAAGTTATTAATGCAGACGGATCCGTACTGAACGGAGCCTCCGTCTGCATTAATATGATCGGATCCGTTCAGAACAGATCCGATCGAACGCTAGTGTGAAAGTAGCCTAAGCCGCTTGAGTGCATTTCCTATTCGTCTGCTAGCACCTATGCGTGAGGTTTCGTTCGGAGTTTGGAGCATTCACTTGTATGCCATTACATATGGTGAGTGTAAGCATTCTTAATATATATATTTATCATATAGTGGGATAACCGCTTTAAGGTACATCTGCACAGGTCTGAAACACTGCTGATTTCCTGACATGCCACCGATTAACAGTGTTTTAAAATATCAACAAAGTGGATGACATTTTAAGAAATTTGTGAAACAAATCACAGCATAAATTGACTTACTGTACAGATTTTAAATCTGCAGCATCCACAAGGGATCTAACCCTTTGCAATGCTGAGGGTGAAATCTGTGGCAAACTCCACCTGTGTAGCTGTACTTTTAAAAAGTAAAATTATTTCTGCACCCACATCGGCAGCACACCTCATACTGCTTTATTATTTTAATTGGAGCTGTACAATTCTTTATGTTGCATGTTGGAACCAACATGCTTCGAAACCCACCTTTAAAATGCTAAGTTTGCCTAGCATGCAATATAGGCATTTCAAACATGTGATGTCCAACTTCAAAGCCATGTGATGCTTTTCTCCATCACATGCACGGTCTTTGTAGGTGGCATACAATGTTACGAGTTCAGATCAAAAGTATAGTCTAATCCTTTATGATATAAAAACCCCTTGGCTCCAAGATCATCCTGCTCTTGTGACTGTGCTGTAGCAGATAAGAGCGCGTCTCTCATAGTCCTTTCTCTTATACTGAAATATTATTCAGTATCAATTCTAAAAGTGTTACTTTGAAACAAAATGTTAATTCAACTGTAAAGGGAATCTGTCACCAGAATCATCACCATTAAACTAAAACTATTGTCTTGTAGCACTTACTACCTCCTTTTCAGATGTGCTTTTCTTTCCTTGCTGCTTGGTTTCTATCTTGAAAAAATCCACTTTATTCTTTATGCAAAAATGAGCTAGTAAGGTGCCCAGAGGGGCGCTATTTTTGTTCAAAGGCACCCAGGAACACCCCCATTGAGTGCCCAGGCCCGCCCTCCAGCAGATCCCAAGCACGCCTCTCCTCGGCTCATACTCTACGCACACAGCGCTGTTGTCCCCACCCCCATATCACTAATAGCAGAGAACCCTGCCCACCCTTGCCTTCAGTGTCACTGACAAATCTCACCGCGATCTTCCAGCAGAGGATGAAACCGTCACTGGGCTCGGCGCATGCCCAGTGAAACATTTGAGCCTGATGCCCTCAGTTCCGAACACTGCCTGAGCCTCCACTCTTCCGGTTCAAATTAGGGAATCAGCCTCAAATGTTTCACTGGGCATGCTCCGAGCCCAGTGACGGTTTCATCCTCTGCTGGAAGATCGCGGTGAGATTTGTCAGTGACACTGAAGGCAAGGGAGGGCGGGGTTCTCTGCTGTTAGTGATATGGGGGGAGGACAACGGCGCTACTGGGTGCGTAGAGTATGAGCCAAGGAGAGGCTTGCTTGGGATCTGCTGCAGGGCGGGCCTGGGCACTCAATGGGGGTGTTCCTGGGCACCTTTGAACAAATATAACACCCCTCTGGGCACCTTACTAGCTCATTTGCCTAAGGACTGAGGTGGATTTTTTCAAGATAGAAACCAAGCAGCAAGGAAAGAAATGCACATCTGGAAACGAGGTAGTAAGTGCTACAAGACAATAGTTTTAGTTTAATGGTGATGATTCTGGTGACAGATTCCCTTTAAGGTTTTACAGAAGGCTGAGCAAGTCCATGTATTATATAGTCCACTTGCTTCAGGTGCTAGTCAATTTACCAAAAACATTCATTGGTTTTTACATATGTGTTCAATATCCCAATTATGTTGGGCCCCTCAGGCATCTGGAGCAATTGTAACCTTTGTACCACCCCCTACAGCTGAGCTGCTACTTGGCATTATGTACATTTTTGCAGAACCCACAGATGTCTACATCGGACACTATCCCGGATACTGTCATTATTGCTGGAGAGTAGATGTATTCTGCGACATGTATGTATCTGTACATTATCTGTCCTGCTGGCTAACATTCTGTAATCTAGCCTTGTAGAGGCTATGCATTCTGTTTTTCATGTGGTTTTAATCCGGTGTGCATGCTAAATGCATTTAAACCAGATGAAAAGCGATCTTGTAAAAAAAAGCCTATTAATGATATCTGGCTTCCTTTGATTTATAAGTGTATGATTTATGTACGGATTTTGTCTGATGAAAAAGAAATCCAAACGCCAAGCCAGGGAAATACTGTATCCCTTTACTCTCCATTTTTGTGAGTGATTCACTGGTATATTTACTGAAGGAGCAGGATACGTGTGAGTCCTATTTCTTCTGTCACCCAATAGTTGGCTGATAATGACAATCCCTGTTACTTTACATCAGCTGGGAGTAAATTAAAGGCTATAAGACTTCAGATACACGGTTAGAAATAGAGTCTTCCATAACAGTACCTGGACTGGAACTACACGTTGTTATCACCTGGATACCACAGTGGCATAGGCATAGATATTAGTGTTGATCGAGCACCAAAGTGCTCGGGTGCTTTGGCCAAACACATCGGGATGCTCGGGTGCTCTACCGAGTACTCCAGTCTAATGGAAGTCAATGGGAGAACCCAGGCATTAAACCAGGCACCTCCTGCTCTGAATAGGGGAGGGTGCCTGGCTCATAGGAAAAGGTCAAAAATTGATGGAAACACTACCGAAATGGTTCTGGAACAGCATGGGGAGGATGTCTGGATGCATCTTGGACTCCCAGGTCGCTGCAAGGAACAATGTTATCCAAATAGTACGCCACTTTTACAAACTGACAATAATATGCACAAAACCAAAGATAAAATCGATTTTACAGAAACAATTGTCAAGTTCTGCCAAAAATTACAAGCAAGAGGCACTCGGATACAACCTGTATATCACATAAAGGAGGGCCTCACTCACATTGTGGTGCAATTGTTCATGTAGCGGGACTCCTACAGTCATAAAGCCTATGCACTAAGTGAAAGGGCTGCCAAAAATTACAAGGAACCGGCACTCCAACACACCCTTTGTTACACATAAAGGAGGGCACCATACACACCCTTGAAAAATTATGATTGATGGCCTGCTCGTGACCCTCTAAAACATTTGAAGCAAGGGCCTGCTGATCTGACCATCTAAAACATTAGGGGCGAGGGCCTTCTGCTGAGTTGACCCTCTAAAACATTATGGGTGAGGGTCTGCTGCTGAGCTGACCATCGAAAATATTATGGTTGAGGGCCTGCTGCTGACCTGACCCTCCAAAAAATTATATGCCAGGGCCTGCAAATGAGCTGACCCTGTAAAACATATGTGTGAGCCTGCAGTTGATCTGACACTGTAAAAGATTGTAGGTGCAGGCATGAAGGTGAGCTGACCCTGTAAAAGATTGTAGGTGAAGGTCTGCTGGTGAGCTGACCCTGTAAAACATTATATGCGAGGGCCTGCTGGTGAGCTGACCTTGTAAAACATTATATGAGAGGGCCTGCTGGTGAGCTGACTTTGTAAAAGAGTTTAGTTGTGGGCCTTCACAAGAGGTGACCCTGTAAAAAGTTTAACGTGTGGGCCTGCTGGTGAGCTGACCCTTTAAAATATTTTAGGTTTGGGCCTGCAGGTGACTTGACTCTGTAAAAGATTGTAGGTGAGGACCTTCTGGTGAGCTGACCATCTAAAAGGTTGTAAGTGAGGGCCTGCAGGTGAGCTAACCCTCTAAAACATTATATGCAAGGGCCTTCAGGTAAGCTGACCCTGTAAAAGATTGTAGGTGAAGGCCTACTGGTGAGCTGACCCTGTACAAAATTATATGCGAGGGCCTGCTGGTGTGCTGACCCTGTAAAACAATATATGCGAGGGCCTGCTGGTGAGCTCACCCTTTAAAAGATTTTAGGTGTGGGCCTGCTGGTGAGCTGACCCTGTAAAAGATTGTAGGTACGGGCCTGCAGGTGACTTGACCCTGTAAAAGATTGCTGGTGAGATGACCCTCTAAAAGGTTGTAGGTGAGGGCCTGCAGGTGAGCTGACCCTCTAAAACATTATATGCGAAGGCCTGCTGGTGAGCTGACCCTGTAGAAGATTGTAGGTGCGGGCCTGCTGGCGAGCTGACCCTGTAAAACATTATATGCGAAGGCCTGCTGGCGAGCTGACCCAGTAAAAGATTTTAGGTGCGGGCCTGCTGGTGAGCTGACTGTCTAAAAAATTATATGTTGTCTGCCTGCAGTTGATCTAACACTGTAAAAAAATGTGGGTGTGGGCATGTAGGTAAGCTGACCCTGTGAAAGATTGTAGGTGAGGGCCTGCTGGTTAGCTGACCCTCTAAAAGGTTGTTGATGAGAGCCTGCAGGTGAGTTGACCCTCTAAAACATTATATGTGAGGACCTGCAGGTGAGCTGACGCTGTAAAAGATTGTAGGTGAAGGTCTGCTGGTGAGCTGAACCTGTAAAACATTATATGCGAGGGCCTGCTGGTTAGCTAACTCTGCAAAAGAGCTTAGGTGTGGGCCTGCAGGTGACTTGACCATGTAAAAGAATGTAGGTGAGGGTCTTCTGATGAGCTGACCATCTAAAAGGTTGTAGGTGAAGGTCTGCAGGTGAGGTGACCCTGTAAACATTTTTACATGTGGGCCTGCTGGTGAGCTGACCCTGTAAAAAATTTTTGGTGCGGGCCTGCAGGTGACATGACCCTGTAAAAGAATGTAGGTGAGGGTCTTCTGATGAGCTGACCACCTAAAAGGTTGTAGGTGAGGGCCTGCAGGTGAGCTAACCCTCTAAAACATTATATGCGAGGGCCTTCAGGTAAGCTGACCCTGTAAAAGATTGTAGGTGAAGGCCTGCTGGTGAGCTGACCCTGTAAAGAATTATATGCGAGGGCCTGCTGGTAAGCTGACCTTGTTAAAAAATTATATGCAAGGGCCTGCTGGTGAGCTGACCCTGTAAAACCATATATGCGAGGGCCTGCTGGTGAGATCACCCTTTAAAATATTTTAGGTGTGGGCCTTCTGGTGAGCTGACCCTGTAAAAGATTGTAGGTGAGGGCCTGCAGGTGAGATGATCCTCTAAAACATTATATGCAAGGGCCTGCTGGTAAGCTGACCCTGTAAAAGATTGTAGATGCAGGCCTGCTGGCTAGCTGACCCTGTAAAAAGAGTTATATGCGAAGGCCTGCTGGCGAGCTGACCCTGTAAAAGATTTTAGGTGCGGGCCTGCTGGGGAGCTGACCCTGTAAAAAATATTATTTGCGAGAGCCTGCTGGTGAGCTGACCCTGTAAAACATTATATGCGAAGGCCTGCTGGCGAGCTGACCCTGTAAAAGATTTTAGGTGCAGGCCTGCTGGTGAGCTGACTGTCTAAAAAATTATATGCGTGGGCCTGCAGTTGATCTGACACTGTAAAAGATTGCAGGTGTGGGCATGAAGGTGAGCTGACCCTGTAAAAGATTGTAGGTGAGGGCCTGCTGGTTAGCTGACCCTCTAAAAGGTTGTAGATGAGAGCCTGCAGGTGAGTTGACCCTCTAAAACATTATATGTGAGGACCTGCAGGTGAGCTGACCCTGTAAAAGATTATAGGTGTAGGTCTGCTGGTGAGCTGACCCTGTAAAACATTATATGCGAGGGCCTTATGGTGTGCTGACCTTGTAAAACATTATATGCGAGGGCCTGCTGGCGAGCTGACCCTGCAAAAAAGTTTAGGTGTGGGCCTGCAGGTGAGGTGACCCTGTAAACATTTTTACATGTGGGCCTGCTGGTGAGCTGACCCTGTAAAACATTTTAGGTGAGGGCCTGCAGGTGACTTGACCCTGTAAAAGATTGTAGGTGAGGGCCTTCTGGTGAGCTGACCATCGAAATGGTTTTAGGTGAGGGCCTGCAGGTGAGCTAGGCCTCTAAAACATTATATGCTAGGGCCTTCAGGTAAGCTGACCCTGTAAAAGATTGTAGGTAAAGGCCTGCCGGTGAGCTGACCCTGTAAAAAATTATATGCAAGGGCCTGCTGGTGAGTATACCTTGTAAAACATTATATGCGAGGGCCTGCTGGTGAGCTGACCCTGTAAAAGATTTTAGGTGGGGGCCTGCTGGTGAGCTCACCCTGTAAAAGATTGTAGGTGAGGGCCTGCTGGGGAGCTGACCCTGTAAAAAATTATTTGCGAGGGCCTGCTGGTGAGCTGACCCTCTAAAAGATTGTAGGTGAGGGCCTTCTAGTGAGCTGACCATCTAAAAGGTTGTAGGTGAGGGCCTGCAGGTGAGCTAATCCTTTAAAACATTATATGCAAGGGCCTGCAGGTGAGCTGACCCTGTAAAAAAATTTAGGTGCGGGCCTGCTGGTGAGCTGACCCTGTGAAAGATTGTAGGTGCAGGCCTGCAGGTGACTTTACCCTGTAAAAGATTGTAGGTGAGGGCCTGCTGGTGAGCTGACCCTCTAAAAGGTTGTAGGTGAGGGCCTGCAGGTGAGCTGTCCTTCTAAAAGGTTGTAGGTGGGGGCATGCAGGTGAGCTAACCCTCTAAAACATTATATGCAAGGGCCTTCAGGTAAGCTGACCCTGTAAAAGATTGTAGGTGAAGGCCTGCTGGTGAGGTGACCCTGTAAAAAATTATATGCGAGGGCCTGCAGGTGAGCTGAACTTGTAAAACATTATATGCGAGGGCCTGCTGGTGAGCTGACCCTGTAAAACAATATATGAGAGGGCCTGCTAGTGAGCTCACCCTTTAAAAGATTTTAGGTGTGGGCCTACTGGTGAGCTGACCCTGTAAAAGATTGTAGGTGAGGGCCTGCTGGTGAGCTGACCCTGTAAAAGATTTTAGTTGCGGGCCTGCTGGTGAGCTGACCCTGTAAATGATTTTAGGTGCGGGCCTGCTGGTGAGCTGACCCTCTAAAAAATTATATGCGAGGGCCTGCAGTTGAGCTGAACTTGTAAAACATTATATGCGAGGGCCTGCTGGTGAGCTGACCCTGTAAAACAATATATGAGAGGGGCCTGCTAGTGAGCTCACCCTTTAAAAGATTTTAGGTGTGGGCCTGCTGGTGAGCTGATCCTGTAAAACAATATATGAGAGGGCCTGCTAGTGAGCTGACCCTTTAAAAGATTTTAGGTGTGAGCCTACTGGTGAGCTGACCCTTTAAAAGATTTTAGGTGTGGGCCTGCTGGTGAGCTGACCCTGTAATAGAGTAGGTAGGTACGGGCCTGCAGGTGACTTGACCCTGTAAAAGATTGTAGGTGAGGGCCTGCTGGTGAGCTGACCCTCTAAAAGGTTATAGGTGAGGGCCAGCAGGTGAGCCGACCCTCTAAAACATTATATGCAAGGGCCTGCTGGTGAGCTGACCCTGTAAAAGATTGTAGATGCGGGCCTGCTGGCGAGCTGACCCTGTAAAAAATTATATGCGAGGGTCTGCTGGCCAGCTGACCCTTTAAAAGATTTTAGGTGAGGGCCTGCAGGTGAGCTGACCCTCTAAGACATTATATGCAAGGGCATGCAGGTGAGCTGACCCTGTAAAAGATTGTAGGTGAGGGCCTGCTGGTTAGCTGACCCTCTAAAAGGTTGTAGATGAGAGCCTGCCGGTGAGTTGACCCTCTAAAACATTATATGTGAGGACCTGCAGGTGAGCTGACCCTGTAAATGATTGTAGGTGAAGGTCTGCTGGTGAGCTGGCCCTGTAAAACATTATATGCAAGGGCCTGCTGGTGAGCTGACCTTGTAAAACATTATATGCAAGGCCCTGCTGGTGAGCTGACCCTGTAAAACAATATATGCGATGGCCTGCTAGTGAGCTGACCCGTTAAAAGATTTTAGGTGTGGGCCTGCTTGTGAGCTGACCCTTTAAAAGATTTTAGGTGCGAACCCGCTGGTGAGCTGACCCTGTAAAAGATTGTAGGTGAGGGCCTGCTGGTGAGCTGATCCTGTAAAAACATTTAGGTGCGGGCCTGCTGGTGAGCTGACCCTGTAAAACATTATATGTGAGCGCCTGCTGGTGAGCTGATCCTGCAAAAGATTTTTGGTGCGGGCCTTCTGGTGAGCAGACCCTGTAAAAGATTTTAGGTGCGGGCCTGCTGATGAGCTGACCTTGTGAAAGATTGTAGGTGCGGGCCTGCAGGTGACTTGATCCTGTAAAAGATTGTAGGTGAGGGCCTGCTGGAGAGCTGACCCTCTAAAAGGTTGTAGGTGAGGGCCTGCTGGTGAGCTGATCCTCTAAAACATTATATGCAAGGGCCTGCTGTTGAGCTGACCCTGTAAATGATTGTAGGTGAAGGCCTGCTGGCGAGCTGACCCTGTAAAAAATTATATGCGAGGGCCTGCTGGCAAGCTGACCATGTAAAAGATTTTAGGTGCGGGCCTGCTGGTGAGCTGACCCTGTAAAAGATTGTAGGTGAGGGCCTGCTGGTGAGCTGACTGTCTAAAAAATTATATGCGTGGGCCTGCAGTTGATCTGACCCTGTAAAAGATTGTAGGTGAGGACCTGCTGGTAAGCTGACCCTCTAAAAGGTTGTAGGTGAGGGCCTGCAGGTGAGTTGACCCTCTAAAACATTATATGCGAGGGCCTGCAGGTGAGCTGACCCTGTAAAAGATTGTAGGTGAAGGTCTGCTAGTGAGCTGACCCTGTAAAACATTATATGCGAGGGCCTGCTGGTGAGCTGACCCTGCAAAAGAGTTTAGGTGCGGGTCTTCAGGTGAGGTGACGCTGTAAATTTTTTTACGTGTGGGCCTGCTGGTGAGCTGACCCTGTAAAACATTTTAGGTGCAGGCCTGCAGGTGAGCTAACCCTGTAAAACATTATATGCGAGGGCCTTTAGATAAGCTGACCCTGTAAAAGATTGCAGGTGAAGGCCTGCTGGTGAGCTGACCCTGTAAAAAATTATATGCGAGGGCCTTCTGGTGAGCTGACCTTGTAAAACATTATATGCGAGGGCCTGCTGGTGAGCTGACCCTGTAAAAGATTGTAGGTGAGGGCCTGCTGGGGAGCTGACCCTGTAAAAAATTATTTGCGAGGGCCTGCTGGTGAGCTGACCCTGTAAAACATTATATGCAAGGGCCTGCTGGTGAGCTGACCCTGTAAAACATTATATGCAGGGGGAGTGGCCTGAGCGCAAGATGGACGGTCGCTTTGAAACCGAGCTCCGTCACTGTAGCCCTAACTTTGCATTTATCCTGAACATACCAACCGCAATCATACCATCCACAGAGGAGAGAAGAACGGGACGTTCCCGCAGAACCGGGATGGCACGTAACAAGGCGCTGTCGGCGGCTGAGAAACTTATAGAGTTTGCCCGATCTGACTTCCAAGATGGCGCTGGTTCTGGGCCGCGTGCGCCTGCCCCGACCTCCAGGAGTGTCTCTCCTGCTCCTAGCAAGGAAAATACACCGGACACCTAGCCTTTCCTTAAACAGGTGACCGATCAGCTGCTACAGGCAATAGCTACCTGCCGCTCTTCTCTTTCTGGGAAGATGGAGGAGGTGAAGATCGATATTGGTCTCCTGAGACACGACATGCAGAACATGTGTGACCGCATTGCAGAGGTGAAAACCGTGTGTCTACAGTGGAAGACCAGGTGAACCCACTACCAGCTCGCTTGGCTGATTTGGAAAAGAAGGTGGATTACTGGCAGCACAAGTGCGACGATTGCGAAAATCGCACGCGCCACAACAACCTGCGTATAGTGGTACTACCTGAATATGCAGAGGGTAATAACCCGTGCGATTTTGTGTCAACATGGCTGCGAGCCACCTTCCCTGATGCCGGCTTCTCTTCTGCCTTTTTTTGTTGAGAGGGCACACCGGGTACCGGCCAAACCGTTGCCTCCTGGAGCACCACCGCGGGCATTGTTGGCGTGACTACTAACGTCTGCAGACCGAGACCTCATACTACAGCTGGCTCGTCGCATGCAAGAGCTCCGCTTTGAAAATGCGAATATCATGCTCTTTCCGGATTTCTCAGCTGAGCTTCAGAAACGCAGAGCGACATTCACAGTGATTAAGAGGCGTCTCCGGGACTTGAGCCTTCCATACTCCTTGGCCTACCCAGCAAGGCTACGGGTAGTGGACGGAGAGTCCATTAAGCTCTTCAATACTCCTGCAGAAGCCGCGGCCTGGTTGCAGGGTAAGCCGCGTCCAGCGAGATCCCCGAGATGAACATTTGCTGCAACCCTCAGATGTTATCACCTCTCAGGTGGGGACCCCTTTCTTCCCCCCCCCTTTTTTTTCGCCCTGAAGTTCACAAGGGACTTACTGAAATATGTTATGCCAAATGTGGGCCTTATCTACCTCATGGGGGGCACAGTATGATGCCCCCCCATGCTTTGCCCCGTAACATCAGATTTTTTACTGCTTGGGGCCTGGCATGCATCTCATAGAATTACACTGATGCATAATGTTGTTACCCTGCATTAGATGATGTAAAGCGACATATATGATAAGAGCAACCGATGGCAACCCGCAGACTTACTGTTATGGAAGGGCAGAACTGTAACTGCGGGTATAAGGGCGAAAGGGTTTTTTCCCTCAGATAGGTGTATTTACATACCACAAAGTTAGGGCATGAGTTTTCAGTGGGCTACTTAAGTCTATTTCAGTGTGAAGGGTTAAGTTAACCATTAGCACACCCCGTACACTGTTGTGCCACGCATGACCTACCACTGAGTATCCCGCTGCATACATTTGGTGCCCCGGATACCCGGTGCTAGATCTGCTTTTTCAATGACCTTTAATAAACCACTGTTAAATGTTTGGCTTTTCCTAGTTCTTAACTACCATTGCATACCTACCTATGTACTATCATATCATGTAAAAGGTACAAAGATGTGTAATCGGATGGGGCCGTATGTAATAGGATGTAGGGAGAGATATGCATATTTTATGATGTTACAATGGCAGACATAAGGCTGATGTCCTGGAATGTCAGAGGCCTTGGGAGTGTTAGGAAGCGTACCATTGTGTTCTCAGTGATTGGTCAGTTTAATCCTCATATCCTGTGCTTACAAGAGACCCACTTACTCCCTGACAAGACTAGGAGGTTATGTAAACCTTGGGTCCAATGGTCTCACCACTCATGCTACTCTAACCTGGCCAGGGGAGTTTCTCTTATGGTTCACAAGTCCCTAAGATGGGAGGTGGAGAAACTACAGATAGACAATGCTGGAAGATATATTTTTGTGGCAGCATATATTAATTGCATACTACACTGCTCAAAAAAATAAAGGGAACACAAAAATAACACATCCTAGATCTGAATTAATTAAATATTCTTCTGAAATACTTTGTTCTTTGCATAGTTGAATGTGCTGACAACAAAATCACACAAAAATAAAAAATTGGAAATTAAATTTTTCAACCCATGGAGGTCTGTATTTGGAGTCACACTCAAAATTAAAGTGGAAAAACACACTACAGGCGGATCCAACTTTGATGTAATGTCCTTAAAACAAGTCAAAATGAGGCTCAGTAGTGTGTATGGCCTCCACGTGCCTGTATGACCTCCCTACAATGCCTGTGCATGCTCCTGATGAGGTGGCGGACGGTCTCCTGAGGGATCTCCTCCCAGACCTGGACTAAAGCATCTGCCAACTCCTGGACAGTCTGTGGTGCAACGTGACGTTGGTGGATAGAGCGAGACATGATGTCCCAGATGTGCTCAATTGGATTCAGGTCTGGGGAACGGGCGGGCCAGTCCATAGCATCAATGCCTTCGTCTTGCAGGAACTGCTGACACACTCCAGCCACATGAGGTCTAGCATTGTCTTGCATTAGGAGGAACCCAGGGCCAACCGCACCAGCATATGGTCTCACAAGGGGTCTGAGGATCTCATCTCGGTACCTAATGGCAGTCAGGCTACCTCTGGCGAGCACATGGAGGGCTGTGCGGCCCTCCAAAGAAATGCCACCCCACACCATTACTAACCCAATGCCAAACCGGTCATGCTGGAGGATGTTGCAGGCAGCAGAACGTTCTCCACGGCGTCTCCAGACTCTGCCACGTCTGTCATGTGCTCAGTGTGAACCTGCTTTCATCTGTGAAGAGCACACGGCGCCAGTGATGAATTTGCCAATCTTGGTGTTCTCTGGAAAATGCCAAACGTCCTGCACGGTGTTGGGCTGTAAGCACAACCCCCACCTGTGGACGTCGGACCCTCATATCACCCTCATGTAGTCTGTTTCTGACCGTTTGAGCAGACACATGCACATTTGTGGCCTGCTGGAGGTCATTTTGCAGGGCTCTGGCAGTGCTCCTCCTGTTCCTCCTTGCACAAAGGCGGAGGTAGCAGTCCTGATGCTGGGTTGTTGCCCTCCTACGGCCTCCTCCACGTCTCCTGATGTACTGGCCTGTCTCCTGGTAGCGCCTCCATGCTCTGGACACTACGCTGACAGACACAGCAAACCTTCTTGCCACAGCTCGCATTGATGTGCCATCCTGGATAAGCTGCACTACCTGAGCCACTTTTGTGGGTTCTAGACTCCGTCTCATGCTACCACTAGAGTAAAAGCACCGCCAGCATTCAAAAGTGACCAAAACATCAGCCAGGAAGCATAGGAACTGAGAAGTGGTCTGTGGTCACCACCTGCAGAACCACTCCTTTATTGGGGGTGTCTTGCTAATTGCCTATAATTTCCACCTGTTGTCTATCCCATTTGCACAACAGCATGTGAAATTGATTGTCACTCCGTGTTGCTTCCTAAGTGGACAGTTTTATTTCACAGAAGTGTGATTGACTTGGAGTTACATTATGTTGTTTAAGTGTTCCCTTTATTTTTTTGAGCAGTGTATATGTTATACTGGGAATTTATGTCCCTCCTCCTTCTTCCCTCCAAGTAATACACCAGGCGATATGTTTCGCAGCCACTTTCCCCTCAGCATAGGGTATATGTATGGGGGATTTTAACATGACCCTACACCCCCTACTGGATAGGTTTCATGGCGAGGATCAGCCACAAGGAGGTAATTCATTGGAATGACCATTGTCCAGATTGATGACGGAAGTAGGCTGGGTGGACTTATGGCATAAACACCCTGATGAAAGGCCTTACTCATGTCAGTCAGCTAACAATAACTCCTTATCGCACATTGACTACATTTTTGGTGGATCCACAGTGTGTTCACTCTCCTATCAGGTGGAATTTGGAACTAGGGGGGTATCGGACCATAACCCTATCCTACTATCCCTATTGATGAATGTAAAGAGCACAGGGCGTTCCATGAGGATACACCCCTTCTGGCTTACATTGTCCCCGCCTTCAAACCGCATCTCAGACCAATTGTCTGTGTGCAGCTTATGATGATAGGTCTGTGGTGTGGGAGACGTTGAAGGCTTATCTGAGAGGGTGCTTGAGATCTTCTATTTCCTTTTTCAGCGCAACTTTGCTAAACAGGAAAAAGACCTAGCAGAGGAATGTGCTGGGTTGGAGACGCTGTATGTTGCGGATCCATCATCCCAGAATAGGGAGAGGTGGTTACAAATTGGGAGATGTTACCTTACTTTATTACAGGAAAAGCCCAGCGCAAAATGTTTTTTACCAAACAATCTTATTTTGAACTAGGCAACCAGTCTAGTAAGTTGCTGGCACATATCGTTCACCAGAATCAGGCATCTCCCACCATCCTTCGTATCCGAGATGGAGAGGGCACCATAGTAGTCGAACCGGAGGCCATAGGTCTCCGTTTCCAGGAGTTTTATCAAGACCTGTATGAGGCCCGAGCAGATTACACTAGGGAGGCAGTTAATACTTACCTGATGGAATTGGAATACCCCAACCTAACGCAAGAGATGGCTCAATCTCTGGAGAGCCCAATGACGGATCAGGAGATATTAGAGGCCATTAAATCTTTGGCAAATGGGAAATCCCCTGGCCCGGATGGGCTACCCCTAGCAGTATATTCTAGATATGCTGAACAATTGGCTCCTTCCTTGCTGCAAATGTATCATGACTCCTTTTCGAAAGTTGCCCTACCACCTTCATTATATGAAGCTACCATTGTGATACTCCTTAAACCAGGCAAGGATTCGGTTGATTGTGGGTCATACAGGCCCATATCACTATTAAATCTAGACTATAAGATCTTAGCTAAGATATTGGCACGGCGGTTGAACAAGGTTATTTTAAACCTTATTCATCCAGACCAATCCGGATTCTTGCCTGGTAGGGCCACAACAGATAATATCCGTAGAGTGCAGGTTGTCACCCAAATAGGCCTTCAGTGGAAGAGTCAATGGGCCCTGGCATCCTTGGATACGGCCAAGGCCTTTGACTCAGTGGAATGGCCATACTTGCTGGCCGCCTTGGAATGCTTTGGAATAGGTCCCGTATTTATTAGGTGGATATCAATTTTATATAAACAACCTTTGGCTGGTATTCTGGTGAATGGTATGTGCTCGGCGAACTTTGATCTGGTCCGCGGCACCAGGCAAGGATGCCGGTTGTTGCCACTATTATTTGCTTTAGCAATTGAACCTTTGGCTATTCGTATTAGATCTGATGACCAATTTAAGGGGAAATTTATAGGTGATCAAGAGGATTGAGTGGAACAATACGCAGGCGACATGGTACTGTTTATGTCAGAGGTGGAATCTACACTGCCTCGTGCTACTCATCTCATTGAAACATTTAGTCAATTTTCCGGTCTGAGAATAAATTGGTCTAAATCTGTCCTATTTCCGTTATACTCTCTACCCTCATCCTCTCTTAATACCGAACTACCTATAGTATCTGAATTTAAGTATTTAGGAATCCATATTACCAAGGCCGCTGCTTCTTTCCACACCCTCAACATACAGCCTCTTCTGGACTATAGTGCAGACAAATTTAAGGTGTGGGGTGATCTCCCATTATCTGTCCCGGGTCGAATAAACTTGATTAAGTTAATCATTCTACCTAAATGGTTATATGTATTAGAGCATGCACCCTTCATTGTTCCCAAAAATATATTCCAGCGTTATAAGTCACTAATGTCTCCATTCATATGGGGTAATAATAGGCCTAAGTTATCAATTGACGTACTGTGCCGCCCTAGAGGAAATGGAGGTATGTCCTTGCCTGACTTACATTTATATTATTTGGCAGGAAAATTGAGACGACTACGATCATGGATTTCTTCAGGGAATGTTCTAGCTAGAGCAGAAAGGCAACTGGCTGCATTTTTGGATATCTCCTCGTTATGGCCAGTGCTGGAACAGCCGAAACTATTTAGCCGAGCACTCTTACCCGTACACAAACTAGCCAGTCAGGTGTGGGAAGCTGGCAAGAAGATGCATTCTTATACAGAATTGGCCCCTAACATACCTTTATGGTAAAACCCTATGTTTCCCTCTCTTCATACTGGGATAGGTAAACAGTTCTGGAGGGATCATGGGATTATCGTCCTGGGCGACCTATACTCCAGCAATGTATTCAGCACTTTTGAACAACTGAAAGAACGTCATAACCTACCTAGAACCACATTTTTTAAAGAATCTTCAATTACGACACGATATGAGCATGCATTTTAGGGATATCACCATGTCAATCTCTGATTACCCACTGATTGGTGTCATACGCTCTCAGGGCCCCAAGGGATTTATCTCTGCCCTCTACACTCACTTACTGAGTACCAAAATGCATAAGGCCCCCCTACTGGTACTATCCAAATGGGAAACTCTAATATCGGGTATTACAAAATAGGAAATTAATGATCTATTGGAATCTCCGGTATTGGTTTCCTCATCTATCAATGACAAATTTATACAGCTATGTATTATTCATCAAATCACTCGTCCGGCTGCAAAAAATAGGCAAAATGTCACATTCTAGATGTCATAGATGTGACGCGGAGGGGGCAACTTTCTGGCACCTTATATGGGAATGTCCGCATATACAAACCTTTTGGTCTGACGTCACAAACGTTCTTTCTATACTTATACAACCTTCGATTCGCATTAACACCTCAAGTGTGCCTGTTTGGTATACTTGATGAAGAGGTATACCCTCACCATGTCAGAATACTCTTGAGAGAAACATTGTTTCTTGCACAGAAAGCTATTGCGATTTGCTGGATGGGTGATAGACGACCTTCTCTTAACCAATGGAAAGTACTTGTGAATAATGTAGTATCCTATGAGAACATTGTATTCAAGAATCGGGGATGTCCTCAGAAGTTTAATAAGGTATGAAGACCTTGGTGTTCATCTATGCAAGCTAAGTATTCAGCTCCTAGATTTTCGGATAATCTTAGCTCTATATTAAGATAGATGATTATGTACTCAGCACAAACATGTGTCCTATCAAATATAACTGCTCTGTACATGTTTTACATGTGTGAATTGCTATCTAACCTTTATTGATCTTGGTATGTATATGGTAATGTTTCTGTTTCTAAATGTCTTATTGAACTTCATGTATACTGTTGTTCTTTTGACTTTTCTGATGATTCGTTCAATAAAACGAGTTTAAAAAAAACCCATTATATGCTGACCCAGTAAAAGACCTAGTAAAAGATTTTAGATGCAGGCTTACTTGTGAGCTGACCCTGTAAAAGATTTTAGGTGCGGGCCTGCTGGTGAGCTGACCATGTAAAACATCATATGCTAGCGCCTGCTGGTGAGTTGACCCTGCAAAAGATTTTAGGTGCGGGCCTTCTGGTTGAGCTGACCCTGTAAAAGATTTTAGCTGCAGGCCTTCTGGTGAGCTGACCCTGTGAAAGATTGTAGGTGTGGGACTGCAGGTGACTTGACCCTGTAAAAGATTGTAGGTGAGGGCCTGCTGGTGAGCTGACCCTCTAAAAGTTTGTAGGTGAGGGCCTGCAGGCGAGCTGACCCTGTATAAAATTATATGCGAGGGCCTGCTGGTGAGCTGACCCTTTAAATGATTTTAGATGCGGGCCTGCTGGTGAGCTGACCCTGTAAAAGATTTTAGGTGCGGGCCTGCTGGTGAGCTGACCCTATAAAAGATTTTAGGTGCGGGCCTGCAGGTGAGCTGACCCTGTAAAACATTATATGCGAGCGCCTGCTGGTGAGCTGACCCTGAAAAAGATTTTAGGTGCGGGCCTTCTGGTGAGCTGACCCTGTAAAAGATTTTAGGTGCGGGCCTGCTGGTGAGCTGACCCTGTAAAACATTATATGCGAGCGCCTGCTGCTGAGCTGACCCTGAAAAAGATTTTAGGTGCGGGCCTTCTGGTTGAGCTGACCCTGTAAAAGATTTTAGCTGCGGGCCTGCTAGTGAGCTGACTCTGTGAAAGATTGTAGGTGTGGGACTGCAGGTGAATTGACCCTGTAAAAGATTGTAGGTGAGAGCCTGTTGGTGAGCTGACCCTCTAAAAGGTTGTAGGTGAGGGCCTGCAGGTGAGATGACCCTGTATAAAATTATATGCAAGGCCCTGCTGGTGAGCTGACCCTGTAAAACAATATATGCGAGGGCCTGCTAGTGAGCTCACCCTTTGAAAGATTTTAGGTGTGGGCCTACTGGTGAGCTGACCCTGTAAAAAAATGTAGGTGCGGGCCTGCTGGTGAGCTGACCCTGTAAAAGATTTTAGGTGCGGGTCTGCTGGTGAGCTGACCCTGTAAAACATTATATGCGAGCGCCTGCTGCTGAGCTGACCCTGCAAAAGATTTTAGGTGCGGGTCTTCTGGTTGAGCTGACCCTGTAAAAGATTTTAGCTGCGGGCCTGCTAGTGAGCTGACCCTGTGAAAGGTTGTAGGTGTGGGACTGCAGGTGACTTGACCCTGTAAAAGATTGTAGGTGAGAGCCTGCTGGTGAGCTGACCATCTAAAAGTTGTAGGTGAGGGCCTGCAGGTGAGCTGACCCTGTAAAACAATATATGCGAGGGCCTGCTAGTGAGCTCACCCTTTAAAAGATTTTAGTTGCGGGCCTGCTGGTGAGCTGACCCTATAAAAGATATAAGGTGCGGGCCTGCTGGTGAGCTGACCCTGTAAAAGATTTGAGGTGCGGGCCTGCTGGTGAGCTGACCCTGTAAAACATTATATGCGAGCGCCTGCTGGTGAGCTGACCCTGAAAAAGATTTTAGGTGCGGGCCTTCTGGTGAGCTGACCCTGTAAAAGATTTTAGGTGAGCGCCTGCTGGTGAGCTGACCCTGTAAAAGACTTTTAGGTGCGGGCCTTCTGGTGAGCTGACCCTGTAAAAGATTTTAGGTGCGGGCCTGCTGGTGAGCTGACCCTGTAAAACATTATATGCGAGCGCCTGCTGCTGAGCTGACCCTGCAAAAGATTTTAGGTGCTGGCCTTCTGGTTGAGCTGACCCTGTAAAAGATTTTAGCTGCAAGCCTGCTAGTGAGCTGACCCTGTGAAAGATTGTAGGTGTGGGACTGCAGGTGATTTGACCCTGTAAAAGATTGTAGGTGAGAGCCTGCTGGTGAGCTGACACTCTAAAAGGTTGTAGGTGAGGGCCTGCAGGTGAGCTGACCCTGTATAAAATTATATGCAAGGGCCTGCAGGTGAGCTGACCCTGTAAAACAATATATGTGAGGGCCTGCTAGTTAGCTCACCCTTTAAAAGATTTTAGGTGTGGGCCTACTGGTGAGCTGACCCTGTAGAAAAGTTTAGGTGCGGGCCTGCTGGTGAGCTGACCCTGTAAAAGATTGTCGGTCAGGGCCTGCTGGGGGGCTGACCCTGTAAAAAATTATATGCGAGGGCCTGCTGGCGAGCAGACCCTGTAAAACATTATATGCAAGGGCCTGCAGGTGAGCTGACCCAATAAAACACTATATGCGAGGGCCTGATGGTGAGCTGACCCTGCAAAAGATTTTGTGGGCGGGCCTTCTGGTGAGCTGACCCTGTAAAAGATTTTATGTGTGGGCCTTCTGGTTGAGCTGACCCTGTAAAAGATTTTAGCTGCAGGCCTGCTGGTGAGCTGACCCTGTGAAAGATTGTAGGTGTGGGAGTGCAGGTGACTTGACCCTGTAAAAGATTGTAGGTGAGGGCCTGCTGGTGAGCTGACCCTCTAAAAGGTTGTAGGTGAGGGCCTGCAGGTGAGCTGACCATGTATAAAATTATATGCGAGGGCCTGCTGGTGAGCTGACCCGTTAAATGATTTTAGTTGCGGGCCTGCTGGTGAGCTGACCCTGTAAAAGATTTTAGGTGCGGGCATGCTGGTGAGCTGACCCTGTAAAACATTATATGCGAGCGCCTGCTGGTGAGCTGACCCTGCAAAAGATTTTAGGTGCTGGCCTTCTGGTTGAGCTGACCCTGTAAAAGATTTTAGCTGCAGGCCTGCTAGTGAGCTGACCCTGTGAAAGATTGTAGGTGTGGGACTGCAGGTAATTTGACCCTGTAAAAGATTGTAGGTGAGAGCCTGCTGGTGAGCTGACACTCTAAAAGGTTGTAGGTGAGGGCCTGCAGGTGAGCTGACCCTGTATAAAATTATATGCAAGGGCCTGCTGGTGAGCTGACCCTGTAAAACAATATATGCGAGGGCCTGCTAGTTAGCTCACCCTTTAAAAGATTTTAGGTGTGGGCCTACTGGTGAGCTGACCCTGTAGAAGAGTTTAGGTGCGGGCCTGCTGGTGAGCTGACCCTGTAAAAGATTGTCGGTCAGGGCCTGCTGGGGGGCTGACCCTGTAAAAAATTATATGCTAGGGCCTGCTGGCGAGCTGACCCTGTAAAACACTATATGCGAGGGCCTGCAGGTGAGCTGACCCTGCAAAAGATTTTGTAGGCGGGCCTTCTGGTGAGCTGACCCTGTAAAAATTTTAGGTGTGGGCCTTCTGGTTGAGCTGACCCTGTAAAAGATTTTAGCTGCAGGCCTGCTGGTGAGCTGACCCTGTGAAAGATTGTAGGTGTGGGAGTGCAGGTGACTTGACCCTGTAAAAGATTGTAGGTGAGGGCCTGCTGGTGAGCTGACCCTCTAAAAGGTTGTATGTGAGGGCCTGCAGGTGAGCTGACCATGTATAAAATTATATGCGAGGGCCTGCTGGTGAGCTGACCCGTTAAATGATTTTAGTTGCGGGCCTGCTGGTGAGCTGACCCTGTAAAAGATTTGAGGTGCGGGCCTGCTGGTAAGCTGACCCTGTAAAACATTATATGCGAGCGCCTGCTGGTGAGCTGACCCTTAAAAAGATTTTAGGTGCAGGCCTTCTGGTGAGCTGACCCTGTAAAAGATTATAGGTGCGGGCCTGCTGGTGAGCTGACCCTGTAAAATATTATATGCGAGCGCCTGCTGGTGAGCTGACCCTGCAAAAGATTGTAGGTGCGGGCCTTCTGGTTGAGCTGACCCTGTAAAAGATTTTAGCTGATGGGGCCTGCTAGTGAGCTGACCCTGTGAAAGATTGTAGGAGTGGTAATGCAGGTGACTTGACCCTGTAAAAGATTGTAGGTGAGAGCCTGCTGGTGAGCTGACCCTCTAAATGGTTGTAGGTGAGGGTCTGCAGGTGAGCTGACCCTGTAAAACAATATATGCGAGGGCCTGCTAGTGAGCTCACCCTTTAAAAGATTTTAGGTGTAGGCCTACTGGTGAGCTGACCCTGTAAAAGATTTTAGGTGTAGGCCTGCTGGTGAGCTGACCCTGTAAAAGATATTAGGTGCGGGCCTGCTGGTGAGCTGACCCTGTAAAAGATTTTAGGTGCGGGCCTTCTGGTTGAGCTGACCCTGTTAAAGATTTTAGCTGCAGGCCTGCTTGTGAGCTGACCTTGTGAAAGATTGTAGGTGTGGAACTGCAGGTGACTTGACCCTGTATAAAATTATATGCGAGTGCCTGCTGGTGAGCTGACCCTTTAAATGATTTTAGTTGCATGCCTGCTGGTGAGCTGACCCTGTAAAAGATTTTAGGTGCGGGCCTGCTGGTGAGCTGACCCTGTAAAAGATTTTAGGTGCGGGCCTGCTGGTGAGCTGACCCTGTAAAACATTATATTCGAGCGCCTGCTGGTGAGCTGACCCTGCAATAGATTTTAGGTGCGGGCCTTCTGGTTGAGCTGACCCTGTAAAAGATTTTAGCTGCAGGCCTGCTAGTGAGCTGACCCTGTGAAAGATTGTAGGTGTGGGACTGCAGGTGACTTGACCCTGTAAAAGATTGTAGGTGAGAGCCTGCTGGTGAGCTGACCCTCTAAAAGGTTGTAGGTGAGGGCCTGCAGGTGAGCTGACCCTGTAAAACAATATATGCGAGGGCCTGCTAGTGAGCTCACCCTTTAAAATATTTTAGGTGTAGTCCTACTGGTGAGCTGACCCTGTAAAACATTATATGTGAGCGCCTGCTGATGAGCTGACCCTGAAAAAGATTTTAGGTGCGGGCCTTCTGGTGAGCTGACCCTGTAAAAGATTTTAGGTGAGCGCCTGCTGGTGAGCTGACCCTGTAAAAGACTTTTAGGTGCGGGCCTTCTGGTGAGCTGACCCTGTAAAAGATTTTAGGTGCGGGCCTGCTGGTGAGCTGACCCTGTAAAACATTATATGCGAGCGCCTGCTGCTGAGCTGACCCTGCAAAAGATTTTAGGTGCAGGCCTGCTAGTGAGCTGACCCTGTGAAAGATTGTAGGTGTGGGACTGCAGGTGATTTGACCCTGTAAAAGATTGTAGGTGAGAGCCTGCTGGTGAGCTGACACTCTAAAAGGTTGTAGGTGAGGGCCTGCAGGTGAGCTGACCCTGTATAAAATTATATGCAAGGGCCTGCTGGTGAGCTGACCCTGTAAAACAATATATGCGAGGGCCTGCTAGTTAGCTCACCCTTTAAAAGATTTTAGGTGTGGGCCTACTGGTGAGCTGACCCTGTAGAAGAGTTTAGGTGCGGGCCTGCTGGTGAGCTGACCCTGTAAAAGATTGTCGGTCAGGGCCTGCTGGGGGGCTGACCCTGTAAAAAATTATATGCGAGGGCCTGCTGGCGAGCTGACCCTGTAAAACATTATATGCAAGGGCCTGCAGGTGAGCTGACCCTATAAAACACTATATGCGAGGGCCTGATGGTGAGCTGACCCTGCAAAAGATTTTGTGGGCGGGCCTTCTGGTGAGCTGACCCTGTAAAAGATTTTAGGTGTGGGCCTTCTGGTTGAGCTGACCCTGTAAAAGATTTTTGCTGCAGACCTGCTGGTGAGCTGACCCTGTGAAAGATTGTAGGTGTGGGAGTGCAGGTGACTTGACCCTGTAAAAGATTGTAGGTGAGGGCCTGCTGGTGAGCTGACCCTCTAAAAGGTTGTAGGTGAGGGCCTGCAGGTGAGCTGACCATGTATAAAATTATATGCGAGGGCCTGCTGGTGAGCTGACCCGTTAAATGATTTTAGTTGCGGGCCTGCTGGTGAGCTGACCCTGTAAAAGATTTTAGGTGCGGGCATGCTGGTGAGCTGACCCTGTAAAACATTATATGCGAGCGCCTGCTGGTGAGCTGACCCTGAAAAATATTTTAGGTGTGGGCTTTCTGGTGAGCTGACCCTGTAAAAGATTTGAGGTGCGGGCCTGCTGGTGAGCTGACCCTGTAAAACATTATATGCGAGCGCCTGCTGGTGAGCTGACCCTGCAAAAGATTGTAGGTGCGAGCCTTCTGGTTGAGCTGACCCTGTAAAAGATTTTAGCTGATGGGGCCTGCTAGTGAGCTGACCCTGTGAAAGATTGTAGGAGTGGTACTGCAGGTGAGTTGACCCTGTAAAAGATTGTAGGTGAGAGCCTGCTGGTGAACTGACCCTCTAAACGGCTGTAGGTGAGGGTCTGCAGGTGAGCTGACCCTGTAAAACAATATATGCGAGGGCCTGCTAGTGAGCTCACCCTGTAAAACATTATATGCGAGCGCCTGCTGCTGAGCTGACCCTGCAAAAGATTTTAGGTGCGGGCCTTCTGGTTCAGCTGACCCTGTAAAAGATTTTAGCTGCAGGCCTGCTTGTGAGCTGACCTTGTGAAAGATTGTAGGTGTGGAACTGCAGGTGACTTGACCCTGTATAAAATTATATGCGAGTGCCTGCTGGTGAACTGACCCTTTAAATGATTTTAGTTGCGTGCCTGCTGGTGAGCTGACCCTGTAAAAGATTTTAGGTGCGGGCCTGCTGGTGAGCTGACCCTGTAAAACATTATATTCGAGCGCCTGCTGGTGAGCTGACCCTGTAAAAGATTTTAGGTGCGGGCCTGCTGGTGAGCTGACCCTGTAAAACATTATAAGCGAGCGCCTGCTGCTGAGCTGACCCTGCAATAGATTTTAGGTGCGGGCCTTCTGGATGAGCTGACCCTGTAAAAGATTTTAGCTGCAGGCCTGCTAGTGAGCTGACCCTGTGAAAGATTGTAGGTGTGGGACTGCAGGTGACTTGACCCTGTAAAAGATTGTAGGTGAGAGCCTGCTGGTGAGCTGACCCTCTAAAAGGTTGTAGGTGAGGGCCTGCAGGTGAGCTGACCCTGTAAAACAATATATGCGAGGGCCTGCTAGTGAGCTCACACTTTAAAAGATTTTAGGTGTAGGCCTACTGGTGAGCTGACCCTGTAAAACATTATATGCGAGCGCCTGCTGCTGAGCTGACCCTGCAAAAGATTTTAGGTTTGGGCCTTCTGGTTGAGCTGACCCTGTAAAAGATTTTAGCTGCAGGCCTGCTGGTGAGCTGACCCTGTTAAAGATTGTAGGTGTGGGACTGCAGGTGACTTGACCCTGTAAAACATTGTAGGTGAGGGCCTGCTGCTGAGCTGACCCTCTAAAAGGTTGTAGGTGAGGCCCTGCAGGTGAGCTGACCCTGTATAAAATTATATGCGAGGACCTGCTGGTGAGCTGACCCTGTAAAACAATATATGCGAGGGCCTACTAGTGAGCTCACCCTTTAAAATATTTTAGGTGTAGGCCTACTGGTGAGCTGACCCTGTAAAACATTATATGTGAGCGCCTGCTGCTGAGCTGACCCTGCAAAAGATTTTAGGTGCGGGCCTTCTGGATGAGCTGACCCTGTAAAAGATTTTAGCTGCAGGCCTGCTGGTGAGCTGACCCTGTGAAAGATTGCAGGTGTGGGACTGCAGGTGACTTGACCCTGTAAAACATTGTAGGTGCGGGCCTGCTGGTGAGCTGACCCTCTAAAAGGTTGTAGGTGAGGCCCTGCAGGTGAGCTGACCCTGTATAAAATTATATGTGAGGGCCTGCTGTTGAGCTGACCCTGTTAATGATTTTAGTTGTGGGCCTGCTGGTGAGCTGACCCTGTAAAAGATTTTAGGTGCGGGCCTGCTGGTGAGCTGACCCTGTAAAAGATTTTAGGTACGGGCCTGCTGGTGAGCTGACCCTGTAAAACATTATATGCGAGCGCCTGCTGCTGAGCTGACCCTGCAAAAGATTTTAGGTGCGGGCCTTCTGGTTGAGCTGACCCTGTAAAAGATTTTAGCTGCAGGCCTGCTAGTGAGCTGACCCTGTGAAAGATTGTAGGTGTGGGACTGCAGGTGATTTGACCCTGTAAAAGATTGTAAGTGAGAGCCTGCTGGTGAGCTGACACTCTAAAAGGTTGTAGGTGAGGGCCTGCAGGTGAGCTGACCCTGTATAAAATTATATGCAAGGGCCTGCTGGTGAGCTGACCCTGTAAAACAATATATGCGAGGGCCTGCTAGTGAGCTCACCCTTTAAAAGATTTTAGGTGTGGGCCTACTGGTGAGCTGACGCTGTAAAAGATTTTAGGTGCGGGCCTGCTGGTGAGCTGATCCTGTAAAAGTTTGTCGGTGAGAGCCTGCTGGGGGGCTGACCCTGTAAAAAATTATATGCAAGGGCCTGCTGGCGAGCTGACCCTGTAAAACATTATATGCAAGGGCCGGCAGGTGAGCTGACCCTATAAAACACTATATGCGAGGGCCTGCTGGTGAGCTGACCCTGAAAAAGATTTCAGGTGTGGGCCTTCTGGTTGAGCTGACCCTGTAAAAGATTTTAGCTGCAGGCCTGCTGGTGAGCTGACCTTGTAAAAGATTGTAGGTGTGGGAGTGCAGGTGACTTGACCCTGTAAAAGATTGTAGGTGAGAGCCTGCTGGTGAGTTGACCCTGTAAAAGATTTGAGGTGCGGGCCTGCTGGTGAGCTGACCCTGTAAAACATTATATGCGAGCGCCTGCTGGTGAGCTGACCCTGCAAAAGATTGTAGGTGCGGTCCTTCTGGTTGAGCTGACCCTGTAAAAGATTTTAGCTGCGGGCCTGCTAGTGAGCTGACCCTGTGAAAGATTGTAGGAGTGGTACTGCAGGTGACTTGACCCTGTAAAAGATTGTAGGTGAGAGCCTGCTGGTGAGCTGACCCTCTAAAAGGCTGTAGGTGAGGGCCTGCAGGTGAGCTGACTCTGTAAAAAATTATATGCAAGGGCCTGCTGGTGAGCTGACCCTGTAAAACAATATATGTGAGGGCCTGCTAGTGAGCTCACCCTTTAAAAGATTTTAGGTGTAGGCCTACTGGTGAGCTGACCCTGTAAAAGATTTTAGGTGAGGGCCTGCTGGTGAGCTGACCCTCTAAAAGGTTGTAGGTGAGGGCCTGCAGGTGAGCTGACCATGTATAAAATTATATGCGAGGGCCTGCTGGTGAGCTGAGCCATTAAATGATTTTAGTTGCGGGCCTGCTGGTGAGCTGACCCTGTAAAAGATTTTAGGTGCGGGCCTGCAGGTGAGCTGACCCTGTAAAACATTATATGCGAGCGCCTGCTGGTGAGCTGACCCTGAAAAAGATTTTAGGTGCGGGCCTTCTGGTTAGCTGACCCTGTAAAAGATTTTAGGTGCGGGCCTGCTGGTGAGCTGACCCTGTAAAACATTATATGCGAGCGCCTGCTGCTGAGCTGACCCTGCAAAAGATTTTAGGTGCGGGCCTTCTGGTTGAGCTGACCCTGTAAAAGATTTTAGCTGCGGGCCTGCTAGAGAGCTGACCCTGTGAAAGATTGTAGGTGTGGGACTGCAGGTGAATTGACCCTGTAAAAGATTGTAGGTGAGAGCCTGCTGGTGAGTTGACCCTGTAAAAGATTTGAGGTGCGGGCCTGCTGGTGAGCTGACCCTGTAAAACATTATATGCGAGCGCCTGCTGGTGAGCTGACCCTGAAAAAGATTTTAGGTGCGGGCCTTCTGGTGAGCTGACCCTGTAAAAGATTTTAGGTGCGGGCCTGCTGGTGAGCTAACCCTGTAAAATATTATATGCGAGCGCCTGCTGGTGAGCTGACCCTGCAAAAGATTGTAGGTGCGGGCCTTCTGGTTGAGCTGACCCTGTAAAAGATTTTAGCTGCGGGCCTGCTAGTGAGCTGACCCTGTGAAAGATTGTAGGAGTGGTACTGTAGGTGACTTGACCCTGTAAAAGATTGTAGGTGAGAGCCTGCTGGTGAGCTGACCCTCTAAAAGGCTGTAGGTGAGGGCCTGCAGGTGAGCTGACCCTGTAAAAAATTATATGCAAGGGCCTGCTGGTGAGCTGACCCTGTAAAACAATATATGCGAGGGCCTGCTAGTGAGCTCACCCTTTAAAAGATTTTAGGTGTAGGCCTACTGGTGAGCTGACCTTGTAAAAGATTTTAGGTGCGGGCCTGCTGGTGAGCTGACCCTGTAAAAGAGTTTAGGTGCGGGCCTGCTGGTGAGCTGACCCTGTAAAACATTATATGCGAGCACCTGCTGCTGAGCTGACCCTGTGAAAGATTGTAGGTGTGGGACTGCAGGTGACTTGACCCTGTAAAAGATTGGAGGTGAGAGCCTGCTGGTGAGCTGACCCTCTAAAAGGTTGTAGATTAGGGCCTGCAGGTGAGCTGACCCTGTATAAAATTATATGCGAGTTCCTGCTGGTGAGCTGACCCTTTAAATGATTTTAGTTGCGGGCCTGCTGGTGAGCTGACCCTGTAAAAGATTTTAGGTGCGGGCCTGCTGGTGAGCTGACCCTGTAAAAGATTGTAGGTGAGGGCCTGCTGGTGAGCTGACCCTGTAAAACATTATATGCGAGCGCCTGCTGGTGAGCTGACCCTGTAAAAGATTTAAGGTGCGGGCCTAATGGTGAGCTGACCCTGTAAAAGATTTTAGCTGCAGGCCTCCTGGTGAGCTGACCCTGTGAAAGATTGTAGGTGTGGGACTGCAGGTGATTTAACCCTGTAAAAGATTGTAGGTGAGAGCCTGCTGGTGAGCTGACCCTCTAAAAGGTTGTAGGTTAGGGCCTGCAGGTGAGCTGACCCTGTATAAATTTATATGCGAGTTCCTGCTGGTGAGCTGACCCTTTAAATGATTTTAGTTGCGGGCCTGCTGGTGAGCTGACCCTGTAAATGATTTTAGGTGCGGGCCTGCTGGTGAGCTGACCCTGTAAATGATTTTAGGTGCGGGCCTGCTGGTGAGCTGACCCTGTAAAACATTATATGCGAGCGCCTGCTGCTGAGCTGACCCTGCAAAAGATTTTAGGTGCGGGCCTTCTGGTTGAGCTGACCCTGTAAAAGATTTTAGCTGCAGGCCTGCTAGTGAGCTGACCCTGTGAAAGATTGTAGGTGTGGGACTGCAGGT
The DNA here is from genome assembly GCF_014858855.1 of Bufo gargarizans. NCBI lineage: Eukaryota > Metazoa > Chordata > Amphibia > Anura > Bufonidae > Bufo > Bufo gargarizans. The sequence continues at coordinate 107,760,406 of NC_058088.1, forward strand.
GACTTGACCCTGTAAAAGATTGTAGGTGAGAGCCTGCTAGTGAGCTGACCCTGTAAAAGGTTGTAGGTGAGGGCCTGCAGGTGTGCTGACCCTGTATAAAATTATATGCAAGGGCCTGCTGGTGAGCTGACCCAGTAAAACAATATATGCGAGGGCCTGATAGTGAGCTCACCCTTTAAAAGATTTTAGGTGTGGGCCTACTGGTGAGCTGACCCTGTAAAAGATTTTAGGTGCGGGCCTGCTGGGGAGTTGACCCTGTAAAAGATTGTTGTTGAGGGCCTGCTGGGGGGCTGACCCTGTAAAAAATTATATGCGAGGGCCTGCTGGCGAGCTGACCTTGTCAAACATTATATGCAAGGGCCTGCAGGTGAGCGGACCCTATAAAACACTATATGCGAAGGCCTGCTGGTGAGCTGACCCTGCAAAAGATTTTAGGTGCGGGCCTTCTGGTGAGCTGACCCTGTAAAAGATTTTTGGTGCGGGCCTTCTGGTTGAGCTGACCCTGTAAAAGATTTTAGCTGCAGGCCTGCTGGTGAGCTGACCCTGTGAAAGATTGTAGGTGTGGGAGTGCAGGTGACTTGACCCTGTAAAAGATTGTAGGTGAGGGCCTGCTGGTGAGCTGACCCTCTAAAAGTTTGTAGGTGAGGGCCTGTAGGTGAGCTGACCATATATAAAATTATATGCAAGGGCCTGCTGGTGAGCTGACCCGTTAAATGATTTTAGTTGCGGGCCTGCTGGTGAGCTGACCCTGTAAAATATTTTAGGAGCGGGCCTTCTGGTTGAGCTGACCCTGTAAAAGATTTTAGGTGCGGGCCTGCTGGTGAGCTGACCCTGTAAAACATTATATGCGAGCGCCTGCTGGTGAGCTGACCCTGAAAAATATTTTAGGTGTGGGCCTTTTGGTGAGCTGACCCTGCAAAAGATTTTAGGTGCGGGCCTGCTGGTGAGCTGACCCTGTGAAAGATTGTAGGTGCGGAACTGCAGGTGACTTTACCCTGTAAAAGATTGTAGGTGAGGGCCTGCTGGTGAGCTGACCCTCTAAAAGGTTGTAGGTGAGGGCCTGCAGGTGAGCTGACCATGTATAAAATTATATGCGAGGGCCGGCTGGTGAGCTGACCATGTAAACGATTTTAGGTGTGGGCCTGCTGGTGAGCTGATCCTGTAAAAGATTTTAGGTGAGGGCCTGCTGGTGAGCTGACTGTCTAAAAAATTATATGCGAGGGCCTGCAGCTGAGCTGACCCTGTAAAACATTATATGCATTATATGTGACAAATAAGCATGTTGAGATTCAACCATATAACCTTGTTTGTGGTGCATAGTGTTGAGTGCGAATATTTCGAATATAGTGCTATATATTAGCTATATAGGATATTCGTAAATTTTTTTGCATCTGAAAACATGATTTCTCACTGCTTCTTGCTTGTGGGCTATTGAGTCATTGGCCCACAAGCAACTTAAGCAGGAAGGAATCATGTTTTCATATGGAAAAAAATTTAACGAATATTCAAAAAAACTAATATATAGCAATATAGCGAATATATTCGTTATTTAGAATATTCGTATTTTTTATATTTCCTAATCTGCACAGTTGTTCTCATACTCATCCCCGACAAGCGTCTCCGTCACCATGGGAACGCCTGTGGGTTAGAATATACTATCGGATATGAGTTTTCCCTGAGATTGTGAAAACTCTGATCCGATTGTATATTCTAACACACAGGCGTTCCCATGGTGACTTGGATGCTTGTCGGGGAGGAGTATGCTAACAACTGTACAGTACAGGTTGAAAAAAAACAAAAAAGAATATTCTAAATAACGAATATTTTCCCTATATTGCTATATATCCTTTTTTCAGAATATTCATCATATTCTAAAACAAGAATATATAGTAATATAGCGAATATTCACTAAATACAAACATAGAGCAATTTACCTAATATAGTGCTATAATCTTTTTTTTAAGAGTCTTAATTTTTTTTAAAATCTGAAGTTCAGAAGAGAACAAAAGTTACAACTATAAGAGAAAGAAGATTTCAGCACTATATTAGCTAAATTGATCTATTCTACATTAGTTTTTTCGAATATTCGCTACATAGCAAGAAGCAGGGTGGAATCAATCTTTATATTCGAATTCTAGCCGAAAATCGGGAACGTTATGAATGATCATGTGAGGACATGATCTTATGAAGTAATTGTGTCACGTGTCATGTGCCCTGGTTTCGGTTTCGCATTTGCTACCAGTGGAGTTTGGCAATCTGCCTGAAATAAAATCGGTGATTGACAATGGTGCGAATTTGCTTTAAAAAAGAAGAAAAAGTTATTCTCACTGTAAGTAATATTGTATTATAGCACTGTATTTTATTTCATAGCGCATGCATGGCAGAACAATATTTAGCAACACTAGATAATATACACATATAAATTATTTATATGTAGATTGAGTGTTGCAAAATATTCGTGTATGCGAATAAGAACTACATTGATACTATCTTTTTTTTACTCCACCGCCCGCGCCCCCCCAATATTAGATACTATTTGTGTTACTTCGCAGCACTATGTCAGTAGCATGTACAGTATGTATGGAGAACAGATAAATATCTATCACATGCACATAGCACGTCCATTTTCCTGCCATGCAATATATAGTACACACTATATATCATACACACAATATATATAGATTTAATTTTATGTCCATAAGTTTTTTTTGTCGGACCAAAAGTATTTGCTGGTTCATTTAGCGTTAGCCAGGGTGCACCACGGGGATGTGAACCAGCAGTACACCCAATACCGTACCGTCACTTAACTAGACAGGTACATTGCAGCTTAGCTGGCCAATATCTGATTGCTCAGACCTCACAAACATACAATCGCAATACAATCCGATCTTATAACGGTAACATTAAACCTAATATTTCCCCTTTAAAGACGTAACTACTTTTTGCTTTTTTGTAGAGGATTTTTTTAAAATATTTGTATAATACATTTTTTTCGATTATATGCTTGCATCTTTATCCTTCAGTGCTTTCTGGGGTGTGGATATGCAAAGGACCTGGAAAAGAGATGAGAAAGAGGCCATCGTACGGTCTGTCCGGGCCGAATTAAAATTAAAAAGTGGCATCTGGCACGACCACAAGGCAATAAAAAAAAACGTTGTGCGACCTAAAGCGCACACACCCAGATCGGGTGCCCAGGTACAATGCTTACATGAATTTTGTATCTCTCTCTACAACACTCAGTAATGTATATATTCAGTTATGCTGCTAATCTCTTAACTCAAATTTCTTAACTCATCACGTAATCTTGAAACAAAAGCCATTTTATAAAATAGCTTAACGCATTTAATTGGGTTTACATAACACGTCTCATAAAGCATGTGTGTTAACTCTACTACATCCGTATTTCATTCCTTTTCAAATGATTACTTAATAGCTGGTGTGACATGTACAAAATCTTCAGGTTACATCATACATCTCTACCTCGCTGAGATTAAGCCTGGGATATCTCAACATTCGGGTTAGGAATGTACCTGGCAAAACAAGAGGATCGCCACCGCCCCATCTTTTTGATCACGTGATCCGGGACCCTGTTTTTGGAACCCGCCGAAGCTGCCCCGATACGGAACAAATGATCGGTGATGGTGAGGGGGTTATACCCGAAGCCTGCCGCCAAGGTCCTGATATGGGATGTGAATTGGACAGAAGACAGAGGGCCATGCTGGCTAGTTTTGGTGGAAAGTAGATGGAGGATGAAATGGTCCTGGGCCCAGGTCAATTGCTGACGCTGTAGCCCTTGATGCCTGGAGGTGGCGCGAGTGAATTCGCCTGACCTGAGGAAACCGTAGAAACCAAGGTACATTGCTGCCTTGATGACTAAGCTGCGAGAGGCCCTAAAAGGATGACCATCCAAAGCAGCAGAAAGTCTTCTAAACATTTTACCGGAAACAGGCTGTCTACGGGCAGGGGAGGCATTCCCACTTTTCTGGATTCCCCAGAGTGCAGCCTTGACAGCCTGAATTGAAAAAATTGAACCTCCGCCTGGACTGTAGAGCATGGAGCAGTGCTGGATCCCTGCTAAATACAGTTTGATGCTATTGTAAGAAAGCTTGCGGTGGAGATGGCAATGGGCGATAAAAGCCAATAAGTAGGGTATATCATCCAGAGTACCTTGCGGGTGAGACCTGCAGAATAACTTATAAATTTTGAGGCCGGCTTGGTAATTCCTGGCGGTGTTGGGGGAGAGAGAATGTTGAAGTAGGTTCCTGGCGTGTGAGAGGAGGGATTCTAATCAATCACCAGGGAATTGAAGGCTGGGGGTGGGGACCCCGTGGGATCTGCTTCTGGCATCACCTGGAAAAAAAAGAGGGAAATTAAAGTGGGAAAGAGCATCTGCGGCTACATTCTCAGCCCCTGGAATGTGGTTACAAAATATATGAAAATTATGGGACAGGGAGAGCCACACTAACTTGCGAAGAAGGGACATGATCTTAAGGGATTTCACCCTGCCTTTCAAAATAATGTTGACCAGAGCAAGATTGTCAGTGACAAACATGACAGACGCATTGGCCCACTGGTGTCCCCACACTTGGGCGGCCGCCACAACAGGAAAAATCTCCAGCAGGGAAGAGGAGCTCAGACCTTCGGGATCCAACCAGACTTCATCGGGCCACTGACCAGCCATCCAATGGGTCCCAAAGATGTCAGCGAACCCGCGGGATGCAGCCGCATCAGAAAAAACGGTGGGGGATGACGGCCCCCAAGAAGGTACAAAGAGGGAAACGCCATTCCACCGAGACAGGAATAGTGACCACATGGCCAAGTCTGCCATGGCATGGGTGTCTAGATGGACGATGCTGTCCTGGTCAGGAGCAACTGGAGCAGCCTGGAGGTGAATGCCCTGCCCTGCGGCATGTTCCTGGAGGCGAAATTGAGCCGCCCCAACAAAGATTGAAGCTCAACCCTGGAAAGGAAGCCTGAGGACGTGGCGTGAGAAATCACTGCCCGGCAGCTGGCTAGCTTCTCTTCCGGGAGGCTGGCCTCCATCCGAATGGAATCCAGGATGATGCCCAGGAACGTGACCCTAGTGGCGGGACCCTCAGTCTTGGCGTGGGCCACCGGAACCTGCAGACTAGAGAAATTTGGAGCACAGTATCCAGATTGCCCGACCTGCCGTGCGGACCCTCGATGATCAGGAAATCATCAAGGTAATGGATGATGGTAGGCAAACCACCACGATGAAGGAGGATCCAATGCAAAGCTTTGGCAAATTGGTCGAACAGCCATGGACTACTCTTGGACCCAAACGTGAGCCTGTTCGTAGTAGCGACCGGCCCACTTGAGTTCATAATACCCCCATAGTTGCGGTTCGACAGGAAGGCGCTTGAAGGCATCAGTGATATCCGCCTTTGCCAACCAAGAACCCCTTCCAGAGAGCACGATGGACTTAATTGCCTCATCAATAGAGGAATATTGCATTAAGAACTCCTCTGATGGAATGAGAGAATTGAGACTGGGTGTGGCAGAAGCATGAGGAGCGGAAAGATAGTAAATTAAGCACTTTTTATTGGACGATTTTTTAGAGACCAGACCAATCGGGTTGATGCGCCAGGAAGGAAAGGGGATAACATCAAGCGGGCTAATGAGGAACCCCTTATCGACCTCCGTCAGGAGCAACTCCTCAACCGCCACCGGGTCTCCAGTGGCAGACCGCAAGTTGCCGTCCTCCCAAGAGGTCTGAGGAAGGGCAATGAGGCCTGTGTGCCTTCCGTAAAACTGGACAACAGGAACTGGACGAACCCCCTGTCAGGATGGTCCTGCAGAAGGACACTGAGTAGCTCGACATTAATGTCGGCTAGTCAGGACTGCTTGGCCGACCACTTGGGACAGGCAGAACGAGGATGAGCCCTGAAACACAAGGAGCACATGTGGAGAGTAGGGATGAGCGAACTCGAACTGTATAGTTCGGGTTCGTACCGAATTTTGGGGTGTCCGTGACACGGACCCGAACCCGGACATTTTCGTAAAAGTCAGGGTTCGGGTTCGGTGTTCGTCGCTTTCTTGGCGCTTTTGTGACGCTTTCTTGGCGCTTTTTGAAAGGCTGCAAAGCAGCCAATCAACAAGCGTCATACTACTTGCCCCAAGAGGCCATCACAGCCATGCCTACTATTGGCATGGCTGTGATTGGCCAGAGCACCATGTGACCCAGCCTCTATTTAAGCTGGAGTCACATAGCGCCGCCCGTCACTCTGCTCTGATTAGCGTAGGGAGAGGTTGCGGCTGCGACAGTAGGGCGAGATTAGGCAGATTAACTCCTCCAAAGGACTTGATTATTGATCGATCTGCAGCTGTGGGTCATTGAGCTGCTGATACTCAATTGCTCACTGTTTTTAGGCTGCCCAGACCGTTTGTCAGTCACATTTTTCTGGGGTGATCGGCGGCCATTTTGTGTCTTGTGGTGCGCCAGCACAAGCTGCGACCAAGTGCATTTAACCCTCAATGGTGTGGTTGTTTTTTGGCTAAAGCCTACATCAGGGTGAAGCTGTCACACCAAGTGCATTTAACCAGCAATAGTCTGTTTATTTTTTGGCCATATACTACATCAGGGGCAAGCTGCGCCTGTCACCAAGTGCATTTAACCCTCAATGGTGTGGTTGTTTTTTGGCTAAAGCCTACATCAGGGTGAAGCTGTCACACCAAGTGCATTTAACCAGCAATAGTCTGTTTATTTTTTGGCCATATACTACATCAGGGGCAAGCTGCGCCCGTCACCAAGTGCATTTAACCCTCAATGGTGTGGTTGTTTTTTGGCTAAAGCCTACATCAGGGTGAAGCTGTCACACCAAGTGCATTTAACCAGCAATAGTCTGTTTATTTTTTGGCCATATACTACATCAGGGGCAAGCTGCGCCCGTCACCAAGTGCATTTAACCCTCAGTAGTGTGGTTGGTCAAGCTATCACACCAAGTGCATTTAACCAGCAATAGTCTGTTCATTTTTTGGCCATATACTAAATCAGGGGCAAGCTGCGCCTGTCACCAAGTGCATTTAACCAGCAATAGTCTGTTCATTTTTTGGCCATATACTACATCAGGGGCAAGCTGCGCCCGTCACCAAGTGCATTTAACCCTCAGTAGTGTGGTTGGTCAAGCTGTGACACCAAGTGCATTTAACCAGCAATAGTCTGTTCATTTTTTGGCCATATACTACATCAGGGGCAAGCTGCGCCCGTCACCAAGTGCATTTAACCCTCAGTAGTGTGGTTGGTCAAGCTATCACACCAAGTGCATTTAACCAGCAATAGTCTGTTCATTTTTTGGCCATATACTAAATCAGGGGCAAGCTGCGCCCGTCACCAAGTGCATTTAACCAGCAATAGTCTGTTCATTTTTTGGCCATATACTACATCAGGGGCAAGCTGCGCCCGTCACCAAGTGCATTTAACCCTCAGTAGTGTGGTTGGTCAAGCTATCACACCAAGTGCATTTAACCAGCAATAGTCTGTTCATTTCTTGGCCATATACTAAATCAGGGGCAAGCTGCGCATGTCACCAAGTGCATTTAACCAGCAATAGTCTGTTCATTTTTTGGCCATATACTACATCAGGGGCAAGCTGCGCCCGTCACCAAGTGCATTTAACCCTCAGTAGTGTGGTTCATCAAGCTGTGACACCAAGTGCATTTAACCAGCAATAGTCTGTTCATTTTTTGGCCATATACTACATCAGGGGCAAGCTGCGCCCGTCACCAAGTGCATTTAACCAGCAATAGTGTGGTTATTTTTTGGCCATATCCCAGTCTAATTCTGTCACTAAATCCATACCGGTCACCCAGCTCCTAAATACTAGGCCTCAAATTTATATCCCGCTAAATCTGTCGTTACCGCTGTACTGTTGTGGCTGGGCAAGTTATTTAGTGTCCGTCAAAGCACATTTTTTGTTCAGGGTTGAAATACAATTCCCAATTTAGCAATTTCATAATTTAGTGGTTTCTGCTATATCAGAGCTATTTGAAATCTATCCCTAAAAGGGTATATAATATTCAAGGTGCACATAGGGTCATTCAGAATAACTTCACACACACGCTACTGTGCATTTCCAAGTCCAATTCTGTTAGTAAATCCATACCGGTCACCCAGCGCCTAAATACTAGGCCTCAAATTTATATCCCGCTAAATCTCTCGTTACCGCTGTCCTGTTGTGGCTGGGAAAGTTATTTAGTGTCCGTCAAAGCACATTTTTTGTTCTGGGTTGAAATACAATTCCCAATTTAGCAATTTCATAATTTAGTGGTTTCTGCTATATCAGAGCTATTTGAAATCTATCCCTAAAAGGGTATATAATATTCAAGGTGCACATAGGGTCATTCAGAATAACTTCACACACACGCTACTGTGCATTTCCAAGTCCAATTCTGTTAGTAAATCCATACCGGTCACCTAGCGCCTAAATACTAGGCCTCAAATTTATATCCCGCTAAATCTCTCGTTACCGCTGTCCTGTTGTGGCTGGGAAAGTTATTTAGTGTCCGTCAAAGCACATTTTTTGTTCTGGGTTGAAATACAATTCCCAATTTAGCAATTTCATAATTTAGTGGTTCCTGCTATATCAGAGCTATTTGAAATCTATCCCTAAAAGGGTATATAATATTTAAGGTGCACATAGGGTCATTCAGAATAACTTCACACACACGCTACTGTGCATTTCCAAGTCCAATTCTGTTAGTAAATCCATACCGGTCACCCAGCGCCTAAATACTAGGCCTCAAATTTATATCCCGCTAAATCTCTCGTTACCGCTGTCCTGTTGTGGCTGGGAAAGTTATTTAGTGTCCGTCAAAGCACATTTTTTGTTCTGGGTTGAAATACAATTCCCAATTTAGCAATTTCATAATTTAGTGGTTCCTGCTATATCAGAGCTATTTGAAATCTATCCCTAAAAGGGTATATAATATTCAAGGTGCACATAGGGTCATTCAGAATAACTTCACACACACGCTACTGTGCATTTCCAAGTCCAATTCTGTTAGTAAATCCATACCGGTCACCCAGCGCCTAAATACTAGGCCTCAAATTTATATCCCGCTAAATCTCTCGTTACCGCTGTCCTGTTGTGGCTGGGAAAGTTATTTAGTGTCCGTCAAAGCACATTTTTTGTTCTGGGTTGAAATACAATTCCCAATTTAGCAATTTCATAATTTAGTGGTTCCTGCTATATCAGAGCTATTTGAAATCTATCCCTAAAAGGGTATATAATATTCAAGGTGCACATAGGGTCATTCAGAATAACTTCACACACACGCTACTGTGCATTTCCAAGTCCAATTCTGTTAGTAAATCCATACCGGTCACCCAGCGCCTAAATACTAGGCCTCAAATTTATATCCCGCTGAATTTGAATACAATACATTGGGCCAAATAATATTTTTGTTGTTGTGGTGAACCATAACAATGAGGAAAACATCTAGTAAGGGACGCGGACGTGGACATGGTCGTGGTGGTGTTAGTGGACCCTCTGGTGCTGGGAGAGGACGTGGCCGTTCTGCCACATCCACACGTCCTAGTGTACCAACTACCTCAGGTCCCAGTAGCCGCCAGAATTTACAGCGATATATGGTGGGGCCCAATGCCGTTCTAAGGATGGTAAGGCCTGAGCAGGTACAGGCATTAGTCAATTGGGTGGCCGACAGTGGATCCAGCACGTTCACATTATCTCCCACCCAGTCTTCTGCAGAAAGCGCACAGATGGCGCCTGAAAACCAACCCCATCAGTCTGTCACATCACCCCCATGCATACCAGGGAAACTGTCTCAGCCTCAAGTTATGCAGCAGTCTCTTATGCTGTTTGAAGACTCCGCTGGCAGGGTTTCCCAAGGGCATCCACCTAGCCCTTCCCCAGCGGTGAAAGACATAGAATGCACTGACGCACAACCACTTATGTTTCCTGATGATGAGGACATGGGAATACCACCTCAGCATGTCTCTGATGATGACGAAACACAGGTGCCAACTGCTGCGTCTTTCTGCAGTGTGCAGACTGAACAGGAGGTCAGGGATCAAGACTGGGTGGAAGACGATGCAGGGGACGATGAGGTCCTAGACCCCACATGGAATGAAGGTCGTGCCACTGACTTTCACAGTTCGGAGGAAGAGGCAGTGGTGAGACCGAGCCAACAGCGTAGCAAAAGAGGGAGCAGTGGGCAAAAGCAGAACACCCGCCGCCAAGAGACTCCGCCTGCTACTGACCGCCGCCATCTGGGACCGAGCACCCCAAAGGCAGCTTCAAGGAGTTCCCTGGCATGGCACTTCTTCAAACAATGTGCTGACGACAAGACCCGAGTGGTTTGCACGCTGTGCCATCAGAGCCTGAAGCGAGGCATTAACGTTCTGAACCTGAGCACAACCTGCATGACCAGGCACCTGCATGCAAAGCATGAACTGCAGTGGAATAAACACCTTAAAACCAAGGAAGTCACTCAGGCTCCCCCTGCTACCTCTTCTGCTGCTGCCGCCTCGGCCTCTTCTGCTGCTGCCGCCTCGGCCTCTTCCTCCGCCTCTGGAGGAACGTTGGCACCTGCCGCCCAGCAAACAGGGGATGTACCACCAACACCACCACCACCACCTCTGTCACCAAGCGTCTCAACCATGTCACACGGCAGCGTTCAGCTCTCCATCTCACAAACATTTGAGAGAAAGCGTAAATTCCCACCTAGCCACCCTCGATCCCTGGCCCTGAATGCCAGCATTTCTAAACTACTGGCCTATGACGCCGTTATCAGCGTTACAATACCACTTCTATGTCTCCTTGAGAAAACACTTAGGGCGATGATGCAAGAGGAGGTGGCCCAGGAGGAAGAGGAGGAGGAGGAAGAGGGGTCATTTTTAGCACTTTCAGGCCAGTCTCTTCGAAGTGACTCAGAGGGAGGTTTTTGGCAACAGCAGAGGCCAGGTACAAATGTGGCCAGACAGGGCCCACTACTGGAGGACGAGGAGGACGAGGATGAGGAGGAGGTGGAGGAGGATGAGGATGAAGCATGGTCACAGCGGGGTGGCACCCAACGCAGCTCGGGTCCATCACTGGTGCGTGGCTGGGGGGAAAGGCAGGACGATGACGATACGCCTCCCACAGAGGACAGCTTGTCCTTACCCCTGGGCAGCCTGGCACACATGAGCGACTACATGCTGCAGTGCCTGCGCAACGACAGCAGAGTTGCCCACATTTTAACCTGTGCGGACTACTGGGTTGCCACCCTGCTGGATCCACGCTACAAAGACAATGTGCCCACCTTACTTCCTGCACTGGAGCGTGATAGGAAGATGCGCGAGTACAAGCGCACGTTGGTAGACGCGCTACTGAGAGCATTCCCAAATGTCACAGGGGAACAAGTGGAAGCCCAAGGCCAAGGCAGAGGAGGAGCAAGAGGTCGCCAAGGCAGCTGTGTCAATGCCAGCTCCTCTGAGGGCAGGGTTAGCATGGCAGAGATGTGGAAAACTTTTGTCAACACGCCACAGCTAACTGCACCACCACCTGATACGCAACGTGTTAGCAGGAGGCAACATTTCACTAACATGGTGGAACAGTACATGTGCACACCCCTCCACGTACTGACTGATGGTTCGGCCCCATTCAACTTCTGGGTCTCTAAATTGTCCACGTGGCCAGAGTTAGCCTTTTATGCCTTGGAGGTGCTGGCCTGCCCGGCGGCCAGCGTTTTGTCTGAACGTGTATTCAGCACGGCAGGGCAGGGGGCGTCATTACAGACAAACGCAGCCGCCTGTCTACAGCCAATGTGGACAAGCTGACGTTCATAAAAATGAACCAGGCATGGATCCCACAGGATCTGTCCGTCCCTTGTCCAGATTAGACATTAACTACCTCCCCTTAACCATATATTATTGGACTCCAGGGCACTTCCTCATTCAATCCTATTTTTATTTTCATTTTACCATTATATTGCGAGGCTACCCAAAGTTGAATGAACCTCTCCTCTGTCTGGGTGCCGGGGCCTAAATATATGCCAATGGACTGTTCCAATGTTGGGTGACGTGAAGCCTGATTCTCTGCTATGACATGCAGACTGATTCTCTGCTGACATGAAGCCAGATCCTCTGTTACGGGACCTCTCTCCTCTGCCTGGGTGCTGGGCCTAAATTTATGAAAATGGACTCTTACAGTGGTGGGTGACGTGAAGCCTGATTCTCTGCTATGATATGAAGACTGATTCTCTGCTGACATGAAGCCAGATTGTCTGTTACGGGACCTCTCTCCTCTGCCTGGGTGCTGGGCCTAAATATATGCCAATGGACTGTTGCAGTGGTGGCTGACGTGAAGCCTCATTCTCTGCTATGACATGCAGACTGATTCTCTGCTGACATGAAGCCAGATTGTCTGTTACGGGACCTCTCTCCTCTGCCTGGGTGCTGGGCCTAAACTTATGAAAATGGACTCTTACAGTGGTGGGTGACGTGAAGCCTCATTCTCTGCTATGACATGCAGACTAATTCTCTGCTGACATGAAGCCAGATTGTCTGTTACGGGACCTCTCTCCTCTGCCTGTGTGCTGGGCCTAAATATATGCCAATGGACTGTTGCAGTGGTGGCTGACGTGAAGCCTCATTCTCTGCTATGACATGCAGACTGATTCTCTGCTGACATGAAGCCAGATCCTCTGTTACGGGACCTCTCTCCTCTGCCTGGGTGCTGGGCCTAAATTTATGAAAATGGACTCTTACAGTGGTGGGTGACGTGAAGCCTGATTCTCTGCTATGACATGAAGACTGATTCTCTGCTGACATGAAGCCAGATTGTCTGTTACGGGACCTCTCTCCTCTGCCTGGGTGCTGGGCCTAAATATATGCCAATGGACTGTTGCAGTGGTGGCTGACGTGAAGCCTCATTCTCTGCTATGACATGCAGACTAATTCTCTGCTGACATGAAGCCAGATTGTCTGTTACGGGACCTCTCTCCTCTGCCTGTGTGCTGGGCCTAAATATATGCCAATGGACTGTTGCAGTGGTGGCTGACGTGAAGCCTCATTCTCTGCTATGACATGCAGACTGATTCTCTGCTGACATGAAGCCAGATTGTCTGTTACGGGACCTCTCTCCTCTGCCTGGGTGCTGGGCCTAAATATATGCCAATGGACTGTTGCAGTGGTGGCTGACGTGAAGCCTCATTCTCTGCTATGACATGCAGACTAATTCTCTGCTGACATGAAGCCAGATTCTCTGTTACGGGACCTCTCTCCTCTGCCTGGGTGCTGGGCCTAAACTTATGAAAATGGACTCTTACAGTGGTGGGTGACGTGAAGCCTCATTCTCTGCTATGACATGCAGACTAATTCTCTGCTGACATGAAGCCAGATTGTCTGTTACGGGACCTCTCTCCTCTGCCTGGGCCTAAATTTATGACAATGGACTGTTGCAGTGGTGGGTGACGTGAAGCCTGATTCTCTGCTATGACATGCAGACTGATTCTCTGCTGACATGAAGCCAGATTGTCTGTTACGGGACCTCTCTCCTCTGCCTGGGTGCTGGGCCTAAACTTATGAAAATGGACTCTTACAGTGGTGGGTGACGTGAAGCCTCATTCTCTGCTATGACATGCAGACTAATTCTCTGCTGACATGAAGCCAGATTGTCTGTTACGGGACCTCTCTCCTCTGCCTGGGTGCTGGGCCTAAATATATGCCAATGGACTGTTGCAGTGGTGGCTGACGTGAAGCCTGATTCTCTGCTATGACATGCAGACTGATTCTCTGCTGACATGAAGCCAGATTCTCTGTTACGGGACCTCTCTCCTCTGCCTGTGTGCTGGGCCTAAATATATGCCAATGGACTGTTGCAGTGGTGGCTGACGTGAAGCCTGATTCTCTGCTATGACATGCAGACTAATTCTCTGCTGACATGAAGACAGATTCTCTGTTACGGGACCTCTCTCCTCTGCCTGTGTGCTGGGCCTAAATATATGCCAATGGACTGTTGCAGTGGTGGCTGACGTGAAGCCTCATTCTCTGCTATGACATGCAGACTAATTCTCTGCTGACATGAAGCCAGATTGTCTGTTACGGGACCTCTCTCCTCTGCCTGGGTGCTGGGCCTAAATTTATGACAATGGACTGTTGCAGTGGTGGGTGACGTGAAGCCTGATTCTCTGCTATGACATGCAGACTGATTCTCTGCTGACATGAAGCCAGATTGTCTGTTACGGGACCTCTCTCCTCTGCCTGTGTGCTGGGCCTAAATATATGCCAATGGACTGTTGCAGTGGTGGCTGACGTGAAGCCTCATTCTCTGCTATGACATGCAGACTAATTCTCTGCTGACATGAAGCCAGATTGTCTGTTTCGGGACCTCTCTCCTCTGCCTGTGTGCTGGGCCTAAATTTATGACAATGGACTGTTGCAGTGGTGGCTGACGTGAAGCCTGATTCTCTGCTATGACATGAAGACTGATTCTCTGCTGACATGAAGCTAGATTCTCTGTTACGGGACCTCTCTCCTCTGCCTGGGTGCTGGGCCTAAATATATGCCAATGGACTGTTGCAGTGGTGGCTGACGTGAAGCCTCATTCTCTGCTATGACATGCAGACTAATTCTCTGCTGACATGAAGCCAGATCCTCTGTTACGGGACCTCTCTCCTCTGCCTGGGTGCTGGGCCTAAATATATGCCAATGGACTGTTGCAGTGGTGGCTGACGTGAAGCCTCATTCTCTGCTATGACATGCAGACTAATTCTCTGCTGACATGAAGCCAGATTGTCTGTTTCGGGACCTCTCTCCTCTGCCTGGGTGCTGGGCCTAAATTTATGACAATGGACTGTTGCAGTGGTGGCTGACGTGAAGCCTGATTCTCTGCTATGACATGAAGACTGATTCTCTGCTGACATGAAGCTAGATTCTCTGTTACGGGACCTCTCTCCTCTGCCTGGGTGCTGGGCCTAAATATATGCCAATGGACTGTTGCAGTGGTGGCTGACGTGAAGCCTCATTCTCTGCTATGACATGCAGACTAATTCTCTGCTGACATGAAGCCAGATTGTCTGTTACGGGACCTCTCTCCTCTGCCTGGGTGCTGGGCCTAAATATATGCCAATGGACTGTTGCAGTGGTGGCTGACGTGAAGCCTCATTCTCTGCTATGACATGCAGACTAATTCTCTGCTGACATGAAGCCAGATTGTCTGTTACGGGACCTCTCTCCTCTGCCTGTGTGCTGGGCCTAAATATATGCCAATGGACTGTTGCAGTGGTGGCTGACGTGAAGCCTCATTCTCTGCTATGACATGCAGACTGATTCTCTGCTGACATGAAGCCAGATTGTCTGTTACGGGACCTCTCTCCTCTGCCTGGGTGCTGGGCCTAAATATATGCCAATGGACTGTTGCAGTGGTGGCTGACGTGAAGCCTCATTCTCTGCTATGACATGCAGACTAATTCTCTGCTGACATGAAGCCAGATTCTCTGTTACGGGACCTCTCTCCTCTGCCTGGGTGCTGGGCCTAAACTTATGAAAATGGACTCTTACAGTGGTGGGTGACGTGAAGCCTCATTCTCTGCTATGACATGCAGACTAATTCTCTGCTGACATGAAGCCAGATTGTCTGTTACGGGACCTCTCTCCTCTGCCTGGGCCTAAATTTATGACAATGGACTGTTGCAGTGGTGGGTGACGTGAAGCCTGATTCTCTGCTATGACATGCAGACTGATTCTCTGCTGACATGAAGCCAGATTGTCTGTTACGGGACCTCTCTCCTCTGCCTGGGTGCTGGGCCTAAACTTATGAAAATGGACTCTTACAGTGGTGGGTGACGTGAAGCCTCATTCTCTGCTATGACATGCAGACTAATTCTCTGCTGACATGAAGCCAGATTGTCTGTTACGGGACCTCTCTCCTCTGCCTGGGTGCTGGGCCTAAATATATGCCAATGGACTGTTGCAGTGGTGGCTGACGTGAAGCCTCATTCTCTGCTATGACATGCAGACTAATTCTCTGCTGACATGAAGCCAGATCCTCTGTTACGGGACCTCTCTCCTCTGCCTGGGTGCTGGGCCTAAATTTATGAAAATGGACTCTTACAGTGGTGGGTGACGTGAAGCCTCATTCTCTGCTATGACATGCAGACTAATTCTCTGCTGACATGAAGCCAGATTGTCTGTTACGGGACCTCTCTCCTCTGCCTGGGTGCTGGGCCTAAATATATGCCAATGGACTGTTGCAGTGGTGGCTGACATGAAGCCTCATTCTCTGCTATGACATGCAGACTAATTCTCTGCTGACATGAAGCCAGATTGTCTGTTACGGGACCTCTCTCCTCTGCCTGTGTGCTGGGCCTAAATATATGCCAATGGACTGTTGCAGTGGTGGCTGACGTGAAGCCTCATTCTCTGCTATGACATGCAGACTGATTCTCTGCTGACATGAAGCCAGATTGTCTGTTACGGGACCTCTCTCCTCTGCCTGGGTGCTGGGCCTAAATATATGCCAATGGACTGTTGCAGTGGTGGCTGACGTGAAGCCTCATTCTCTGCTATGACATGCAGACTAATTCTCTGCTGACATGAAGCCAGATTGTCTGTTACGGGACCTCTCTCCTCTGCCTGGGCCTAAATTTATGACAATGGACTGTTGCAGTGGTGGCTGACGTGAAGCCTCATTCTCTGCTATGACATGCAGACTGATTCTCTGCTGACATGAAGCCAGATTGTCTGTTACGGGACCTCTCTCCTCTGCCTGTGTGCTGGGCCTAAATATATGCCAATGGACTGTTGCAGTGGTGGCTGACGTGAAGCCTCATTCTCTGCTATGACATGCAGACTGATTCTCTGCTGACATGAAGCCAGATTGTCTGTTACGGGACCTCTCTCCTCTGCCTGGGTGCTGGGCCTAAATATATGCCAATGGACTGTTGCAGTGGTGGGTGACGTGAAGCCTCATTCTCTGCTATGACATGCAGACTAATTCTCTGCTGACATGAAGCCAGATTGTCTGTTACGGGACCTCTCTCCTCTGCCTGGGCCTAAATTTATGACAATGGACTGTTGCAGTGGTGGGTGACGTGAAGCCTGATTCTCTGCTATGACATGCAGACTGATTCTCTGCTGACATGAAGCCAGATTGTCTGTTACGGGACCTCTCTCCTCTGCCTGGGTGCTGGGCCTAAACTTATGAAAATGGACTCTTACAGTGGTGGGTGACGTGAAGCCTCATTCTCTGCTATGACATGCAGACTAATTCTCTGCTGACATGAAGCCAGATTGTCTGTTACGGGACCTCTCTCCTCTGCCTGGGTGCTGGGCCTAAATATATGCCAATGGACTGTTGCAGTGGTGGCTGACGTGAAGCCTGATTCTCTGCTATGACATGCAGACTGATTCTCTGCTGACATGAAGCCAGATTCTCTGTTACGGGACTTCTCTCCTCTGCCTGTGTGCTGGGCCTAAATATATGCCAATGGACTGTTGCAGTGGTGGCTGACGTGAAGCCTGATTCTCTGCTATGACATGCAGACTAATTCTCTGCTGACATGAAGACAGATTCTCTGTTACGGGACCTCTCTCCTCTGCCTGTGTGCTGGGCCTAAATATATGCCAATGGACTGTTGCAGTGGTGGCTGACGTGAAGCCTCATTCTCTGCTATGACATGCAGACTAATTCTCTGCTGACATGAAGCCAGATTGTCTGTTACGGGACCTCTCTCCTCTGCCTGGGTGCTGGGCCTAAATTTATGACAATGGACTGTTGCAGTGGTGGGTGACGTGAAGCCTGATTCTCTGCTATGACATGCAGACTGATTCTCTGCTGACATGAAGCCAGATTGTCTGTTACGGGACCTCTCTCCTCTGCCTGTGTGCTGGGCCTAAATATATGCCAATGGACTGTTGCAGTGGTGGCTGACGTGAAGCCTCATTCTCTGCTATGACATGCAGACTAATTCTCTGCTGACATGAAGCCAGATCCTCTGTTACGGGACCTCTCTCCTCTGCCTGGGTGCTGGGCCTAAATTTATGAAAATGGACTCTTACAGTGGTGGGTGACGTGAAGCCTGATTCTCTGCTATGACATGAAGACTGATTCTCTGCTGACATGAAGCCAGATTCTCTGTTACGGGACCTCTCTCCTCTGCCTGGGTGCTGGGCCTAAATATATGCCAATGGACTGTTGCAGTGGTGGCTGACGTGAAGCCTCATTCTCTGCTATGACATGCAGACTAATTCTCTGCTGACATGAAGCCAGATTCTCTGTTACGGAACCTCTCTCCTCTGCCTGGGTTCCGGGGCCTAAATATCTGAGAATGGACTGTTCCAGTGGTGGGTGACGGGAAGTTAGATTCTCTGCTATGGGACCTCTCTCCAATTGATTTTGGTTAATTTTTATTTATTTAATTTTTATTTTAATTCATTTCCCTATCCACATTTGTTTGCAGGGGATTTACCTACATGTTGCTGCCTTTTGCAGCCCTCTAGCCCTTTCCTGGGCTGTTTTACAGCCTTTTTAGTGCCGAAAAGTTCGGGTCCCCATTGACTTCAATGGGGTTCGGGTTCGGGACGAAGTTCGGATCGGGTTCGGATCCCGAACCCGAACATTTTCGGGAAGTTCGGCCGAACTTCTCGAACCCGAACATCCAGGTGTTCGCTCAACTCTAGTGGAGAGCCCTGCAGCTGTTGAAGGCCATCCGTCCGCATTGAAGTTATTACAGACCTGGCTCCTACACTATAGGGCGACCAAGCTTGTCAACCCCGGAGGTGCCCGGTTGGGAGCCCGAGGGTCCTGGCAGGGACCTAGCCTGGATGGGCAAAATAATCTTCAAAAGAAAAAACAAAAGCGGGCAGCACTAACCAATTTGTAGAAAAGGTATTCTTTAATCCAGAGCAGGAGGGGGGTGCATAGAGTGCAAACACAGCATCAAGCGACAGCCGTTTCGTGCGTATGTGCGCGTCTTCGGGCTTTCCACCATTGAAAAGGGGTCACAGCACCTATAAGTGTGCACAGGAAGCCGCATCATCGCAGTAATTACTTACTTAGTCAACACCTGAGGTTCAACAACGAACGACAGGGATTGTTAGTCGAGGGCGGGACCCCTTCACTGGTGTAAAGTGCATGTGCAAATACATCACCAATAAAAACAATATAAGTACGTAAAATACAATTAATACAAGAATGCTTCATTACAAAAATACACTCATGTCTATTTTTTCGTTTAATCCCAGCGGACCCAATGCATCTCTACGTAGGATCCACCTAGTTTCTCTTCTCAGAAACTCCCTCTCTCTGTCACCACCTCTCTCAGTGCGATTAACTATTTCAAGACCGGCAAAGGTTAATACGCTAGGATTTCCATTATGTACCCTGTTCACATGATCTATTAACCGCGGGACCCCCTTCCCTGTTTTTAAGGAGTTCAGGTGTTCACGGAATCTTTCAAATAAACAGCGGATGGTTTTACCAATGTAGAAGCGTCCGCATCTACATAAAATAATATAAACCACAAATTTGCTGCGGCAGGTAATAAGTGGAAAAACTTTGTGTACTATCCCTGCAATAGAGATCACTTACAATTGGGAATTAAAGCTGCAGAAGGAACAGCTTCTGCAACTCCTATTCCCCTTTGGTCTCTATTCAGACAGCCAAGTGAAGCGTTTTTTTCTGTAGTGACTGGTTACTACTTGATCACGTATTGTGGGACACTTTCTAAATGCTATCACTGGTTTTGTGTCTTTAAGTTGTTTTAGTAATTCATCCCTCACTAAAATATTCCAGTTTTTTCCTATGACCTGTTTTATTCTCTTCCATAGGACTGAATTTAAAGGAGAAAGCAAAAGGGGGGGGGGGGGATTTGTTGCAGTTGTACCCTCCCTCAATTTGGTCTCATGTACCCTTGACGCTTTTAGCATCGCTTCATTTAACAAATCTGAGGGATAACCTCTGCGTCTCAGCCTCTCACGCAAATCCAGCGCCTGTTTTTCATAGCTCATTGGGGTAGTATTTATACGCGCAAGTCGTCTAAATTGGCCATAAGGCACCAATTTTTTCACTGTATTTGGGTGATAACTAGAGAAGTGGAGGAGGGAGTTGGCGGCGGTCGGCTTACGAAATCCCTCCTTTACCAACTCCCCCCCCACCACAGACACCAACACATCCAGGAACTCGATTTTATTGCCCCCAAAATGGTAAGTAAAACGCATATGCATGTCATTCTGTACATTCAGATGTTCCACAAAATCCTGAAACTGTGCCTCATCGCTGGACCATATGATGAAAATATCGTCCACGAATCTATAATAGGCATGTATATGTTTCAAAAATGCTAGCCTGGATGGGGTTGACAGTGTTGGGACACCAGTTGGAGGAGTGGAATATGGACTGGAATATGGTACACAAAGGAGCCCTGAGGCCCACAAAGTGGCGGCAGAATAGCTCCATATCGATGTTGGCCCAATTGGTGGCGAACTGTAACTGGACCAGCTCAGCCGCAGCCTTTGCCGAGAAGGAGCGGTGATAGTCGTAGAACGACGAGCTGCCATACTTATGACCCAGGTCAGTGATGAGGTACAGGTAGGTATCTAACTCGTCCCTTCTTGCGGGCTGAGCTGAACAAAGGATGGCCCTGAAAAGGCTAAAAGCCAGTACAAACTCAGGGATTGAGAGCTTCCTATTGAGTCACCCGTCCTTGGCCTTGAGCATGAGTGAAACATCACCACAGTTGATCACCCTGTTCTCGGGCACGTCTTGAGAGGCGATGAGAATGGACGCCAAGTTCACGTCCTTCCCTGACAGAATGTCTTTTCTGATACAGTCGGGAATGAACTGCGAAGGCGCCACCTGGGGGCTGAGCCCGAGAGTACCTGATGAAAAGACCTGCGAAGCAGTGGGAACTGCCAGAGGGTTTAATGCCTGGGGGGGCCCGAGATTCCAGCACCGTCACCCTGGACTGCACGTCCGCTACCGAGATGACCAGGGAGTCGATGGTAGACTGTAGCTGGGACAGTGACTGCTGGATGGATGTAAACCCCGACTGGACATCAGACGGACTTGGGATGGTCATCAGTAGTTTATACAATTCCACCTTACGAGCGGAGGACGGGTGTGGAATCCCTCTCCTGTTGAGTTCCGCCACCAGCTTCGGATCATCCAACTTCTCTAGGACATTGGGCCGGACTGGCCTGACACTGAAGACTCTGGAACTGACATGGTGTCATCCATGTCCGAGGCCCGTGACATGCTTGGACCTGTAGAGGAAAAAAGACACCCCTGGATGACAAAGTCTGTATGGGAGGTAGAACAATCGGAGCCGTGAGGAGAGAGGCCCGGGGAAAACCTGGAAACGTACCTGAGATTGCTAGAAAAAGCCTGAAAAAGACATATAACAAACCCGAACCTGGGCAACGTGTCGGATGAAGCTGCCGGCTATAACCTGGAAGAGAAAGGGGGGAACATGCAGAGTGACCGGGGACCGGACGGTACTGGTCGATGAAATGAAACCCGCGCGCGCCGAGAATGAGTGAGCGTAGGCAGCTAGGGTGTGCTGAAGGTAGAGAATGGGTCGGACTGGCCAGGAATGGAAGAACTACCCCGCAGGCGACAGGAGTGACTGAACCAGGACAGAACTACAGGAAGTTGTGGAGCGACCCCTGCACCCTGGGGGACCGAAGCCACAACTGGGGGGCCCTAAAGAGAGATTTGAGCGAAGATCCGTGGAGCCTAGGTGACCTGAGGTGAGGATGGGTGGACGATCTGAAGGAGGGAGATGAATGAACGCAGCCAGCGTGAGCGAACGGGGTGTGCCTAGCTGAGGGGCGAGAAATACGGACCAGACCGAACCAGGAAGTGCGGCACTGAGGTGAGAATGGCAGGAGTGACGACGGACGGAGCCTGAGCGAACCAGGGGAAATGACACGAGGTGGACTCAGAAATACTTACCCACGTGGCCAGGTGGCGGACAGCAGAGAAGAGTGGACGAGGCCTCAGCGAACCCGGAAGATGATAGCCAGAACCTGGGCGAACCTATGCGACGGCGAACCTGGGAGAACCAGGACAGGTGAGATATGCATGGACAGACCGGACCTGGATGTACCAGGCTGACAAGGTGAACAGAGCCTGGGCAAACCAGGACGACACTAATAGTGAGAGACGAGGCCTGGCAAACCAGCCAAACTGGAGCGGACCGAACCAGGGTGCGCTAGGAGGAGGTGTCATCACAGGGGACTGAGACTGAGGAACTCGATCACAGGAGGACAAGAACAGGACGAGGCGGAAGGACAAGACAAACAGAGAGGACAAGCCTGGGCGATCAAGGCGGACAGAGGTAAAACGAGCCTGGGCAATCCAGGCAGACAGAGGTAGAACGACCCTGGGCGAACCAGGCAGACAGAGGTAGAACGAGCCTGGGCGATCCAGGCGGACAGAGGTAGAACGTGCCTGGGCAATCCAGGCGGACATAGGTAGAACGAGCCTGGGCAATCCAGGCGGACAGAGGTAGAACGAGCCTGGGCGATCCAGGCGGACAGAGGTAGAACGAGCCTGGGCAATCCAGGCGGACAGAGGTAGAACGAGCCTGGGCGATCCAGGCAGACAGAGGTAGAACGAGCCTGGGCGATCCAGGCGGACAAAAGGTAGACAGACAGGATGACCCCCAAACCTTTACCGGAACTGGCGGACAGACTGCCACATGATGAAACCCACAGCAAGTGAAACACGAGAATGCTAGATCTGACCTGGTGACACATACAATGATGCAAACCAAAGAAGACAGGGAAAAAATTAGAAAATAAAAAATAAGAAAATGTATATATGACGAACAATATGGCCACGGCACGATCTCCCGGCTGACTGGCTGTATTCTGAAAAACTGCCTAGCTGTGCACTGGAACACGGGGGTTACCTTGCACCAGCTGGCAGATTGACAAACAGAACCAGGCGGAACATGGGACCGTGCCGGAGCCGTAAAGGCCGTGAGCACACAGCACGAGGAGCCGCAGGCAGCAGAAAGACAAGCGGCGACTAATATTCCAAGTGTGTTAAGTTACTCACCTAGAACAACATATACTTGGCCGTGATCGAAACAGGGCGACCCTGATCTTCCCAAGATGGCTATTTGAAGAAATGTGGCTATAGTGACAACTGTTATGCAGGGGTTAATATAAACGTGTGTGGATTCGGATAAAAAAAAAAACGTGATGCCGACAACCCAAAGTAAATATGGCATAATTCCTAACCATAGGCCTCATGGAACCTTCACATAAAGGAGAGGGAGAAAAAAAACCACAGGACTGCCGATGCAGTGTAATATAGTGCTCCTCGGCGTGCATTCCATACTGGAACGCACGCCGACTCGCGACCGGAAGTAGCGCTGCTAGGAGAGCAGATGCGGGCGCCGGCCTGAGGCAACTAAGTGGAGCGGGGAACGAGGGAAGGAGACTCACTCGACATGCCGGAGACGTGGGAGGAGACATACGGGCGGCAAGCAGATCACTGTGATCCGGAAGCGCCCTGAGGAGACGGGGGCCGGCGCTTAAGAGAGGACAGACGCCCCTCCTACAAATCCAGGCTGACATGTCAGCCTTCTAACATATATATATATATATATATATATATATATACAGTATAAAGAAAATAAATAAGCAGCCCACATTGAACGCGAGTGCAAGTCCTTATGGGGGCCTGTGACCAAGGTCCCAAAATCCCAAATGTATAAAGAAGAAAAAAGGCAGCACTCCAAATAGTGATGAAATAGTGGATGGTTTATTCACCCATCTAGCAGCAACGTTTCAGCTCTCTCATTGGAGCCTTTGTCTAGCTGAGTAACATATGCATAGTGGCATACATAAATAGTGCAAGCAATTTACAAAATCACAAATCCATAATTAAGTAATAAAGTGCAAATACATCAAGATATAACAACATTAAAAACATAATTCATCTGTGACCATGATCGTACCTAAAATAATTGTGAGCATCATCAAATAAAGTACATAACGTGATAACGTGCCTGTTTAGCTGAGCAGCATTTGCACCCCGATTCACAAACGTTTATGCCTGGGGGCAGGGTGTCTGTTGGTTCGTAATAGACTGTCCTTCTTCGTCAAGTCACGTCCCGCTGAAGCCTACTATTAATGGCCAGCCATGAAGTGGTTAAAAGTGGCAACAATGAGGGGACAACAGAAACTAGTGTAATAGGAAAATAAAAAAATTCAACATACTCTGTAAACTACCGAAAAAACTATTAACTAACCAAATAAATAACATTATACTGTATCCGAACTATCACTAAGCAAACCAAAATATAATTAACGTATATATTATAGTTATTGTATCTAGATGTAAATCGGCAGTGTTTAAACACATACTACACACAATGCACTAATTGTCTTGTAAGTAACCATAATTGAAAAATAAATTTTTCTTAGGTTTTTTTTTTTTCAGTAGTGAACAAGTGCATAAAGCATATTCGAAATTAAAAACGAATATAAGACAGACATGCTGGAAATAAAAAAGCTGCAGCATCGAGTCAATAAGAAAGTGCGGGATATGGAGCAAAAGCACCTTCTCCAATTAAAAAAAAATGGACGAGATATTATCGGAGCTCAAAAAGTTGCCCTAGAGGCATGTTTTATTATTATGTTTGTAATAAATACTTTTTTTCAGTTTGATAACGCGTGTTTTCATTTTTTATAATGTAATGTTATGGTGTAATTTTATAAGTTAGTTGTAAGGCCCCTTTATTCCAGGGTCAAACTCATCTTGATCAGGACAGACAGCAGTAGGTACATGGTAACACTGTAGTATATGGCCCACACATAACTCAGCAGTGTCAGGACCTACAACAGCAAGTATCGGTAACGGTGGAGTATAAGGCCCACACATAACTCAGCAGTGTCAGGACCTACAACAGCAAGTATCGGTATTGGTGGAGTATAAGGCCTACATAACTTAGCAGTGTCAGGACCTACAACAGCAAGTATTGGTAAAGGTGGAGTATAAGGCCCACTCATGTCATCAGTGTCAGGATAGACTTCATCAGCAGCAGCAGGTAGATGTTAAGGGTCCAGTATAAGGCCTACACATAGCTTGGCCTAACTCAGAATGACAGCCAGCAGCAGGTTCGAAGTGTGCAGCAGGAATGTGTTCCCAGGAATGGGCCCCCACCAGACCAGGACAACACCAAAAATAAACCAAGACACCTCTGACAGCATCATGTTGTAAGTGTGCAGCAGGAATGGGCTAACATGAAAAATACACTGACTTTCTAAAATTTTGTTTAAAATTAGCTACACACCACACGACACATTCCTCCGACTGCTAGAACTTTCAAGATTGGGCAGATCAATATTTTTAACAACATTTTAACAATACCAATTAACAACATTTTAAAAATAACTGTCCTTTCGGGCTACTTTGTTAGTTTTTCATGGAAATACACTATTTCCTTCATTACTTAACGGTTCCTCTTCTGAACCTTCTTCGAAACCTGCCGCAGCAGCTTATGGAGAGCCAATAGATCATTTTGATGCTCCTTCTGGAACTTGGCCATTCGGCTATGGCATTTATTGATTACTGTATGTTTAAAATAAAATAAAATATTAATGCAATTTAGTTTAGCAGACAATTAGTGCATTGTGTGGAGTAGGTGTATAAACACTTCAGATTTACATCAAAATCCAGAAGTCACATGTTTATGGTCATTATAGTGTTTTTTGGATTAGCAATAGTTCGGATACAGTTTAATGTTATTTTTTTGGGTAGTTTATATTTTATAGCTACTTTAGACACTTACGCCACTTGCACACGACCATATGCCCTTCGAGACATACGGTCCATGAGCATGTCATATGTCACGGAGCGGCATACATCGTGCACATGGGAGCGCACAGCAGCAGAGGTTACTATGATACTCTCCGCATCGGCTGTCCTGTGTTCAGATGAGTGCAGGACAACCGTCCCATGGGTGGCCGATGCGCACAGCATCAATAGTAACCTATGGTTAATATACATTATTGGCATAGTAACCTATGATGCTGCGTGCTCCCGTGTGCACGTTGTATGCCGCCCTGGGACATTTGGCATGCTCATGGACAGTATGTCTCGGAGGGCATACGATCGCGTGCAAGGGGCCTTAGGCTACATGCACACGACACACGTTGTGTGTTATGCATGGAGCGTAAATGGGGTATCTGAAAAACCCGTAAGGCTTCCCTGTCCGTTATGCAATTAGCGTAACTGCCCAGACAGCCATTTCAATAACTGCATATTCTTGTCCGCAAAACGGACAACAATAGGACAGGTAATATTTTTTCTAGGCACCACATAACGGAGCTACGGATGGGGATAGCACACGGATTGCAGACCGCATCTTTTTCGGCACCGTGGAATTAAATGGTTCCATATCCAAGCTGTAAAAACTGTGTCTCTAATGCGGACCTAAACAACGGTCGTGCACCCAATGGAAGGGTGCATTTCTGTTTCTTTATAGTAAGGTAGTTTATTTTGACCCCTTCATTGTAGGCACTTATAAACAATTACCAACCGGCCAATTTACTAGTAAGCTGCAGTGGGAAGTGACTGGACGCACAGGGACGTACTATTATGTAACAACAAACCCCCGGGGCCCTAGGAGGAGTCGCTTGCTAAGCGGTGTGCAAAGGCTGCTCAGGTAAACAGGGAGCCATGTTAACTAAGGTCGGCTATAGTTTAGATTTCTTACACATGTGCATTTAGCTCCAGAGTTGAAGGGTGGGTGGGGAGATCATGTGATGCATGTGAACATCTTATGTGTACAGAATTAGTTTCATGTGTGCACATACTTACCCTCCTGGTAGGGGGTGTAGACCACCTCTCCCTCCTCCTCTTCTTCTTGACCTGGATGGTTATATTCTGGTGGATGAGAAGGTCTGGCCTCCTCCGTCTCGACTTCCACCATTGTGCATACATCAGGGGGGGAAGTGCAGTCATCAGGGGGGGAAATGCAGACATCAGGGCAGGAAGTGACCAAGACATTTGCAGAGGGTCCGGCCTGCTCTCCCTCCGACTGCTCCTCCGACTCATCAGCAGGGGAAGTGCAGACATCAGAAGAAAAATGCAGACATCAGGGGGGAACTGCAGACATCAGGGGGGGAAGTGGCCAAGACATTTCCAGAGGGTCCAGCCCGCTCTCCCTCCTAGTGCTCCTCGGATTCTTCGTCCATCAACACCTGCACCACGTTCACAACAGGCCTTTTGGGTCTTCGTCGTTTTGTCGACGGAACGGGAAGCCCTGTAAATAATCACACAATGTTAAAGAGAGTCTTTCACCTAAAATGACCATTATACACCACAAACATCATGATATCCATTACATTCCCCATATTATAATCTTACCTTTCATATTGCTGTCCGTCGCCTATTCTCTCTTAAAAACGCTTTTAATCCATATGCTAATTAGGTTCTGAAGGTGCCCAGGGGCGGCGTTTATGCGGCTGGTGCCCAGGCTCCACGGCGCTGTTCAAATCAAACCCCTCCCCTTTCACCCCTCTGGCCCGCCGGATCTGTCATTGACTGGAGGATGGTATCTCAAGAACTGAGGGCGGGCCAGAGGGGTGAAAGGGGAGGGGTTTGATTTGAACAGCGCCGTGGAGCCTGGGCACCGGCCGCATAAACGCCGCCCCTGGGCACCTTCAGAACCTAATTAGCATATGGATTAAAAGCGTTTTTAAGAGAGAATAGGCGATGGACAGCAATATGAAAGGTAAGATTATAATATGGGGAATGTAATGGATATCATGATGTTTGTGGTGTATAATGGTCATTTTAGGTGAAAGACTCCCTTTAAGAATTTAGACCAAAAACTCATAATTCATAACAAAGTAATAGATCAAGAAATTCTGAGATGTATTGATCTGCTTGGGATTATGATTATCCACATGGTGTATTTTCCTCAATTTGTGGTTTTATAATATGCCAATACAAGTGTTATAGATTGGTAGAACTAGTCGAAGTTACAAGGTACGATGAGGTAACAGGGGATTTGTTAGGAGGATGTGCTATAGGGTATTGTGGCTGGGTTATTGACGGTTAGGAGAACTAAACAACAGTTCTGCAATTAGATACAGGGTTATTGGATGGTGTTATGTTGGGTAAGTTACTTTTGGTGGCTGCCAGCGTTATACTGTCTGCCAAGCCACATATTCATGATCTGCAGCCTGTCCGCCCTCCCTCCCTGTTCACTTAGTTGTCACAGTCACTTATTAGAAGGGGAGTTAAACTCGCTTTCCGATAGGTGGTGACTGGTGAGAGGAGGGGGATGTATGTAATGGACGGGTCCTTTCACCAGAATACAGAAAAATGTTTGCTGTTGATTTACAGTACAGACCAAAAGTTTGGAC
This sequence comes from Bufo gargarizans, assembly GCF_014858855.1. NCBI lineage: Eukaryota > Metazoa > Chordata > Amphibia > Anura > Bufonidae > Bufo > Bufo gargarizans. Next base: position 107,788,757 of record NC_058088.1, read on the forward strand.
ACACCTTCTCATTCAAAGAGTTTTCTTTATTTTCATGACTATGAAAATTGTAGATTCACACTGAAGGCATCAAAACTATGAATTAACACATGTGGAATTATATACATAACAAAAAAGTGTGAAACAACTGAAAATATGTCATATTCTAGGTTCTTCAAAGTAGCCACCTTTTGCTTTGATTACTACTTTGCACACTCTTGGCATTCTCTTGATGAGCTTCAAGCGGTAGTCACCTGAAATGGTTTTTACTTCACCGGTGTGCCCTGTCAGGTTTAATAAATGGGATTTCTTGCCTTATAAATGGGGTTGGGACCATCAGTTGTGGAGAAGTCAGGTGGATACACAGCTGATAGTCCTACTGAATAGACTGTCAGAATTTGTATTATGGCAAGAAAAAAGCAGCTAAGTAAAGAAAAACGAGTGGCCATCATTACTTTAAGAAATGAAGGTCAGTCAGTCTGAAAAAATTGGGAAAACTTTGAAAGTGTCCCCAAGTGCAGTCACAAAAACCATCAAGTGCTACAAAGAAACTGGCTCACATGTGGATGTAAGTTCATCCGAGTCACCAGCCTCAGAAATCGCAGGTTAACAGCAGCTCAGATTAGAGACCAGGTCAATGCCACACAGAGTTCTAGCAGCAGACACATCTCTAGAACAACTGTTAAGAGGAGACTGTGTGAATCAGGCCTTCATGGTAGAATATCTGCTAGGAAACCACTGCTAAGGACAGGCAACAAGCAGAAGAGACTTGTTTGGGCTAAAGAACACAAGGAATGGACATTAGACCAGTGGAAATCTGTGCTTTGGTCTGATGAGTCCAAATTTGAGATCTTTGGTTCCAACCACCGTGTCTTTGTGCGACGCAGAAAAGGTGAAAGGATGGACTCTACATGCCTGGTTCCCACCGTGAAGCATGGAGGAGGAGGTGTGATGGTGTGGGGGTACTTTTCTGGTGACACTGTTGGAGATTTATTCAAAATTGAAGGCATACTGAACCAGCATGGTTACCACAGCATCTTGCAGCGGCATGCAATTCCATACGGTTTGCGTTTATTTGGACCATAATTTATTTTTCAACAGGACAATGACCCCCAAAACACCTCCAGGCTGTGTAAGGGCAATTTGACCATGAATGAGAGTGATGGTGTGCTGCGCCAGATGACCTGGCCTCCACAGTCACCGGACCTGAACCCAATCGAGATGGTTTGGGGGGAGCTGGACCGCAGAGTGAAGGCAAAAGGGCCAACAAGTGCTAAGCATCTCTGGGAACTCCTTCAAGACTGTTGGAAGACCATTTCAGGTGACTACCTCTTGAAGCTCATCAAGAGAATGCCAAGAGTGTGCAAAGCAGTAATCAAAGCAAAAGGTGGCTACTTTGAAGAACCTAGAATATGACATATTTTCAGTTGTTTCACACTTTTTTGTTATGTACATAATTCCACATGTGTTAATTCATAATTGTGATGCCTTCAGTGTGAATCTACAATTGTCATAGTCATGAAAATAAAGAAAACTCTTTGAATGAGAAGGTGTGTCCAAACTTTTGGTCTGTACTGTATATATAAACAACGAGACATATATGTATTTATGTTAGGGATGTCCCGATACCATTTTTTTAAGACGGAGTACAAGTACCGATACTTTCATTTAAGTACTCACTGATACCAATTACCGATACCAATTTTAACAATAAAATACACACACATGTATTTTGTGACCACTGACCAACCAAAAGGTCCAAAAACAGAACTATAACATTGTTTAAGTACAAAAGGCAGTGTATCAACTATTTATGTAATATAAGTGGAAGGTTTTTTTAAGCGGCGCAGTTGCTGATAGCAATGTTTACTTTTCCTTTGTACAAGGGTTAATAAATGGGCATATAACCATGTTTCGCAACCAATGTGCGTCCAGCAGTTGCAAAACTACATCTCCCAGAATGCCTGGTCTGCCTTTGCATGCTGCCCATTTTCTCCCCCCCCCCCCCCCCCACCTTATTTTATATTCTCTTTTTACTGAATTTCTCCTAAGCTTTATTACTATTTACTAGGGTCGGTTCCTCTACCTTTGGAAACTCCTGGCAGGCAAACTCTGTGTGAGGAGGGTGTCTAGACTCTGGAGAGGCTTTTCCCGTGGCTGGCTTGCTCCTGTGCTCCGATTCGGAGATCAGATGTCTGTGGGCAAAGTCATGGGCAACATGAATAAAAAAAAACACTTGAGGTTCCAAGGAGAGTTAGGAGACATTTTACTGTATGGGGGCAGCCACAAGGAGACTTTACACTGTATGGGGGCAGCCACAAGGAGACGTTATACTATATGGGGGCAGCTACAAGGAGATGTTATACTGTATGGGGGCATCCACAAGGAGACATTATACTGTATGGGGGCGACAAGGAGACGTTATACTGTATGGGGGCAGCCACAAGGAGATGCTATACTGTATGGGGGCAGCCACAGGGAGACGTTATACTGTATGGGGGCAGCCACAAGGAGACGTTATACTGTATGGGGGCCACAAGGAGACGTTATACTGTATGGGGGCAGCCACAAGGAGACGTTACACTGTATGGGGCAACCACAAGGAGACATTACACTGTATGGGGCAGCCACAAGGAGACGTTACACTGTATGGGGCAGCCACAAGGAGACAGTACACTGTTTGGGGGCAGCCACAAAGAGAGGTTATACTGTATGGGGAGCCACAAGGAGAGATTATACTGTATGGGGAGCCACAAGGAGATGTTATACTGTATGCCACAAGCAGCCACAAAAGGAGACATTACTTAGAGTATGGAGCTGGGGGGCAGCAGCTGCCCCCCCCCCCCCATGTCTTATGGCCACCTGTGTGACTTGTCACCTGGCTGCCACCACCATAATTCCTTCTTGTTGGTCATGCTCATGTCATAGGGGAGCCGGAAGGTACTGGAGGGAGTCGAGGGACGCATGATGGCTCACTGCGGAGCATGTAGCCACTGGCAGGCATGAAGGACTGAGTGGGCTGTGGGCCAAGACATATAACTGGGGTAATAGGCAGAGTGGACTGGAGTGACATTACACCTTTTAATAGCTGCCCGTCCGGCAGCTGTGATATATAGGGTCGACTCTCTTCTCTCCGCAGGGGGTGGGGGTCGGTCGGAGTCAGACGGAGTGTGGGTTCTTCTCTGACTGACTTTCCCGCCACTCGCTGCTGTAGTATGTATGTACTGCGCTGCTCTAGTCTCAGCCTGGAGGCGTCACCTGATGCCGACGTTAGGTCGGTGGTCGGAGACAGTCACAGCACATTCTGAGCAAACAGGAGGAGCCGCTGGTAGATATAGATAATGATGGGGTAGGGACCGGTATATCGCCCAACCCTAGCGAGATGCAGGGGCAGGCCGCGGCGCACAGGTATCGGCAGTGATATCGGGGACATTTGCACGAGTACAAGTACTCGTGCAAATGTCCGGTATCGGTCCCAATACTGATACTGGTATCGGTATCGGGACATCCCTAATTTATGTGTATGTGAAACTTATGAAATCATCCGGTGACATCATACATCAGTACCGCACTGGTACAGCGAGGGAGAGATGTATGACGTAACCGGATGATTTTGTACATGTCAAAACCGGTATTAGGTAATCATTTGTAAAAGGATAAAATATGGATGTGGTAAAGTTAACACACATGCTTTATGAGACATGTTATGTAAACTAAATGAAACGTTATGCGTCAATATTTTTTTATTTTTATGGATTTTGTTTCAAGAAAACGTGATGAGTTAATACATTTGAGTTAAGAGGTAGTGCGTTAACCTTACTACATCTGTACGGATTAGCAGCATTACTGTATATATACATTACAGAGTGTTGTAGAGAGAGGGACCAAATTTATGTAAGCATTGTACCTGGGCATAATCGCTTACTATACTCTACTACTCGATCATAGTGTTGCCGCTTGATGTCACACCATTTGTTTTGGATGGCTGGTATTTCATGCCGCACTCCATATTTTGCATATAATTCAGATTGAAGAGACAGTACTATTTCTATTTTGTCCTTTTTTTTCCTGGTCCGGTCATATCCCTGAAGAAGAAATTGCTGATGGATAAAGACGAAAGCATATAGTCAAAACATTTTTAGTATACCACATATTAAACATATATCCGGAAAAAATATAAAAAATGTGAAAGCCAAATTTTTATGTTACTGTTAAGAATCCTGATTCTATTACAATTCTAAGTGTGTGGGCTCTGACAAATCATATGTTGCCCAAGTAAACTGAGATGTACCTGTCTTGTTAAGGCACGGTACCGTATGTGTTGTATAGCTGGTTCGCCTTGCCGGGGTGCACCCTGTGTAACGCAAAATGAACCGGCAAAACCTTACATTCAAACTAAGAAAGCCCTTGGTCATAAAATAGAATCTCTCTCTCTGTATATATATATATATATATATATATATATATATGTTGGTAAGGCTGATTAGTCAGCCTGCATTTGTGGGAGGGGCGGAGGCTCTTCATATACGAGCCACACCCTCACTCACAGGTGTGTGTTTTCAGGTGCATTTATACATCTGCTTATACCATGCTTTTCATGCGCTACCCATACTCAGAACTGCACCTATACCATGTTTTTAGGTACCACTCACATCCAAAGCTGCATTCACCCATTTGTTGTTACATCATGTGTTGTACTCTGCTCCCGCTCAAAGCTGCATTCTCCTGTTTATTGCTACATCATGGTTTTGCTCAAAATCACCGGGGCAGTCTGCACCCACCGCTCCGGTACCTCTCTCCTGACAAACATAACTGCGTTCTTTCCAGGCTTACGTTCCCTTCCTCGGTGGTCTGTTACATTCCATAGGCCTACTTTCTGTTTAATCCTGGTTCATGATCACTCAGACTGGTCTCCTGTTACTTCTGGTTCGTATTCACTCAGACTGGTCTCCTTTTACTTCTGGTTCGTATTCACTCAGACTGGTCTCCTTTTACTTCTGGTTCGTATTCACTCAGATTGGTCTCCTGCCCCAGTTCACCAAACAGCTCCTCAGCGGAGGTCAGTGGGCCGATAGGAGTACGTTTCCTGCTATGTTTTCACAAGCTGTTCATTTGTTTGTCACGATAAGAGACTTCTCTTAGCGAACTTGCAATGCCCCAGGCATTTCATGTTTACGTTTATGGTTCGCGGTGGTTAGTGTTTTATGTATGCACGTGCTTCGGATTACTAATGTCTATATTTTTAACGCCTGTTGGCAGTCATGTTCCTTAGGCTACCTTCTAGCCAATCCAATCATTCAAGTCGTTTCATATGCCATCAGGTCCGGCTTACGTTTTAATTACTTATCGTCACCGCAACGTCATCCCTCTGGCTTCGGGGGCCCTATGACCGATCCGGCCTCATGGCTCCGGGGGCCCCTTGACCGCTTTTCATGTTTTGTTTGTTAAGGGTACGACATGGTTGTAGGCTGGTTAGTGTCCCAGGTTTCTGTTGGTGGTTATGCGAGTCCATGTCTTTGTCTTTCTAGGTTATCGAGTCCCAGTTGCTTACTAAACCCGTTGGGTTAAGGCCCAATCTTTTCCCCAGCCGTCCTTAATTCTAAGGTTCGAATCCCGGCGGCTGCCCGGCCCCATGGGCTCCTGGTGGTTGCTTCAGCCCCATGGCTTCAGGGGTCTGACCAATGGTTGCCTGTCCACCTGTGCAGCTATGCTTTTGAATGACTCATATCTTTACCTGCTTGCCAGCTTATGTTATTAATTTTAGTTAATGTCCGTTATTATCTCCATTTTCTGTCACGTTTCCCTTCGTCTTTTCAGGTCATGCAGTTGAACTATTGGGGTCACCTTCCACGTCGATCAGGTCTCGTTCCTAACGATATTTCGCCTTGCATGTTATTCAGGCCACGTAGTTTATCTTGGGTATCGCCTGCCACATCGGTCAGGCTCATGGTTTAATTCACGTGCACCTTATTCATGTCACTTTTCATAGTTATAATTCTTAAAAAAATAAAATAAAAATCCCCATGGCTTTGGGGGCCCGACGACTGCTCGGCCCCATGGCTTCGGGGGGCCCAACGACTGTTTTCAAACCTGCTGGGCTGATTGCCTGGTTGGTTGTCCATCTGGGCATCTAGGCTGATTTGGCTCCTATGTATCGCACACATACCTGCTTCCCTAATTTCCTAATAATCCATGTTGATCGCTCCATGTTGATCCATGGCTTCGGGGGCCCGACGACTGCTTCGGCCCCATGGCTTCGGGGTCCCGACGACTGCTTCGGCCCCATGGCTTCGGGGGCCCGACGACTGCTTCGGCCCCATGGCTTCGGGGGCCCGACGACTGCTTCGGCCCCATGGCTTCGGGGGCCCGACGACTGCTTCGGCCCCATGGCTTCGGGGGCCCGACGACTGCTTCGGCCCCATGGCTTCGGGGGCCCGACGACCTGCTTCGGCCCCATGGCTTCGGGGGCCCGACGACCTGCTTCGGCCCCATGGCTTCGGGGGCCCGACGACCTGCTTCGGCCCCATGGCTTCGGGGGCCCGACGACCTGCTTCGGCCCCATGGCTTCGGGGGCCCGACGACCTGCTTCGGCCCCATGGCTTCGGGGGCCCGACGACCTGCTTCGGCCCCATGGCTTCGGGGGCCCGACGACCTGCTTCGGCCCCATGGCTTCGGGGGCCCGACGACCTGCTTCGGCCCCATGGCTTCGGGGGCCCGACGACTGTTTTCAAACCTGCTGGGCTGATTGCCTGGTTGGTTGTCCATCTGTGCATCTAAGCTGATTTGGCCCCTATGTATCGCATACATACCTGCTTCCCTAATTTCCTATTAATCCATGTTGATCGCTCATTTTATGTTTTGACCGCAAACTGGTCCGGTACGCCCTACAGCATTATTGTCATGTCTTACGCAGATATTTTGTCTTTCTTTAATTGTTCATGCTTTCATTCAGGTCCTGCCAGAGGAAGAACAAGTAGGGCAATTCGCTCTAGCATTTCAGTCTCTGATCGTAGTCGATCATATCTTGTCAACCAGGTCCCCGCGCAAAGTCTTTGCCTTTTTACCACGACCAGGAATTCATTTTCGCCAGTAGCTTCATTGCATTGCATTCCCTCACGCATGGGAGGGCATAGACAGAATCTTGTATATTATGGCTTCATAGCTTCTTGCCCCACTAACCTCCGACTCCCTACAACCACGTTGAATCGGATTTTGGACAAGGTCCAGCATTTTCTCACGGTAGAAGATTCAGATAGTAGGTCGGTCTTCACGTCTCAAGCGTAAAAACAATTCTCAGGGGCGTACAGTAGAACAAAGAGCGGATAGCTGTTGTCTGGGTAACTATTCAAGGATTCTCTTCCTATCTACATGGTTCTTTTTGGCCCTCATTCCTGCATAGTCTAGGCAGTTAGGTTTTGGTCCCACGATCTCCTGACGCTAGGGCATTGCCAGTACTCGCACTAGAACCAAACTTTACAAGTTTCAGTTGGTTTTTATGATCCATTTCACAACGTATTCTCGGTCCTCCATTCCGATTTGGTGCAGTATTCGCAATATTGAGCATCATGTCTCTGGCCTTGTCATCCACAAGATGGGTTGTAGGTTTCCTACTGGTCTTGCCTCACACACCCCGAACTTTCCCTCTAGATCCTGGATGCCTTGCAGTTGGCTTGGGGATCAGTTGCCATTTAAATTCCTTTTCTACCCTACTTGGCTTGGTTTTTGCCCACTTATAGGCCTACCCACGATCATGGCTTAGGGCACACAACAAGCCATTTAGTCAGGTCAGCTAAGACACGCCTAGCTGGGTTAGGTTGTTCCCGTTGTTTTCTCCCTAGGGTTCTTCGGATACCTCTTGGCCGTAGCCATGACCACAAATATATATATATAGTGTGTGTGTTATAAAGTGTGTGGTATATATTTAGTGGCAGGAAAATTTATGTGCTATGTGCATGTGATGTTTTTCCATGGACCATACATACATGCTACTAACATTGTGCGCCGACGAAACAAGAATGCTAATTTCACCAATTCGCAATATATACTATAACCAGGTAAAATGTGTTGAATTGAATTTCAGACAAAAAAAAATAAAAAATCGTATCAATATAGATAATAATCGCATCTATGAATATTTCAGAATTAGTGATCTACCGAACAATCATTGTGCTGCATGCAATATATACAAAAACAAAATATATGTTGTCCTCATATTTCTCAAATATCTGTCTGAACTTTGACGTACTTCCAGTAGTCATTATTCATTCACTTGTCAAGTTCAACTAGTGATGATTGAGGAAGGGTCGTTCACACTGGTCACAGTCACTGGGCGGTTTGAATACTGTAAATTACGTTAGACGCCTTTTCACGCACGTTTACGTTACCCGCTTTATTTAAAGGGGTTCTGCACTTTGATAGATCATCAGCATCTGAACGGCGGGGGTCCGACACCCGGCCTTCTCACTGTTTACCGCTGGCCCAGTGACGTCACGACTAGTATCAATGGCCTGGGTGGGGCTAAGTTTCATTCAAGTGAACGGAGCTTAACCCCGCCCAGGCCAGTTGATACTAGTCGTGACGTCACTGAGCCAGCGGTAAACAGTGAGAAGGCTGCAGCGCTGCTATAGAGCCGCTGCCTTCTCAAACAGCTGATCGGCGGGGGTCCCGGGTGTCGGACCCCCGCCGATCAGAAGCTGATGATCTATCCAGAGGATGGATCATCAGTTTAAACAAAGTGCAGAACCCATTTAAATTAGGGATAGCGAATATAATAAATTGAATATTATTCGCAAAAAAAAAAATTGAGATCACGATTTCGATTGCCGTACTGGTACTTCTTCCTGCTTGGCCTGCCTGACTGAGGTAATCGTTTAAGCCCGTCTAGCAAAATTTTCATTTAGAGATCGGCTGAATATTGCTATATATTCTTTTTATTGGAATATCCACGAATATTCAAAAAAATGAATATATAGCTATATAGTGAATATATTTGTTATTTAGAATATTTAATATATATTTTTTTTTATGTGTACTGTTATTCAACTTCGGCATACACCTCCCCGACAAGCGTCCCCGTCACCATGGGAACGCCTGTGGGTTAGAAAATACCATCGGATCTGAGTTTTCCCTGAGATCGTGAAAACTCAGAACATATGGTATATTCTAAGCCACAGGCGTTCCCATGGTGACGGGGATGCCTGTCTAGGAGGAGTATGCCAAAGTGGAATAACAGTACAGATTGAAAAAAAAAGACGAATATTCTAAATAACAAATATATTCACTATATTGCTATAACTTCTTTTTTTAGAATATTTATCATATAAAAAAAAAAGAATATATAGCAATATAGAAAATATTCGTAAAATACACATATAGACTGCAATTTAGCTAATGTAGTGCTATAAACTTTTTTTCAGAGTCGTAATTTTTTTTCTCTTATGAACTTTAGATTTGAAGAAAAATTACAACTTTGAAAAAGAAAAGGTTATAGCATTATATTAGCTAAATTGCAGTCTATATGTGTATTTTATGAATATTCGCTATATTGCTAATATTTACTGCTATATATTCTTTTTTGATCAACTTCGCATTATGTGATTTTTACATTTTAGATTAATCGCAATCGCGAAAATAATCTCAAATACGAATATTCTCAAGTATAAAACGAATATTCGCGAAATATTGAAAATTCGAATATTGGACCTGCCGCTCATCACTAGTGGTGAAAGGGGTGCATGGGAATACAATGTATTCAGTACATTATAAACAACACATTTAAAGTGCCTTTCTGTTCATCAGCTTTCCGCTGGTGGAGTTGAGAAGTCATGGTCAATCCAGGCCTCGTTCATTTTTATAAAAGTCAACCTGTCAGCACTTTCAGTTGACAGGCGGGTACTCTTATCTGTTATAATGTAGCACTAAATACCCACTCAGACAAAACGCTGGCGGCAGGGTGTAGAGCGCCAGTTCGTGCCACGTGTCCAGCTTTGACACACAGTAGTTGTTAGGCACTGAGGGATCATTGAGGACGCTGACACGGTCTGCTATGTACTCCTTCACCATCTTCCAAAATTTTTCCTATCTTTTGACAGTTATTGTCAACTGTGTCTCATCAGCATCCACCTCATTAAACAGTAATTGGCGTTCCCCATCGCCATCTTCTTGTGATTGTGGATGCTCAAGAGTTTGGGAATCAGGGCGCAAGATTTCCCTCTTAAAGCGTGCTTGGCGAGAGAGCCAAATCAAGGAATGGCGAGGAAAAGAGGTCCTCTGAATATTTGAGTGTGGGATCACTTGTGCCCAGACTTTCCATGGTGGGAGGAAGGAGGATCAGGGTGAGGATTGGGCTGAGCAGACTTGGCTACTGAGACTGGACTTGGTGGAAGACAGGGTGGTGCTTAACCGACTGGAAGCTTTATCTGCTGCAATCCAACCGACCACCTGGTCACACTGGTTTGACTTCAAGAGTGGTGTCCTGCGCCGCCCTGCAACCTGGGACATGAAGCTAGGTATTGTGGATGATTGTTTTTCATGTGCTCGGGCAGCAGGCACAGTTTCACCACGCCTATGGCCATGGCCTCTGCGTGCACCATCAGCACCACTGCCCCATCCCTTACTGCGTCCCCTACAGTAGCGTAGAATTTGGAAGTGTATGTGCAAATAAATGTAAAAAGGTATTCGGATGTGAAAACGTCACACAGGAGATATTCCGCAGATAATGTCAATGCTGTCACCAGCGGCTAATGAAAAATTACAGGGAATGTCACAGGTATTTGGGATGAGGATACGTTATACAGCAGAGGTACCACCGGTAATGTCACTGTCTGCAGCGTCTAAGCAAAAAAGTCACAGATAAAAAATTTAAGCGCACGCGTTACACTGGAGATGTACCCCAGGTAATGTCACCTGTCAGAAGCGGACACCGTCTATTAAAAAATTGCACTGGATGTCACAGATAAATGTTTTCAGCGCACACGTTACACTGCAGATGTGGTGCTCGTAATGTCACTGTCCTCAGCAGACACCGTCTATGGAAAAAGTACACTGGATGTCACAGATACACTGCAGATGTGGCACTGGCTATGTCACTGTTAGAAGCAGACACCGTTTAGTATAAAAGGACACGTTATATCACAGATTTTTTTTTATGCGCACATTTTACACTGGCGACGTGGCACAGCTAATGTCGCTGTCTGCAGCGGCCTAACTATTGTACGTTATTTAGCGCAGGATGTGCTAAAAATAGATATTGCTGCCACCACAATAGTGCTTAGAAGGACTTTTGGGTCTGTAAAGTTGTAGCAATTTAGCGCAGGTTGCGCTAAAAATATAGATTGCTGCTGCCACACACAAGAGTCCTTAAAAGGACTTTTGGGTCTCTGAAAAGTTTTGGTGGAAAAAATATTCTTAAATCACTCCCTACACTGTCTGTCCCTTCCTCAGCACAGCTCTCCCTGACTAAGAATGATCCGAACATGCGCCATCGGGTGCTATATAGCACCCGATGACGCGTTCCGCCCAGCCAATCACTGCTGGCCAATGCCAGCCGCCAACATGCCTATGGCATTACAGTAGGGCAGTACTTACCTGTACGTTTATTGGCTGCATAGCATCCAAGAAACGTGCGGGACGGAGACTCGAGCATTGCGCTCGAGCACATGCGGTATTCGGCCGAATACCGCCATGTGCCGAGCATCGAGATGCTCGAGCTGAACCTGTGTTCAGCTGAGCATGCTCGATCATCACTAATGGATATCCCTGAAGGAAGGAGAAACTCAGGATCTAATCAGATGGTTCACATTAAAATGTTTTATGCAGAGATGTATCAGTCATGTGGTTACTCACGACATTAGGAATGTATGTGGTAAGAACAAATGTTTGCCCTGTAAGCACTATCCAGTCATATCCAGTGTGAGATATAATAAGCAGCAGTAATTACCATTTAATTATTATTATTTTTTTCTTTAAATATCTTTATTAGAATAAAACACAATTCAAATTTTAAGTACATAAATCAAAATGTAACAATATTACATTTTTCACCACCAATCAAACCCCCCCCCCCCGCCCTTGCGATGTATCTCAAATCTCACTATCATTCAAAAGAGAAAGAAGGAGAGCGGAAGAAACAAAAAGGGAAGCTGCAGCAAAAAGTCAGGACAAAAAGATACCATTCATGCTTAAAAACTCCAAGCTTCCCATATCTTAGTCTACTTCTCTAGAACATTTCTTTGCTTATATAGAATATTCTCATAATTTTTTACCTTATTAACCAGATTTATCCATGTATTCACATCTAGAGTATATCGTGAAAACCAGACCCGGGTAATCAAGAGTCTGGCCAAAAGTAATATTCTACCTAAAAATAACTAGTTTGACTACTTAACTAGAAGTATCTCTTAAAGGGGTTGTCCATTCATTGATGACCTATCCTCAGAATAGGTCATCAATATCAGATTGGCTGGGGTCCGACACCCGGCAACCCTGCCGATCAGCTGTTTGAAGAGAAGGCGTGCGCCGTGCCAGCGCCGCCTCCTCTTCACTGTTTACCTTCTCGCCGTTGCATCTGCAGCTGTGAGCAGGTGTAATTACACCTAACCGTCCGATTCATTTGAATGGGACGGATCGTTCCCATACACTTGTATAGGAGCAATCCGTCCCATTGAAATGAAAGGGACGTCTTGGATGTAATTACATCTGCTCACCGCTGCAGATGCAACTGCGAGAAGGTAAACAGTGAAGAGGAGGCGGCTCTAGCACGGCGCACGCCTTCTCTTCAAACAGCTGATCGGCAGGGGGTGCCGGGTGTCGGACCCCAGCCGATCTGATATTGATGATCTATCCTGAGGATAGGTCATCAATAAATATAACTTGGACAACCCCTTTAAGCCACGTTTATTAAGCCATAGGGGTGTGACATATAATCTATGAAAAATATTGAAATGTACTAAAATGTGGTTAAAATTGTGAGATAATAAACTTAAATCCAAAAATATATTTCCCCATCCCTCTAGTTGAATACTAGGACAATTAAGTCCCCAATCCTTTTGTCCTGGTGATTGTATCTTAGAAAATCATGCCTTAAGCAATAGTTTATAAATATGTGCAATCTTCAATCTCTGCTCTAAATTCCCTACCAACTCGTTTAAAAAGGTAGAGGTCTCTAGCTCTAAAATTGATTTATCCTTTAAACTAAAAAGTGCCGATCGCAACAGAAAATATCTAAAACAATGACAAATTATCCACTCTTTGTGCTAAATCCAAAATGACAATTTCTCTCTATTCTTCACCACTTGTGTAACATATAAAACACCATTCTTTTGCCAAAATTGATCCTTGGCTAGTCCACCTAAAGCCTGCAAAAAAGAATTATTGGAGTGTATTGAAGCGATCCTTTTACACCCAACCATGATCTAATAGTACCCCAAGACATAAATAATAGCTTTTTAGCCTCTCTATAGTCCTGCTCCCCATAAATCAATTGACCAGATTCAAATAAAGTGAATAGATTGTTGTAAGAGGATCTCTTCACCAAAGCAATAAACAGTGGACTTTTCTGCCATTCACGATACAACCATAACTGGGAAGCGATGAAATAACCCTTGAAGTAGGGGAGATTCAATCCCCCCTTCTCCAATTGTTTATACAAATATTCCAATTTAAGCCTTACTCGCTTTCTTCCCCACACCAAATCATTAATAATTCTCTCCATAAGTTTAAAAACCTTGTCCTCTATGCATATAGGTGAATTCCTAAGAATATAAAGGAGTTGGGGTAGAATAACCATTTTAACCAGGATACTCTATCCGCTCTAGATAGGGGAAGTTGAAGCCATATCCCGATTTTTTTACCTCAGTTTAGTAACCAATATAGTCAAATTAAGCTGTCAGAAATCCTCAATCTTGGGAGATATAATCATACCCAAATAACTAAAATAATCAGAAATATTTAACTTAGTCAAAAAACCTTCGTTAGAGGGAAAAAAAATACAGAGGCATAAGAGTAGTTTTGACCAATTTATATCTAAACCTGAAACTCCGCTGAAGGAATTGACCATTCGGATGAGTCTTGGAAGAGTTGTATTTGTATGATCTATAAAGAAGAAGACATCATCCGCATATAAGGATATATGATCTTCCATCCCTAATATTCCAAACCTTTTAATTTTAGCATCCTAAATTGTAGCCAAAGGCTCGATATAAATATCAAATAACAATGGAGATAATGGGCAGCCTTGACGAGCACCCCTATTCAAGTCAAAGCTACGGTAGATGTCAAGCTCCTATTAACATTCAGCCTTGCTGAGGGAGATTTATATAGTAGTTTAACCATATCTATAAATCTATCTCCAAAACCCATCCTACCCAGAACCTTACAGAGGAATCTCCACTCCATCCAGTCAAAGGCCTTAGAGGCATCCAAAGACAGGATGGAACGAGAGGTCCCTCTGGGGGACTGAATTTTCGTAAACAACCGATGGAGATTATTCTGGTTACCCTTATTTGGAATAAAACCATTCTGGTCTGGATGTATAATAGTGGAGATGACCTTGGACAGCCTTGTAGCCAGAATTCTTGAGAGAAACTTCACATCGGTATTTAATAATGATATACAGTTGCAAGAAAAAGTATGTGAACTCTTTGGATTGATATGGAATTCTGCACAAATTGGTCATAAAATGTGATCTGATCTTCATCTAAGTCACAATAATAGACAATCACAGTCTGCTTAATCTAATAACACACAAAGAATTACATTTCCACAAAAGATGGCGGAGACAGCACACCAAATGAAGTTGCTATTTGAGTTTTATTCGTACACTAGTACACACGATTACATTTACGGCTAATGCAACGTTTCAGGTCCTAATACGGTACCCTTTGTCAAGCTTGAGCCTGGAGTGTGACAGGTATGGCGTGGTGCCAAAGGGTACCCTATTAGGACCCAAAACTTTGCATTAGCCGTAAATGTAATCATGTGTACTACTGTACGAATAAAACTCAAATAGCAACTTCATTTGGTGTGCTGTCTCCGCCATCTTTTGTGGAAAACTACATACAAGACTCCTGAGGTGGAAGGAATCGTTTGGAGACATGCACCCACAAAAGCCCCATACACGAGTGCTGTGGTTACTTTTGATTGGAACACAAAGAATTAAATGTTACCATGTTTTTATTGAACACACCATGTAAACATTCAGGTGGAAAAAGTATGTGAACCCTTGGATTTAATAACTGGTTGAACCTCCTTTGGCAGCAATAACTTCAACCAAACGTTTCCTGTAGTTGGAGATCAGACATGCACAACGGTCAGTAGTAATTCTTGAGCATTCCTCTTTACAGGACTGTTTCAGTTTAGCAATATTCTTGGGATGTCTGGTGTGAATCACTTTCTTGAGGTCATATCACAGCATCTCAATCTGGTTGAGGTCAGGACTCTGACTGGGCCACTCCAGAAGGCGTATTTTCTTCTGTTTAAGCCATTCTATTGTTGATTTACTTCTATACTTTGGGTCGTTGTCCTGTTGCAACACCCATCTTCTGTTGAGTTTCAGCTGGTGGACAGATGGCCTTAAGTTCTCCTGCAAAATGTCTTGATAAACTTTGGATTTTTTTTTTCCTTCGATGATAGCAATCCGTCCAGGCCCTGACACAGTAAAGCAGCCCCAAACCATGATGCCCCCACCACCTTACTTCACAGTTGGGATGAGGTTTTGATGTTGGTGTGCTGTGCCTCTTTTTCTCCACACATAGTGTTGTGTGTTTCTTCCAAACAACTCACCTGTCCACAGAATATTTTGCCAGTACTGCTGTGGAACATCCAGGTGCTCTTGTGCAAACTGTAAACGTGCAGCAATGTTTTTTTGGGACAGCAGTGGCTTCCTCTGTGGTATCCTCCTATGAAATCCATTCTTGTTTAGTGTTTTACGTATCGTAGATTTGCTAACAGAGACTTTTGTAAGTCTTTAGCTTACACTCTAGGATTCTTCTTCGCCTCATTGAGCAGTCTGCGCTGTGCTTGCAGTCATCTTTACAGGGCGGCCACTCCTAGGGAGAGTAGCAGCAGTGCTGAACTTTCTCCATTTATAGGCAATTTGTCTTACCGTGGACTGATGAACAGAAAAGCTTTTGGAGATACTTTTATAACCCTTTACAGCTTTATGCAAGTCAACAATTCTTAATCGTAGGTCTTCTGAGAACTCTTTTTTGTGAGGCATCATTCACATCAGGCAATGCTTCTTGTGAAAAGCAAACCCAGAACTGGTGTGTGTTTTTTATAGGCCAGGGCAGCTGTAACCAACACCTCCAATCTCATCTCATTGATTGGACTCCAGTTGGCTGAAACCTCACTGGTGCAACACCTCCAATCTCATCTGTTGGGCCCAAGAAACCCCAGTCCATGTCTGGTGCAACCCTTCCAATCTCATCTCATTGATTGGACTCCAGTTGGCTGAAACCTCACTGGTGCAACACCTCCAATCTCATCTCATTGATTGGACTCCAGTTGGCTGAAACCTCACTCCAATTAGCTCTTGGAGATGTAATTAGTCTAAAGGTTCACATACTTTTTCCACCTGCACTGTGAATGTTTACATGGTGTTCAATGTTCAAAACATGGTAACATTTAATTCTTTATGTGTTATTAGTTTAGGCAGACTGTGATTGTCTATTGTTGTGAATTAGCTGAAGATCAGATCACATTATATGACCAATTTGTGCAGAAATCCATATAATTCCAAAGGGTTCACATACTTTTTCTTGCAACTGTAGGTCTATATGACCCTAAATCAAATTGTCTTGCATGAAACTGGTCCTTGGTGCAAAAAAGTTTGGGGACCACTGTTCTAGTGGGTACAGTCTCTAAAACCATAGTGGATCCCAAAGGTTCAGACAGAAAAAAAACATTTCAGGCTGCCTTTGAAGTCAATAACTTGCCAATAGGATCTATTTCTTTGAATCAAAATCTTTTTTACGTTATTGTTCATATGAGGTTTGGGTCCTGAAAATCATATCATCTGGTGGGCCCAAGAAACCCCAGTCCATGCCTGGTGCAACCCCTATAGGAACTTCCCTGAATATACTCTGCAATGTTCTCTTGACTCACTAGCTAATCTGAGCTGCTTTTACTGCCTCCCAGAAAATCAAGTGAATTTCCTGCAATAGCCACTAGGGGGAGCTCACTGCAAAAAGATTTGCAAAGCTCTTATTGAGTTCTATGGTAGCTGCATTAATTTATGTGCGCTGAGCTCCCCCTAGTGGTGGCTACAGGCAGCCAAAGATTTATCAGTAGGAAGTTCTGAAGTATGTCACTAAGACTTCTGTCACCCTGCTACATGATGTTAAGTGTATATGTGTTATCATCCTGTGTAATCTTACATTGCATTTTCCATTATCTGGATTTTCTATGACTGTTTTATGTAAATTGCTGTAATTCGCCATGTACACCAGTAGGTGGCGGCAATGTGCAGGCAGTCTATAGAATAGTTTAGTATATCTAGACCGGAATAGTCCATTCCAGTCTAGGCTCCCTGTATGAGCAGAAGTGGGACGTTCCCATGTCCTGTATCATGAGGAGGAGTAGGAAGTCTAGTTAGTGTACCAGCCACCCCCGCTGGGGTAGGTTGTGTTAGTAGGAGCTCCCAGAACCAGGGATCCCAACCCTGGATCCAACCTCGGCTGAGGCCAGGATCCATCTTCCCAGCCTGAGTCATCTTCCTCAGTTGGTCGACCAGAGAAGCAGCCATCTACAGCCTCCAGGAAGAAGCATACCCTGTGAGACAAGCTGTGAGTACATTTACCAAGTCCAGGAGAAGCCAAATATCTTCTCAGCTAGTCAGGCCCACTACAAGCAGAATACAGACAGAGCAGAAGACTAATACCTGCCAGACTCTTTAGGAATATGATCAGAAGCAGAATAGATATAAATTCCTGCCACATATTGCCAATACCTACTGGGACCTAAAGACCAAAGCTGTAACTTGTATAAATTTAAAGCTGCATTAAGTAAAGACGAGTTGGATTATATCTCCTGTCTGGATCTCAATTATTCCATCAAAACTCCTATTGACAACACTCAAATTTATTGCAAGTGAGCCAGGATTCAGGAGTCCAGCCATACCAAGGTAAGAAACACCGTTGACACTACACAGAGACATTATTCCCCCTCTGGCATTCCTCACCTGGTATATGAGCTGTAACATCTTAAAGGGCCCTGCAACAGTACCTGTGCAAGCTGCAATTGGCGTCACAAACTTTTACACATATAAATTGACCCACTGCATAGCAACCCCACTGACCCAGTGTCCTGCTCATTGCACTACTTTCTAGAAATAGCTGTGAATGCTGCTTAGTCAATCACTGGCTGCAGCAATGACCTGTGTCAGCCAGTGATTGTATGTTTCATTAAATGAGCTGCAAGTGTCCCGCCGTCACCATTCAAAAAGTTTGGTCATATGGAACACTGTGCATGTCACAACGGACCAGCATCATCCAGGACAGGACGGAAAACTGTGCATGTCACAATGGTTTAGCATCTATCAAGGACAACTGATAGAACACTGCGTGTGTCACAATGGAATAATGGACAGAACACTGTGCATGTCACAATAAGCCAGCATCCTCCACGGACAATGGATGGAACACTGCACATGTCACAATGGGCCACCATATTCCAGGCACTATGAATGGAACACTGCGCATTTTACAATGGGCCAGCATCATCCAGGGATAATAAACGGAACACTGTGAAAGTCACAATGAGTCAGCATTCTCCAGGGATAATGGACAGAACACTGCGCATGGCACAATGAGCCAGCATCCTCCACGGACAACGGATGGAACACTGCACATGTCACAATGGGCCACCATATTCCAGGCACTATGGATGGAATACTGTGCATCTTACATTGGTCCAGCACCCTCCAGAGGTAATAGACGGAACACTGCGCATTTTACAATGGGCCAGCATCCTCCAGGGATAATAAACGGAACACTGTGCATGTCACAATGAGCCAGCATTCTCCAGGAATAATGGACAGAACACTGTGCATGTCACCATGGGCCAGGATACTTCTGTGACAATGGATTGAACACTGCATATGTCACAACTCACAATGGGCCTGCATCCTCCACTGATAATGGAAGGAACATAGCACATGTCACAATTGCCCAGTATGCTCCTGTGGCAATTGAGGAAACACTGCATATGTCACAGTGGGCCAGCATCCTTCAGGGACAATGGACAGAACACTGCATATGTCACAATAGTCCAGTATGCTCCTGTGGCAATTAAGGAAACACTGCACATGTCACAAGGAGCCAGCATCATCCAAGGACAACTGACAGAACACTGAGCGTATATATTTAAACTTTAGAACAGCACTACACCCCTCTCTGTCATACCACAGGAATGCAACAGATCGTCTCACTGATAGATCTACAAACAGTGCTTTCTATAATCCCAAATTAATGTAAAGGCGTCAGTCCAGAATTGGTGGTTTTATTGGGTCAATCGAGCATGTAGAAGTCTGCGAAGTTTCGGCCACATCTCAGTTTTTTTCAAGCATCATACCTCATTACAAAACTCACATTTATATACAAAAGAGTAGTGCTTACAAACACTCTAATCACATTGCCAAACACTGCTTTGTGCTCAACAGTCAATATATATACCGTGGTAGACATTTCCAAGTCTCCATTAATATGTTCCTCATTGTAGATCCAGGTGGACAGGTCACAGGTCATTTCATACACATCATACATCTATAGCATCTTCCTGGTTCATCTCCGCACATCCGGCTCTCTGGTGACATTCTAATACACTTCATAGAACCTCCGCTACTATCGCCCCTCCTCCTGATTTTACTGATATAGTGATTCCTTATATAATTTCTGCAGTACCTCCCCTTGACCTCACCACCTACGATCCCATTGCGTCATGTTCCCTTGAAAACATCAGAGCTCCACAGCTAATTATACAATGTCCTTGTCTACTTATTTAGCAGACTTCACACATGCGGTATTCACATCATATCTAGTGGTCACTACATCAAGTTACAAGCAGTGTCGCTGTACTTAAATAGACACTGTCACCAGCATCAGCCATTGACGATATAATTGTGCTTCATGATGATAAATTCATCCACTTTAGATGTCCTAATTCAAAAATATCAGAATCCTTCATCTTTTGATAGCAGTGATACCCCAGCTACCATGTCCGTCCACATCACAGTGTCAATATGGTCAAAATAAAAAATCCATTATAATAGTAAAAGCTAAAATCTCCAATAACCCTCTCTTTATTAAATGCAGAGGTAAACCATGCCATTACAGGCTATTCACGTTAAAAATGATGTTCAATCCATGCAGTTTTAGTGTAAATATATATTCATTTAAAGGGATTCTGTCACCTCCCCTCAGCCAAAAAACGATTTAAAAGCAGCCATGCAGCACAGCTTACCTGGATTAAGCTGTGCTGTTTAATCTTGAAATCCGTCCAGCAGTTACTTTAAAAAACGACTTTGATCAATAAGGAAATGCGTCCTGAAGGTGCCCAGAGGGGCGTTTTTTTCTTCCTAGTGAGCCCAGTACCGCCCCTCTTTCAGTGCCCAGCCCGCCTTCCTTGTATTTTCTAACTGCCGCCCCCAGCCTGCCACAGCCTCTCCTCCCCCTCCCTCACGCCGAACGAAGTCTCGCACAGGCGCAGTACCCACTGAGGGCTGCGCCTGTGCGATCATCAGGAGACTGAGGGCGGCAGCTTCATCTTCGTCACTGGGCATGCGCAGAGCCCAGTGACGTCCGATGCTTGCTCTTCCCTGCTGACTGAGGGAAGAGCGAGCATCGGACGTCACTGGGCTCGGCGCATGCCCAGTGACGAAGATGAAGCTGCCGCCCTCAGTCTCCTGATGATCGCACAGGCGCAGCCCTCAGTGGGTACTGCGCCTGTGCGAGACTTCGTTCGGCGTGAGGGAGGGGGAGGAGAGGCAGGAGAGGCTGTGGCAGGCTGGGGGCGGCAGTTAGAAAATACAAGGAAGGCGGGCTGGGCACTGAAAGAGGGGCGGTACTGGGCTCACTAGGAAGAAAAAAACGCCCCTCTGGGCACCTTCAGGACGCATTTCCTTATTGATCAAAGTCGTTTTTTAAAGTAACTGCTGGACGGATTTCAAGATTAAACAGCACAGCTTAATCCAGGTAAGCTGTGCTGCATGGCTGCTTTTAAATCGTTTTTTGGCTGAGGGGAGGTGACAGAATCCCTTTAAGTTCTTTTTCACGCAATAATCTCTTAAGGTCACCACATCTCTTTAAGTTCCCCACAGACTCAATCCTGAATCTCAATTAGTTTACAGAATGTCCAGTTGTAAGCGTGTAAACATGATTCAATAATGTTATTGAATGTAAAGTGTGTTATGCCTGCAATGTAGCTCTTTTGTCAGTAGATGGCGACAAAGTACATATAATGTTTACAATGGAGTTATTCAATATAGAAATGTTTATATATGTTTTACCTTTCAAAGTTCAAGTAATGTCAATTTTGAGATTTAGAGGGACCCTCAGGAGGGTGATAGCAAACTGTAATGGCAGATTTGAGGCTGCATGGAGATATTAACTTACTGCATCACACTCTCCCTGAAAGGGGAGGAGTTTTGGTGCAGAACAGGAAGTGACCAGACAGAGGCTGCCTGGAAATGCTGAGGACATCAGTAGAGAACCTCTGTGGAGTCTGGAAGAGGATTTACAGCTCACAGTGGAGTCTAGCAACAGCATCAAGGGAATATTCGCAGTAACAACTCCGTTAATCACATGACTGTATGGTCCAGTTCGGGAGTGGACCAGTGGTTCATGGAGATAACGCCAAGAGTCTGCCTAAGTATCCAAGGAACTGTAAGTGCGACTTCGCTGCTTCCCATCACATTGGACACACATGAAAGCTGCAGGATGCAGACTTCACCTTCTTTGGATTACACATAGTATTGCCCAATAATTAGAGTGCACCCCAACGTTAAAGGGGAACATTCAGGTGCTGTCAGACTGCTTTATGGACATTGGGGGAACTTACGCAAGTACTGGGTTAGTGTTAGGCAGTATTATCCTTACTGTGTGTTTATGCTCTGTTATCATTCTATTTATGTACGATCAAATACTTGTTCACTATAACTGTTCAGTAAACGCAAGTGTTGTAAAAGAACCGCTGTCTGTGTCTGTGTGGCATCGTGTACCCTCTGAATCTGTGGGCCCAGCCCTTGGTTCTCTTTCATTTGGCACTGCGAGCAAGGTACATTGATCACCATGCAGAAACCAACTGGTCCTGAGGCGACTCCGGCCGTGGCCCCCATTATCCCCCCTGCCGTGGGAGTAGCTCCGACCATATGTTTTCCCGCAGGGACAATATTGAATCAACTAGTGCGGATTGATGAACTAAATATGCTATTAGAAGACTGGCCTGCATACCTTAAGACCACGCTCAGGTTGTACAACTTGGCTCTGGATCTACAATCGGAGGTGGAGCACTGTAATGCTATGTCCAGAAGGGGAAAGAGAGACACTAGATGCTATTTTCTCGATTCTCAAGTCTATTTATGGAGAAACGGCTGGCACTGGCACCCTTAGGTCCCGCTTCTTCACTCGTTTCCAGCATGAAAATGAGACTATTCCCCAGTTTGCTAACGCCCTCCAGGAGATCTGGTCACATGTACAGAAGAGAGAGGCCAGCGGTGCTAATGTCCTTGGAAATGGAGATCCTTGGATTGCACAGCCCTCCCCTGCACCAGGCTCTCAGGGAACGTATCCTGGTAGACGCTACATTGCAGTTTCAGAAGATACAAGCTGAGGCTGTGGCCCGAGACAAGGAAGAGGCATATGGGTCTTACACCATGAGGATGTAGGCTGCAGAAATTCAAAAGCTACCTCTGAGAAAGAGGATCTGCGAGAGGCAGTGAATGCACTTAGTGCACCACTGGAAAAAAAATCTGAGACAATTGACGCAGTTACAAGCTCCAGCAAGGGCCCCAATTCAGTCTAATTATTGGAAAAGGGGTGCTGCCCCCATGGGTCCCCCTCCATATCCTGCAACTCCAGAGGCTGGAGTGAGAGATTATCCCATGCACTGCGCTGGGCTGGCACTACCTACAGAGGCACAGTCATGTGGCTGTATAAGGGTCCGGTCGGGTCTGAAGAATCCAAGTCTTTACTGATCCAGGCTCTACAGGCAGAATTGAGAGAACTTTGGTTGGAAGTTTCCCAAATGAAGGCCGAACAGATCCGGTCTCTGGAAATGACTCTAGCACTGCGCGCTGCTCCACCCAGAATTACCCAGGAGAGGGGGCCTGTAACAAAATCTGAGGTAGGTAGATAGATTTTTTTATTTTCCTAAACTTGCATTATCAATAGGTGATTGTATGTCAATGTCTTTGCTCTATTAAGGACTTATGTAGATTGTGCCTGTGGGGGCCAACTTGTCTGCAAAAGGTGAAGACACTCCACATTCTCAGAGGAAACTTCATTTAGCACTGGCCTGTTACTTACAAGCCATATCGGCATACTAATGAAGACCTGGAAGGGGCCACTTAAATTGCAGAACAAACTCCAGGCCTGGTGACTCCTAACCCAGCAGGTGGAATAAATAATATCAGAAGCCATAACTTCGACCTCATAACACCCACATCCTCAGAACCCTGGTAAATGTGTTCAGCCTGACATGGGCTTCGGGGAGAATCCAGACACCCCGTACTGGACATGAAGCATTTTTCGGTATTCAGGATCTGGCCTTCTGGAAATCATAACCCTATCAGATTATGGGATCTTATCTGTACTCGCAGTCCCTGTCATACGGTGAGGAATCGCTGTGATTCATATTGCCACATTGGTCAGCCGTTTGGGAAGGTGCGGGCAAAAACCTAAATAATCTCAGACGTCCCAAAAAGGCCAGATCAAAAGGAGGGAGATTCCATCACAGCTCACCCCTCAGCAGAAAGGGATAAAAATGGGTGGTAGGGAACAGTTAGGGTTCAGCCATTTTGGGGATCCACATCGTTTGGAGTGACTGCACGTATCCACAGCTGGAATATAACTGCTGCATCTCAGTAAGCCAATATTCTGTATTGTATCCCTTTTATTTTATCTGTTCACTGCATTGTTATTGTATGTATATTTTATTTTTATCTTTTATCTGACACTTTCTTTTGTATTGCACTGCATTATTGTGTATTACATTTAAATATTAATAAGTCCCTTCCTTGTGGTCTTATAGAACTTTCTCTTTCGAAGGAAATAATGTTATCGGTAGTGTTTCCATATAGATAACTTGTGTTTCGGTGTTCATTTTGGGTTTCCCTTTAAACGTGAAGTTACCCACTGATCTTATCGACAAACTAAAAGTTACCCCCAATGGACCTTGGATGGACACAAGAATCAATTATACTGAGGCGATTACAGTAAGAACAGATGTGAACATCCTAGAACTAATTAAGGACTTCATTCACAACGAAATAGTTATTTTTTTATCTATTTATCTCCACCTCTGAGTTATACCCCGCAGCCTTAGACTATCTTTCAAGCCTACTTTTTTTGATGATAAAATATTTTTCAAAAAATAGCTTGAAAATACAATGAGTGTTCAATCAAATTTATGAGGATTCTTATCACAAAACAGAAACATATTTATACAGACTTAGTCACTAAATTAAAATACCTAATGTGTACTTGTTTTAACAAATCTATTCCATCCCCCCCAGCACTTCCATTATTTCATAAATGGACTATGTTGAGAATCTATGAATATAGAGGTTTTAAACAAGTGTAAAAAGCTTCGGAGAGACTTGTCAGACTATAATGAAGATAGGATTAGAACATGGGAAAGGAAAAAACAGACAGTCCACTATCAGTCTGAGACCATTCCAAATAAGATTAAGAGTACCCGATCCATCTATATGTCAGCAGCACCAAACAAATTGGTCTCATACATCGTTTGACCTTCCCTACTAACTTCTTTCCTGGAATCTTGGAACCGAGACAGGAAGAGACCAAGGCAGCAGCACGACATTCCCTGATGCTGGTGGGGATAGATACCAGCTAAGGCATATATCAGGCATGGCCAACCTGTGGCTCTCCAGCTGTTGTAAAACTACAATTCCCACCATGTCCTGCTGTAGGCTGATAGCTGTTTGCAGTCTGGGCATGCTGGGAGTTGTAGTTTTGTAACATCTGGAGAGCCTCAGGTTGGCCATCTATGGCATATATAGTTGTTGTGACTCCTCACAACAACCTCCGGTAAGCGAATTACGCACCATATAATTTTAAAATTCGTAAGACGTTACCACACACTTTTAATCCGCATGCAAATGAGTCTGTGAAGGTGCCAAGGCCCCTGGGTCATTTTCATACGAAGGCACTCCCCCCTCCGCCGCGTCTGCCCGCCCTTAGTCTCTGTTCTAACCTCTCTCCTCCCGTCCGTAATCCTGCGCATGCGCGGATGAACGCAATATCGGCGCATGCGCATTGAATGAGCACTGTCGGGCCGGGGCATCGCAGTTTAGTGTGCGCATGCGTGGGATTACGGACGGGAGGAGGGAGGTTAGAACAGAGACTAAGGGCGGGCAGACGCGGCGGAGAGGGGAGTGCCTTCGTATGAAAATGAGCCAGGGGCCTGGCACCGGCAGTTGTAACGTCGCCCCTGGGCAACTTCACAGACTCATTTGCATGCGGATTAAAAGTGTTTTTCTCCACAACAATGTTAGCAAGGAACAAACGGTAAGCACCGTTTTAATAGGGGGGATGCCGTGGACATAACACTGTTATTAGGTTAATAGGGTGAATCTGCATGAAAGACTACCTTTAAAGGGAGTCTGTCACCTCCATATGGCCATATACAGTGCTTACATGGCTCTGTAGCACACCTATACAGGATTGTAACGGTACCTTTGTCTTTGTCTTTAGACTTGCACCAGCAGGAAAAACAAAGTTTAATTCATATGCAAATGAGCACTCGCAAGTGCCCAGGGGCGGCATTCAGTGTGTAGGTGCCCAGGCTGCTCTGCCTTCTTTTCACTTTACTCCTCCCCAGCATCTGTCTTTGCCCGCCCTCCAAGTCTCTTGCCTCATTGATAGGTCTGGACTTGGTGGGTGGGCAAAGGAAGAGGCTGGGGAGGAGTAAAGCGAAAAGAAGGCAGAGCAGCCTGGGCACCTACACACTGAATGCCGCCCCTGGGCACTTGCGAGTGCTCATTTGCATATGAATTAAACTTCATTTTTCCTGCTGTGCAAGTCTAAAGACAAAGGTACCGTTACAATCCTGTATAGGTGTGCTACAGAGCCATGTAAGCACTGTATATGGCCATATGGAGGTGACAGACTCCCTTTAATTCTCTTTATTAGTTGTGGCACATCATCGGTAAGGTAAGACCATCCTGAGTCTGCCTCTTAACCTCCATTCGGCTTAGAGTTCCCTCTTTGCCGATCCATATAGTAGTCATGTAAAAAAACAAAAGAAAAAACAGGGAGGTTATCAGAATGCTTCTTAGGGCAGAGATATGTCCTTGAAGGAAAGGGATAGACTAGAGGCGCCAACAGGACCGTAAAAGAGATGTAGACCAAAGTGTGTGGAGGTGATTCAGTAAAGAAGGCTGCTCTAGTGTTAGCAAGGCTCAACACTTGAGAATCAGGCAAACGATCAGCATACACAGTGGCAAGGTGGAGAAAAAAGAGAGAAGGAATGACCTAACACAGGCAGAACACCATTGTCAGTGATAACGTGAGGAAATGAGCGCCAATCTCGAGGGTGTCAGATGGAATCACAGATTAAGTCAAAGTTCTAATTGTTGCAACACCCACGATCATGTGTAGGTCATGGGTCAAGGCAAACAATATAATGTACAAAAAAAATGAAGAGTAACATAAAATGAGATAAAATAAAATAAATATTAATCCACTCACTTCACTGGGGGGTCGCCACCAGGATAAACTCAAGACACCTGAGGCATCAACCGCGATTCTCCACGTCACCGCTATAGTAACATTATATGTTGCTGAGAGATCTCTGCCCAGGTTCGATACTATGTTTTTAGTCAATACCACATGTTGGCAAATTCTCTTACTATAAATGGAACGCAGGTTTTTAGTCTGATGGGTTCTATTGGTGAATGATGTCACTTCCGGTTACGCCGCCCATTATTTTTGGCGCCAAGTTGGCGCTTTTGTTTGTATATAATCCTTTTGAGTGTATCTATTCTGTACATATTTTCTCCTGATGAAGGGGGTATTATAGAGACCCCTGAAACACGTCGAGCCGCATATTTTAACAATAAAGGGATTGAATCCAAAGCTCTGGATTCGTGTGCTGATTTGCACCTGGGCTGCACTGCACATCCAGAGCGCTGATATCGACCTCTACCTGTCACGGCTGAGGATGGGGGAAAATCCTCAGCCGTGCGATGCCAGATGATGTTATGGCTGCTCGGCCAGGACAACAGGATTAGGGAGCAGGTCACCTCCTACAGCGTCCATGACCTGACCCTAACTCCTACCTGCATGGGCCGACCTTAAAGGTAGGAGGACCCATGCGCAGGAACCTAGGAGCCCTGACTTACCCTCTGTCCGGTCCCTAGCTAGGAGTCAGGGTAAGACAACCTACTCCTCCTAGGCACGGAGGAGCAGGAGTCTCAATGGACAAGCTGCTGGAAAAGGGGGAACATAAACAGCTCTATGGATATGGCAGGTGAACAAGGAGTTCCACCTACCTGCCACAGCCTTGCTGACTGGATCCCTGTGCTGGCAAGGTGAAGTTCACAACGGATCCGCACACAGGGACCCAGATCCATAGCTGCACAAAATCACAAGGAAACATCAAATAGACATCACACATAACTGGACATAAACTTAAATGTGACATAATGGTTGACAGTATGACCACAGGGGTGGCTCTCACTGGCAGGTAGAAAATACAGGAGGCTGCTCCAGCAAAGCATGGCTGAAGCAACCTTCAAACCTGGGAAAACAGTGAGGCTTTATAGGCCAAGAAGCCACACCCCACAGTCGGACACACCCAGTGACACACACACACTGGGAGGGGAGTTAACCCTTCCAGCACCAGAGAAGGGAAACACACATTAAAGGGAAAATGTCCAACTCACTAACACACACTGTGGCTGTTGCCGCAGGCAACGGCATGGGTGGCACTCATGTCCTGGGAGTCAGCCCGAAGGCCGGGACACTGCCACCACATGAACAACAATGACCAAACGTTGCCACGGACAACCACAGTGAAGGGAAGGGTCAGTGCACACCACACATAAAACCTAGTACACACAGGGTCAGTGCACACCACACATAAAACCTAGTGCACACATACACACACACCTAACAGAAAGGTTGCTAGGTGCAACCGCATGCACAGCACCGAAAGCTGCCACATACATAGCGTTGACAGCGGCAACCACAGGTGAGGCAAATACCACTGCCCTCACCTGTGATTGACAACCAAACCAAACCGCTGACAACCGCATGCAGTTGAGGAGTCACGGTCATGGCCATGGCCGTGACACTACCATTCTACATGTGATCCCGGTCAGGGGGGTACCCACCTCAGGTGTCTTGAGTTTATCCTGGTGGCGACCCTACACCGAAGTGAGTGGATTAATATTTATTTAATTTTATCTCATTTTATGTTACTCTTCATTTTATGTACATTATATTGTTTGCCTTGACCCATGACCTACACATGATTGTGGGTGTTGCAACACTTAGAACTTTGACTTATTCTGCGATTCCATCTGACACCCTCGAGATTGGTGCTCATTTCCTCACGCTATCACTGACAACAGTGTTCTAAAGAGACATTAGCTCCTCTGAGAGCTGTGTTTTTATGGGAACAAGAGGCCAAAATAGGTATTTAGAACAGTTATATATTGTTCATACTGTTAATATAGTGATTAGAACTGTATACTGAACTAGTTATATGTGTGTTTGCTTACAGTTCCGCCAATTGCAACCATACAATTGCAAAGTACAAATACAAATTGCAAGCTACAGTTGCAAACTGTGAACTACTACAAATACCATACAAACATATTGCAATCCAAATTGCATACAACCATACCAGATCATACTCAACCAATCTGCAAATAGTTACTGCTAACTGTATACCGCCATTTTGTGATATCTTTTCAACACGTGTTTTGTACATGGACTATCTGCTGCGGAGGCAGCAGTGTAATATATGAAGAAAAGTTGAAGTTAATAAAGAAGTTATTTTCAAGCATTTGGTGTGCTCTTTAAACCTACTGTTTCCATAGAAAGGTGCTAGAGGAATTACAAAGTAACAGACAGTCTGGTTAGACTAAAAGTCAGAGATCTCAAAATTCTTCTAATGCCACAGCGCAAAAGGCACTTGATAATGCTGCGCCTGCCACAGTGGAACTATTGCCCTCAGAGGGCGAAGCAATAGCGCTCCTCAACTTGCACAGTAAAGAGCGCATTAGAGCAGCGGAGCGCCAGCATATACCGCCGCGCAGCAACTGTTCCCTCAGTGAGCAAGCAAAGACATCTCAGCTGAGCTACCATGAAGGCCATAGAACGTGTGCATTAGTCAAACTGCAGCTGACTCTTAAAGTGGCAAAACGGAAAAGGCAAAATAGTCAGACAAAGAGCGCCAACCCTCCTGCAATTCCTAGAGAGAGAAAGAGACGCATGGTGGGAGGCCAAAGTCCATAGCTAAAGTGCCTGCACCGCTATCCACGGAGAGACCACGTATTGCAGCCAGCTAGTTTCCTGCCACTAGGCCCAAAGCCTGCAGCAGCGTATCCAAGCCAGCGCATAGATCATCGCAAGTCATCACAAAGCATTGCGAGTCTGCACAGAGCATCGCAACTCAACGCAGAGCATCGCAAGTCTGCATAGAGCATTGCAAGTCAGCGGAGAGCATGGCATCACATCAGGAAAAGACAAGTCTCTTTTTAAGACATTTGTTCCAGCAACCTTCACATTGCAGTATCCTGCTCTTCAGAATAAGGTCAGAGCTTTCCTTTTATTACTTATCGTTGCATATAGGCTTTGGCATAAAGAGAAATTTTTGTGTTCAGATAGAGACTTAAATAAAAACAAAGGACAGTTTGTTGTATACGGACTCTAAAGCATTTAAAGTGAAAGTCATTTATTGCCTGCATTTATTGCTGTTGTATTTAGAGTAAAAGTCATTTATTTCTGCTTTTGTCAGTATTGCATTTAAAGTGAAAGGACTCTTAATATTTGTATTGATTGTTATAGAATTGAAAGTTAAATGTCTGAGCTTAGTATTACCATACCACTGTTACAGAATACCCACTGAAGAAGGAGAAGAAAGCTCTGAAACGCGTATGGGGAGAGAGCAGCCATAAGTCCCATATTCATACTGGCCAGTATATGGAAAAAGTTTGCAGTGGATACTAAGAAGACCCGCCATTTCAAATAATCGCGCTCATCCCGCTCAGTAGAACACGTGGGACACCGACTGCTGAAGAAACTCTCACTAGCCGGAAGTGACGTCACCGGAGGAGAAAAGCGCGCGACAGCAAGACTTCCACAAACCCACGTGCAGAGCGAGGACGCCGCCAACTACCTGGACAAAGCGAGGACGCCGCCAACTACCTGGACAGCCGGAGGAACACAAAAGAGTGGTAATGTACCACTGTGTAATTTCCTTTCCAGGTGAAGAGCCAGCACTTTTATAGGAACAGATATATGATCTAGTTGCAGAAGATCTATCTGCATACAATACCATTCGGATTTCTTTCTTTTACTAGCAGTGATTAATACAAAAACTATCATTGGGGATCGATCCACTATTAATATGAACATTTTTTTTACCATTCACAAAAATCTATTTATATGAACTCCGAACAACCTTTTGAACCAACTGCTTTTTTGCCATTTATATGAATTTATTTATATGAACTCATAACAACCTTTGAACTACATGAATTTTGCGATCTAAAATTTTTAGGCAATTTCTATGAACATTTTTATGAATATTTTCTAGGAACATTCTTTAATTTTTTTGGAATTTTTTTTGGTGGACTTTATCTGGATTTTATGAACTTGGTTATGAACTATAAGACTCTTTAATCACATATGGACACTTATTGATTATATGTCCTCTATATATATCTACAGACATCAAATCCTGAATATCATATATTTATAGGAACTAGCACCTTGTCACCTATTAATTATCTATTTATTTATTTATTTTCATCTATCTATTTATATATCCAGTCACCTATTATTATTTCCTGAATACATATACCACAAGTCCTACTAAAACCACATAGTCAATCCAGACTACTATATGTCAATTACCAACTGACAACTACTAATTGACACCTTTTAAATCTCCTATCCTTTTAAATTTCCTATCCTTATTATCTAATAAAATATATCCACATATCCCACCTGTTGCGAGTGCCGTCCATTTATTTAATTTTTTATCCCACTAACTTGAAGCTTTTGGGTTAGCTTCCCCGGACTGAGCGCAGCTATAATTCTGCTACTGGAAGTGAGCCACTTAAACTGCATATATTCATATGAAAGCTGCCATCGAGGCGCAGCGCAAATGGATGCACAACGACATCAAATGAAATCTGAAAGGGATGCACAACGCCATCAAATGGAAGCTCAAATGGAGGCACAGTGCCATCAAATGGAAGCTGATATCGATGCGCAGAGCCAATAGATGAAAAGTCTGGTAAGGCAGAAAGAAGTTAAGATCATAGAAGCCAGACTCAGAGTACACAACGAGGATATGAATCAGAGTAGTCATAGGTTCAAATCTGTACTAAGTGAAGAAACAGACTCCTACTTTCCTTCATATGCCCAGGAGAATGGAAGGAAATCTCCAGCATGTAGTGAAGAAATAAGTTATTATCCTACCATCCCTGCTCATAAAAACAAAGAAAGGCCCTCTATCTCTACTAGAAAAGATGAAGAAAAGGACTCTCCAAATTCAGAACTAACTGAGATAATAGGACTGGGTGATTCTATTCCTAGATGTCACGGCAATGCTCAGGAGAGCGTTACAACCATTGTCCCAGCAAGACAACAGAGAACAGTCCTAGCTAGACTTCCCGTTCCTGAACCCACTGTATTTTCAGGAGACGTACTGAAGTTCATAGAGTGGAAGGCAAGCTTTGAAATGATCATTGAGCATCATTGCTTCAGTCCAGTTGACAAGTTATTCTACCTTCAGAGATATGTTGGTGGAGAAGCAAAGGAAGTTCTTGAAGGTAACTTCTATAGAAAAGTCGAAGAAGCGTACAAACAAGCTTGGAAAAAATGTAATGCAAGATATGGTCATCCTTTCTTAGTACAAAGAGCCTTTAGAGAGATACTGAATAACTGGCCTAAAATAAGTCCTAAAGAACACTTCAGACTCTAAAAGTATGGTGACTTCCTGCAAGCATGCAGAAATGGCATCCCACATGTTCAATTCTATCTAGAAAACCATAGGATGATAACTAAGCTACCTGAAGAAGTGGCTTCGAGATGGAATCGCTTTGTGACTAAACAGTTAGATCTAGAAGAAAGGCCTGCAAGAGAGATAATTAGCTTTGCAACCAACACAGCAGCTAAAGGTCCAGATACCTACGAGTGCAAGTTCAAAGTCACTACTAGGACAAATCTTCAAACTACCTTCAGTTCTGTGGAGAGAACCACTCCATACATAAGTGCCAACAATTGAAGGCAAAGTCCCCAGAAGAAAAGAAAAAAATTGTGCTTGATAACCAACTGTGTTTCGGATGCCTAAGAAAAGGCCATGTTGCTAAGGAGTGTAAGAAAAAGGCCACATGCAGTGTTTGCAAAGGACGCCATCCTACAGCAGAATACAGAATGAAAGTACACTTGTTTGGAGCAGCATCTCCAGGTTGCGCCAATTATGGTATGAAGTATCTGGCTAATCAGAATGAAAAGGAATGCCCATCAGCAGCAAATTTTCAGAAGAAAAACTTTTACGTAGATAATGGTCTCATAAGTCTAGAGTCTACAGAATCTGCAATCAAACTAGTGAAAGAAAGCCAAGAGTTATGCGCAAGAGGAAACCTGCGCCTTCACCAATTCATCTCAAACAATAGAGAGGTACTGGAATCCATCAGTGACTCTGAACTTGCAGCAACAATGAAGAATGTAGATCTCAATTATGATCATCTTCGAGTTCAGAATGTACTTGGATTGGGATGGAATGTAGAGAACGACAAGTTATTCTTTGAAGTATCTATTGAAGAAAAAGTTGCAACTAGACTAACCATTCTTTCCGCAGTGGCTTCTATATTTGGTCCATTGGGAGTCTTGGCCCCAGTAATCCTCAGAGCAAAAGAAATATTACAAGAATTATTCAGACAGAGGTTGTGATGGGATGAGCCCATACCTGAAAATTTTAGGCCAATGTGGGAGAGTTGGATAAGAGACTTTTCAAAACTTAAGAAAAGTTCAGATACCCAGATGTTTTGTACCTCATGAATTTTTCAGATGCCCGTGGTTATGGTTATGGTCTGTGCTCCTACATCAGAGTAATAGGAGAAGAATAGATACACTGTGCCCTGGTTATGGGGAAGGCCAGAGTTGTACCTACCAGTATTCAGACAATACCAAGACTTGAACTGACAGCAGCCGCAGTTTTAGCATCAGTAAGAAAGTTTTTGAGAGAAGAATTGGAATTGAAAATAGATGAAGAATATTTTTGGACAGACTGACAAGTTGTCCTAGGATACATAAACAACGAAGTTCGAAGATTCCATATCTTTGTCGCAAGTTGGAATATCCTATACAGAAGTTAGTTGTTCTACTTGAGAGTGATAAAAAAGACACTTGGAAGTTGAGAACCTAATGGAAAATTTCTCAAATTCATGTTCAAGTCCTACCACTAAGAACATAGAATTATAGGTAATTTTGGTGGGAGTGTAGCTGGCCAGCTAGGACCTGTCCTAGGTTGCTAGTATAGCTTATATGTGTATATACAGCTAAACTTGCTAATAACCTTAATACAGTTCCTATGTTTATGTATTAAAGACAAAAGCAGAGTTATTTACTGTAACATCATGTTTTGGATGTCATATAACTGTTATATTTTGTGTTCACAGAAGCAGAAAAAGATAATATGCCTTTAAGATTCATTTTGTAATGTAAGGTAAGCTCAGTGACACAGCAGAAACAACAGAAAGTAAAGTGCTAATCTGTTGCTGGGCAGAAGTCTAGACCAATCATAGCCAGCTTTTCACACAGCAAGAGTTTTCACCAATTACAGTCAGCCTCACACACAGCCTGTCTGGGAATACCCCTAGAGGGAGCTGCTAGAATCATTATTCACCAGAGACAGGAGCTGAAGAGACATTCACTCCACTGACAGCTATGTTTTTATGGGAACAAGAGGCCAAAATAGGCATTTAGAACAGTTATATCATGTTCGTACTGTTAATATAGTGAGTAGAACTGTATACTGAACTAGTTATATGTGTGTTTACTTACAGTTTCACCAATTGCAACCATACAATTGCAAAGTACAAATATAAATTGCAAGCTACAGTTGCAAACTGTGAACTACTACAAATACCATGCAAACATATTGCAATCACAATTGCATACAACCATACCAAATCATACTCAACCAATCTGCAAATAGTTACTGCTAACTGTATACCTCCATTTTGTGATATCTTTTCAACACGTGTTTTGTACATGGACTATCTGCTGCGGAGGCGGCAGTGTTATATATGAAGAAAAGTTGAAAACAGCGCTAGAGGAATTACAGAGTAACAGACAGTCTGGTTAGACTAAAAGTCAGAGATATCCAAATTCTTCTAATGCCACAGCACAAAAGGCACTTGAAGTTACCGCAAATAGTTAACTGGACTGCAGACTGCGAGAGGTCTCTGTCAGCTTTGAAATCTGCTCTTGCTCAGATTTTACCCGCAAGTTTGTGGTTCAGACTGATGCTAGTGCCTATGGCCTAGGTGCAGTGCTCGGCAAAGTGAATGCTGAAGGGGATGAGCACCCCATAATCTATTTGAGCAGGAAGCTCCTACAATGGGAGGTGGCCTATGCCACTATAGAGAAAGAATGTCTGGCCATTGTTTGGGCTTTACAGAAACCGCAGCCATACCTTTATGGGTGAAAGTTACCGTGGTGACCACACAGCCCCCTTAGTTGGTTATAGTGTGTGGCAGGTGACAATGGAAAACTGCTGAGATATAGTCTGGCCTTGCAACACTATGACTTTACTATCCATCACTAAAAAGGCAGTGAGCTATATAAATAATCCCATGCCATGTCGTGAAGGGGGAGGTGTAACAAAATCTGAGGTAGGTAGATAGATAGATAGATTGATTGGTAGATTTTAGATTTTCCTAAACTTGCATTATCAATAGGTGATTGTATGTCAATATCTTTGCTCTATTAAGGACTTATGCAGATTGTGCCTGTGGGTGCCAACCTGTCTACAAAAGGTTAAGACACTCCACATTCTCAGAGGAAAGTTTATTTACCACTGGCCTATGACTTACATATGGGAATACTAATGAAGACCTGGAAGGGGCCACTTCAAATCCAGAACAAACTCCAGATATGGTGACTACTATCCCAGCAGGTGGTATAAGCCATTCAGTAGGTGGATGAAATAATATCAGAAGCCATAACTCCGACCTCATAACACCCACATCCTCAGAACCCTGGTAATTGTGTTCAGCCTGACATGGGCTTTGGGGAGAATCCAGACACCCTGTACTGGACATGAGGCATTTCTCGGTACTCAGGATCTGGCCTTCTGGAAATCATAACCCGATCATATTTGGTGTCTGTATGACCAGGACGGGGTGACTCAGATTATGGGATCTTATCTGTACTCGGAGTACCTGTCATACGGCGAGGAATTGCTATGATTCATATTGACACAACGGTCAGCCGTTTAGGAAGGTGCGGGCAAAAACCTGAATAATCTCAGACGTCCCAAAGGGCTGGACCGAAAGGAGGGAGATTTCATCACAGCCCACCCCTCGGCAGAGGGGGGGATAAAAATGGGTGGTAGGGAACGGTTAGGGTTCAGCCATTTTGTTGATCCACATCTTTTGAAGTGACTGCCCATATCCTTAGCTGTCCCCACAGCCGGAATATAACTGCTGCATCTCAGTAAGCCAATATTCAGTATTTTATCCTTTTTATTTTATCTGTTCACTGCATTGTTATTGTATGTATATTTTATTTTTATCTGACACTTTCTTTTGTATTGCACTGCACTATCATGTATTACATTTAAAAAAAAATTGGTCTTATAGAACTTGCTCTTTCGAAGGGAATAATGTTATCGGTAGTGTTTCCATATAGATAACTTGTGTTACGGTGTTAATTTTGGGTTGATAGAATATATGAGTATAGGCCCCTATTGCCTTATAGTATAGGTGGTGGCAGCGATTGCGATAGAAAATATTGGGGTGTTAGAATCTAGGAGAGTAAGTTAGCATAATTCCGTCATCTAGAATAGGGGGGTGGGAATTTATGTGGTAAATTGATGAGCTCAGAAGTTTAATTCACCCCTGAGACGTGACCCGAGAGTAGGGATAGTCACAGGGCCGTTATAAAAGAGCCTTGCTGTTGGGCTTGTCGGCAGTACGGCCATGTGTCCAGAAAGTGCCCAGAACAAGTGGAGTTTGAGCCGACATTAAACGGGATGGTCAGGGGTTGTAGTCTGCAAAAGAGCAACATGTCCCATCGGCCCAATGGAGACGTGAAGGTGCCGCGAAGGACCCGGTGAAGATTCCACCCCAACAAGAACAAAAAAGTGCTAAAGAGGAGCTAGAAGACACTGAGACTCCTGATCTTGGTCGATTACCCCTGTACCAGGACATGCCATATTCAAGTGGGGTGGCGCCCAGGATGTCCATGGTGTTGGTAAAGACGCTGGATGATTGGCAGAGGGTCCAGAATGGCTGCTTGGACTTGTGGAAAGTGAAACAATGGGTCCTGACCAAGATCTGGCCTCCGCCAGAAGAGCAGGCTTGTTTAACCCCAGGAGGCAAAAAGCTTTTGAGGCAGTGGAATAAGCTGAACGCTACCCAGTGCCTTCCGCGATGAACCATTGGGGAAAATTACACAAGTACTGGGTTAGTGTTAGGTAGTATTATCCTTACTGTGTGTTTATGCTCTATTACGATTCTGTTTATGTACGCTCAACTACTTGTTCACTATAACTGTTCAGTAAACGCAAGTGTTGTCAAAGAACCGCTGTCTGTGTCTTATGTGGCATCGTGTACCCTCTGAATCTGTGGGCCCAGCCCTCAGTTCTTTTTCACAGTTTTAATAAAAAACTTTTGGTTACCGGAAATTCTACCATGCCTTTCCAAATAGTACTTTTATGCTTGTTGATTCTTTCCCTAATCTCCATTGTCCAAGCTACATGGGCATAAAATCGTATAAACCACGTAGCTCAATCTACAGGTGAACCTCTCCTAAATACGATACGTTCTGCCCATATATAGATGGGCAAAGGTACCCCCTTAATCGGATTGCTACAGTTGCAACATGCCAAACATGGGAAATTACTTATATTTTGTAGCTAGATAAGGTTGTGCATCCTTCCGCTTAGTGCCAAAGTCAGATTTCACCAATTTATCTCTTATAACAGTTCAGTACCTCAATGTCCGTTTCTTGTTTGTTCACCGGAACCAAAGCAGAGGGCCTGTGCCTGCGGAAATCCACCACCAGCTCCTTGGTTCTGCTGGCGTTGACCTGGAGCTGGTTCCGCTGACACCAGTCCACAAAATCCTGTGTCCCCTGTCTGTACTCTGAGTCGTCCTCACCTGTGATAAGGCTGACTATGGCAGAGTCATCAGAGAACTTCTGTAGGTGACAGCCTGAGGAGTCAATGGAGAAGTCTGAAGTGTAGATGGTGAAGTAGAACGGTGCCAGCACAGTTCCCTGTGGTGCCCCCATACTGCATATCAGCTTGTCAGAGACACAACCCTGAGATTTAACAAACTGTGGGCGTTCTGTGAGGTAGTCAAGTATCCTATGTGACATGTGGTGGTCCACTCCTGCCATCTCCAGCTTGTCCCTCAGAAGTCCAGGTTGGATGGTGTTAAAAGCACTGGATAAATAAAAAAACATGATTCTCACAGTGCTTCCAGGCCTCTGCAGGTGATGCCAGGCTGGTAGGTAGAAGTCTTCATCAAGTGTGAGGTCAGTGCTACCGGCCTATAGCTGCTATGGTCTTTCGGGTGTGATTTCTTTGGCACTGGTACCACACAGGAGGTCTTCCACAGCTGTTCATATTGAACATGTGACCCATGATGCCACACAGTTGGTCTGAGCAGCACTTCAGGAGCCTGGAGCTGATGCCGAATGGTCCTGCAAGTTGACACACTTTGATTTTCTGTAGTTCCTTCTTCACCTGGAGTGTGGTGAAGGACAAGGTGGGCATGTGGGGAGGGGGGTGAACGATGAAGTCCTCTGGTGTAGAGGGGGAGAGTAGTGGTAGGTTGCTAAGAGGTGAACAGGCAGTGATGGTGGTGGGGGGGGGAGAAGATGGGGGGTGTTTGTAGCAGCATGGGGGATTGAGTCAGGGGAGGGATGGTATCTGGTCAAATCTATTGAAGAAATTGTTCAACTCATTAACCTACCCCAAGTCACCTGCAGTCTGGATTTGACCCGGTTTGTGACCTGAGATTGTTTTCAGGCTTTTCCAGACCCGTGTGTGTTATTCTGCTGCAGCTGGCCCTCCGTCTTCTTCCTGTAGATGGCTTTCCACTCTCTGATCTTCCTTCTCAGCTCCTTCTGCACAGTTTTAAGCTCCTCCTTGTTTCCAGATTTAAAGGCTCTTTTCTTTTCCTTGAGGAGAGCCTTTATTTCTGGGTTAATCCAAGGCTTATTATTAGAAAAACAGACGTTGATGTAGTACAGCAGTAATGTTGTCGATGTCCTCCCCATGAGGAGCACAGAGCTCATCCCACACAGTGCAGCTGAAACAGTCCCTCAGAGTGCCTTCAGTCTCCTCAGACCATCCTCTCACTGTGCGCCTCACAATGGATGGAAGACTGCACATGTCACAACTTACCATTCCATTCTCCCCCCTTTTCCCAGACATGGGCCAGTCCCGCTTCCTGTCGGAAGGGTGGGGCAGAAGTTTCCGGTTAGTTCCAGTCTTCCCTAGACAGGGGAAAGGAGTGCAGGGACATGTCACTACCTGACGTGCTTAGAGCACTCTAAGGCTACTTTCACACTAGCGTTCGGGCGGATCCGTTCTGAACGGATCCGCTCATATTAATGCAGACGGAGGCTCCGTTCAGTACGGATCCGTCTGCATTAATAACTTTAAAAAAATTCGCAAGTGCGCAAGTGCGAAAGTAGCCTGCGCGGATCCGTTCAGACTTTCAATGTAAAGTCAATGGGGGACGGATCCGCTTGAAGATTGAGCCACATTGTGGCATCTTCAAACGGATCCGTCCCCATTGACTTACATTGAAAGTCTGGACGGATCCGCACGGATCCGCACGCCTCCGAACGGCCAGGCGGACACCCGAACGCTGCAAGCAGCGTTCAGCTGTCCGCCTGTCCGTGCGGAGGCGAGCGGAGCGGAGGCTGAACGCCGCCAGACTGATGCAGTCTGAGCGGATCCGCCTCCATTCAGACTGCATCAGGGCTGGACGGCTGCGTTCGGGTCCGCTCGTGAGCTCCTTCAAACGGAGCTCACGAACGGAAACCCGAACGCTAGTGTGAAAGTAGCCTAAGCTCTGCTGGCCATTAGGACAGAAGCTTGGAAGCCTCAGGAGCCAAGCTAATCGTTCCTTGGATGAAACTAAGTCAGACTAAAGAGTAGCATCATAAAGAAGAAATCAAAGTTACTAAGCTAGTCTGTCAGTACAGCAGAGAGAAAGAGATAAACCAGAGTTGAGTTTGCCTGTCAGTTTATGCTAAAGACTGCTGGAACCAAGATAAAGCCGGAAAATTGTTTGAAGAAACGTTTATCCAAGTAAAGCTGCCAATTAACTTGAACTCAAGGTCTGGACTCAAGTTATTCTTTTATTCCTCAATTATTCCACCTTTTTATTGCTTCGGAGCCAAAGCCTGGGGTCCAGCGGTATCCAGGTAGGACCACTGTGACACATATATTGAGACATTTAGGCCACACTACACCACTCGGCATTCCTACAAAACCTGAGTTGCGATAGAGGGGCCCTGGGGGGAGTCGTCCCGTTGCACATGTTACAATGGGCCAGCATCCTCCAGAGATAATAGATGGAACACTGCGCATGTGTAAGTTGTGTAGCGGGTTGGGCTCCCCAGGATACAGAGAAGTCACAAACAAGGAAAACAACTCAAACACCAGTTTTGCCAAAATGTATTTAAACATGGTAATGAACGCGACCACAAATTCTACAAATGAATAAATTTACTCACACTCAGCCAGGAGGCTGAGACCCTTGTGGTGTACAGCAAAATGCCCTCTGGTGGATGCTGGAGGTATGAGAAATACATTTACTGGCGGACTCAAATAGACCAGCCACATCTTATCAATTATTGCTCTAGAATCAGGAACAATTATTTGGGTGTGTGATGCGGGCTAGCTGTGGTACAGCACAACAGCTTACAATCTTACTACACGCTATAATATCCCCCCAATAACTGATCAACTAGCAAGCGCCTATAGTGTTTCTCCTTAATAAACACCAGCCTGGCTTTAATTCGTTGTGGCCTGACACAAACAGAAAACCTAAGTTACGGACTGCAGGCCTGGTCTCAGTCTCTAGGATCCTAGGTGCCTAGACTGTAATGAAGTACATGCACGATTAAGTACCTAGGTCTGCTTTGTATAAACTGGTGACTATGGACGGAACAAGGGTTTCTCCAACAAGAACGCAGGGTCTGTGGCTTTACTTCTCAGCTCCTATCTGCATTTGTGGCAGGAATTCCCCTTCCTCTGGATAAGATCAGGGTCATGGACACAATCAGCTACACTTGGCTACAGCTCTGGTCCCTGAAAAAATTCTCTCACGATTAGATGTTGAGGGATTCTCTCCTCACACAGCTCCTGGATGCTTCTCCGAGGCTTACTCTAAGATGGCTGCAGCTTCACTTCTTAAAACATGTTTGCAACTCCACCCGTGAGTGTATAACATCTCATGAACATAGAAATATGCAGTCTGTTAGCAGTCTTAGGAAACAGCGGACTCTTGTGGCCAAACAGCAGAATGTCAGTTCAAATAATTTAACTTCATTTTCACATATACAATGTTCACACAATGACCGCTGTTTCCACACCTCACATGTGTCACAATGACCCACAATCCTCCAGGGATAATGGACTGAATAATGTTCAAGTCACAATGGACCAGCATCCTCCGGGGATGGTGGACAGAATACTGTGCCTCTCACAATGGGCCAGCATCCTCCAGGGATAATGTATGGAACACTGTCCATGTCACAATGGGCCAGCATCCTCCAGAGACAATAGACGGCACACTGTGCATGTCACAATGAGCCAGCATTCTCTAGGAATAATGGATGGAACACTGCGCATGCCACAATGAATCAGCATTCTCCAGGGATAATGGATGATACACTGCGCATGTGTTACCCGTGTTTGTAGTGGTAGTGCAGACTAGTGCCACGATGCAGCCGACAGCGTCTGTTTTAACAGAGGAGAGACACGACATGTGGCTCAGTTGATGTCCAACTTTAATATGAGCACCAGGCCCTAACTCTCCTCAACCAGTGTAATCATGTTAGAGCTCCCTCTAGTGACAGCCTTATGTTTTTGTGCTGTTGGGAAGTCTGAATTTAACCCTGTCACACACTCCCCCTGTTTTTTTAATAAGTGTCTCCTGACATTTATGCATGGAAGCAACCATAGTTCAGATCATCGCAATCGGCATATGTTGCTGGCAAAAAGTATGAACATGAGGGTATATAGATGGGCCCCTCTACCTCTGGGAAATCACAGTGCTGTTCGATCACATCTGCATGAACATTCCATTTTTGGAAAGATGGTTTTCCCAGGGTCTCATATGTGAATATCTTCTTCGGTATTCTTGTTCTCTGAGAATAGTCTGATTGTCGTGGAGGACTGTCATGTCTCTGTTCTTCAGGATCATTTGGTATAACTGCATCCTTGTCACACCATGAATCTACTTGTTGTGAGGATGGTGCTACAGACCCTTCTGTAAAGTCTATGGGCAAGTCTTGGACTTCCTCATCTAATGAGCGATGGCTTTTCAGTTGTTCTTCTGCAAGTTCTACAGGCAGGTCTTGAACATTTTCCTCACGCATACTGTGATTTTCCCGCTGTTGTTGTGAGGCATTGAGATCCCTAGGATGAAATTCTTCAGCCTCAGCTCGTAGTTGAGGAGTGATACCTTGCTCACTGTATTGAAACAGTTCAGGACAGTAGTAATACCCTTCATCTGAAGAATCTGAGTCTGTGCTTTCTGCATTGCTGTTAACTTCAGGTCTAGCTACTGGTCTGGTGTGAATCCTCTTCCCTGTTTTTCTTGGTGTGTTTTCCAGAGGTAAATCTCTGACAGGAAGCAACAAATTGCGATGAATCACTCTTGTTGGTTTATTGCCTTTTTCTGATTCAACTTTATAAATATGTTCTGGCCCTATCTGTTCAACCACCCTGTATACATCTTTTTCCCAGTAAGTGCGGAGTTTCCCTGGCCCTCCCCGCTCTGACAAATTCCTTACAAGAACACGGTCACCAGACTGAAGAGCGACTCCTTTGACATGCCTGTCATAGTACTTTTTCCCCTTTTGAGATGACTTTTGGCTGGTCTCAGATGCAATTCTATACGCTTCCTTCATTTTCAAAGCCCATTTCTCAGCATAGTCTTGAGGTGAAGCTGCTCCGCTTCCATTATCCAGGTCAAATATCAGATCTATTGGTAGACGAGGTGTCCTACCATATAGCAGGTAGTGAGGGGCGTAGCCAGTTGCCTCATGCCTGGTACAGTTATATGCATGGACTATGTGCGGAAGATACTCTTTCCACTGAGTTTTCTTTTCTTCTTCTAACGTCCGAAGCATTTGCAAAAGTGTTCTGTTCAGTCTCTCAACTGGGTTGCCTTGTGGGTGGTACGGTGTAGTCCTAGAATGGGCTATTCCTGACAACTGTCTCAACCTTCTAAAAAGGTGGTTCTCAAATTCCTTGCCTTGATCGTGATGTAATTTTTCAGGATATCCAAATACAGGGATGAAATTGTCAAAAATCTTCTCTGCAGCTGTTTTTCCCGCTTTGTTGCGAGTAGCATATGCCTGGGCAAAACGGGTGAAATGGTCCATGACTACCAGTATGTATTCATAGCCACCTCTGCTCTTCTCCAGGTGAAGGAAATCTACTGAGACAAGTTCAAAGGGAGCACTTGTTTTAATAGCACCCATAGGTGCCCGGTCTGGTACTGTTGGATGCTTCTGTTTGAGACAGCTACATCTTTTAGTGACATAATCTGTTATCTCTTTCTGCATGAAAGGCCAGTAAAATCTTTCTCTTGCAAGCTGCATCACTTTATCTGCTCCACAGTGGCCCATGTCATTGTGTAAGTATTTCAACACAATTGGGGTTAGTTTCTCTGGAACCACTATTTTGTTCTGCCGTAGTAAAATGTCATCTTTCACACTCAGTTTGCCCCAATCATGTATGAGTTGTTTCCCTCTCCTTCCCAGGTCCGTTTTGTCTTCCCTTGAGGGTACGTCCTTCTTCAGTTTCAGATCCATCACCACTCGAATATCTTTGTCTTCTGCCAGAGCAGTTTTGAGCTTATCCTTTGTAATAATTTCCTGAGGATCAATAGCTCGAAATTTTTCTTCAACTTCTGGTTCTAGGGCTAGTGACATGGCCCAAAGATCTGCTTCATCAACCCTTGCATTGCTTCCTTTCCATATAGCAGAGATAGTCTGTGATGGAATCACCTTTGTAAATTCATCTTCATCTTCGGCCGTATTCAATGGCATCCTTGACAGAGTATCAGCATCTGCATTTTTCTTCCCTGGTCGATATTTAATATCAAAACAGAAATCAGCTAACTCCCCTACCCATCGGTGTCCCACGCTATTTAGTCTTGCTGAGCTGAGGACATAGGTCAGGGGGTTATTGTCGGTAAAA
Source organism: Bufo gargarizans (assembly GCF_014858855.1). Lineage (NCBI taxonomy): Eukaryota > Metazoa > Chordata > Amphibia > Anura > Bufonidae > Bufo > Bufo gargarizans. Next base: position 107,832,836 of record NC_058088.1, read on the forward strand.
ACAGTGAAAGTCGAAGCATAGTACAGATAGTCCCGGAACTTATCACAAATGGCCCACTTCAAGGCTAAGAATTCCAGTTTACCTGAGTGCAGGTGATAATTTTTCTCGGTGGGTGTCAGTGTCCGTGAACCAAACCCAATAATACGTAGTTTATTCTCCTGATGTTGGTACAGCACTGCACCCAACCCATCCTGTGATGCGTCAGTATGCAAAATAAATGGCAGGTTAAAGTCCGGATAAGCAAGAATTGGGGGTTTGGTTAGCAACGCAATTATCTTGTCAACGGTTTCCTGATGCTTTGTTGTCCATTGCACTGAGGTTCCTGAGGGTAACTGTTGTGTTCTTCCTGCCTTTACATGCAGCCTCTCCTTCGCTAAATTATTTCTACTTGTCTTCTTGGATTCTTTCTTTGTCTGCAGCAAGTCATATAGAGGTTTCGCAATTCGGGAGAAGTTTTGTATAAAGCAGCGGTAATAACTCAAGAACCCCAGTAGTTTTCTCACATCTCCCACTGTCCTTGGTGTTTTCTCTCTGACTGCTTGAATTGCTTCTGTATCTTTTGGGTCCAGTCGAATCCCATTGCCCGACACAAGTCTTCCTAGGAACCTCACTTCTTTTTTGAAAAGTTCACACTTATTTGGTCTCAACTTAATCCCATATGTACGCATTCTCTGAAAAATCTTTCTTAAACTTTCAATATGTTCTGGAAAAGTCTTAGAATAACACAGAACGTCATCAAGATAAGGTGAGCAACATTCATCTCTCAGACCTTCCAGGGTCTCTTCCATACACCTTTGGAATGCTGCTGGGGCATTCATCAAGCCAAAAGGGATCCTCACCCATTCATGTAGCCCCCATGGTGTACTGAATGCTGTCATGTGCCTTGATTCTTTGGAGATAAACCCTTGATGGTAAGCACTTCCCTGATCCAAAATAGAGAACCATGAGAATCCACTCAGATTATCTAAAAGATCTTGAGATCGTGGTAGGGGATGCCTATCAGGTACAGTCTTCTTATTTAATTCTCTGAAGTCAATGCACAGTCTCAAGCTGCCATCTTTTTTCCGTACACATACCACAGGTGAGGAGTAAGATGATTTTGACTTGCATATCCACCCCCTCTTCATTAGCTTCTGTATATAATCTTTTACTTCCTGATATAAGGGTTTTGGTATGGAATTGTAGGACTTCTGCACTGGTATCTTGTCTGTTAAATTGATCTGCAGATTCAGATTAGGAATACACCCAATGTCTTCCTCCTCTTTTGCAAAAATGTCAGCCTCCTCCCACAACATCTGCCTAGCAAGTGTCTGCTCCTCTTCAGTGAGATGCTGTAGATCTACTGGCGGATTCCATTTCTCGCCTTGTAAGCTTTGGGCATTTGCTTGCATCATGGATATTGTATTCCTATTTTTTTTTTGTGTCGTTTGTTTTGCAGGTTTAATCTCATCCACAGGGATCTCTTCCATAATTGGGTAGATCATGCCTAACACAGTCCTTGGTTGAATGTATACAGTATGTTTAGTGGTGTTCTGAACGGGAATCTTTATCTGTTTTGTTCGTCCCCTGTGTATCTTCACAAGTGTAGGGAATGCTTCCAGACCCTCAAGACATTGACTGGGCAATAGTGGCTCAAACAGCACTGTTTCCTCGCCAGGCCAGGGACCAACATTACACCGAATCTCACATGATTTCCCTTTCAGGACCCTAATGCTTTGACTACCTGTATATATGCTACGTACCAACTCGTTATCTTTACTCATGGGTGACAATACAAGACCCACCAAAGCATTTGCTTTACATTTTCTTACATGTAATGCCTCACTTAATAGTATGGTGACACTACTTTGATCAGAGTTACCACTGTCAGCATTTTCTTTAATCAATTCTTCAATTGCATTGAACCCTATAATTGGGGTAAAGGGGCAATGTTGGCTAACTAACATGGGTACAACCATAGTTACCTTTTCTCTATTATTCTCAATTTTTAGTTCAAGCTCAACCCATCCATCATAAGGAATAACAGACCCATTTGCCGCTTTAATTGTTAAGCATTCGTTTTCTCCTAACAATTTCCCAATAGGCTGCACTGTAGCGTGCTGCTGGTATTGTTTTATCCAGCTTGCAGCCACAATACTGATTTGGGACCCTGTGTCAACAAGTGCTTTTGTGGACACACCTCCCAAACTGCAAGTAAGCAAGCATTTATCCCCTATCAGCCTGGCTACTTTCCTCCTGTCCCCACTCTTTGGTTGGAGGGGCATTTCACTAAGTTTTGTGACTGTCTGGGACTTGTCTTGAGAACTGATCACTGGTTGTCCCTCACCTGTGACCATTCCTCGTTTCCCGAGAACCTTTTCTGTTTCATGCAGCCACGTGCACTGTGACCTTCCTGACCACATTTAAAACAATGCCAACATTTTTCTCTCCCCTCATGCACACATTGCTTACATTTAGGCACAGTCTTGGGTTTAACACTGTCCTTCACTACCTTCACCGGCCCATGTTCATTCTTCTGTATTGCCCCTGCCTGTAGCAGCAATTGTACATTCTTTGTGAGAGCAGCAACTTGTGTTGTCAGCTCTCCCAGAGAGGGTTGGTTGTCACCAGCCTGGTGTCTGGATTCTCCTCCATCCTGTGTCTGGATGACATTGGCAGTAGTCAGCCTGGATCTGCCACTCAATCTGGCTTGCCTCTCTGCTTCTATTCTGGCTAGCTTGGTAACTATTTCTAGCAGCACATCATCACTTGTAGATAAGTCAGAAATATATAGCTTAATCTCTCTTCTAATCTCACTATATTTCTCACTTAACCCCTGATATAACGTGTGAAGAAACACTCCTTGTACCAAATTCTTGTCATAAGTAATTGCAGCACCAACTTGTTGGGAAGACCACAAAACTTTCTGTTTTAGCCCCATAATTCTATACACAAACTGCTGCGGAGTCTCTTTATCATGCTGTTTAGCGTTCATCAGTTCCTGAAACAAGTCAGTGCTGCTCCTGTCCTGAAGATGTGAGCGCAGGAACCTCTTCAGCTCTGCTACAGAAAGATCCTCCTTGTTTACCAGCATCTCCTTAAAAGTTCCTGGTTTCACAGTTTTCAGCACAGTTCTGATGATTTCTGACTCTGAGTATCTTTCTTGTATACCTTCATCAATCTGTCTACATACACTGCTATATGTCAGTTCAGAGTCCCAGTCTGAAATTTGCCCACCATGAATTTTAAACTCCTTTCTTGGCAGGTAAGCTGCTAAGTCCTTTAATGTAAACCCACTTTCTGCCATTTGCCCTGTCCTGTCCATTGTGTGAATTGTGCTGTGCTCTCTGTTCACACTTCCATGTGGAGTGGCAGAGTGTCTTTCTCCTAGCAAGGACTCAGCCAGTTCTTTTATCTGAAGCAGGTATGCCTTGCCACTGTCCTCCATGCTGTACACCGCTTCTCCCTGTAAATGTCCCAGGATGTACTCACAGATCTCCTGCTCAATTGAACCTGTAGCTTGGGGAACTTCTTTTCCAGCATCTCCCTGAATCTGTACAGCAAGTGAGTGCAACTGATCCTCAGACAATGTGTGCAGCAGCTTCTGGATCTGCCACTGCAGCTTCTTCACTGATGCTGCGTCCACCATCTTAGATCCTGTATAGCTTGCTTGAAGCCTCCTCTCTCCCTTTACTGTAATGGCAGCCTTCTCACTCTGTGACTGTCTTGCACGATAATTACATATCACAGACGAGCCCCCAAATGTTACCCGTGTTTGTAGTGGTAGTGCAGACTAGTGCCACGATGCAGCCGACAGCGTCTGTTTTAACAGAGGAGAGACACGACATGTGGCTCAGTTGATGTCCAACTTTAATATGAGCACCAGGCCCTAACTCTCCTCAACCAGTGTAATCATGTTAGAGCTCCCTCTAGTGACAGCCTTATGTTTTTGTGCTGTTGGGAAGTCTGAATTTAACCCTGTCACACATGTCACAATGGGCCAGCATCCTCCAAGGATAATAGATGCAACACAGTGCATGTCACAATAGGCCAGCATTCTCAAGGGACAATAGAAGGAACACTGCACATGTCAAAATGGGCCAGCATCCTCCAGAAATAATTAACATGTCACAATGAGCAAGCGTTCTTCAGGGACAATGGACAGAACACTGCTCATGTCACAATGGGCCAGCATCCTCTAGAATTAATGGACTGAACATTGCTCATGTCACAATGAATCAGCATTCTCCAGGGATAATGGATGGAACACAGCACATTTCACAATGGGCCAGCAGCCTCCAAGGATAATAGATAGAACACTGCGCATGTCACAATGGGCCAACATACTCCAGAGACAATAGACAGAACACTGTGCATGTCACAATGGGCCAGCATACTCCAGAGACAATAGACGGAACACTGCAAATGTCACAATGAGATGTATCCTGCAAGGATAATGAACAGAACACTGCATGTCACAATGGGCTAGCATCCTCCAGGTACAATGGTCTGAACACAAAGCATGCCACAATGGGCCAGAATCCTCCAGGGACATTGGACGGAATACTGTGCATGTCAAAATGGTCCAGCGTCATCCAGGGATAATGGACGGAACACTATGCATGTCACAATGAGCCAGCATACTCCAGGGACAATGGACGGAACACTGTGCATGTAACAATGGGCCGGCATATTCCAGGGACAATGGAAGGAACACTGTGCATGTCACAATGGGCCAGGCTACTCCTGTGACAGTGGATTGAACAGTGCATATGGCACAACTCACAATGGGCCAGCATCCTCTAGGGATAATGGATAGAACACTGCACATGACACAATGGGCCAGCATCTTCAAGGGACAATGGACGGAACACTGCACATAACACAATGGTCCAGCATCTTCCAGGGACAATGGATGGAACACTGTGCATGTCACAATGGGCCAACATTCTCCAGGGACAATGGATGGAACACTGTGTATGTAACAATGGGCCAGCATTCTCTAGGACAATGGATGAAACACTGTGCATTTCACAATGACCTAGCATCCTCCAGGGTTAATAAACGGAACAATGCACATGTCACAATGGGCCAGCATCGTCCAAGGATAATGGACGGAACACTGTGCATGTCACAATGGCCCAGCATTCTCACAGGACAATAGAAGGAACACTGCACATATCAAAATGGGCCAGCATCATCCAGAAATAATTGAAGGAACACTATGCATGTCACAATGAGCCAGAATCCTCCAGGAAAAATGGACAAAACAAAGATCAAGTCACAATGAGCCAGCATACTCCAAGAACAATGGACAGAACACAGTGCATGTCACAATGGGCCAGCATTCTCCAGTGATAATGGATGGAACACTGCACATGTCATAATGGGCCAGCATCCTCCAGGGACAATGAACGGAACACAGTGCATGTCAGAATGGGCTAGCATCCTCCATGGATAATGGATGGAACACTGCGCATGTCACAATGGACAAGCATACTCCAGGGATAATTTTTGGAAGACTGTGCACATCACAGTGGGCCAGCATCCTCCAGGGGTAATGGGAGGAAAACTGCACATGACACAATGGGCAAGAATCCTCTACATACAATGGATGGAACAGTGCATGTCACAATGGGCCACCGTACTCCAGGGACAATGTCCGTAACACTGCATATGTCACAATGGGTCTGCATCTTCCAGTGATAATACATGGAACACTGCGCATATCACAATGAGCCAGCATTCTCCAGGGAAAATGCGAGAAACATGTCACAATGGGCCAGAATCCTCCACTGACAATGGACAGAACAGTGTGCATGTCGCAATAGACCACCGTACTCCAGGGAGAAATGGACAGAAGCACTGTACATGTCACTTTGGGCCAGAATCCTCCAGGGACAATAGACAAAACACCACACATTTCAGAGTGAGCCAGCATCGACCAGGGTAAATAGATGGAACAAGGCGCATGTCATAATGGGCTAGCATCCTCCAGGGATAATTGTTAGAAGACTGTGCACGTCACAATGGGCCAGCATCCTCCAGGGGTAATGGGAGGAAAACTGCACATGTCACAATTGGCAAGAATCCTCTACATACAATGGATGGAACAGTGTCACAATGGACCACCATTCTCCAGGGACAATGGACGGAACACTATGCATGTCACATTGGGCCAGCATCCTCCAGGGACAATGTCCGTAAGTTCCGTAACACTGCATATGTCACAATGGGCCTACATCTACCAGTGATAATACACGGAACACAGCACATATCATAATGAGCCAGCATTCTCCAGGGAAAATGAGAGAAACACTGCGCATGTCACAATGGGCCAGAATCCTCCATGGACAATGGACAGAACAGTGTGCATGTCACAATGGGCCACCGGACTCCAGGGACAATTGACGGAACACTGTACATGGCACATTGGACCAGCATCCTCCAGGGACAATAGACAAAACACTGCACATGTCACAATGAGCCTGCATCTTCCAGGGACAATGGACAGAACACTGCACATTTCAGAGTGAGCCAGCATCGACCAGGGTAAATGGATGGAACAATGCGCATGTCACAATAGGCCAGCATTCTCCAGGGACAATGGATGGAACACTGCACATGTCACTGTGGGCCAGCATCCCCAAGGGATAATGGACGGAACACTGCACATGTCACAATGGGCCAGCATTCTCCAGGGATAATGGACGGAACACTGCATATGTAAAAATGGGCCAGAATTCTCCAAGGACAATGGACGGAACACTGCCCATGTCACAATGGGCCAGCATCTTCCAGGGACAATGGACAGAACACTGGGCATGTCACGGTGAGCCAGCGTCCTCCATGGATAATGGACGAAACACTGCGCATGTCACAATGACCCAGCATCCTCCAGGGTTAATATACAGAACAATGCGCATGACACATCAGGCAAGCATCCTCCAAGGATAATGGATAATGGACGGAACACAGTGCCTGTCACAATGGGCCAGCATGCTCCAGGGATATAGACGGAAAACTGCACATGTCAAAATGGACCAGCATCCTCCAGAAATAACTGAAGCAACACTGCCCATGTCACAATGGGCCAGCATTCTCCAGGGACAATGGATGGAACACTGTGCCTTTTGAATCCAGAGGGGAAAAAAAAAACAGGCTGGTGTAGTGAACTTCATTTATATTTATATAAGCAGATATATAACGCAAGTTTGACCGTGACACTTGGTTGATTAAGTGTGTGGTTGTGTAAGTGTGCGACTTAAGATTCAGGGACTTCAGAGGGGGACTGCAATTAGCCAGTTCCTTATTACCACATTATATTCTTTTTGTCGCTTTTGTGGTGTAATCCCCATTTAGTATGTGTTGCACAATTGACAACGCAGTCCAGTGCACATCTTGCTTGATGTATGCAATCCTGGAACAGCCATTCGAGGGTGTATATCTTTGTTCAAGATGTGAGCACATTAACCGTTTGGAATTGCAAATTGAGTCTCTAATCGGGCAAGTTGCAACATTGAGAGGCATTGACAATTTGCAAAAGAGTTTGCTTCTCACTGAGCAAGAACTCTTTGGTTTAGATGAGGGGGAGGGTGACAGACAGGAGGCTGAGGAAAGTGAGGTAGCTAGCTGGGTAACATTAAGAAAGCGGGGTAGAGGGATGAGTGCCAGGGAGGCTAGCCCTGATCTGACACACCCCAACAAGTTTGCACGTTTGGCAGATGAGGGGGATACCAGTTCAGGGACGTCACTTGCTGCCGGACACTTTCTATGCCAGTCAGGGGAATGTCAGCTCCAGTAGGCAGGAGAGCAGGGCAGGCCAGACAGGTGCTGATAGTGGAAGACTCCATTATTAGGGGAACAGATAGGGCAATCTGTCACAAAGACCGTGATCGCCGAACAGTGTGCTGTCTTCCAGGCACTAGAGTTTGACACATCGCAGATCGGGTTGACAGATTACTGGGAGGGGCTGGAGAAGATCCAGCGGTAAACCAATGACAAAGTTAGAAGTAGGTGGAGAGTTCTTAAAATGATTTCAGGGATTTAGGTCGAACGCTTAGGGCAAGGACCTCAAAGGTAGTATTTTCTGACATACTACCTGTACCACGGGCCTCACAAGAAAGGCAGCGGAAGATTAGGGAGATTAACAAGTGGCTCAAGAACTGGTGTAGGAAGGAGGGGTTTGGGTTCCTGGAGAACTGGGCCGACTTCTCTATCGGCTACAGGCTCTATCGTAGGGACGAGCTGTACCTCAATGGGGAAGGGGCAGCTGTGTTGGGGAGAAAGATGGCTAGAAGGTTGGAGGAGTGTTTAAACAAGGGACTGGGGGGAGGGAAATTACATTATAATATGGGAAGATAGTGCAAATAGAGACCGGGGCGAGGTAGTGGGACTGGGGGAGGAATGGAAGGAAGGCTAGAACAGTTCAGAAGGAAAGGTGTAGGGTAAAAAATATACATAAACCTCTCAATTGTATGTATACTAATGCCAGAAGCCTGACTAATAAAACTGGGGAACTGGAATTAGTGATGTGTGAGGAGGACTATGACATAGTGGGAATAACGGAAACATGGCTGGATGATAGCTATGACTAGGCAGTTAAAGTACAGGGATACAGTCTGTTTAGAAAGGATCACCAAAACCAGAGAGGGGGAGGGGTCTGCCTTTATGTAAAGTCCTGTCTAAAGCCCACACTCCGGGAAGAAATAAGTGAGGGACGTGAACATGTGGAATCACTGTGGGTAGAGAGTCCACAGAAAATCTACTACTAAACGAGATAGACAAGGCAGCAAATCATAATGAGGTGGTTATTATGGGGGACTTCAACTACCCAGATATAGACTGGGAAACTGAAAGCTGTACATCCTATAAAGGTAACAGGTTATTGGCAATAACCCAAGACAATTACCTCTCCCAACTGGTTCAGGACCCAACTAGAGGGACAGCCATACTGGACTTAGTATTAACTAATAGGCCTGACAGAACAACAGACGTGCAGGTTGGGGGACACCTAGGAAATAGTGACCATAAAGTAATAACCTTCCAATCATCATTCAAAAGAGCCTTTCTACAAGGAGGAACAAAAATACCAAACTTCAAAAAAGCTAAATTTAGCCAACTAAGAGAGGCCATAGGCCTAATTAACTGGGACAAAGTCCTCAAAAATAAAAATACAGCCACAAAATGGGATATCTTTAAAAGCATCCTAAAATCTCATTGTGAGAGGTACATACCGTATGGGAAAAAAAGGTTAAGGAACAAAAAGAAACCAATGTGGGTAAATAGAACGGTAAAGAAATCAATAAATTACAAAAAGAAAGCATATAAATCACTAAAACTGGAGGGTAGGGAGGAAGCACTGAAAAAAATAGGACATGTAAAAAACAAATAAAAGCAGCCAAACTAGAGACCGAGAGATAAATTGCAGAAGAGAGTAAAACTAACCCTAAAATGTTCTTCGATTATATAAATGTTAAAAAGTATAAATCTGAAGGTGTCGGCCCTTTAAAGAGTAATGAGGGGGGAGTCGCAGAGAGCGACGAGGAGAAAGCAAAGCTGTTAAATATTTTTTTCTCCAATGTGTTCACTGAGGAAACTGTCAGATAAAATGCTGAATGTAAAAATAAATTCCTCATTAAAAGTGTCCTGTCTGAACCAGGAAGAAGTACAACAGCGACTTAAAAAGATTAAAATAGACAAATCTCCAGGATTGGATGGCATACACCCCCGTATCCTAAGGGAATTAAGTAATGTCATAGCCAGACCCTTATTTCTGATAGTTAAGGACTCTATAGTGACATGAAGTGTTCCACAGGATTGGCGCATAGCAAATGTGGTGCCAATATTCAAAAAGGGTCCAAAAACAGAGCCTTGAAACTATAGGCCGGTAAGTTTAACATCTGTTGTGGGTAACTGTTTGAAGGTTTTCTAAGAGATGCTATCTTGGAGTACCTCAAGGAAAATAAGCATGGTCATGCCAAACTAATTTAAATCAGTTTCTATGAGGAGGTAAGTTTTAGACTTGACAGCGGCGAATCAATGGATGTCGTATATCTGGACTTATCCAAAGTATTTGACACTGTACCACATAAAAGGTTAGTATATAAAATGAGAATGCTTGGACTGGGAGAAAATGTCTGTATGTTGGTAAGTAATGGGCTCAGTGATAGAAAACAGAGGGTGGTTATTAACGGTACACACTCAGATTGGGTCACTGTCACTAGTGGGGCACCTCAGGGGTCAGTATTGGGCCCTATTCTCTTTAATATATTTATTAATGATCTTATAGAAGGCTTGCACAGTATATATTTAATTATTTAATTTTCGCAGATGACATTAAACTGCGTAAAGTAATGAACACTGAAGAGGACAGTATACTACTACAGATGGATCTGGATAGATTGCAGGCTTGGCCAGATAAGTGGCAGATGAGCTTTAACACTGACAAATGTAAAGTTTTGCACATGGGAAGGAATAATGCAAGTCACCTGTATATACTAAATGGTAAAACACTCGGTAACACTGACATGGAAAAGGATCTAGGAATTTTAATAAACAGCAAACTAAGCTGCAAAAACCAGTGTCAGGCAGCTGCTGCCAAGGCCAATAAGATAATGGGTTGCATCAAAAGGGGCATAGATGCCATGATGAGAACATAGTCCTACCACTTTACAAATCGCTAGTCAGGCCACACATGGAGTAATGTGTACAGTCAGGGGCGTAGCTATAGGGGGTGCAGAGGTAGCAGTCGCTACCGGGCCCAGGAGCCTGAGGGGCCCAAAGACCCTTGTGCCACATAAGACACTGGCATTATAGAAACTGCATGCTGGTCAATTTACACCTCTGGCTGGAGGGAAGGGGTTAGGTCAAGAATTTGGCATGAGGGGGTGCCCTTTCAATGTTTGCCTCAGGCAGCAGGAAGGCTACGTGCTCCCCCCCCCCCCCCCCCTTTCCAACAAGCACTGAGGGAAGGGGGGCCCAAGCTGAACTCTTGCACTAGGGCCCATGAGTTTTTAGCTACGCCCCTGTTACAGTCCTGGCTCCTGTGAACAAGGCAGACGTAGCAGAGCTGGAGATGGTCCAGAGGAGGGCAACTAAAGTAATAACTGGAATGGGGCAACTACAGTACCCTGAAAGATTATCAACATTAGGGTTATTTACTTTAGAAAAAAGACGACTGAGGGGAGATCTAATTACTATGTATAAATATATCAGGGGTCAGTACAGAGATCTATCCCATCAGCTATTTATCCCCAGGACTGTGACTGTGACGAGGGGACATCCTCTGCGTCTGGAGGAAAGAAGGTTTATACACAAACATAGAAAAGGATTCTTTACGGTAAGAGCGGTGAGACTATGGAACTCTCTGCCTGAGGAGGTGGTGATGGTGAGTACAATAAAGGAATTCAAGAGGGGCCTGGATGTATTTCTGGAGCGTAATAATATTACAGGATATAGCTCCTAGAGAGGGGTCGTTGATCCAGGGAGTTATTCTGATTGCCTGATTGGAGTCGGGAAGGATTTTTTTATTCTACTAAAGTGGGGAAAATTGGCTTCTACCTCACAGGTTTTTTGTTTTTTTTTGCCTTCCTCTAGATCAACTTGCAGGATGACAGGCTGAACTGGATGGGCAAATGGTTTTATGTACTATGTTACTATGTTACAATGGGCCAGCATCATCCAGATTTAGTGGACGGAACACTGCAAATGTCACAATGGGCCAGCATCCTCCAGGGACAATGGACAGAACATTGTGCATGTCACAATGAGCCAGCATCCTTCATGGATAATGGACGAAACATCATGCATGTCACTATGACCCAGCATCCACCAGGGTTAATAAACGGAACAATGCACATGTCACAATAGGCTAGCATCTTCAAGGGACAATAGATGGAACACTGCACATGTCAAAATGGGCCAGCATTCTCCAGAAATAATTGAAGGAACACTGATCATGTCACAATGAGGCAGCATACTCTAGGGACAATGGAAACAACACAGTGCATGTCACAATGGGCCATTATCCTCCAGTGTTAACAGATGGAACACTGCGCATGTCACAATGGGCCCGCATTGTGACATGGACAATGGACAAAACACTGTGAATGTCACAATGGGCCAGTATTCTCCAGGGATAATGGGCGGAAAACTGCACATGTCTCAATGGGCCAGCATCCTCCACAGACAATTAATTGAACAGTGTGCATGTCACAATGGGCCACCGTACTCCATGGACCATGGACGGAACACTATGCATGTCACATTGGGCATGCATCTTCCAGGGATAATGGACAGAATACTGTGCATGCCACAATGGGCAAAAATCCTACACAGAAAATGGATTGAACACTGTGCAAGTCACAATGAGCCTGCATCTTCCAGGGATAATGGACGGATCACTGCGCATGTCACAATGGGCCAGCATCCTCAAGGGATAAAATGGACGAAACACTGCGAATGTCACATTGGGCCAGAATTCTCCAGGGATAATGGGCAGAAAACTGCGCATGTCACAATGGGCCAGCATCCTCCACAGACAATGGATTGAACAGTGTGCATGTCACAATGAGCCACCGTACTCCAGGGACCATGGACAGGACACTATGCATGTCACGTTAGGCCACAATCCTCCAGTTACAATGGATGGAACACTGTACATGTCACCATGAGTCTGCATCTTCCAGGGATAATGGACGGAACACTGTGTATGTAACAAGAGCCAGCATTCTGCAGGGACAATGGACAGAACACTGCATATGTCACAGTGAGCCAGCATCCACCAGGGTAAATGGATGGGACAATGCGCATGTCACAAAGAGGCAGCATCCTCTAGGGACAATGGACAGAACACTGCACATGTAACCATAAGCCAGCATCCTTTAGGGATAATGGACGGAACACTGCACGTATCACAATGAGACAGAATCCTCCAGGAACAATGGACGGAACACTGCGCATGTCACAATAGGCCAGCATCCTCTAAGGATAATGGATGAAACACAGTGCATGTCAAAATGGGCCAGCATCCGTCATAAATAATTGAAGGAACACTGCGCATGTCACAATGAGCCAGCAGTCTCCAAAGAAAATGGATGGAACACTGATCATGTCACAATAGGCCAGCATCCTCCAGGGACAATGAATGGAAAACTGTGCATGTCACAATGTGCCAGCATACTCCAGGAATACTGGACGGAACACTGCGTATGTAAAAATGGGCCAGCATTCTCCAAGGACAATGGACGGAACACTGATCAGGTCACTATGAACCAGCATACTCCAGTGATAATAGTTGTAACACTGCGCATACCACATTGGGCCAGAATCCTCCAGGGACAATGAACGGAACACAGCACATGTCACAATTAGCCAGCATCCTCCCTAGGCAATGGATGGAACACTGCGCATGTCACAATGGGCCAGCATTCTCCAGGGACAATGGACGGAACACTGCGCATGTCACAATGGGCCAGCATTCTCCAGGGACAATGGACGGAACACTACGCATGTCACATTGGGCCAGCATCCTCCAGGGATAATGAACGGAACACTATGCATGTCACAATGAGCCAGCTTCACCCAGGGACACTGACTATGTAACAATGGACCAGCATTCTCCAGCGACTATGGACGGAACACTGCACATGTCACAATGGGCCAGCTTCTCCCAGGGACAATGGACAGAACACTGCACATGTCACAATGAGCCAGCATCCTCCAGGGTTAATAAATGGAACAATGCACATGTCAAAATAGGCCAGCATCCTCTAAGGATAATAGATGAAACACAGTACATGTCAAAATGGGCCAACATCCTTCAGAAATAATTGAAGGAACACTGCGCGTGTCACAATGAGCCAGCAGTATCCAAAGAAAATGGACGGAACACAGTGCATGTTACAATGGGCCAGCATCCTCCAGTGATAATGGATGTAACACTGCGCATGTCACAATGGGCCAGCAGTATCCAAAGAAAATGGATGGAACACAGTGCATGTTACAATGGGCCAGCATCCTCCAGTGATAATGGATGTAACACTGCGCATGTCACAATGGGCCAGCATCCTCCAGGGACATTGATTTGTTTGGTCACAATGATGTTTTCTTCATTTGGCGTAAAAAAAAAGGAGACGCCTTCAACCCAAAGAACACCATCCCCACTGTCAAACATGGTGGTGGGAACCTAATGCTTTGGGGGGGGGGGGGGTTTCAGCCAATGGACCAGGGAACCTAATCACAGTAAACTGCACCATGAAAAAAGAGCAATACATGAGGATTCTCAACGACAACATCAGGCAGTCTGCAGAGAAACTTGGCCTTGGGCACCAGTGGACATTTCAGCATGACAATGACCCAAAACACACAGAAAAAGTGGTGAAGAAATGGTTTGCAGACAACATTAATGTTTTGGAGTGGCCCAGACAGAGTCCAGACTTGAATCCAATTGAGAATCTGTGGAGGGAGCTAAAGATCAGGGTGATGGCAAGAAGACCCTCCAACCTAAAAAAATTGGAGCTCATTGCTAAAGATGAATGGACAAAAATACCTGTGGAGACATGCAAAAAGCTGGTCTGCAATTATAGGAAGCGTTTGATTGCTGTAATAGCTAATAAAGGCTTTTCTATTGATTATTGAGAAGGGTATGAATAATATTGGACTCGACACTTTTCGCTCAAAAGTAAATAAAAGCTGAGAAATGTTTTTTTTTTCCCACAATAATGCCTCTTGTACATCGTCTTATTATCTTTTGGGAGACACCTATGTCATTTCCAGTCAAAAATGACTTGCTGGTTGAATAAAAGTAACTTTAAGTAAAAAATTGCCAGGGGTATGAATAATTATGGGCAGCACTGTATATAGTTCAGCTCAGGCCTAGTCTAGGGAAGTGTGTGCAAAGAGTACAATCTAGGTTTGTCAGCCTAGCCAGTTCCAGTTCAGTCTGAGTCTGGAGTTTTGATCCCTGAAATGTTGAAATGCTCCATTCACTCAGCAGGATGTAAATTCAAAGAATACTAAAGAAGGAGACCCCCAAAGGGTTAAGGCCATCTCTACAAGTGCCTTAGGACCTTTGGATTCAAAAGTGAAAGGTTTCAACAGCCTCCGGCAGCCTCACTAACCTGCACTGGGATAGCAAGGACCAGCACAAAAGTCCTCTACCAGTAAGCATAAAAACGTATATTATTTAATATCTAGAGAGACACCCATTACACCTGTCAGCAGTGGACCTGTAGCAGTGTTACCTCTATCCATCTTAAAAGAGACTGTACTATACTTGGATGTTACTGTTACCAAGAGCAACGTTCAGTAAAAGTTCTAAGTTGAATTGCACCATCCTTGTCTCATTCTTCAGTTCCTCAATTAACACTACAGTAAATGGTTGTACCACCACAAAAGGTACTGGTGTCACGACTACAAGGGACCTTGCCATAGTCACATTAATACAGACTATCAAGGGCACCTTGAATCACCATCTGGCCAGTGTCCCTTACACCAGAGTGTGCCCCAGAGAATCCTTGTGCCATTCTCCTCTTCACTTATGCGAGCCTGCCCAGGGACGACGTAACCGTGAGTAACCAGAACTGTATTTACCTCGGCCCACCTATTGCTCACACCGTGACCTCACATATAATTTCCCCTGTCGGTCTGGCATACCGCAGCTGGCCATTTCACACATATGTCTCTGGATGGAACACTGTGTGTATTACAATGGGCCAGCATTCTTCAGGGACAATAGTCAGAACATCGCATGTGTCACAATGGGGCAGCATACCCCAAGGCACAATAGACAGAACACTGCATTTGTCACAATGGTATCGCATCTTTGAAGGACAATTAACAGAACACTGCACAGTTCGCAATGGGCCAGGATCCTCCTATGACTATGGACAGAACACTGCACAGTTCGCAATGGGCCAGGATCCTCCTATGACTATGGACAGAACACTGTATATATCACAATGGGTCAGCATCGTCCTGTGACTATGGAAAGAACACTGTATATATCACAATGGGTCAGCATCCTCCCGTGACTATGGACAGAACACTGCACATGTCTCAATTAGAGATGAGCGAATTTCTCCAAAAATTTGGTTCGATCCGAATTTATTTGTGGCGAATTGAGTTAAAAACAGCTATTTCCTGGCTGCAGAGAGCCTGTATAGTGGTGTAGAGCACTGTGCCTTTCAGTAACATGCATAGGGAGTCTGCTGTGGTAGTGAGAGAATACTGTGAGTCAGTATGACACACAGATGACAGGCGTCGCTCTTAGAATCACTAATCGGGCAGTTACTGGGCCAAAACTGACCAAATAACTCAATGTTAGCTTCAAGAAGAAGCGCACTCCTTTTACACTGTCAGCATCTGATTCCACATAGATTTCTACAGAACCTGTTCTATTAAACTTGTATACAAGTGGCCGTGAGATCTAGGCACCACGTCTCCAGTCCCCAGCCAGATTTTCCAGCATCTGTTCCAGGACATGAAGCAGTGGAATGACGTTGTTCATCCCGCAGTCCCGGCAACTGACAAATAACATGGCCTCCTCAAAGGGCCCAAGCAAACGGCAGGTGTCAAGCATGAGCTGCCTCTGGCTGATATCGAAGTTACACAGGGGAGTACTCTTTTCCACTTAGATCATCAAGAAATCGTTTATGGCCTTTCTCTGTTCGTATAGTCGGTCCAACATATGGAGGATGGAATTCCAACGGGCGGAAACGTCGCATATCAGCAGGGGCGTAGAAGGGGGGAGACCTTTGCCCCGGGCACCAAACTGCAGGGGGGGTGCTCCGGTGCCGGCTGCTAAGGCTAATAGTAAGTTTTTCAGGGTGGCTCTCTCTCTACCAGAGTGCCAGGCCCTGCGCAACGGCCTGAGAGCTGTTTGATAGCACGCCGCGCCTTGATAATTAATTTGTGCGGGCGCGGCGCACTTCAGTTAGTTAACATACATAGGGATAGGCAATCATTAGGCTGGCCTAGCTCCCTCCGGCTCCGCCCACTTTCCAGGCAGGAAACACAGTGCGGAGCGCTGGAGCCAGAGCCAGCAGAAGCCAGTAGAAGATTCCCAGGAGGCGGCGGTGGAAGACTGAGTCAAGTCAGACTCAGAGTGTCAGACTCCAGTCCAGAGAGAACTGTTGAGTCAGACAGTCAGTCACTGACCAGTCAGCCTAAGTGAGCCCTGAAGCCTAGAGTCCAGACTACAGAGCAGAGGTAGAGGGGGAGCCAGGCAGCTGCTGCCCCAGCCCGCTGAGGCTGAGTTAGTGTCACTGTCAGTGATTAAGTTGGGTGACCTCCCTGAGTCTGTGTGTGGGGGGATGGTGGCTGGTGGGTTTACAATGTGCACCACTGTCTGGGCATGCAATAATAATGGTAATAAATCAATGACTGAAGTGCCAGAGCTCTGCCAGGCCAAATAGGTGGCATGGCAGTCTGGCATTCATTGTTCTGATGTGGCAGGATAATGGTAGAGAGGTACTAAGACAGTACTGCCTCTGGGATACCATCTGCTCATCTCTATACCAGGTCTACCCTGGGCCTGGGCTGGTATGGACATCAGAGATGGGCAGATGATATCCTAGAGTCAGTACTGTCTCTGATCACCCTTCACCAGCACCCTGACTACCACCTGCTTGGCCTGCCTGGCTCTCATGGCACTTCACTGTATACCTGCTGTTTGGCTATCAGCTTCCTCTTCACCTCATGTCCAGACAAGCATTTATGCAGTCGCTGACCAAGTTTTAGGCTAATTTCTCATTAGCGGCAGGGCAGGCTGTTCCGGCGGGTGAACAGCCTGTCGGATCCTGTCGGTGATTTACATGTGCCCCCAGACTGACGATCCATCCCCACTGACTATAATGCCCAGGTGATGCCCTCTCCCCTGTTTGTGTGGCCATCTAGCCAGGGGACTAAGGCTATATGCACACGACTGTGAAAAAAAAGTTGTTTATTTCACTCATTCCTTTGGATCCATTCAATTATATGGGGGCAGTCTGTCATTTAAAAATGGACAAGATAGAACGTGTTCTATTTTTTTACGTCTGTTTTTCACTGACAGTCAAAAAACTGCCATGTGAATATCCCCATAGACTACCATTGGTCTTAAAATAGACGTGTGATGGTCGTAAAAAAAAAAATGCAACTTTGTGAGAGGGCTCCTGGGTTCTGTGAAGGGAGGATGTCAAGTCTGTGTGCAGCTCTGCCTGTGACTGCCATGGGTCAGTCTACATGGGGTCCAGGCAGCTGCTTGTTTGCTGGTACTTGTTTTTTAGGGATGGACATCCATGCTTGGTGTATAGTGAGTGTGGCTGAATTTGTAAGATGCCTTCCTGTGTCATTCCAGCTCTTGCCGTTTGGAGACCAACGCGGTCAACTATAAGGAGAAACTCCTTACCCAGCTTAAACTATACCTTACCAGGAGAAACAAGGACCTTCTCAACATCATCGCAAAGACAAAAAGTAAGTGAATGCATGGACACACATGTCTAACCATGATATTGTCATGTGTATGCTGGCCCAATGAGTGACCGTGAATAAATATTTTAGTTAGAATTATTATTTTTGGGGGCAGAAGACTACACCTTTGCTGTTAGCTATTATGCCAAACAAAAAAGAATCAGGTGCACAAGGCAGAAAGAGGAGAAAGATAGAGCAGAAGCAGCAAGCTAAAATAGCTGGAAGCCTTGACAGGTTTCTTGTGAACACAGCTGTAAGTACAGTCATGGCTAAAAGTTTTGAGAATGGCACAAATATTAGTTTTCACAAAGTTTGCTGCTAAACTGTTTTTAGATCTTTGTTTCAGTTGTTTCTGTGATGTAGTGAAATATAATTACACGCACTTCATACGTTTCAAAGGCCTTTATCGACAATTACATGACATTTATGCAAAGAGTCAGTATTTGCAGTGTTGGCCCTTCTTTTTCAGGACCTCTGCAATTCGACTGGGCATGCTCTCAATCAACTTCTGAGCCAATTCCTGACTGATAGCAACCCATTCTTTCATAATCACTTCTTGGAGTTTGTCAGAATTAGTGGGTTTTTGTTTGTCCACCTGCCTCTTGAGAATTGACTACAAGTTCTCAATGGGATTAAGATCTGGGGAGTTTCCAGGTAATGGACCCAAAATGTCAATGTTTTGGTCCCCGAGCCACTTAGTTATCACTTTTGCCTTATGGCACGGTGCTCCATCGTGCTGGAAAATGCATTGTTCTTCATCAAACTGTTGTTGGATTGTTGGAAGAAGTTGCTGTTGGAGGGTGTTTTGGTACCATTCTTTATTCATGGCTGTGTTTTTGGGCAAAATTGTGAGTGAGCCCACTCCCTTCGATGAGAAGCAACCCCACACATGAATGGTCTCAGGATGCTTTACTGTTGGCATGACACAGGACTGATGGTAGCGCTCACATTTTCTTCTCCGGACAAGCCTTTTTCCTGATGCCCCAAACAATCGGAAAGAGGCTTCATCTGAGAATATGACTTTGCCCCAGTCCTCAGCAGTCCATTCACCATATGTTCTGCAGCAGATCAATCTGTCACTGATGTTTTTTTTTGGAGAGAAGTGGCTTCTTTGCTGCCCTTCTTGACACCAGGCCATCTTCTAAAAGTCTTCGCCTCACTGTGCGTGCAGATGCGCTCACACCTGCCTGCTGCCATTCCTGAGCAAGCTCTGCACTGGTGGCACTCTGATCCCGCAGCTGAATCCTCTTTAGAAGACGATCCTGGCACTTGCTGGACTTTTTGGGATGCCCTGAAGTCTTCTTAACAAGAATTGAACCTTTCTCCTTGAAGTTCTTGATGATCCTATAAATTGTTGATTGAGGTGCAATCTTAGTATCCACAATATCCTTGCCTGTCAAGCCATTTTTATGCAATGCAATGATGGCTGCACACGTTTCTTTGCAGGTCACCATGGTTAACAATAGAAGAACAATGATTTCAAGCATCACCCTCCTTTTAACAGGTCAAGTCTGCCATTTTAACCCAATCAGCCTGACATAATGATCTCCAGCCTTGTGCTCGTCAACATTCTCACCTGAGTTAACAAGACGATTACTGAAATGATCTCAGCAGGTCCTTTAATGACAGCAATGAAATGCAGCGGAAAGTTTTTGGGGGGATTTAAGTTAATTTTCATGGCAAAGAAGGACTATGCAATTCATCTGATCACTCTTCATAACATTCTGGAGTATATGCAAATTGCTATTATAAAAACTTAAGCAGCAACTTTTCCAATTTCCAATATTTATGTAATTCTCAAAACTTTTGGCCACGACTGTACATTAGGATCACCATCACCAGTAGCATCACAAGAGCCTCACGAACTGGAACAAGTGCCTGTGGACATTCCTTTTGTTACTTTAGTAACAGAAGAGACAGCTTTGTGTGAAGATGCTCCTACTTCTGCTCAGCCAAGTATTATACTAGAAAGAATCGACCTCAAAGTCTTCACCAATATTGGCTATTGGCCAGAAACTGTGGATGAAACTTTGAAAACTGAACTTGTCAAGAGAGGAACAGTGGAACTACAGAATAAGGATGCATTGTTTCCAAAAGATAGTGATGGCAGGTCATTTTCTAAGGAATGGTTCTACATGAATTTGGAGAATGGCGAGACTATGTTAAGGACATGGTTAGTGTTTTCACCTATGAAATGTGCTGTAAATTGCTTTCCTTCTATGCTTTTCCAGAAGGACAAAGGGAAAAGTTATTTTGGAAAGTCTAATGGATTTAAAGCATGGAGAAAACTAAACCCCAGGTTGCTAGAACATGAGCGTAGTTTACAATGTGGAAAGAATTTTAAATGCGGCTACAAAAACAATAAACTATTGATGCTGCTGTACAACAGAGGTCATTTGAAAAGTGGAAGGCAATCCTAGCCATAATACTTGACTGTGTGCTATATCTAGCAAGGCAATCCTTACCCTGACGTGGTCACTCTGAAAATATAAGCACTGATGATAAGTGTGGAAACTTCCTAGAAACTTTCAAGCTACTAGTAAAACATGACCCAGTTGCCAATCAGCACCTTCACAAAATTCAGCAGGCACATGGGTACTCTGTATCCTACCTCTCTCCACAGAGGCAGAATGAGTTCATCAGCTTGCTTGGTGATCATGTTAGAACAGCCATCTTGCAAAGAATCACAAAGGCCAAGTATTTTGCTATCATGTTTGATAGCACTCCAGATATTTCTCACACTGACCAAATGTCACAAGTGATTTGATATGTTCACATTGAAGATACTAAAGTCAATGTTCTCGAATCATTCATTAATTTTATTCAGTTATCTGGGAAATCAGCAGATATTATTACAAAACACATTTGTTACAAGTTAAAGACAGATGGCCTTAAGCTGGAGTACTGCTATGGCCAAGGATATGACAACGCAGCAACTATAGCTGGACACATTAGTGGAGTACAGAAGTGCATTTTGGATATCAATCCCAAAGCAGTGTTTGTGCCATGTAACAATCACTTGCTCAATCTTGCTGGTGTGCATGCAGTTGGTGTTGGAACAAAGTCTATAACTTTCTTTAGCACTGTAGAAAAATTATTTACTTTCTTCTCAAGCTCCACCTATAGATGGGATGTTCTTAAGGAACATGTACCAATTAACTTAAAGCGATCATGTGACACAAGATGGAGTGCAAAGCATGAAGCTGTATGTGTACTTGCTCAATACACTGATAAAATAGATGCTTTGGAAATGCTGTGAGATAGGCCAGGAGAAAACTTTGAAACCAAAGGGGATGCAGGAAGTCTATTAGTTTGCATTATGACTTATCTTTTTTTTCATTCTTGCATTTTTGGAGTCCAGTATTAAACAAAGTGAATGATGCTCAGCTTTACCTGCAGCAAAAAGGACTTGCCCTTGAGCAATGTGTGCAAAAGCTGAAAGCACTGGTTTTATTTTGCCAGGAAAAACGAGACAGTGTAGTGTTAGAGGCAACTGAGAAAGCTCTGCAGATATGTCAAATGTACAACATTTCTACAGAGAGAGGAGTTGGAAGACGTAAAAAGATGCCTGGTGAGCTAAGTTGTGATGCTGGCTTGACCTTAATACAAGAAACAAGAAGAGAACAACTAGAAGCAATTGATCGTCTTGAGGCAGAAACCACAAAACGCTCAACACAGATAAATATGCTTCACCAGAGATTTGCTTTCGTGCAAATCCAGACTTTGCTAGATATTGAAAAAGATGATTTTATCATTGAACAAATTTAGCACACATGTGCTAAGTACACAGAGTTGAGTGCTGCAGCTATGTTCAATGAAATAAATCGCCTTCAGAAGCACATTGTCTTGTATAAAGAAGGCAACACCGATGAGCAGCCTGCTAACTGGACCGCTTTAGATTTGCTTCGATGGGTGTACAAGTAGAAGCTGCAGGAGTGTTTGACTAACTTTGTTGTTGCATTAAGAATATTTTTAACCATCACTGTTTCAACTGCCAGTTGGGAAAGAAGTTTCTCCAAACTGAAATGAATCAAAACATATCTAAGATCTACAATGAGCCAGGAAAGACTGACTAACCTAGCAATGCTTTCAATTGAGCGAGATTTCAAAATAGAGTTCGAAACCATGATAGAAAAATTAGCAAAAATCAAAAGCAGGCGATTTTAAATTGAGGTAAGTGGATTTACTTGGATTTAGAATTGACTGAACATTAGCTAGAATGTTGTCTACTAGATTTCAAGTATGCTTTTGTTTTTTGTAGGTTCTGACCTGCTTCTTGTTTTACTACAAACCAATTCAGCGGCAGTTAAGAGTTTATCTGTTATCAGAATGTTTGCACAGTAGAGCAGTGCCATGAGGTAAGTGGATTTACTTGGATTTAGAATTGACTGAAAATCAGCTATAATGTTGTCTACTAGATTTCAAGTATGCTTTAGTTTTTTGTAGGTTCTGGCCTGCTTCTTGTTTTACTTCTTGTTTTACTACAAACCAATTCAGCAGCAGATCAGAGTTTATCTGTTATCAGGATGTTGCACAGTACAGCAGTGCCATGAGGTAAGTGGATTTACTTGGACTTAGAATTGACTGAACATTAGCTATAATGTTGTCTACTAGATTTCAAGTATGCTTTTGTTTTTGTAGGTTCTGGCCTGCTTCTTGTTTTACTACAAACCAATTCAGCGGCAGATCAGAGTTTATCTGTTATCCGGATGTTGCACAGTACAACAGTGCTAAGACAGTAGGAATCTAAGCACAGAAGCTTTTTATGGATCAGGGATTGTGTAGAGCTGTGTTCTGGACTCATGGGAACAGATCAAGATGAAACTGGATATCAGTGTCCATTATGTATGGAACACATAAGGTATTTTATGAGATCCTGCAATTAATTGCGGTATATGTCTCTTTTATAGTATTAGTGGTAATATTGGTCTTGCTATGCCTGTAGGGTGTCATTCTATAAAAAGGCACATGCAAAAAAGTTAGGGGGCGCCATACTAGGTTTGCCCCGGGTGCTGGCAACACACGCTACGCCACTGCATATCAGCCTATGTTGGGGGATGCTGTTCTGCCGCTGAAGCTCAAGGAGGGTGTGCTTTGCAGTGTACGAGTGGCTAAAGTGCATGCTAAGTTTCCTGGCCATTTTTAGGATGTCTTGCAGATGGGTGGAAGACTTAAGGAACCGCTCGACAACCAGATTGAACACGTGTGCCATGCAGGGTGCATGGCTCAGCCCTCATTGACGCAGTGCCGACACCATGTTCTTCCCATTGTCGGTCACCATGGTTCCGATTTTTCGTTGTTGAGGAGAAAGCCAAGATTCGATTTCTTGATGAAAGACATGGAGCAGTTCCTCCCCTGTGTGACTCAGTTCACCCAGGCAAACAAGGTGCAGAACAGCTTGACACCACCATGCCCTGCACATGTGGTATGCTGGAGGGGCACTGTGAATTGTCCCTGCAGTGGAGGCTGAGGATGATGAGGTATAGGCGGACATTGTCACAGGACCAACAGTGTAAAAATGTGGAGGCGGAAGCGGCGTCACCTGGCCAAGTTGCTGGTGTGGCTGTACAGTAACCACATTCACCGAGTGGGCCTTAAAGGACATGTATTGTCCCAGACCGTAGTTACAGCTCCACACATCGGCGCTGCTGTGCACTTTGCCAAACACCGACAGGCTCAAAGACTAGCCCACCATCAGTTCTCTGAAAGGTGCAGAGTCCATCACTTGGAAAGGGAGGGACTGCATCACCAGCAACTTGGCCAGGAGCAGCACATTAAGCTTCTCCGCTATTGGTTGAGTTCTCGCATACTCTTGTCTCTTGGCAATCGCTTCGGTGATCGATTGCTGACGGAATGACTGACAAGGAGGAGGAGCAGGAGCATCAGAACCAGCAGATGATGGGAAGGAGAAACAGCTCCCTTTGGCTGAGGTGGTGGAGCCTTGAAATCGTGTGCATGCCACTGGGTGATGCAGTGGTTTCTGCGGCAGGCAACACCACCACATCGGAGCCACGGTTCTCCCAGGCCACTTTATGATGACGCTGCATATGTTGACATTGGGTCGTGGTGCTAACATTGGTACCTTGGCCACGCTTCGCCTTCTGCCCACAGATTCTACAATTGGCCATGTTCCCCTCCTCCGGCAGCTTAACAAAAAACTGCCAGACCGCTGAGTAGGTCATTTTACCCCCAACACTCCGCACTGACTGACTGCTACCGCCGCTGCTTCTGTGAACTCCCGCACCACTACTTTCTGGTCAGGTAGGTTCCCGCAAAGCGGGTGGTCTACCCCGGGCATGTTTGGCTCCCGACTTCCCACTGCTGCCACCCTGCTGACTCCCAGCCACACTAGCGACTTGCTGGCTCCGCTGCTGCATCACAGGCAAGCTGCCACCCTCTTCTCCTGATGATGATGAAGCCCCTAATTCACCCGGCTTCCAAGTGCGATCAGCTACATCATCATCATCGAGTACTGTCTGCACGTCACTGATGTCCTCCTCAACTGACCGTTCGCAACTCCAGCTCCCATGCCTCGCTCCTCATCACTACTTGCCCACCTACCAGAGGAAGTGGCGGATGCCTCCTCCACATCTTGGATGGCAAGTAGCTGCGGACTGTCCTCTAGTAGCTCGTCCTCACTGTATAGTGGAGCTGGGCCCACAGCATATAATACTTCTCTGGCTGAGGGAACAGAAAAGCACAGAGGCATGTTGAGGACAGGGCCTGCTCCCGGCTCATGCCAACTAAGTGTTATGTCTGACGAACCCACAGACTCTTGGCTGGGGGTGTCTGATGTCACTTGGGAAGAAGTGGATGACCGAGTCAACCATTCAAGAACCGCTGGGTTGCTAGTCAAGACAAGACCGCTAGATGACACCAAGAGCTCAAGCCTCTCACTGCGACTCCTGCTGCCACGCCCTCTTACTTTGTTGCTACCTGTGCCTGCACCAGAAACATTTAGGCCTCTGCCACTTTCCTGTGCAGCGCCTGGCACTTCTCTGTCTGACATACTGTTAAATCAAATAAATTTAAAAAAGGAGATTAAAACACCACCAAAAAGTCTGCAATTTTCTTACTTTACCACACAACGGCTAATAAGCCCTTTTGTCCCACCAATACATGCCAAAAAGGGCTTTAGAACATATAACTGTACCGCTGAACGGCAAATAATATATATTTTTTTGCCACTAATACACACAAAAAAGGGCTGTAATTTTCTCACTTCACCACACAACGGCAAATACTTTTTTTATACCACTAATACACGCAAAAAAGGCTTTAGAACATATAACGGCACTGCTGAATGGCAAATAATATTTTTTTTTTTTTGCCGCTAATACATGCCAAAAAGGGCTTTAGAACATATAACTGCACCACTGAACTGCAAATAGGTCCTTACTGTTTTCCATTTATACACTCCACAAAAGGCTTTAGAAGATATAACTGCATTGCTAAACGGCAAATAATATATATATTTTTTGCCAGTAATAAACGCCAAAAAGGGCTTTAGAACATATAACTGTACCACTGAACGGCAAATAGGTCCTTATTTTTCTTCACTTATACATGCCACAAAAGGCTTTAGAACATATAACTGCACCACTGAACTGCAAATAGGCCCTTACTTTTTTCCACTTATACAGTCCACAAAAGGCTTTAGAAGATATAACTGCACTGCTGAACGGCAAATAATATATATATTTTTTTGCCACTAATACACGCCAAAAAGGGCTTTAGAACATATAACTGCACCGCTGAACGGCAAATAGGCCCTTCATTTTTTCCATTTATACACTCCACAAAAGGTTTTAGAAAATATAACTGCACTGCTGAAAGGCAAATAATATTTTTTTTTAGCCACGAATACATGCCACAAAAGGCTTTAGAACATATAACTGCACCGCTGAACGGCAAATAATATATATTTTTGCCACTAATACATGCCAAAAAGGGCTTTAGAACATATAACTGCATGGCTGAACGGTAAATAGGCCTTTTTTTCCACTTATACATGCCACAAAAGGCTTTAGAACATATAACTGCACCGCTGAACGGCAAAGCATATTTTTTTTTGCGACAAATACATGCCAAAAAAGGGCTATAATTTTCTCACTTTACCACACAATGACTAATAAGCCCTTTTTCCCCACTAATACAAGCCAAAAAATGCTTTAGAACATATAACTGCACTGCACAAGGGCAAATAAGGCATATAAATATTTAATTGTAATAAACCCTGTTAATGGTTGTATCAAACAGCACTTGCACCCCAATAACAAGAAAGGTTTGCTGGAATTACAGAGTTGTATAATGGCAATTTGTATCCGCAGTCAGTGCAGCAAGGTGTAATAGGATTGTCATAATGGGTCAGTATACCTCAAGGGAGATTGGACAGAACTCTTAGCTTGTCACAATCATCCAGCATCCTCCAAAGACAACTGACGGAACACTGCGTGCATCATAAGGGGCCAACATCCCCCTGTGACTATGAAAAGAACACTGTATATGTTAGAAAGGTCCAGTATTCTCCATGGACAATGGTCGGAATACTGTGCGTGTCACAATTGCCCCACATCTCCTGGGACAATGCATATCACAATGTTCCAACATTCTTTAGGTACAATGGTCAGAAAACCGCGTGTTTAATAATAGGCCAGCATACTCCAGGGACCATGTACGGAACACTGCGCGTGTCACAGTGGGCCAGCATCTTCCAAGGACAACTGTCACCGCCAGTTCTGTGAGAAGGGATGGCAGACCTCTCTACCTCTTGTATGACGTTCTTTGTTTTGGTTTCACTTTGTCATCTCCTTTCCTTCTGCCAGGTGTCACTTATTTAGAATAATCGTCTTCCTTTATATTCCCTCCCATACTTCCTCACTTTGCGGTTTATACTACTGGATGAAGTGTTCACTGCTGGAGGCTGCTGTTGCTGTTTGCTCAGATAAGTATTTTCCTTTATTGTGTTTCCTGGCTGGCTTGATTCTAGGTGACCCTGACTCCGTCTGTACTAAGTGCAGGGAGCCGGTGGTCGTGTCCCCTCCCTATTATAGGGTTTTCAGGTGTCACACAGTCTTAGGTACGTGGGCATGCAATCATCTACCATTGAGACCCTTGCATGTGCATAGCAGCCAGGGTGAGCTCTTAGGATTTTAAAGGGCTCTCCTATATGCTCCTTAGTTTGGGATCAAGCCAGTCGGTCGTTTATTTATACGTTCCAGCTATCTGCAACTTCATCCATGACATTATAAACCGCCTTAACTGTCTTAAGCATGGATCCGGTTTCAGCCTTGATTGACCGCATGCAAGGTCTTTCGCTGGAGGTAGCAGATCTCCGTAAAACTGTGTCTCAGTTTCAGATGACCGGTTCTGCTGGCATTCATGGAGTTTGTTCCGAGCCTAAGATCTCACTTCTGGATACGTTTTCCAGGGGTAGTGAGAATTTTGTTCGCTTTAGAGAGGCTTGCAAACTCCATTTTCGCCTACTTCCCTGTTCCTTTGGTGATGAGGAGCAGAGGGTGGGGATCATCATCTCGCTGCTCAGGGATAATGCTCAGTCTTGGGCCTTTTCGCTGCCGGTGGTGGCATAGCCCCTCTGATCGGTGGATGAATTTTTTGTAGCCCTGGGGCAGATATATGATGATCCGATTCGTATTGCTCTGGCTGAATCTAAACTGCGTCTTTTATGCCAGGGTAAACAGTCCGCAGAGATATATTGTTCTGAATTTTCGGAGATGGGAAGCTGATACTGGTTGGAATGATGCTGCACTCCGAAGTCAATTTTGCCATGGTCTTTCGGAGAGATTGAAAGATGCATTTGCTTTTCATGAGATACCAGCGTTGTTAGAGTCTGCCAT
This sequence comes from Bufo gargarizans, assembly GCF_014858855.1. Lineage (NCBI taxonomy): Eukaryota > Metazoa > Chordata > Amphibia > Anura > Bufonidae > Bufo > Bufo gargarizans. Next base: position 107,861,125 of record NC_058088.1, read on the forward strand.
TTCTCTAGCTGTTCGTATTGACAGGAGTCTTAGAGAGAGAGAGAGGAGATTACTCTTTCCTGTCATGTTCAGCCCAAGGACAGTGGGGCTGTTTCATTTAGTGCGCAGGGGTCTCAGTCTGTCTCAATCCCCTCTGAGGAGGAGGCCATGCAGCTGGGTTTGCTTGCCTCTGATAGTAGAGGATTCAGCTCTCAGAGGAGGGTTTGTTTCTGTTGTGGGGGTATAAATCATTTGGCTAATGTTTGCCCCTCTAGGAGATTCATCGAGTTTTCTGAGGGTAATAAAAAAAAAAAGAGAAACCCTCTAAAAACTTTCCATTTGTTACTATTGGCAAGGTTGATGCAGAAATTGAAGGTTTGCCGTTTGCTTGTAGTTCCCGTTTTCTCCTACCTGCCAGGGTGGCGCTAGACAGCAAGAACATTGTTTGTGAGATTTTTGTAGATAGTGGAGCAGCTGTCAATCTCATTGATAATCAATTTGCAACAACGCATGGTTTCCATGTGTGCACTTTGGAAAAGGATATACCTGTTTTTGCTATCGATTCCGCTCCACTTTCTCAAAGATCGTTAAAGGGCATAGTTCACAATATCCGTTTGACTGTGGGTGACGCTCATGTTGAGGATATGTCATGTTTCGTCTTAAGCGGATTACCTACTCCTCTACTGTTGGGGCTACCCTGGCTCACTAAACATAACCCCACCATTGATTGGCAAGCAAGGTAAATAAATAGTTGGGGTGAGTTTTGCAGAGAGAATTGCCTCACGGCGTCTCTTTCAGAGGTTTCTACCAAGACTGTGCCATCTTTTCTCTCTGAATTTTCTGATGTGTTTTCCGAGAGTGGTGTCCAGGAGTTGCCCCCTCACCGGGAGTACGACTGCCCTATTAATCTCATACCAGGCGCCAAGCTGCCAAAATCACGATTATACAATCTCTCCCAACCTGAAAGAGTCGCTATGCGTACTTATATCTCTGAGAGCCTGAGAAAGGGACACATCCGACCCTCGAAGTCACCTGTTGCCGTTGGGGTTTTTTTGTTAAGAAAAAAGATGCTTCTTTAAGACCTTGTCTGGATTTCAGGGAGCTGAACCGTATCACGATTCGTGACCCATATCCGCTTCCTCTGATCCTGGACCTGTTTAACCAGATTATTGGGGCTAAAGTTTTTTCTAAGTTGGATTTAAGAGGGGCATACAACTATGTCAGGGTCAGGGAAGGGGATGAATGGAAGACGGCCTTCAATACCCCTGAGGGTCATTTCGAGAATTTGGTTATGCCCTTTGGTTTGATGAATGCATCGGCCGTCTTCCAACATTTTGTGAACAGCATTTTTTATCATTTAATGTGGAAATTTGTACTGGTGTATTTAGATGACATTTAGATTTTTTCTCCTGATTTCAAGACTCATCGGGACCACCTATGTCAGGTCTTGCTGATTCTGCAGGAGAATAAATTGTACACTAAAGTGGAAAAATGTGTGTTTGCGGTTCCGGAGATTCAATTTCTTGGTTTTCTACTCTCCGCTTCTGGTTTTCGGATGGACCCTGAGAAGGTCCGCGTTGTGCTTGTTTGGGAGCTTCCGGAGAATCAGAAGGCGCTGATGCGGTTTTTGGGTTTTGCCAATTATTACAGAAAGTGCATTTTTAATTATTCCTCTGTTGTTAAGCCACTCACTGATATGACTAAAAAGGGGGTGGATTTTTCTTTGTGGTCGGTAGATGCGCTTAAAGCCTTTTCTAGTATTAAAGAGAGTTTTGCTTCCGCTCCCATTTTGGTACAACCTGATGTCTCTCTACCTTTTATTGTTGAGGTGGATGCTTCTGAGGTGGGTGTGGGTGCGGTCTTATATCAGGGTCCCTCTCTTGCCAAATGGCGACCGTGTGTCTTTTTCTCAAGGAAACTCTCCTCTGCATAGAGAAATTACGATGTGGGAGATAGGGAGTTGTTGGCCATCAAATTAGCTTTTAAGGAATGTCGCCATTGGTTAGAGGGAGCCAGACACCCTATTACCATGTTTACAAACCATAAGAATCTGGCCTAATTGGAATCGGCCAAGTGTCTGAACCCGAGACAAGCCAGATGGTCTTTGTTCTTTTCTAGGTTTAATTTTGTTGTTACGTTCCGCCCTGGGGTTAAAAATGTGAAGGCAGATGCCCTGTCACGTTGTTTTTTGGGAGAGGGGAACTTTGAAGACCCGGGTCCCATTTTGGCAAAAGGGGTGGTCGTCTCTGCTCTTTATCCGGATTTGGAGGCAGAGGTTCAGACAGCCCAGGCAGAGGCTCCTGATCTCTGTCCTCCTGGGAGGTTGCTTGTGCCTCTTGCTTTACGACACAAGGTTTTTAAGGAGCACCACAATGCTGTCCTTGCTGGGCACCCGGGGTGTAGAGCCACAGTGGATCTCATTGCTTGGAGATTCTGGTGGCCGGCTCTTCGTAAGACAGGTGAGGGTTTTGTGGCAGCCTGTGAGACCTGCGCTCGTGCCAAGGTCCCTCATTCACGGCTGTCCTGTTCTCACAACATGTACCCCCGGGGTCTGTATGCAGTTCAACAGGCAGATATCACCATTCTACTAGTTAATAATATGAGACTTGTTTCTGTAGTCTGTGGTTTTTATTAACCGGCAGTAGATAAGGTAAACTATAGGAAAATGAACATACAATAACTGAGTATACAGCACAATGTACACAAAACCAATACAAAAACATAAATAAATCCCTTACCGACGATGATTTAGTAAGAGACACACAATGTGCAGCTGCTCCTTCCATGAGGTGAGGAGAAAAGGAAGCAGGAGCTTGTCTCTTTCCCAGAAAGCACTGTGAGCAGGAAGTCAGGTGACCTAATGAATATGCATAACTTAAAAAGGCAGAAGATGCACTTACAGCTAAAGGTCACTAGATGGTGCTGAAGGCACACACATGAGCACTCACATTAACAAACTATGAAAGAAGACAGTACACTCCCCGCTTGACATCAGCCGATGTCACTATTAGAGTCCTCAACAGGTAACAGTAGGATTAGTTCGGAAGTAGGTCTGATAAACAGTTTGGTCTCATTTTGTTTGAAAATCTTGACCTCTACTTTACGGACATGTCCGTCTTCACTTGGGAACACTTTAGTAATGAGGCCCAAAGGCCAATGATTTCTTTGAGCCTGAGAGTCTTTAACAAGAACAATGTCATCAGGTTTTAGGTTGGGCTTAACTGTGTGCCATTTGGTTCTTGTCTGTAAGGTGGGAAGATATTGCCTCTTCCACCTATTCCAGAAGGTATCGGCAAGGCCTTGCACTTGTCTCCATTGGCGTTTGTAGAGATCTTTGGTGCCAAACTCTCCAGAAGGAGCACTCACTATACCAGTCTTTTGGGTAAGTAGAGAGGCAGGCGTAAGCAGTATTGGATCTCCTGGGTCATTTGATATCGGAGCCAAGGGTCTGGCATTGATAATGGCTGAGACTTCGGCCATAAAGGTTGTAAGGCATTCATGAGAGAGTCTAGCATTACCTACTTGTAGGAAAATAGAGTTCAAGATTCTGCGGGCTATGCCAATCATTCTTTCCCAGGCTCCTCCCATGTGAGAAGAATGAGGGGAATTGAAAATCCAAGTGCATCCTTGCTCACTAAGGAATCTTTTTACACTGTTGTTATCCAAGTTGGAGAGAATCTTTAGCTCATTAGCAGCTCCAACGAAGTTTGTGCCTCTGTCAGAGCGGATTTGTTTTACAGGACCTCTGATTGCAATAAAGCGCCTGAGGGCATTTATGAAGCTAGAAGTGTCCATAGACTCAATAACTTCAATGTGGACGGCTCGAATTGACATACAACTGAAAATGACTGCCCATCGCTTGGAGCTAGCGTGGCTACTTCTAGTTTGACGTGTGATAACGGACCAGGGACCAAACACGTCAAGGCCCACATTAGTAAATGGAGGGTCCATGTTAACCCTGTCGGGTGGGAGATTGGCCATTTTTTGCGTTTGTAAACTCCCACGTAGTTTGCGGCAAATGATGCATTTGAATATACATTTGTTAATACACCTTTTTACACCAACGACCCACAGCCCAGCAGCACGTAACGCCCCTTCGGTGAATAGTCGGCCCTGGTGTTTTATCTTACTGTGGTAGTGCTTTACAAGCAAGGAAGCTAAATGATGATGACCAGGTATTATGATAGGATGTTTCTCATTAAACCCTAATTTGGCCTCTTTAAGCCGCCCTCCCACTCTTAGCAGACCATTCTCATCAAGGACTGGGTCGAGCTTCACTAACACACTGTCTTTTGACACAGGTTTTTTGTTGTTGATGCAGTAGAGTTCCTTAGCGAATGTCTCTCGTTGCATGGAACAAATAATTAGATTTTTCGATTGTTCTAGCTCACTTACTGAGTATCCATTCTTACAATGGTGCCAACCTTTGCAGTTACATTCCATAACAAATGGGGCATGCTTGAAGGAACGGGCTACGTGTGCTAAGCAGGTGATAGCTCGCACAAGTGACTTCCAGGTGGAAAACCTGATGAAACGGTGACTACCGAGCTGATTGTACGAATTTACAGTGAGTAGTACAGATACTTGGGGGCGGATTTCTTTGTCAGAATCTGCATCTAACAGCTCATATGAGTCACAGGCAGAAGAATGTTCTGAGTTGTATAGAAAAGCAGGACCCGTGAACCAGACTGTGTTCTTAAGGTGAATGGCAGCAACTGACCTGGTTGCTAAGTCTGCTGGGTTATGGTCAGTAGGTACAAAGTGCCATTGCTTTGGGATAGTGGACCTCCTGATTCTTAACACTCGGTTGTTAACGTAAACGTAAAAACGCCTAGTTTGGTTGTAAATGTAGCCCAGGACCACTTTACTGTCTGTATAAAACTCGGTGTCTCGAATCTCTAGGTTTATTTCTGTTGTAATTAATTCCGCTAGTTCAACGGCTAGTACAGCGGCACAGAGTTCTAGCCTGGGTATTGTATGTTCGAGAAGTGGTGCGAGTTTTGCTTTGCCCATGACAAACCCTGTGTGGCACTGACCTTTGTTATCTATAGTTTTAAGATACGCTACAGCGGCAATTGCTTTGATGGACGCATCAGAGAATACATAGAGTTTTTGTGTTTTTACTTCTGTGGATGGCACAGGAGCGTAAGAACGTGGAACATGCAGGCTAGATAAAGTCTTTAGGGAGTTTCTCCACTCTATCCATAGGTTTCTTTTTTCAGGGGATAGTGGGTGATCCCAATCCAATGTTTCCTGAGTTAAGTCTCTAAGTAGCGATTTGCCCTGGATTGTAACAGGGGCAGTGAATCCTAAGGGATCATAAAGACTGTTTATGGCAGACAGGACACCTCTACGGGTAAAGGGCTTCTCTTCCTGGCTGACTTGGAAGGTAAACGTATCTGATTTTAGATCCCAGAGGAGACCAAGGCTACGTTGCATAGGAAGGGAGTCAGTCCCTAAGTCTAAGCTCTGTAGGTCATTTGAATGGTCTTGAGAGGGAAATGCTTCTATCAGCTGCTTACTATTAGAGGCTATTTTGTGGAGTCTCAGGTTTGAGCATGCAAGCATTTCTTGAGCTCTCTTAAGGAGACTTATTGCATCCTCAACAGTGGGTAGTGATTTTAGACAGTCATCTACATAAAAGTCTCTTTCTACGAATTGTCTGACGTCTGACCCATATTCTAGTTCGCCTTCCTGAGCAGAGTGTCTAAGACCATAAGTTGCAACTGCAGGGGAGGGGCTGTTACCAAAGATATGTACCCGCATGCGGTACTCCGCAATATCTTTTGTGGGGTCATTGTCAACAAACCAAAGAAATCTTAAGAAGTTTCTGTGTTCCTCTTTAACGAGAAAGCAATGAAACATCTGCTGAATGTCTGCCATGAAGGCAACAGAGTCTTTGCGAAAACGAAGCAGTACTCCTAGGAGCTTGTTGTTAAGATCAGGACCTGAGAGCAGGACGTCGTTTAAGGAGACGCCTTCATATTTTGCACTAGAGTCAAACACTACTCTAATTTGACCCGGTTTCTTTGGGTGGTAAACCCCGAATATGGGTAAATACCAACATTCTTCAGAGTTTTTAAGGGTAGGAGCTACCTCAGCATGACCATTCTCGAATATTTTCCTCATGAAAGTAAAGAAGTGGTCTTTCATTTCTGGTTTCTTGTGGAAGCTACGCCTTAGAGAGACAAAACGTCTGTAGACTTGCTCTCTGTTGTTAGGCAAACGTTGCCTTTGAGGCCTGAAGGGAAGGGGTGCTACCCAACTATTTGTTTCATCCTTAGTGATTTCCTTTTGCATGGTTTCTAAAAACAATCTGTCTTCGTGGGACATTGCTACCCGATTGTCCTCCTTGGTCCTTTGGAACACTGAGCAACCTAGATGGTCTTTGTCACTGTCACAAGCTATGTCGTGGTCTACAGAGTCTATGAAAGAACAAGGTAGTTGAGTGCTACGTGGCAATTCCTTTATGAGGAAGTTGTTTTTACATGGTTGGAAGATAGAGGGACGTCCATTATCTAATGTGCTTGTAAGCATGCTATTAATAGAAGTTGGTTTGTGTATGCTTCCTAAGCAGACATCTCCTACTATGACCCATCCTAGGTCATGCCTTTGGGCATAAGGAGCATGATGAGGGCCATTAATCTGCTCTCTAGTTTTATGAACTTGTAAGATATCTCTCCCTAGGAGTAAGATTATCTGAGCGTTAGGATCAAGTTTTGGTAAGAGATGGGCTATACGCTGTAAATGGGGGTGATGTATGGCTACCTCTGGTGTAGGGATCTCATGTCTATTATCAGGAATTTGGTTACATTCAGTAATAGTTGGTAAGGAAAGACACGTTTTACCATCTATGGATTCGATTAGATAGCCACTAGCTCTCCTCCCCGCTGTTTCTACAGTACCTGCACAGGTCTTTAGGGAATAAGGAGTGTTGGGCCCTTTGATGCTGAAAATGTCAAAGAAAGTAGATTTGGCTAGGGACGCATTACTTTGGTCATCTAGGATGGCGTAAACATTGATGGCTTTGTCTCTGCAGCCCTTTGGGTATACTTTTGTTAGGCAGATTTTTGAGCAGGACCTGCCGCCTATGAGTCCTTTACAGACTTCAGTGCATTGTGAAGTAACTGCTGGTGGGTTAGCTTCAGAGGTACTTTCCTCCCCGCCATGCTCTCTGGCACTGTTACTCTGTGATGAGGTCCATGGGGAAGGCCCAGGATGTAGGGCCGTGTTGTGATCGGAATTGTTGCATTCTGTGCATTTTACACTAACCTGACAGTCTTTGGCAATATGTGATGTAGATGAGCAGCACTTGTAGCAAATGTGGTTCTCCTTGAGGAAGGCTTTGCGATCTCCTATGGACATTTCTCTAAAGGCTCTGCACTTCAGAAGAGGGTGAGGCTTCTTGTGTAGAGGGCACTGCTTACCAGGATCTTTGACTGTTTCGCGGCTGGCGGAGCCGTAATGCCTGTAAGAATCTGCAGGTGAAATGTTAGTTTTGTGCACTGCCACTGATCCTTTGTGTGGTCTGTGGTCATAGGGAGTGGCACAAGACTGTGATAGATCAAAGCTAGGGTCATTACGAATATTAGCTTCTAGCCTTACAAAGTCAACAAACACACTGAAGGGAGGGAATGGCACATTGTAGGTATGTTTGTACCTTGACCCGTGGGAGACCCATTTCTCCTGCAGGTTGTGGAGAAGCTTTAATACAATAGGTTTGACACCTCTGGCAGTGTCGAGGAAAGCAAGCCCCGGTAAATCCCCTTCGGCTTTGGCAACCTGTAATTCCATCAGTAGATCACTTAAATCCCTAAGTTTCTGAAACCCTTTGCTAGATATTTTAGGGAATTCGTCAATTCTTTTAAACAACGCATCCTCTATGACCTCTGCAGAACCATAACATTCATCAAGTCTATCCCAGATCATTTTTAGGCCAATCTCTGGGTAGTTTATATTAATATCCCTGATTCTCTTGGCATGTTCTACCGAGTCTTTTCCAAGTCGATCTACGAGGAAGTCTATCTCCTCACTGTATGACAGACCCAAGTCTTTTGTAATGTTATAAAAGGAGGCCCGCCATGCTCTATAGTTTTCAGGGCGATCGCTGAACTTCGCCAGTCCCTTTGTAACAAGCTCTCGTTTAGTAAAGAACCTGGCAAAGTCTATTGTGCTCTGGTTACTACTAAGGTTAGTTGGAGGTGGAAAGTCACAGTGAGAGTGTGGTGTGCGATCATACCTGTATGGAGTCTCTGACTTAGGCCAGCCCGTGTCATACCGTCTTATGGGATGCGGTGGCTCTGCAGGCTGGACTGGAAGCTGGCTTCCTTGGTGTGCAGGGAAGTTAGCTGGAGTTTTGTCACGTGGCTCTGGGTTCTCTTGTTTGACTCTTTCTTTTGGACGGTATGATTCTTCTGTGGCATAGGTGACATCTTCGGTTCCTGGGAATGGATCAGCATTGCTGCTTGGTCTGGAGTGTTGACGGACGTACTCTGAAGTGCGTTGTACAGGATCTTGCTGGCCGAGTTCTGGGCTAAGCACGCTGCGGTGACTTCCGGTTTTTGGGTATTCCATTGCCTCCAAGAACTCTGCTTCAGCTATGGCGGCTGCCGTTTCTTTCTCTACGGCGAGTTTCTCTAGCTTTGCATCTAAGAGGACCTTTTGCATGTCTATTGAAGCCTGTTGCTTTGCTTTCTCAGCCTTTAGCTTTGCCTTTTCTTCTTTCATCTTCATTTCCAGCTGTGCCTTTTCTTCTTTCATCTTCATTTCCAGCTGTGCCTTTTCTTCTTTCATCTTCATTTCTTGTTCGGCGAAGGCTGCTTTGACCTTCGCGGCTTCTGCCTTTGCGCGGGCAATGGCAGCCGCATTGCTAACAGAAGACGACTTAGTGGAACCATCCTTCCCTGATCTTGTCTTGTAGCTTGATACTGTGCTACGCGACATGGTGTTGATGAAGACACTTAACCGCGTGGAGACTACTGTGCGGTGGAATGCCGTTCGCTGTGCTTAGAGAGCGGTCACAGTATGCAATCAAATGTGTCTACATTGCTTGAAGCGGCTATCCCCTTGCAGCACTGGACTGTATAGAAGTCGCTGTGGTGTCCGTTTGCAGATATTGCGTGGACCGTAACAGACTTCTGTGTAGTCAGGTGTGCTTCTCTTGCTAGAAGTCGTCGTTTACTGTCCTGTTCTCACAACATGTACCCCCGGGGTCTGTATGCAGTTCAACAGGCAGATATCACCATTCTACTAGTTAATAATATGAGACTTGTTTCTGTAGTCTGTGGTTTTTATTAACCGGCAGTAGATAAGGTAAACTATAGGAAAATGAACATACAATAACTGAGTATACAGCACAATGTACACAAAACCAATACAAAAACATAAATAAATCCCTTACCGACGATGCTTTAGTAAGAGACACACAATGTGCAGCTGCTCCTTCCATGAGGTGAGGAGAAAAGGAAGCAGGAGCTTGTCTCTTTCCCAGAAAGCACTGTGAGCAGGAAGTCAGGTGACCTAATGAATATGCATAACTTAAAAAGGCAGAAGATGCACTTACAGCTAAAGGTCACTAGATGGTGCTGAAGGCACACACATGAGCACTCACATTAACAAACTATGAAAGAAGACAGTACAACGGCCATCGGGTTCTCTCCTCCCGTTACCCATTCCTTCCCGTCCTTGGACGCATCTGTCCACGGACTTCATTACGGACCTGCCCCGTTCCTCAGGGAAGACTGTGATTCTGGTGGTAGTGGACCGTTTTAGCAAAATGGCGCATTTCATTCCCTTTCCTGGGTTACCCAATGCTAAGACGCTGACGCAAGCATTTGTTGATCACATTGTTAAATTGCATAGCATTCCTTCAGACATCGCTTCTGATAGGGGAACGCAATTTGTTTCCAGATTCTGGAAGGCCTTCTGTTCTCGCTTGGGGGTTTGGTTGTTTTTCTCTTCTGCTTTTCACCCGCAGTCGAATGGTCAGACCGAACGCATCAATCAGAATCTGGAGACATATCTGCGCTGTTTTGTGGCAGAGAATCAGGAGGATTGGTATTCTTTTTTGTCTCTTGCTGAGTTCGCTTTAAATAACCGTCACCAGGAGTCCTCTGATAAGTCACCATTTTTTGGTGCATATGGGTTTCATCCGCAGTTTCGGACATTCTCTGGAGAGGGGTCTTCTGGTTTACCTGATGAGGAGAGATTTTCCTCGTCTTTGTCATTTATTTGGCAAAAGATTCAGGGTAATCTGAAGAGGATGAGTGAGAGATATAAGCGTGTGGCGGATAAGAGACGTGTGCCTGGTCCGGACCTGAATGTGGATGATCTGGTGTGGTTGTCTACTAAGAATATCAATCTGAAGGTTCCCTCCTGGAAGTTGGGTCCTAAGTTTATTGGGCCTTACAAGATCTTGTCCGTCATCAATCCCGCTGCCTTCCGTCTTGATCTTCCTCAGACTTGGAAGATCCATAATGTTTTTCACAGGTCACTATTAAAACCTTATGTCCAACCCACTGTACCCTCCTCTTTGCCTCCTCCTCCGATTATTGTTGATGATAATCTTGAATTTCAGGTCTCTAGGATTGTGGATTCTCGCATTATCCACGGTTCTCTTCAGTACCTCGTTCATTGGGAGGGTTATTGTCCTGAGGAGAGGATGTGGGTCCCAGTGGCGGACATTAAGGTCACTCGTCTCATCAAGGCTTTCCATAGGTCTCATCCTGAGAAGGTGGGCTCTGAGTGGCCGGAGTCCACCCGTAGAGGGAGGGGTACTGTCACCGCCAGTCCTGTGAGAAGGTCTTACGGACGTTCTTCTCTATCTCTTGTATGATGTTCTTTGTTTTGGTTTCACTTTCTCATCTCCTTTCCTTCTGCCAGGTGCCACTTATTCAGACTAATCCTTTTCCTTTATATTCCCTCCCATACTGCCTCACTTTGCGGTTTATACTACTTCCTGGATGAAGTGTTCACTGCTGGAGGCTGCTGTTGCTGTTTGCTCAGATAAGTCTTTTCATTTATTGTGTTTCCTGGCTGGCTTGATTCTAGGTGACCTTGACTTTGTCCGCATTAAGTGCAGGGAGTCGGTGGTCGTGTCCCCTCACTATTATAGGGTTTTCAGGTGTCACACAGTCTTAGGTACGTGGGCATGCAATCGTCTACCATTGAGACCCTTGCATGTGCATAGCAGTCAGGTAGAGCTCTATATGCGCCTTAGTTTGGGATCAAGCCAGTCGGTCGTTTATTTATACTTTCTAGCTATCTGCAACTTCATCCGTGACAACAACTGACGGAACACTGCGAGCGTCACAGTCGGCCAGGATCCTCCAAGGACAATGGAGAGAACACTGTATATATTACAATGGGTCAGCATTCCCCAGAGACAATGGACAGAAACCAGCATTTGTCACAATGGCCCAGCAATGGCCCAGCATCTTCGATTAATTATTTTTGCAGCACTATGCCTATCGCAATGGGCCAGAATACTCCAGTGACAATGGGTGGAACACCATACCTTCTATGTGTCCCTCTTTTGGAAGGACTGGCCCTTTTTTTTTTTACCCAAATTCCTCTGCTCTTCGTTGCTCCTTAAATGCCCTTCTTTTTACCTGGAAAATAAAGGTGCATTAATATATTTACTAAATTGGTCCTTAATAAGCTATCAGTATGGTTTCTACTTGTATATTAGATCTCAACTTGATTATTTAATTCAACTTGGACCTTGCAATATTTATAATCAGATTATTTATTAATAAACTATCTGTATGTTTCATAAATAATAGCCCTTAGTATGCTAGAAAGCTTGATCTAGCTTTCTAGCACACTGATGGCTATTATTTAGGACACCCACGTCTAGATATTAGTACTATCTATTCATATCAATATCTGAATACTTATTATTGGGACTTGGGTTTCAAGATATAATCTTGTCATATAAGTTCCAATATATTATTGTGCTCTGTGTATGCTGCCCCTGCTACATCGATTTATGTATTTTAGCACAGTCCAGGCTGTCAGTCTGGGGAGAGTAATGCCTGGAGAAAGTCTGGGAAGATTGCTGCCCCGCTGGCTAGAGAAGCCGAATGCTCTGTGTGACCTGTGTTCAATAGGTGAGCTAGGATCTTCACTGTATTAGCCAGAGCCCAGACGGGCAGGTGTTTATTTTGGGTTGATTTATGTTTTGTGGTGCTGGACATTCACCTTACCCAGTGAATTATAACTGGGGTGCCTGTATTGTCGGAGTGTTATAAATAAAGCAACATTTGGACTTTAACCCTGTGGTCTGCAAGAGAATCTGTCATCGCCGCCCTGCCTTAGAGTGTAACCCCTTACAATTGGTGTCGGATGCGGGCATTCGTCCCTGCTGAAAAAGGCGATAGCAGGTTGCTAAGGGCAACGGCGTAACAGTTGATGATTTAATGTCCTGGGTGAAAGCTGCTGCAGCTTTGCAAAGTTCATCGAATATCATGGAGGAAATGATGAACATGTTTTTACAGGCCAATCTGGAGGAAAGAAAAATACATGCAGAGGATAAAAAGAGACACGAGGAAGCCGTACATGTCCAGCAGCAGGCTCAGGCGGAGGTCCAGGCCCAGCAGCAGGAAACCAATCTTTTACTGGTGGAGCAGATTGCTATATTGAGAGAGACTATTGTAGCTCCAACCCCGCGTGTGGAGGTAAGCCCCCCCCCCCCAGAGACTTTGAATGTGAGGAGGGCTGTGAAGCGGGCCTTACAAAAACTGACATTTGATGATGATATCGAGGCCTACCAGACCGTATTTGAGAGGGTGGCGGTAAGAGAAAGGCTGCCAATAGCAGAGTGGGCAGAGGTCCTTGCGCCCTTTTTGTCCGGCGAACCACAAAAGGCCTACTATGAACTCAGGGAGCAGGATGTCCGGGACTATGTCAAATTAAAAATAGAGATCCTGGCTCGTTTGGGCGTTACACCAGCGGTTCGTTCCCGAAGGGTCCACACGTGGAGCTACACCATGGACAAGCCTGCCCGATCTCAGATGTTTGACCTCCTCCATCTTGTACGGAAGTGGCTGGGACCTGAGACTTCCACACCAGACCAGATCGTGGAGAAATTAATGGTGGATCACTACTTCAGAGCCCTCCCAGACAACGGTGGGTCGGACATGGACACCCCAAAACTGCAGATCAGCTCGTAAACCTGGTGGAAAGGTTCTTTTCGACTGAGGACTACCTCCGGGATGTCCGTACCACACCAACACATCCCCAGAGTGCCCGACCCGTGTCATCTGTGGGTAAGAGAGTTCTGGTTGTTGGGGGTGTGTGGAAGGGTGCAAGAGGGAATAAGGCTCTAGAGGTTGGGCGTGGGCATAAAGCTGATTCTCCCGGGCAGTTCGGACCTGGAGAGGTCTTCTCACCCCAGTGTTGGAGGTGCCATGAGTGGGGACACATTGCTGCCTATTTCCCTCTGACACAGAGTCCATGGAGTGTGCCGAGAGCCGGAGACAGTCCCTGTATGTGGTGCCAGTGTGTGTGGCCTCCCCAGGACTAGAGACTGAGCCGCAGATGTGTACCCTGGTGATAAATGACTGCTCCATCAGGGTTCTGTTGGACTCCGGTAGTCTGGTCACCTTAGTACATGCCAGCTTTGTGGCTGGGAATTATGTGCCGGACAAAAGAGTAAATGTGTTGTGCATCCATGGGGATGCAAAATCATACCCGGTGGCTTCCATTAAGGTGGAGACTCCAGCTGGGACTGTATCCTATGAAGTTGGGGTCGTCAAAAGACTTACAGATGTAGCAGGGTTAGCACTCCCTCTGTTAACTCAAATTTCTTAACTCATTTCATTATCTTGAGACAAAAGCCATTGAAAAGCAATTGAAGGTGTTTGCTTAGATTAGATAACCAAACTCAGAAATCTCAGAAAAAAGGAGTGCTAACCATGTTGTAGCTGTATGCATGATATAATATTGGTCCAGGACTTCCCCTTGTTTTGGAAGTTGTGGGAGAGGAATAACACTCCTGCAGAATCTGTGCCTTCTCCTTTAAATAATTATTGCTATGAGTGGCCCATTGAATGGTTTAATAGAAGAGACCATTGAAGACAATGGTGCCGATAAGGTGCAAAATGAAGATGTCTTGTTAACTGAAATGTCTGAAAATGTGGGCTTATGTGACGTACCTGATAATGACAATTTTCTATTGCAGGTGTTGCAAGATGAAGCTTCCCCAACTGGGGAAAATGTGTTGGATTTAGGGGTGTCTCAGAGTAACTTTGGTACAGAGCAATTGAGAGACCCCACTCTCATGAGTGCTCACGGAAATGTTACTGTGATAGATGGTGTATCACAGGTACCAGAAGCTGACCAGAAATCTCCGCATTTTGCCATGAATGGAAATCTGCTGCATCGAGTTAATAAATGCAACAATGAAATTGTGGAGCAGCTACTGGTGCCAAAACCTTATAGACGTATGGTACTAGATCTCGCACATAACCACGTACTTGGGGGTCATTTGGGTGTTAGCAAAACACAGGAGAGGGTACTACAAATATTTTTCTGGCCTGGAGTATACAAGGAAGCGGAAATATACTGCGAGTCCTGCCAACCCTGACAGATAAGTGCCCTGACCTCACATTTCCGGAGTCCCTTGGTGCCTCTTCCCATCATTGTGGTACCTTTTGAAAGAATTGCCATAGACTTGGTAAGTTCCATTGTTAAGTCAGCTAGGGGACACCAGTACATCTTGGTTGTGTTGGACTATGCCACACGATACCCGGAAGCGGTACTCTTGCGAAACATGGCGTCCAAACATATTGCCTGGGAATTATTTTCCATGTTCTCCCGCATGGGAATCCCTAAAGAAATTCTCATGGACCAGGGTACCCCCTTTATGTCTAAGGTCATGAAAGAGTTATGCAAGTTGCTCAAAATCACACAGATACGTACCTCGGTGTACCACCCACAGACAGATGGGTTGGTCGAGAGGTTTAACAAGACGCTGAAACAGATGTTAAAAAAAGTGGTAGAAAAGAATGGTCGAGACTGGGACTGCCTCCTACCCTACCTTATGTTCTCTGTTAGGGAGGTGCCTTAGGCTTCTACAGGGTTCTTACCATTTGAGTTACTATATGGCCGTCACCCGAGGGGTTTACTCAATGTAGCTAAAGAAACCTGGGAGTCTGAAGCTACTCCCTATAAGAGCATCATCGAACATGAGGCTGACATGCAAGACAGGATAACAACCATGATGCCCATTGTTAAATAACATCTGTGAAGAGCTCAGGAGGCTCGAAGCAGAATCTATAACAGGTCTGCCAAGGTAAGGGACTTTAATCCGGGGACAGGGTCCTGATTCTAGTTCCCACTGTAGAAAGTACGTTTCTGGCAAAGTGGCAGGGTCCTTACGAGGTTGTGGGCGAGGTGAACTGGTTGGAATGATGCTGCACTCCGAAGTCAATTTTGCCATTGTCTTTCAGAGGGATTGAAAGATGCATTTGCCTTTCATGAGAGACCTACCTCCTTGGAC
The DNA here is from genome assembly GCF_014858855.1 of Bufo gargarizans. Taxonomy (NCBI): domain Eukaryota; kingdom Metazoa; phylum Chordata; class Amphibia; order Anura; family Bufonidae; genus Bufo; species Bufo gargarizans. The sequence continues at coordinate 107,876,606 of NC_058088.1, forward strand.
TCTGCCATGTCTCGGGCCGTTCGTTTTGACAGGTGTCTTAGAGAGAGAGGAGAGATCACTCCTTCCTGTCATACTCAGTCCAAGGACAGTGCGGCGGTCTCATTCAGTGCACAGGGGTCTCAGTCACTCTCAATCCCCTCTGAGCAGGATCCCATGCAGCTGGGTTTACTTGCCTCTGACAATAGAGGATTCAGCTCTCATAGGAAGGTTTGTTTCTGTTGTGGAGGTATAAATCATTTGGCAAATGTTTGTCCCTCTAGGAGATTCAGGCAGTTTTTTGAGAGTAATAAAGAAACAAAAAGAAAAAATCCTCTAAAAACATTCCATCTGTTATTATTGGCAAGGTTGATGCGGAAATTGAAGCTTTTCCGTTTGCTTGTAGTTCCCGTTGTGTCCTACCTGCCAGGGTGGCACTAGAGAGCAAGAACATTTTTTGTGAGATTTTTGTAGATAGTGGAGCAGCTGTCAATCTCATTGATAATCAATTTGCTATAACTCATGGTTTCCAGGTATGCACTTTGGGAAAGGATATACCTGTTTTTGCTATTGATTCCGTTCCACTTTCTCAGAAATCGTTAACCACTTCAACCCCGCTAGCTGAAACCCCCTTAATGACCAGGCCACTTTTTCCACCTCTGCACTACACTACTTTCACCGATTATTGCTCGGTCATGCAACTTACCACCCAAATGAATTTGACCTCCTTTTCTTCTCACTAATAGAGCTTTCATTTGGTGGTATTTCATTGCTGCTGACATTTTTACTTTTTTTGTTATTAATCAAAATTTAACAATTTTTTTGCAAAAAAATGAAATTTTTCACTTTCAGCTGTAAAATTTTGGAAAAAAAACGACATCCATATATAAATTTTTCGCTAAATTTATTGTTCTACATGTCTTTGATAAAAAAAAAATGTTTGGGCAAAAAAAAAAAATGGTTTGGGTAAAAGTTATAGCGTTTACAAACTATGGTACAAAAATGTGAATTTCCGCTTTTTGAAGCAGCTCTGACTTTCTGAGCACCTGTCATGTTTCCTGAGGTTCTACAATGCCCAGACAGTAGAAAGCCCCCACAAAGGACCCCATTTCGGAAAGTAGACACCCTAAGGTATTCGCTGATGGGCATAGTGAGTTCATAGAACTTTTTATTTTTTGTCACAAGTTAGCGGAAAATGATGTTTGTTTGTTTTTTCTTACAAAGTCTCATATTCCACTAACTTGTGACAAAAAATAAAAACTTCCATGAACTCACTATGCCCATCACAAAATACCTTGGGGTGTCTTCTTTCCAAAATGGGGTCACTTGTGGGGTAGTTATACTGCCCTGGCATTCTAGGGGCCCATATGCGTGCAAAGTAGTTTGCAATCAAAATCTGTAAAAAATTACCGGCACTTTGGAATGTGGGTCCCTTTGCCCACCTAGGCTGCAAAAAAGTGTCACACATCTGGTATCGCTGTACTCAGGAGAAGTTGGGGAATGTGTTTTGGGGTGTCATTTTACATATACCCATGCTGGGTGAGAGAAATATCTTGGCAAAAGACAACTTTTCAAATTTTTTTATACAAAGTTATACCCACCCAGCATGGGTATATGTAAAATGACACCCCAAAACACATTCCCCAACTTCTCCTGAGTACGGCGATACCACATGTGTGACACTTTTTTGCAGCCAAGGTGGGCAAAGGGGCACACATTCCAAAGAGCACCTTTCGGATTTCGCAGGCCATTTTTTACACATTTTGATTGCAAACTACTTCTCACACATATGGGCCCCTAAATTGCCAGGGCAGTATAACTACGCCACAAGTGACCCCATTTTGGAAAGAAGACACCCCAAGGTATTCCTTGAGGGGCATGGCGAGTTCCAAGAAATTTTTATTTTTTGTCGCAAGTTAGTGGAATATGAGACTTTGTAGGGAAAAAATAAATAAAAAAATCATCATTTTCCGCTAACTTGTGACAAAAATTAAAAAATTCTAGGAACTCGCCATGCCCCTCACGGAATACCTTGGGGTGTCTTCTTTCTAAAATGGGGTCACTTGTGGGTTAGTTATACTGCCCTGGCATTCTAGGGGCCCATATGCCTGAGAAGTAGTTTGCAATCAAAATCTGTAAAAAATTACCGGCGAAATCCGAAAGGTGCTCTTTGGAATGTGTGCCCCTTTGCCCACCTAGGCTGCAATAAAGTGTCACACATCTGGTATCGCCGTACTCAGGAGAAGTTGGGGAATGTGTTTTGGGGTGTCATTTTACATATACCCATGCTGGGTGAGAGAAATATCTTGGCAAAAGACAACTTTTCAAATTTTTTTATACAAAGTTATACCCACCCAGCATGGGTATATGTAAAATGACACCCCAAAACACATTCCCCAACTTCTCCTGAGTACGGCGATACCACATGTGTGACACTTTTTTGCAGCCAAGGTGGGCAAAGGGGCACACATTCCAAAGAGCACCTTTCGGATTTCGCAGGCCATTTTTTACACATTTTGATTGCAAACTACTTCTCACACATATGGGCCCCTAAATTGCCAGGGCAGTATAACTACGCCACAAGTGACCCCATTTTGGAAAGAAGACACCCCAAGGTATTCCTTGAGGGGCATGGCGAGTTCCAAGAAATTTTTATTTTTTGTCGCAAGTTAGTGGAATATGAGACTTTGTAGGGAAAAAATAAATAAAAAAATCATCATTTTCCGCTAACTTGTGACAAAAATTAAAAAATTCTAGGAACTCGCCATGCCCCTCACGGAATACCTTGGGGTGTCTTCTTTCTAAAATGGGGTCACTTGTGGGTTAGTTATACTGCCCTGGCATTCTAGGGGCCCATATGCCTGAGAAGTAGTTTGCAATCAAAATCTGTAAAAAATTACCGGCGAAATCCGAAAGGTGCTCTTTGGAATGTGTGCCCCTTTGCCCACCTAGGCTGCAATAAAGTGTCACACATCTGGTATCGCCGTACTCAGGAGAAGTTGGGGAATGTGTTTTGGGGTGTCATTTTACATATACCCATGCTGGGTGAGAGAAATATCTTGGCAAAAGACTACTTTTCCCATTTTTTTATACAAAGTTGGCATTTGACCAAGATATTTATCTCACCCAGCATGGGTATATGTAAAATGACACTCCAAAACACATTCCCCAACTTCTCCTGAGTACGGCGATACCACATGTGTGACACTTTTTTGCAGCCTAGATGTGCAAAGGTGCCCAAATTCCTTTTAGGAGGGCATTTTTAGACATTTGGATCCCAGACTTCTTCTCACGCTTTAGGGCCCCTAAAAAGCCAGGGCAGTATAAATACCCCACATGTGACCCCACTTTGGAAAGAAGACACCCCAAGGTATTCAATGAGGGGCCTGGCGAGTTCATAGAAATTTTTTATTTTGGCATAAGTTAGCGGAAATTGAGTTTTTTGTTTGTTTTTTCTCACAAAGTCTCACTTTCCGGTAACTTGGGACAAAAATTTAAATCTTTCATGGACTCAATATGCCCCTCAGCAAATACCTTGGGGTGTCTTCTTTCCAAAATGGGGTCAGTTGTGGGGTGTTTGTACTGCCCTGGCATTTGAGGGTCTCCGCAATCATTACATGTATGGCCAGCATTAGGAGTTTCTGCTATTCTCCTTATATTGAGCATACAGGTAATGAGATTTTTTTTTTCCGTTCAGCCTCTGGGCTGAACGAAAAAAATGAATGGCACAGATTTCTTCATTCGCATCGATCAATGTGGATGAAAAAATCTCTGCCAAAAAAAAAAGGAGTGGAAAGGCGTCTGCCAGGACATAGGAGCTCCGCCCAACATCCATACCAACTTAGCTCGTATGCCCTGGCAAACCAGATTTCTCCATTCACATCAATCGATGTGGATGAATAAATCATTGCCGGGATTTTTTTTTTATATACAAAGTGTTTGCCAAAGCATAGGAACACCGCCTCCTCCTCAGCTCAAAAGCTTGGCAAACGTATCTTTTACTGCAGAGGAGAAATCTCGTCTTGCAGCGCCGCATACACCGACTTGTGTGTAATCTGACAGCAGCGCAATGCTTCTGTCAGAATGCACATCAGTGCTGCAGCTGGTCGATCGGTTGGTCCACCTGGAAGGTAAAAAAAAAAAAAAAAACAGGCCGCAACGCAATAATTTTATTAACTTTGGAACAGAACATATAAACTTTAACTTTTTGAACTAAACATTAACCTTTTTGCTTACTGGTGATTTTTTTTTTTTTTTTACCTTTATAGAACAAACCTCTCCTTCCCCATGGGACAATGTGCAAAGCGCAAAGCGCCCAAAGATGTGGCGAAGTGCGTTATGCACTTTGTCCCAGGTGAAAGGAGACGTTTGCAGCAGCTGTGTGAATGGGCCCTAATAGCCCTGTGTGCCTGTCCTGGTGAGATGATCCCTATGCTAGGTGTACCTGTGTGTGGTACTTCCGGAAACACTCCCCTAAGCATAGGGCAGGGTGGTCAGGGCAGTCAGGACAGAAATAGCGGGTGTCACGCCTTATTCCACTCCTGCTACAGACACGACATCTTTTTCGGGGTGACGGTTGGGTTGAGGTACCGGCAACGACATTGGGGAAATGTCGCTTGTGTAGACGGCTAACTACACTGGTCCACTCGTAGAAGGAGGGGTACTGTCACCACCAGACATCTGAGAAGCTCTGACAGATGTTCTTCAGAATCTCCTGCTTGAGGTTCCTTTTGTTTTGCTTTCGTTTTCTCATCTCGTTAGCCTCTCTCAGCTGTCATGTAGTTGCACTGATTGCATCCCTTTAAATCCCTTCCCATACTGCATCACTTTGCGGTTTATACAACTTCCTGGAGTGTGCTGATGCTAGAAGCTGTTACTTCTGCATCCACAAGAAAAGTTTGTTTTCTTTATTTCTGTTTGCCTGTGGGCTTGATCCTAGGTGACCCTGACTCCCTCCGTATTAAGTGTAGGGAGCCGGTGGTCGTGTCCCCTCACTATTATAGGGTGTTCAGGTGCATACAGTCAAGGAACGAGGATATGCAATTTTCTACCATTGAGATTTTTGCATAGGCTGAGCAGTAAGGGAGAGAGCTAGGGCTCTTACAGGGCTTACCCTCCTGTTCCTTAGTTTTGGATCAAGTCAGTCTGATCTTCATTTGTGTCTTCTAGTTTTCTGTACACCTTCCGTGACAATCTTCCAGCCTGTTGCAGTACAGCAGATCCCTCCCGCTCTGTACTTCTGTCCTTGCTTGGCTTTCCACCTTCCCAGGTTGGGTCAGTGACTTCATTGTCCACCACCTCCTCTTCCACTTCCTCACTCTGCTCATCCTCCTGACTTGTTAACCTAACCACAACCTCAGTGATTGACAACTGTGTCTCATCCTCTTCATCAACCTCTTGAGACAGTAATTGCTGTTGAGTTATTGGCAACTGTGTCTGATCATCATCCACCTCATTAAACAGTTCCCCACTGTCATCTTCTTGTGATTGTGGATGCTCAAGAGTTTGGGAATCAGGGCACAAGATCTGTCTCTCTTCAAGAGTGCTTGGCGAGCGGGCCAAATTAAGGAATGGCGCTGAAAAGAGCTCCTCAGAATATCCGAGTGTGGGATCACTTGCTTGCCCAGACTCTCCATGGTGAGAGGAAGGAGGATCATGGTGAGGATTGGGTTGAGAAGACTCTTGGCTACTGAGACTGTACTTGGCGGAAGACAGGGTGGTGCTTAACTGACTGGAAGCATTATCTGCTGCAAACCAACCGATCACCTGGTCGCACTGGTCTGACTTCAAGAGTGGTGTCCTGCGCCACCCTGCAAACTGGGACATGAGGCTAGGTATTATGGATGATTGTTTTTCTTGTGTTCTGGCAGTAGACAGTTTCTATTTATAGTTGCTTCTCCTACAATGCTGTGTTTGAACCTTTGGATAGATTGTCGTTGGATCTTTGCTGAGTTCCTGGTGCTTCAATTGCTCCTTTGAAGTTAAGCCTTTCCTTTCCCTTTTGTATTTTGTTTGGGTTCGGTGTGTTGCATTTCCCTATTTTTTGTATTAGGCCTGAAGGAGACTCCTGTTCATCCTTCCATTTGGAGAAACAGGTAGTCTCATCCCTTCTATTAGTACCAGGATCCTATAGGGCTTGATAGGACTCTAGATATTCCTGCGTATGTGGTGGTGGTGCTGGTACCAAAGTGTGACGGCACGACTCGCTTCTGTGTCGAATAAAGGAGCATGCCTACCCCATGCCGAGGATAGATTAACTCCTAGATAGAATGGCTGGGGAAAATTATCTCACTATCCTGGATTTATGTAAAGGATATTGGCAAATACCCCTGGAGCCCGAGGCCACCCCTAAGTCGGCATTCGTCACCCTATTTGGGCTGTACCAATTCAAGGTTATGAACTTTGGGATGAAAAATGCCCCGGCTATGTTTCAGCGGATGGCTGTCCGAATCCTGGAGGGATTTCAGGACTTTGCATGTGGCTAGCTGGATGACCTAGCCATCTACAGTGACACGTGGGAGTCCCACCTAGAGCATGTGTCCAGGGTACTGAAGAGAATTCAGGCCACGGGGCTTACCCTCAAGTCTGACAAATGTCATGTAGGTATGGCGGTTGTCCAGTACCTCGAGCATAGAGTGGGTTCAGGCAAACAGCGGCCTGAACCCGCCAAAGTGGAGGCTATTGCCAATTGGCCTCAACCCCGCACCAAAACCCAAATGCTAGCTTTTTAGGGATGGCAGGGTATTACCAGAAATTTGTACCCGAGTATGGCGCCCTGGCCATACCACTTACTGACCTAACAAAAAAGGCCCTTTCCAAGCACATAGTTTGGTCCCCGGAGTGTGCGGAACCTTTCCAGAAACTAAAAATGGCGCTCAGCGAGGCACCTGTGTTAGCCGCACAAAAGTTTATTTGTGCACACAGATGCCTCCATGTTTGGGCTGGGAGCCGCGTGTAATGGATCTCCTAGCACACCCGACCGGGTACCTCCGTCGATGGATGCTCCTAGCGCTTCCCGAGGACTCCAAGCACTCCACTTGACACCGTAAGCGCTGCAGACCCCACGAACTGCCGAAGCTTGGTTGAGGTCTCACCGTCTCCTACCCACCCTGGACCTACTACAAGGCTCCAGGCTCCAGTGGGTGAACCTCTCCTAAATCCAGAGAGCAGGAACAGCTCTTACAAGAGCTAGGAGTTATAGCCAGGGGAGTATACAGCTTATAGCAATCCCCATACACATGAGACGAGGCTCTATGTTGAATATAAAACAGAAACATAGAAACATAGAATGTGTCGGCAGATAAGAACCATTTGGCCCATCTAGTCTGCCCAATATACTAAATACTATGGATAGCCCCTGGCCCTATTTTATATGAAGGATGGATATAAGATAGGGCCAGGGGCTATCTTATATTGAAGGAACTCTTTATTGAACACACAGCATTGACTTATATACAAATGACATACTGAGGACATGACATAGCAGCCAATCCTGTACAGTTTAAACACAAAACTAACCCTATTCAACAAACACAATGGCATTGTCTGTGACGCAATCAACAATGAACATGCAAACAGATATCTTCACCCCCTCCATAATGAATGAATAGGGGACGAGGAGACACATGTGATGGGATTATCTCCTGAGTGTATCATAGGGGAGTCGGCTGCTCTTATAGCTATCTTAATCCCATCACTAACACAATCAGTGGGAGTCTCAGTGAAGAGTTAACCCTTTTTGTGTTGCTGAATCCTCACCATGCCTTTTTACCGGGCAACAGGAAATATGTGGCATATAAATTACACACATAAATCAGGGTTCATAGTTCCTTGTAACCCCAAAAGGTCTAAGGGGGTCTCCATAGTTCTCGGTCCATAGTCTGTAGGAAGGAGGCTGGCCCTCAGGCTTCTCCAGCAGCCCCAGTGACGGTTCAGTCCTTCACACCGTGCTAAGTCAAGTGGGGCATTACGGAATGGAGAACCCAGTGGCGTGCCTTATCCGAAAACTACTACCACTGGAGGTCAGTTACGCCACAGTGAAAAATGAATGCTTAGCTCTAGTGTAGGTCCTTAGGAAGCTCCAACCCTACTTGTACAGACACCTGTTTACCCTAATGACTGAACACAATCCCCTAATCTACACTGAAGCCTGGCCTTACAACCGTACAATTTCACTATGCGGTACAGGCCAGGCAAACAGAATGGGAATGCGGACCGTTTATCCCACCAAACCGAATTGGAACTTATGCCCTAGCAGCAGCCCGGACATCCCCAAACTGACCCGAAAAGGATCAAACCGGGTCTGCTGGGGTGTTCCACAAAAGAGGAGCCATGTAACAGAACCCCTGTTATTGTCTGGACCACAGACTGTAACCTTGTATAAACCCCTGGATTCATTACTTTTATTTTGTTAATTGTGTCAGACAATGCCTATTGTGTTGTTGATTGTATCACAGGCAGAAGGGGGGGGGGGGGTTGTGTACATTTATTGGGAATGTCTCCAGACTGTAAATGAACAATATGATTGGTTATTATGTTTGTATACTGTGGGAGGTCCTCTTGCAGGGGGACTTCCATAAAAGCCAGTCTGGTATCAATAAAGCTGTCTGCTACACCCTTCATCATGTTTCGGCTGGGGTTTGGGTAACTAATCGCTACTTGGGAGAATCTCAGCTACAGCATTTCACTTCTTTTTGATTAAACTGGCGAACAGAGAACTAAACAGTGAGCTCTAATCACTCTGGCTCTCAGCCGTTCAGTTTAAAACCAACGAACGCCCTAGCTACCACTTCCGGATTAGTTACAATGGGGTTTCAGTCACATGTGATAGCCTCAGCGTGTCTCATGCCCACCATCTTTGACATTGACTATTTATGGCATCCAGAGTATAGAATCTGGTGTCCAGTGTTTAATACCCTGGTGCTTGGAGTCCACTGATTTCTTAGTCTCATGCTGCTCTCTCCCGTGCAGTCAGGCAAGTTGACTGATCTTGTTGTGGAGGACATCATGCTTCTGTCCCCCACTTTTTCAGAAAGGACAACTGCCACCTGGATAGCTGCCTTCATAGTGTACAGCTTGTTCTGGCCTTGAGTTGTACCAGGCAGTATGAATCATATGGCTATCAAAATGCTTCTGGCAAAACTAAGAACCATATGGTAAATAATTCTAAATTGATACTTAATATTTTGGTTGCTGTAATTCAAGACTTTCACAACCATGCTCAGATTGTCTATGTCTGTTCTACGTGCAAGAGCATTATCTCACAGATGGGTCAGGCTGACCTCTCCTAATATGGTATATGTGTTTCAGACATTTGCTATATCCCGGAGACATATATTTGCCGGACATGGACTGTTAACATTGAAATACAACTTTTACTAGCAGTTACTGTCCCAAGCAAGCTCATCACAGGAACTTTTAATCTGTAGTACATTTCTTTACAAAATAATAAATTAGTATGGGATTAATAGTAAATTAGTAGGATGGGATTAAAAAAAATTTAGGGCTCTTTCACACTTGCGTTCTTTTCTTCCGGCATAGAGTTCTGTCGCCGGGGCTCTATGCCGGAAGAATCCTGATCAGTTTTATCCTAATGCATTCTGAATGGAGTGAAATCCGTTCAGGATGCATCAGGATGTCTTCAGTTCCGGAACGGAACGTTTTTTGGCCGGAGAAAATACCGCAGCATGCTGCGCTTTTTGCTCTGGCCAAAAATCCTGAACACTTGCCGCAAGGCCGGATCCGGAATTAATGCCCATTGAAAGGCATTAATCCGGATCCGGCCTTAAGCTAAACGTCGTTTCGGCGCATTGCCGGATCCGACGTTTAGCTTTTTCTGAATGGTTACCATGGCTGCCGGGATGCTAAAGTCCTGGCAGCCATGGTAAAGTGTAGTGGGTATCGGGGGAGTGGTATATTTACAGTCCGTGCGGCTCCCGGGGCGCTCCAGAGTGACGTCAGGGCGCCCCACGCGCAGGGATGACGTGATCGCATGGCACGTCATCCATGCGCATGGGGCGCTCTGACGTCATTCTGGAGTGCCCCGGGAGCCGCACGGACTGTAAGTATACCGCTCCCCCGCTCCCCGCTCCTACTATGGCAACCAGGACTTTAATAGCGTAACACTGAAAGCATTATGAAGACAGATCAGTCTTCAAATGCTTTCAGTACACTTGCGTTTTTCCGGATCCGGCGTGTAATTCCGGCAAGTGGAGTACACGCCGGATCCGGACAACGCAAGTGTGAAAGAGGCCTAACAGGTTTTCTACTCCAAAGCACCAGTCGTAAATTATTCGTACCTTAATACATGAAATAAACAGTTTTCAAAATATTCATAGAACATTGCAATAACTGGAAAAGAAGCATGCAGTAATATCAACATGTACAGGGAGTGCAGAATTATTAGGCAAATTAGTATTTTGACCACATCATCCTCTTTATGCATGTTGTCTTACTCCAAGCTGTATAGGCTCGAAAGCCTATTACCAATTAAGCATATTAGGTGATGTGCATCTCTGTAATGAGAAGGGGTGTGGTCTAATGACATCAACACCCTATATCAGGTGTGCATAATTATTAGGCAACTTCCTTTCCTTTGGCAAAATGGGTCAAAAGAAGGACTTGACAGGCTCAGAAAAGTCAAAAATAGTGAGATATCTTGCAGAGAGATGCAGCACTCTTAAAATTGCAAAGCTTCTGAAGCGTGATCATTGAACAATCAAGCGTTTCATTCAAAATAGTGAACAGGGTCGCAAGAAGCGTGTGGAAAAACCAAGGCGCAAAATAACTGCCCATGAACTGAGAAAAGTCAAGCGTGCAGCTGCCAAGATGCCACTTGCCACCAGTTTGGCCATATTTCAGAGCTGCAACATCACTGGAGTGCCCAAAAGCACAAGGTGTGCAATACTCAGAGACATGGCCAAGGTAAGAAAGGCTGAAAGACGACCACCACTGAACAAGACACACAAGCTGAAACGTCAAGACTGGGCCAAGAAATATCTCAAGACTGATTTTTCTAAGGTTTTATGGACTGATGAAATGAGAGTGAGTCTTGATGGGCCAGATGGATGGGCCCGTGGCTGGATTGGTAAAGGGCAGAGAGCTCCAGTCCGACTCAAACGCCAGCAAGGTGGAGGTGGAGTACTGGTTTGGGCTGGTATCATCAAAGATGAGCTTGTGGGGCCTTTTCTGGTTGAGAATGGAGTCAAGCTCAACTCCCAGTCCTACTGCCAGTTTCTGGAAGACACCTTCTTCAAGCAGTGGTACAGGAAGAAGTCTGCATCTTTCAAGAAAAACATGATTTTCATGCAGGACAATGCTCCATCACACGCGTCCAAGTACTCCACAGCGTGGCTGGCAAGAAAGGGTATAAAAGAAGAAAAACTAATGACATGGCCTCCTTGTTCACCTGATCTGAACCCCATTGAGAACCTGTGGTCCATCATCAAATGTGAGATTTACAAGGAGGGAAAACAGTACACCTCTCTGAACAGTGTCTGGGAGGCTGTGGTTGCTGCTGCACGCAATGTTGATGGTGAACAGATCAAAACACTGACAGAATCCATGGATGGCAGGCTTTTGAGTGTCCTTGCAAAGAAAGGTGGCTATATTGGTCACTGATTTGTTTTTGTTTTGTTTTTGAATGTCAGAAATGTATATTTGTGAATGTTGAGATGTTATATTGGTTTCACTGGTAAAAATAAATAATTGAAATGGGTATATATTTGTTTTTTGTTAAGTTGCCTAATAATTATGCACAGTAATAGTCACCTGCACACACAGATATCCCCCTAAAATAGCTAAAACTAAAAACAAACTAAAAACTACTTCCAAAAATATTCAGCTTTGATATTAATGAGTTTTTTGGGTTGATTGAGAACATGGTTGTTGTTCAATAATAAAATTAATCCTCAAAAATACAACTTGCCTAATAATTCTGCACTCCCTGTATTTCAGGTATGTTTGAATGCCCTGTCCAACTTTGAATTCAAAAGTCCTGTGATGCCCCTCCTAGGCCATGCCCCCTGGTGACACACAACTAAGATGCATTACTTAGACCACGCCCTCTCATGCTGTTCCACTTAAGCCATGCCTCCTGGTGATGCACGGGCACATGCTTGCTGGGGGAGATAAGTGAGTTATTTGTATCACCCGTGTATGTTTGTGATGCAGGCTTAGTGACTGCTCAACCTGCCTATCTCAGGACTGCTTGTATTCTGTTCCAATGGGGAGCTGAGTCCATGGGCCTATCAGATTCTGATCCAGAGACTTGGTGCTCTATTTAAACCACCTACTGGCAATAAACCCTTGCCAGTTATAGGTCTTTCCCTTGCTGTGCAGTGGCTGCTATTGTGTGTTATTGGATTGCTACTATTTTGATTTTACTTCGGCTTAACTTGGACCTCTCTCTCTGCTTAGTGATTTTGTACCCCGTTTCCCGTCTTTTTTTTACCCTTAGCTTGGATATTGTTGACCATTCTTTATGGTGGGATCTAGTACTGTATTGACCTCCCAGCTTTTGAAAAATTTCTGTGTGACCATTCTATGTGTGTGTGTGTTGGGTTCCAATAGTGTGAACAGGTCTCTGCATTTTTTACTGCATGCACTTCCGTGTACTTATCAGTATAGGTACAGTCGACTAGTTGAGGGCTAGCCTTTTAGTGCTTGATCTGCAAGTAGGCAGGGACAATGGGTTGGGTGCAAGTTAGGGTTCTCCTCATGATAGCGTTTCCCTGCCTATGGTCATGACAGCTGGAACTACACAACTCTGTCCATTTTTGCACTGAACAGAGCTGGTTTCTGAAGCACTGCTCCCATTAATCTCAGCTACTGCAGTACAGCTGACTGACTGGAGCGAGGGGTGTAGGACTCCCACCTATCAGATATTGATGGCCTGTCCTGAGGGTCGTTCATCAATACTACAGTATCAGAAAACCCCTTTAAGCATTGTAAGAAGGTACAAGGAATCACCGTGGATGATAGGTACGTGTCACCGAGGTTCCTGCCCTCGGCGGAGTAAGAGCCGCTTTTTGTGTCAGCAGCAGTTTCTGTTTGACACCTTGGTACTTAGCATGGCTGTAATAGCTGATCCGAGACACCTCTTACTGGGAGTAGTCAAAGTGCTGGGTGGGTAACTACTCCCCACGTTCCAGGCTGGGTTTTGCCAGGCATAAAAGCCAACCAGCTGTCACGGCCTATGATGTGCATTGTGACACTTTTCTTCACTTGCGCTTGCCCGTGGCAACGTGTGGTGTTGTGTACATGTGGTGGTAGTGTCTTGGCCTTCTGGCTGGCTCTCAGGACATGGTTGCCACTCATGTCGTTGCCGGCGGTAACAGGTGCAGTGTGATGTTGTTTGTCCACTTCGCCTTTAAGTGGCTTTCTTCCCTTGCCTGGTGTTGGAAGGGTTAACTTCCTTCCTAGTGTGTGAACACTGTGTGTGTCTGTGTGTGGGTGTGGCTACTTGGGCTATTTAGCTTCGCTGGATGCCTGTATCTGAGGGTTACTCCAGCCATGTGTTATGCTGGAGTCATCCTCCTGGTCATGTACCATCTATCAAGTGAGGGCCACTCTTGTGGTCATAAGTTTATGTATGATGCTATGAAGATGTTTCTATGGTCTCTTTGTGTTTATTGCAGCTATGGTTTCCTGGGTTCCTGTGTGTTATATTGGTATTTGCTGTGTCTGTTTGTGTTGTTGTGGACAGCAGCACTTATACATGGGTTCTAGGCTGTGTGTCTGTGGCAGGTAGGTGTTGTACTTGTTTCACTTACCTGACATTGCCATATGCTGTATATGGCCAGTGAGACTCCTGTTCGTCCGTATCTAGGAGGAACAGGCCGTCTTACTCTGCTCCTAGTCGAGGGCTACCCTGAGGGCTAGTAGGGACCCTAGGTTCCGGAGTATGAGCCCTCCTACCATCAGGGTTGGCTCATACAGCTAGGAGTCAGGGTCAGAATTAGGGATGTGATAGGAGGTGACCTGCTTCCTGATTCCTGTCCTGGCCTAGCAGCGACCATTATCTTCTGTCATCGCACGGCTGAGGGATTTCCCCATCCTCAGCCGTGACATCAGCACTGCCAGGTGGATAGGATTGCCTCCATCTGACAGTGGAGCTCAGGAGGTCTGTGTGCTGTGATCTGGGGCCTGTGCTGGGCAGGAGAGCAGAGACCGATGTGTCAGAGGAATAGGCCACCTAAAGCCTGCATTTGAACTTTCTGAGGCAGAACTGCCACCAAGGTGACTTTTGTTTTATTAACTTTCCATTGGGTGTGAAGTAACACCAACACTGCAAAAGTGTAACAAAAGAGAAGAAAGAATACCGAAACAGGAGCCGCACATCTACAAAATATACAAGTTTATTTAGGAAACAGACACAGCATAAAAAAGTTTAAAATCGTTGTATACAACAAATCCGGGCCATGTAAGCCGTGTATCGGCGCATGCCCATCTGAATCACCACAATTTCATGTATGAACCCCCACATCCATCAACATATCAAAATATAAAGTGCATGAGATCCATCAACAATGAATAAGAGTTAATAGATACTTATCATGGTATTGGCATGATGGGGGGTATCTGTGGCGATCAGAAAGAAAGCCCCACGCGTATCGCCAGGCTTGCTGGCTTCCTCAGGAGTGCCACTCCTGAGGAAGCCAGCAAGCCTGGCGATACGCGTGGGGCTTTCTTTCTGATCGCCACAGATACCCCCCATCATGCCAATACCATGATAAGTATCTATTAACTCTTATTCATTGTTGATGGATCTCATGCACTTTATATTTTGATATGTTGATGGATGTGGGGGTTCATACATGAAATTGTGGTGATTCAGATGGGCATGCGCCGATACACGGCTTACATGGCCCGGATTTGTTGTATACAACGATTTTAAACTTTTTTATGCTGTGTCTGTTTCCTAAATAAACTTGTATATTTTGTAGATGTGCGGCTCCTGTTTCGGTATTCTTTCTTCTCTTTTGTTACATTGTGCTTTATATACCGAGGGCCAGCACTCTTTTCCTTGATTTTTGGATGTGCCCCTATTTTTCTTAGATAACACTGCAAAAGTAACATTTTGTTTTTGGCATCATGTGTGAATAAACACTGAAGTTTAAATTCCGAAGTTGTATTTTGCCTCTGTACTGCGGCCACTTACCCTAACTACCAGAGCAAATCCCTACAACTGGTGAAGGATGTGGGCATGAGCAGTGAGGCTTGCGTGAACACTGAAACATGGAGGCTGTTGTGAAGGCCCTCATGGAGGCTAATCTGCAGCAGCAAGAGACAAAGCTGCAACAACGGGAGACTAACAAGCAGCAGCAAGAGACCAACCAGTTGCTGCTACAACATGTGATGGCTTTGCAGACAGCAGTAGCAACCCCGAGCATCCACGATGCCCAGAAGGCAGTCCGTGCAGCAATTCCTAAGATGATGACCGCAGACGACATCAAAGCCTACCTGCCGATGTACGAGAAAGTGGCCACAATGGAGAAGCTACCCCGAGACCAGTGGGCTGAGGTCGTCGCTCTGTTCCTGGCATTCAATTCCCAGCAGGTGTATTTCGACTTGTCAGACAATCAAGCGGCCGACTACCAAAAAGTGAAGGGTGAGATTTTGGCAAGACTGGGGGTGAATGTGTTGGTTCAGGCCCAGGGGGTACATAAGTGGGGGTGGTTTTAAGCCGGCTGAGCCCGCGAGACCCCAGTATTATGACTTACTCCACCTTTTGCAAAAGTGGCTACAGCCTGAGGTGCTGAATCCCATGGCTATGCTGAATAGACTATTGGCTGATATGTTCTGGAGGGTTTTGCCACCCCCTCTCCAGCAATGGATTGGCCAGGTCTCTCCAGGTAATGCCCTTGAGATGGTAGACCTGGTGGAACGCTGAGGCTACCCAGAATCTACAGGGGGGGTCTTTTGGGAGTGGGGGGGGGGGGGAGTCAAATCCTGTAAATCTCCACCTCAAACCCGTCGATCCGGCTCTTATAGTCTGCTGGCGGTGTCGGGAGCCTGGCCATGTACAAGCTGACTGTGCACATCAGTTGGAACCCATGGACTCGAACTATGGCTTCCGTCAGTCGTTATATGCCAGGAAGCTGTATGCATCGGGTAACCCAGAAACTCTAAATCACTTGTGCCAGGTGGAAGTGGGAGACACTCCAGCAGAGGCCCTGCTGGACTCAGGGAGTCTGGTGTCCCTAGTAAAGGCTCACCTGGTACGGTCCACTGAGTATACTGGCCAGAAAGTCGGTCTCTTGTGCATTCATGGGGACTTAAAAGACTATCCCACCACCCTGGTGTCTCTAACCACGGGGGCCAGCAGGTGCACTTACGAAGTGGCAGTTGCTACAAACTTACACTATGAACTTATAATAGGGAGAGACTTCCCTCGTTTCCCGACACTCTGGCCTGCTATGAAAGTGACTAATACCCATAATACAGGGGTAACACCAGCATAGTGGCCTTGCTCCGGGGAACCTTGGAAACCTGAGGCCAAAGGGCCAGCGGTAGGGGTGAACGCCACTTCGGTGGAAGAGGGGGAGACAACCCCACTGAGTTTAAAGGTGGGAGACGTGGAGGACTTGCCGTCGGGGTAAGCTGGCAGACCTCAATGTCTCCAGGGATAATTTTGGTACTGCACAACACCGTGACA
Source organism: Bufo gargarizans (assembly GCF_014858855.1). Classification (NCBI taxonomy): domain Eukaryota; kingdom Metazoa; phylum Chordata; class Amphibia; order Anura; family Bufonidae; genus Bufo; species Bufo gargarizans. Next base: position 107,893,239 of record NC_058088.1, read on the forward strand.
CCACCCTATCCTGAGCCTGGGAAAATGTATTAGTAGTAGATGGTGAACCACAACAAGCTGGGGCAGAGTCTGTGTTCCCCCATTTTGTGGTTCAGCAGGATATGTTTTATCGGGTAAACCAGCTGCGGGGTGAACCATTGAACAGTTGGTGGTCCCTCAGGCTTATCGCAAACCCGTGTTAGAGTTAGCCCACCAACATGTTCTCGGGTGTCATCTGGGAATGCAGAATAATGGTTTTACTGGCCCAGTGTGTTTAGGGAGGTGGATATATTCTGTAAGTCGTGCCCGACCTGCCAGGCAACTAGCCCCCCAGCACCTTTTCTGTAGTCCCTTGGTACCTCTCCTGGTACCATTTGAGCGTATCACTATGGACCTCGTAGGCCCAGTAACGAAGTCCGCTAGAGGACACCAACACATCTTGGTTTTCCTAGACTACGTCAATCGGTACCCGGAGGCGGTGCCACTGCGACATCAGCTAAACTGATAGCTAAGGAGCTAATGGAAATGTTCTCCCGAGTGGGGCTACCTAAAGAGGTTCTGACTGACCAGGGAATCCTTTTTATGTCCAAGGTGATGAGGGAACTCTGTAAGTTGCTGCACATAAAGCAGTTAGGGCTGTTTCACACGAGCGGATGCCGTGCGTGACATCCGCTGCGTGAATGACAGCCAAGACCCGATGCGGACAGCAGAAGCACGGAGCATTAAAATGATTGATAATGCTCCATGCCTCTCTGTGATCTCTTTACTACGAAATCACAGTGAGATAAAGTTGTCACTGTGATTTCGTAGTAAAGAGATCACAGAGAGGCACGGAGCATTATCAATCATGTTAATACTCCGTGCTTCTGCAGTCCGCATCGGGTCTTGGCTGTCATTCACGGAGCGGATGTCACGCACAGCATCCGCTCGTGTGAAACAGCCCTTACGGACGTCGGTTTACCATCCACAAACAGATGGTCTGGTAGAAAGGTTTAACCAAACATTAAAAAATATGTTGAAAAGGGTGGTGGCTACAGATGGGAAGGACTGGGACCTTCTTCTGCCCTATCTCATGTTCGCAGTGCGAGAGGTACCCCAGACCTCTACTGGGTTCTCGCCCTTTGAACTGCTATATGGCAGACACCCTTGCGGTCTCTTGGATTTAGCCAAAGAGGCATGGGAACAACAGCCCACTCTGTATAAAAGTGTTATTGAGAAAGAACGGCTAGAGACAGTGTTGCCTCTTTTTAGGGAGCATATAGAGGCAGCTCAGCGAGCCCAGAGTTAGGCCTATAATAGTCAGGCTCAGGTACAGATCTTAAACCCGGGTGCCTAGGTGGCAGGGCCCCTACGAGGTACTCGAGAAATTTGGAGAAGTGAACTACAAGGTACACCTGCCAGGGTGGCGAAAGCCAGAACAGATCTACCATGTTAATTTACTTAATCCGTGGAAGGATAGGGAGACCTCTATGGAAGACAGTCCGCGTCTTGTCTGATGCAAGGGAAGTGGTCGTCGCCTTAAAAGTTGCTGACAGCCTCTCCTCTAAATAGGCTCAGGAGGCCAGGGAATTCATTAGTCGGAACACGAATGTGTTCTTGGACCTCCCTGGACGCACTTCCACAATTCAGCATGACATTGTCACGGAACCTCAGGCCAAAGTCCGGTTAAAACCATACCGGGTACCCGAGGCTCGGTGACAAGCCATCTTGGAGTAAGTGCAGTTAATGCTGCAACTAGATGTCATTGAGGAGTCTAAAAGTGAGTGGGACAGTCCTATAGTCTTAATACCAAAGCCAGACGAGACATTATGGTTCTGTAACAAATTCGATGCATATCCCATGCCCCGGGTGAATGAGCTTATTGAGAGGTTAGGACAAGCCCGGTATTTTTCTGTTTTGGACCTCATGAAAGGGTACTGGCAGGAGCCCTTAACTGAGGTTGCCAAAGAGAAAACTGCCTTTATCACACCAGAAGAGCTGTATCAGCACAAGGTGCTACCCTTTGGTCTGCATGGTGCCCCCGCTACTTTTCAACGGCTTATGGACATTGTGCTGCGCCCACATCGTCGGTATGCGTCAGCTTACCTGGTGACAGTTCTGCCTCTGAAAGTTCAAATACAGGCTTTGGGCAGCATGTTCCCCTGACACACTGGTCTCTGTTCTCCAGCCCAGCACAGGCCCCAGATCCCAGCACACAGACCTCCTGAGCTCCACTGTCAGACAGAGGTATTAATATCCACCTGGCATTGCTGGCTGGTTTTTATGCCTGGCACTGGAACGTGGGGAGTAGTCACCCACTCAGCACTTTGACTACTCCCAGTAAAAGCCGTTCCGGATCAGCTATTACAGCCATGCTAATGCAATGGCCAGGAAACAGGTGGTTAAAGTTCTGTATTTGTCATGGCGCCAATTGCAGCGTGCGCAGGGTTCTACCCCAGGGCCCTTCCAAGGTGTTATAATGCATGTCCCAGATTAGGAATGCCAGAGTGGTGTAATGGCTTATAATGTCTCTATAGGGTGGTGATAATTGTGTCAACGGTGTCTCCTACTTGGGTACGGCTGGACTCCTGGCTCACTTGCAATAAATTTGAATGTAGTGATAGTAGGAGTAATAGAGGAATTTTGCAGCAGAAATTATGTCCAGACCTTTAGATGAAGTTCAAACGTTTCTTTACTGAAGATAACTTGTATCAAAGTAGTATACAGCTTTGGTCTCACATCCCAGCAGGTTTTAGCAATGATTGGCAGGAAATGAATGCTTCTGCTTTAAATGTGAGCTTGCCGGATAAGTCGTCTGCTTAGTAGCTCTGTAACTGTGGCAGGAATTAATCTTCTGCACTTTTCTATAACTTCTGCTGTATGGGGACAGACTAGCTGAGGAGGAATAGCTTCTCCTAGGTCTCTGGACTTCTCTCACATGGTTTCTCAAGGGATGCTTTCTTCCTGGAACTCTGGAGATTGTCTGTAGTTTTCTTCTTCTTTTCATACAGTCAAGTATCAGCCGAGACAAGATCCTTGCTGTCTTCCCTATGCAGGGGTTCTCCTAAAGGCTATCACACAACCTTCCCCTAGCAGGGAGGAGGCTACACTAACTCTAACTTCCTTCTCCACCCATGCTGCAGGATGTGGGAACAACCCACTTTGCTCACAGAGGGGGAACTAAGCTGGAATAATCCATTCCAGCCTAGATATACTAAACTAGGACTAGTACCTGGCCAATGCATTGCTGCCACCTGCTGGTGAACCTGGAAAATTACAGGAACAATTGTGTTTAACATGGTTTTAGATGCACATTTGTGGAGGACATAATGTAAATTATATCAGATAACAGTATAAAGTCTCTTAGAAGATAGTAGCGGGGTAGAGGCGTGTAGTAACACAACTCTGGGGTGTTACACTAAGTACCAAGGTGTCAAACTGCTGCTGACACATAAAAAACTTCTCTTACTCCATTGAGGCCAGGAACCTCGGTGACACGTACCTATATTCCATGATGATTCCTTGTACCTTCTTACAGCATTTACTGTAGGTGTTCAAGGCCCCAATTCCACATCTTAGTGGTTGGTGTTGCAGAACTGCGGGTCCTGGTTCAAATCTGACCAAGGGCAACATGTCAGTGGGTTTCACACTCCAAATGCATACTAAAATAAATTTCAAAATAACATTTTCAGCTACATATATCTCTTATATCTGTCACGGCCTGTGGTGTGTATAGTGACATTTTCCTTCACTTGGTTGCCCGTGACAACGTTTGGTGTTGTATGCATGTGGTGGCAGTGTTTCGGCCTTCTGGCTGATCCCCAGGACATGGTAGCCACGCATGCAGTTGCCCGTGGCAACAGGTGAAGTGTGTGTTTATGTGTGTACTTCCCCTTTAAGTGGCCGTCTTCCCTTGCCTTGAGTTGGAAGGGTTAAATCCCTTCTGTGTGTGTGTGAACACTGGGTGTGTCTGTGTGGGTGTGGCTACTTGGGCCTATAAAGCCTCAGTTAAGATCACTAGTCTGAGGGGTACTTCAGCCATGGCAAGCTGGAGGCACCCTCCTGGTCTCTAATACCATCTGCCAGTGAGAGCCACCCTTGTGGTCATAAGTTATGTCACACATGATGTTATGAAGGTATGTTTTTGGTTTGCTTGTTTATTGCAGCTTATGGTCCTGGGTTCCTGTGTGTTGTGCGTTGTGTGGTGTGTGCTGTGTCCGTGTGTGTTCTTTGGACAGCAGCACGTCTGCATGGGTTCCAGGTTTTGTGTCTGTGGCAGGTTGGTGCTATACTTGTTGCATTTACCTGCCATTGCCATAAGTTGTTTATGTTTCCCCTTTATTGTACCCTGGCCTGTGAGACTCCTGTTCCTCTGTGCCTAGGAGGAACAGGTCGTCTTACCATGCTCCTAGTTGAGGGCCACCCTGAGGGCTAGTAGGGACTTCAAGGTTACGGAGTATGAGCCCTCCTACCATCAGGGTCGGCTCATACAGCTAGGAGTCAGGGTCAGAGTTAGGGATATGATAGGAGGTGACTTGCTCCCTGATCTCTGTCCTGGCCTTGCAGCGACTCCATCTTCTGTCATCGCACGGCTGAGGGTTTTCCCCATCCTCAGCCGTGACAATATCTAGGTAATTACATCTAAAGCATGCCATCAACTTAAAGGACACTTGTTAGGAAAGGCAAATAGGTGGAGAGATATTTCCTATGACACAAAGGATATGCAGTGAAGTAAATGCTACAACACTTTTAACACTAGTAACACTATATTACCACAACAAAAACTCATGAACACTGATCTTAGCTGGAAATAGACCTGTTATTTTGGCATGCCTTAAGACTAGGAGTTTTTATTGCACCTGTGAGTGCCTATGGCACAATTTGGGCAGCTCTGCCTCTCCTGGGATGAGTCACCTGTCTACTGAATCGTCGGCATACAGGTAAAGATAATGGATCGCACTGTAATTGGATGGAGCTCCAGAGCTGAACTCTTGCACCAGGTCCCATGAGCCTTTAGCTACGCCCTTGTGGTGGCCATCATATGCAACAATAGGACTTGACACCATAATGCTTATCTTTTTTGAATTGCCTTCCCATTGATTTTAGGAGGTAAAAACTGACAAATTATCCCCTTCACTGCTTTGCACTACAGACTTTGCCAATAACCCCTTCACTTCCATAGACCACCACCTTCCAATTAACCTATTCACTGTCTTTACCACCCCTTCACCACCTTAGACCTTCAGGCATACTAACATTAAACTGTTCACTACTGTTTGACAATTGCTAAGACTGTTCATTGTCATAAACTAACAGTGATGTCTTCACTAATCCCTTTTCAAACCCTAGACAGTTAGGGATGGCATCCTTGATTGATTCACCATCAGTTATTGTCACATTTAACCCATGGAGGTGCAACTAACAAACAGTACAGAGTTAATACAAGATAATCACATAAACACGATAAACAATGCCATTTAGCAACAAATATAAAAATTCCCATGTGACACCCGGATAAACAGTACAATATAGATTCCAGATAAATAGGGCCAGGGGATGCTAAGAAAAAGTGTAGCTAAATCTCTTACTTGGCTGAAGACTTTGTCCCAAAGCTTGTATCAGTGCAGCAGAGGCATATCCCAAATCAACCCTCTCCCACATCTGCCCTCAGAGTTGACACTAGAATTCGGAACAAATGTTTAAGGCTACTTTCACACTAGCGTTCGGGGCTCCGCTTGTGAGTTCCGTTTGAAGGCTCTCACAAGCGGCCCTGAACGCTTCCGTCCAGCCCTAATGCATTCTGAGTGGATGCGGATCCGTTCAGAATGCATCAGTCTGGCAGCGTTCAGCCTCCGCTCCGCTTAGCAGGCGGACACCTGAACGCTGCTTGCAGCATTCGGGTGTCCGCCTGGCCGTGCGGAGGCGTGCGGATCCATCTAGACTTACAATGTAAGTCAATGGGGACAGATCCGTTTGAATACGACACACTATGGCTCAATTTTCAAACGGATTACAGGAGTACAGGAGTACAGATATTCTAGGAGTACAGATTACAGGAGTACAGGAGTACAGATATTCTAGGTTCCCTACTGGGGTTATCCCTACAGCAAGTGGTTGAGGAGCCAACCCGGAGGGAGGCCATTTTGGATTTGATATTCACAAATGGGGATTCGGTATATGATGTCATTGTGGGCGAAACCTTGGGATCTAGTGATCACCAGTCAGTGTGGTTTAGTATAAGAACTGTGAAGGAGTCCCACCACACAAAAACAAAAGTTTTAGATTTTAGAAAAACAGACTTTTCAAAAATGAAATTAGTCATAAATGAGTCCTTATCAGACTGGAACGGATTACATGGAGTCCAGGAGAAATGGGACTACTTAAAAGGTGCATTATTGAAGGCAACAGAAAATTCAATTAGACTTGTCAGTAAAAGCAAAAAAAGGAAGAGACCACTGTGGTACTCGGCAGAAGTGGCCCAAATCATTAAAAATAAAAAGCTAGCATTTTGTAATTATAAAAAAACCCAGAGCAATGAAGATAAGGAAATCTACAAGATTAGGCAGAAAGAGGCCAAGCAAGTTATAAGAACTTCTAAAGCGCAGGCAGAAGAAAAACTAGCTCAGTCTATGAAAAAAGGGGATAAGACATTCTTCAGATATATAAATGAAAAAAGGAAATTAAAACAAGGAATAACTAAATTAAAAACAAAGGACGGAAGGTATGTAGAAGAGAATAAAGGGCTAGCCGACTGCCTTAATGAATACTTCTGTTCAGTTTTTACAAAAGAAAAAGAAGGAGAAGGACCTCCACTAGAAAGGATGACTAATAAATCGTTTGATGCATGTGTCTTTACAGAGGAAGATGTTCTAAGTTTGCTGTCTAAAGTGAAGACAAATAAATCACAGGGGCCTGATGAGATACACCCAAAATTATTAAAAGAGCTTAGTGGTGAGCTGGCAAAACCGTTAACAGATTTATTTAACCAATCATTAGTAACAGGAGTCGTCCCGGAAGATTGGAAATTGGCAAATGTCGTGCCCATTCACAAGAAAGGTAGTAGGGAGGAATCGAGCAACTATAGACCAGTGAGTCTGACATCAATAGTAGGCAAATTAATGGAAACCCTATTAAAGGATAGGATTGTGGAACATCTAAAATCCCATGGATTGCAAGATGAAAAACAGCATGGGTTTACTTCAGGGAGATCATGTCAAACAAATCTTATAGATTTTTTTGACTGGGTGACTAAAATAATAGACGGTGGAGGTGCAGTAGACATCGCATATCTAGATTTTAGTAAGGCTTTTGACACTGTCCCACATAGAAGACTTATCAATAAACTGCAGTCATTGAGCATGGACTCCCATATTGTTGAGTGGATTAGGCAGTGGCTGAGTGACAGGCAACAGAGGGTTGTAGTCAATGGAGAACATTCAAAACAAGGTCATGTTACCAGTGGGGTTCCACAGGGATCTGTACTGGGACCAATTTTGTTTAATATCTTCATAAGTGATATTGCAAAAGGCCTCGATGGTAAGGTTTGTCTTTTTGCTGATGACACAAAGATATGTAACAGGGTTGATGTTCCTGGAGGGAAACGCCAAATGGAAAAGGATTTAGGAAAACTAGAAGAATGGTCAGAACTCTGGCAACTGAAATTTAATGTGGATAAGTGCAAGATAATGCACCTGGGGCGTAAAAACCCAAGGGCAGAATATAGAATATTCGACACAGTCCTGACCTCAGTATCTGAGGAAAGGGATTTAGGAGTAATTATTTCAGAAGACTTAAAGGTGGGAAGACAATGTAATAAAGCAGCACGAAATGCAAGCAGAATGCTTGGATGTATAGGGAGAGGTATAAGCAGTAGAAAGAGTGAAGTGCTTATGCCGCTGTACAGAACACTGGTGAGACCTCACTTGGAGTATTGTGCACAGTACTGGAGGCCATATGTCCAGAAGGATATAGATACTCTAGAGAGAGTTCAGAGAAGAGCTACTAAACTGGTCCATGGATTGCAGGATAAAACTTACCAGGAAAGGTTAAAAGACCTTAATATGTATAGCTTGGAAGAAAGAAGAGACCGAGGGGATATGATAGAAACTTTTAAATACATAAAGGGAATCAACTCGGTAAAGGAGGAGAGCATATTTAAAAGAAGAAAAACTACCACAAGAGGACACAGTTTTAAATTAGAGGGGCAAAGGTTTAAAAGTAATATAAGGAAGTATTACTTTACTGAGAGGGTAGTGGATGCATGGAATAGCCTTCCTGCAGAAGTGGTAGCTGCAAATACAGTGAAGGAGTTTAAGCATGCATGGGATAGGCATAAGGCCATCCTTCATATAAGATAGGGCCGGGGCTATTCATAGGATTCAGATATATTGGGCAGACTAGATGGGCCAAATGGTTCTTATCTGCCGACACATTCTATGTTTCTATGTTTCTATGGATCCGTCCCCCATTGACTTTCAATGTAAAGTCTGGACGGATCCGTCTGAGGCTACTTTGACACTTAGACACTTAATTTTTTTACAATATAATGCAGACGGATCCGTTCTGAACGGATCCACCGTCTGCATTATATGAGCGGATCCGTCTCAGAAGGATCCGCTCTGAACGCAAGTGTGAAAGTAGCCTAACTATTGCTAATCCTAAAAGTAAAATGTAGTCAACTAAGATCTGTCCTACATATCCTTTATATACAAATTATGTATTTATCAATATTTATTTGAAAGCACCATTATTTCAGAGAGCTATTACACATACATAATATAAAAACACAAATACACTAAGCATAAAATTATTAACAGGCTGGTACAGAGGTGGAGAGGCCAATGGGAGTAAGTGTAAAAGCTGCTCATCTGGCTGTGTGGTGGCAGCATGCTTATTGCAGGTGGTAGGCTTTCCTAAAGAGGTGGGTTTTCAGGTTGCTTTTGAAGGTTTGGATGTTGGGAGAGAGTCTGATGTGCCGGGGTAGTGAGTTATAGAGTATGGGAGACACATTTGCAAATCTTATAGATAACTGTGGAAGGAACAGAAAAGAGGAGAACAAAGAAGTAGGTCCTGTAAGGATCGAAGATTACGAGTGGGGATGTATCTGGAAAGCAGATCAGAGATTTCAGGGGTTGACACAGGGGCAGATTAAGTGCATGATAGGCCCAAGGCTGTCTACCCAACTTTTTTTTTTCTGTATGAAGAGGCTGCGATGCTTCGTAAGCACCACAGTCTCTTTCTAGGCCATATGACATCGTTCACATGGTCTAGGTGCAGATCTGTCCCATCAGAGTGATTGGGGCTGAGCTGCAGTGCCAAGCACAGTGCTATCAAATGGACAGAGCTGTGCTTGATAAGGAGCAAAGAGGCTGCAGCACTCACTGGAACATCGCGGTCTCCTCAAACAGCTGATTGGAGGGGGTGCCAGGAGTCGGACCACCACCATCTCATAACTCTCTAAATACAGATGTCATAGATGTTACCTGCAGTCCTATGTAACACCCCACATAACACAGTGAACTATTGTGTTATGTGGGGTGTTACATAGGACTGCATAGAACATCTACTACATTATCTGCACACAGAAAGTAATCACTGTTATCTGGGCTGTTACATAGGACTGCAGGTGACAAATTAAAATTTTTGTTGCCAAATTTAAAATGCATATGATTATGATAAAAAAAAAAAGACTTGGAGGAGAAAATGAGAGACAGGTCACAGTAGTGAGCCAGCTCTACATATAGGGGACTACAACATCACATACCTGTTACATCCAGTGATATATCCTGTCATTTAGATCTTCTCTTTCCTCTTCTCCTCCATTTGACCCAGACCGCCATGACAAATTCTTTCAGCTGCATCTCATCTCTGCAGAGTTTGTTACACAGACACATTAGATTTCTCATAATTGGGGTCATTTATAAAACTGCTGTAAAGTAGAACTGGCTTAGGTGCCCATAGCAATCAATCAGATTCCACCTTTCATTTTCCAAAGGAGCTGTCAAAAATGAAAGGTGGAATCTGTTGCTATGGGTAACAAACCCAGTTCTACTTTACACCAGTTTGATAAATTACCCCAAAGGTCCCTATAGTGTCTACAGCAATTATAATGTCTGCTAGAGCGCCCCCAGTAATAATATTGTGCTCCAGGTAATAATGCCTGTATAGTGTCCCCAAAAGTAATGTCCTCTAATAGCAACGCCCCCACACTGCCCCATATAGTAATTTCCCCCACGCTGCCCCTATATAGTCATTTCCCCCACGCTGCCCCATATAGTCATTTTCCCTGACACTGCCATCCATTAAGTAATTTGCCCCCACACTGCCCTTCATTAAGTAATTTGCCCCCACACTGCCCCCAATGGAAACATTTGCCCCACTGTCCCTGTAGTAATATGTCCTCCTCTGCCCCCCAAAGTTGGCACACACAAAAAAAAAAAAAAAAAAGGCTAATACTTGCCTGTGTCTGGAATGGTGAGGCAGGCGCGTATGTCAAAGCCCTGCACGCACTCCTATATAGGCACGTGATGACATCATCACGCACGCCGTGCTGGACTTTTACCACCACATAGGCCTCAGGCCTACTAGGCTTGAAGCCTATGGTGGTGATAGGCGGCGGGGTAGGGAACTATGCGCTCCCACCCCCCGCCGTAGTTTGTGGGCGTTTGGGTCAGCGTTGGGATGCCGGGCCCAGAGCTACAGACCCAAACGCCCCAATTATAATCCGCCACTGGGTGGACAGATTGTTGACGGCCTTATAGGTAGTTGATAGTATTTTGAACTGAATTTGCTGGACAATGGGGAGCCAGTGAAGGGCTTGGCAGAGAGGAGAGGCAGAAGCAAGACGAGGGGAGAGGTGGATTAACCGTGCAGCGGAGTTCAGGATAAAATGAAGGTGTGCGATAGTGCTGGTTGGGCGGCCAAAGGAGGACGTTATAGTAGTCCAGACAGGAGATGACAAGGACATGCACTAGCATCAGGGATAAAGAAGGAGCAAATATGAGATATGTTCTTGAGTTGAAAGCGGCAGGTGGTGGTAAGAGTATAAATGTGTTCCTAACCTTACAATGATTAACAATTTAAAATGATACTCTGAAGAAAAGAAAAAAAACTGAGTTGAAGGTAGCCATTGACCAGAGTAACAACAAAAAGAAATATAGCCAGAAAGACCGTCAGTCCTCTCATCATGTCACACAGAATAACCGGATAAAACGGGATATATGACAAACTGTTACCATACGATGGATAGTTTGCCCCTTAACCAAAATTCCTTTAAGCAGTGTAGCTGTGTTTGATCACACCTTCCTGAAGATATTCTCGCTAGAGTGCACCCTGACAGAGTGTTGTACAACACTATTTGTAATCCTCTGGTTTATCAGGATCTGTTCTCAAAGGACACACTACTCCCAAAGTAGTCTTGCCAACCTCCCACATGCTCTGGTGTCAGTCACAGCCGAAGGCCGGTACGTCCTCAGAGATCACAGCATCTGCACTGTGTCCCCTCAAAATTGAATCCTCAATTCTAGACCCGCAGGGGCGTTATATTGTTCTCCGTGGCCATTTAGCAGATAACCCCATCACCTTATGTAACATTTATGCCCCAAATACTTCCCAGATCCGCTTTTTCGGCGGAATCTTCTGCAAGGTTTTTGTTGAGGGGGTGGACTCTTTTGGAGCCCCTGGTCCTCCTAGGTGGGGACTTTAATGCAGTGTTTTCTGAATCGATGGATCGCCTGGCCCTACCGGGCAGACAGATACATTCGACACAGCATCGATTAGCTAGGGACTTTCGTAAACTGGTGCGGAAATACTCCCTGTATGACCTCTGACGTCTCACTTACCCCACCAATAGGTCCTTTTCCCTTTACTCTGCTCCACATGGTTCCCACACCCGTATTGATTATCTCTTTGGTACCATTTCGACCCTTAGGTTATTGGAAGGAGCAGACATAGGCCAAATCACCTGATCTGACCATGCTCTTGTACTAGTCAACATTAGTAGTGGGTCGGGCCATGTTCGCCAATGCCACTAGAGACTTAATGACTCCCTCCTGAAGCGGCCCATCACTAGGGAGGAACTCTGCGAACACCTGAAAATGTACTTTGAACTGAATGAGGGATCGGTAGGGGATGTCTGTCTATTGTGGAAAGCTCAAAAGGCAGTCATTAGGGGACATTGTATTGCAATAAGCTAAAAATGAAAGAAGGACTTGACTGACAGACAACTCAGGAATCGCAATCCCCAAACGGGTCTGAGTGCTATTAGGGGGAATGACAGAACAATCCACTATGACCCCAGAGTGATAGCAGAGAGGTTCTCGGCCTACTACTCTTCCCTGTACAATTTGCCCTCCGACCTCCCCTCAGATGAGAGACTTAGAGATAGTACACTCCAGTCTTATTTGGCCTCCTGTCACCTCCCTACCCTATCCAGTTCCGATCTTGCCGCCCCTAATAGTCTGATAACACCGGAAGAGATAGGGGAAGTGGTGGACCATCTACCTGAGGGTAAATCCTCAGGTCCTGATGGCTTCTCGTATAAATATTATAAGAATTTCAAGACCGAACTAATCCCTCACTTAGTAACTCTTTTAAATCATTTTCTAGCTGGCAACGCAGTACCTGCCCCAATATCTCAATCTTACATCACGATGATTCCGAAACCTGGGAAAGATCCCCACGAATGCCAAAATTATAGGCCCATTGCCCTGCTTAACTCAGACCTTAAGATTTACACCAAGGCCCTAGCCTCCCGACTAAACGTTTTTCTCCCCTCCCTGATCCACAAGGATCAGGTGGGATTTGTCCCAGGCCATCAGGGGGCTGACAACACACGAAGAAACATTGACTTGATAGATGTCATATCTCGTTCGGGTGAGGAGGTGCTACTTCTTAGTTTAGACACTGAAAAGGCATTCAACCATTTAGGTTGGCCTTTCCTTTTTGCTACCTTGCAGGCATATGGCCTTTCTGGTCCCTTCGTTAGGGCCATTCGTAGCCTATACTCCTCCTCCACAGTGACAATCAAACTACCTCATGTTCAATCTCGACCCATACGCATTGCTAACGGGACGAGACAAGGGTGCCCCCTATCTCCGCTATTATTTGCCATGTGTTATCGAACCCCTGGCGGCCAAAATCAGGGAATTCCCAGACATCAGAGGTGTTATGGTCAGGGACAGGGAGTTTAAGCTATCGCTATATGTAGACGACATCCTTCTTACCCTTACCAAACTTCATATTTCCCTACCAAATCTCCACTCCATCCTGCAGGAATTTGGTCGACTCTCGGGGTATAAGGTCAACACCCATAAATCTGATGCCCTCCCTCTTAATCTTTCTCAGATGGCCCTGGGCTTTCTTAGGGTTAACTTCCCTTTCCACTGGAAGACGGACTCCCTGCGAGATTTGGGTGTTGACCTCACGCCCCGATATGGGGACCTTTATAAAGCTAACTTCCCACGCATATACGCGGAGATCAGGGGTCTCCTGGACAAGTGGCACGCTCTCCCACTCTCTCTTATGGGACGTATTGCTGCAACTAAAATGACGATCTTGCCCAAGCTTCTGTATCTTTTTAAGACCTTACAGATTATAGTTCCCCTCAAAGATATGAGATCCATTCAATCTCACCTCCTTAGATTCATATTGGCGGGAAGACGTCATAGAATCCCAAGATCAGTCCTTCTATCTAGTAGGCACCAGGGTGGACTAGGGGTACCGGATCTGTCCAAATATTACTGGGCGGTCCAACTATGTTCTGTCACGGCCTAGGCTTCCTTGCACCCATACTCTGTCTGGATGCAAGTAGAAAGCCTCTGGCTATCTCCTATATATCCTAACTCCATGCTATGGTCCGGATCTCACAAGACTCTACCAGTTAAGGATCTCTTAGGGCCCATGGCTTGTACTAGACTCAAATGGCAGCTGTGCAGTGGTTAATTCCCTCTGGTTTCTAACCACTCCGCCATGACCTCCCTTTTGTATCACCCTATGCTCCCTACTAGTCTTACCACGTCCACAACGAGACCATGGTTTCAGCGGGGAGTGTTTCGGTTTGCAGATATTGTGGACCCCTTCACTAGGGACCTTTTGCCGTTTTCTACCCTCCAGACCCAATATGATCTCCCCTCCTCCTCCAATTACTTTTATATCCAGATCAGTCACTTTGCACAGTCCATTTTTTCAGGGGTCACAGTCTCCCTCCGGACTCACTTTGAACACCTTTGCAGGGAAGGGGTACACGCGAAGGGTCTAATTTTTTAGATCTACTTTATATTGCTGACTCCCTTCCCTGATCGGATTCAAAGGCATTCCTACATGGTACGGTGGGAGGAATACCTGGGGAAGGTCATGCCGGATGCACTCTGGCACCTTATATGGAGGAGGGCAGCGAAATCCTCTATGTCGGTACTTCATCAGGAGAATCAATATAAAATTTTAATGTACTGGTACCACACTCCTGACCTCCTCCATAGAATGAACCCAGAAGTCACGGGAGACTGCTGGAGATGCGGCTTGCATAGGGGTACATTGTCTCATATTTTCTGGGACTGCCCCTAGATACGCCTCTACTGGACTGGAGTTGGCACCCTCCCGTGTGATATTTTTGCAGTGGAAATCCGACCTGATCTTATGTCCTTCCTGCTTAATGTGGTCCCCATTCAAGTTAAACACTCACTTAAGTTATTACTATTGATACTAACAGCAGCTCGTTGTCAAATCTCTCGATCTTGGAAAAGTCCTGAACCGCCACAGGTTTCTGATTTGTACGCTAGGGTGACAGAGGTCCGAACAATGGATTACTCCACTGCCATGTTTCAGGACAAAATTGTACTCTTCAACGCTATATGGGACCTGTAGGATAATTACTGGGCCACAAGGCAACCTTAACGACCTCATGAGAAAGAGGTTCCCCCCCCTTGTGTCATCGTCTATGTTATTTGTCTTGTCTTCTGGATATTAGTTTGGTGAAGCATTACTTACAGAGAAGCTCTGGGCTTTCGGGTTTCTAAGACACCTTCACTACTACTTGATGTCTTCTTGTTCTAGGATATACCGCTTAGTAGTTCTACTTTGGACTGATTAAAGATAGACACAGTTTCTCTTAGTACTCTTTATTGTTATATTACTTCTCATTTTCCATCATTGAATATTATCGAGTGTTATAAGTGCTCAATCAATATGAATGTGATGCTGTTCATGTTTCATCCTTTACCTTGTACTAATGTGCATGAATCTATTGTAGATGTCCATTTTCATTTCTATATTATTTAATAAATATACAATTATATAAAAAAAAAGAGATCACAGCAGAGCCTCTCACTATCATCACTGCACACCACTCTCATCCGGCACTTCCTGCTCCTCCCTCTGCTCACACAGGGCAGTGCTGCAATAAGTCTACTGCAATGTGCGCTATCAAAACTGCATTACCAGTGGGCTATCGACCTTTTCACAGGCTAAGACTTTTCCAAAACTTTCAACCTTTCAACTTTCAACTTTTCAAAACTTTGGCTGTGGGCAGGAACTGATGCAAGTGAAAGAAAAAGAAAAATGAAAGCATACAGAATGAAGTGATGTATTCAACCCGAACTAAACTGCATGTTTTAGATGATGGACCCTTCACACTTTTTACAGCATTTTTAAATGTTTGTAGAAAAAAATGGCAATTGTTTTGAAGACTTTTATGCCTTTTTTTTATAAGCCTTTTTGGTTATGTTTTTTATTTTGTAACATTTGAAACGTCTTTATTCTGGTATTTTTCCAAAACACATTGGGCCAGATTTATCACGACTCTGACAGCTCACTCCACTTTAACATATGGCTAAAGTCAGTTTTAGACAAGTCATATTTATGATCGGCCCTTTAAGACTGTAATAAATGTGGTTTGACGGTAGCAGCTTTACAAAAGTCGCACGTTTTTATGAAAAAGTTGCACGTTCTTATGAAAAAGTCGCATGTTCTATTAAAAAGTCTCATAAGATAAGCATGGTCCTCACTGGAGTGAAATTGCGACTTTTTTGCGACTTTTTAAATAGTCCCAATAGTAAATCTGTCTAGAGATTAATTTACATAAGAAAACACGCCCACTTTCATAAAACTGGCGAGCATAGTGCAGAGCAGAAAAAAGTCGCAAATTTGTGCGCAGTTTTAGCATTTGGGACTTTTTCACTCCATTATTCTGACCTGAGCTAATGATAAATCTGGCCCATTGTATGTAGTGAGTTTTACATTTCACTATAGGCTTTGAAGTAACAACTGGCTGCATAAAAAAGAATAAAGAAATAATGCTGTTAGGGCGCCTTCACATATGACATACAGTATTTTGTTGCAGATAATTTATGTGACTGAAAATCAGTTCCATTCACCTGAATAGGTCTTGTAGAAATCCATGTACTTGCTGCCAAAATAATCCCTTTCAGATGAATGGAACTGAATCTCCAGTGCAGAAATTTCAGCAACTACCACATGTGAAGGCAACGCAATAATTAAATGCATTTTTTCTTTGACCAAATGCAGTTTTTGTCACTTTTTTCAAACATTTCTGCTGGCATTTTTTACATTATGTTTGACGACCAGCATTTTCTTCATGGAGTTTTACCCAGATAGAGAAAGTGCATGAATGCAGAATGCTGCATGTTTGAAAATAAGAAGCCAGAAAGACAAAAGCACCAGGAACAAAAAAAAAAAAAAAGCTTGTGTGTCCTGCATTTCATATTTCCCATTGACCTTCACAGAACATCTGGAAGTGCCATTTTTTTAACTTATTTTAATGAAGAATAAAACAGTGACGAATACCGTACCCCGACTGACGTTGGACGTCAAATACGTTGAGCTCACGAGATACGGTATGGTCACTAGTTACCAAGGCGTGATGTTACACCCTCCTGGGGAAGCGGGTAAGGTCAGTCTTGGTACAGTTTTCAAGGATTCCTCCTGTCCACACGGACACAGAGAGGCAACAAGATGAGAGAGCCTTTTCACTGCCCCAGTGAAATAGCGCATTCTCAGCCCGGAAAGACTGCCACCGGTTCCTTGTTTGATATAAGGGGATTATATAGGGTAAGAAACAGTGGTAGCATATTACTAGGCCGAAACACGGACGTGGGGATTTGTGATCAAGATACAAGACGGCACAAGATTAAATTATATATTTAATCGCCTTAAGGGCTGACTAGACAATACACTATACACACAAGGATATATACAGTGGTATGAGGTTACAAATACAGGTGGTATGGTACAAACAGGGTTAAACAGAGCAAAAGTCAGTTTACCAGATGGATGAGTGGGTTGTGATGAGTCCTTTGCTGTAGTCACATAGAGGGCA
The DNA here is from genome assembly GCF_014858855.1 of Bufo gargarizans. Taxonomy (NCBI): domain Eukaryota; kingdom Metazoa; phylum Chordata; class Amphibia; order Anura; family Bufonidae; genus Bufo; species Bufo gargarizans. The sequence continues at coordinate 107,910,529 of NC_058088.1, forward strand.
GTGATGTCAGCAGGTTGAAGGTCCCTCTAAACACATGGCACGATGTGACTCTCCTTCAGAGAAAAGTCATGCCCGCTTGCTGGCACAAGCCTTTTAACCTGTAGCTGGCCCCTCCCATCCCAGCCTCAGGGAGGGGTCCACTCCCCCTCTTCTGGGCTGGCAGCAATTGACCCACAAAACCCTTTAGGATTCATAGCTCCAGACCAGAAGGTCACAAGGAGATGGTTCTAGGACCAACGGACCTGCCTAGGTGCCGGCTACAAGTAGAGTCCAAACCTGCTACCGTTATGTGTTTTCTGTGGGGAAATATGTATATCTCCCCTTCCTGGCATCCCACCGCCAGACTATGATCACGAGCCTGTTCATCGTGGCTACAGGGACATAAATATGTATCCAGTTAGTGCCTGTGATGGCCGGGCGATTCATAATTCCTTATCAACTGCCGGCTCCAATATGTCTGATAAATTTGATTGAACTGGGGAATGGCCTAAGCCCCTGCAGAGAGTCCACAAAGGTGGACTGCTAGAGGCTTTCTGCCATCTGGCTGACTTTGAAGCAGGGCCCCCCTGTGGAGCTCACTACCTCTGCTACCTTTCAGCAGATGGTTAGTGTGGGAACATGGCTGACAGTAAATATTAATTGACATTCCTCACACTTCCCCCTTTTAGAGGGCGCTAGGGGCTGCACATTCCTGTGTTTCCCTGTGCGCCCATCCGCACCTTCTCTGGTGGTAAATGGCAAAGTGGTATGTCTGGAGCGCAAGGCTTCTGCGTACCCACCTCGCATTAGCTCCTGGCCAATGGAGTCACCCTGACTGAGCATGACACCGAGGCCACAATTACTGGCGTCAGGCGGTAGTATAAACGGCCGTGTGATGTCGGCTGCCTGGGGTACCTGGGGAAGCTGGAAAGGGTGTCCTTCAGTGCCTAGAAGGCCGTCTCGCAGTTGTTTGTTCCTGGTGCGGTCTGTCAGGGGCCTCGCCAGGCTACTATAGTGGGGCGTGAACCCCCTATAGTACCTGGCGGTGCCCAGGAAGGACATCATCTGGTTCTTGTCCCGGGGGGTGAGTCAGGATGCGCTAGCATCCACTCTCCCAGGCTCCATCCTGGCGTAAGGGTCAAGCCTGCCTGGCAGATCTGCCTGAGCATCTGCGCTAGATGCTCTCGGGGATCCTTTCATGTAGGACCGAAGACGGCAATGACCTCAAGGTACACGGCCGCGTACCCTTCGAGTCCCTTAAGCAGCTCGATTATCCGCTTAGAAGTGGCAGGGGCATACTCCATGCCCAACGACATCTCGATGGACTTCATTCTTCCAGGCTTTTTGGTGCACATTTCCCAGAAGTGGCAGGATTCCAGGAGGGCCTCCCGCTCATGATGTGCATGCCTCAGGTTCACAGGGTCCAGGGTGACCAGGTACATCCTGGCATTGAGCCGCTCCCAGAGGTACAGGAACCAGTATCCACGCTTGCTGACCCAACTGGTGGGTCCTCTCACAAGCCTTCTGGTCATACCCCTGATTCTGGTCAGTCTGGGCCTGCCCCATACTGTCGCGCACCAACCGCGAGAAGGCCTGCGCCTTTTCCTGGAAGCGCATGACCCACTCGATGACCGACACCGCCTTAGCGTCCCCTGGGTATCTGGTTGCCGGAATTTCATGCGCAATCCACAGAAACTCCACCCTGAACAGATAGGGTACCACAAATTGAGTGTCCCTAGGCCACGCCTCCGGTGAGCCCTGTTGGACCATTTACTGGCACAACTATCATTGTGTCCAAGGGAGGCCGTGCCACTTGCTCCGTGAGAGCTTTCAAGCTGGCGCTAGCCCCTAACGCCACCTGAAACCCCTGGTGGGACGTGTCCAGAATAGACGAGACTGCCATATCCCCTGTCAGTTCTACTACCTGCCGGTCCCAAGGCCACTCCTCCAGTGAGCCCTGCTGGACTGTGACCCGGTACAGCCGTCTTTGGTCCCAGACCCCCGGCTTGAGGTCTAAGCTCTTCGAGAGCATTCAGGCTGGTGTCAGCGAGACACTTGATGAAAAAAGGCAACATCAGCTTAGGGTGGGTTAACACTAGCATTAGGGGTTCCGTTATTGCTTTTCGTTATAACATGGTTATAACGGAAAATAACGGAATCCATAAGTCGGAAGAACGGATCAGTTCTTCTGCCATAGACTTGTATTATGACGGAATGCAAAACGGAAGCCTTTAAAAGGCATTCCGTTTGCTCTCCGTCCTAATTGAAGTCTATGGGAATCAAAACCGATCTGTCTGGGTCCTGTTATGCAAGATGGAAAACAAAGTCCTGTCGACTAGGGATGAGCGAACCCAAACTGTATAGTTTTGGGATGTCCGTGACACGGACCCGAACATTTTAGTAAAAGTCCGGGTTCGGGTTCGGTGTTCGTCGAGATTAGGCAGTGATTAACTCCTCCAAAAGACTTCATTCAGTGATCGATCTACAGCTGTGGATCATTGAACTGCTGCTATTCAATTGCTCACTGTTTTTAGGCTGCCCAGAGCGTTTGTCATTCACTTTTTTCTGGGGTGATCGGCGGCCATTTTGTGTCTTGTGGTGCGCCAGCACAAGCTGCCACCAAGTACATTTAACCCTCAATAGTGTGGTTATTTTTTGGCTATATCCTACATCAGGGTCAAGCTGTCACACCAAGTGCATTTAACTATCAATAGTGTGGTTATTTTTTGGCCATATACTACATCAGGGGCAAGCTGAGCCTGTCACCAAGTGCATTTAACCCTCAATAGTGTGGTTGTTTTTTGGCTATATCCTACATCAGGGTCAAGCTGTCACACTAAGTGCATTAAACCATCAATAGTGTGGTTATTTTTTGGCCATATACTACATCAGGGGCAAGCTGAGCCTGTCACCAAGTGCATTTAACCATCAATAGTGTGGTTGTTCTTTGACTATATCCTACATCAGGGTCAAGCTGTCACCAAGTGCATTTAACCATCAATAGTGTGGTTATTTTTTGCCTATATCCTACATCAGGGGCTTGGCTGTGCTTGCTATTTTATTGAGGGGTGAAATACAATTGCCAAAATAGAAGTACCCTAAATCTGGCGTTTCAGCTGTGGCCAGCCAATTGTAATACTGTCTGCTGTCTGGCAAAGGATATATTTTGTTCAGGGTTGAAATACAATTCCCAACTTAGCAATTTCCTAAATTAGTGGTTTCTGCTGTATCAGGGCTACTTTAAATCTATTCATTAAAAGGGTATATAAGATTTAAGGTGCAGATAGGGTCATTCTCAATAACTTCACACACACGCTACTGTGCATTTCCAAGTCTAATTCTGTCTGTAAACGTATACCTTTCACCCAGCGCCTAAATACTAGGCCTCAAATTTACATTCATCTAAATCTGTGGTTATTGCTGTGGCTGGTCAAGTTATTTAGTGTCCGTCAAAGCACAGTTTTTGTTCTAGGTTGAAATACAATTCCCAATTTTGCAATTTCCTAATTTAGTGGTTTCTGCTGTATCAGGCCTACTTTAAATCTATCCCTAAAAGGGTATATAAGATTCAAGGTGCAGATAGGGTTATTCTCAATAACTTCACACACACGCTACTGTGCAATTCCAAGTCTAATTCTGTGTGTAAACGTATACCTGTCACCCAGCGCCTAAAAAATAGGCCTCAAATTTATATTCATCCAAATCTGTCATTATTGCTGTAGCTGGTCAAGTTATTTAGTGTCCGTCAAAGCACAGCTTTTGTTCTGGGTTGAAATACAATTCCCAATTTAGCAATTTCCTAATTTAGTGGTTTCCGCTGTATCAGACCAACTTTAAATCTATCCCTAAAAGGGTATATAAGATTCACGGTGCAGATAGGGTTATTCTCAATAACTTCACACACACGCTATTGCGCAATTCCAAGTCTAATTCTGTCCGTAAACGTATACCTGTCATCCAGCGCCTAAATACTAGGCCTCAAATTTATATTCAACTAAATCTGTTGTTACTGCTGTGCCTTTATTAGTGTAATACGGTACCTAAATAGATAGCCAAATAGTGTTAGGTGTCTGTAAAAAAAGGCCTGAATTTGAATTCAATACATTGGGCCAAATAATATTTTTCTTATTGTGGTGAACAGTAACAATGAGGAAAACATCTAGTAAGGGACGCGGACGCGGACATGGTCGTGGTGGTGTTAGTGGACCCTCTGGTGCTGGGAGAGGACGTGGCCGTTCTGCCACAGCCACACGTCCTAGTGTACCAACTACCTCAGGTCCCAGTAGCCGCCAGAATTTACAGCGATATTTGGTGGGGCCCAATGCCGTTCTAAGGACGGTAAGACCTGAGCTGGTACAGGCATTAGTCAATTGGGTGGCCGACAGTGGATCCAGCACGTTCACATTATCTCCCACCCAGTCTTCTGCAGAAAGCGCACAGATGGTGCCTGAAAACCAAGCCCATCAGTCTGTCACATCACCCCCATGCATACCAGGGAAACTGTCTGAGCCTCAAGTTATGCAGCAGTCTCTTATGCTGTTTGAAGACTCCGCTGGCAGGGTTTCCCAAGGGCATCCACCTAGCCCTTCCCCAGCGGTGGAAGACATAGAATGCACTGACGCACAACCACTTATGTTTCCTGATGATGAGGACATGGGAATACCACCTCAGCACGTCTCTGATGATGACGAAACACAGGTGCCAACTGCTGCGTCTTTCTGCAGTGTGCAGACTGAACAGAAGGTCAGGCATCAAGACTGGGTGGAAGGCGATGCAGGGGACGATGAGGTCCTAGACCCCACATGGAATGAAGGTCGTGCCACTGACTTTCACAGTTCGGAGGAAGAGGCAGTGGTGAGACCGAGCCAACAGCGTAGCAAAAGAGGGAGCAGTGGGCAAAAGCAGAACACCCGCCGCCAAGAGACTCCGCCTGCTACTTACAGCCGCCATCTGGGACCGAGCACCCCAAAGGCAGCTTCAAGGAGTTGCCTGGCATGGCACTTCTTCAAACAATGTGCTGACGACAAGACCCGAGTGGTTTGCACGCTGTGCCATCAGAGCCTGAAGCGAGGCATTAACGTTCTGAACCTTAGCACAACCTGCATGACCAGGCACCTGCATGCAAAGCATGAACTGCAGTGGAGTAAACACCTTAAAAACAAGGAAGTCACTCAGGCTCCCCCTGCTACCTCTTCTGCTGCTGCCGCCTCGGCCTCTTCTGCTGCTGCCGCCTCGGCCATTTCCTCCGCCTCTGGAGGAACGTTGGCACCTGCCGCCCAGCAAACAGAGGATGTACCACCAACACCACCACCATCTCCGTCACCAAGCAAATCAACCATGTCACACGCCCGCGTTTAGCTCTCCATCTCACAAACATTTGAGAGAAAGCGTAAATTCCCACCTAGCCACCCTCGATCCCTGGCCCTGAATGCCAGCATTTCTAAACTACTGGCCTATGAAATGCTGTCATTTAGGCTGGTGGACACAGACAGCTTCAAACAGCTCATGTCGCTTGCTGTCCCACAGTATGTTGTTTCCAGCCGGCACTACTTCTCCAAGAGAGCCGTGCCTTCCCTGCACAACCAAGTATCCGATAAAATCAAGTGTGCACTGCGCAACGCCATCTGTGGCAAGGTCCACCTAACCACAGATACGTGGACCAGTAAGCACGGCCAGGGACGCTATATCTCCCTAACTGCACACTGGGTAAATGTAGTGGCGGCTGGGCCCCAGGCGGAGAGCTGTTTAGCGCACGTCCTTCCGCCGCCGAGGATCACAGGGCAACATTCTTTGCCTCCTGTTGCCTCCTCCTCCTACTCGGCTTCCTCCTCCTCTTCTTCCACCTGCTCATCCAGTCAGCCACACACCTTCACCACCAACTTCAGCACAGCCCGGGGTAAACGTCAGCAGGCCATTCTGAAACTCATATGTTTGGGGGACAGGCCCCACACCGCACAGGAGTTGTGGCGGGGTATAGAACAACAGAATGACGAGTGGTTGCTGCCGTTGAGCCTCAAGCATCGGCCTGGTGGTATGCGATAATGGGCGAAATCTCGTTGCAGCTCTGGGACTAGCCGGTTTGACGCACATCCCTTGCCTGGCGCATGTGCTGAATTTGGTGGTGCAGAAGTTCATTCACAACTACCCTAACATGTCAGAGCTGCTGCATAAAGTGCGGGCCGTCTGTTCGCGCTTCCGGCGTTCACATCCTGCCGCTGCTCGCCTGTCTGCGCTACAGCATAACTTCAGCCTTCCCGCTCACCGCCTCATATGCGACGTGCCCACCAGGTGGAACTCCACCTTGCACATGCTGGACAGACTGTGTGAGCAGCAGCAGGCCATAGTGAAGTTTCATCTGCAGCACGCACGGGTCAGTCGCACTGCAGAACAGCACCACTTCACCACCAATGACTGGGCCTCCATGCGAGACCTGTGTGCCCTGTTGCGCTGTTTCGAGTACTCCACCAACATGGCCAGTGGCGATGACGCCATTATCAGCGTTACAATACCACTTCTATGTCTCCTTGAGAAAACACTTAGGGCGATGATGGAAGAGGAGGTGGCCCAGGAGGAGGAGGAGGAGGAAGAGGGGTCATTTTTAGCACTTTCAGGCCAGTCTCTTCGAAGTGACTCAGAGGGAGGTTTTTTGCAACAGCAGAGGCCAGGTACAAATGTGGCCAGCCAGGGCCCACTACTGGAGGACGAGGAGGACGAGGATGAGGTGGAGGAGGTGGTATCAGGGACACAAACAAGGCAGGGAGTAGGGTAAATCAGGTACAGGGTTAATCAGGGGTGGTCAAGGGTATCAGGGCAGGGACTATGGTAAATCTGGGAAATCAGGTACAGGGTTAATCAGGGGTGGTAGGCACAGCAAGGGTATCAGGGCAGGGACTAGTGTAAATCAGGGCACAATGTAAGGGTTAATCAGGGGTGGTAGGAAACAAGGGGCAGTATGGGGTCAGGGATTTAAAGGGTAAAACGTTGGTGGGATAGTGGTAGGGATCAGGGGTGTAATAAGGGGGTGATACTTAGGGTTCTGCTCGTTCGTCCAGGGGTTTCTGCTCATTCGTCCAGGGGTGGTCTGCTCCTTCTGAGGAGGGGGCGGCACGGCTCATCTGCCTAGTGCCGGGGCCGCCGGATATTTACGTCCGGAGGCCCGCACTGCCGCACCACCCACAAGGTGACGCGCGCGCCACCATCGGAGACACGTGGGCCGGCGCAGTGAGATGACGTCACTGCGCCGGCCCGAGCGTCTTCTGAGCGAGCGCATCGGGGCCGCGCTGTACGCCAACAGGCGGGAGAAGCCTTTGATCTCCCGCCTGTGGCACTCTGCATTCCGGCCAGCGAAATGTTAATTTCGCTGCCGGAATGCGCATAATAGAAGGAGGGGAGGCTTCTCCCCTTCTTCTATCATGCATAATTATCTCCAGCAATGCTGGAGGTAATTTCAACAAAGGACTCAGATTCTGTTGAATCTGAGTCCTTTGTAGTCTTCAGGATGACCGGACCTTAGTCCGTTCATTCTGATGCAATTAACCAGATTGCATCGGTGTGAATGCTTGGGGCACATTCACACCGATGCACCAGGTTTCAGGTACAGGGAGGGGGAATACATATATATAATATATAAAGGGGCACCATTCTATATATTCTAAAAGGGGGATTATAGATATAATGATAAGGGGAAACAGCAATATATTATATAAGGGGGCATAATCTAAAGGAGACACATATTTCCCACAGGGGCCAACATGAGCCCCTGTGGGTCACCATGGGCAGATGTGCGCAGATGCTGGGCACATCTGCGCACATCATCCCATGACGCAGTGGTCAATGTATGCACATATACCATACATGCCTGCATGTGTTTGCATGCATGCATGGATATATATGCATACGTCTCAACCCTTCCTCAACACTAAGATATTGAGGTGTTATCACGAAACCATCAAACATTTTGTTGAAAATAGTCAACAAGGTCACAAGAAACGTGTTGAGAATAAAAAAGACACAAATTAACTGTGAAAGATTTAAGAAGACTTAAATGTGAAGCGACCTGGAACCCATTATCCTCCTGTGCTATCAACCTAAACCCCTAAATATATTACCAGACCGCATATGAGGTTAAAGTATACTTTATTAATATATCAAATTAAAATAAATTCATACAAATAACAGGTGCAGGAAAGGCGGCATCCACAGAAGGAAGACACAGAGGTACTGGTGTCATCCCGGAGAAAGCACAATATGGGTAATGGTCTGACTTTATTGTGGTTATGATATTGTTTTTTTGCACTTGCACTTTATATGTCTTTTAGGCCTCATACACACGACAGTATTTTTTCACGGTCCGCAAAACGGGGTTCCGTTGTTCCATGATCCGTCTCCGTTTTTGTTTCCGTATGTCTTCCTTGATTTTTGGAGGATCACCAGACATGAAGGAAATTGAAAAAAAAAAATTTAAGTCAAGTTTGCCTTGCAAATGATAGAAAAAAAACGGACACGGATCACGGACGCGGATGACAATCTTGTGTGCCTCCGTGTTTTTTCGCGGATCCATTGACTTGAACCGTTTTCCGTGAAAAAAATAGGACAGGGCCTATTTTTTTCACGGACTGGAAACACGGATCACGGACGCGGATGACAAACGGTGCATTTTCCGAATTTTACACGGACCCATTGAAAGTCAATGGGTCCGCAGAAAATCACGGAAAATGGAACAACGGACACGGGACACAACAACGGTCGTGTGCATGAGGCCTTATGTGGATAATTCAACACAGTCAATACCTCTGTGTCTTCCTTCTGTGGATGCCGCCTTTCCTGCACCTGTTTTTTGTATGAATTTGTTTTAAATTATATTAATAAAGCATACTTTTACCTTATATGCGGTCTGGTAATATTTATAGGGGATTATAATCGGTAGTTACCATAGACATAATTACTCCTTTTTTTGCACTATATGATGATTGGGTACATGAGTATTGTGTTGTATACATGAGTATGAGTATTGACTCTTGATATATGTGTAGCCTATTGGCTCCCTATTCTTTGGTAGAACTGCAACCTCCTTGGAGTGCCCAGAAGTACAAGGTGTTCAGGGCTTAGAAACATGGCCAAGGTAAGAAAAACCTGAAACCCGACTGCCCCTGAACAAGACACATAAATAAAAAAGTCAAGACTGGGCCAAGAAATATCTGAAGACAGAATTTTTAAAGGTTTTATAGACTGATAAAATGAGAGTGACTCTTGACAGACCAGATGGATTGGCCTGTGGCTGGATCAGCTCCACTTCGGATAAGATGCCAGCAAGGAGGAGGTAGGGTACTGCTATGGGCTGGCATTATTAAAGATGAGCTATTTGGACTTTTTCATGTTGAAGATGGACTCAAAAATCAACTCCCAAACCTACTACCAAGTTTAAGAAGACATCTTCTGCAACGGGCCTACCAAGTCCCTGGGGTATCCCTTGCCCCTTAGGAGGTTTCTACGAAATATGTCCCTCTTATAGAGCAAGTAGTCATGACTAGTGATGGACAAACATCTGCCGGGACGGTTCGCGAACGCGATCAAATGTTTGCGAACCGCAAGTTTGCTGCGGGACCCATTCATTTTAATGGCAGGCAAACCTGAAAAACCTTCAGCTCATATTTGCAGCCAAGAAATAATTACTAGAAGTGCACAAATAGTCCCACAACATAGACAGTGACATACCAGATGTATTATTCGAATTTGCAATCTCCATTCATAATTTTTTTAATGCGAAATATCAGCAATATAATTTTCTCGTACGCGCATTCGCAATTGCACTATACAGTACCCAAATGCACTATAAAGAAAGTATATTGGTATATAACACCCCACTTCAATCAGTTTTTTTGGGGGGGCGAAATTATTTGTTCCAATAACGCTTGTCCCTCTACATACCTGCATTATTGCAGCAGAACCGCACACAACTGCCGCACAATACAAATGCACTATAATATACTTTCTAACATAGAAAGTATATTATAACATTGTACAAGGAAGGCAATCCATTGGAATATACATAAAGATAAAACGTAACCTTTAATAATGTTACTATGAGGGTCTATTCACACGTCCGTAAGTGTTTTGCGGATCCGCAAAACACAGACACCGGCAATGTGCATTCCGCAATTTGTGGACCGCACATCGCCGGCACTAAAATAGAAAATGCCTAATCTTGTCTGCAATTGCGGACAAGAATAGGACATGTTCTATTTTTTTGCGGAAACTGAAGCACGGATGCGGAAGTGCAGATCCGCAAATGCGGGTGCGGACAGCACATTCCAGACCTATCGAAAATGAACGGGTCTGCACCCATTCCGCAAAATTGCGAAATGGATGCGGACCCATTTTGCGGACGTGTGAATGGAAACGATATCCCTCAAAATGAAAATAAATTACATTATTAAAGGGATTCTGTCACCAGTTTTTGACCCCCACATTCAAAAATATGGTTATGTGCATGGAGCCCTTGTGATTCCTAATGTGGTCTTATAAGCTAAATCTGTAGGCTCATTTAGTGTAAAAAAACGTTTTATCTAACCTGTCATTCATCAGATTAAGGTGCCCAGGAGGATGCTCATGTCTCCAAGATGCCGCCCGCCGCCGTTCGTGCCCAGCTCCTCCTTTGCTGTCATCAGCGATGTGCCCAGCTCCTCCTTTGCTTTCATCAGCGATGTGCCCAGCTCCTCCTTTGCTGTCATCAGCGCCGCCTGAGAATACTTTGCAACGCCTCCGGCTCTCCCTCACTCCCCCCTCCTTCTTCTCTAAGATCCCGCGCGTGCGCCAGCGGTCAGGTCATCGGGAGGTTGAGCGAAGTGCCGGCGCATGCACACTTCGCTCAATGAAGCTGAACGGAGAAGTCCGCACGGGCGCATCAGGCACAGGCCTGTGCGCACGCGCGGGGTCTTAGAGAAGAAGGAGGGGGGAGTGAGGGAGAGCCGGAGGCGTTGAAAAGGATTCTAAGGCGGCGCTGATGACTGCAAAGGAGGAGCTGGGCACATCGCTGATGACAGCAAAGGAGGAGCTGGGCACATCGCTGATGACAGCAAAGGAGGAGCTGCGGCGGGCGGCATCTTGGAGACATGAGCGTCCTCCTGGGCACCTTAATCTGATGAATGACAGGTTAGATAAAACGTTTTTTACACTAAATGAGCACACAGATTTAGCTTATAAGACCACATTAGGAATCACAAGGGCACCATGAACATAACCATATTTTTGAATGTGGGGGTCAAAAACTGGTGACAGAATCCCTTTAAAGTTAAGCAAAAAGCATAGATGTGGTATACAATAACAAGTGCTCGGCGGCACTATATCAGGTGCTTGGCGGCACCAAATGAGAAACCATATGTCCTACCACAATCCGGGGGGTTCTAGTGCACATCGATGAATCCAGGAGGGAAAGCAAGAAACATCTATCCCTGGGCTAGATGATGATGTGGTATTGAAGGACAGGGTGGGCAAAGAACTGTCCTTGATATTGCCCTACATGGGGGTTGCCATTCTGGCCCTGATAGCCTAACCACAGACCACTCACCCTGATAAGGCCGACCCCGTCCGGAACCTTACCCTATATAAAAATGGCCCTAGTAAGCCCCTAGGCCCCTGACTTTCAGGTGATCACTATATAGATCTATGTGTTTTTGACTCATTATAAAAGTATATTATAAGTATATCACACCCCTCAGTATTTCACACCTATCGATAGCACACCTATACCAGTCCTTAAAAAAACGTTTGTGGCCCTATTAGCTAGCGTTTGGTGTCCCTAACATCCTGTCCCTGCTCCACACAGAAACCTCTCCCTACACTGGCAAAACACTGAATGTAAAATGGCGGCCAGATCAGGTTTATTTATAAGGTAGGGGGTATGTCCATGTGCTGAAACGTCTCAATTGGCTGTCCTGTACCACGTGATGGATATGTCATGGGTCAAAGTTCTTTACAATGTAAAAGAATATGGCAGGTGCGAATATCTCCATATGTTCGCATGTTCGGTGAATCGCGAACACGCAAAGTTCGCTGCGAAATGACCGCTGGGTGAACCGCAAGGCCATCTCTAATCGTGACGCCAGTTGCAGTTAAGCAACGAGGACATGGAGTCCCCTTTGTGGATGGTAGTGTTGGTACCCAGATGTAGGATTGCCAGAGTGGTGTAGCATGGCTTACAATCTCTCTGAAGGTGTTGCATGCACTTGTCATGGTGCTCCTACCTGGATATCCTTGGGTCCGTGAATAAGTAGAATAAATGGAGTCCATACTTTGTATCAACGTTGAACACAGCTTTACTTGAATAAACAGTAATCCAAACAGTTTCCAGACTTTATCTTGGTCATCAGCAGGTATTGGCTTTAGTTTTGGCAGGCAAACACTCCTAAAAGCAATCTCAGCTATGCCACGCTGTAGCTTTCTCAGCTCTGCTAGGTTAGCTGGGTTAAATAGGAACTTCTTCTCTTCTGCCGGAACTTAGTTTAGCTGCAGTCTGTCTCTTACTTTAATCCTAGGAACTTCTTCCTGGATTCAAGCTCACTTAGCTTAGGTATAGGCAATGCAAGCCCAGGATGGGAGATGCAACTATGTAGACTTCACAGGCAGGGCCTGCGGACCCAGCAGTGCTCTGGTGGCCGACACACAGCTTTCCCTTACAGGGGCTACTCTGAACTAACTCCACTCTAGCTGAACTCCTCTCTCTCTAGAGAGGGCTGGAATGGAACAAAGAGGTTCATCTCCAGGGAAACTAGCTCTGCACAGATTGCCGCCACCTGCTGGTGAACCAGGCACATTACACTTTAACAGTTACAAAATCAGGAAATACATACACACATTGCAGGAAATGGCAATAAATATATATGAGATGACACTTGATGCACCAACCAAGATAGTGGGGGTACAAAAGAGGTGGTAATGCCACTCTGGGGTATTACACTTCTTCAAGCAATGGTGCAGAAAAAAGCCTACATCTTTCAAGAAAAACATGATTTTGATGCAGGATAATGCTCCATCACATGCATCGAAATTCTCAACTGCATGGATAGCCAGTAAAGACCTTCAAGATGAAAGAATAATGAAATTGCCGTCTTCATCATCTATTCAAAACCTTATTGATGACTTGTGGTCCCTTCTTAAACTGGAGATTTACAGCAAAGGATAACAGTACACCTCTCTGAACATTGTCTGGGAGGCTGTGGTGCACAAAAAGTTGATCGTCAGCAGATTAAGAAACTGAATGGAAGGCTTATGACTGGTATTAAAAAGGAGGGGGTTATATTGGTCACTCATTTTTATAAATTTTTTATTAAATGTCAGGAATGTTTATTTGTAAATTTTTTGTAGTTTTTTATTATTCTTACTTTCACAGATAAAAATAAACCAGTGAGATGGGAAATGTTCCCTTTTTATTTAGTCACATAATAATTCTGAACACTAATAGTTGCCTTATAATTATTTACACATAGATATTCTCCTAAGAAAGCCAAACCTCACTCTTACTTTCTTAAATATTCAAGTTTGAGGTTTATTAACATTTTGGATTGACCGACAGAACTGTAGTTGTTCAATCATAAAATGAATCTGCAAAAATAAAACTTGACTAATAATTGTGCAAACTGTGTAATCATTAAAACCGGAATACCTCTTTAAGATTCAAGATTCAGCATGTCAATCCAGATTAGGTTTCTGAGGTAGTATCGTCGCCAAGGTCATACAATATGATGCATTAAATGTGCTGGGCAGGGATAAGAGAGTTCAGGGAGTGCTGAAAGTAACTCTGTAAATATAGCTAAGGAGAAATTATACCACTGGTTTTGCACCTTATATAACTTTCTCTGGCACTGTTTACTCTTATAAATGATTCTCTTATGAAGTAATACTAGGAAAGGGCAGGGGGGCATCTATCAATCTACCTCAGCGCTATGGATTTGGGAAAAAGGTTTCAAATAATAGTTGTGTATGTATGCTAATGCCAGTGTTCCTCATCCAAAAGACCCATTAGGAAAACCCTAGGGGTAACAGGTACTGTTAACCTCACCATTGCACTTGGCTGGTCCATTACAGCAGTCCAGAAGAACTTCAGCTCAGGACAAAACCATATAAGATGTAATTGGCATCTAGCGAGTGGCACTCTGTAGTGAAGGGGCCTACCAATCCTAAACGCTGGTGTATTATATATAGATGAATACATTTGGCATTGGTAGCAGGTGATCCCCTTCCTCACCCCCCTATGCAGCAGAAATGGGGTTAAGAGAAGACCGATCACTATCACTCTAGAAGACAACCTATTGTATATAATTGAAATCCATTTGATAAAGTTATTCTCAAAGCCAATGTAATTAAGTATTTCCATGACATATGGCCACTCAACTGAATGAAAAGCCTTGGCGGAAACCAGTGCCCAATCATTTTATTGAGAGACAAGTTCCTAATATTGTAAGTGGTGGATTTGCCAGGTATAAATCCTGATTGATGAATGTATGAATAATATTTCTCATAGCCAAGTCTGTTTGCAAGAAATTTTGTGATAATTTTATAATATACTAGCTGAAGGACCCGGCTTTGTTCGGGTATATTTAATCTATTTCATTTATTGTTTGTGTGTGTCGTTAAAAGATATCAACACTATCCACTATAACAGTGACCTCCACAGCCCCCCACCCCTTAACACTGACCCCCCCATAGTGCCCGGTCCCTTAAAATTGGACCTCCACAGCAGCCCACCCCCTTAACTTTGACCTTTACATCAGCCTTCCCCTTTAACAGTGACTTTCACAGCATACCACCCCTTGACAGTGACCTCCACAGGGGCCCGTCCCCTTAACAGTGACCTTTACTGGATCAGGGGCATGTCCTTTTGAACAGCTCACTCTTAGACAGCAGCACTATACTGCCCGAGTTAGAGCTGCAGGGAGAAAGTCACCCTCCCTGAGAGGAGTTGATTTTTACCTTCATTTTTTCAATCCTGATCGGCTCAGGAGTGTGAGGGGGTGTGGCCTAACCAGATCAGGGCGTGGCTTAGCTGGACCTAGCGGAAGGGTTTTAAGTTTTTTGAGGGTGGACACATTGTGGCAGGGGGTGTGTCTGGGCACCTTACTGGCTCATTTGCATACCAAATAAACTGGATTTTCAGAGGATAAAAACATCTATTGTTGTGACAAGGGCACATCTTGAAGTAAGGTACTAAGTGCTATTAGGCCATGGCTTTACTTCAATAGCAATTATCCTGGTGACAGATTTCCTTTAAAGCTCTCCTACAGCAGTGAAGATAAATGGTTGGGTTGTTATGGAAACCTGAAGTAAAACTGTATGTGGAGGCTGGAGGACCTGCGAGCTTCTATTGGCTGATAAGGGTCATGTGACCAAGCTTCTATTGGTTAATGGATTTTTGGAGAATATCTCAGGAACGGTACATCCTAGACAGCTGAGACCTGGTCTAAAACCTTCCCGGACACCTCATGTTACCTGTGTGCCAAATTTCATGATTGTAAATGCGATGGTACGGATTCCTTTAGCGGACATACACACGCACACACATACACTCAGCTTTATATATTAGATATTAAGAAGTAATATGGGCCTGTATGACCAACATTCTTTGGGGTTTTTACCCAGGCTCAGGAGAATCATATAGAGGCATCATTTAGACAGTTCCGGAAACATGCAATTTCAAATTATTTAAGGTAGAGGGGAAGCAATTTTGGTGTCATAATGTCTTTATAATTTACATAAACTTTGATTGGGAGGCCATCAGGGCCTGGTGCTTTTCTTTTAGCGATGGAGGATATAGCTTCAACTATTTCATCTTCTAAAATTGGGGACTCTAAAAAAGCAATATTGGATAGGGTCCAATCCAAATATGTCCGGAGTACAGAATTTAGTTTAATTGGGATTGATATAAATCACTATAGAATTGGTTGGAATATACTGTATATCTGAGGTGTCTGTTAAGAGGGTGTGGTCCAAAGATCTGATTTTAAATATCGGTGGGGAGGATTATTGTTGTCAGACTATATGTACAAATAGCCTGCTAGACTGATTTCCCAATTCACAGTATAAGCTGTAAATATTTCTGGCCTGACAATAGCGAGTTAACTGTTTTCACATCAGTGGGATCTGCAGTGTATTTTTGCTCAAGAGCAGAGCATTTGCGGTGAATTTTTGGATAAATAATAATAAACTTTATTTATATAGTGCCACCATATCATGCAGCACTTTACAGATATGGAGGGTACATGTAGAAATCAAAATAGATATAACTGAATTACAAGTTAACCCTTTCACTACTGGAGTTTTTTTCGTTTTCATTTTTCTTCCCTATCTTCATTGAGCCATAACTTTTTTTATATTTCTGTTCACATAGCTGTTTGAGGGCTTATTTTTTGTGGGACAAGTTGTTTTTTCTTATGCCACCATTAATTATGGCATATAACGTAGTGGGAGTGGCATAAGCAATATGGGAAAGACATGCAAATTAGCAGAATCTGCCTTGTTTTTCAGCTGAAACACTATTTGCATGTCTTTCCCATATTCAAGTTTATGCAAATGAGTTTACATAACAAAATAGTATAGAAAGGTTATTGAATATAATATTAGCACAATTAGAAAACTAAAAAAAATTATGCAGCCCCCTAAGAAGTGAGAGAAGAGTTAGCTGGCATCCCCCCCAATTTTTTTGTCACCCTAATGATAATGATCTAGGTGCGCAGGAGCCCCCAAGCCATCCAACTTAAATCAAGCAAGGCCTACTGGCTCTCAGTCAGATGAGGGATGGTCCTGGCAATATCATAACCCATGAGTTTTATCCAAGGTGTGATTATTGCTAGTTGTCTCATAGTGCACAAGGCTGCTATTGTAAGCAATGCTGACTGTACCTGTCTCATGGATAGGTTGTTGGCTTGCACATACCTGGCTTTTGGCATATAGCCTTTGTGTGGTTGTCTATTATGTTATATGTAATGATTTAATAATAGAACATCTATAAAAATAAATTACTAGTGATAGGTAAAAAAACATTTCTAATAAAAATGTATTAATGATAGGTAAATAAACATTTCTAATAAAAATGAATTACTGATAGGTAAAATAATAACTATAAAAAAATATGAATGATAGATAGCATAATAAGGATAAAAAAAATCTAGAATATTTGTGATTACAAAGATATAGCATTATATTCTAGATCTTCATGAATTCTTGAAGTGCCGATATTCCGATTAGAATAAAATAGATTCTAAATAGTGTAAAAATAAATGTAAACTTTGAAAGAAATAGTTTTTATTTTACATCACCATATTCTGACCCCCATAACGTCTTTATAGTTACCCTATATCTACTGAGCTGTGTGGGGGCTCATTTTTTGAAGGACAATCTGTAGTTTCTATTGATACAATTTTGAAATGTGTGTGACTTTTTGATCACATTTTATTATAGCACTATTTTAGCTAAATTGCTCTATATTTGTTTTTTCGAATAGTGAATATTCGAAAAAAAAAGAATATAGAGCAATTTACCTCATATAGTGCTATAATCTTCTTTGTCTAACAGTTGTAATTTTTTTCTCATCTGAAGTTCAGATTGGAAAAAAATTACAACTATAAAAAAAAAGATTATAGCACTATATTAGCTAAATTGCTCTATATTGTTTTTTTTCGAATATTCGTTATATTGTTATATATTCTTATTTTATTCTCTGCTAACCTAAATCCACCTTAATGACTTACAGTAGTCAAGACGAGAATTATTCAAAGCAACAACAAGAGTTTTGGCCATTTCCACCGTGAGAAAAGGGTGGATTCTGGAGATGTTCTTGAGGTGTGGACGACATAAGCGTGCTAGTGATCGAATATGGGAAGCAAAACGAAAGACGTGAGTCAAACATAACTTCATTTAAGCCAGTACTCTCTTCTCCGCACTGATGAGGAGCAATCACTCCAAAACAGATGTCTGCAGATTAGAGATGAGCGAACTTCTGTTTTAAGTTCGGCGTCTAAAGTTCGGGGGCGGGTTAGCGGAGAATCCCGATCTGGAACCGGATATGGATTCCGACTTCCGTTGTGGTCCGTGGTAGCGGAATCAATAATCGGCCATTATTGATTCCGCTACCACGGACCACAACGGAAGTCGGAATCCATATCCGGTTCCAGATCGGGATTCTCCGCTAACCCGCCCCCGAACTTTAGACGCCGAACTTAAAACAGAAGTTCGCTCATCTCTACTGCAGATTAATTATTATCCAAGTCATGTCTTAAGGCATGTTTAAGCCTTTCATGACCAAGTGTCATTGATGCCCTAGTGTCCAGGTCAAAATTTACAAATCTGACATGCATCACTTTATTTGGTAATAGCTTTGGAACACTTTTACTTATCCAAGCCATTCTGAGATTGTTTTCTCGTGACACATTGTACTTCATGTTAGTCATATATTTGAGTCAATATATTTCACCTTTATTTATGAAAAAATCCCCAATTTACCAAAAATTTAGAAAAATTCTCAATTTTCCACATTTCAATTTCTCAGCTTCTAAAAGAGAAAGTCATACCTAATAAAATATTTATTACTTAACATTCCCCATATGTCTACTTTATGTTGGCATCATTTTGGAAATGTAATTTTATTTTTTTAGGACGTTAGAAGGCTTAGGGCTGTTTCACACACCGTGCATGACATCCGCTCCGTGAATGACAGCCAAGACCCGATGCAGACTGCAGAGGCACGGAGCATTAACATGATTGATAATGCTCCGTGCCTCTCTGTGACCTCTTTACTACGAAATCACAGTGACAACTTTATCTCACTGTGATTTCGTAGTAAAGAGGTCACAGAGAGGCACGGAGCATTATCAATCATGTTAATGCTCCGTGCCTCTGCAGTCTGCATCGGGTCTTGGCTGTCATTCACGGAGCAGATGTCACGCACGGCATCTGCTTGTGTGAAACAGCCCTTAGAAGTTTAGAAGCAATTCTTAAAATTTTTAAGAAAATTTCCAAAACCCACTTTTTAAGGACCAGTTCAGGTCTGAAGTCACTTTGTGGGGCTTACATAGTGGATACCCCCATAAACGACCCCATTGTAGAAACTACACCCCTCAAGTTACTCAAAACTGATTTTACAAACTTTGTTAACCCTTTAGGCGTTCCACAAGAATTAAAGGAAAATGGAGATTAAATTTCTAAATTTCACTTTTTTGACAGATTTTCCATTTTATTAAATGTTTTACTTTAACACATTGAGGGTTAACAGGCAAACAAAACTCTATATTTATTACCCTGATTCCGCGGTTTACAGAAACACCCCACATGTGGTCATAAACTGCTGTACGGGCACACGGCAGGGCGCAGAAGGAAAGGAATGCCATACGGTTTTTGGAAGGCAGATTTTGCTGGATTGGTTTTCTGAACGCCATATTTTTTTATTTTTCTGCCAATCATCTTGTGCAGGGGCTTGTTTTTTGCCGAAAGTGTTGAGGTTTTTATTGGTACAATTTTTGGGTACATAGGATTTTTTAATCATTCATTATTACACTTTGGGGGGCAAGGTGACCCAAAAATTGGCTGTTTTGGAACAGTTTTCATTTATTTATTTTTACAGCGTTCATCTGAGGAGTTAGGTCATGTGATAGTTTTATAGAGCAGATCGTTACGGACGTGGCAATACCTAATATGTATACTTTTTTCTTATTTATTTAAGTTTTACACAATAATAGCATTTCTGAAACCCAGAAAAATTATGTTTTAGTGTCTCTATAGTCTGAGAGCCATAGAATTTTATTTTTTGGGTGATTGTCTTAAATAGGGTATCATTTTTTGCGGGATGAGGTGAGGGTTTGATTGGTACTATTTTGGGGGTCATAAGCGTTTTTAATTGCTTGCTGTTGCAGTTTTTGTGATGTAAGGTGACGAAAAAGAGCTTTTTTGGCACTTTATTTTATTTTTTATGGTGTTTATCGGACGGATGTTACGGACGCGGTGACACCTAATATGTGTATTTTATTTAATTTTTTTTTTTATAGGAAAAGGCAATTTCTTTTTTTAATTTACATTTTTATTAATTTTTTTATTTTTCATTTTAATTATTTTCACTTTCTTTTTTATCAAGTCCCTCTTGGATCTTGATGGCTGTACTATGCTTTGCAATGCTCTTGCATTGCAAAGTATAATACTATTAGATGCCCTGTAGGTGGCTACAGCGGACGCTTTTGCAAAGCGTCCGGTTGCCATGGCAACCATCGGGTGCTGCAATCACTGCGCTGCAGCCCCGATGGTTGAGAGAGGGAGCTCCCTCCTTCTATTAACCCCATGGATGCCGCAACCGCGGCATCTATGGGGTTACAGGAGAGTGTCAGCATAGAGGAGGGGAGGGGGATCGGGGGGGGTATGGCCACCAACATTTAGGGAGGCTGGGGCAGGAGGGGCGGGTGAGAATGCATGGGGTGGGGAGGGGGCAGACCGCATCAGGGCAGCTGCCTCTAGGAGATGAGCGCAGAAGCAGATAAGCTGCAGGCGGACACAAGGGGGGCTTGGAGGGGAAGAGATGGGGGGCACAGATCGGGGGGGGGGGGTATTACGAGGACACTACCTGATTTCAGGCTCTGATCTGCAGAGCGCATATCAGAGCCTGAAACCAGCATTTTTTCACTGCCGCGATCCGATTGGTTAGTCTGCACAGACTAACCAATCAGATCGATTGTCGGCAAGGGGCCACTCTGATTGGTCCCTTGCCGGCATTACTGCACTGTATGCTATCCGTGACAGCAGCAAGACAGAGGCAGAAGCTTTAATCCAAGCACTTTGCAGCGCTTGGATTAAAGAGCTGGTTTGACGTTTATAGATGTGATCGCTGCACGGGGCATGTGCAAATATCACGTATATAAACGGATTGCAGTCGGGTAGGGGTTAAAAGGTCGAACATTGACTTATAGGATAACTACCTTACATCTGGTGGCATTAGACGCACAGCTTGCTAATAGCACGTTTGCATACCATCTTCCAAGAGAGCAGGCATGCTTCCCAGGAGTTATGGGATAGTACCACAGATTGAAGTCAATAGGTTCACACCATGATGCGGCGTGCACACAGCCGGTTATATGTGTTTTGCAGATCCGCAGTTTGTGGACTTAAACACTTACGGTCATGTGACTGCCCCTTAATACTGAGAGACTTTGGGACTTTCCAGCCTGTGCACTGAGTTAGTAATTTCCCACAGTTAACATAAAGGAATATACAGAGCTAAGTTGTGGAGGGAAAAATCAGGGACAGTGACCTTTGTAACATTGTTCCTGTTAGTGCTAATTCAGACGGCCGTGTGCTGTCTGCAAAAATGCTGATCCGTTTTATGCGGACAGTTCAGCATGTTACCCCTTCACCACTGAGGAAGGGGTAACAATAGACCCCGAAACGCGTTTGGTGCCAGGACCCCCGTTACATTTGGACATCGAGGACTATTATACCGCTATTATTGGAACCTCTGCTGCTGCAACCACAGTCTTGACGCGCACTCTCTGGGAACGGATTTTAACATCTAAACACGCTCACCAGCACAACGAGTGCAGCGCGAGAAAAGGAGGCTGTGATAACATCTAAGCGCCGGCTCTTTCATCTACGGAGCGACGCTAGAGAAACAGCAGGGGAACCGCGGACTGTCGGCGAAATCCCTGATTCAAAGGACTTTTACAACAGGGGAGCTTAACGCAGGAGTTTAACAGTGAGTAACAGCGGGACGCCGCTCAATACAATCACTGCATCAATTTCTGATTGCGACAACTTGTTCTTGCGGTTTTATATAAAGTCATTCGTCCTAAGGACATATACCTCAAGGAGTGATCTACACCCCGAATACCTAGAGGCCATTCATTCTATTTTAACAAACATACATTTTTATTGGTACCAATAGGTGGAGGAACCTATTTTTATTATTATTTTTTTCGTTATTATACGTATTTTTATGCTTAATGTATTGAAGTGTATATGATGTATTTTATTAAACTATTAGGTTCCATTAGTTAGAGAGTGCCCAGTATCTTTTTATTATTGATTTTCTATTTAAAGGAAGGGTGATATCCTTTTTACTGAGAGCACCTCCTGTGTCAGTACCAGCCCAGTGCGCCACTTCTCTTTTCTAAAAAACTGATTGCATTCAATTTTTTTGCTGATCCATAGACTTCAATGGGGCAATGTCCTGATTTTTACTGACAAGTATAGGACATGTTTCATATTTTTTTCTTAGCCGTGCAATGGAAAAAAAGGGCCCCATAGAAGTGAATGGGACAGCAGCTAATCCACAAAAAAAACTGATCCACATTTTTGCGGACAGCATACAGCCATCTGAATGAGCCCTTAGTCTGTTTTTCTATAGCTTCACTCCTCCTACTTGAGGGCTCTGGTTTAGTTAAAATTCACATTACTATGGTGGCCTTATGTAAAAGCTAATACTTAACTTTTATTTTAATCGTAATAAAATATAGCCCAATATTTTCTATAATATATCAATGCGTACAATAGTGCAATTTGTTCCAGTGCGCGATAAAAAAGGAACGGTCTTACCATCTAAGTTGTACACAATATTTGGGGGTCCCAAGTCACAGAGCCAGGTATCTTACCCTATTTGCCCCTACTTGGCATGAGATGTTCTGTAAAGCCCAGGTAGCAGAGCACTTGCCCTGACAAGGGTGACCCCTCTGAGCCGTCCCTAAATGCTTCCTAGGATTCCCAGTTTTTTCCCTCCTGGTAGGTTAAGGCCTCATGCACATGACCGTTGTTGTGTTCCGTTCCGCAAAATGGGGTTCCGTTGTTCCGTGATCCGTGTCCGTTTTTGTTTCCGTGTGTCTCCCTTTATTTTTGGTGGATCACCATACATGAAGGAAAGTAAAAAAAAGTCTAAGTCAAGTTTGCCATGCAAATGATAGGAAAAAAATGGACGCGGACAACAATCTTGTGTGCTTCTGTGTTTTTTCACGGACCCATTGACTTGAATGGGTCCGCGAACCGTTTTCCGTGAAAAAAATAGGACATGTTATATTTTTTTGACGGACTGGAACCACAGATCACGGACGCGGATGACAAACGGTGCATTAGCTGAGTTTTCAACAGACCCACTGAAAGTCAATGGGTCCGCAGAAAATCACGAAAAACTGAATAACGGACACGGAATGAAACAACGGTCGTGTGCATGAGGCCTAATACCCAGCTCAATGTAGGAATAAATGCCAGGGTCCTTATATATATGTAAAGTGCTGTCCTGACAAGTTTCCGCAAAAACTGAGGACTGGACATGCATACAAGATAGGCCTTATGGAAAGTAAGATATTGTAGGGGGTGTACCTGCCGCACGCCAGACCTGCAGGGCATTGCGATTGTGAGGTCACGGTTTATGGGCAAGTGAGGGTTACTCACAGTTCTGTAGGAAAACCCTGGGCAGGCGTACAGCAGTGAAGGAGAGGCTGGCACAGGGTTCCTCTGGGGCACACTCTGTATATAGGGACCAGGCCTTATGGTGGATGAGGTGCCCTGGATGTTGCAGGTGTTTAATGTGCCTGGGGCAAGGTCCCTTTAAGAATCGTGACGCCAATGCCTGTAACGGTGGCTCACCGATTTATAGTTGCAGTAATTGAGGAACACGGTTGTATGGTAAACCAAACTTTGCTTTACTGGAACAACAGTTCAACTTTGCACAGTTGGATAGCAATACAGTTCCTTACATCAAGTGTTCTTCACAAGCAGGCTTACATCAACAATGGCAGGTATATTCCTTGCAAGATACTCGGAGGGTAATAATCACATACACTCAGATCAGGTTGTACCTTCTCCTCAGATATAGAGTACACTGTTCCTAGAACTCCTGTCTGGTTTCTATCCCAAGGCCCAGACGCCCAAATGCTGGCTTTTATCCTTGGCAAATAATCTTCCTCCCGTATTTATCCTTGCTCTATATTTATGACTCTTCTGCCCTTCAGCTTACTTGAGTTTAGCTGGAACTCTGGCTCTGCTTGGCATGTGGGAACTGCAGGTTTCCAAGGCCCAGACGCCCAAATGCTGGCTTTTATCCTTGGCAAATAATCTTCCTCCCGTATTTATCCTTGCTCTATATTTATGACTCTTCTGCCCTTCAGCTTACTTGAGTTTAGCTGGAACTCTGGCTCTGCTTGGCATGTGGGAACTGCAGGTTTCTCCCAGGAGGCACATCTCTTCTACTGGGGGTGAATCTCCTGAGCTGATATAGACTCAGGGAAACTTCAGGCAGGCTAGGATCCCTCCACTAGCCTCCTGGTAGCAACTAGTAGCCTGGGCTGTCTAGCTGCATGTCAGGAGGAGGCTCTCAGCTTATCTATGGCTGGTGCCTTCTCACTTCTGTCTCCACAGACTCCTGGCTACAGACTAACTCCTCCCTGTCTGGGCCTGAACATTTATACTAGGGGCTCCCCATCTCCCTCTAGTGTCTAGGATGCTACACTACACCACAATAGGCCTGCTGTACATGTCATAGGGGAACAATACATATAAAAGCATATAGAAAATACATAAAAATGCATAGTTAAATACAATGCCACTGTCCCTCAGGAGTAAGAGTACCAAGTGGCCCAATTGACCCTTGTGTAGTGCCCACCTTTACCTAGTGGGACACTACATACCTAGAAAACAGGTGCCTGAGAGGAAGTCTATGAAGTAGAAAAAGACAAAATGGCCCTTGGAAGGTGATCATGTTTTTAGGAGAGCTTACCCAGAATGCACAAAGCAGGAGCTGAGAGACTAGAGCAAGATGGTGGAATTGCAGCAGCCTAGTGAGGAGATGGAGAGGATAGGAGTAGTAGTGCAGGAATTATTGTGGTCATGGTGGGTGTTCTCCCCAGCGCTTCCTGAGGCTGTGCAGTGAAAATGATGAAGTAAACTGGAGTGTAGTGCAGTACAATGATGAGACCAAGTTTTGGGGCAAAAAATCCATTGGTCAGTGGATGATTCACACAATCACTGTATACATGAAATGCAGTCTTTCCAGTTGACACAAATACTTCCCAATTTTTTATCTGGAGACTAGCTTCTCTCTGATATCAGGCAGTATTTCCCTTTCCTGGTCTGAAGGGGTGCACTTTCTTTATCTCCAGATATATATTTATAACCATGGTATCCTCAAAAGGAATACAGTCTCTGCACAGAGGGCCCTTCCTGTTATTTAGCTAGGATGGGCAGCCTGTAGCTCATATTGTTCCTACCATGTGTAGAGGAGGGTATAGCCTGGGTGGAGGCAACTACCTTCTATGCCAAAGTAGTCCAGAATCTCTTTTGTGACTGCTAAACCTTCTGTATATTTCTCCCTGGCACATAAAGCACAGGAGGATGGGGACAGCAAAGCAGTTGCTGGGGAGGGGCACATTCAAAAATCTGCTGTGGGGCCAGTCATTTCTAGTTACGCCACTGGTGACATCAACACATTCAGTGTTTTTCAGTGGATTTCAAGATCCTGCAGAATGTTGTCAGGAGCAAAGTGTCTGGAGGCAGGACCGAGAACTGTACTGTGTCAGAGGGTGAGTGAAGCAGAGGGACTCATGGATGTTTCACAATAGGTGTAGGGTGAGGCAAGGATGTTGGTCGTAGTTGTGACGGCCCTGGAGCACTTAGAACATGCGACCGGCCATGTGGAGTGCAAGCCACAGCCCAAGTTGGAATTTTTACTGCAAAAAATGCACCAAAAAATGTTTCTAAAAACGCAACAACAGAAAAATGCCAGCCAAAAGCTATATGCAAAATCAGCTTTAGGATCTCAACTCACATGAATTCAGCTCTGGCATTTTTTACCTGTTTTCTTCATGCAGCTTTTCCCCCATAGAAAAGGTGTTGCAAGACACCTGAACAAATGCCATAAGTTCCAGCATGCTGTGTATAAAAAAAAAAAAGAAGAAGAAAGAAAGACAAAAGAAATGCCACCTAATGAACAAAAATGCCAGGAACAAGAAACCACTTGTGTGTCCTGCGTTTAGGCTAACATTTGGAGACAGCATTTTACTGCAAAAAAAGCAGCAAAAAACGTTAAAGTGCAGAAAAGTCACTAAGGCTACTTTCAGACTAACGTTTTCATTTTCCGGTATTGAGATCCGTCATAGGGTCTCAATACCGGAAAAAAAGCTTCAGTTTTGTCCCCATTCATTTTCAATAAGGACAAAACTGAACTGAACAGAATGCTCCAAAATGCATTCCGTTCCGTTTAGTTGCGTTCCCATACCAGAGAGCAAACCGCAACATGTTGTAGTTTGCTTTCCATCCTGGGATGCGGAGCAAGACGGATCCGGCATTACCCCCAATGCAAGTCAATGGGGACGGATCCATTTTCTCTGGCACAATCTGACACAATAGAAAACGGATCCGTCCTTCATTGGCTTTCAATGGAGTTCATGACGGATCCGTTTTGGGTATGTTAAAGATAATAAACCGGATCCATTCATAACAGATGCAGATGGTTGTATTATCGGTAACGGAAGCGTTTTTGCTGAAAAAGGCGCAATGTTTTGTGAGAAAACTAGCCTAGCAGAACCAGTCAAAGCAAGCAGACAAGAGCTGGGAGTGATGAGTAATAACGTGTTTATTGTCATGTACTTCCACACAAATGAGCCCTCTTTTCAACAACAATGCACTGATGTATGACTAATACCCCTGTGTGAATGCGCTCGCACGGGGTCATGCTGGGTGAGAGAATGGACACTTACAGTACAACGCAATGTAGATACAAACTGCATTATATGTGCCATCTGATATATATTCCCTTTCACCTGTAAGGAGCAATCTCAGGAATAAATATAAATGTTCCCTGAATCAATGAGTTGTGCGCTTCGCATAATCAAATCTTGCTATTGTAAAATGTGTGCAGGCTGTACAGATTGTGCCCGTCTTTTAGACTGCGCCTCCCTGTCTCCCACGTGTGCTGTCTGGATCTGAGCTGCATGTGCTTGATGTGCAGACACAGTCCCACAGCTTTATGTATGGAGCAGGGATTTCATGATAAAGCCACGCTCTAGTTTACAGGCTGTGTGCTGATTAATTCATTTCCTTTTCCATTAATGCTCCATTCTTTTAAGGCCTCATGCACACGACCGTGGCGTTTTTTGTGGATCCGCAAAACACGGATGCCGCCCATGTGCCTTCTGCAATTTGCGGAACAGAACAGGAGGCCCATTATAGAGATGCCTATTCTTGTCCGCAAAACGGACAAGAATAGGACATGTCTCATCATTTTTGCGGGTTCACGGAACGGAGCAAAGGATGCGGACAGCACATGGAGTGCTGTCCGCATATTTTGCGGACCCATTGAAATGAATGGTTCCGTATACGGAATGCAAAAATGGCCCGTATACAGAACGCAAAAATCGTTCATGTGAACGAGCCCTAAGGCCTCATGCACACGACCGTTGTGTGCATCCGTGGCCGTTGTGCCGTTTTCCGTTTTATTTCACGGACCCATTGACTTTCAATGGGTTTGTGGAAAAATCGGAAAATGCACCGTTTGGCAGCCGCATCCGTGATCCGTGTTTCCTGGCCGTGAAAAAAATATGACCTGTCCTATTTTTTTCACGGCCAACGGTTCACGGACCCATTCAAGTCAATGGGTCCGTGAAAAATCACGGATGCACACAGGATTGGCATCCGTGTCCGTGATCCGTGTCCGTGATCCGTGTCCGTTTTTTCCTATCATTTCAATGGCAAACTTGACTTAGATTTTATTTTCATTTTTCATGTCTGTGGATCCTCCAAAAAACAAGGAAGACCCACGGACGAAAAAACGGTCACGGATCACGGACCTACGGACCCCGTTTTTGCGGACCTTAAAAAAAAAACGGTCGTGTGCATGAGGCCTAAGAGTAAGATTACTAGGTTCCATACATGCTGTGCTACATTGCTTTGCTGCTTTTCTAGGAAGGGTGCAGGGTAAACACAAAGCACGTAGGTAATTGTCCTGCCCACAAGTGACGGTGGAGAATGAATGGGAAGGGTCAATGTATGCCAGAGAACGCACAAACATTCACTATGAATGCCGTGTATCTTCTGTATTTGCAGGTAGGCAGTGATTTTTTTTTGCATTTTTATAAATATAGTTGCAAATACTGCCCAGTGAGGGTGAAATACACTGTAATACCTGCCCAACCATAAGACAGTACACCAGCAGTTCTGGTGTATTGCAGTATTGTGTGTGTGCAAAAATAGGACGAGGCAAAAGACAAAGGGGCATACAGGTAAAACTCGAAAAATGTTACTATCGTGCAAAGTTCAGTTATTTCAGTAATGCAACTTAAAAAGTGAAACTAACATATGAGATAGACTCATTACATGCAAAGCGGGATATTTCAAGCCTTTAATATAATCTGGATGATTATGGCTTACAGCTTATGAAAACCCCAAAGTCACCATTTTGAGGTCCCCTTTGCTCAGGGGATATGGATTAATTAGCTGACTAGAGTGTGACACTTTGAGCCTAGAATAATCAACCTTTTCACAAAATTCTAATTTTAAGCTGCATTAATGATATTCCTTTTAATTTGCATTACTGAAATAAATGCACTTTTACACAATATTCTAATTTTTTCAAGTTTCACCTGTATTTGCTAGCAGGGGCAGACTGGGAAGTTAAAGTGGCCCTGAAAAAAAATAAAAAGTGGCCCCATGTTGTAAGCGGGCCCAAATTGGCAGAAGGCAGGACCAATATAAGTAGGTAAGGCCAGCTATACTGTATTGCAGCACAATATACTGCCACCCCCGCCACAGCATTCAACTGTCACCGTCCTGAGGATGGCAATACAGAGCTGAAGGGCACTTTCCTCTGCCAGCCAGGTACATAAGTACCAGAATGCTGCTAGTATTAATTAATATTGAGAGTATCAGATTGCCATGTACCCAACCAGCAGCCGTGAGCAGGGCTTGGGTGGCCCTCTGACCTGTAGGGTCTATGGTCAGTTTGCCCCTATTTACTAGTGTCGGTGCACCGCCAATGAATATGTCTGTATAATATCTTCATCTCCTGATAAAGCCATTGGATGGATTGGGCATTGAATGCAAGGAAAAAGCCTGGTTGGCCAGTCAAGTTATGACATCATGAAGCCAGCAGCAGCCAATAAATAATTCAGTAGCCCAGCACACCAGGCTTGCGTTTCACTGATGACCTATATGTCAGTACACTGTGTAACGCCCAGAGTGGCATTACCACCTTTGCACCTCGTTACTGTCTTTATTGGTTAACCTCATGTCATCATGTGTATTTATTCCAGGTCCAAACACTGTGCAATTCCTATTTTGCAACTGTTATGGTCACGTGTAATGTGCATGGGTCACCAGCAGGTGGCAGCAAACATGGTAAAGCTATTCCATTTTAACCCCCCTCTGTGGAGGAGTGGGCAAGTCCCACTTCCTGCAGGCAGGGTGGGAATCAGTTTTAGGCTCCTTTCACACCTGCGTTCAGGTGTCCGCTCGTGAGCTCCGTTTGAAGGGGCTCACAAGCGGCCCTGAACACAGCCGTCTGGCCCTAATGCATTCTCAGTGGAGGCGGATCCGCTCAGAATGCATCCGCCTGCCAGCGCTCAGCCTCCGCTCCGCTCAGTGAGCGGACACCTGAACGCTGCAAGCAGCGTTCGGGTGTCCGCCTGGCCGTGCGGAGGCGAGCGGATCCGTTCCAACTTATAATGGAAGTCAATGGGGACGGATCCGCTTGAAGATGACACCATATGGCTCAATCTTCAAGCGGATCCGTCCCCCATTGACTTTCAATGTAAAGTCTGAACGGATCCGCTCAGGCTACTTTCACACTTAGAAAATTTTTCTAAGTTATAATGCAGACGGATCCGTTCTGAACGGAGCCACCGTCTGCATTAATATGAGCGGATCCGTTCAGAATGGATCCGCTCGAACGCTAGTGTGAAAGTAGCCTTAGTTAGTCTAGCTTACCCCCCCCCCGTTTGGGGAAGAAGGGTGTGCTGGGCACCTCTCTGCTGGACATGCTCAGGCCAAGCCAAGCTAGCCAGAGCACCTTAAGCTTTGCTAGATGTGATGGCCACAGCTTAGAGCCTCAGGAGCCAGCAGGAGAGTTCCCTGGCATAATTAAATAACAACTACAAAGAGAGGAGTTGCAGCATAAAGAAGAAGTTAAGTTATACAGCGAGCCTGTCAGCACAGCAGGGCCAGAGAGCAACAGATGTAGCAGAGTTGAGTTTACCTACTAGAGTTTTAATGCTAAAGCCTGCTGGGACCAAGACAAAGTTGGAAGATTGTGTCTGATGAAAGTTTATCAAAGTAAAGCTGCTATTCAACTTCATCACAAGCTCTGGACTCTGAATTATTTCTTCAAATCCCTCAACTATTCCCCATTTTTCTGTTTCGGAGACAACGCCTGGGGTCCAACCGTATCCAGGTAGGAGCACCGTGACACTCACTTACACTAGAAGGGACATTTTAGGCCACCCTATACCACTTGGCCATTCCTACACCTGGGTAACAACCCTCTATTGGGCCCCAGGGGGCGGCACGTTGCAACTGTGTCATCACTAGTCCGTCTAATGCAGGGGTGGCCAACCTGCAGCTCGCGAGCCGCATGCGGCTCCTTGCGCCTTTATTTGCGGCTCGCAGGGGAGCGGTGCGGCCAGCTCTTACTCTCCTCTCTGCAGCTAGCAAATTAATAATCTGAAGTAGCAGCAATTCACTGCCCTGGGTCCCGCCCTGTCAGCACAGCGATGGAAGGCTGGAACGAGGCGGAAGAGTGGAGAGGACTCAGAGCGCCGAGAGCGGGCACGTGACTCAGTCACTCACTGCAGCTCCGCCTCCTCCTCCGGCAGAGAAGGCGAAGCTGCAGTGATTATTCCCGCCACCAGCCACCAATGTGCCCGCCCACGGCCCCATGCCCCCATCTGTGAGTGTGTCTGTGTGTGACCTAATACCCAGCCCCAGTCTTCTCAGTGCCAGCCCAGCAGCCAGATTCATCAGACCGCAGGCTGGGTTCTGTGGGGGCGGAAAGAAGTGGCACAGCAAGCAAGGATGACCTGCTTCCAGCTCCAGCAGCAGCCAAAGCTCCATCCATAGTAAATTTTAATGAATGTTAATGATGGGCAGCAGGGCAGGGCAGTGGGCACTCAATCAGAGCAGCAGTGTCAGCGAGACTCACTGAGGCCAACAGCAGCCATTTTAGTCCGATTACAGCCACTCTGCAGCTTTGGCTCTAATCTGACTGAAATGGCTGCTGTTGGCCTCAGTCTCTCTGCCACTGCTGCTCTGCCTTTTTTTTTTTTTCTACAGGTACCACTGCCCAGCACACCGAGTGTGTTTGAGCATATGGGCAGTCGTCTAAGCATCATCTGAGCATGGGGTGTCATTGAGCATATGGGCGGTCATCTGAGCATAGGGCGGTCATCTGAGCATGGGGCGGTCATCTGAGCATGGGGCGGTCATCTGAGCATGGGGCGGTCATCTGAGCATGGGGCGGTCATCTGAGCATGGGGCGGTCATCTGAGCATGGGGTGGTCACCCGAGCATGGGGCGGTCATCTGAGCATGGGGCGGTCATCTGAGCATGGGGTGGTCACCCGAGCATGGGGCGGTCACCCGAGCATGGGGCGGTCATCTGAGCATGGGGCGGTCATCCGAGCATGGGGCGGTCATCTGAGCATGGGGCGGTCACCCGAGCATGGGGCGGTCACCCGAGCATGGGGCGGTCACCCGAGCATGGGGCGGTCACCCGAGCATGGGGCGGTCATCTGAGCATGGGGTGGTCATCTGAGAAATATTCAAACATATTGTGAAAAACAAAGATTGCCAGAAGTCTCACTAAAGCTGTCTACACTACAGGCAGGAAAGGTGGTTTAAATACAGTCTTAAATGTTTGAAAACTCAATTGCAGTAATACTGTCGTGTGCATGCATATTTGTGTGAGTATATAGCTTGTGGCTCCCGGCAGTCATACGTTTTTTTCTGGCTCTTTGTGTCTGTAAGGTTGGCCACCCCTGATCTAATGCATACATTAGTTATAAACAATTGTAATAATGGGCACAGTCTAGGAGCCACAACCTCTGCTTGGTCACATGATATAGGAAGCTATGTAATACTGTAGAGTTGTACGTGTTATAATAGTGCTCCAAACTATATATGACTATAGAGCTGAATAGGTTTGCGGAGCTCTCTCCTATTGTTGTAAAGGGGTATTCCATTGTATTTTTTGCATTAGCCCTACCTACCCCCAATGTGGCTATGGCTGACACTTTGCTGACCCTGCCTACTTCTGTTGACTCTACCTGTTGCCAAATTAGACCCACCTACAATATGAGGCCAATTTTAGATTTTTTTTTCCCCAGGGCTACTTCAAAGTGAATCTTTCAGCTACTTCTACTATATATAAGCAGCGCCAATACAATGTACATCCATCTAACATCATTTCAACCATAACCTTTTTTTTTCCTTTATCTGTGCCTTCAAACTCCAAAAAAGGTATTTATTTGGTATGCAAATGAGGCCCAAGGTGCCCAGCAGAGTGTCACCAATGGTTTCAAGAGCCTAGGACTGTATCCTCCAAGTGGTCAAGCCTGCCACTCACAAGTGCCCAAGATGTCTCATCTCTAGCATTACCTTCTCATGTGCTTTTCCACTCCGCCTCTCTTCTTAGACATCACTATTTCCCTTCAACTCCACCCCTGACATCAGCCTGTGTCTCACTGAAAACTGGCACAGGTGTAGACTGTGAATCTGCCTGAGCCTGCAGTGGTCATCAGACATACTACTGATATACCACACGCACTGCTCCTCTGAAGCCGTGGACAGAGTTGAAGGGAAATAATGATGTCTAAGGGCCCTTTCACACTGGCGTTGTCCGGATCCGGCATAGAGTTCCGTCGTCGGGGCTCTATGCCGGAAGAATCCTGATCAGTTTTATCCTAATGCATTCTGAATGGAGAGAAATCCGTTCAGGATGCATCAGGATGTCTTCAGTTCCGGAACGGAACGTTTTTTGGCCGGAGAAAATACCGCAGCATGCTGCGCTTTTTGCTCCGGCCAAAAATCCTGAACACTTGCCGCAAGGCCGGATCCGGAATTAATGCCCATTGAAAGGCATTGATCCGGATCCGGCCTTAAGCTAAACGTCGTTTCGGCGCATTGCCTAAAGTCCTGGCAGCCATGGTAAAGTGTAGCAGGGAGCGGGGGAGCAGCATACTTACCGTCTGTGCGGCTCCCGGGGTGCTCCAGAGTGACGTCAGGGCACCCCAAGCGCATGGATCACGTGATCACATGGAACACGTCATCCATGCGCACGGGGCGCTCTGACGTCATTCTGGAGCACCCCGGGAGCCACACGGACTGTAAGTATACCGGTCCCCCGCTCCCCGCTCCTACTATGGCAACCAGGACTTTAATAGCGTCCTGGCTGCCATAGTAACACTGAAAGCATTTTGAAGACGGATCCGTCTTTAAATGCTTTCAGTACACTTGCGTTTTTCCGGATCCGGTGTGTAATTCTGGCAAGTGGAGTACACGCCGGATCCGGACAACGCAAGTGTGAAAGAGGCCTTAGAAGAGAGGCGGAGTGGACAGCACAAGCGGGGGTAATGCTAGAGATGAAGAGGCAGTCTTACGAGAGGAGGGATTGAGCACTTGGAGGAGGTGACGGGCTGCTGGGCATCGTGAACCTCATTTGCATACCAAATAAAATAAACTCTTGGTCTCTTGTGAGAGATGGGCTTGGACACCTGGAGGAGGTGGTCTTCTTGTGCTTGGAGGAGGTGGTCCTGGACTCTTGAAACTATTGGTGACTCCCTGCTGGGCAATGTGGACCTAATTTCCATACTGAATAAAGTGCATTTTCTAGAGTTTAAAAGTACAGATAAAGCTTACAACGGTATGGTTGAAATGATGTTAGATGGATGTACATTGCATTGGCATTGCTTACCTATAGTAGAAGCAGCTGACAGATTCCCTTTAAACTAAAATGCATCTGCGTTTGAGGTGGTGGCAGGGGCCTAGCTAAAGGCTTATGAACCCTGGTGCAACAGTTCAGCTTGGCCCCCCTTCCCTTAGCGCTTTGTGGCCAGGGGCAGGGGAGAACATAACCTTCGTGCTGGCTGAGGCAAAAATTGAAATGGACCCCCCCTTCCTCACCATGCCAAATTCTTGACCTAACCCCCTTCCCTCCAGCCCCAGTGCAAAGTCTATGACAGAGCCCTCCCGGCCTACACTATATAACACCACTCTGCAATAACACTCAATAATACCCGTGTCATCCTATACGGCACAAGGGTCTTTGGGCCCCTCAGGCTCCTTTTCTGGTAGCGACTGCTACCTCTGCACCCCCTATAGCTACGCCCCTGGATGGTGGTCCACAGCACATGTCCTCTACAGACTTAATTATGCATTAGTGCTATGTGTAGTTGCTGGTCTCCTCACATCATTACTCGCTACCATGTTCTCATCACTCAGGAGCACTGCACCCTGACACATGAACCAGCAGGATCCTGATCTGCGTCTGCCTGCATGTCCCCTGTCCCACAGACATAACCGCAGCAGTGTCTAGGAAATGATTAACATTATGGGGATGTTTTCTATATTTGCATAAA
This sequence comes from Bufo gargarizans, assembly GCF_014858855.1. Lineage (NCBI taxonomy): Eukaryota > Metazoa > Chordata > Amphibia > Anura > Bufonidae > Bufo > Bufo gargarizans. The sequence goes on from NC_058088.1 coordinate 107,945,084, forward strand.
CCATTGACCTAATTGATGTAAAACATGTAAATTAAAACTGAGTCATCGTAAACTGGAAGATGCCTCATGAAAACAAATCCTGTTTATATCCTCCATCCATTACAGCATTTGGGCATTATTGAGGGGGGGGGGGGGGGGGGGGGGAGGGGGGGGAATGGCCCTCATGTAATACTTTATTTCCCCAGCAGAAGCAGCCTGTTGTGGGTGCTGGGAGCAGGCCCCGGGGTGGGCAGAGCTTACAAGTCGCATATTTCTCATTTCTAATAATCCATATATTTTGTTCCTGGCAAACTTCTCTCTTAGGCCTCATGCACACGATGTTGTTTTTCTCGGCCTCCGTTCCGTTTTTTTGTTTTTTTTTAGATAGAATGGGGACCCATTCATTTCAATGGGTCAACAAAAAAACGCTGATAGTTCATCCGTTTGTGTTCCGCATCCATTGTCCGTGTTTCCCTTCAGCAAGAAAAATAGTTCATGTCCTACTTTTTTCACATTTGCGGACAAGGATAGGCATTTATTACAAGGGATCTGTGGGGAAAAAACGGATCCTCAAAAAAACGGATGCCGCATCCTTTTTTTTGCGGACGCAAAAAAACAAACTGTTGTGTGCATGAGGCCTTACAGACAGAATTATCTTTTTATGGGTCTTTTCATAATCTGGACAAAGATGAAGAAAGTATAGCTGGCCATATGCTTTAGGCAGTTATTCCTACAACCCCCACCCCCTAATAAACACATGCATGTTCCGCCAAGGATGCATGTATTCTGAATAGGGAGCGGCTGCATTTTTTAGAAGGCACAAAGTTGGCTATTTACTATAGTGGACAAAAGGAACCAAATGGTCATGCAAGAGTCATAGCAGTCGATTTCCACTGAACATTAATAGAAAATACTAATGATATGCCATCAATACCTCTTTAAAGGGGGTTGTCCAAGTGTTTTTTTTATTTTATTTACCCCCCAGCCAGTGGCACCTGTGGAGAAATCCATATTCACCTGATCCTGCTTCTCCATTCTGGCTCACTGGATTTCTGGACCCTATCTTTCAACTTCTGCATGGACAGGGTCACGTGCACCACTGCAGCCAATGACTGGCCTCAGAGATAATGAGTTTCGGCAGCGCACGTAACCCTGTCCATGTGGGAGTTAATAGATGCGTCCAGAAGACCAGTGAAGAGAGGCGTGAAACCAGGGTACTGGAATGGAGCAGCGAGGACCCGGTGACTTCTGTGATTTCTTAACAAATACTGCAAATTTAAAGCGAAAAAAAAAATCTTTATAACCCTTTTTAAGAAAGTAAAAAAATGTTATATTATGTATTATGTGCAAGGAATTATGAAATATAGAGTAGTATCTACAAAATTCTGAAGGTTTTGCAGGGTAGAGCTGAAGATAGATGAGAATATTTTGCAACTAATCTAAAGGAGCTATAAGAGGGCTCAGCAAGAGCCAATCAGTTGTTTGCTTAGTGCTCTTGTAATATCAGGAATGTGATTTCTTGGCTATAGTTAAAGGTGCTTACGTCAGAATAAAAGACTGTACGGTATACAGTGTCTATCAGTGAGCTGGGGTGGCTGTGTTGCTTGGTATAAGAGGTTTTCACTTGATATATCTTTGTAATCCATTTTTTTTGTCTGAACCTGGATATAACCCCTTCTTCGCCCATTCAGCCCATATGAGTGGAGCATCGGAGCATTTCATGCTGCATCGCGTAGGGCAAGGGCTGTTTTATTTACATTGCTAGGTGGAGGCTTCAGTCTAGCAGTGATCCCAGTGATGTCACCGGCACTAATGGGCAGTCTATAGCGCTGCCCTAGGCTGTTTTACGGGCTAGGGCAGCGCTAAAGACTGCCCATTAGGGCCGGTGACATCACTGGACTCGCTGCTAGGCAGAAGTCTCTGCCTAGCAATCCCATAGAGAGAGACCAAGAATGTCACGGGATCTATAGAGAAAGCCCTTGTCTTGCGTGATATAGCGCAGGGCAAAGGGGGGCTGCCCCGATGCTCCACTCGTTCATGGTGAATGAGGAAAGAAGGGGTTATGTCTAGGTTCAAGTGGTTGTGCAAGAATGGCCAGACCGGTAAAGGAAAGATTACCTACCTGCTTCCCGGTGCTGGCTCCCTGTGCCTTCTCCAAGCCTGCAATTTTCTGCTGGTCTCTCTCCATGTTAACATCCAGTTTGACAATACCACAGCCAATCAATGGCCGCGGGGAAGACTGGATCTCTTGTGTCATGCGACCATTTGTCATGAAGTAAGGGCAGCCGGTCACCAGCACGGCCAGTGATTGGCTACGGCAATGTCAAACTGGATATTGATATCGAGAGAGCCCAGCAGAGCATCACAGGCCAGGAGGAGGAGGAGCGGAGAGCCAGGGCCGGAAAGCAGTTAAGTAATCTTTCCTTTACTCGTCCGGCCACTCTTGCACAACTCCTTTTAAAGCCGTTTCATCTTAGATATGAATTATAGAGGTACTGTATTGTAGCGGACCGTTCAGCACACAACTCCGTTCAGACGATATCCTCCTTTCCATGCACAGGCAGCTACTGCAAGCACCAGTCTGCCGAACTGCAAACTACACGAATCCTGGAAACCGCGGAACAGGAAAAGCATACAATCGGCTTACACTCCTGGCAATCAGCATACAATCCAATTCCCCCAAGAACGAGACGACACTTCGTTTTGAGGTCAAGCAGAGCTCTTTAATGGGTTATTTTCCAGCCTTTTATGCAGGTCTCCTAGCAAGGGACACTCCCCCTGGGGCCCTTGTAAAAGGCTGTGACAGTTTATATTTTAGCCAATCACATGCATTTACAGTATTGAACCTTCCCAGCAATTGTACACAAAATCCCCTTCCCTCTGTCTGTAACACAATCAACAAAATACAATGAGCATTGTCTGTGACGCAATTAATTAACACAGAGACGCAATCCACAAAATACAATTACCAAACGTAATGGGCTAACTTAATCACTCACATGCAGAAAACACACATTTTTCCCCCAAACACAGAAAATGCCCCAAAACCCCACATATCCCCATAATTTATACATTCATGGATAGCTCTGATCTGGGTGAACAACATATCCAAAAATCACCCAGATCTGAGCAGGGGTTCCCGAATTCCATGGAAGTCACATTTGGCCGGCCGCAAGCATGGCTTTTCTGCCCAAAACAGTTCCACAGATTTAAGCTGTGCGGCCGGTCTATCTTCTCTTTCAAAGTTAATGTGGGCCATAATCCTGGGGCAGGAGGCGGGCAAACAGCCCGCTCCAAAACACCGTGGCGAAGTGGCTTTCGCCACATGTATGATTAGTGTATGTTGGACTCACTATATGGCAGTGATACTATAGGTGGAATTCTGTAAAACAACTCAGCACTCAGTAGCACTCAGGTGCTGACAGGGTATAATGTATAGGTCCTAAGACACTGCAGTGCTATGAATTATATATGTTACTTGTATATGTGTCAAAAAAGCATTACTATCCATTATCCGGAATGTCACAAGCTGCCTGTGGATGTTGTCAGGTACCACGTGATTCATATATAGGTTTAACTAGTTCAAGACCGGCCCATTTATCCCCCTTTCCTGACCAGATGCATTTTCCATTTTGTTAGTACATTTGTCCTTGAAAGTCATAGCTTTTTTCACATCGGGATATGAAAATAAAGTTTGCCCTTTTTTTCGGTGATACATGGGGATTTTTAGGTCATTTTATTTATTTTTTTTTTTTTTTTTTTTATCTTTTATAAAAAAGAAATGTAAAAAAAGGGGAAAAATCGTTTTTTACATTTTATTATTACCGATATTTTTCTGTTAATAGCACAACGTCCAACTAGAATACAGTCTTCCCTCAAGATACAATATTTTCTACTTACAATTGTGTCTTTTCTGGGCTATCGTAAGTTGAAACCAGACTGAACATACAGGGGCACATTTATTAAGACCGGCGTTTTAGATGTCTTAATAAAGCCCTGCAATGACGCCTTCATCTACATAACTTCGGCGGATCCACTGCCGCTTCTAAATGTAAGACAACTTCCGAGCTGCCTTACATTTAGACCATTTTCTACACTTAGAACATAAAAAATGGTAAAGGAGATAGCCCTGCCGGCCCTTCCCCGTCTGCACCACGCCCGTTTTTTTAGACCTGGCGTGAGCGGGGAGAAGTCAGAGATTGCAGCAATCTGCGCCAGAAATACGCCCAATTTAGGTGTATTTCTGTTTAATAAATAACCCCCACAATGCCTCAGACCCAGATCCAAATAATGAAAATAGCCATTTCACTGGTAAAACATCTTTATTGGTTGTCTAGTAGCTTCTCTGCGGTACTAAATGTTCTCTACTGTCCCCTGTCTGTGCCAGGGTGAGCTACGACTTCATTTTATTTTTCTGGTACATGTATGTACTATGCAAGACCCTGAAGAAGCTCCTGCCCTCACCATAGAAAGTCAGTTAAAGCTTTCAGCATTTATTCCTGGCTGTTTTATGAAAGGATTTGCTTAAGGCTACTTTCACACTTGCGCTTGATCGGATCCGTTCTGAACGGATCCGATCATATTAATGCAGACGGAGGCTCCGTTCAGTACGGATCCGTCTGCATTAATAACTTAGAAAAATTTCTAAGTGCGAGAGTAGCTTGAGCGGATCCGTTCAGACTTTCAATGTAAAGTCAATGGGGGACGGATCCGCTTGAAGATTGAGCCATATGGTGTCATTGTAAGTCTGGACGGATCCGCACGCCTCCGCACGGCCAGGCGGACACCCGAACGCTGCAAGCAGCGTTCAGCTGTCCGCCTGGCCGTGCGGAGGCGAGCGGAGCGGAGGCTGAACGCCGCCAGACTGATGCAGTCTGAGCGGATCCGCTCCATTCAGACTGCATCAGGGCTGGACGGAAGCGTTCTGCTCCGCTCGTGAGCTCCTTCAAACGGAGCTCACGAGCGGACAGCAGAACGCTAGTGTGAAAGTAGCCTTATCTGTCGTGGTTTTCTGCCTATTTTTCTTAAAACTTGACTTAGGCTACTTTCACACTGGCGTTTTGGCTTTCAGTTTCTGAGATCCGTTCAGGGCTCTCACAAGTGGTCCAAAACTGATCAGTTTTGCCCTAATGCATTCTGAATGGAAAAGGATCCGCTCAGAATGCATCAGTTTGCTTCCGTTCAGTCTCCATTCTGCTCTGGAGGCAGACACCAAAACGTTGCTTGCAGCGTTTGTGTCCGTCTGACGAAACTGAGGCAAACGGATCCGTTCTGACACACAATGTAAGTCAATGGGGACGGATCCGTTTTCTATGACACTCTGGCACAATAGAAAACTGATCAGTTTCTGAATGGATGCAGACGGTTGTATTATCTGAACAAATCCGTCTGTGCAGATTCATGACGGATCCGCACCAAACGCAAGTGTGAAAGTAGCCTTATTCTTATTTTGGGATGATATTTTGTGGCCTTGGAACCGATTACTGATTTTCCATACAGTTATGGACTCATGTTACAATGGTTTCCACTTACAATGGTCGTCACGGAACCAATTAATATTATAAATTGAGGGACCACTATATTTTATTTTCTATTTCCATACGGTCATTTTGATATATGGGGTGTATGGGTTATTATGGTCGCTGGGGGACGAGGCTAGCTTTATTCATTTATTTAATCTTTATTTTTTTAATTTATTTCATTTTAACCTTTGTGCCTACCGTGAGGACATACAAGACCTTTGGGGGACGTTTTACGTTACATTGTAAATAGCCAATGGGCGGTCAGCAAGCGGTTAAGTAACCTGACACACTGCATCACAGAAAATATTTGGTTTAATACAGTGTAAGCATGCAGACTCTGTGGGTTACGTATTTACACTGAGCCTCCAGTACTACGTCTATGTGCATTTAGTTATATATTGACATGAGGGCCAGGAAAACGTGGCAGATTTATTAAACCGTCTTGCAAAGCCGACATATCTTATACATCAGTACTAGTGAGACTTTTTTGAATAGAAATGAGAATATTTGCTTCGCTGGCAATTCTGTTGTCCGGTTTAGAAGTTTAGAGAACGCCCACTGATTACAAAGGAAGCCATGTAATGCCTCATTTCTGCTGTGGGGTGCCAACTTGACTGGCTGGTATGTAATACTACACTGGTTAATAAATAGACCAGTCACACTTCTCCCCAGAGATATCAGGCCTTGATAATACAATAATTCCAAAGAAACAACACTATCAATATACAATAAAAAGGAGTTTACCTTTATTATATACTTTGGGGTAGATTTATTAAAGGAAAACTGGTTCAGCTGCCCATAGAAACCAATCAGAGTCCACCTTTCATTTCTCAGAGCTCCTAAGGAATATGAAAGGTGGAATCTGAATGGTTGCTATGGGCAACTAAGCCAGTTTTCCTTTGTAGTGTTCATCTCTGGAACTCCCATAGAAATGGAGAGGCGGCGCGTATTTCTGACCAGCCGCTCTGTCCATTTCGGGAAGGGGGGGGGGGGGGGTGCTCCACAAGGTACAGGGCCCTTGTTGTTGTGACAGGTGGTAGTCCCAGCAGTAGGACCCCCAGGGTCTATTATCCCCTATCCTGTAGATAGGGAATAACTTTCTGTAACCGGAATACCCCTTTAAGCTTTATTCACATAAAACTAGACACTAGAAATATTCATGGTGTCTGTAAAGTCATAGGTGACTAGGTGGAGGTATACCAACAGATCCCAGGGGCCTCAAGCTATGCCTCTACTCAACGTAATAATAGCGAGTACATACGTGTGCAATAAATGCTATACCATAGTGTGATTACTAGAGGGAAGGAATATAGGGCTGGAAAGGTAAAGGTAAGGCCCTGTTCACACCATGTTTTTGCATCCTGTTGAAAGTTTTCTGGTCAAAATTGTATATTTAAAGCATGCCTGCACTTTGAAAAAACTCAAATGTCAAATAGACAGATCAATAGCCTTGATAGGTAAGGGGCCCGCAGTGGAAGTGAGAGGAGCCATGCGAGCACTTCTCTCTCCTCGTTCTAGGAATCAGTGGGGGTCTCAGCACATGGAACCCCACCGTTCAAAATGTATGATACGTCTCTGACTAGGGGTGCACCTAGCCTTTCTGCTGCCTGAGGTGAAAACTGAAATGGCGACCCCCTTCCCAATTTCTTAACCTAACCCCTTTCCTTCAGACCATGGCCCTTTGGCTGCCCCCCTCTTGCCCCTACCTGATGCTGCCTGAGGCGATCGCCTCACCTGGCCCCATCGGTGGTACACCTGTCTCTGACATATCACTAAATTTCCAAAGTACAGCGGCAATGCCTGAAACAGACTCCTCCTCATCAGGGGCGGGCGGGCGGACTAGGAACTTAGGGTCCATTCACACGTCCTGTTTTTTTTCATCCTGAAAAACGGTCCGTTTTTTGCGGATCCGTTGTTCCTGAAAATGTTTCCGTATGTCATCCGTTTTTTGCGGATCCGCAAAAAACGGAAACATGTATACATTTCAATAATCAAATAAAGTTGTTTGGATTTCTTTGAAAAAATAAAAAAAAAAAAAAAAAATTGTTATGTGTTTCCAGGAACGGAATCCGCAAAAAACGGATGACATACGGAATGACATCCGAATGTCATCCGTTTTTTGCGGATCCATTGACTTTGTATTGTACCAGGATCCGATTTTTCAGGACAAGAATAGGACATGTTTTATATTTAAACGGACATGCGGAACGGAACAACGGAAACGGACAGCACACATTGTGCTGTCCGATTTTTTCCAGGACCCATTGAAAATGAATGGGTCCAGATCTGGTCCTGATCTGTTCCTGAAAAAACGGAACAGATCAGGAAAGAAAAAACGGACGTGTGAATGGACCCTTAAAGTGGCCCTGGAAAAAACTAAAATTACTAGGCAGGCACAAATTAACAAAAGTAGGCGAGGCAACAGCAGAACCAAATACCACAGTGCAACACAATATGCTTCCCCAACAGAAGGAAGTACACAGTGCATCACAAAAAAATTCCCCAGAAGCTCTCCATCTGTGGTGGCCAGTGCCAGCTGCCATGTTCTGCCCTCCTACTCCAGTTGCCTCAGGATGGCAATACAGTTGAATTCAGGAATCAGGAGGGCATCTGTGGCCACTGACCAAGTGCTCCCTGCGTTAACTCTGGGACCGTCAGATCCTCACTTGACTGGCTGACGGCAGTGAGGAGGACTCAGGAAGCTCATGAGCATCTCTCCACTCAGAGGTTTCCCTGGAGAATCAATGGCCAGTCCGCCCCTGCTCCTCAACAGTGATGGCCAGTTCGCCCGCGACCACATGCCGGCTGCCATCTTAACTCACAAGTCTGGTGATGCACAGGTAAGCCCTTACCTGTGCCTGTGACGCGAGCCCGTCTGAAACAAATGCAGTCAGTGGGAGCATTCAGTTCTGAGAACGCCGCCGGGGGCCTTCATCGGGCTGTTCTCGGAACTGCCTGCTCCTGGTGACCGCATTTGTTTTCAGACCGGCTTGCGGCGCAGGCACAGGTAAGGGCTTACCTGTGCCTCGCCAGACTTGTGAGTTAAGATGGCAGCCCGCATGTGTTCGCGGGCGAACTGGCCATCACTGCTCCTCAACACGTGGGGTGCAGCTACAATGTACAGAGATCACTGACAAATGTTGGCTGCTGCGGTCTGTCAGGTCTGCTGTGTGTGTGCCATGGATCTTCACTACGGTGTGTGTGTTGTGGCCACATGTCTGTATCAGAGGAGCGCAGGAGCTGCGAAAGCTGCCGAGGTGATATGGACTTTCTATTATTTATTTTGCAGAGTATCGAGCATTGTGATACTTTACTTGGTATCGATATCCAAGTTCAAATTCTGGTATCGTGACAACCCTATAGTCAAGTGTATGTGAGGTGTAGGTAAGACACACTACAGGTGACATATAGGTAAACTATACTACAGTAAGACATTAGTAAGGTGTACTGTGGATTATGTATAGGTAAGTAGAATCTAGCAAGGTGGTATAAGTGAGTTATAGTGTAGTATGGGGAGTTCTAGATAAGAAAGCAAAGTTTGTAAGGTAGTACAAGGCGAAGTATAGTGTTAATACTATACAAGAGGTTTTGGCAAACTGTACTTTAGTAAGGTAAGGTATACTGCAGTAAGGTGATGTATGGGTAAGGTGTACCTAAGGTATTGGTTGTTTATACTGTAGGTGGGCTAGAGTTGCAGGTATAGTTTCACACTGCCGTTTTGGCTTTCCGTTTGCGAGATCCGATCAGGGCTCTCACAAGCGGTCCAAAACGATCAGTTTTGCCCTAATGCATTCTGAATGGAAAAGGATCCGCACAGAATGCATCAGTTTGCCTCCAATCAGTCACCATTCCGCTTTGGAGGCCGACAGTGTCCTTCTGATGAGACTGAGCCAAACGGATCCGTCCTGGCACACAATGTAAGTCAATGGGGACAGATCAGTTTTCTATGACACAATCCGTCCTCCACTGACTTTCAATGGTGTCTTGGCTATGTTAAAGATAATACAAACAGATCCGTTGTATTATCTGAACGGATCCGTCTGTGCAGATGCCAAGCATAGCGATGCTCGAGCCGCACAGGTATTCGGCCAAGCATTCTCGCTCATCACTAGTTACTAGGAGATGTTGTTTGTAAACCTTTAGTTTTTTATAGCGAGTGTGAAAAACGCTTCAAAACGCAATCGCAGACACCACTGACTGAACTTGCTTGCAAAATGGTGCGAATTTCACTGAACACATCCGGAGCCAAGTGTCACAGTCATATTGGTGTTTAAAGAGGACCTTTCACCAGAATAAAACTTCTAAACTAACTATACAGGCATGTAGAGCGGCGCCCAGGGACCCCCCTGCACTTACTGGTATACCTGGGCGCCGCTCCGTTCTCCCTGTATTGCCTCCGGTATCTTCATAGTTAGGCTCCACCCAGGGGAACCTGCCGTCGGCTCATTCTCCCATGCTGTAGCGCTGGCCAATCGCAGCGCTCAGCTCATAGCCTGAGAGAGAAAAAAAACTCTCAGGCTATGAGCTGTGCGCTGTGATTGGCCAGCGCTACAGCATGGGAGAAGGAGGCGCCGGCAGGTTCCACTGGGTGGCTTTTACAGTCCCCGATCCTCCCGAGCCGGCGCAGTCACACCAGGAGACGCTGGCATTGAATAAGGGACGCAGGCGCACTGCGAGTGAGGGTGCCGGGCAAGTTATCCGGCGTATGCGCAGAAGGTACAAGTGAGGCCAATACCCATACGTTTCTATTGGGCATGCGCCGGCTCGGGAGGATCAGGGACTGTAAAAGCCGCCCAGCGCAGTGAATAATAATGAGCTGGGCGGCGCTAGGAAACGACAGTTGGGGTCCGGCTGGACACAAAGGTAGGAGTAAAAACGCCCCTTGGGCATAAAGAAATGTGAAAAAACGCCCCTTGGGCATAAAGGAAGGTGATTGACAGATGATTATAAAGTTGTTTTTACATGGTTTAAAATGCGGACAGGGGGTACTCTTATATCATTGAAATACACTTTAATAGACCTATGACTGCATAGGAATAACTAAATGTTTATCGGGCCTGTCAGTGTCCCTTTAAGGTGTTTCCTGGGTGTGGCCGCAAGCCCTGATATAAACCTGTGGCTTGCTGGCTGGGGTCAGTGGTACTACTGCCTTTGTTGGACTAGGACCTTGCGCCTAGCTCTTTGTCATCTGAGGACCATCCTAGTTGTCATCAATGTCCTTATTATAAAAATAAAAAAGATGAGGATGACAGGCAATTTATAAGATTAGGCAGAGAGAGGCCAAACAAGTTATAAGAGCTTCTAAAGCACAGGCAGAAGAGAAATTAGCTCAGCCAGTGATAAAAGGCGATCAGGCATTCTTCAGATACATAAATGAAAAAATGAAACTAAAACAAGGAATTAACTATATGCACTATATGTGGAGCACACTGCAGGTAAGTGGAGGCAGTCAGGTGCACTATAGTGGAGCACACTGCAGGTAAGTGGAGGCAGTCAGGTGCACTATATGTGGAGCATACTGAAGGTAGGTGGTGGCAGTCAGGAGCAGTATATGTGGAGCACACTGCAGGTAGGTGGAGGCTATCAGGTAGATTATATGTGGAGCACATGGCAGGTAGGTGGAGGCAGTCAGGTGCACTATAGTAGAGCACACTGCAGGTAGGTGGAGGCAGTCAGGTGCACTATAGTGGAGCACACTGCAGGTAGGTGGTGGCAGTCAGGTGCACTATAGTGGAGCACACTGCAGGTAAGTGGAGGCAGTCAGGTGCACTATATGTGGAGCATACTGAAGGTAGGTGGTGGCAGTCAGGAGCAGTATATGTGGAGCACACTGCAGGTAGGTGGAGGCTATCAGGTAGATTATATGTGGAGCACATGGCAGGTAGGTGGAGGCAGTCAGGTGCACTATATGTGGAGCACACGGCAGATAAGTGGAGGCAGTCAGGTGCACTATAGTAGAGCACACTGCAGGTAGGTGGAGGCAGTCAGGTGCACTATAGTGGAGCACACTGCAGGTAGGTGGTGGCAGTCAGGTGCACTATAGTGGAGCACACTGCAGGTAGGTGGAGGCAGTCAGGTGCACTATATGTGGAGCACACGGCAGATAAGTGGAGGCAGTCAGGTGCACTATAGTAGAGCACACTGCAGGTAGGTGGAGGCAGTCAGGTGCACTATAGTGGAGCACACTGCAGGATATGTGGAGCACACTGCAGGTAGGTGGTGGCAGTCAGGTGCACTATATGTGGAGCACACTGCAGGTAGGTGGATGTAGTCAGGTGCACTATAGTGGAGCACACTGCAGGTAAGTGGTGTACGCGGAAGGTGAGCTGAGGTAAGTGGCCGGCGGAGTGCGGTGCCGCACTGTGGCGACTGCTGAGCAGGTAGACCGGGGCATGGAGGGAAGCGAGGGGCGGAGGCATGGGAGGGCAGCTGGGAGGGAGCACTGGGAGGAGGAGAGCCAGACGATGGAAGAAGAGACGGAGGAGGACGAGAACCTGCCACCGGGGGAAGAGCAGGGGATGCGGGACAGCCTGCTAGGGGGAACCCCGGAAGGGGCGCCGATGCCCGCTGAAGTGCCCTCACATGGCGACCGGGAGAAGGAAGTGCGGAGCAGAGTGCCCGAGGGGGGCTTCGGCTGGGTGGTGGTGCTGGCGGCCACCTGGTGCCAGGGCTCCATCTTCGGCATCCAGAACTCATTCGGGATGCTGTACGTTATGCTGCAGACCGAGATGGACGGCAGCCAGGAGCATGGCATGGACTTCAAGACAGGTAACCGGGACTACTGCTCCCATCCTCCTCCTCCCCTCCCAGCCGTCCTGTACTGTCTCCTCATAACTTCCATCAGACTCGTGGGAGACAGCCGCCGCCTCCTCCTCCACGTGTAGTGTCTGCGGCTCCCCGGGGACTCGCACAGGGGCTGTGCGCACTTCTCTTGGCAGGCTAGTGCCCCTAGTACCCGGGGGTGAAGTGTCAGCTCCTGTGCATACCTGACGCACTACAGGAGGCTGCCAGTCCTGTCATACCCACTAATCCTGAGCACAGGGGCTGTGCGCACTTCTCTTGGCAGGCTAGTGCCCCTAGTACCCGGGGGTGAAGTGTCAGCTCCTGTGCATACCTGACGCACTACAGGAGGCTGCCAGTCCTGTCATACCCACTAATCCTGAGCACAGGGGATGTGCGCACTTATCCCGGGCAGGCTAGTGCCCCAAGTACCCGGGGGTAAAGTGTCAGCTCCTGTGCATACCTGACACACTACAGGAGGTTGCCAGTCCTGTCATACCCACTAATCCTGTGCACAGGGGCTGTGCGCACTTCTCCTGGCAGGCTAGTGCCCCTAGTACCCGGGGGTAAAGTGTCAGCTCCTGTGCATACCTGACACACTACAGGAGGCTGCCAGTCCTGTCATACCCACTAAACCTGAGCACAGGGGCTGTGCGCACTTATCCCGGGCAGGCTAGTGCCCCTAGTACCCGGGGGTAAAGTGTCAGCTCCTGTGCATACCTGACACATTACAGGAGGCTGCCAGTCCTGTCATACCCACTAATCCTGTGCACAGGGGTTGTGCGCACTTCTCCTGGGCAGGCTAGTGCCCCCAGTACCCGGGGGTGAAGTGTCAGCTCCTGTGCATACCTGACACTTACACCACAGGAGGCTGACAGTCCTGTTATACCCACTAATCCTGAGCACAGGGGCTGTGCGCACTTCTCCTGGCAGGCTAGTGCCCATAGTACCCGGGGTGAAGTGTCAGCTCCTGTGCATACCTGACACATTACAGGAGGCTGCCAGTCCTGTCATACCCACTAATCCTGAGCACAGGGGCTGTGCGCACTTCTCCTGGGCAGGCTAGTGCCCCCAGTACCCGGGGGTGAAGTGTCAGCTCCTGTGCATACCTGACACACTACAGGAGGCTGCCAGTCCTGTCCTACCCACTAATCCTGAGCACAGGGGCTGTGTGCACTTCTCCTGGCAGGCTAGTACCCGGGGGTGAAGTGTCAGCTCCTGTGCATACCTGACACACTACAGGAGGCTGCCAGTCCTGTCATACCCACTAATCCTGAGCACAGGGGCTGTGCGCACTTCTCCTTGCAGGCTAGTGCCCCTAGTACCCGGGGGTCAAGTGTCAGCTCCTGTGCATACCTGACACTTACACTACAGGAGGCTGCCAGTCCTGTCATACCCGGGCATATGCACTGACCCCCCTAGTACCAGGGATGAAGTGTCAGCTCCTGTGCATACCTGACACTTAGACTACAGGAGGCTGCCAGGCCTGTCATACCCACTAATCCTGTGCACAGGGGCTGTGCACACTTCTTCCGGGCAGTCTAGTGCGGTAGTGCCCCTAGTACCCGGGGGTGAAGTGTCAGCTCCTATGTATACCTGACACACTACAGGAGGCTGCCAGTCCTGTCATACCCGGGCACATGCACTGACACCACTAACCCTGTGTACAGGGGCTGCTGCCACACACCACACACTTGCAGTGGTACTACCAGCCCCAACATTTTGATTATTGTAAATAGTAAGGCTCATTTTACACGAGCGAGTATTCCGCACGGGTGCAATGCGTGATGCGAACGCATTGTGCCCACACAGAATCCGGACCCATTCATTTCTATGGGGCTGTGTACATGTGCGTTGTGTGAAAATCGCAGCATGTTCTAGATTTTGCCATTTTCATGCATGGCCCCATAGAAGTGTATAGGGCTACGTGAAAATCGCATTCGCAAGCAAGTGCGGATGCGATGTGTTTTTCACAGATGGTTGCTAAGAGATGTTTGTAAACATTCAGTTTTTTTTATCGCGTGCAAAACGCATTAAATTTCATTGCACCCCCGTGATAAAAACTGAATGTGATCGCAAACAAAACTGAATCATTGCTGATGTCATAAGCTGAATGATGGCAGATTGTGAGGAAACCGTGTCATACTGCATGGCACACTGAAAGGTGGGGCGAAGCTGCCCGGAATGTGGGCATAGACCAACGATGGAAGAATCGCCGAGTTCACTATGTATTGGGCGTGTTGTGAATTGTAGTTTTACAGCGGCCATAAAGGTGGTTTGGGATGAAAACACATTTGTTATTATTGAGTCATGGCTGTAAAACTGCATGGAGTGTGTATGGTGCCCTATTTATACAGATGGCAGGGCATGTGGGTACTCCCAAAATAGTGAAGACCAGGGGTCCGCAACCTCCAGCGCTCCGGCTGTTGTGAAACTACAACTCCCAGCATGCACACTTGCTCAGCTGCTCTCAAAACTCCCATATAAGTGAATGGAGCATGCTGGGAGTTGTAGTTGCTTACCCCTGGTATAGACTGTAGAGCCCCCAAGGAGAGAACTTCACGTTTAGTGAGACTTTGTAGAAACCAACTGGAAAATGAGGTGTTTCCTACAACCTGTAATATCGGGTGTTCCCCCACTTGTCCGTCATTAATGTTTTTCATGTCCGTGAGAATCTGCGCCGCACTAAATATTGGTGTGACAGCCGCGCGCCCATAAGGACGCCTCCACATGTGGATTTCAGTTCATGGGTTTTCAGCAGTCCATGCGCCTCCTGCCACCACAAATGGAGCTGAAATTTCTGCAACAAGATCTGCCATGTGCGAAGACGTCCTTATACATCCTTTTGTCTTTCCCATAGGGTGGGTGCCACGCCGCTCATAGATCTGCTCTCGGCCTGAGTGCGCACAGTGCTGCGGTCAGTGACGCTTCTAGATGGCCGGGGGCCGTAGTGAGACTGTACAATACCGTATACACTAATATACCTTCTGCTTTTTGTGCCATGCTCCTAAGGCTTTGTTCACACTTCAGTGAATCGTGTATGTGTGCTGTCTATGTTCTCCACGGACAGAACACGTACCCATTGACTTTAATGTGTTCACACATCAGTGATTTTCCACGGAATCACGGGGACATGCAGTACTTTGGTCTGTGATGTGGATTGAAGTCTTAGGCTACTTTCACACTTGCGGCAGAGGATTCCGGCAGGCAGTTCTGTCGCCGGAACTGCCGGCCGTGTCCGAAAATGCGGACGCAAACTGATGGCATTTGTCAGACTGATCCGCATCAAATGCATTGAAATACCGTATCCGGTATTCTTCTTTTTTTTTTTTTTTTTTTTTTTTTTATCCGGAAAGCCCGATCCGTTTTGCTGGAACACTTAATGCTGGATCCGGCATTAATGCGGGATCCGGCATTCCGGCAAGTGATCAGGATTTTTGGCTGGAGAGAACTCCAGCATGCTGCGGTATTTTCTCCGTCCAAAAAACGTAAGAGGGACTGAACTGATGCATCCTGAGTGGATTGCTCTCCATTCAGAATGCATTAGGATAAAACTGATCAGTTTTTTTCTGGTATTGAGCCCCTAGGATAGAACTCAATACCGGAAAACAAAAACGGTAGTGTGAAAGTACCCTTAGGCCTCTTTCACACGTGACGAATTAGGTCCTGATGTGTTCAGTGAAACACAAACCATTTTGCAAACAAGTTCAATGTGTTTTGATGCGTTTGAAAAAACTGAAGGTTTACAAACAACTTTTCTTAGCAACCATCAGTGAAAAACACATCGCACCCGCACTTGCTTCCGGATGCAATGCGTCTTTCACTGAAGCCCCATTCACTTCTATGGCGCCAGGGCTGCGTGAAAAACACAGAATATAGAACATGCAGCGATTCTCACTTAATGCAGAACTGATGAGTGGAAAAAAAAATTGCTCATGTTCAGACCCATTGACATGAATGGGTCAGGAGTCAGTGCGGGTGCGTTCACGTCACGCATTTCATGGTCTGTTTTACATTGCGTTTGCTGGTTGGGTGTGGTGCTGGGACTCTAACATGGATTCTTCACGTATGACACATGAGTCCTAAGGCTTGGCTCCGTTACACCCGGCCATCCGTTGTAGTTCCCTGCTGGTGCGGTACAGAAACCGATGGCAGAACGGATCCTATGGTTTTCTATGGGATCGTTTCAGGCATCAGGTTTGTCACGGGATGTCTCCCAGCATGGAAACCCCCGCCCTGATTTATTAAACTGTGTTTGTCTTTATTTTTATAAATTACATTTTTCTGTTGTTTTCATTGTAAGACAGATTTCTCAGTAGTCTGTGCCTGCTATGTTCAGAAACCCAGCAGTCTTATGGATTAGGGCCCATTCACACCACCGTATATTTCTGTCCACATCAGTAGGATAGAACATGTGCTATTCTTGGGAAATTCCCCAAAAATTGTCTAGGCTGTGCTTCACTCCTGACCTGCTGTGGCTGGGCAAATCAGAATGTGACTCTACCCTTTTGAGCATCTCAGAAAAAGTCTACAAACTCTTATATATGCAGTATTATGTGTAATACTCCTGAGGTGTCCTTGTACACACATACTGTATATGGTGCTGCTACTTTGTTATATTTCAGACGCCTTCCTGTACACCGCTATATACTTTCTGCTTCTTATGTGTAATACTCCTGAGGCGTCTTTGTACACACATACTGTATATGGTGCTGCTACTTTATGTACTACTTCAGACGCCTTCCTGTACACAGCTATATACTTCCTCCTGAGGCATCCTTGTACACACATACTGTATATGGTGCTGCTACTTTATGTACTACTTCAGACGCCTTCCTGTACACCGCTATATACTTCCTCCTGAGGCGTCCTTGTACACACATACTGTATATGGTGCTGCTACTTTATGTACTACTTCAGACGCCTTCCTGTACACCGCTATATACTTCCTCCTGAGGCGTCCTTGTACACACATACTGTATATGGTGCTGCTACTTTATGTACTACTTCAAACGCCTTCCTGTACACCGCTATATACTTTCTGCTTATGTGTAATACTCCTGAGGTGTCCTTGTACACACATACTGTATATAGTGCTGCTACTTTATGTACTACTTCAGACGCCTTCCTGTACACCGCTATATACTTTCTGCTTCTTATGTGTAATACTCCTGAGGTGTCCTTGTACACACATACTGTATATAGTGTTGCTACTTTATGTACTACTTCAGACGTCTTCCTGTACACCGCTATATACGTCCTCCTGAGGCGTCCTTGTACACACATACTGTATATAGTGCTGCTACTTTATGTACTACTTCAAACGCCTTCCTGTACACCGCTATATACTTTCTCCTGAGGCGTCCTTGTACACACGCTCTGACTTTATGTACCATTTCGGATGCCTTCCTGTACACCGCTATATACTTTCTGCCTCCTTGTGTAATACCCCTGAGACTTCCCTGCACACAGGTATATGCACTTTCCTTTCTCCAGAGGCCTCCCAGTTGAGTTTTTTATTCAATGACCCTTTTCATTAACATCCTCTTCCATGGAAAGGCTGTTGTTTTCCCTTATGTTGTCTACTACAGGTAAGTATCTGCCTGCAGTATAGCGGGCTGCAGGTAGTTGGCTGTAAGGGAAGCGCTCAGTGAAGGCGGCAATATGACCTCTGCTTCTGGTTCGTGCTGGTGCGATCAGTATCGGTCAGCACCGACAGGAATGGACCCAGCACAGATGTGAAATCCAACGGTATCTTTCTTTCTACTAGGATCAGTCGGCCTAGCCAATCGGTAGCGCTGCATGCACCACTTTCATAACCGTGAGGTATTACATGGCGCACCACTCATCTGTTGCAGCAGGAGCTGGAGGAAAGACATGTCTAGCCTGTTGTGGGTGTATGCCATTGTTTCAGCATGAATAACAGATTGATACATGTGGCAATATTGTGCCGAGCCCAGGTTTTAGGAGAAAGGGAGAGCTTCGCTGCTGCCCACATTTGCATGGAAAACGGAA
Organism: Bufo gargarizans; assembly: GCF_014858855.1. Taxonomy (NCBI): domain Eukaryota; kingdom Metazoa; phylum Chordata; class Amphibia; order Anura; family Bufonidae; genus Bufo; species Bufo gargarizans. The sequence goes on from NC_058088.1 coordinate 107,963,380, forward strand.
CAAGAAGACATTGAATTTGGTGCCATGCTTAAGAAATTGAGATTCGAGTGAGGGGTATTTTGTGCTGCTGTGTGAATGACACAGCGCCACCTGGAGGCCATGCTGTGCTGCTGTACCATGCTCCGTCTGGTGCCACTGCGCGCCAAGCTATTCTCTCTCTGTATATCACCCAAAAAATCCTGCATCCGCAGGTACAGCTCAGGCCCTTGTATTTGTGTAGACCTTGTTTTCTAGCTCTTTTTAAAGCTCGGAAATTGTATGGAATCGTAATATGAGGGGAAAAAAAAGCAACTGGTGTTATTTTCATAATTTTTTTTTTATTTTTTTTTATTTTTTTTTTACTTCGGCAAAAGTTGCTCTCACCTAATACATAGGCATGGGGCATACATACCTGCAACCCTCGCGGTAATCTGGGATTACACACCAGCATCCTCCGGCGCGAGGCATAGTTTCAATCAGATAGGTAACCTGCTCAGTGTCCTATGCTGTGAACACATTAAGCAGAAATCTCTTTATTGATGCGAGTTGATACCATCTGCCATCCAACAAGACAGATGGTTTACTTCCATTAGCTAAGAATTTTCCGTACAAGGGGCACCCCTGCCCCTCTCGTGCTATAGCATTATGTGAAATGTGAGCTGCTTGTTCCTATTCATGTTTTAGGGCCCAGGGACTATACCTGTAATCTCCACGGACATTTGGCGAGTAATCCACCTATACATATATTAACTTGCTTATAGCAGAACTTGATGTTTTAGTTAAAGGAATGGATTGTTGTATATGATGGCTTACTCGTTATCCAGAGCTCGGACTCGGACGAGTCTGTTTCCTTTGGAATAAGAAACGTGAAGAGCAGTTTTCATGGTCAGTAGTGAACACGTTAATAATTCCACAAATTAGATTTTTGTAGAGGCTCGAGGGTGAGCGGTTGCTTTCATAGAATATTTCTTGTGTGAAAGACTATGGTAATTTGTTGCCAAGATAATTTTTATATAGAACAGGCGGAGATGAACCTCGCCCTGGTCCGGAAGCCAGTAAGGACACAACCCTAAATTTCCCCAACAAGTTCCCGTAGCATGACCCCTGAAACAGAAGATTCATACTCCATGCCGCTCTGGTGGTCCGCGCTGATTCCGGTCCCGGCACTGTACACAGCAAGCTGACTATGGGCATAGTCGCATCCACTGCTCCAGCCAATAGCTGGCTTCAGCGGTGACTTGCTGCTTGGGGCCACATCTCTACTCCGATAGCCAGCTGGGCGACTTTGGCTTCTTTAGACTGTCTAGTCCAGGCATCCTCAAACTGCGGCCCTCCAACTGTTGTAAAACTACAACTCCCACAATGCCCTGCTGTAGGCTGATGCCTATAGGCTGTTCGGGCATGCTGGGAGCTGTAGTTTTGCAACAGCTGGAGGGCTGCAGTTTGAGGATGCCTGGTCTAGTCTCAGTTTACCGATCAGATGGTATAATTTTACTACATTTAGCCACATTTAATCCATGCCCCTTTTCTCCAGAGCCCCAACCTCTTTTTCCACAAAACACAAAGGATAGAAAACTGAGTAAAATATTGGAATGTAAGGAATAGCATCTACACCAGTTGGATTACTATTTTCAATGGTAAACCTTCTGCAGTGATTAGCACAAATCCTAGGCAATGGACCTGTGCACCCATGGCCTCATAACCATGATGTCCTCACAGGTCCTTCACCCCTTCTAGTCACAGAAACTGTACTGATATCGCTGATTAGGACTTACCACAGGTATTCATTCTGTGGGATACTCCTAAATCCTGACCGGCAAATGGGCCCTGAGGACTGGAGTTGGGGAACCCTGTTTTAGAAAATTAAAAATGTGTTTGAAAAGGCCTTATTCAGAGAGAGTGCGCCCCTCAACTAAATAAAAGCGGGCTCCATCAAAAATAAACAAGTTGTGGAGGATGCCCTAATTAACACATCCATCTTTGAGCAAATCCCTATTGCCTAAAAGTGGCTAAACCCAAAATTCCCCTTGACTAATTAGGCATCAAAGGCAAAATCCAGTAGAGTCCAGTAGGTGTTGAGGGTGTCCCAGACTTGTATTACCTGTGCTTATGGTTGTTTTTGTATCTTTAGCTATTCCAGTTCATGTACATCACAGCAATTGGCATTCTATAGCAAATTTTTTCAAAATTCTCAGTAAATTTTAGATTTTACTATCCATATGCTAATAAAAAAGATGGCGTCATTTATTAAGACTGTCGTTTTAGATGCCGGTCTAGTTAGGTGGAGGCGCCAACCTCTACAGAACTGCATTGCAGAGGGGGAAACCTGCAGCAAAACCGTCAGAATTTCCACCGACAAAGTCTTCACCATTAGTTGCAAATTTTGCCACTGCCTGAATATTGGCAAATCTGCAGCGGAAGGTCTGCAACAGATTTACTACATATGGCCATACCCTTATAGAGATGTATACAGCTGGAAACGGCTGCAAAGTGCCCATCAGTCTATTGTTAGACTAATTATCTACACATTGATTGTATTTGTCTATAATTGTGATTTAGATAATATAAGTTTTCTTAGTAATCGATACAGAATTCTAGGTGATACATTGTTTTCTTTAAATGATTTTATGGTGTGTGTGTATATAAAAAGTATAGAAGTCTGGTATCTTCCTAATTGTATTAGTCCACAGAATCAAATGATCATGGTATTTACTTTTGCAGTGAAATACATAAAAATGAAAAACACTGACATATGTACCACAGAAGGTTACAAAAAAAAAAAAAAAAACACAGCTCATAAAAAATCCTTTACCATTACAAAAGCAAATGATCTGGGTCTTCTAATATGATGACACAAAATGGAATGACATATACACGGAATAGCAGTTTGGGGGGGGGGGGGTACTCTTTCTGTTTCTACCCCTTGTAAAAATAAAAGATCTGGGGCTAAAGCAACATACTATTGAAAAAAGAGTTTAGTGTTAATAAAAGTTGGGTCAAAACGATCACTATGCCACTAGCTGATGCAGGTTCCAAAACGGGGTTATTTCTTGGGGTTTACACAGTACTGGTACCTCAAAGGTGTTGCAAATGTAGAATGGCACCCAAATATATTGGAGCAAAATCTGTGCTTTAAAAGACAAATCAGCTCTCTTGAAGCCTACCTGTTTATGACCGCGGGGTACTGCTAAACTCGGCAGAAATTGCCTAACAGTTTACTGGGTCTTACATTTTCACAAGATTTAACAGAAAAAAAAAAAATGCATTTGGAGTGAAACAACATATTATTGGAAACATTTTATTTTCACAGCCCAATTCTAATAAATTCTATGAAACACCTGCGGGGTTAAAATGCTCACACTATCCCTATATAAATCCCTTGAGGGATGTATTTTCCTTTGCAGATATCTGAGAAGCCGTTCCTTCTCTATAAGAGCCTTGGTGACTCAGAATCTGAGGCAATTACAGCTGTAGTTCTTATGGAGACCTGTAGGTGGCAGGGCTCCATAAGAACATAGCGAATCTCCCATATACTGCAATTATAATTTATTGTAGTGTATAAGAGAAGCAATCTGAAGATCGCATATTCAAGTGGCCTAAGGATACTTAAATGTTTTTTAAAAATATAAAAATTCTAATCGCCCCCCCCCCCCTTTCCTCATTAATAAAAATAAATTAACAATAAAATAAAGATCATTTCACCACCATGTCCCAAAATACCGGTCCTATTTAAATATAAATCCCTTAGTGTGGAAAAGAAAACTAATAAAAATAGCTGATGGCAATATTTTTGTCACTTCACCTCCCACCAAAAAATTTCTATAAAAAAAATCTAAAAGTCATACACTCTTCAAAATGGTAACAATAAAAACTTCAGAACGCCCTGTAAAAAATGAGCCTTCATACAACTCTGTAGACATAAAACAATAATCATTTATTTTTTTTTTTTTTTAAGAAAAACTATATAAATGTGGTATCGCTGTAGTCGTACTGACCTGCACAATGAAAGTAACAGGGAATGCCATAAAACTTTTATTTTATTTTTTACTTTTGGTTTCCAAATTGCCACTACATCGTATGCATATTAAATAAGTATTAAAGTGGGGTGATTTATGGTGGGATTACTGGTATCTATATTTATGTCAAAGTCACTTCAGAGCCGGAATTGGTCCCTGAAAAAGTAGGTTTTGGAATTTTTCTTTGAAATTGCTGTTAAACATATAAGCTTTCTTCTGTCTTCCCCAAAAAAATTAGATTGCGTATGAGAATTATGGAACATAAAGTGGACATGTGGTAAATGTTAGTTATTAGAGGACATCAGTCAGCAGATTTGTACCGATGACACTGGCTGACCTGTTAAATGTGCACTTGGCAGCTGAAGGCATCTGTGTTGGTCCCATGTTCATATGTGCCCGGATTGCCGAGAAAAATGATATTTTAATGTATGCAATTGAGCCTCTAGGAGCAACGGGGGCGTTGTCATTACACCTAGAGGCTCTGCTCTCTCTACAACTGCCGCCCCCTCTGCACTTTGAGTGATAGGGCCAGATGTGGGGATGTTTTCACTGCCTGGATGTTCATTTGCATACATTAAAACATAATTATTCTCAGCAATGCAGGCACATATTAACTTGGGACCAACACAGATGTCTTCAGCTGCCGACTGCACATGTAACAGGTCAGCCAGTGTCGTAGGTACAAATCTTCTGACTGATGCCTTATAGCTTTTTTATGAGCAGATAAATAAATAAAAAATTTGGAATATTTGAAACTTTAACATTCATATAAATAAAAAGGTACTACAAACCTAAAGTAGAGTGTGTTACAAAGAAATAATATCAGAATTGCTTGGATAGGAAAAGTCAGTCCAGAGGTATTACAACATGGACTGACATCAGATTGTAAGCATAGGGCTATATCTGCCACAATAGAAAACGGATCCGTCCCCCATTGACTTTCAATAGAGTTCATGGCAATGTTAAAGAGAATATAACCGGATCTGTTCATAACGGATGCAGATGGTTGTATTATCAGTAATGGAAGCGTTTTTGGGCTCAGTGTGAAAGTAGTCTTACTGTGCATCGGAAACCACAGACGGCACAGCTCTGTTCTGTGTACTGGCTGTGCCTGGCCACTGCTGCAGGGCTGCCAGGGGCGGACTGGCCATAGACCTTACCGCAGGCATGTCCAAACTGCGGCCCTCCAGCTGTTGCAAAACTACAACTCCCAGCATGCCTGGGAAGCTTACAGCTATTAGGGCATGCTGGGAGTTGTAGTTTTGCAACAGCTGGGGGGCCGCAGTTTGGACATGCCTGCCTTACAGGGAAATTTCCCAGTGGGCCGATATCCAGGGGGCCACCCGAGCCCTCCTTATGGCAAACAGCTGGATACCTAATGATCTCATGCTCTGAGTAGTAATTAATGCTGGGAGCATCAGTTACTTACGCATTTGGCCAGCAGCCGCGGGTGCCCTCCTGAATTCAGCCTTAAAAGGAACCTGTCACCGCGATTTTGTGTATAGAGCTGAGGACATGGGTTGCTAGATGGCCGCTAACACATAGGCAATACCCAGCCCCCATAGCTCTGTGTGCTTTGTGTGTAAAAAAACAAACAAACCCGATTTGATACATATGCAAATTAACCTGAGTCCAGCGTGAAGGAGCCCAGCACCTCCCCGCATCCTCTGAATCTCCTCCTTGCTCCCAGACGTCAGAAAGCTAGAGCGCCGTAATCTTGCGATGTGCGAACTAGCGCATGCACAGTTCGTTCCCTGAGGCTGATGCCAGTACAGCTATGACACTGCGCAATCGCTAGCTCGCGAGGAGGAGATTCGGAGGATGCGGGGCGGTGCTGGGCTCCTTCACGCAGGACTCACCTCGGGTTAATTTGCATATGTATCAAATTAGTTTTTTTACACAATAAAAGCACACAGAGCTATGGGGACTGAGTATTGCGGATGTGCTAGCGGTTTATCTAGCAACCCATGTCCTCAGCTCTATGCACAATATCCCGGTGACAGGTTCCCTTTAACGCTGTCCCTGGTGATAGAGTTGAATACTGCAGGTGATGGCGTATTTTGTGCTGCACTGTGGTATTTCACACCGATGGGGTGGTATTTTGTGCTGCACTGTGGTATTTCACACTGATGGGGTGGTATTTTGTGCTGCACTGTGGTATTTCACACTGATGGGGTGGTATTTTGTGCTGCACTGTGGTATTTCACACTGATGGGGTGGTATTTTGTGCTGCACTGTGGTATTTCACACTGATGGGGTGGTATTTTGTGCTGCACTGTGGTATTTCACACCGATGGGGTGGTATTTTGTGCTGCACTGTGGTATTTCACACCGATGGGGTGGTATTTTGTGCTGCACTGTGGTATTTCACACCGATGGGGTGGTATTTTGTGCTGCACTGTGGTATTTCACACCGATGGGGTGGTATTTTGTGCTGCACTGTGGTATTTCACACCGATGGGGTGGTATTTTGTGCTGCACTGTGGTATTTCACACCGATGGGGTGGTATTTTGTGCTGCACTGTGGTATTTCACACTGATGGGGTGGTATTTTGTGCTGCACTGTGGTATTTCACACCGATGGGGTGGTATTTTGTGCTGCACTAAAGTATTGCTGGTCCCATTTACTTGTGTTGCCCGCCTTCTAGCACTTTGGACCTGCCTACAACATGAGGCCTTCTCCCTTTTTTTTCCTCCCCTGAGTGAACTATTCTCTTGAATGAACACTGTACGGGGCCGTATAGTTACGGTGCCTGATCCCTGCTGTTTTGTTATTGATGAACTATCCTTTAATAGGCTTTAAGAACTTGGAGATGTCTCACCATCTCGCTGTATGACTAAGATTCTGCAGATGTTGAGTGGGGCAACTGGTAGATCCAGATTAGGAGTCTTAGTCCTGGGTTATTGAGAAATGTATCTGACATCCATGATGAAAGTAAGGGCGGATTACCTTTACTGCCTGAGATCTGTGTACATGTAATAAAGTGACTGCCGTGCAGATGACCTGAATCCAGTAGAAGGCTCTATGGACATCTGTACAGGTCTGGCTCATTCAGTAAGAGCGCTATGTTCTTCTTTGGCCTGTGTACGAGTTGCACAGATTTTTTTTGATGCTGCATAAAAGTAACAATAATTTGTGGCAAATGTTAGCAATAACGAAATATCAGAATTTGCGTCCATACAATCATGACGTCTGGATAAGTGATTTATATATATATATATTTTTTTTAATCATGTTTTCTAGTCCTTTTCCAGCAGGCGGTCCTCTGTACTGCAGACCTTCTCTGTGGATTTCTAACATCACATTCTTATATCATTCTTATCAAAGAGGGTGACATGGGAGCGTGCCGCCGTCCAGCCCGTATCGCCTGCCCCTCGCACATTGCGTAGGGTCTGCTCTGTGCAGAAACTTTCTGCAGTCATTTACCCCGACAGATGGTTTGACTTTGATGGCAGGGATGTGTTCCCTACAAACGTCCTCTGTGTCCTTAAACAGGACCTTTTTTAAGAGAGAGAGAGAAAAAAGGATAGGAGGCGGCGCCTCGTGTGTGTCGCTGTATGACCTAAAAGTCATAATATATAATCAGTTGCACTTACCATTTAGTGTTGTGATGAGTCACAACAACTGCAATTTGCCCGTCCAGCGTGCAGGATGCCTGTACTGCAGCCATATCATTTTTATTTTTATTTTTTTAGGGAATACCATATGATCCTTGTCATTTTTTGTGCATATTTTTCCCTTTTATTAGACATTCTATGTGATATTATAGTTGACCCAAAGCGGCACCCCCTTGTGGTCGTGGTGTGCCAATGCATATATTTGTTTTTATTTTATAAATCAATAAAGATAATTTTGATATATTTTTCTACATGTGTTGTAGTGTGTTTTGGTATTTGATATAGGTGATTTTTATGTCTTTAGGGACAGAGATGCCAGCAGTATATCACGTCTAAGGAAGAGGCGGTCCATCTTCAAAACGCGTCACGCTTGCCTGCTATTTCTTTTATGTTGAGTAAAGCTTTTCCACACCACCCTGATTTTTCTCTTTCAAGCCATAGTCCCTGTTATGGCCATTTGCGTGTCAAAGCAACAGTAGGAGCAGAAATCGGGGAGTGTCCATGTAACTAGCTGGTGGGAGGAGCTATAAACTAGCTGGGTTTTAGGGGCAGTGATAGGGGCGTGTCCATGTAACTGGGTGGGAGGAGCTATAAGACAAGATGTTAGACTGTAGAAACTGGGAGATGCCGCGCTGGGACCCGCAGTGCGGCAGGAAGTCATCACACATATAAACAACTATGTCAACAATCTGTTGGGGACCGTAGGAGCCATGCAGCAGTGTATAAACAATCTAAATACATCTGGGGATCCTTGACTCGGCTCGTAATAGTGAGTAAACAGTTAAAAAAAAAAAATACATTTTGATCCCGGACAATCCCTTTAAGGCGCTGCTGTCCACTGATTTCTCGCTATACACAGTACAGAGAAGTAGCTGTCCCTCATCAGTGAGGGCAGGAAGAGTCCACCGCTCATGAATGATAGGACTACACTGGGCTCAGCTGCAGCTAATAATGTGGGATTTTAAAGAATGTGCAAGACCTCCAGTAAGAGACTCCACACTGGAATCGGGGCCTCTGTCACTTCTTTATGCTGCATAAGGCTAAATGCACACAAACGTAAGGGCTCCGTGCCCGTGCTGCGGACCGCAAATTGCGGTCCACAATGCACAGGCACAGACCGTGGGGTCCGCGATTCGTATACGACGGTCCGCACTACAAAAAAGTAGTGCATGTGCTTCTTTTTTGCTGTGCGGAGGCACGGCCACAAACTCCACGGAAGCACTCCGTAGTACTTCCGTGGGGTTCTGATTCGTGCCTCCGTTCCGCATCTCTGTGATTGCGGACCCTTGACACTTGAATGGGTCCGTGATTCTGAATGCACACAGCTGGTACCCGTGTATTTGCGGACCCTCTGTATGCGGGCCGCAATACGGCCACGAGGGGCACACGGTCCTGTGCATGTAGCCTAACGCTTGAAATATACTGATTTCTGTATGGAAACCGAAGAAGAGACTGAGCGCAGACCTTTTCTCCTAAACGTCTGCAGGTGGAGGCTCCTGTACTACAAATGTGAGCCTTCCCTCTGTCTCTTATCCTCCATGAGTGGCGTACACCACGGACACCTGCCCTGTATTTATGGGTATGACTGCAGGTAGCATGTACATGACTATTATTTGGTATGGGGCTATTGTACTTTGACTCCTGTCTGCTCGTGCTGTAGAGCACTTGGACATTGCTGCAGTAAATCATGAGCCTCAGTTTCTTAGTTAATGGATTTCCTATTCTGCGTACAATGCTTTTCTAACTTCTAGCAGATATTCAACCTCCTTATGTTCCTATGCGTAATAGGACCCGTGGAAAGGAGCGATCATAGAGAGGGTATGGAGCATTATTTATTACTGGAAGGAACAGCTAGGATGGCCTTCTGTAAAAAGCAGTCAGTTGTAGTACAATATGCTTGCTTGCAAATGATTGTATCCTAAATTAACATACTGTGCGGAATTATACAAGGCTATATTTTGTTTTGTAGTATAATAGTATATTATAATAGTCATCTACAGATTCTGTAGGTCTGTGAATCCATTGTAGGTGCTAGTAAAATGGTGTGTGCTGTATCAATAGCCCTTCATTTGTGACAAGTGGCCTCCAGCAAAGAGAAAACTAGTTACCCAGATCTCGCAGGCCCCTATAGCAAAACTTACTATGGCTCCCCGCACCACCTAGTTTCCCAATATGCACGCGTCAGTCACTCCCAGGCAATGCAATGCAGAGCACAAGCCGCAATGCCCAGGTCTCTGACAAATTTTCATTTTTCTGTTAAGTGGAAGAAATTTAACATTATTTTTTTTATAAAACCGTTGCACCTCCACCTCACCCACTTAATCTGACTTGTATAACGGAAAGTTGTAACAGGTGCTTCGCAAATTTGGCACTAATTCTGAGCACCATATTTCTCACTACACTGATAAATGTTCTCCTCTATTACAAAGCTTAAAGAGGACCTTTCACTACAATAAAAAATCGAAACTAAGTATGCTGACGTGGAGAGCGGCGGCCAGGGATCTCCCTGCACTTACTATTATTCCTGGGCGCCGCTCCGTTCTCCCGGTATAGGCTCCGGTATCTTCAGATTTTCAGCTCAACTGGGAGGAGCCTGCTCTAGTTCTCCTGGGCGTCTCCTTCTCCCAGGCTGTAGCTCTGGCCAATTGCATCGCTCAGCTCAGGAGAACTAGGAGACACCCAGGAGAACTAGAGCAGGCTCCTCCCAGTTGAGCTGAAAATCTGAAGATACCAGAGCCTATACCGGGAGAACAGAGCAGCGCCCAGGGATAATAGTAAGTGCAGGGAGATCCCTGGGCGCCGCTCTACATGTCAGCATACTTAGTTTAGATTTTTTTTTTTTTATTGTAGTGAAAGGTCCTCTTTAAGAACTAAATTACACTGGCGCTTTTATCCTCTATGACCTATCACTGAAGCTGCGGTACTGCCACTGCTGCAAAATGCGGGAAAACTAATATCCATAATATGGTTCCACGCCTCAATATCCCACACTCATACAATACCATAAGCACAGGTAAACGTGCATTCGCAGCATTAATCCAAATATGTATATATGTACCTGTTTGAACTTTGCTGTCACTTATCTGCGCGTACCGATCCTCTCTTGTATGCTGGTACTTGTATATTAGAGTGGGATAGGGAGCCCTATGTAATTTTGTTAATTTGCGGTGGCACAGCTCGATGTTAGCTCACGCTCAAATCTGAGCGCTATGTGACGTCACTGAACTAGGTTACGGGTATCTAGGAGGGTCAAAAAAGCACCAACACATTTCGGATAATCGCTATCCTTCGTCAGGGATGTAGACAGTTTCTTCTAGCATTCCCTCCCATTTTTAACCCTTTGTTCCCTCTCATACGTTTCTCCTTCATTCAAATGCAAATAATTTAATCTGAGTAACCTTATTGGTGCTAATGTATTCATATAAAAAAAATCTGATGTGTCTCCGAAACGCGTTGGAGCTTTTTTTTTTTTTTTTTGACGCTCCTAGATACCCGTAACCCAGATCAGTGATGTCACATAGTGCTTGGATTGGAGCCTGAGCTAGCGAGTCTAACATCGGCCGGGGCAAGCTAATTTTTAACAAATCACATAGGGCTCCCTATCCCACTCTAATATACAAGTACCAGCATACAAGAGAGGATCGGTACGCGCAGAAAAGTGACAGCAAAGTTCAAACAGGTACATATATACATATTTGGATTGATGCTGTGAATGCATGTTTCCCTCTGCTTATGGTATTGTAGGAAGTGTGGGGTAATGTCGCGCGGAACTATATTATTGATATCTATTACAAAGCTGTTTGCCTGCAGTCACCACTAGGGGGAGCTCAGTGCATAGGAATTTATATACTTACCATTGATCTCTGAGCTCCACCTAGTGGCCACAACATGAAAAAAAACATTGTTTTCTTGCCCAGAGAAGAGGAAGTAATTCCGCTTCAGGCCCCCCTCCCCCAGCTCCATAGTAGTTGCGCGGTCTGCCTACATTGATGGTACGCCAATGATTTGCACAAAGTATTAGAAAAGTTATAGGGCATAAATGGGCTATAGACATGAATACTCACTTATGAAGCCTTTTGCCACTGGCCAGCAGCTGTCTTTAGGAGAACACTGGGTGCTGTAAAGTGCTGCCTGTAGTTAGACTTTAGAATTCCCACAGTAGCTGCTTAATGGCAGGACATTCAATATATTAGCAATGGGATGTAATTTGTGGTGGGAAAAATCCTCTGTAGATTTGTTGATGATTCCAATAGTAAAATTTTAAAAATGCGCAGTATAAACTGACATGCTGCAGATCTAAAATCCTCACCACAAGTCAATTTACGTTGCAGATTTATTTTAAATAAAAAAATAAAATATATAGATTTATTTTTTTATTTTTTTGCAGTATGTGGACAAGATTTCTTAATCTCATCCACGTTGCTGGTACTGTAAAGTGCTGCTGAGCCTTTCAGTCCCATGTGGACGCACCCATAAAGTGGCTGGCTGTCCAAGTTAATTATAAATTTGGCCCATGCCACCTAATGCTGTAAAATAAAAAGTGATTTATATTGTCCTCTTATTCTCTGGCACTGTTGGTCTGGAGCGTCTCCCACAGTTTGTTTGCAGTCAGCAGTGACGTGCAGGTGTGTGGCATGTGACTGCTGCAGCCAATCACTGTACTCAGCAGCCTATGGCTACTTTCACACTTGCCCTTTCCGCTATTGAGATCCGTCATAGGAGCTCAATAGCGGGGGCAAACCGCTTCCGTTTTGATGGCCTTATGCATCAGGATGTCTTCAGTTCAGTCCCTCTTAGGTTTTTTGGCCGGAGAAAATACTGCAGCATATTACCGCAGCCAAAAAGCCTGAACATTTGCCGGAATGCCGGATCTGGCATTAATTTCAATTGAAATGTATTAGTGCCGGATCCGGCATTAAAATTGCCGCATTGACGGATCCGTTCTTCCGGTCCGCGCATGCGTAGACCTTTTTTAATCTGTGAAAAAAAAAAATACCGGATCCGCTTTTCCAGATGACACCAGAGAGACGGATCCATTATTTCAATGCATTTGTCAGACGGATGACAAATGCCATCCATTTGCGTCTGGATTGCCGGATCTGGCAGGCGGTTCCGGCGACGGAACTGCCTGCTGGAATCCTCTGCCGCAAGTGTGAAAGTAGCCTTAAACTAAAGTGTGGTTCCGTTCTACTTCTAGGCATAAATAGCTTCAGTCCTCGGTAATGTCTAATGTGGCGGTAATAATTATATGACCTGTACACTACTATGGAGATCCTGCTGACGGCATTTATAGTGTGTGCCTCCACGACAGTCGGCTCGGTGGATTTACCGTATGTGTAATCTTGCGTAACTCTGCAGAAGCGGAGTGTCACTTTGATTTCCCATCATATAGAAAAGTAGGCCTGCATTCAAGCAGACTATGATTCAACGCCAAACAGGGATTATTAGAAAACATGTTCAAAGGGATTATTTTTAATTATGTAAGGATTAACGAATAGTTTTAATTATTTGTAACACATGATACAGTTTAAAGCTTTTTAGAATGTGCTTATTTTTCTCTGAAAGCCCTGACCGACATAGAAACATTTAATTTCGTTCAACAATTTAATTAATGTTACCCGCTTTGTGCACAGCAGTTTAATGGGAAATCCACATAAGTCAAGGTTGTGCGTACAATTACAGGTTTGTTCTTTTCCATCAAAAGTAGACGGCCTGAAAGGTACGGGTTTTCAGCAGGAAAAGTGCAGCATTTGTAGAAGCCAGGCCACTTGACGTATGAGGGAAGGGGAAGCTTTTGCTTTGAGTGGCGCGGAGGATGCTATCCCGCTGCTTCGGTGTATCTGTGAACACAACATATCCAGGAAATAAGGGAGTCAATCACGGGTTTATTTTGCAGCAGATTGAAAGGGGTTGTCCTGTAGGGGAGCAGATTTAACTCCCCTTCTAACAGTCCCAGCACTGCAGGTCCAGTCCTCAGGACCTCATTGGAGTAGAAGTGAGGATGTCAGTGGTCACGTCTATATGAATGGCACGACTGCTGATGCCAGTGATGGTCATTAGGTCACATGAATAATGGCTGTGATTAGGGATGAGCAAATTGACATCCAAAGTCAATTTGCATAAAACTTCGTTCTAATACAAGACCTCTGGGGAACATTTAACTGATATAGGTCAGTGGGGGCCCGCTGTTAGGAGAGGCTGGGTGCTTTGTGAGTGCTGCGGCCTCGGCCCGTGCAGCTCAGCCCTGTTGAAGTGAATGAGGCTGAGCAGCCATACCAAGCACAGCCGCTATACTATGTACTGTGCTTGATGAGCTGCGGGAGCCCACTGCGCCCACCAGAGCTCCGGTGAGTGTGGCGGTTCCCTGAAATGGCTGTTCAGAAGGGGTGACGGGACTTGGACCTCCTCCAATCTGATAATGATGACCTATCCTGAGGATTGGTCACCATTTTATTTACCTGGATAACACCTTTTAATTTCTGTGACGTTGTGTCCATGGGGCAGTGTCTATGTAGCCTGTTAGGTGGGAGGAGCTATAAACTAGCCGACTGTTTTTAGGGACGATGCTGCAGAAGTGCATCATGGGTCTGGTCACCGTTGGCAATTCTACTGATCATGGAGGCATTTTAACTACTATATGTTAGATCTGTTTTCAGTACAACATATTGAGTTTCATCAGGTCTGTCAGGGGTCCTGTATATTTGACAGCAATGATGGGACTGCAGGGAGAGAGATTCTTGCAACATATTGCAAAATGTGAGCCTGGTTTAAAGATCATAAACTATTAAAATTGTGCTCTATTCCAGCAAAACGTTTTTAACCCTTAAAGAGGACCTTTCACCAGAAAAAAGTATCTAAACTGACTATACAGACGTGTAGAGCGGCGCACAGGGATCACCCTGCACTTACTGTTATCCCCGGGCGCCGCTCCGTTCTCCGGTTATAGCCTCCGGTATGTTCCTAGTTAGGCTCCACCCAGGGGAACCTGCCGCGGTCTCCTTCTCCTATGCTGTAGCGCTGGCCAATCGCAGCGCTCAGCTCATAGCCTGGCTATGAGCTGAGCGCTGTGATTGGCCAGCGCTACAGCATAGGAGAAAGAGGCTATAACCGGAGAACGGAGCGGCGCCCGGGGATAACAGTAAGTGCAGGGGGATCCCTGGGCGCCGCTCTACACGTCTGTATAGTCAGTTTAGATACTTTTTTCTGGTGAAAGGTCCTCTTTTAAAATGAATACATTTTATTTCTATCTCTTAAAATCCGGAAAATTCATTCCATCTACATACAGACAGTAATCACTAAAGGTCCACTAAGATAAGACCCAAAGTAAGCACCTTTAGAACACCAGGGAATATAGGGAATCTGTCCCTGGTCTATTCCTTAGCCCAGGGACGACCCCTGATGGTGGGGACTCCCTGTCCTCGAACCTTGGCTATTACAACCCTCACACGACCCTACCGGGGTGGCGGAGGGTGTAAAGATACGTGATGCCCTAAATAGGTGCTTACTGACGGATAGATAATACAAAACACAAAAACAACAAATACATTAGGGCCTATTGGTGGACTATATATACACTCCTAGTCCTGATGTCAGGCAATTGGCTGAGTACACAGTCCACCATCAGATAAACATAAGTGAAAATATCCTGACGCGTTTCCCCCACTTTATGGGATCATCAGGGGGTCAATAGGATTTGGGTGATGGATATCAACATAGATAATAAGATATCCGTAATTATATAAATGATAGAAAAGGGCACCAGTTGTCAGTGGCTGGGGGAGATCTCAATCATTCGGACACGGTACAGACAGTTTAATCAGAGCACCAGGACCATCGCATAACTTTAGCTGGCGTTCATTGCAGACATGGTCTCTGTATGCTCACGTTAACATCAGAAGTCCAATGGTGCCGTTAATGTATTCCTTTAATCAACATAGATGACCCATAAATCTGTTGTCCGTCCTGGGATCCGGTCGTCCCAAACTCCTCATTCAGCCCAATGGGTCTTATCTTAGTGGTCCTTTAGTGATTACTGTCTGTATGTATATGGAATTAATTTTCCCGATTTTTAAGAGAAATACATTTTATTTCTTAATATTAAGGGTTAAACTGGAATAGAGTTTATGTTGACTAACCCAGATATCATTTACTTATTTGCTGGACTACTATTAAAATTGTGCCCCTCGAGCATAAGTGAAGTCCTTCTGTGCAGTTCCTTTGTAGAGCCTTCTCTTTCAAAGTCCGCCTGTTTGAGTGTGTGACCACTGAATCAGTAGTAAGAATTGCTATCATTGCCTGCCTCAGTCCTGGCCGTTCATACATTATAACCATTTACTTCTATCCAGTTAACCCTTTTAGCACCCATTTCAGGTGCTCTATTCAACCATAATGTATTCAATGCCTTTCCATACCCAGTCACATCTTAATGACGTTGAGGCCTTTTATACTGGGTAATGACCATGGTATGCAGTGACAACTGCTCCTAGCGTTTCTGGCTCTGACAAATGGTTGTCAATATAAATCTTCATGCAAGTTAAATGTATGCCATATATTATATGATATCCAAGTAAGACAGAAGGAAAGTTTTCAAATCTAATTAAAAACAACAACATGCCGTTATACAAGAAAATACTGCTGCACACGAGTCCTAAAAGGGCCAAGTATGACGATGACTTTAGTTTTGGTATGTCGGCTTATACAATATGGAAGTAAATCTACCTTCAAATACTGGAATTACAGAAAAAAAACTTTTCTGTGGGGCAGACTATAAGGGCAGTATGACAAAGAGAACTGTTTATATAATATATATATATATATATATAGATATATATACAGTACAGACCAAAAGTTTGGACACTCCTCATTCAAAGAGTTTTCTTTATTTTCATGACTATGAAAATCGTAGATTCACACTGAAGGCATCAAAACTATGAATTAACACATGTGGAATTATATACATAACAACAAAGTGTGAAACAACTGAAAATATGTCATATTCTAGGTTCTTCAAAGTAGCCACCTTTTGCTTTGATTACTGCTTTGCACACTCTTGGCATTCTCTTGATGAGCTTCAAGAAGTAGTCACCTGAAATGGTTTTCACTTCACAGGTGTGCCCTGTCAGGTTTAATAAGTGGGATTTCTTGCCTTATAAATGGGGTTGGGACCATCAGTTGCGTTGAGGAGAAGTCAGGTGGATACACAGCTGATAGTCCTACTGAATAGACTGTTAGAATTTGTATTATGGCAAGAAAAAAAGCAGCTAAGTAAAGAAAAACGAGTGGCCATCATTACTTTAAGAAATGAAGGTCAGTCAGTCAGCCGAAAAATTGGGAAAACTTTGAAAGTAAGGGCTATTTGACCATGAAGGAGAGTGATGGGGTTCTGCGCCAGATGACCTGGCCTCCACAGGCACCGGACCTGAACCCAATCGAGATGGTTTGGGGTGAGCTGGACCGCAGAGTGAAGGCAAAAGAGCCAACAAGTGCTAAGCATCTCTGGAAACTCCTTCAAGACTGTTGGAAGACCATTTCAGGTGACTACCTCTTGAAGCTTATCAAGAGAATGCCAAGAGTGTGCAAAGCAGTAATCAAAGCAAAAGGTGGCTACTTTGAAGAACCTAAAATATGACATATTTTCAGTTGTTTCACACTTGTTTGTTATGTATATAATTCCACATGTGTTCATAGTTTTGATGCCTTCAGTGTGAATCTCCAATTTTATAACAAGACACGGAGGCTCCTATTGCTTTAACCTTTCTTTACTTCTACCATAGCAGCAAAGAGAGAAAATGGTATACAAAAAAGAAACCATGGTAACAGACTCCTCCCCCTTATCCCAGTATATCCTTCCTTGTCTGTCTGAGCTCTTCCTCTTTCTTTGCTGCTACCAGGCAGATAAGTACTCTCCAGCTCTGTGGCATTGCTCAGGGTCTGGTATATTTGTATTTTTATGTGCTTGGATTATCGGTTCGTTCGGTTTCTTTATTAGATTCTGATTAGACTCTTATCGTAGATACATATTTCTCTCCTGTATATATATATATTTATTTATCTAGGGTACGTATATATATGTATATGTTTTTTCGTTCAGGTACTTCTGTGGCCGTTCTGCCTAGGGGTTTGTCCTTATAACAGTTTTTGCGGCTTCCCCGCTTTCCCCCCGTGTGATCCGTTTCTCTGCCCTGTCATCCTTGTCCCTCGTTACCTCAGACTGCGCCGCCATTGCGCGCGCTTTCTGCTTCTTCTTCCTCTCCTTCTCGCCCGAAGTCTCGCGAGTTCGAGATTTCGCGCGCGTTTTTTTCGCATATTTTCGCATTTTCGCATTTTTTCGCATTCGGCTGCTACTGACGGCGAGATCTCGCGAGATTTCGCCGTCCCTGTGCGTTTCCCCGCTCTGCACACACCGGACATCCCGCTCTGCACAGCGCATCTCCTGGCGGTCTTTTTCCACTGCTCTTGAGCCTTGTAAGTTCTGTTTTATTCCATTTCGTCTACCCACTAGCTGGCTATGATTCCTGGCTTCATTATCCCCTTTTCTCTTTTTCTCCTCTAGTGCTATTTTTGCTGCTCCGGTCGGGGTGACTAACCCCTGCCTTTTGCTACTTCACCATGTCTGTCAGAAAGAATTCCGTTGCCTCTGTGGCCCCTAGTGAAGCCCCCCAAGTAGATCAGGGTTCCCCTGCGCAGGATAGGAGGTCCGAGGTGATCCACCCGGACGACCATGAGGTGGCACTGCAAAGATCCATATCTAATGCCATTATAACCGCCATGGGTTCGATGTCATCTGCATTGACCCAGTCTATATCTCAGGCCCTTATGGCGCGCCCTGCTACTACTACCCAGGTTTTGGTCCCACCTCCAGGACCACCTCCTATTGTCTCCAGAACACCTCAGATTGATGGGCCATCCCCATCCCAAGACAACGCGCTTCAGTCGCGTAAACGAGCTTGTACCCGCCAGGCAGAAAAAACGCGGGCATGGAAGACTGCCAGGTCTCTACCTGAGCCTAGGTCAGACTCTGATAGGGAGTCAGAGGAGGAGACTCATGACAACGTCTATGAATTGACGGATGAGGTGGAGGACGATTTGGCGGATATTGCTGTGGATCCGGTTCGTAATCTAGACCCGGAAGCCCCGTTACTACAACAGGGATCAGCAGAGGATCTCTTATTGGATCCGTCTGGGGAACCGCTGTTTAACCCCGAGGAGCTGCATCATCCCCGCTCCGCGGAATGGATGCCCGCCACACATGTGGCGCAGTATATGGAGGCTCGCATACGCAATCCGCTTAGTAAGGAATCGCGTAATAAGTTGCGGGCGGAGTGCCCTCGTCCTTTAATACCACACAAAGTGTGCGAGACGCCATCAGTGGATCCAAAGATGGTCCAGTTTCTGGCGAAGACGGGGTTTAACCCCCGTAAAGGGCTAGACGCGGCCTTGAAGGCTGTCCAAGACAAGCTACTGGACATTACAGGTCCTTTAGCAAAGATTTTCGATTTGGCTGAGTCCGCTATCGCGGCAGGTAGCCAGGTAGACCCTATAGAATTGAGAGGTTGGGCCCAGCGAGCCATATGCGTAGCGGGTAATACCAATACCTCGCTCGCCATTGAAAGGCGGAAGGCAATACTAATTAAGATCGAGCCAAAGCTCTCGAACTTAGCATTGACTGAAGCGGGCAAGGACGCCCAGGGGTTGCTCTTTGGCGACTCTTTTATTAAAGAGCTAGGGAAATATGTAGGAGCTTTTACGGCTCTTGATAAAGCCCAGACTTCGATGCGTCGAGTCTTTCAAGGGCGTTTTTCCAACAGGGCCGGCAGTGCTAGGGGCCGACTGTCCGGCCGTTCCAACTTTCATGCCAGAGGTTCCGGCAGAGGCTCCTTTAATTATAGAGCATCCCTCCAGGATCAGAGACATCAGCCGTCCTTTTTTCCCTCACGAGGCGCTCCCTTCAGGTCACGAGGTTTCCGAGGGAATCCAGGCTCCCGTCGACCATTCGGTAAGTTATGTTCTTCGTCCCCCTCCTTTTTTAGACCATTTAGTCGGGGGCAGACTCCGATTCTTTTCTCATGTGTGGTCAGGCATAACCTCAGACCAATGGGTCCTTTCTACTGTGCAGGGGTTCACAATAGATCTGATTGCCGATCCGAGCTCCATCCCAGCCCCCCCTACGGTACCACTGTCCTATGCGGCACGGTCCCAATTTCAGAGGGAATTGTCGGATCTTCTGCAGAAAGGCGCGATCGAACGCGCACCGGAGAATCGTGGGGGTGTCATCAGCAGTATTTTCCTGGTGCAAAAGAAAGGGGGCCAGATGCGCCCGGTGATCAATTTGAAAGCCCTGAACAATTTTGTACAATACCGACATTTCAAGATGGAGGGCATCCATCTTTTGAGGGATCTGCTCCTTCCAGGCGATTGGTTGGCCAAGATAGATCTCCAAGACGCCTATCTCACGGTCCCAGTGTCCCCCTCTTCAAGAGACCTGCTGCGGTTCCTGTGGAACGGTCAGGCCTGGCGCTTCACCTGCCTTCCGTTCGGCCTGTCCTCCGCCCCCTGGTGCTTTACCAAGATCATGCGCCCAGTGGTGGCTTGGCTTCGCAGCAGAGGTGTTCGTCTGATCGTCTACCTGGACGATATCTTGATCATGGCCCAATCACGGGCTCTCTTGTTGAGACACCTCCACTTGACGGTGACGCTCGTTTCCGACTTGGGGTTCATTGTCAACCAGGAGAAATCCTGTTTGACCCCCTCCAGATCCATAGAGTTCTTGGGTTTCCAGGTGAACTCGGAAGAATTATCCCTCAGTCTTCCACTCTCGAAAGTCAAGGCTATCCGCAAGGAGTTGAAGCATGCTCTACGCCTACCTCAGATGTCGTTGCGGCATTTGGCAAGGATAATCGGACTTCTGGCCTCCTCAATACAGGCCATTTTCCCAGCCCCCCTCCATTATCGTGCGTTGCAGCGCCTCAAAATTGCTCACCTTCGGTCGGGGGCCTCTTACGCAGATTTGGTCTCATTAGATGCCGAGACGACGGACGAGATGAGATGGTGGATCCACAACCTGTCAGTGTGGAATGGCAGAGCGATCGTGGGTCCCCAACCGGATCTGATCATAGAATCCGATGCGAGCCTGCACGGATGGGGAGCACATTGCAGTGGTGTGTCCACGGGCGGTCCATGGTCTCCAGAAGAATCCCATCTTCACATCAACGCCCTGGAACTCCTAGCAGGGTCGTTTGCCATTCGCAGTTTTGCCAATGGTGTGGTCAGCTCAGCCATCAGGCTCCGCATGGACAATATATCTGCGGTCAGGTACGTCAATTGTATGGGTGGCACACGGTCGGTGGTTCTGACCCATTTGGCGAAGGATTTTTGGGAATTCTGTCTCGACAGGAACATCTCTGTGGTGGCCGAGTACCTTCCAGGCCTTCACAACACTCTGGCGGACTGGAGTTCTCGCTACATATCGGACTCCAGCGACTGGAAGTTAGACGAGACGTTTTTTTCTGCTATTTCTTCTCTGTGGGGTCCCTTTGCAGTCGACCTCTTCGCTTCCCGTTTGAATACCCAACTGCCCAGGTTTTTCAGCTGGAGGCCGGATCCCTTGGCGGAGGCAGTGGACGCTCTGCTTCAACATTGGGGAGGAGCGTTGATGTACGCATTCCCTCCCTTCGCGCTCATTCCACGAGTGCTCCTTCAGGTTCGTCAGCAGTTGGCGAACCTGGTTCTGATTGTTCCGTTTTGGAGAACCCAGTCCTGGTTCCCTCAGATCCTGGAACTTCTAGTGGACTTTCCGTTTCTCCTTCCCACTCAGGTGTCACTACTCCAAGGGCCTGCAGGAGAAGTTCACCCACTCCTGCAGAACGGGTCGCTACGCCTCCTAGCTTGCAAGATATCGGGAGTCCAGGAGGAGGCGCTGGACTTTCAGGAACAGCTAGGTTCTTATTGGACTGCGCTTGGGCGCCCGGGACGAGACGGGCTTATCGAGCCGCCTGGGGTTCTTGGTCTCGCTGGTGCGTCGACCGGACTCTGGATCCCGTTACGGCCCCTGTCAATTCCATCTTAGCCTTTTTATCCTCACTTTTTGAGGCAGGGAAGGCTTACCGCACCATCAATGTCTTTAGGTCAGCAATTTCCTCCAGACACAACGGTGTCGACGGCCGTCCAGCGGGTCAACACCCCCTGGTCTGTCGTTTACTCAAGGGTTCACGTTTGGCCCGACCACCTCGGCCACGGTTTTCGTCTACCTGGGATGTGTCGGATGTCTTGCAATTTCTAGTCAGTTGGCCCTCAAATGAGCTATTGTCGTTACGTCAGTTATCGGCCAAATTGGTCACTTTATTCTGTTTAATCTCCTGTAAGAGAGTTTCGGATGTGCGTGCTTTGGATTGGGACGCCAGATCCTTCACCCCGGAGGGGGTCCACTTTAACATTTCCCGTCGCACGAAAACCAGTATCCGGTCGGTCTCTTACCCCCGTTTTCCGACTTCTCCACAGCTATGTCCTGTAGCGTGCTTACGCGAGTATGAGGACAGAACCCGTCCACTGCGGTCTCTTTCTCTCCCCCACTTATTCATTTCGTTTCGCAGCCCGTTTGCTCCGGTTACCAGTGTTACGTTATCTCGCTGGGTCAAGTGGATTCTATCCCTTTCCGGGATTGATACGTCTATCTTCACGGCACATTCGGTCCGCAGTGCGACAGCTACGTCCATGACGTTATCTGGGGCTCGTTTGGAGGATGTTATGAGATTGGCGGATTGGTCCAGATCTTCCACTTTCCGGGAGTTTTATTTCCGACCGGCTTCGCATGCTTTTGATTCTATAGTGGCTCAGCTTTAAACAAGCAATAGGAGCCTCCGTGTCTTGTTATAAAATTATGGGATTTTACTAAAGTATGACGTAAAGTCATGATTTTATTAAAGACACGGAGGCGAGTATTGCCCTCCCTGGACCCACCCCTTGGGGTTTTTGACGTAAGTATGTTTTGTTGATTTACCGTATGGTCAGAATTTTAAAGTTGTTACTGTGTTTCCAACTAGTGGATCCTATGTTTCTAATGCACTGGATTATGCTCTTAGAAGGTTTTTCTCTTATTTCCTTTTTTCCTAGGTTGAGAGGCTTACGGCTTCATGTTTTAGAGTTACACAGTTCCGGTCGGAGGTCCAGTTGTGGCGGTCCAAGCCGACGAGTTCAAGGGGTTTTTTCGTTACCCGGTGGTTTCGGCGTCTGTTGTTCCGGTTGACCAGCGCTGTTTGAGACACAAAGAAAGAGGAAGAGCACAGACAGACAAGGAAGGATATACTGGGATAAGGGGGAGGAGTCTGTTACCATGGTTTCTTTTTTGTATACCATTTTCTCTCTTTGCTGCTATGGTAGAAGTAAAGAAAGGTTAAAGCAATACTCGCCTCCGTGTCTTTAATAAAATCATGACTTTACGTCATACTTTAGTAAAATCCCATAATTTTCATAGTCATGAAAATAAAGAAAACTCTTTGAATGAGAAGGTGTGTCCAAACTTTTGGTCTGCACTGTGTGTATGTATGTATGTGTATGTGTGTGTGTGTGTATGTATATATATATATATATATATATATATATGAGTCCAGCGGGAGCACCAACCAAGGAATGTGGACAATGTCCACAAGGGCAGCGGCAGTACCCCAATAATACAGCTTGTAGAAATAGGACTGCACTCCAATTGAAAGTGAAAATAGTGAACTTTTATTCACCCATAATATGGCAACTTTTGCAACGTTTCGGCTTCCAGCTGGAAGAAGGCTCTTGTGAGCCGAAACGTCGCAAAAGTTGCCATATTATGGGTGAATAAAAGTTCACTATTTTCACTTTCAATTGGAGTGCAGTCCTATTTCTACAAGATATATATATATATATATATATATATATATATATATATATATATATATATATATATATATATATATACACATACACTCACTCAAGTGGCTCTACCTTGTTTCTTGTGAACTGCAATGTGGTGTTTTTTTAATTCTTTTTTTTATTTTATTTATATTTTTTTTGTTATGAAAATTGGTATTTTTTCAATAAAAAAAAAAAAAGGTTTTGCTTGCCATCGATATCAGTCGTATACATTGTATACCTTGTGTACTTAGCGAAGCCTGTCATGGGAGCAAAGTATTATATTTACCAAAATCCATCAGGGGTGGTTGTGCTTGCACACTATAAGAAAAAGCGCTGGCCTCTGTACAGGATCGTGGGAGCGCACATAGACTGGTGCTTTTTTCCTATAGTGTGCAAACACGGCCACCGCTGTGGGATTGCAGGGAGGTCGTAACCATTGAAACTAACAGTGTATAATGTGATGGAAAAATTAATCCAGCCAGGAAAGGAAGCCATATGGATAATCACAATACATTAGGAAGTGGATTGTATTAACTTTCTCTACATTATAAATGGCATTTGCTGAAGTGACACAAACCCTTGTCTGCAGTAGTTTTGGTAACTGCTGCAGTGGAGAACAGATATAAATCTTCTGATTTACATTCTTTTTATTTTTACATATACACATTCTTTTATAAATGAGGGACACCATATTTATAGATAGAAGGGCATTTTATTTCTGTATTATTTTAATATTGCTACGTTACATTGTAACACAGACAAAATTATAGTTACAAACGTTTTGCAGCCATCACAGAATCTAACGTTTGACAGGAAGTCTTGGGAACGTCTTGAAGGAAGCAAGCCCAATCATTGTTTTACAGTTTGACTTTCATAGAATCAAAGAGTTCAGGTTTTCTAGATAACGGCTTTTAACAACTAACTTTCCAGAAAAATTACTTGAATGTAGATGTTCAAGAGATTGATTTGAAAATGAAGAACAAGTCAAGAATGATGTTGAATGGATTAGGCAGTGGCTGAGGGACAGACAACAGAGGGTTGTAGTCAATGGAGTATATTCAGACCAAGGTCTTGTTACCAGTGGGGTACCTCAGGGATCTTTTCTGAGACCCATATTGTTTAATATCTTTATCAGCGAAATTGCAGAGGGCCTCGATGGTAAGGTGTGTCTTTTTGCTGATGACACAAAGATTTGTAACAGGGTTGATGTTCCTGGAGGGATACACCAAATGGAAAAGGACTTAGGAAAACTAGAGGAATGGTCAAAAATCTGGCAACTAAAATTTTATGTTGATAAGTGCAAGATAATGCACCTGGGGCGTAAAAACCCAAGAGCAGAATATAAAACCAGTGATACAGTCCTAACCTCAGTATCTGAGGAAAGGGATTTAGGGGGTCATTATTTCAGAAGACTTAAAGGTAGGCAGACAATGTCATAGAGCAGCAGGAAATGCTAGCAGAATGCTTGGGTGTATAGGGAGAGGCATTACCAATAGACAGAGGGAGGCGCTCATGCCGCTCTACAGAGCACTAGTGAGACCTCATTTGGAGTATTGTGCTCAGTACTGGAGACCATATCTCCAGAAGGATATTGATACTTTGGAGAGAGTTCAGAGAAGAGCTACTAAACTGAACATGGATTGCAGGATAAAACTTACCAGGAAAGGTTAAAGGACCTTAACATGTATAACTAGGAAGGAAGACGAGACAGAGGGGATATGATAGAAAATGTTAAATACATAAAGGGAATCAACAAGGTAAAAGAGGAGAGAATATTTAAAACAAGAAAAACTGCTACAAGAGGACATAGTTTTAAACCTTTGCCCCTCTAATTTAAAACTAATATCAGGAAGTATTACGTCACTGAGAGAGTAGTGGATGCATGGAATAGCCTTCCTGCAGAAGTGGTAGCTGCAAATACAGTGAAGGAGTTTAAGTATGCATGGGATAGGCATAAGGCCATCCTTCATATGAGATAGGGCCAGGGGCTATCCATAGTATTCAGTATATTGGGCAGACTAGATGGGCCAAATGGTTCTTATCTGCCGACACATTCTATGTTTCTGATTGCTCTTCTGATGCAATTTTGAACTTAGGACTTTTAAGGCCAGTTTCACACTAGCGGCAGCTTTCTCTGGCAGTTGAGCAGTCTGCCGGATCTGTGCTGCCGCTAGTGCACACCTGCCCCCGGACTACCGCTCCGACCCCATTAACTATAATGGGGGTGGGCTGGAGTTCCGGCGGCAGCACGGCAAACATGCTGAGAGGCGGCCAGAATAAAACTACGACCTACGGCGTCTCGCGTGCACTAGCAGCAGCATGGATTCGGCAGGCTGTTCACCTGCTAATGTGAAACTAGCCTAAGTCCGAAGAAAAGAAAAAACCTGTAGTTAAATTCAAAAGGGTTGTCTCACAGCAAATGGCATTTATCATGTAGAAGAAATTAATACGAGGCACTTATAATGTATTGTGATTGCCCATATTGCCTCCTCTGCTGGCTTGATCCATTTTCCCCATCACATTATACACTGCTAGTTTCCAGGGGTTATGGCCATCACTGCAGCGCAGATACAAGGTGGCCAGGACGGGAGCTCCCACAGTCCCCACCACCAGGGAAGCCAGCACTTCTTGCTATAGTGTGGAAGCACAACCATGGCTGCTGGATTGCAGGGTGATTGTAACCCCTGTAATCGAGCAGTGTATAATGTGATGGGGAAAATGGATCAAGTCGGCAAAGGAGGCAATATGGACAATTAGTAGATGCTTACATTAACTTTCTCTACAGGACAAATGCCACTTGCTGAAGTCAGACAACCCCATTCCGTTATATATGCCTTTCAATAAGGGCCTTTTACGTGGGGTGATGATCCCTGTGTGATCGTTTGTACTCAGTCATTGCCCAGTATAAATATTCCCAATGATCAAACAGATGATAAAAGAGCATTTTTATTATTCAGTGTCACTTTTGTATGGACATAAAGATTACGATTTGTCAGCAGCATATCCTTTCATGTGAACGATGAACATGCTGCTGACAATAATGCTGACCTCTGAGAGGATGGGGGAATAATGCTGACCTCTGAGAGGATGGGGGAATAATGCTGACCTCTGAGAGGATGGGGGAATAATGCTGACCTCTGAGAGGATGGGGGAATAATGCTGACCTCTGAGAGGATGGGAGAATAATGCTGACCTCTGAGAGGATGGGGGAATGAGAGGATGGGGGAATGAGAGGATGGGGGAATAATGCTGACCTCTGAGAGGATGGGGGAATGAGAGGATGGGGGAATAATGCTGACCTCTGAGAGGATGGGGGAATAATGCTGACCTCTGAGAGGATGGGAGAATAATGCTGACCTCTGAGAGGATGGGGGAATGAGAGGATGGGGGAATAATGCTGACCTCTGAGAGGATGGGGGAATGAGAGGATGGGGGAATAATGCTGACCTCTGAGAGGATGGGGGAATAATGCTGACCTCTGAGAGGATGAGGGAATAATGCTGACCTCTGAGAGGATGGGGGAATAATGCTGACCTCTGAGAGGATGGGGGAATAATGCTGACCTCTGAGAGGATGGGGGAATAATGCTGACCTCTGAGAGGATGGGGGAATAATGCTGACCTCTGAGAGGATGGGGGAATAATGCTGACCTCTGAGAGGATGGGAGAATAATGCTGACCTCTGAGAGGATGGGGGAATGAGAGGATGGGGGAATAATGCTGACCTCTGAGAGGATGGGGGAATAATGCTGACCTCTGAGAGGATGAGGGAATAATGCTGACCTCTGAGAGGATGGGGGAATAATGCTGACCTCTGAGAGGATGGGAGAATACTGCTAACCTCTGAGAGGATGGGGGAATGAGAGGATGGGGGAATAATGCTGACCTCTGGGAGGATGGGGGAATGAGAGGATGGGGGAATAATGCTGACCTCTGAGAGGATGGGGGAATAATGCTGACCTCTGAGAGGATGGGGGAATAATGCTGACCTCTGAGAGGATGGGGGAATAATGCTGACCTCTGGGAGGATGGGGGAATGAGAGGATGGGGGAATAATGCTGACCTCTGAGAGGATGGGGGAATAATGCTGACCTCTGAGAGGATGGGAGAATAATGCTGACCTCTGAGAGGATGGGGGAATGAGAGGATGGGGGAATAATGCTGACCTCTGAGAGGATGGGGGAATGAGAGTATGGGGGAATAATGCTGACCTCTGAGAGGATGGGGGAATAATGCTGACCTCTGAGAGGATGGGAGAATAATGCTGACCTCTGAGAGGATGGGGGAATGAGAGGATGGGGGAATAATGCTGACCTCTGAGAGGATGGGGGAATGAGAGGATGGGGGAATAATGCTGACCTCTGAGAGGATGGGGGAATAATGCTGACCTCTGAGAGGATGAGGGAATAATGCTGACCTCTGAGAGGATGGGGGAATAATGCTGACCTCTGAGAGGATGGGGGAATAATGCTGACCTCTGAGAGGATGGGGGAATAATGCTGACCTCTGAGAGGATGGGAGAATAATGCTGACCTCTGAGAGGATGGGGGAATGAGAGGATGGGGGAATAATGCTGACCTCTGAGAGGATGGGGGAATAATGCTGACCTCTGAGAGGATGAGGGAATAATGCTGACCTCTGAGAGGATGGGAGAATACTGCTAACCTCTGAGAGGATGGGGGAATGAGAGGATGAGGGAATAATGCTGACCTCTGAGAGGATGGGGGAATAATGCTGACCTCTGGGAGGATGGGGGAATGAGAGGATGGGGGAATAATGCTGACCTCTGAGAGGATGGGGGAATAATGCTGACCTCTGAGAGGATGGGGGAATAATGCTGACCTCTGAGAGGATGGGGGAATAATGCTGACCTCTGAGAGGATGGGGGAATAATGCTGACCTCTGAGAGGATGGGGGAATACTGCTAACCTCTGAGAGGATGGGGGAATACTGCTAACCTCTGAGAGGATGGGGGAATACTGCTAACCTCTGAGAGGATGGGGGAATACTGCTAACCTCTGAGAGGATGGGGGAATACTGCTAACCTCTGAGAGGATGGGGGAATACTGCTAACCTCTGAGAGGATGGGGGAATACTGCTAACCTCTGAGAGGATGGGGGAATAATGCTGGCCTATGAGAGGATGGGGGAATAATGCTGACCTCTGAGAGGATGGGGGAATAATGCTGACCTCTGGGAGGATGGGGGAATGAGAGGATGGGGGAATAATGCTGACCTCTGAGAGGATGGGGGAATAATGCTGACCTCAGAGGATGGGGGAATAATGCTGACCTCTGAGAGGATGGGGGAATAATGCTGACCTCTGAGAGGATGGGGGAATACTGCTGACCTCTGAGAGGATGGGGGAATACTGCTGACCTCTGAGAGGATGGGGGAATACTGCTGACCTCTGAGAGGATGGGGGAATACTGCTAACCTCTGAGAGGATGGGGGAATACTGCTAACCTCTGAGAGGATGGGGGAATACTGCTAACCTCTGAGAGGATGGGGGAATACTGCTAACCTCTGAGAGGATGGGGGAATACTGCTAACCTCTGAGAGGATGGGGGAATAATGCTGACCTCTGAGAGGATGGGGGAATAATGCTGACCTCTGAGAGGATGGGGGAATAATGCTGACCTCTGAGAGGATGGGGGAATAATGCTGACCTCTGAGAGGATGGGGGAATAATGCTGACCTCTGAGAGGATGGGGGAATAATGCTAACCTCTGAGAGGAAGGCCTCATGCACGTGGCCGTTGCATGGCTGTGCCTGTATTGCGGCCCACAAACACTTCACTTGAATGGGTCGGCAATCTGGAAGGAGCGGAAGCACTACGGTTAAATGGGTCTGGATCTGTCTGTGGCATGGTGCCCGTGCAGTGGGGACTGCAAATTGCGGTCCCCAATGCACAGAACAGCCGGCACACATTCGTGTGCATGAGGAGGAATTGCAACATCAAATTATAAGTAAATGCCTTGGGCGGCTTGGGCTGTGCCCCCGCCTGCTTTTAACAAACATGGCAGAGGAGAGGCTTGGTAAAATTAGCAGATACATTATTTTATTGTACAAAGGATACTATGGCAGTTGTTGTGTTCACGTTGTGCTTGTCTTGTTTACTACTAGCAGGTTATTGATATTGTTTTTCTTTTAGAATAATGGCAGCTGATTTGGGCTTTATGCCATCGCTGATAGATGTATTCATTGGACTGCTTTCTGACCCAGATGAAGCTGTTCCAATTATTTACTTTTATAATGCCGTTTTCCGGGCCCCTTTCACTGACCTTGGCACCGGATCTCTCAACAGCATCCTCTTGTTCCAACTTCAAAGTGTTCATTAAATATAAAAAAGCCATCAATGTGCTTTGAAGCTCTGAAGTGGACAATATAGAGACCCGCTGAAGGTCTACTTTAATGAGGAATTATTACTATAATGATTATCTGCTCACATTTGGCACAGCCATTGATTCAGTTGGCTGCAGGAAGTTTGCTGCTTTTTATTTCTAAACCTGTTGGGGGAGGTTTATCAGGAGTCCTTTTTGCTTGAGTCGGCCTTGGCACAATTTACACGTTGTTTAATACGTTTGGAGCATCTTTTAATATGTGTAGAGACGTTACTGCAGTTTTTGTAACCCCTCCCTACTTGAAGTAAGTCGCATTTCTTAAATCTGTAGTAAACCTATTCACCTACCTGTATGTGCCCACTTCCCACCATACTTTTCAAAAGTGTCAAGAATGGTGTGAAAATATAAAAAGTTTAAAATTTTTTAACAAAACGTTTGAACTAAAATTTTTAACTATTTTACGCCGGGAATTTGGCATATGTGCTGCAATTGAGAACTAAATGAACTCTTTGTACGTCACTAGTTTTTACTGCCCCAAATTTTACTTATTTGACAAATCTTAAAAGTCTTGCTTGTGGAAGCCCATTTTGTCAGTGTAAAACAGGTCCAGCACTGCCACACCTATTCTCCCCACTACTGCAACCATCACATGCCTATACAACGCAATCAACTGATTTATAACATCTGATGCCAGCAGCTACCCGAAACAACTGATTGTGGGGGTGCCGGGTGTCAGATCTCTACTGATCTGATATTGGTGACCAATCCTATGGATAGGCCATGAGTATTCAAGTACTGAAAACCACATTATGTATTATAATAGAAAACATTCCTCACTTGTAAAAGGGCAACTCTTAGGCCTCTTTCACACGAGCGTGTCCGGATGCGTTGCGGCAAACCCCCGCACGTAGGTATGCAATTGCAGTCCGTTTTGACTGCAATTGCGTTCCGTTTTTATCGCGCGGATGCAATGCGTTTTGCACGCGCGTGATAAAAAAACTGAATGTGGTACCCAGACCTGAACTTCTTCATAGAAGTTCAGGTTTCGGTTCAAGGTTGTGTAGATATTAATATTTTTCCTTATAACATGGTTATAAGGAAAAATAATAGCATTCTGAATACAGAATGCATAGTACAATAACGCTGGAGGGGTTAGGCTACTTTCACACTAGCGTTCGATCGGATCCATTCTGAACGGATCCGCTCATATTAATGCAGACGGTGGCTCCGTTCAGAACGGATCCGTCTGCATTATAACTTAGAAAATTTTTCTAAGTGTGAAAGTAGCCTGAGCGGATCCGTTCAGACTTTACATTGAAAGTCAATGGGGGACGGATCCGCTTGAAGATTGGGCCATATGGTGTCATCTTCAAGCAGATCCGTCCCCGTTGACTTCCATTATAAGTCTGGACGGATCCGCTCGCCGCCGCACGGCCAGGCGGACACCCGAACGCTGCTTGCAGCGTTCAGGTGTCCGCTCACTGAGCGGAGCGGAGGCTGAGCGCTGGCAGGCGGATGCATTCTCAGTGGACCCGCCTCCACTGAGAATGCATTAGGGCCAGACGGCTGCGTTCAGGGACGCTTGTGAGCCCCTTCAAACGGAGCTCACGAGCGGACACCTGAACGCAGGTGTGAAAGTAGCCTTAAAAAAACCCAAACAAATAATTTAACTCCCCTTAATCCACTTGTTCGCGCAGCCGGCATCTCTTCTGTCTTGTTCTGTGAGGAATAGAACCTTTTGACGTCACTACGTTCATCACATGGTCTATCACATGATCGTTTACCATGGTGATGGATCATGTGACGGACCATGTGATGAACGTAGGGACATCAAAGGTCCTATTCCTCACAGAACAAGACAGAAGAGATGCCGGCTGCGCGAACAAGTGGATTAAGGCGAGTTAAATTATTTATTTATTTTTTAACCCCTCCAGCCCTATTGTACTATGCATTCTGTATTCAGAATGCTATTATTTTCCCTTCTTACCATGTTATAAGGGAAAACAATAAAGATCGGGTCCCCATCCCAATCGTCTCCTAGCAACCGTGCATGAAAATTGCACCGCATCCGCACTTGCTTGCGGATGCTTGTGATTTTCACGCAGCCCCATTAACTTCTATGGGGTCTGCGTTGCGTGAAAAAAGCACAAAATAGAGCTTGCTGCGATTTTCACACAACGCACAAGTGATGCGTGAAAATCGCCGCTCATGTGAGCAGCCCCATAGAAATGAATGGGTCCGGATTCAGTGCCGGTGCAATGCACCCCCGCAGTACTTTCACACCAGCGTTTTTGCTGGATCTGGCAGGGTTCAGCAAAAACACTTCCATTACTGATAATACAACTATCTGCATCCGTTATGAACAGATCTGGTTGTATTATCTGTAACATAGCCAAGACGGATCTGTCATGAACTCCATTGAAAGTCAATAGGGGACAGATCTGTTTTCTATTGTGTCGAATTGTGGCAGAGAAAACGGATCCGTGCCCATTGGCTTGCATTGTGGGTCATGCTGGATCCGTCGTGCTCCGCCATCCCAGGACGGAAAGCAAACTGCAGCACGTTGCGGTTTGCTCTTTGGTCTGGGAACGCAACGGAATGTATTTTGGAGTATTCCGTTCTGTTCAGTTTTGTCCCCATTGACTATGAATGGGGAAAGAACTGAAGCGCTAATTGAAAGTACCTAATTTGAAAGTACCTTCAAAGGGTAGAAAAATGAAGAGGCACGAATGCTGCTCAGAGTGCTCTGCCCCTTCAACCTTCATCGGCTCTGCTCAGCATTTTGAATGTGTGGCGTATGGATCTATAGAAGGTATATGGTATCTTTACTCCACATACTCAAAAAAACTGAGCAAAGCTGTATGTGTAGTAGCAGTGTATATAGTAGCATGGATACCGCCTAATGACTGTAGAGCAATGTATGGCAACTTGCCTACAGCTGTACCAGCTTATTAGCTTGCATTGGTGCCAGGTATGAAACCATGGTTCTATGGAGGTGCTAATCAGTGTGTTAGGGTGATGAAGGCTAAAAGAAACCAAATACCTTCATCAAGCAATTTGGCTTGCAGCTAGTACTTTCTTAGAGGACCTTTCATCGGTCCAAACATTGTGAACTAAGTATGCTGCCATATAGAGTGGCGCCCAGGGATCTCACTGCACTTACTATTATCCCTGGGCGCCACTCCGTTCTCCCGTTATGTCCTCCGGTATTTTCGGGGACTTAGTTCTAGTAGGCGGAGACTTAGGGGACTTGGTTATAGTAGGCGGAGTCTGCCCTTGTTCTGCTGGGCGTCTCCTTCTCCTAGGCTGTAGCGCTGGCCAATCGCAGCGCAGAGCTCACAGCCTGGGAGTTTTTCTCTCCCAGGCTGTGAGCTCTGCGCTGCGATTGGCCAGCGCTAAAGCCTAGGAGGAGGAGACGCCCAGCAGAACAATGGCAGAGTCCGCCTACTGTAACCAAGTCCCCTAAGTCTCCTCCTACTATAACCAAGTCCCCAAACATACCGGAGAACGGAGCGGCGCCCAGGGATAATGGTAAGTGCAGTGAGATCCCTGGGCGCCGCTGTATATGTCATGATACTTAGTTCACACATTGCTTCTAGGGGAAAAGCTACCATAATACTGTATCCAGTGCACACATCACTTTATCCCTCAGTATGAAATCAGAATTATATGGGGTAAAGTATTGGGTAAGAAATGGTTGCATGCATGGGTCATAAGTTTGTAGTGAAATCCAGCAAACCCTGCCTCTGTTGTATATTTGATATGGCAGTGTGCTGAACGACTGTGTCAACCAACAAATATGAAGGACGTTATTCTGGCAGTCTCCTGGTGTTCACTCTTTAAAGGGAGTCTGTCACCAGATTTTGACCTTCTAGACCTCTTACATAGCGCTCTAGCATAGCAGTCTATGATTATAATGGTACCCTTGATGTTTTCTTGTGAAGTTCCCCAAGGCAAAAACAGACTTTTTTTTTTTTTTTTTAATATATATATGTAAATTAGGGTTTGCAAGTGCCCAGGCTGTTTTGCCTATTTTCGTCATATCCCCGCCCCAGCCTCTTCCTCTGCCGGCCCTGCTCTTCCTTTGCGTCCTCCTTCTCTGCAGCTAGATCCGGCACCTGCGCTATCCATTACTTGGCCGGGGCATGCTCACTGCGATGCCCATTGTGGGTGTCTCTGGTGCGCCTCCTCACCGCTGGCCGGCGTTTGCGCAGTAGCTACTGCGATGCCGTGCCCACAATCGGCATCGCAGTGCGTATGCCCCAGCCAAGCAATTGATAGTGAAGGCGCGGGATCTTGCTGCAGAGGAAGAGGCTGGTGCGGGGATATGACGAAAAGAGGCAGAACAGCCTGGGCACCAACGAGGTGAACACCGCCTCTGGGCACTTGCGAGCCCTAATTTACATATGAATAAAAGTCAGTTTTTGCCTTGGGGGAACTTCACAAGAAAACATCAAAGGTACCTTTAGAATCATAGACTGCTATGCTCGAGCGCTATGTAAGCGGTCTATAAGGTCAAAATCTGGTGACAAACTCCCTTTAACCCCTATACAGGGATATGGACTTCACTGCAGTGGAACCACCAGGCCGCTACCTCCTGGAGTAGTCTGTATGGTTGACAGCAGACCCTCGCGGGTCAGAGACACTGCAGAACCAGGGGTCAGGCACCACCATACTCGGGGACAGGCTGAGGTCAGGTTGGCGTTCAGGGCGGGCAGCGATTAATCAATTAGGTACAGGTCAGGCAGTGGAGAGTCAGAATGCAGTACACAGGCAGACAAATGAATACAGCACACCTTTGCAGGGAACTAGCAAGCTCCCACAGGGGAAGGTGTCTTAAGTAGGGTTGCCAGATAGTGGCTGGTGAAAATTAGGGTTCCCGGTGGCCCTTGGCGATCCAGATGGAGCACACTCGTCCTGCTATGGGCAGAGATAGAGGGGCCTTGGTGGCAAACATGCCACCTGCATGGAGGTACAGAGCAGACCTGGCGGCCGAACCTGCCAGGGAGAAGGCAGCAGGAGGTGGGCCTGGGCCCACGGCATAATGGGCCGGACAGCGTCTTCTCTTGGCTGCTGTTGTAACAATATTTTGTATGTGTAACTCTTGTCCCCATAGGTATGACATACCCTTACGAGCACGCTCTCCTGGAACCTAGGTATACTAATACCCACTGATATAGCTGGTGTGTTTTTATTTAATACATAGGCATTTTACATTTTATTATAAAAACTTTATTTACATTACTGTTTCGATCTAAGTAACATATTTTCCAGTGTCTTAGCAAAAATGTTTTAAGTTGCATCATGTAGCCATGTTTATGAGGGCAGACAAGCTTGCCAAGAACTTCACAGGTGGAAGAGCCCCATTAATAATTCAGACTAGGACAAAGCGCCCCTTATAACTAGGATTTTTTCAGAATATTTTCCGGCACCTCAAATAGTTAATGGGGTTCACATCGCACAATGAATTGTGTGTGGTCGTCTTAGGGTAAAATTGCTTTATTTTCCTGTGAAATTAATAGCCGTATTCATTCGAGGGGCAATAAATAATGTGGATATTAAAAGGAGTCCTAAAGTCTTAGAACTGAAATCCTACACAGTATCATGGGAATTTTTACTGCAATGAAAAAAAACATGCAGAGATGTGATTTATTTCTGCTCCAGAGACCCTGAGGACTGTGTATGAAGCTGTGCGTATTAAAGACCCATTTCATTTAGCTTGTCTTTTGTTATTTTCTGTATGATGCGGAGGATTATTACTTCCTTACTTTCACTGCTGCAAGCCACTCTTACATCATTTTCTAATATGTTGGATGAGATGCTACACAGAAAGCCTTTTTGTTCACGTATACCACTAACATTTCAGTGAACTGGGAATGATGTATGATGCAGTTGACGAAAGTGTTGGATTAACGAAACTTGTCTTTCCTGCAGTCCCATAGAGATGAATGGAGCGGCGGCACACATGCTCGACCACCTCTTCACTCATACAGGGGACGCAGGACCCCACTTTGTGATTGGTGTGGTCCCATTGGTTGGATCGCCACTGATCAGACACCTCCCCTATTTGTAGCCTGGAGAGTTGGGGTCTATTCACACGTCCGTAGAATGGGTCCGGTCCATTCATTCTCTATGGGGCCGGAAGAGATGTGGACAGCACACAGTGTGCTGTCCACATCCGTATTTCCGGAGAGCAGCCCCGATCTTCCAGTCCACTGCTCCCGAAAAAAATAGAAATTGCAGACAAGAATAGGCAGTTCGATGGGGGTGCCGGACGGGTGTATTGCGAATCCGCAATACACTACGGACATGTGCATTCTACATGGCAGGAATGACGTTAAAAGATATTCAGTGTGGGTGTGTATGCAATAAATGTTATGTATGTAAAGTATATAACTAGAGATGAGTGAAAAATTCAATTCGGACGGTTCGCCAAATTTCCCCAAAAGATTAAATCCCAATTTATTTGTGACAAATCGCATTCAAAAACGTCTATTTCCTGGCTGCTGAGAGCCTTTATATGGGTGTAGAACACTGTGCCTTGCAGTAACACGCATAGGGAGTGTGCTGGGGTAGTGAAATAATACTGTCAGTCTGTATGACATGCAGATGAAAGGTAACACTTTCAGAATGACACTGCACACTTCACTTATTTGGGCAGTCACGGGGGCAAAACTGACCAAATAACTCAAGTATTAACTTAGCCTTACAGGATGATGTTAGCGCCAAGAAGAAGCGCACTCCTTTTGCACTGTAGTCAGCTGATTCCACATAGACGTCGTCTACAGAACCTGTTCTATTAAACGCTATATACTTTTATATATGGGGAAAAAATCACCCCCTAAAACTGGTTGTATCAGACCGCGCTTTCACCCCAATAACAGATGCCAGGAATACTGCAATTACTCTTTAAAACAACCTAAAATCTGTAGCAGTGATCACTTTTAGTAACCCCCAATAAGTGCAGCAAGGTGTAACAGTAATTGCTCCTATTACCCAGGCTTTACACTCCCCTATTGGTCCCTGCTCTCTCCCTACAGTGTGGATGATGCCTCTCTATCCTTCCCCTACAGGTTTTTTATATATATAGATAGATAGATAGATAGATAGATATATTATTTTTTTTATAAATAAAATCTTTCCTAATCAGTCTCCCTAGTGCCTGTAATGCAGTGGTCAGCAACCTTTGGCACTCCAGCTGTTGTGAAACTACAATTCCCAGCATGCTCCATTCGCTTCTATGAGACGTCTGAGAAGAATAGAGGAAGTATGCATGCTAGGAGTTGTAGTTTCACAACAGCTGGAGTGCTGGAGGTTGCCTAACCCTGCTGTAATGTCTCTACCTGCACATAGTTCACTGTAAAATGGCGGAGACCGAGCAGGCTGAGACTTTTCATAGGGTTGTGACATCACAGGGGCAGGCAGGCTGCTGATTGGCTGTCTGCATGGCATTATGGGTGATCCCTCGTTCCCGGGCTTCTTACTTTCACTCTGTAATGTGTACAGCAGCCATTTTAGAAAAAATACGATTCGTTACCACCAACCACAAGGAAATTCTACTTCGGGATGGATTGAATTTTTCCTGAGACTTCAATCCGTCAACTTTGATTCGCTCATCTCTCTGTATAACCAAGCAACGTGTAATTAAACAGGATCTGGCAAAAATCTAATCAGAGGCTATTAAAATGTCAAACTTTTATATAAACAGAAGACTAGTTTATATCAACTAGACGTGTCTTACTCTGATGGTGTTGCATAAGGCTACTTTCACACTTGCGGCAGAGGGTTCTGTCGCCGGAACTGCCTGCCGGATCCCGCAATCCGGATGCAAACTGATGGCATTTGTCAGATGGATCCGGATACGGATCGTCTGACAAATGCATTGAAATACCGGATCCGTCTCTCCGGTGTCATCTGGAAAAAACGGATCTGGTATTCATTTTAGTTATTTTTTTGCATTTTTAAAGGTCTGCGGATGCGCAGACCGGAAAGCTGGATCCGTTTTGCCGGAACACTTAATGCACTAATACACTTCCAGCAAGTGATCAGTATTTTGGGCCGGAGAGAGAACTCCAGCATGCTGCGGTACTTTCTCTGTCCCAAAAACGTAAGGGGGACCGAACTGATTCATCCTGAACAGAATTCTATCCGTTTAGAATGCATTAGGATAAAACTGATCCGTTTTTTGGGGGACATCATGTGTAAATATCAAGTAAGGGTACTTTCACACTAGCGATTTTTTGTTTTCCGGTATTGAGTTCCGTCACAGGAGCTCAATACCGGAAAACAAAAACGCTAGTGTGAAAGTACCCTTACTTGATATTTACACATGATGTCCCCAAAAAATTGGGACACAGTGCAAAATGCAATGATTTGCAAATCTTACAGAGCCATATTTTATTGACAGTAGTCTATCAAACACATCAGATGTCGACAATGAGACATTTTACCATTTCATGAAAAAATAAATTCATTTAAAACTTAATAACAGCAACATATATAAACAAAATTGGGACAGGGCCATGTCTACCATTGTGTAACATCTGCTGAGGAAAGATACATCTCCAGAGAAAGGACACCCCCTGTGCCACTACTCTGAAGAGGATCTAGCAGAGCAGCTGGAACAGTGAATGGGGAAATCTTTGAATCCATGTGAGGTACAGGGCAGGTTCTAGCTTTGTTAGGCTACTTTCACATCTGTGGCATTGCGATCCAGCTGCCAGTTCTTGTAGGGCAAGGATGCCCAACCTGCGGCCCTCCAGCTGTTGCAAAACTACAACTCCCAAGCATGCCCAGACAGCCTACACCTATCAGCTTACAGCAAGGCATTGTGAGAGTTGTAGTTTTACAACAGCTGGAGGGCCGCAGGTTGAGCATCCCTGTTGTAGGGAATACCGGGAATCGGCCGGATACAAACCGCAAAGTGCAGTGGTTTCTGTCCGGCTGATTCTCAGCATTTTGGCCGGATCTCCGCCGGACCCCATTGTAGTTAATGTGCAAGTAGCTGTAAAGATTGTTATGTACTGTTTGGTGTCTTATTTTTTACATCATTCATGGCATAACGCCTTTAATGGTTCCGATGCTATGCTTGATGTACCGTATACCGATTGTGATATTTCTTACCCTCTTCTTTCCAGTCATAACTGTAGTCCTAATTCTGTTTCTTGCAGAAGCTTGTATCTCAATGGACCCCTTTACTGGCTCGTGCAGAACATGCCCTCTGTTTGTGCATTGTGTGAATAAAGACTTTACACACATTTAGGGTCCATTCAGACGTCGTAGGTGTTTGCAGTCCGCAAAACACAGTCACTGGCAATGTGCGTTCCGCATTTTGCGGACCTCACATCGCCGGCACTCTAATAGTAAATGCCTTTTCCAGCTCATCCCTCATGACAGCACCACAAGAGGTTGTTCCCCTTTTGACCTTCTTGGGACCTACAGGGGATAGACGCAGAGAGATTCCCACCTGGCGGAGTCTGAGCCTATAGGTGGGTTCTCTGATGGCCTGGTTTTGATCGGTTGGTTTATCCTCATCCTTCCTACCCTATAAAGTGGCCGTGCCAGTAAACCCCTTATGTGGGTCCCTCTGGCTTGCTCCTAACCCTGATGAGTGGGTAATGAAGCTGGTGGTTACCTCACTATGGACAGCTATGGGTTTATGGAGCTTAGATCTGCTGTTCCTTAATTGAGTTCAGCAGGATCGCGCCTCAGTGCGCCTGAAACAGTCAGCAGCTGGATGGGGCCTTGTCTGCTTACCAGTGCTCCGTATGCAAGTGTTGACAGATGCTGCATGACAATATTGGTGCTTGCTTTGGCAGCACATACTCCAAAACTGGTAAGTAAACTATGCATGTGTTTAACTAGCTGGATTGCTTCAACAGTTCTAATTACTTTAATTGAGAAACAGTCTATGGGTCTAAATGGGAGCTCAGATGATAGTAGCATCACCTGTTTCTTTAATGTGGAGTTAAAATTCTCAGGCTGCATATATTTGACAAGGTCGCAGACTTAAATCTCTCAGGCTAGCAACCTGGCCTTAGCTAGGAAAAATTTACAATGTGCCTGGCGTGCCGCCTCATGGCCTCTGTGCCTAGAAACGTGCCACTTTATGGCTGTGCCTGGCGTGCCGCCTCATGGCCTCTGTGTGTGCCTGGAAACGTGCCACTTCATGGCTGTGCCTGGCGTGCCGCCTCATGGCCTCTGTGTGTGCCTGGAAACGTGCCACTTCATGGCTGTGCCTGGCGTGCCGCCGCCTGTCTTTGGTGCCTTTTTTACTCTCGACTTCTTTTTGGACGAAAATGGTCTTTCATTGGTCAGTTAAAACGAACATTCAGTGTTAATTTTTTAATGCTGAACGTTTTGTTTTGGTTGAAATTGTGCTTCTGGTTAACTTGTGTATGGGCACCTTATGTTTTAGTTTGGTCCCATCCCCATTTGCTGAACCAGCATGGAACTCCACAGGCGATGATAACTAACAAGCCTTTGCAGAAGTGTTCCAGTGGTGGGGACAGGACAAGAGCAAGGCTACCCTGCTGCAACTTGGGGAAGATGGGAGTTGATGCAAATTGTGCTATTATATATAATATATGAAAGGAGAAGTTAGAAAAGAACATAAAAAAGGGATTGGAAACAACCAATATTTTCCATTGTTCTAAGTTGGGTTTTTGTAACTGATATATTCTTGCGCATATGAAGTATTTAGTCAAAACCTAGTCCAAAAGTGCACACATACAAGCAGTATGAATGGTAAGACCCTGCAATAATTTGCTCAGTTTGCCCAAGTAGTGTGCCCCTCTTCCTTCCCCAGACTCCTTGGAGGATCTGCCGGTTCTCAGACTTAAAGTATAACTGTCATATATTTATTTATTTTATTTTTGGAGTATTGGATTGTGGTGATTAATATCACCTTGGTGGCCCTATTTCAACGTTTCACTGTGTATTCAATTACCCCTTAATTCCACAGTTTTGTTCCCTGTACTGCCTACTTTTACCTGTGCTATTACAGACAGCCAGGGACTGTAAGTAAATGATTAAAGCCAGGTCCTCCCCAGCAGCTAACAGTGCCTGGGCTGTGTGCACTTCTCCCTGTCCCTGCGCTTGGCAGACGCTCCCTCACTCAGCAGAGCTGGAGAATGCAGAGCTGAAGCAGCGCAGACCAGGGAAGGGAGATCTGCCGTCTGCTCAGTGTATAAATGAAAGCAACATGTGGTAAGAGGACCCCTTTGTGCTGCAGGAGATTAACCCTTTAGGGGGAGGGCTCTGGTTACTGACACTTTTGGGGGGCTATTGTTACTGGCTAGTGGGGGCAGGCGGGATTAGTCTCAGGGTGAGGGCAGTGGCGGCAATCTTAACTGAATAGTGAGATTGCAGTTTTATGCAGACTGGTTGCTAAGGGCTGAATCTTAATAAATATGGGGTAAGTCAGTCTAATAGTAACTGATTCTGGAATATCATGTTATTAGTAACTACATATATGAAAATTGAAATTAGGGTCTAAGTGTGACAGTTATCCTTTAATACTCAGTGAATGACTGTGGATAATTGTGCTGCACATGGAAGTGTATTGGAGCAGTACTGAGACGGTGTGAATTTTGTCAAGTCACTGAAACATCTTATGAAATATTTTCAAGGAATTGTAAACTAGACAGAAGAAAAATTACCAAAACAGAGTTTGTTAGTA
The DNA here is from genome assembly GCF_014858855.1 of Bufo gargarizans. NCBI lineage: Eukaryota > Metazoa > Chordata > Amphibia > Anura > Bufonidae > Bufo > Bufo gargarizans. Next base: position 108,004,894 of record NC_058088.1, read on the forward strand.
ACAGATGACTGCAGGGCTTAGGTAGCTTTCACACTAGCGGTTTTTCTTTTCCGGTATTGAGTTCCGTCCTAAGGGTTCAATACCGGAAAATAACTGATCAGTTGTATCCCCATGAATTCTAAATGGAGAGCAATCCGTTCAGGATGTCTTCAGTTCAGTCCCTCTTACGTTTTTTGGACGGAGAAAATACCACAGCATGCTGCATTTTTCTCTCCAGCCAAAAATCCTGAACACTTGCCAGAATTTCCATTGAAATGTATTAGTGCCAGATCCGGCGTAAAAATTGCTGCATGAACGGATCTGTTCTTCCGGTCCTCACATGCGCAGACCTTTTTTAAATCTGTGAAGAAGAAAAAATATCGGATCAATTTTTCCGGATGAAACCGGAGAGATGGATCCGGTGTTTCAATGCATTTGTCAGAGGGACCCGGAGCTGTCTGACAAATGCATCCGTTTTGTGTCCGGAGTGCTGGATCGTCGACGGAACTGCCTGCCGGAATCGTCTGCCGCAAGTGTGAAAGTAGTCTTAGACACGTTGGTGACGTACTTCTCTTCTAACGATCAGGGTAATCTATCATGTTGACACTCTGCAGATAGAAAAGTGTTGCATGGTTGTGAACTCTTTATTGATCAGGAGGGTTTCATGCACCTGCAGTCAATTTATAAATTAGTCTGTGCATCGCATGTGTCTTTGAAGTTAGTTTCAAGATTGGAGTTGCTATGATAAGTTACTCTTAATTTATGAACATCGGGGCACATTCATTAAGGCTATATGCACACGACCATTCCGTTTTTTGTGGTCCGTAAACCACATATCTGCAAAAAAGCCCGTTGTAGAAATGCCTATTTTTGTCCGCAAAACGGGCAAGAATAGGACATGCTATTATTTTATTTTTTTGCAGGGCCACGGAACGGAGCAAAGGGTGCGGACAGCACACGGAGTGCTGTCCGCATCTTTTGCTGCCCCCTTGAAGTGAATGGGTCCGCACCCGAGCCGCAAAAACTGCGGCTCAGATGCCGACCCGAAATACGATCGTGTGGATGAGGCCTAAAACTGTTTGACCACCTCACATAATCAGTAGAACTGAAGTAGGAAGAGGCATGGTCACATCTGATCTGTATATGCAGCCTTTAACTTGTGGGTCAATACGATTACAGTAATACTGAATTTATATAGTTTTTGCTGGTTTGTTACAGGCCAGGTATTATATACTTAACGCCAATAAAATGTATCGGTCACCCGCCAAATTGTGCAGATTTGCCATTGCAGATTGTCCTGCTGAAGTAAAAAATAAAAATTTGGCTTAAACTTACTCTCAGTATTTGCTGCTGCTCAAGGATTTAAAGGGATTTTCCAAGACTTTGATACTCAGGATAGGTCATCAGTACCTGATTGATGGGGGTCTGATAGCCAGGACCCGTCCCCCGCTGATCAGCTGCTTTGAGAGAGTGCCGTGGCCTTCTCCATGCTTGCTAAGCACAGTTCTTTACATTGTATAACGGATGTGCATGGTATTGCAGATCAGCCCCACTCACTTCTATGAGGATGAGTGTGATACCAAGCACAGCCACTAACTAGTGTATGGCGCTGTGCTTGGTAAGCACAGAGAAAGCCGCAGCACTCGCAGGAACGCTGGTGTTTTCTTAAAACAGCTGATCACTCGGTGTCAGACCCCCACCGATTTAGATACTGATGATCTATGCAGAGGCTAGGTCACTAGTATCAAAATCTCGGAAACCTCTTTTAATGATTTTTTTTTTTTTTTCCCTATTGAAGAAGAAAATCTGCAAAAATCTGTGTTCTTTTCACAACTGAAATTTCAGAATCCACAACTGTGGTCCGTTTTTGCATGGAAACTCTCATCCACCTGTACTGTATTCCATTCCATCCTTCAGCTTAGCCCCATTCACTTGAATAATACCAGACAGCCCATGGACAAGAGCACTGCCTTTCCTGAAGAAGACAAACCAGAAAGAAACAAACATTTTTTTCTAATTCTTCTCAACTCTTTAATTAGCGGTTTAGCAATATGCTTTCATTGATGAAAACTCATCAGATGGAAAGTTACTGACTTGTCAGTAAAAGTGTTTCCTAATAATTCAGTGCTAAGGAAGGGAGTAGGAAATCTCTCCTTCCTCGGAACAGTTTCTATATCTGTGTACTTCTCTGAAGACCTACATGCGGACATTTGATTAGCGCGCCATGCTGCTGTCCTCTTCTGCTCTCACGGTCTTCCCCTCTCTGTCTATAGGAAAATCTGATTGGAAGCAATGCCATGCAGAGCTTCCAAGTAGAATGTATTCATTCCTGAGTCTGGAAAATTCATAAGTGACTTTCATCAGAGAAAATATAGCATTCTCTAGCTGTAAAGGGGTTAAACAAGGACAGCTGAATTCATTGGGTACAAGCCAGAAGCATTCTTCTATTAGAGCTTGAGGATTTCGGTTTTCTTCTTGTTTGTTATGATATTGCTTTTGACGCATTGCATAACATGATTCCAGACTGTATATCTGTCTGCCGTGCTCCGTAAGAAGGGGCGGTAGCACGGCCATAATGTTCTTGAGCGAATGCCAGCTGCTAATCCGTGTGTTTCAGTTTAAAGACATTCATTTCCCAAGCTGAGCATAAACAATGGACGCCCAAGGTCTGGCCCCCAACTGAGCAATACCACCGAGCTTCCAGAAATATGGACGCACTGTGTTAGTTGCAATGTGAATGTCTTTTAACTCTTATGAGCACTTGCGTAATATATGGCTTCAGTTACATTTGGTACACAGTATTAGGAGGAAAGATTATAAATAATGTGAACCGCACAAAAAGTAGTCTGTGCTACCATGGAATGTGACAATCGGGGGTAATCCGGTTTAACAGGCACGGTAGCTTCAAAGACCAGTTACTACAGCAAATATATTAACTCTAGGGGTACTGTACATTTTCCTGCATCTGCAAGAATGTACTATTACATTTAGTGATTTCAAGAATTCAAAGTAGTGTCCCCGCACCTTAGGTCAGAATGATACCAGCCTGCACACCTTGCAGTTTGGCGTTTCGAATGTCATGATCGTGCGGCGGCATGAAATGTACCAAAATGCCACTTACTAATTCTGGTGCGACTTTGGCTAGTTTCACCCTGCCGTTTTGAGATCCCTGCCAGAACAGCCTGCTGGATCTCTCTGCATCCAGGTGTTGCTATGAGGTACCGCATCTTGTTTTCGTCTGCCCGATTCTCGGCATGTTTGCCTGGTTGCGGACGGATCTCTGCCGGTCCCCATTATAGTATGGAGCAGTGCCAGATCCAGACATCTCCGGCAGACTGCTCCCTGCCGGGACAGCCTACTAGAGTTGTCTGAACACTAGTGTGACACTAGCCTTAGCTAGTTTGTGTGACAGAACCTGAAAGCTAGGAGCTGGGGTAGGTTTCAGACATTACTGCTTACACCAGAAAACTTGTGTAAGTAATGGTAAATGTGTTATGGCACTTAGGCCAAGCACCATCTACTTTTTAGAAAAATGGCATATCCCCTCTAGGTTTTTTTTTTTTGTCAAATGTAGAACCATTTGTACTTTTGTTTTGCCACGCTTCTATTGCAAATGCATCGATGTGCACGTTTATGGTATAGAGTTGGAGGAGTTAATATTTCTTACACTATTTACAGCCACATAAATTTCCATTTTTTTGCCAATAAAGTGATTGTCAGCGTGTGATGACAAAGTAGGCATCTCACTGGATTTTTGGTTGGTGATCCTATTGGAAAAAAAAAAAACAATTGGCATCTACAGATGACAGGCTGAAGATTAGAGACTTGAATTCAGTTTTATTGGTGTTTCCGATTCTTTATGCCAGTATTGAGAGGTTTCATTTTGGAAATAAAGTAGTGAGATGGATTTCCACCAAGTTAGCTGTGTGCATACTCCAGTGAATTATAATTACCAGCTCACAATGGGTAAAAGGAAAAGAATTGCTTACCTCGCCAATCCCCTGCCACCCTAGTACCAGTGCTGACTGGGTGCCCTTCTGCTCTCTGGTTCCTGGTCCATCCTGACACAGTATCTGCGACTCTGCCAATGACTGGAGACGCAGGTAACCCGTCCTAGCGGACTCGGGCACCATCAGAACAGGAGCAGCGAGGAACGGTCAGTATGTGTTTTTTTTTTTTTTTTTTTTTTTTTTTGTACACCATTGTGAGCTAGTTTTAAAGTACTTTTGTTTGCCGGACAGTTTCTTTTACTCTTAGACAAGTTCAGTAAGTAGTCATGTAGCAGGTAGGGTTAAAGGATTGCCGTGCTAAGAAAGGGATGAAATAAGAAGAAAAATAAAATGTCACACCTAGCAATGCCAGGATGTCTCCCATGACTGAGCAATTTTCTTATGTTTCGATAGATGACTATATTTGTCTTGAAAATACCTGACATAGTTTATGAATATCTGATTCAGGGCTGGGGGGGGGGGGGGGGGGGCTGCACGACAATAAATGTGATAGTCGTACATGTTTTATCTTGTTTGGTTGCATTTTTAGACTAAGCGTCGGTATTTGGATCCTCTGTGCAGAAGTTGCTACTAGACAGGAATGCATTGTTAGTTTCTATGGTGGATAATTAATGAAACTTTTCCTCTAAGGTGAACTGGTGTCCGCATTCACATGTGCAGCGTGCACAGTATACTAGTGTCGTTCCTGGAAGTTGCAATACATGTTTTAGTGTCCAAGAGGGTCCTATCCACTGTGTTACTTCTAGAACCTGGTAGTATGCCAAAATTAGGAGGACTGGTGGGTGGAGAACACTCCAGGTCTCGCCTATTTCTGAATAAAACCCTTTATGGCGCCAGTAGTGGTTGAATGATAGTGGTGGTTTTAGTTAGTTGAGTGTGTAGTATGTTTTTGCATCAGCGTTATAATTGAAAACAGGGGAGTGAAGGTAGAGGGATGTGTGTAGCGATATTAATGTGTAGGATAAGTGTATGGATATACACACACATATGTTAAAAGTCTGCAAAGAAGATCAATTGATTGTGTACACATATATAAAAATTCTGCTGATAGGATAAAAAAGGTTAAAAAATTGTACACGTAGGTGGGATCACTGCATACCGTCTCGAGTGCCTGAGAGGCCGTGTTCTGCAGTATCGTACACCGTGTAGTATGGTACAGTTTAGGCGAATCAAATGGGTAAAAACAATGATTGTTTAAAAGGATGCCAATACATATATTAATGTGGTATCGTAGGTAAATTACTCACTTCACGAGGGGGGCGGTTTACCAGGATAAGCATAATACACCTGTAAACCGAGTACCCCCCCAGCCTGGATCGCTTCTAGAGTTTTAACGGATGAAGGAAGCCAATCACATGGATGCTTCTCTTCAAAGGTCTTTATTGCATGTACATAATATCCGGCTCAACGCGTTTCGAGACAGGCGCGTCCCTTCATCAGGAGCATTGCTACCATTAATATATGTATTGGTATCCTTTTAAACAATCATTGTTTTTACCTATTTGATTCGCCTAAACTGTACCATACTACACGGTGTACGATACTGCAGAACACGGCCTCTCAGGCACTCGAGACGGTATGCAGTGATCCCACCTACGTGTACAATTTTTTATCCTTTTTTATCCTATCGGCAGAATTTTTATATATGTGTACACAATCAATTGATCTTCTTTGCAGACTTTTAACATGTGTGTGTATATCCATACACTTTTATCCTACACATTAATATCTCTACACACATCCCTCTACCTTCACTCCCCTGTTTTCAATTATAACGCTGATGCAAAAACACTACACACTCATTTTGGCAAACTACCATATTCTATACAGGCAGACACTCTGGTCAACCTGACGAAACCCTGAGCAGCCTCTAGTACCTAGCACCTAACCCTCTTTTCTACCCCACTCCTATAAACCCGAGGCGCCTCAAGTCCTTCAGATCCAGTGGAATCCCCTCCAATAGATCTGTCTGACCCTCATACTTTCTTTCTCTCTTACTTTTAGAACCAACAGCCATGGCTGCAAACAGGCCCTGTACATGGGTCCAGAGCTTCCCCCAATTATTGCTCAGCAAGATTTATTTCAAGCCGGCATGTCAGGGGGCTCGCTCCCTGTCACAGCTCAGGGGGTGTACCTTTTCTCGGGAGCATGGCCTATGTTCATAGAGCGTGTCCTTTCTGCTGATGCTCTCTCCCTAGTTTCTGACAATAGTTATGGCTGGTGGCATGGGAAGGATGGAACGGAGCATGGACAACCTGCACATCCAGTTTAGTAGGAGGATGTTTGTATTACAATACAGATAGAAAATCAGGGGGTACCATTATAATAAAGAGAATATTTGAAATAGAGCATTTTTATAACCCAGTAGATTACAAGAGTAAGTAGTTTGTTATTCTGAGTAATATTAAAAGAACAACTCTTTATATAGCTGTTGACCGACAGCTATTTCCCCCAGCCCTCCCATACACACACTCTCCGTCCAGGAGAAAGCCGTGGACTGACACCTCTGACAGTGGCCCATCTATAGGAGAACAAAAGGATTGGGCATCCTTGTATTTCCTAATATGATCTGTCAAGAGAAAGTCGGGAGCCCCTGTACACATTAGATTATCACCTGGCCCCACCAGTAAATAAATGGTAGGGTTCAACTGATAATATCCCATAGGCTTTGTACACATACCAGTATTACACAAAGATATGAATTCAGAACATTCTGGATTCACGAACGAATGCTAGAAAAAGTGTGCAACCTAACGTATACAGGCAGCCCTATAAGACAGGGAAACCAGGCGGCAAATATGAATTATTTGCAGTTCATGGTCTATGGGTAATGGCTGACATTAGTGGTCGCCTCCTTTTTAAAAACGTAACATCTCTTAGACTGAGAAAATATGGAGATGGCAAAATGGAATATTAAATATTTAGCGTAAATTAGCAGCTCAGGGAGTTTTATTTCCAGGTCATTCTTCATTGGGGGGAATTTAACAAAATTTTCTAATCCTAAAATTGGAAAGTTTAGGACCAAACTGTGGCTCCTGGTAGTCTCACTTTTGTTTTAAATTTGACCTTGAGTTTTTTGTTTTTTTTTGTTATGCTGTGTTTAAAAGGATTTTTAGAGCAGTGCCCTATGTTATTCAGAAGAAAAGAAATGGCAAATACGTGTTATCCCTTTCATTCATTTCCCAGCCTCACATTAGACATGGTCTGGTTAAGATGTGCTGTGCTATTGAAATTTTGCTTCAATTTCTTGTGTGGAGAAGTGTGATAATAGGAACCGGAAATCTGTGGATTCGTGTAGGTTTCCAGTCTAAGGATCATGTATCAGAACAGCGTGTACCGGCACAGGTACGGCAGAGAACAAAGCTCTCCTAGAAATGAAACCCCTTTCTAATGGAACCAATAACGTACAGCAGCATAATTGAATTGAACTGGTGAGCCAGTACACACTGATAATGTGAGGCCCCATCACACACCATCGGTGGTTTCAGAGCTTGTTCCCTTGCTGTGCCTTTGGCATGTCTGGTTTTCCCTATCTTAATTTCTTTTGCATTTATAATGTCAGATTAGAATGTTTAGATGTTTTATATTCCACTGTGATATCTGAAGAATTATTTCCGTGGTTAATAAAAAATGATCTTAAATATTCTATTTCAAGTAACCCAAAGCTTTCATTGAGAAATTAGACTTTCTTGAATAAATATAAGTTGGGCACACATTTTGATCCTTGTCCCCAAGCATTCAAAGTATATTTTGAGCACACTAATAAATGGCCAGGTTGGATGAGAGCCAACCGCTTGGTCCAAGTATCTGGATCCTGCTGACACTACAGTGGCCATCCATCTGTAGCAATCTTCCAACCAATTGGCCACATTCTTGTGAAACCAGTGTGAGATTATTGCCAACTGTGAAGTTCTCAGAGAACGCTTGTATTGCAGAACTTGGTCAGCTCCCTGGAGCATATGTCCAGACTATGTGCACATTAGTGTATCTGACGTGTTAATCTCCTCCACCGTGCTATTTTCCTAGGAATACTTGTGTTTAAAGGAGTTTCCAGGCTTTAAAAAATGTCAAGTAAGCTGACTGTGGTTAAAATAACAAATTATAATGCATTAACCTTTCATATGCCTAGCACTACATTGAAATGAATATGTCTTTGCAACTTGTGACCTCAGGAGCCAATTGCTGGCTGAAGCCATGTCACCAGTAAGATTACAAGTAATGATCGTTTGCATTGGTCATGGGTCCCAACAGAAACCACTGACCTGATTTGTTATTTTACCATATATCCAACTTTCCTGGACATCGCTTGAAGGATGTGATCATAGGCAACAGATTTGTAGCAGAAAGTTCTGAAGCTTACTATATCTGCCACATGTAAAATGTACCCAAAGACATATCCATGTTCTAATTGATTAAAGGGAGTCTGTCACCTCCATATGGCCATATACAGTGCTTACATGGCTCTGTAGCACACCTGTACAGGATTGTAACGGTACCTTTGTTCTTTTCTTTAGACTTGCACCAGCAGGAAAAAAGAAGTTTGATTCATATGCAAATGAGCACTCGCAAGTGCCCAGGGGCAGCGTTCAGTGTGTAGGTGCCCAGGCTGCTCTGCCTTCTTTTTACTTTACTCCTCCCCAGCCTCTGCCTTTGCCCGCCCTCCAAGTCTCTTGCCTCATCGATAGGTCAGAACTTGGAGGGCGGGCAAAGGAAGAGACTTTATATACATATTTGTTTTTTGTTAAGTTGCCTAATAATTATGCACAGTAATAGTCACCTGCACACACAGATATCCCCCTAAAATAGCTAAAACTAAAAGCAAACTAAAAACTACATCCAAAAATATTCAGCTTTGATATTAATGAGTTTTTGGGGTTCATTGAGAACATGGTGGTTGTTCAATAATAAAATTAATCCTCAAAAATACAACTTGCCTAATAATTCTGCACTCCCTGTATGGTTGTGCACTGATGGTCCCCATCCAACCTGACATAGCTTGAGAGGATCTGCAGAGAAGAATGGCATGAAAATTGCCACCAGAGGTGGATATGACATACGGTAAATGTCTTAGGCTGAGATCACACCTGAGCGTTTTACAGCGTGTTCCTACGCGCTGTAAAACGCTCAACAAGGAGAAACCAATAATTCCCTATGGGAATGGTTCTCACCTGGGCGTTTTACAGTGCGTACGATCGCGCTGTAAAATGCCCGACGCCCCAAGAAGTACATGAGCTTCTTTGGGGCGTCTTGTCGCGCGTTCCCGTACATAGACTTTCGGGAACGCGCGACAATGGGCGTTTGCTTGTCTCTGTATGCGTGATTGCAAACACCGGTACAATTGCACATACAGAGCGCACATACAGAGCGCTCCTTTCAGAACGCTCAGGTGTGAACCCAGCGTTAGATTTATCTATTTCAGTAATTTTTTTCCAGTAGTTGGATATTTTTTTTAGAGAAAAGAACCAAAACACAAAACGCCTGATCATTAAAGTAAGTTTATATTGCATGAATGTTTTTGCATTAAAGGTGCATGAGTCATTAGAAAACAACTCTATTCAGTCAGGCTCTCCTTGGATCTTTTTTCCTTGATACCGCCCTAAAATTAACAGATGGAGAAAATCCATTCATTAGTGCTGAAAGTACAGGCCTCATGAATACCATGAGAAAGTCAATATACTGACGTTAACCTCAAACTACCATAATTATCCAAGTGTGTAACTGATGGTTGACTTGTCCATTATGAGAAATGAGTGAATATGGGCTTTATCAGTTTAGTGGAGGTTGGAGCATGAAATTGCATAAACAGCGTTTAAGAATAGAAAGAAAAAAAAAACCAGCTAGCAAAGAAGTTGTCTCTAAGTATAACTTGCCCTGCGTTCTTGCTAGTGTAAGATAGGGCATTTGTGGCTATTTACTGTAGTGTCTTTGATATTGTATAGGCCACAGAATCTTTGATAGTAAAGTGTGCTGGTTACTTAAAGGAATACTAAACACAGGAAGTGCAGACAGCCATAATCTCTTATCCTCCTCCCTGTCTTGTACGGCAGTAAGCCAGAACTTCTTCCTGCTCCAGCCATTTGTTCTATAGCCACCACAGGAAAGTGGGGATCATGGTGGTCTGCAGTAGGATTAAAAGATTAAGCCCCCCCTTTCCCAAATCGGTCTCTAGCTAAGGATGGAGCAGATTGGCGGGCTATTAACCCCTGTGTTCTCTGCAGACGTTCTACAACACAGGATTGGTTTATCTTTTGAAGAAGCACTCCCACAAAAAAATTTATTCTCTGACCTGTTCGAAAGGCGCATGATGTAATCCTGTAGTGAAGGAAATCTTCTTACCAGTAACTCTATTTGTGAGTTATAAACTCCCTTCTAATCCTCAGCTGTGTCATGTGACCAACAGTCACTGGTAAGAAAATGACCTTTACATTTTAGGCTACTTTCACAGTCTCCTTGTTGTGGTGGTGCACGCGGTGTTGAACGCCAGTCCGTAGCGTCCCTCCAAACAGGCAGCCAAAAATAGTAAAACCGCAGCACTCTCTTGTCTCATTAATTCCTTTATTCCATCAAATCCATGATCCATTGATTTTGTGCGGATCAGTCATGGACGAATCCGTTCTGATAATACAACAGTTTGTATTATCTTTTAACATAGCCAAGATGGATCCGTCTTGAGCACCGTTGAAAGTCAATGGAGGACGGATACGTTTTCTATTGCACCAGATTGTGTAATAGAAAACGGAGCTGTCCCCATTGACTTACATTGTGTGTCAGAACGGATCAGTTTGGCTCCGTTTTGTCAGACGGACAACAAAACGCTGCAAGCCGCGTTTTCGTGTCCGCCTCCAAAGTGGAATGGAGATGGAACTGATGCATTCTGAGCGGATCCTGTTCCATTCAGAATGCATTGGGGCAAAACTGATCAGTTTTGCACTGCTTGTGAGAGCCCATGACTGATCTCAAAAATGGAAAGCCAAAACGCAAATGTGAAAGTAGACTTAGTTTGATTTAATGTATTCTTCCTGAAAGAAAAATATTAGAATTTTTTTTTATGTTCTTTTTTTCATTATACTGTATAACTTTGAAGCTGGTTGTTTCCGACATATAATACATTTTCAAGAGTGTACAGTACACCAAAATCCATTATTGTAGGCTGGTTAGTGTCAAGCTCAACATGTTTTATATTGGGAATTACTGGTGTCTATGTATTGTAGGAAGGCGCAAGGGACCGTCGTTGACGGAAGGTATGTGTCATAGGTTCCTGGCCTCGGTGGAGTAAGAGACAGTTTTCATGTGTCCGCAGCAGTTGCTATTTGACACCTTGCTATTTAGTATAGCTGTAATAGCTGATCTAAGACTGCTCTTACTGGGAGTAATCAAAGTGCTGGGTGGGTGACTACTCCCCATGTTCCAGGCCGGGTTTTGACTGGCCTATATAAAAAACAGCTAGCAGTGTCAGCTGGTGGTAATTACCTCTCTGACAGAGGCGCTCTGGCAATCGGTGGATTGGGATCCGAGCCGTGTGCTAGGCTGGAGGCCTGAGTTTGGAGATCTGCTCTGTCCTGAGCAATGCTGATCGGGCGTGAACTGACACCTAGGATAACAGGTGACTCTTTTGCTGTATGAACTGTCTAGGTGTGAACGAACACCAAAACTGCAAATGGACTGTCGTACTGTTTTGTTGCCATAAGGCCTCATACACACGGCCGTATTTTGTTTCCGTGTCCATTCTGTTTTGTTTTTATTATTTTTTTTTGCGGATAGGATGTGGACCCATTCATTTCAATGGGTCCGCTAAAAACGCGGAAAGCACAGCGTGTGCTGTCCGCATCAGTATGTCTGTTCCGTTGCGCCGCAAAAAAAAATAGTGCATGTCCTATTTTTTTTCTAGTTTGCGGACAAGGATAGGAATTATTGCAATGGATCCGCAAAAAAAAACGGATGCCATATGGAACGTCATCCGTTTTTTTTTTTTTTTTTTTTGCGGACCGCAAAACACATGTAACTACATGCACATGATCGTAAGTGTGAATAAAACACTGAAGTTCTTGAGTTAAAAACTGGTCTCTGCCTCTATACTGCGTCCGCTTGTTCTGTCCACCAGAGAGAATCCCCACAGTATTAACCTGATACAAGGTCATTTTTGGGTCCCTTTCTCTTTTTTTCCCTAGACTATGTCCCAGTACTACAAAGCCAGAAATGTCCATTCATGTACGGAAGATAGTCTTTAGTTTAGCGTTAGTATTAAACAGGCTACACACATGCTATTGATTAGCATCCTACAGTATGTCCTGGGCACTGGTGCCAAGTTATGAATCAAGAAGACCATTCTCTTCCCATTTAGTGTAGACCCTGTTCCTTACGGTTTACTTATCATGCTTTTCCACATACACAGATGTTTGCAATACCATACATCTGGACCAACCGGTAGCCAAATAGACTAGTGTCTGATTACAATTTATTAGAAATCTGGTACAATGAGAACGTAGGAAATTCTAGGGGAACAAACTCGCATATGACATCTATAACTGTCTTGACAGCTCCATCAATGAAGCCAAAATGTGATTCATACTTTTTCCTTTTGATGTAATGAGAATGAATAACTTGGGTTCATTAGGCTTCATGGAGACATGTGTTAAAATTCCATACAAGTTGGAGTTGGATGGAGGTGTGGTACAGCAGCCAATGAAATCTATAAGTCTTCCTTTGTCATCTCTAATTTCAACGTTTTTTTTTTTTTTCTTTCTTTACAAATTCAAGATATTTTCTACCAGATGTTACTGAGTTGTTCTCTATTAGAAGTCTTGCACTGCTTCTAGGAAATACGGTGCCATCATATAGTGGCACATGGACTGTCTGTGGCTTTGTGATATGGAACCATAGAGTCTCTGTGGCCTGCCTTACAAGGTCCATGGACATTTGTCCATGTCCACCAGCCACACAATAAAATATTTGGTGTTGGTGTTTTTTGTTTTAGTCTTTTTAGACCATGTAAGGGAAAACTTCTGATGGAGTTAGCTTAAAGGGGTTTTCCAGGCTCCTGATATTGATGTCTTCTCACCTACGATATATCAGGATAGGTTCAGTATCCAATAGGTAAGGGTCAAACACCCTGCACCCCCTTTGATCAGCTGTGTCTGCATGGAACAGCTGATCAAAGCATGACTATCAGGAGCCTAGAAAACATTTTTTTAAAACTGATTTACCGTTTTGAGACACTGCGATGTAATAACGTAATTAACCTTGTAGTACTAACTTAGGGTACTTTCACACTTGCATTAGAGGATTCCGGCAGGCAGTTCCGTTGCAAACAGATTGCATTTGTTTCTGGATCTGGATGCGGATCCGGCTGACAAATGCATGGAAATACCGGATGCGTCTCTCCGGTGTCATCCGGAAAAACAGATTTTTTTTTTTTTACATTTTTTAAGGTCTACGTATGCGCAGACCAGGAAACCGGGTCCGTTTTTCTGGAACACTTGGTACGAGATCCGGCAATAATACATTTCAATGGAAATTAATGCCAGATCCAGCATTCCAGCAAGTGTACCGGAATTTTGCTGGGGTATTTTCACTGGCCAAATACCGTAAGAGGGACTGAATTGAAGATATACTGAATGCTTTCCATTCAGAATACATTAGGTTAAAACTGAAGCGTTTTTTTCCAGTATTGAGCCCCTGTGACGGACCTCAATACTGGAAATCATTAACGCTAGTGTGAAAGTACCCTTAAGCCATCAAAATCTCTGTCCTTTCAGAGCCATGGTATGACCTTTTTCTAGACTGGCATTTGCAATGGACGACTCCCCCTAGGGCCCTCTATATAACACGTCCCAGGTTATAGGAAATGCAGAGTGGTGTAATGGTGCGGCCCAAACGTCTTTTATGTGTGTCACGGTGCTCCTATCTGGATATCGCTGGACCCCAGGCTTTGGCTCCGAAGCAATAAATAAAGGGAATAGTTGAGAGATTAAAGAAGAACTTGAGTCCAGACCTTGAGATGAAATTCAGTGGCAGCTTTATTTGAGTAAACGTTTTTCCAAAACAGATTTCAGGCTTTATCTTGGTTCCAGCAGGCTTTAGGATAAAAATAGCAGGCAAACTCAACTCTGCTATATCTGACTCTGCTGTCCTGACAAGCTTAATTAGTGTCTTTGCTTTCTTTGTGATGCCGTGCTTCACTCTTTGGTCGGGCTTATGTTCAGCCAAGGGACATGGTAGAATCCGGTGAGCTCCAACATGGAGTCCCTACCAGCACACGCACTACCATTAGCACTAGAACCAGTTCTAACTGGTCCCCACCCTTCCTCCAGGAAATAGGACTCGCCCACTTCTCTCCAGAGGGGGTTAGAATGGAATGGTTAGCTCCATTCTACATAATTACAGCTCTGCCGGGTTTGCTGCCACCTGCTGGTGAACCAGGCATATTGCATGTTATAAACTGTTGCAAACAGATTAGGAATGCACAGTGTGGAGGACCTGGACAAAAATACTTTAAGATGACATTTTGTTGGACCAATAAAGACATTAGCAGGGTGCAGAAGTAGTAACACCGCTCTGGGGTGTTACACATTCAGATTTCCAGCACTGCTTTGGTTTCCATGAACTTCAAGCTCTTTATAAACTACTGTAAATGTGTTTTACAACTGCCTCATCAAATTTATTTGTCCCACATTGCCAGGAGGACTTTGGTGCATTATGATAGTAGTTTTTCTTTTTGTGAAAATGGGACAGAATTTATTGTATGTGATAGATTTGCGGAAGAGGTATATGACATATGTGAGTTTAGTGCAAGTCATTTAGCTTGATATGTATCTACTACAAATTATTGTAGTCTTCAGGAACCTGTTGGGCCACTTCAGGAGCGTGTTTTCTTTTTTTATCTTTAAGGAGCCGGCATTAGGCGGTTTTCAGACGAGCATGTGCAGTCCGTGAAACATGGTCTGTGTGACAGCCTGTCGGCACAGGAAATGTGTCTATCGTCCTGTACTCCATGATGCAGTGAGTATGGACAGTAGACCCACGGTGGGGCTGGAACTCGCAGCATTATAAATGATTATGATGCAGTGGGTTCTGATCGGCCGAGCCACAGTCAGTCCGGGAAATGCAGACTTTACTGTGAGAATGTTTCATGGACTGCATATGCTTGTCTAAAACTGGCCTTAAGGAGTTGTCCTGCCATTTGTATTGATGACCTATCGTCCGGATCGGTCATCAGTATATGATTGGTGGAGGTCCGACACCCCGCTGATCAGCTGTTTGAAGAGGAGACGGCGGTGATCCATGCAGGTGCTGCTTCCTGTTCATTACACTGCCCGTCGTCTCAGAAGTTACGGCGGTGCAGTGTAATAAGTACTCTCTCCATTCCATGAATAGAGCAAGCATTTGTAATTACACTATGCCATCACTCACAGGAGACCACGCTTAGTGTAATGAAGAGGAAGCAGTGCTCGCATGGAGTTCTACCTTCTCTTCAAACTGATGATCGGTACGGGTCCTGGGTGTCTGACCCCCACTGATCTGATATTGATAACCTATTCTGACAATAGATCATCAATATAAATGGCAGGACATCCCCTTTAAGAACCAAAACCAAAAAGCATGGTGCCAGCACAATATCTAGGAGCATAGCTTACAGAGTATTGGCTTCCTGGATCATGGTATTTGTCCTGCCCTGCTACTTAAATCACTTTTACTCTGATATATTGACTATTTTCTATAAATGACTCCTTTTATGCTACCTTTTTATACTCTTACATGCAGTGCAAGAGTATTAAAGCTATTTCCAGTCCACAATAATATGTATTTGCTGTTGATTACAATAGTGTCAACATATTCCACAGCACTGTACAGAGGTTGTCATAATTTATAATCAGTCTCTGTCCCCAATGGGCCTCTCAATCTAAATTCCCTATTTCAAACACAGGAGGAACATATTCATAGGATACCAATTAACATCAAGAGAAGAAGGCAAAGTTGCTCTTGGTATTTATAAAGGTACTAGCGGAAGCATCCGGCTTCGCACGGGTAGATTTTATCTATTTAATTTAATGTTTCTGTGTGTCGTTAAGATATTGACAGTATTTCCCCCCCCCCCCCCCCATAACTGTGAACTCCACAGTTCCCACAGTCCGCCACTTTAAAATGGGACCTCCATAGCAGCCCATCCCCTTAACTTTGACCTTCACACCAGCCTGCTATTTAACAGGGAGTTTCACAGCACCCTACTCCCTTAACAGTGACCTGCTGAACGGGTGCGGACCCATTCATTCTCTATGGGAACTAAATGGATGTGGACAGCACACAGTGTGCTGTCCGCATCCGCGTTTGCGGAGCGCGGCCCCGATCTTCGCATCCGTGGCTCCGCAAAAGATAGAACATGTCCTATTCTTGTTCCCAGCTGCGGACAAGAATAGGCATTTCTATAGGGCGGGTCCGCAACACACCACGGACGTGTGAATAGAGCCTAACAGTGACCTCACAGTACCCTGCTGCCCTTTAATGCTAGGGCTACACGATGACATGTGTTGCGCGACATTTTGTCTCAACAACTTTTATAATGATAGGCTATGGTGTCGCACAGCAACACGACATTCGCAAAAAATCCATCCAAGATGGATGCATGTAGCAGCGTAGTTGTGCCCCATGTGTCCTGCGACTTACTGTCATCCTGTAACCCTAGCCTAAAGCTGACCTACAGCAGTGAAGAAAAATGACTGGGTTGTTATGGAAACCTGGAGTAAAACTGTGTGTATGGCAGTTGGGATTTGAAGAGAAAGACTTGGCTAATGCGGGTTATTTTTTGGGAATATCTCAGGAACGGTACATCCTAGAGAGCTGAGACCCCGTCTAAAACCTTCCCGGACACCTGGTGCACCTGTGTGCCAAATTTGGTGAAGATCGGTTCAGTTGTTTGGTCGCGCATAAAGGACAGACGGACAGACAAACAATTTTTTATATATATATATATATATATATATATATTATATAATATTTTAACTTCTTTTTTTTTTTTTTTTTTTTTTACTCGGCCTACCTTTTTTTTTTTTACCTGTGCTTTACTCGGCCTACCATGTCTTTTGTCAGAAATATATATTTTTCATACAAAAAATATGTAAGCATGTAATGTGATGTTCCTACACGTTTTATTAGGCTAAATGGAACATTTAGTTTCTTTAAAGGCTATAAATGGCTTTGCACTGAACTTCTTAATGTTAATTTGTAAGGTCTGCACTGTCTGACAATATGCCCTACAGAAAACACGGCCCATACACCTACATTGACAGAAAATAAAAAAGTTATGACCAGAAAACAGCCACTCAGCATCTTATTTCATCTTCCCCTTTGGCTAAAAATAATCCTCAAAAATACTTAGAGGAGTATTTTTATCCCGGAGAAAATGTAGTGCGACCTTTGGTGTTGACTGTGACAAAGATCTGAAAGCACCCTGCTTCAGGATGTGTTTACTCTCTTCCCCCTCCCTTCTCTCAGTGTTGGATGAGCTTGTACATGATAGATCACAGAATGGAGGGAGGAAATCACAAAGATTGGGGAAGAAAAGAGTAGTGGTTAACAAAGAGTGTGTGGTCAGGTAAGTCACATGAGCTGTATATAGGCAGTGTATAGCGAGAAGAGAAGAATCGCACTCCCTGGCATTAAAAAGATATCAGAAGAAAGAAGGCATTCTAGACTCAATGAAGATGCACTGATACATGAAAGCTGGTGAAGGCAGCAGCATCCTGCATGCACAGATCTCACTCTCATATATTACTGCAAGGGACATGCCCAGTCTGAAACTAGAAGCAGGTTGTAAACTGAATATGAGTCTGAAAATGAATGAAGGAAAGAATAAAGATTGCATTCTGAAACTTAGAGTAACTTTTTTGGCCTGTTCTATATTTCAAGATGTTGTTTCAACTTTAAAGGGAACCTGTCACCATTACACCCCCCATCCAACTGTTTGCACATAGCTGTACCTGATTACAACACTGTTTTTCTTTTTTTCTTTTTTTTTATCTGAGGCTCTGTTCCTGAGTTAAGATAACTTTTTCTTAATATGCAAATAAGGCCTCTGGTGTAATGATGGCATCACCGGAGCTCCACTCCTTTCTGTGGCCAGCCCTCACTGGCTGCTTTGATTGACATAGCCAGGCAGTGGCAAAGCAGACAGGGATGGACTGGCCACAGAAATGAGCGGAGCCTGGGTGCAACAAGATCAATGGTGCACCAACGGCCTAATTTGCGTATTAGGAAATAGTGTCATAACTTGGGATCAGAGCCTCAAATCAACAAAAGAAAACCGCATTTTATTCAGCCGAACCACGGCTATGTGTCTATACAAACCGCTGGAGGGGAAGGTCGTGGTGACAGATTCCCGTTAAAAGAATACCGAATGGATCTGCGAAACAAATATGAAGGCATCTCGTACAACAGGCTGCAAATGTGGCAAAAAAAAAAAAATCTACTACTTTTTATTGCATTGATGAAGCTAATGTAATATAAAGGTGGGGCTCTGCCTAACTCGGGAGCACCCCCTGGGCAAAAACTCTGTTCCTATTATGCGGAAGGGCTTGTATTCTTGGAAAGAGATCTTGCTGTGTTTTTCATAATAATAATTCTATGTCTGTATAATTATTCTGTATTTATTTAGATTGATATACAGTGTTTTCCGGCCTTTAGGGGCCTCTGAACCTTAAGTCTGTTTCCAGTTGCCTGTGGATGTTTTTTTTTCCCCTTGAAAGAAATTCTGATATCCTGCGCATTTAACCTGTGGGTTCTATCTGTTCAGGCGCATTGCTCAGCTAAAAAGAATTTCAGCCTGTGATCTACTGAGCCAGCCATAGGATTTATTTCACGTCAGACATACAGATTTTCAGGACTTAGTATAAAACCCATTCACTGTTGAAAGAATGGCACAGCTGATGTAAATGGGGCTGGCAAGCTTCCTGATACAGCGGAACAGCATTATTACATTTTGGAAATGATGTCTTCTGTAAGAGTTACTTACAAGTGTGTTTGTGTATAATGTATGTATATACTGCAGACAAATGTATCTAAATATACAGAATGTGAAAATAAATTATATATATATATATATATATATATATATATATATTATATAAATAAATAAAAAAGCAATGGCAGCACCGTCCTCAATGCAGGCTGGTGGGTGCAGCAGGCCCAATATGGATCACTCCAAAAATGGAAAAATGGGCAGCACTCCAAAGAGTAAAATATAGAAAAACTTTATTTACCCCAGTGGGAAATGCGCAACGTTTCGGCTCCGAATCAGAACCTTTCTCAAGCTTGAGAGGTTCTGATTCGGAGCCGAAACGTTGCGCATTTCCCACTGGGGTAAATAAAGTTTTTCTATATTTTACTCTTTGGAGTGCTGCCCATTTTTCCATTTTTATATATATATATATATATATATATATATATATATATATATATATATATATGTATATATTAAAGATACAGAGATATCTTCGACACTGCATTACTTTCAAGTACTTTTTAAGAAGTGTAGATCTGAGTTTAGTGTTAAAGGTTGGTGGATGCTTCTGATAGAAAAAAAAGGCAGAATATGCCAAAGTTCATCCATTTTCCAAGCAAGGCTTTATTCATTGTACATTTCTGAATTTTCTTTTAAAGGGGTTATCTGACACTAACAAATGCCCCCCATATGCCCGGGCCCCTCACACTGAATATACTTACCTGGCTCCCTGCGCCGCTCCTGGTCACCCATGATGCTAGGGATGCTTGTCCTGGGGAGCCAGGTAAGTAGATTCAGTGTGAGGGGCCCGGGCGTATGGGGGGCATTTGTTAGTCTTCGATAACCCCTTTAAAGTTTCACTTGGCTTAGGGTACTTTCACACTTGCGTTAAAGTTTTCCGGTATTGAGTTCCGTCCTAGGGGCTCAATACCAGAAAAGAACTGATCAGTTTTATCCTAATGCATTCTGAATGGGGAGCAATCCGTTCAGCATGCAGCAGGATGTCTTCAGTTCAGTCACTCTTACAGTATTTGGCAGGTGAAAATACTACAGCATGCTGCGATATTTTCTCTGTCCAATATTCCGGAACACTTGCCAGAAAGCATTGAAATGCATTAATGCCGGATCCGGCACCTAGTGTGCTGGAAAAACTGATTCGGTTTTCCGGTCTGTGCAGACCTTTAAAAATGTGAAAAATAAATAAATACCAGATCCGTTTTTTCCAGAGAGACGGATCCAGTATTGCAATGCATTTGTGAGACGGATCCGCAAATGCTATCCGTTTGCATATGGATTTCTGGATCCGGCAGGCAGTTCCGGCGACTGAATTGCCTGCCGGAATCCAACAACGCAAGTGTGAAAGTTTCACATGACCGTGCCCAGTCTGGTAATCATGTTCCGTGTGTGAGCGTGATCCTCTGTTCTGGTTTAGACATTGCCAGTCTTAAGAGAGCGCATTGGCATTATACGGATTTATAATGCTATGTGCCTCTGCATGACCTTACTGCTGCAGGATCATAGTGACAGCTTTATTTCACTATGATCCTGCAGAAGGAAGGCCATGCAGAGGAACACAGCATTATAAATCCGTATAATGCCAGTGTGCTCCTGGAAGACGAGCTGTGTCCAGAATGGAGGATCACGCTCACACGTGGAGCTTGGTTTTCAGACTGCACATGCTAGTCTGAAAAAGCCATTAGGGAGAGTTCACATCACTGTTATTTTTATGTTCTTCTGACCCATCAGAAGAACAGAAAAATAAAGAAAAAAAAAAAACATGCTGTGCATCAGTTATGCACATTTTAAATTCGTTTGAGCCATTTCCGTCTAAGATCAATTATTTTTTTTTTTTAACGGAGCAAAAGCCCCCACAGTGAAAATATTGGTTGCCATGACAGCCTGCAGCATGGGGAAAGTATCAAGATCTGTTATGGCTAACTGCCTGAAAAGCTATGCACAAGGCACAGCTTCTCAGGCAGAGTGTTAGAATCCCATAGACTGCAATAGTGTTCTATTGCGGTCTATGGGACAGGTGATCAGAAGATCACATGTTCAAGTTCCCCAAGGGGACTAATAATTACAGTGAAAAAGGTAAAAAATAAATTAAAAAAACACGCAAAAATAATACAAATTGAAATCACCCTTTCACAATTTTACATAAAAAAATTAATAAACATAACACATACCTCCCAATGCTTGAAAATTGCAAAGAGGGACAATATATGCGGCGTGCATTGCAGCATTTTTTTTTATGCTATCCATTTAAATATTAGCACATAAATCATCAGATTATAGATATTTTAATGTCCAAATTGCACCAAATAATGAAGTTATGGTTTAATATAAATCTAGAAACCATAAGCTTCCGCCCGGCAGTGTGTTCGGTGATGTCACCGGCTCAGATTGGCGCCCGCCCATCAGTGCCGGTGACGTCTCTGGGCTTCCTGGCAGCCCCATGGAGAGCCCGGTACATTACCGGAACTCTTGAAATGCCTTTGCCCTGCGCAATTTAGCGCAGGGCAAAGAAGAGCATCGGAGCATGAACTGCTTCGATGCTCAAGTCAAAAAACAGCCCTTAATATTGTATATGTGAACAGAAATCAAAGAAAATTATGGCTGTTGGAAAGCTCGTAAGGAAAAATGTAAAAATTAAATTAGGCTGTGTCCCAAAAGGGTTAAAGGTCCTCTCTTAGCCCAGTTTCACACAAATTTAATAATGGTGCATTTCTAAACTTGTATTAGGACCAATCTAAGAGAGATGCAGTTTTGAAGCCAAAGCAGAACGTGGATCATAAAGGAAAAGAAAAAATATAGGAAAGGTTCCCCCCCCCCCCCCCCCCATCCATTCCTGGTTTTATCTTCAAAAATTGCATAAAAAAATGAAAACAAACTAATCATGCACTTGCAGCCTAACGGCAAATTCACACGGGGTATGCAGTCCTTGTTGCTGTCTCAATAACAACCACAGTCACAGTAAGGCCTCATGCACACGACCGTTGTGTGCATCCGTGGCCGTTGTGCCGTTTTCCGTTTTTTTTCGCTGACCCATTGACTTTCAATGGGTCCGTTGAAAAATCGGAAAATGCACCGTTTGGCAGCCGCATCCGTGATCCGTGTTTCCTAGCCGTGAAAAAAATATGACCTGTCCTATTTTTTTTCACGGCCAACGGTTCACGGACCCATTCAAGTCAATGGGTCCATGAAAAATCACGGATGCACACAAGATTGTCATCCGCGTCCGTGATCCGTGTCCGTTTTTTCCTATCATTTCAATGGCAAACTTGACTTTAGATTTTTTTTTCATTTCTCATGTCTGTGGATCCTCCAAAAAACCAGGAAGACCCACGGACGAAAAAAACGGTCACGGATCACGGACCAACGGAACCCCGTTTTGCGGACAGTGAAAAAAACTGTCGTGTGCATGAGGCCTAAATCTGTGGCAAATGCGTTCTTGCCCTGGCGCCTGTCTTCTATTCTGTGGGAACAGGCCTTAGTGTCCTTTTATTACTATGGTAGTAAGTCACTGATAATAATATATAAAATCGTAAACCTAATACATATTTAGCATTCGTCTATGAGCGAGGGCTGCAGTTGCTTTTATTTGTCAGCAAAGCATTCACCTTGGGATACCTCAGCACGTGTCGAGCCCACACAATCACTGTGAGGTGATCATTCATGTCCTCCACACACATCTCCATGAGCACTCCAAGTCCTGAGGTGAACTTCTCAAAGCGTTATCTAGGCGTTAAGTAATTGCCGCTATTATTCCATGGTGGATCATACTAAGCAGTGTGACGTGCCGTAATTGTGTACAAGCACAGACGTAGTTCTCTCCCTCCCAGCCTCGCGGTGTAGCGTAGGCATAGTGACTGCTGCAGCTCCATCCCTGAGGGAGACTTACTATGCTAGAAGAAAAGCAGCACTGGGGTCCTAGGTTCCACGCTGACCAAGGACAACATCAGCATGGTGTCTGTATGTTCTCCCCGTGTTTGTGTGGGTTTCCTCCCGCACTCCAAACACATATTGATAGGGAACTTAGATTGGGACAGCAAATGGCGATAATGTCTGTAAAGAGTTGCGGAATATGTTAGTGCTACATAAGTCGGTAAAATAAATCATAGCTATTATTTCTAACTACCGGTATGGGGTCCTCACCTGCATTGGTGTTTTGTGTGATGGCCATACAATAGCCTGGTGCATTGACCAGGCCAATCAGTGGGCTGTGTAGGTATGGCTTAGGCTACTTTCACATTAGCGTTTTTTGCGGATCCGTAATGGATCTGCAAAAAACGCTTCCGTTACCATAATATAACTGCATGCATCCGTCATGAACGGATCCGGTTGTATTATGTCTTCTATAGCCATGACTGATCCGTCATGAACACCATTGAAAGTCAATGGGGGACGGATCCGTTTTCTATTGTCAGAGAAAACTGATTCTTCCCCATTGACTTACATTGTGTGCCAGGACGGATCAGTCTTGCTCTGCACCACATGGCGGAAAGAAAACCGCTGCAGGCAGAGTTTTGGTGTCTGCCTCCAGAGCGGAATGGAGGCAAACTGATGCATTCTCAACGGCTCCTTTTCCATTCAGAATGCATTAGGGCAAAACTGATCCGTTTTGGACCGTTTGCGAGAGCCCTGAACAGATGTAGGAAACAGCCAAAACACCAGTGTGAAAGTAGCCTAAGCAGCAGTACTGGTGGCACCCTAGGGTGGGTTCACATGCTTTTGCTATCCATTTAACGGATACATTATACAAATAAGAATAAAAAATATATACAAGAGCACAGCATACCACACTTTTGTATCCTGCAGGGTCTGGTTAAAAAAAACGTATACGGTTTTCATTTTTTTTCTTTTTCTTTTTTTTTTTTTATATAGTAGAACTCTTTGAATCCAGAGGGAAAAAAGCCATCTGGTTTGAGAGCTGCACTTATACAAGCAGACAAACAGCACGAGTTTGAGTTCAAGTGTGTGTTTGTAGTGTGACTTTAGATTATGTGACTTCAGATTCAGGGACTTTAGGAGGGGACTGCAGTAAGTTAGAATCTTATCACTGCGCCATATTCAGTGCTTCAGATTGTGACTTAGAATTGTAAAATGGCGACAAGACTTTGTAGTCTTGTCGCCATTTGCGCCTAGACCGTCCGCTGCTCTGCCGCTTTAAGAAAAAAAGGCTTTCATCCAGCAGACACGCTGCAGACGTCTGCTGGGTGAAGATCCGCCCCTCGCACGCCCCGCCATAGAGGGTGGGCGTGGCCTGTGTTTCTGCTTTTTGGAGCTGAGCTGCTGGTGGAAGTGATCTTCTGGAGACATGTCAACTAGGGACGCACAGTCCACGGCTGAGAACACTAGGCACTAGGCATGCAGATTTATTAGTGTGTTTTATAGGACTGGGTCCCCATGAGGTCACAAGGAGAAGCCAGAGATCGGTAAACTCTGTTAGAACATGTATAAGCACCGACTGTGCTGGTGTCACCCCACAGTATATCGGTGGGATCCCCCGTCCTCGCCTGCAGCACTTAGCATTATATTGATTTATGATGCTATGTAACCCTTAGAGGTGCGGAGTGTACTGGATAACACTAACATAATGCTGTCGGTGTTATCTAAAACCTTCCAGAACTGTAAGGGTTACATAATGCTGTGCGGACCCCGGCAGTGCTGGAAGGTCAGTACAGAGCTCCTGCAGACATACTGTGGTGTGAAACCAGCGCAGTCCTATCAATGCACAGACTAGTACCGTCTGTGTAATTAAACAATTTTTGATCATAGATCACATCATCTATATTATCATTATTCAACAAGACAAGTACGATATTCCCCCCCCCCCCCCAGGTATTCGCTCAGCAGTCCCAGGGCATTCAGATCAACAAGGAGAGATTGCTGCCTATACTGCGCATGATCAAGAAGAGGACGGCTATGTTGGTGCACGGCTCTTTACTGACATGTGAGGTGATGGGCAGATGGTTAGGGGCTCCTTTCTACTCCAAAGACATGTAGTGAAGTTAAAAAGAGGGATAATGACACTAAAGCAGCCTATAAGGCAGGCATCCTCAAACTGCGTCCCTCCAGCTGTTGCAAAACTACAACTCTCAGCATGCCCGGACAGCCTACAGGTATCAGCCTTCAGCACGGCATTGTGGGAGTTGTAGTTTTACAACAGCTGGAGGGCCGTAGTTTGAGGATGCCTGCTATAAGGGGTTAAGCACAGGCTAGTTCAGCTGCCAGAGGTCTCCTACCTTTCCCACACCTCTGCTTGCTGGCAGTGAATGGAAACCTTCAAGGTTGACATTCACAGACTGAATGTCCATCGCCAGCCACAGTTACACTGTAAGCAGCACTGGAATATGGGCAATCTTTCCTCCCTCTAAGAGCAAACAAAGGTTTTCATTCCTTGACAGGCAGGCAGAGGTGTTGAGAATAAAGAGTAAAACTTTATTTTTATATTTTTTATATGCTATATTGTATTTTTTCTAAATGTGTAAAAAAAAAATAGTTCCCAGCCCACTGTCATGCTGCTCACTGGTTGCAGTGGCGACTCTTAAGTGATTTTGCAAATCTGACCAGTGTCATTTTATGTGGTGATAACTTTTAAATGCTTTGACTTATCCAGGCCATTCTAAGATAGTTTTTTTTTGTCCCATATTGTTCTTCAGGACACTTGGTATTTTTTTTATAAAAAATTTCCAAGTTTCAATTTCTCTACCTCTATAATACATAGTAATACCTACAAAAATAGTTATCACTTTACATTCCCCATATGTCTACTTCATGTTTGGATAATTTTGGGAATTACATTATTATTTTTGGGGGACGTTACAAGGCTTAGAAGTTTAGAAGTAAATATTGAAATTTCCCCGAAATTTTCAAAAACCAACTTTTTAAGGACCAGTTCAGGTCTGAAGTTACTTTGTGAGGCTTACATAATAGAAACCACCCAAAAATGACCCCATTCTAGAAACTACATCCCTCAAGGTATGCAAAATTGATTTTACAAATGTTGCTAACCCTTTAACAACGTTTGTTAACCCGTGTTTCGCAAGAATTAATGAAAAATAGAGATACAATTTCAAAATTTCATTTTTTGGGCAGATGTTCCATTTTAATATTTTTTTTTTCCAGTTACAAAGCAAGGGTTAACAGCCAAACCAAACTCAATATTTATGGCCCTGATTCTGTAGTTTATAGAAACTTAAATTTTTCAACTTTTTATTTATTTTTTTGTCCCATTTTGGGACTTCAACTTTTGGTGGTCTAATCCCTTTTACAATGCATTCCAATACTTCTGTATTGGAATGCATTGGCTGTATGAGTAATACTGTGTGTATTACTCATACAGCTTCCGGCCTGTGAGATCCAGGGGGCTGGATCTCACAGGCTCGTCACAGGAAGGCACCGCCGCCGCAACATTGAAAAGCCGCAAACCGCAGGTACGGACACATGACCGGTACGTCATGTGTCCTTAAGTACCGGGACAACATACCGTACCGGTATGTCATGTGTCCGGAAGAGGTTAATGAGTGCAGTGGGGATAGTTTATTTTTAGGGATGAGCGAATCCAATTCGGATGAAACATCTAAAGTCTATTCACATAATACTTTGTTTGGATACTGTACGGAGCAAGCCAAAGTTATTACTTTCTGAAGTCTCGCGAGACTTCGCATAATAACTTCATAAATCAATTTCTACTGTAAAAAACCATTTCCCAAACTCTGGTTCGGTTCCAAGGTACCACTTGGAACCGAACCAGAGTTTGGGGAAATTGTTTTTTACAGTAGAAATTGATTTATGAAGTTACTATGCAAAGTCTCACGAGACTTCACAAAGTAATAACTTCGGCTTATAGGAGCCAATACATTCTAACACTGTACAGAGCGCTCGCTCCGTACAGTATTCAAAAAAGTATTATGCGAATCAACTTCAGATGTTTCACCTGAAGTCGATTCGCTCATCCCTATTTATTTTAACCCATTCTGTGTCACATATGGAAGAATATTGGTTTGAAACCCCCTTTTAAAAACTAACTCCTTAAAGGGTTTGTATACACTAATTTCTGCGACTGGCAGGACCTTTACCTGATCCCCAGTGCTGGGTCCTGGCTCACTTGCTCCTCAGCCCCCGTTACTTGTCTTGAGTCGCTTCATGAAAACTTCCTGTTTGAAGCCGTTATAGCCAGTAACTGATGACTGCTTCCCTTGCATTATGTTAAATGGTCTTATAATGCAAGGGGAGCAGATCTCCACTCTGGCCAGTAATGGGCTGCAGCGGCATCAAGATAAAAGGTTTCATGGAGAAACCCAAGACAAGCAGCGGAGGCCCGGAAGTGAATGAGCCAAGGCACAGCACCTGGGGATCAAGGAAGCATGATCAGCAACTTGAATCTACATGTCTGAAAGGTGATAGAAATTGGTGGACAACCCCTTTTAACTATGTAGGCTGTAGCCTAGGAAACCTCATACTCCTAAGCATCCCATTTTTTACTTTATTTTTTGGGGGGGGGGGGGGACACTACAGTAGGTGGGGGCTTTAATGGAGGAACAGTGAAGGGTTGTAATGAAGTACCATGAGCCTCAAGATTGATGGGGTTGGAAGAACGAATCAAAAGGGGAGACAATTGGGCAACTACACAAGGTAAGACACGTCTTTTTGATTTTTTTTTTATACTACAGTATACCATAATTATATGCATTTTACATTTTTCAGGTTATAAGTCAATAGCTCCTTTTGAGATTATATATATTTTTTAAAGTCTGGAGCACTGATATTGTATTTTTTTCTCGCTTAATCCCTATTTGGTATGTCTTCCATTATTGACAGCGCAGTCCAGTGCACATGTTGTCTAATGTCTGCAGTCCTGAAAGGTGCATATCTTTTTTCAAAATGTGAGCAAATTGCCCATTTGGAATCGCACATTGTGTATCTAACCGGGCGAGTTTCAACACTGAGAAACGTTGACAATTAAAAAAATAAGAGTTTGCTGCTCACTGAGCAAGCACTTTATGGGGTAGATGTGTGGGAGGGTGGTAGCATGGAGGCTCAGGAAAGTGAGGTAGCTAGCTGGATAACAGTTAGAAAGCGGGGTAGAGGGAAGAGTGCCAGGGAGGCTAGCCCTGATCTGAAACCCCCCCCCCCCCCCCATCAAGTTTGCAAGGTTAGCAGACTATGGAGATGTCTGTTCAGGGAGAGCGGTAGAGGTAGGTGGAGCGTCTCGAAAAAAGATTTTAGGGATTTGGGTCACAAGCATAGGGCAAGGCCCTCAAAAGTAGTGTTTTCCGAAAAACTACCTGTACCACGAGCCACACAAGAAAGGCAGCGGGAGATTAGGGAGGTTAACAAGTGGCTCAAGAACTGGTGTAGGAAGGAGGGGTTTGGGTTCCTGGAGAACTGGGCCGACTTCTCTGTCGGCTACAGGTTCTATCGTAGGGATGGGCTGCACCTCAATGTGGAAAGGGCAGCTGTGTGCGCTTCTATTCACTTCAATGGGAGAGGCAGGGAGCTGCGCCTGGTGGTGGACGGACCCCGGGAAACCCGGGGTCCTCCAGCCACAACTCTCCCCGGCTCTGTTCTCCTTGTAGGTGCAGGTCCCTAGCGATATGCCCCCATTGTCTAAGATGCAATAACCCCTTTAATGTATTCGTTTTTTTGTATACGTTAAACGAATAGTAAAAACATAATGTGAACCCAGCCTAAGAAGATTGACAAATATTGTATGTAGTCGGAGGGTAAAAAAATTAACAAAATTGAATCTCACACCAAAGCACAGCGGTTTTAGTCCAGCCAATTCTCGGCATGTTGCAGCTGAATCTCCACTGCTCCCCATTATAGTGAATGGGGGGCCTGCAGGTGTTGTCTGGATCCAGCATTGGATGCAGAATGCAGATGTGAAACAGGCCTCAGGCTAGGTTCACATATAGTATGTTTGGTAAGGGGAAAGAA
The DNA here is from genome assembly GCF_014858855.1 of Bufo gargarizans. Classification (NCBI taxonomy): domain Eukaryota; kingdom Metazoa; phylum Chordata; class Amphibia; order Anura; family Bufonidae; genus Bufo; species Bufo gargarizans. The sequence continues at coordinate 108,033,817 of NC_058088.1, forward strand.
AAATCTGCATCAATTCTTTTGCCAAGCTTTTTTTTTTTTTTTTTGTAGTGTTTTTTTTTTTAACATGATTTTGGTTGTGGTTTCAGTGAGGATTTTCATTCCTCACGGATTCTGGAAGCGGAATGCACATGAATAATGGAAAGAGCACTTTTTTTCCCATGGTGCAGTTTTTAAAACTACATGCGGAAAAAAACAGTACCATATGGATTAAATGCAGATTCCCCATTGAAAGCAATGGGTAAGTTCTACATGCGTTTTTTGGCAAGGGCTTGAAATCCACGCCACAATACTCTGTGTGCAGGTGGCCGAAGAGCTCTGAGTGGGGCAGATTTTCATGTTGCACCGCCTGTGTTCAGTGTGTATGTCAAGCGCATCATAAAGGAATCCTCCCTTTCCTCTAGCACTATTTGGAAGACTAGTCCGTCTTAGTCTAGGGATGATCATGTGAAGTTCTCACTGCTCAGTACTTTGGTCATTTGTGGTTAGTTTTTTCAGAATCCAAATAACTTATTTGCCAATTAAATTCATAGGAAATCCCTCATGTCATTACAGTCAGGTAGAGGAAGTGTACAGGACATGACATTGAGCTTATGGAGGCCAATTTGATTTTCTTAGTGTTTTTTCAGCCAAAATGGTTTATATGGCTTTAAATAACGCCTCTGGACTACTCGCTTATACAGGCATGCTGTATTGGACAGATTTGCCATTCCACCATTTTTACCACTGTTTGTATGACCAGGGATCTCTGTTCCTCAGCTTTGGGCAGATGAAGTGGACCTACCTCTTCTCCTTTTCCACACAGTGCAGCTTGAACCCCATGAGCGCATGGACTGTATGCAACTTGTCATCACAGCACATGTGTCTGACATGGGGAGATGTCAAAGAGGACAAACAAGGGGCATTTATTTGGGTCACATGCCGACAGCTACAGGCATGTTAAGCCCAATGAGGTTGAGGGACAGGTGCTCATTACCACTGACCACCTATGGACTGCAGCACTGGCATGGTCACGTGACCAGTGGTGAAAATGTCGGAACAGTGGCTCTAACTTGCACAGTGCACATCTATGAGTAGCTGAATTTTGTTATTTAAAGCCACAAAAATAAAAATCTATAGGAAAAAAAATCCCTTTATAGTGACATTGTCATTAGGGATGAGCGAACTTTATATTTTAAAGTTCGGGTTGGGGTATATACTGAATTGCGTTATGGATTCCGTTACCGCGGACCATAACGGAATATGATAATGGAATGTATAACGGAATGCCTTTAGAGGCATTCCGTTATTCATTCCGTCATCATAGAAGTCTATGGCCTGCATAACGGATCCGTCCCCTTTCCATTATGCAGAAGAGGACTCGGGATCAGGAGAGGACTCCCCTGTATAACGAAAACCGGACTGATCCGTTATGCAGGCCATAGACTTCTATTATGACGGAATGAATAACGGAATTGCCTCTAAAGGCATTCCATTATGGAATAACGTGCGTGGTAATGGAATTCATAACGCAATTCAGTATATACCCCAACACGAACTTCAAAATATGAAGTTCACTCATCCCTAATTGTCATGGTGGAGTAACCATATTTCTCGCCGATGCAGTCAGTCCTTAGAGATGCAGCACATGCCATACAGCCCTATTTCTGCGGAAACCAAAGGATGCCGAATCTGCAGCTTTAGTAGAGCGTTCTTTTTATTTCTTTCTGACACCAGGTTTAATCCGTGCAGCTTCTGCACTCATTTACTTTGCAATAGAAAAACATGTCACATAATATCCTGTAGTGATCCATATTACAATGTCTACATCTGGAAACCCATCCTTTGCTTCCAACTTCCAGTTTCTCTACTCCTCCCTCATCCTCTTCACATCAAAGGAACCTAATAATAATGTACTAGATTGCTGCACAGATACGTGCACTATTTATGCTGGCGGGAGATTTCTTTTTTTATACCGAGTTGCATACGTATATCCTGTTTTACTTACTTTCTTTTATGTTCGGAAGCATTTTTTGTGAAAACAAGGTCTTTGGTTCCATAAGCATCTCACATGTTTGAGAACCCCCCTTTGTTTCGCAGGCCCAGCATTGTTGTTTAAGTTATTTTATATGATTCTATCCTGATAGGGGCTACATTTTTGGAATAAATGACTTTTAACAAAAGATAAGGTTGCACTTAAGGGAATGTGTTTTTAATTTGCCATGTCACTATCTAGATTTATAAAAAAAATCTTCATATTGTGCAATTTTCATTCTGGCCACCAGACCTAGTACATCAAGACTTCAGTTCTTGAGCATTTAGAGACATGCTTTACACCAGCCACACGGGCAGTAGGCAAATTAACAGGAGGGGACTCATTAATTTTATGGGAGCGTTTTCTAGACGTGACCTCTGCCGAAAGCAGTATATAAGCAGTGACAGAGGTCGCAATAACACCTGTACAAGCGTCTATGATGCTTGTTCAGGCGATTTTACTCCCTGGAAAAAGTCTAAGGTGTACCAATACGCTTTAGGCCTCTTTCACACGGGCGAGTTTTCCTCGCGGGTGCAATGCATGAGGTGAACGCATTGCACCTGCACTGAATCCGGACCCATTCATTTCTATGGAGCTGTGCACATGAACAGTGATTTTCACGAATCACTTGTTCGTTGAGTGAAAATCGCCGCATGTTCTATATTATGCATTTTTCACGCACGCAGGCCCCATAGAAGTGAATGGGGCTGCGTGATTGGGACCCGATCATTATTATTTTCCCTTATAACATGGTTATAAGGGAAAATAATAACATTCTTAATACAGAATGCTTAGTAAAATAGGGATTGAGGGGTTTAAAAAAATATATATTTTTTTTTTACTCACCTCATCCACTTCTTCGCGCAGCCCAGCTTCTCTTCTTTCTTTTCTTTAATGACCTGGGAGGAAAAGGAACTTTGGTGATGTCACTGCGCTCATCACATGATCCATCACCATGGTGGTGATGGACCATGTCATGAGCATAGTGACGTCACCAAAGGTATATATTTTTTTAAACCCCTCAATCCCTATTTTACTAAGCATTCTGTATTAAGAATGTTATTATTTTCCCTTATAACCATGTTATAAGGGAAAATATTAAAATCTACACAACACCTAACCCAAACCTGAACTTCTGTGAAGTTCGGGTCTGGGTACCAAACATACCGATTTTTATCACGCGCGTGCAAAACGCATTAAAACGCTTTGCACTTGCGCGGAAAAATTGTGTATTTTCCCGCAACGCACCCGTATCCTATCCGGCCCTTAGACCTTTCCCCTACTGGAGAGCTAAAAAGCCCAGCCTGTCAGTCTTCAAGTGATTCCCCTCTCCCCCAATCATGGTTCCTTCCAGTCTCCCAGTTCTTTGCCCCCCCCCCATCTCCTGTCACCCCACTAGTGACCCTGCTCCCCCCCCTACTCCTGTCACCCCATGGGTGACCCTGCTATCCTCTCCTCCTGTCACCCCACAGGGAAGAAGCTGAACAGACTCTGCTGACTATGACGGGGGTCTGTTCAGTTTCCCTTCGGGGTCTGGTCTTTTTACCAGACAAAAAAGTGCTGCATACAAGGCTTTTTTGTCTGGTCTTTCAACAGAATCTGCAACAGAGGCTCCAAACGCAGCCTCCAACGCAGATGTGAGCGAGTGCAGGCCTATGTATTATGTATTTTAATTACTGTAACTTTTGAACTCCTCCTCGTGTAAAAATACTCCTCAAAATTGGTCAGAGGAGTATTTTTGCTCTTTTGGAAAAACGTAGTGTGACCTCTGCCATCACCAGTTGTGAATGATGGAAACTGTGATACTTAAACTTCTGGAAAATGAAAAAGAACACCTGGGAAACTCTGTGCACTTCAGGGTATCCAGCAACCCCCCTGGCCATCTTGATCACTAAATCTCTCGTCCTTAAAGGGGTTCTCCGGGAATTAAGAAAATGAAAATACCAAAATATTACTTTATTATAAACATATTACCAAGTATTCCCAGTTTAGTTATAATTGCTCGTTTTGTACACACAAAACTTGTCCTAATCACATAACCGGACACAGCGACATTCCCACCTCCTCTCTGTACTTCATGTCTCCTCATGAACTCCATTCCTACAGAGATTCAGCTGAAGATCATATTATACTGTATTCAGGACCATAATCCTTGACAAGCAGAGGAGGATGAGGCAGATCTTTACCTCAGTGCCTTGAAGTAACATGTCCTCCTGTGTGATTAGGACAGATTTTGTGTGTACTAATAGGACTGCGGCCTATTTCATTCTCCTAATGATTGCTCCCCAGAGAAAATGTACCATTATAACTATTAAGAGGTATTTGTAAATATATTTATAATAAAGTAATATTCATGTATTTTCATTTTTAAATTCCTGGAGAACCCCTTTAACGATCATCTTGGCGATTATCTATTGATGTAATAGGCCACGAGGATAAGCTTTCCCTTGTAAAATCCTGGACAACCACCTCCAAACAGCGGTTTTCAGTAGCCCTGGTGCCGAAACTACACAGTTCCATCCAGTCTTTAGTGGATGGAGCTTGATACTGCAGCACTGTTCCCATTCAAGTGAATGAGGAGAACACTGTGTCCCTACACAGTCTGACATTAACAGCAGTGTAATTGTGTAAACTATGTCAAGGGGAATGGTAACACCCTTGTCAGGAACAGCTCAATGAAGAGGTCTGAGTAAGATGCCCCAGAATGCAAGTGTTTCCTAAAGGAGAAGCATTCTCTAAGTGGACACATACAGTATAAAGATATCCGCTCTGTGGTTCTTTCCAGCCACTCCTAGACAAAAGGTTTTGAAGTTGTGTAGAAATAAATGAGCAATGCAAACTCAGTTCACGGGGACAGTAGGATCAGCACAGCTTGGGAAACTGGGTCATTCATGCATGTTGCCTAGCACTGTCTGGGAGACATGAGGGTAACTGAACTTGGCAGTCTCCACCTCTGCTGCTTGGAGTTTAGCAACATTTTCTGTGTTATTTTGGGTGCGTAGGAAGAGAGACATCTGGTGCAAAAACAGCATCATGAATATATGGAGTAGAGGAGATGGGATCCTAGTATATGCCTGTTGCCTAAAACTGGTATTGACTCCTACCATTTATACAGTGTTGACTCTTTTTCTGAGACTATACCTCACCAGATAATCTTGGAAGAAGCCTGGTCAGTTCATAGAGAAATATAAGATCCTGGCGTATTATCTTGCTATGCTCCATTTTCAGTTTGTGTTTTTTTTTTTAAAAGGTTAGCAAAAATCCATCATGTCCTAGTATGGGGAACCTGTATATACCGTATGTCTTGATCTCATGCTGTTCACTGTTTGGGGCAGATTTGCTAATCCTACAGATCTGTCATGGCTAACCTCCGGCACTCCAGCTGTGGTAACAACTATGGGCCAGATTTATCATTACTCTTACATCTTACTCCACTTTTACATGTGTCCAAAGTCGCTTTTGACCAAGTCAGATTTATTAATGGTCCTTTAATACTGTGATAAATGTGGTTTGACGGTAGCAGTTTATCCTTTAGTAAGCATCTTTACAAAAGTCGCATGTTCTATTAAAAAGTCGCATAAGATAAGCATGAACCTCACTGGAGTGAAATAGCGCAATTTTTTGCAACTTTTTAAATTGTCGCAATAGTAAATCTGTCTAGAGATTAATTTACATAAGACAACATGCCCATTTTCAGAAAACTGGCGAGCATAGCGCAGAGCCACTAAAAGTCACAAATTTTGTGCGCAGTTTTAGCGATTGCACAAAAATGTGCGACCTTTTTCACTCCATTATTTGGAGTTGAGCTAATGATAAATCTGTCCCTAATGACTCCCAAGATATAAACTTGCTTGGCAGTTCTCAGAACTCCATAGAAATGAATGGAGCATGCTGGGAATCTTAATTTCACCACAGGAGGAGTGCCAGAGGTTAGTCATCACTGCTATAGATGGTGGAAATTTAGACAGTCTGTATAGATAAGCACCATATTTATCACTGTGACTCAAGCTGGATGATAAATTCAGTGCATGTTATTTAATTCTGCAAACTAATGGTTACTTTGCATCAGAATTTTATGCCAGAATAGTGGTGCAACTTTTCTGCAAAAGGTTGCATATTTGGCCATTCACTAATGAGCTATTCCTCATTGTCTGGCTAGGCACAGTTCATTTCTAGTGATGATCGAGCATGCTCGGCCGAACACCTGTTTGGCTTGAGCATCTCAATGCTCAGCACATGGCGGTATTCGGCCGAATACCGCATGTTCTCGAGCACAATGTTCGAGTCTCCGCCCCGCACTTTTCTTGGCTGCTACGCAGCTAATAAACGTGCAGATGAGTTCTGCCCTCACTGTAATGCCGTAGCCATGTTGGCTGCTGGCTTTATAGTGATTGGCTGGCCGGAACCCGACAACGCTTGTTCGGCTCATTTTTACTCAGGGAGAGCTGTGCTGAGGAAGGGACAGACAGTGACATTAGCTGTGCCACATCTCCAGTGTAAAGTGTGCCCATCCCAAAAAAATCTGTGACATACAGTGTACTTTTTCAATAGACTGTGTCCGCTGAGGACAGTGACATTACCTGTGCTACATCTCCATTGTAAAGTGTGCCCATCCCAAAAATATCTGACATCCAGTCTAATTTTTCCGTAGACGGTGTCCGCTGCGACACATCTCCAGTGTAAAGTGTGCGCATCCAAAAAATATCTGTGACATACAGTGTACTTTTATAATAGACTGTGTCTGCTGCGGACAATGACATTACCAGCACCAGTTCTTTTGCAGTGTAAGATTAAATTATATATTTTATCGCCTTAAGGGAACACTAGATGACACAATGTACAGAGAGAATATATAAAGTGGTCTGAGGTTACAGATACAGGTGATATAGGTATAACAGTGTTAAGCAGAGCAAAAGTCAGTTACCGGGTATATAAAAGTTCCTTTGGGTTATGAGGGTGGAATAGTCCTTGGCTGCAGTCATGTGTGGGCAGTGATGTCAGCTGGTTCCTGATCTCTCTAAACACATTGGCACGTCACATCAGAAAAATTAAAAGCCTGCTGGCTTGCATGGGCTTATAACCTGCAGCTGGCAAGGGTCCACCCCTCCTTCTCTGGTGCTGGCAGCAAATGACCCATAAAACCCCTTGGGGCTCATAGCCCCAGACTGGAATGTTGCAAGAAGATGGTTCCGGGCCCAATTGATCCGCCTGGGTTACGGCTACAACTAGAGTCCAAGCATGGTACCGTTATTTGGTTTCTGTGGGGAGATATGTAGATCTCCCCTCCTAGGCATCCTAGCATCAAGCCAGGACCACATGGATGTTTGGCTTTGCCCCAGGATCGCAAAAAGGTAGCCAAATTATGCCTGGGATGGACGGACGATTCATAATTCCTTATGAAATGTAGTGCCAACCTGTCTGGGAGGTATCATTGATCCTGGGCAAGGGCTGAGACCTCCTGCTGGGGTTTTTCCTGCAGGATTAGCTTGCCTCCAACCTGGCTGATTTGACCTCTGACTTTATCCACCTGGGGCCTCCTTGAAGCCTGGACACCTGGGGCTTCCTCTCTTGCTAGCTGACAGCAGATGGCTGGTGGGTGGGAACATATTTTGCATGTACACTGACTGTGTACATGCCAAAAGGTGAATCAAATGACAATCAGGGCTGCCAATAATTAATGATCCATATTCCTCAGTGTGTGCGTCAAAAATTTTATCTGTACATACAGTGTACTTTTTTGCATAGACGCTGCGTACAGTGACATTAGCGGTGGTACCTCTCCTGTATAGCGTTTCCTCATCCAAAATACCTGTGATATTCCCTGTCATTCTTCATTAGCCGCTGGTGACAGCATTGACATTATCTGAGCGATATCTCCTGTGTGATGTTTCCACATCCCAAATACCTTTTTAAATTTGTTTGTGCATACATTTCCAAATCCTACGCTACTGTACGTGTGACAGACTTTCAATCATATATAACATTTAATATGAAGAAAGCGAGCAGTAAGGGATGGGGCAGTGGCTGTGATGCTGATGGTGCACGCAGAGGGCGTAGCCCTTGGCGCGGTGAAACTGTGCCTTCTGCCAGAGCACAAGAAAAACAATCCACGTTACCTAGCTTTATGTCCCAGTTTGCAGGGCGGAGTAGGACACCATTCTTGAAGTCAGACCAGTGCGACCAGGTGGTCGGTTAGATTGCAGCAGATAATGCTTCCACTCAGTTAAGCACCACCCTGTCTTCTACCAAGTCCAGTCTCTGTAGCTAAGAGTCTGCTCAACCCAATCCTTACCCTGATCCTTCTTCCTCCCACCATGGAGAGCCTGGGCAAACAAGTAATTCCACTCTCGGATATTCCGAGGAGCTCTTTTCAGTGCCATTCCTTGATTTGGCCCTCTCGTCAAGCACACTTGAAGAGGGACAGATCTTGTGCCCTGATTCCCAAACTCTTGAACATCCCCAAGAAGATGACAATTACTGTTTAATGAGGTGGATGATGATCAGACACAGTTGCCAATAACTCAACAGCAATTACTGTCTCAAGAGGTTGAGGAAGAGGATGAGACACAGTTGTCAATCACAGAGGTAGTGGTTAGGTCAACAAGTCAGGAGGATGAGCAGAGTGAGGAAGTGGAAGAGGAGGTGGTGGACAATGAAGTCACTGACCCAACCTGGGAAGGTGGAAAGCCAAGCAAGGACAGAAGTACAGAGCGGGAGGGATCTGCTGTACTGCAACAGGCTGGAAGAGGCAGTGGGGTGGCAAAAGGGAGAAGGCAGGCCACACCAAACAGGCCTGCAACTGTTCCCCGGAGCACCCTCTTGCGGAAATCTCCCTTGCCAAAGGATTAGGTGTTCCGCAGTCTGGTGTTTTTTTTAGGAAAATGTGGACGACAAAAGAATTCTAATTTGCAACCTGTGCCATGCAAAAATGACCAGGGGCGTAAACACTACCCCCGACTTTCGTTTTTGATTAATGAAAACATTCTTGCCAAATGCTTTCGCTTTGGTTCGTCTTGCGCCGGTCCAAGAATTTCACCTCTAGCAGCGCAATACGGATGCCCCCGGTCATCCCTCTTAATCATGGCCCCAGTTCCGAAAACTAACAAAATAGAACCGAAATCCTATTACATTATTCCTAGCTGAAGTATTCAGGTGACCCGGCCTGCTTTGAACACTGTAATTTTTTTCAATGGTCAGCTCAGCAGCAGGCCCTCCCCTAATTATACCTAATAGGTAATTTGCGCGCATGCTGCCTTGCTTGGAAGTGGTAGCTGTAGCTGTTTCTCAAACTCCCTCTAGAGTTATCTAGAGTCACCAAGGTGGCAGCAGGCCCTCGTCCATAATGTTTTAGATGGTCAGATCAGCAGGCCCTTGCTTCAAATTTTTTGAGGGTCACCAGCAGGCAATCAATCATAATTTTTCAAGGCTGTGTATGATGCCCTCCTTTATGTGTAACAAAGGGTGTATTGTCATTTTTGGCAGCCCTTTCACTTAGTGCATAGTCTTTGAGTGTAGGAGTCCCACTACCTGAACAATTTTACCACAATGTGAATGAGGCCCTCCTTTATGTGATATACAGGTTGTATCCGGAGTGCCTCTTCCTTGTAATTTTGGGCAGCACTTGCACTTTATATACAAGTAAATATACAGGAAAGACTGTTTCCTAAAAAAAATTCCTCTAAAATCTATTTTATCTTTGGTTTTGTGCGTATTATTGTCAGTCTGTAAAAGTGGCGTACTACTCGGACATCATCGTTCCCAGCAGTGATCTGGGAGTCCAAGATTTATCCAGACATCCTCCCCATGCTGTTTCCGAACCCTTTAGGGAGGAAGACCAATGAATCTTTTGATGCATGTGTCTTTACAGAGGAAGAGGTTCTAAGTCAGCTGTCTAAAATTAATGCAAATTAGTCACAGGGGCCTGATGGGATACACCCAAAGATATTAAAAGAGCTTAGCGGTGTACTAGCAAAACCATTTATAGATTTTTATTTTTATTTTTTTACCAATCACTGGTAACAGGAGTCGTTCCAGAAGATTGGAAATGAGCAAATGTTGTGCCCTTTCACAAGAAAGGTAGTAGGGAGGAATAGGGCAACTGTAGGCCAGTAAGCCTGACATCAATAGTGGGGAAATTAATGGAAACCATACTTAAGGAGAGGATTGTGGAACATCTAAAATCCCATGGATTGAAAGATGAAAAACAGCATGGGTTTACTTCAGGGAGATCATGTCAAACTAATCTTATAGATTTTTTTGATTGGGTAAAATAATGGATGACGGAGGTGCAGTAGACATTGCTTATCTAGACTAGTAAGGCTTTTGATACTGTCCAACATAGACGGCTTATCAATAAATTGTAGTCTTTGAGCTTGGACTTCCATATTGTTGAATGGATTAGGCAGTGGCTGAGGGACAGACAACAGAGGGTTGTAGTCAATGGAGTATATTCAGACCATCGTCTTGTTACCAGTGGGGTACCTCAGGGATCTGTTCTGGAACCCATATTGTTTAATATCTTTATCAGGGAAATTGCAGAAGGCCTCGATGGTAAGGTGTGTCTTTTTGCTGATGACACACAGGGTTGATGTTCCTGGAGGGATACACCAAATGGAAAAGGATTTAGGAAACTAGAGAAATGGTCAAAAATCTGGCAACTAAAATTTAATGTTAAGTGCAAGATAATGCACCTGGGGCGTAAAAACCCATTGTACTCGGTAGAGCACCCGAGCATCCTGATGTGTTTGTCACGAGCACTATGGTGCTCGATCAACACTATTCGTTTCTCTAAACCTAGATGCACCAAACTGCCTCATTTGGGAAAGTTTACACCAAAATCTAGGGGCAGTCAGATTAGTAAATGTGGGTTCATTGGTTGTCCAGGATTTGTATATTGATAGGTGCTCAATATCTAATCAGTGGAGGTCTGATTCCTGGCACCCCTGCTGATCAGCTGTTTGAAGAGACTGTGTTGACTAATGAGTGCTGTGGCCTCACATCTCACCAAGCATAGCAGCTTTTTTATATTGTATAGCGGCTGTACTTGGTATTGCAGCTCAGCTGCATTTACTTCAATGGGACTGAGATGCACCTAGGCCATGTGACTGATGTACAATGACTTCATTGGTTTAGGAAGAGGCTGCAGCACTCTGAGTGGCACAGTCTCTTTAGTGGGGGTGCAAGGAGTCAAACCCCACCAATAAGATATTGATGACCTATCGTGAGAATAGGCCATCCATATAAAAATCCCAGATTTCTCCTTTAAGCAGGAACAAGAATCTCTTTACAGAATAAACATTGATGACCCATTTAAATGATTGGCCACCCTTTACCATGTTTTTATAGTTCCACATTTCTGTGTTCATTAACTTTAAAATATAACTTTCTAGGGCTTCCCAATTCACTATAGACGTTTTGTGTAACATCTAGTACTAAAACTTTTATATTGCTGGGCTATCCTCGCCCTACATCCCTGCCTATCAGCTGTAGCTTTGGTTCTTTGTGTAGTGAATGGCAGCAGCTTGGCAGGTATCTGTAGTTCTAACACCAACTTCAGGTGCTTGAGCTACTGCAGAATATCTGATTGGTGGAAGTGAGGGTGTCCGACCTCCACCAATCAGATATTGATGGTTTATCTCGAGGATAGGCCATCAGAATAAAAGCACCAGGAAAAGGAAGTCGATTTCCACAACTGAATGCCGGAACTCCTGTTTGTGTGGTCATACCAGAACTGTGCCTTACCGCCATGAATAGGAGATCACTTTCTTTATTGGTTTGCTTTCTTTAATTACTATTATTGATTAACCCCCTATTTTCTTCCAAACAGCCGTTCTCTATTTTTTTCAAATTTTTTTTTTTTCTTTCCTTATTGCCTATTTCTTCTTCTCATACCAGCTTGAACTTGGTCTCATTTGCAAGCCTTTCCCTCACCTTTCTGTTTTTCATCATGGTTCCTCTTTTTTACATATCTCCTACAGGTCTGAACTAATGTATACCCCATTTGTGGGAGTTAAAGGGGTTGTGCAGCCTGTTTGTATTTATGACCTATCCACAAAATAGCTCCTCAATATCTGATTGGCAGGGGTTCCATACCTGGCACCCCCGCCGATCAGCTGTTTGAAGAGGAGGCGGCGCTCCATTACACTGCCCGTCGTCAAGGAAGCAAGTGTTATGGATGCTTTTCCTACCGAATCAAACCATTATGTGGTGATTATGTAATTCATGCCTGTATTAGCGGTATTACAGTATCTCCCATCCATTTAAATGGACATGCTGCTACTCATTCTCTTGCATGGTGAAATTTGATTACTTGTACTTACTGGAAAAGTCAGGTTAGGCGAAATAATCACAGCGGCTCTCTCTTGCACAATGCTGTCCAGTTGTGGTCAGCCGCACCCTTATTACAATGTGGCTGTGCTCTTTCCTGGAATTACCGGTAGTGTTATCCATGTGTGACGTGGAATGCTTACAGATAGTCACTGCGTCTATCCTGTCAACAGGGGTTGCTGTACAGATTAGAACCTTGGACAGATACAGCAAGGGATTTGGTGGCACGGGAATGGTGTCTATAGCATATTCCAGACTGGTCCTTTCATTCTAGGAGAATGAGGACCGGCAGTAATGTAACGAGCGAGGGTCAGTCCCTAATAAGAATTCTGGTCTGGCAGGATTATTTTATCTGTGCTGTATAGAGCTGATTAACATTCTCTATGCTGCGACTTTATGGGTCTTTTTTTGTCCTGCAGACGTTCTCCGTGCTTGGTGTTCAGGACTCTCTGTACTCTCCTCCCGTTTAGTTTAATAAAGAATTTCCTGTCCGTTATAACATTGCTCATAACAATACAGGAATCAGAGCCCCCAGAGAGTTGAAATCCCACACATATCCACAACAGAACTCAGGCCTTTTTTTTTTTTTTTTTTTTTTCCTGCATTGAATTTCACAATTTATTTTGTTTTCTCATTGAAATGTAACCCTTGCAACAGATTTACTGTACCTAAAATCTAGGAAATGGAGGTGAATGCCTTGGATATTAGTCTGCTCACTGCAGCAGGGAAGCAGTTAACCCCCGTCCTTACCTCCAGGGCTCAGCTCTAGCACTTTGGCTTTGCTTACCTGTTGTTTTTCCATCTTTCCTGGAGATGATCCCATTAATCTAGCACATTTGTATGTATAATCACCTGTCTTTGGAGATGTTCTGGGATTTGCTGTTACCACGTTAGTGTGTCTGTGACATTATCTGTTAGTGCAGGTTGGCCTATGGTGCCATACAGTATGCGCCATGCAGTGCGGCTTTACTTGTGTGTTTTTTGCCATATTCAGTAAATGATCTGCAGTCTGCATTCATTGTTCCTTTTCTATGTTTAGAAACCTTGGTTTTCCCAAATAATTCTCCCTATATTGGTGCACGGTGGTTTAAACGAGAAGCTCTTTAAGACTCGATGCCACACAAAAAAGAGAAGCCCAATATTGAGTTTGGAAATCATCACTGCAGGATTTAGACAAGCAAAGAGTATAAGGGTATGACCATACGCCATGGTCGTGTTGCGGTTGTGATGCAGCTGTGCTGCGGTATGAGACCGTTCAGTGGGTCTGTATTGTTCAGAACGGCGTGGTACTGAAGGTAATTAAAGGGGTTGTCTAGGTTCAGAGCTGAACCCAGACATATCCCCTTCTTCCCCCACTCAGTCCCTTGGACATGAGCATAGGAGCATTTTCTGGAGATCCGGCAACGTACCGGGCTGACATGTAAAACTCCAGCCCAAATCTACAAATATTCTCTGGAGTCTTGATGATACAGGGTGGCCCATAAAAAGTAGCCAGTCCCCAATATCAAACTATCTAATAGTAAATCTGTCTTAGTTGCCCATAGCAACCAATCAGAGCTCAGCTTTGAGTTCCTAAAGGGGTCTGAAAAAATTAAAGCTGAGCTCTGATTGGTTGCTATGGGCAACTAAGACAGATTTACTATTAGATAGTTTCATATTGAGATATTGGAGGCGGGCTACTTTTTCGTGAGCCACCCTTGTATAATATGTAATTCAAAGTTTAGGAGCTTGAGAAGCAGCATAGGTCTGCGATTGATGCACTATGGCAAACAGCGGCCAGTATCTCTGCTTTATTTTTAGGTAGTTTTAAATGTATTAAGATAGGTGAAAATCTTTGTCCTTTATAATGTACATCGCCCTACTTATTTTTCCCTGTGTCTCCAAGTTATTACAGAGCACCTGTCAGCAGGACCAACCCGCTCTAAAAGGGTTGTCTGGGTTCAATGCTGAGCCCGGACATATCCCCATCTTCATGCTCCGATGCTCTCCTTCGCCCTGAATCATGCAGGGCAAAGGCATTTTTTGGAGATCCAGTGACGTACCGGGCTCTCCATAGGGACTGCTAGCCGGGGGCTTCTGCCCATCAGTGCCGGTGACATCACCGGGAACACTGCTAGGTGAAAGTCTCTGCCTACCAGTGTGCTAGTGTAAACAAAAATTACTCTAATGCTCATATAGTAATGATGCCCCCTGGTGTTTAATCTGCCTCGTTCACATGACCGTAATTTTGGTCACATCTGACCTGCAAAAAATGTGGACAGCACACTATGTGCTGTCCGAATCCATATGTCCATTCGGACAGAACATGTCCTATTCTTGTGGACAACAATAGGCATTGTTACAATAGATCCGTAAAAAAAAAAAAAACAGATGCAATGCGGACGTCATTTGTATTTTTTGCGGACTGCAATAATGTTGGCGCCCATGTACTGAAGGTGGTCACACATGCTCTGTTCCATTCTTCAACTGTAAGCAGCCATATGTACTGCTAGAAGTTGAGAGTTACAGGGGAGAGCTGCACTAGAAAGGACACGCCCCCGAGCTGTGACAGAGAGCTGTAGCGGAGCCAACACGTCCCCTGAGCTGTCAGCCTGAAGCAAATCTAGCAGAGCAGTGAGAACAATGTATGGGGGCAGCTCTGGATAAATATGAAGTACAGGACTGGTCTAGCATTTTATAAAGAGATTGTCATGTACTGTATGATGGCATAACTTCTTTAAACCAGGCATACTTGCTGGTAGGGTTAATCCTGCTGAATGAAATGATACATATCTTCTAAAATCAGTTGTGCTGTTCCTAAGAAAAAAAAAAGATCAAAACTGGTGTAAAGGAAAACTGGCTTAGTTGCCCAAAGCAATGAATCAGATGTGGAAAATGAAAGGTTTTGCCTCCCGCCATATTCTTTGTGCATAAGGGCTTTAGTGCGCTGAGGGCTTTGGGGCTTTTCAGTGCTGGTGACACCCCTTGGTGCACTGAAGCCCTCATTTTCATAAAAGATTAGTTTTGTTTTATTCTTGGGAATGCTGCAACTGATTTTCACAAAGCAGGTATAATTTTAATTAGCGGGATCAACCCTATCAGACTGCATGCCTGCTTTGATGGGGTTGATTCTGATGACCGTTGGAGTCTGGAAACCTGTATAAAGTATAGTGGTGATGTGGTTGTATGTTCAGCTGTAATGCTGTACTCTGTGGGGTTAAATAAGGCAAAAATCACAGCATCTAAAGGGACATTTGCATCCGCAGCATTAAATATTTATTCATCATCGCTGTAATAGCATGCTAATGAAGACGTTTGGCAGCACACTTTGCATGCCATACTACTTTGCAGAATACATTTTTACCATACCCCGCACACTGCCGACTAGCTGTCTGCGCTGATGACCTTTTCATTTAACTTTTTATTTTGTGTTAAAGGCAATACATTCATTTTGTGGTATAGTTTGAGTAAATGCTTGTCAAGAGCGGACGGCTCCTCTTCATAGCGGCTTCCAGTTGTTTTATAGCTGCAGTATAGTAGTTCCTTCCCCTGCACAGGCAGTCCTTGCTTGTTCGCCAGCTGCGCACGACAATATGACATCACGCGTTTACAGCAGCCAATCAAAGCTCTTAACCGAGGAGCTACCTGAGCGCCATAGCCAGATTTGTATAGTGCATTTCCCTAGCACTAGGGGAGATTTATCAAAACTGGTGAAAATGAAAACTAGCTTAGTTGCCCACAGCAACCAATCAGATTCCACCTTTCATTTTTCAGAGCTCCTTTTGAAAATGAAAGGTGAAATCTGATTGGCTGCTGTGGGCAACTAAGCCAGTTTTGATTTGTCTCCCGCAGTCTGTTTCCATAGAGTGCCATGTACTATTAGACAGCTTTCACTGGCTGATTAGAGCAGAATGGGATATGTATATGGGATATATATATATAACCTCTCCTGACACGGCTGTTTTCCAAACTAGTTGTGTTTCTGGAGCATCTATTCTTATGACCGTGTTGTGCTAGAGTTTATGAATGAATTGCCAACAGTCTGCAATGAAGGTCCAGATGGGGGTGTCCCTGCACAGTCTGACACTAGGAGCACTGATTGGATAGTGAGGAGCCCCCCGGTCCTCTGCCATGACAATGATCTGCCCTGTCAGATGTAAATCTCTGGAATTAAGAGATATTTATACAGATGCTTCATAAAGATACTTAGAAGAACCTTAGGTTCTTAAGGGTGCAGTGTAGTCACACCAATGTATGCACTTTTAGAGGGTTTTCAGAATCTGGAAAGAGGGAGGTTACAAGCAATCCCATTCACATAAATAGCCGATAACATTTCGGTCGCAGATGCCTAATAAACACTGTGCCAGTCACTGAAACCCCTGACTAATTGAAGGTAAAGTAGAGATTTCAGTGATGCCCACCAGACCTGGATGTTTGCTGTCTACCACATATTGTAGACTATAAGGGCTCATGCTCACGGATGTAAGGGCTCCATGCTGCCAGTACCACGGACTGCAAATAGTGTTCCACAGTGCATGAGCACCGGCCATGTGCACTCCATGCTGAGCCATTGACTTGAATAGATTTGCGATCTGCAAGATATGGCTAACCTTGGCACTCCAGCTGTGGTAAAACTACAACTCCCAAGATGCCCCCCTTGCTTGGCTGCTCTCAGAACTCTATAGAAATAAATGGAGCATGCTGGGAGTGGTAATTTCACCACAGCTGGAGTGCCAAGGTTAGCCATCACTGACATCTTTTGCAGTGCGGCAGCACAGACCTGATAGCGCACAGAAGCACTTTGTTGTGTTTCCGCGAACTTCCGATCCGTACTGCTGCTCCGCAAAAGATGGGACCTGTCCTATCTTTGGGTGTACCTATTAGATCACGGACCCATTCAAGTCGATGGGTCCGCATCTGCAGCACAGAGTGCATATGCCCAATGCCCATGTATTGAGGATCCGCCTTTTGCGATCCACAGTACGGGCATGGAGCCCTTGCGTTCGTGGGCATGAGCCCTAATAATGAGACGGAAGATTGGCAGATCTGTAAGATTACTGATGAGGGCCTTGGTTAGCATCTTATGAAATATTGGCAAACAAGACCTTCATATTTTTCATGTCTGTTTCCAATTATACTACAAAGAGTGTACTGTAAACAGTGGACTGGTTATATTGGCGGTCACTGGGTATGTTTGTGCAGTCTGAATATAAAAGCATACACAGGCTAGAATCAAACGTGTACAGTAATATTCCACATGTGTCCCTCTGTATACTTTACCCCATGTTCTGGTCATTTGGGGTAAAAACATGGTATGAAATCATCAGAGTTTTCTAATATTTTACTGTTCGCAGTGTGATAGGACGCGTAAAAGTACCAAAGAGTAAGGTATATACAGGACACACAATGTAATCTAATGCAGGAGCTAGAAAACATCAATATATGCTTTATGAACCTGAAAGGCTCCAACGTGTTCTAATTTTTTGTGGTGCCAAACATCTCTTGTGGATCGTGGACCCATTCAAGTGAATGGGTCCGCAAATGGGGTGCACTTGGTCCGTACCCCCTGCATTGTGGACCGCTATTTGCAGCACGGGGCACACACAGATTTTCCTGAACATATCCCGCAGTTATGTATTGTGTATAGTTGTGTATTTTATTGTAATAATTACACCAATTTTCATAAATACATTGAAATAGAATTTGTGTCAGTTGTCACAAGTATGACGCCCGTGTGCCTCTCCACACACAGATTAACCATCTCTACTATTTATGGCTTTTTCCTCTGCACCTTGGCTCATGTGTCACCTCTTTGTAAAGTCTTGCCAAAATTTGGCAGACATCATGGAAGAAATACAAAAAAATTTAAAATCCTTGGAAAAATGGATCTGCTTTTCTTGCGGTAGTCTGAGGCAGTTTTCTACAGATGCGGTCTAGCACAACGGTGCATACGCCAGAAGGTGAAATATGTAGTTGGACTAGGAGAGCTCCATTCCTTGAAACTTGGGTGGGACAAAGAGTTACAACTGGATTTGGTGCTGGAAAGTATGCCCGCTGCACAATTTCCACTAACTCATAGGACACGGGTGAAAATGCTTCTCGAATATGCCGTCTGACAGCTGCTTATGCCAGGAGCATATTCGCCTTTTACATCCCCGGCTTATGGTGAGTGGAACAGGTTACAGTACATTGCAAACAAAACCAAATATTAATAAATCAGAAGTTAGAGGTTTCCAAAGTTTCCTTAAAGAAACACTCCAGGAAGAACTGCCTTCCATCTCTCTAAGAAAATAAAAAACTTATTAACCCCTTTGTGACAGTCTGTTATTGGGCCTTAAAAGGGTTACCCAAGTCTATAAAATGTCCCCATATGCCCAGGCCCCTCACAATGAATCCACACACGGGGAGAAGCAGCTGCATCGGTTCTGGGACCAGGAGATACGCTGGAAGCAGGCCAAGTTTATTCAGTGTGAGGGGTCGGGGCATTTAATAGTCTTGGATACCCCTTTAATGACCAAACTATTTTTTTTTATTGTCATATTCCAAGACCTATAACTTTATTTTTATTTTTCCCTCTGTAGCTGTATAAGGGCTTGTTTTTGCAGGACAAGTAAGAATTTTTATTGAAGCCATTTTGGGGTATACATAACTTAAAGATTTAAAGGGAGTCTGTCACCTCCATATGGCCATATACAGTGCTTACATGGCTCTGTAGCACACCTATACAGGATTGTAACGGTACCTTTTTTCTTTTCTTTAGACTTGCACCAGCAGGAAAAAAGAAGTTTGATTCATATGCAAATGAGCACTCGCAAGTGCCCAGGGGCGGCATTCAGTGTGTAGGTGCCCAGGCTGCTCTGCCTTCTTTTCACTTTACTCCTCCCCAGCCTCTGCCTTTGCCCGCCCTCCAAGTCTCTTGCCTCATCGATAGGTCAGGATTTGGAGGGCGGGCAAAGGAAAAGGCTGGGGAGGAGTAAAGTGAAAAGAAGGCAGAGCAGCCTGGGCACCTACACACTGAACGCTGCCCCTGGGCACTTGCGAGTGCTCATTTGCATATGAATTAAACTTCTTTTTTCCTGCTGGTGCAAGTAAAAAAATAAAATAAAAAAAAGGGACCATTACAATCCTGTATAGAAGTGCTACAGAGCCATGTAAGCACTGTATATGGCCATATGGAGTTGACAGACTCCCTTTAACTTTTATAAACTCTTTTTCTGGGGGGGGGGGGGGGATGATGAGGGATTGGGAAAAAAAACACCAATACTGCCACTGAGCTTTATGTTATAAATTTAGCAATGTTAATTTTTCAGCATAAGAATGAAGAAAATATTTTTGCATCACCGCTTCCCAAGACCCATAACTTTTTAAATTTTCTTTACATGGAGCCGTTTCAAGGGCTTAATTTTTGCCGGACAACTAGGCATCATTGGCATAATTTTGGGGCACGTAACACTCTTTGATTGTCAGAGAAACACGGCCTTCTAGAATACACTCCAGGCAGGCCTGGGCCTTGATTAGGCTTCAGATTGCTGTGCACAGGTATTGGCACCTTGGTGTCATTTTCAGGGTGCCAACGTACACCACTTGTATACCACTTAGATGTCACGGTTGCTTGTGGCCATGGCATCTAAGGGGTTAAACGGCTCTAATGTGAGAGCCAAGCTCCGCTCTCCTCTGCATGTGAGATTTGTGCAGCTCTTAGACGCCCCGGGCCCCTATAAAAAATAAAATGTGGAAGCCCAGCCTAAGGCCCCTTAGTGACCGCCGTAAAAGGCGTATTTGGTGGTCACTGAGGGGTTAAAGGAACACTATGGGAAAAGTGTATACATTGTGATGTGCCTTGGTTAGGGCCTGAAGAAGAGGTGTATGACTTTTGATGTCTTTGAACTCCTGTCACCGTTTCTTAGGCACATCGCAGTGTATCAGTATATGCAGAGGATTATACTGCGATCTTAACCTAATCGGCCCATGTAGGATTGCACGAGAAATAATTGGGTGTATGGCCACCATTACTTATATCCTGTTTTTTTTTTTTTTCTTCTCCATGTGCATACATATATTCGTGTAACGTCCAGATGAAGTGCTCTCATTCTCGATCGCACCCATCCAATTATTTTTTTTGTTTGAAGTTTACGACAACAACAACAAGTTGTATGACAGGATTATCACAGCATTACACTGTTCCGGTTAAGAGAACAGTTTAATGAGCTATAAAGGACAGGATCTTTATATGCCCCAGGATTCGTGGGGAGAGGCCATGACCCAGAAACTCTCCCTGCTCGAGCCTCTTGTTTTAATGTCAGCGGTTCTTGGTAAAAATGTATCCCATTAATGGAAATCCTGATTTATGGTGTGTTTCCTTATACAAAAAAGCAAGATGTTCATAAAATAAGAATTACTTCCATATGAGCCTAGTGAACCCTAAATCCATTTTATGACACGCACAGCACCATCTCCGCGTTCCTGTGGACTTTTCGTTTGACTGTTTTGTTTGGACCTCATCGTATATTTTCTGCCCATTTCTTTTTTTTTTTTTTGACTTGAAGTTCAAAGCGTCATTTGGAGAGGAGAAAAATCTATTATTATTTTTTCTCCTCAGCGGGAAATGGCAACTAGAATGTGTTGAGGTGCGAATCGATGGGGTACAGCACCCCACTTCCTGCCCCCGCAGAGAACTTCATCTGAAGCTCTCTGTGTTCTTCTGTTTCCTGAAGTCAGCGGGAAATGTATAGATTGCACGATTCTATGGGAAGGTAAATATGCTTATGTTAAAGGCAAAACAAATCCTTTATATCATGGGAAAAAAACTGTAGCATCAGTCACCAAAATAATAAATAATATGAAGGTCATGCGCCAGGCAAAGAAATAGCCAGATAAAAATCTTGATGTTTCCTGTGCGTATGCTATTTTTATTATGTTATGTATCTGTGGCAAAAGGGAGTTTATTAATGGCACAAAACTTCCACTAATTAACATAGTCCAGATCATTTTTGTATTTTCTACCTTTTAGTCCATGTAGAAGTCCGATAAATCCTTGTTACACCAGAATTAAAGGGGTTATCCAAATGTTTACTACTGATAACCTATCCTCAGGATAGGTAATCAATATGTAATCGGTAGGGGTCCAATGCCTAGGGCCATCCATTGGAAAGCAGCAGTGCTTGGTATTACAGCTCAGCCCCATTCACTTGAATGAGACTGAATTTCGCCTACACCATGTGATCGATAAACATGATGTCGCTGACCTAGGAAGAGGCGCTGCAGATGATCAGAAAGTTGGTCCAAGAGTTGGACCGCCACCGATCCGATATTAGTGGCCTATCTTTAGGATAGGTCATCAGTATTAAATACTTGGACTAACTCTTTAATATGTGAAGATATGGTGGCTCACTCTGTTTATAGTTATGGAGTGGGGGCTACTAAGCCTAGAATGACTCACCCAGTCATAGATAAAGAACAATGTGAAGGATATAGAAAGGCTGAGCACTCACCACCTGGGCCAGACAGAGACAAAAAGTTGAGATGTTCAACTTTGACCCTAGAGAAGTCACTTACTACATGGTCTGTGTCTCTGTCTGGCCCAGGTGGTGAGTGCTCAGCCTTTCTATATCCTTCACAACTCTTTAATATACAGAAGAACATTCTTCCAAATGAAAAAGAATCCAGCCAAATGAATTGTATTTCCAGAAATGTATCCCTACTTTATCTATCTGAAGTATGTATTATTATACAGTTTATTTTTCATAAATTAGAATTTCCCCCCGTTACTTTTACAGTAAAAAAAAAAAAAAAGTTTCAGGGCATGTCTGGGGATTTTTGAGCAGTGACTCGGTCCCAGTCACGAGTTGTATTGTGAATCATCCAGTTGTTTGTCTGTGGGAGACACTGCTGTGAAATGATGTTCCCTAGTCAATATTTTATTTTGTTATCCAATTGGGAAGAAGATTTGCATTCGTTAAACTCCTGCTGTTGTTTAATTGACATATTATAAGATATTTTAACTATAATATATCTAAAACATTATAAATGTGTGTCTTATAGATGAAGGTCCTGAATGGAGAACTGACCTCTTACTCAAAAAAGTATGGAAGCCTAGTCAACATGGTCAAAATGTACTATGACCGTAAAAAAAAAAAGAGACCTGCTAATCTTCTAGTCTTTCTTTCTTTTCTCTCTCTCTCTCTCTCTCTCTCTCTCTCTCTCATAAGAGACCATCACTGCTTTTATTTTGTTAACCATTAAAGGGGTTCTCTCCTTATCATATATTGATGAACTATTCACTTGAATAGGATAGAGCCTTCCATTAAAGTGAGACGGAGTTACACCTACTCACCACCATAGTGTCTACGGCAAACAGATAAACATAAACAGTAAGGAGTCACCAGTCATGACATACACGCTGCTAACTGGGTGTAATTGACTCATTTAATGAAAGGGGGTGTTCAGATTATTAGTGAGGAGTTCAATTAGCGAGGTTATTGATTCTGTGAAGAAACGGGTGACGATTATGGTCCCTACAGTATTTAAAGAAAGAGGGCTGCAGATTTTGTATCTGCTGGTTTTAGCCCTTTCTCACTGACTAAAATGGGTCATTCTGGACAATGTACCAAAGAAGTAAGAACTTTGATCAAGAAGTTGATTGGAGAGTGGAAAACATATAAAGAAGTGCTGAAAATAATTGGCTGCTCAGCTAAAATGAGACCTACGTGAAGCCAAACTATATTTACAAGAAACCCTCGTAAAGTACCATTGCTGAGAAAAAGCTATGTTGAAAACATTACAGTTTTCCAAAGAACACATTGACTAGCCTTAAGAGAAATGGCGCCACTTTCTATGGAAAGATGAGAGCAAGATTGTTCTTATTTGGTCTAAAGGCCTAGTTTGTGAGGTGACCCATAATTCAAGCCACAGTACACTTTGAAGACTGTAAGACCTGGAGGTGCAAGCACAATGGTTCGGGGATGTTTCTCTTACTCTGGAGTCGGGCCCATTTATCGCATACCAGGCACTATGGCCCAGTTTGAATATATCAAAATACTGGAAGAAGTCAATTTATGCGAGAAGGAGAGAAGAAAGTAAGGCGGCACTGCCTCCACTGATATCGCCGATATGGGCTGGTAGCATGCGGTGTTGAAAATCCAATAGGTGGTGCTCAGCAACAAAAAGGGAACATCAAATAGGAATCAATCATTTAAGTAAGGAGAAAATAATAGCGTTGCGGCACTCACCAGGATAAAAAATCAGTAACCTTTATTGTGACTTCCTTGGAAGAGGATACATGTGGGTCCAGAGGCGGATACACTGTTGCGGGCGGCGACGGCCGTTTCGCGCGTGGGGTCGCGCTTCCTCAGGCCGCTGAATACGTCATGACGCTAGTGCGTTTTATATAGAGGCAGACAGGGCACGGCCGGCGCCGTCATCCACAGCTGTTCGCCCCTGGGAGTAATGACGTCTAAAAACAAGCGCACAGCAGTGACCTGGTGAGTGCAAACAAGGTAATAGCACAAATACATGATTGAATGTGTTAATCTGCATGCACCTCCGCATGGTAGGGGATGCACGCAGAGGTCCAGATGCTTAAAGAGGACATATATTAAGACAACATATATCGTAAATCCCTATGCTGGGGGAGTGGGGGCGCACAACATAAGTATGGGATTCCATACATTACATAAATAGAGGGATCGAACATTGCATAGCAAACATGGGATAAGAATAAAGAGGAATATAAAGATGAAGGCCAACTCGTGACTAAGCATAGAGGGACAAGGACATAAGAACGTATATATCAATTTATAATGCGAGTTGTTGCTTACAGGAAGACAGACATGTCATTTCTGTCATTCATGCCTGCTGGGCCCATTGCGCCTGTCTGAATAATCCACCTTGCCTCCCTCTGCAGGAGTAGACGATGCCGGTCCCCTCCACGGGGGATAGGACGGACATGTTCCACCCCCGCAAAGGAGAGGCAACGCGGTTGAGCATCATGGGCGACACGAATATGATCAATAAGGCGGGGGCTGCCTCTTCCTGATCTAATAGACCCAACATGCTCGCGGTGCATGCAGATTAACACATTCAATCATGTATTTGTGCTATTACCTTGTTTGCACTCACCATGTCACTGCTGTGCGCTTGTTTTTAGACGTCATTACTCCCAGGGGCGAACAGCTGTGGATGACGGCGCCGGCCGTGCCCTGTCTGCCTCTATATAAAACGCACTAGCGTCATGACGTATTCAGTGGCCTGAGGAAGCGCGACCCCACGCGCGAAACGGCCGTCGCCGCCCGCAACAGTGTATCCGCCTCTGGACCCACATGTATCCTCTTCCAAGGAAGTCACAATAAAGGTTACTGATTTTTTATCCTGGTGAGTGCCGCAACGCTATTATTTTCTCCTTACTTAAATGACTGGAAGAAGTCAAGTTGCCTTTTGCTAAAGAGGAAATGCCCTTGAAAAGGGTGTTTCAGCAGGACAAAGACCCCAAGCATGCCAGCAAGCGGGCAACAGCCTGGTTCCAGACTAAGATTGATGCTATGAAGTGGCCAGCCCAATCCCCAGGCTTCGATCAGATTTGAGAATTTGTGAAGTGACATAAAGAAATGCTGTTTTTGATGCAAAACCTATGAATGCAAAAGAACTGTGCACTGTAGTCCAGTCAGCTCGGGTTGGAATATCTGTTTGCAGGTGTCAGATGTTAGTCAACTCCATGCCACACAGATGTAACCAGTTATCAGGAATAAAGGTTATACAGCTAAATATTAGTTCAGTGATTAACAGAAAAGATAAATCTGTAAACAAGTTTCAGTTTATAGTGGAAATATTCCAATTTGTAACTGTAAATGCAAACCTGTGTACCGTGTATGGAACTAAATGAGGAATCTGCTTTCTCTCACACTATCATTTTGCACATCACTGTATGTTGACTGCAGTGGATATATAAAAATGAAATAAGGACATATAGAAAATCTAGTTTGATGCTGCCTGCAGCCAATCACTGACTGCAGTGGTGACCGGATCTCCTAGTGTAATGAGAGTGACCATTTGTCATGACGTTAGAGGAACCAGTCACTGCCGTGGCCAATGATTGGCTGCAGGCAGTATCAAACTGGATGTCATCAGCGAGGGGCCCCAGAGGAGCAATTGCAGGCCTGTACGAGAAACACCAGGGAGCAAGCATTGGGAAGCAGGTAAGTAATCTTCCCTTTACCGGTCTGGCCAAATTCATTCTTGCACAACCCCTTTATGATCACAGAGATTAGTTCCAATACAAAGCACTCTGGAGGATGCAGCAAATCTATGACTTTATTCATGTTGCATCAAGAAGATAACTGGATATGTTTCCATGAGTACTATATTTTTAATATTTTCTTTATATCATTATTATAAAGATTTAAAATTTCATTTTATTTTACTATATCGAGCTGAGGGAATAGGTATACCCAGAACCACGAGGCATGATAAATTACTATAGGGACAAGGCCGAGCTAGCTCCATTTATATACTGCATCACATATGTAAGGAATTACTGGGGATTTCCAGATACAATTCATCTCCAGTTTACTTTTGGTGCTGGGATCACGTTCTTCAGACTCAGTTACTAAGGCTAAGGAACAGAGAGTACAAGCATTACGTTACAAAGGCTGGATGAATTCTAGGTACATACTGGAGGATATTTCGCGTCACGTTATTGAACTTGGTACTTTAGTGAAATTAATGTTTCTGTGTTTAGAGAGAACCCAAACTACTTTTAGTTTTTAAGTACTTCAAGGGGGTGTTCACCCATTTTATATTGATAGCTTGTTCTCAGGATAGACCGTCAATATCTGATGAGTGGGAGTCTGACTGCAGTTTAGCTCTTCTGTTGTAGCTTGAGCTCCTGAACTAAACTGCTTTTCCCGATGGGGGAGATTTATTAAGGCCGGTGCTTTCTGCATTGGTCTTGATATCCCCTGTGTTGCCGGAGGATGCGCCCAATTTATGATGAGGCTCACGGCCCTTCTTAAATTAGGCGCACCATCCCGCAGTCTGTGTGCCAAAACAGAAATCAAATCAAATAAGCTTTATTGGCAGGACTAAATACATTTTAGTATTGCCAAAGCAAGTGGGAAATAATTGAGTAGTGTTGGGGGATGGGGACATATACAGGATGGGGGTATAGGAGCCCATGGTATATCAGGCTCCTCTCAGTCTATGTCAGGCAGTAATATATTGTGCTGCTGTGGCCGCTGTGTTCTTCTCTTCCCCCAGCAGTATGGAGAGTCTCTCTTCTTCCTCCATGGAGGTGAAGTCTGGGCAGAGATCAGACAGTCTCCTGAAGTGAGTCTCCCTCACTGCTGAGTATTTGAGAAATCTACGACTGCTCAGAGCTGGTGTAAATGAAGATAAATTAGTCTCAGACTTTGGTCACACTCACTTTGGAGCTGATGACTGCAGCGCATTCACTTCGATGGGAGAAGTGAGGCACAATGCACAGTCCTCAGAAGATTTGCTCAAAATTGCTATTTTATGGAGAATGTAAGTATTTACTAAAATAAACATGCCAATGGAGCTGACAGATTTGTCACAGCAGCTTTATGTAATCTGCCCTATTGTGACTGGTGAGCACTTGGTTGTGCCATGCGTAATGGCTAGAGCAGTGCTCATGAGCCTGGTGGCCCTCAAGCCAATTATGGTAGCAGAAGTTATGTCTACTAAGTCACCATAAAGACAGTAGAATGAAAGTAGATCATTAGTAGATCTACTTTTCCAGATATGTCTGAAACTTTTATATGAAACTTTGACTCTCCATACCAGAGGCTTTTGGACCTCTGTGCTGGAGTATAGACATAAATCTTTTCTTGTATGGTACACGCACGTCAGAGTGCAAGCACCATAAAGCAGCCTGGTTGAGCATTTGCCTATGACGTGAGAAAAAAGGTTTAAAGGTCCAAGAGCTTGCGGACTTTGACCTCAACCATTTGGAGCAGAGGTTCTGTAGATCATACATTAGTTGTACCGGTGTGATACAGCCTCTTTAAATAAAATGACACTGCATCCTTATGAATTGATTTGCTATAAGAGTTTAATTGCCTTTTTATATACCATATGTGCTTTTTTAGATGGACATGCGTGCATAGAGACAGAACCCATCATGTCTGGAACTGTTGCTCTCAAAAGTCTGCAGTGTTCAGCTGAATGGCTCTGAATCTGAAAACTGCGCTCTGTGGAGTTAAGTAGATTAGATGAAGAGGTAGAATATGATAATTTATAGTTAAAACGCAGCAGTTTTTTTGACTTGAGCCCCATTCTTGACCCCTTTTGCCTTTTGGATTGATGGATGACTAGAGTAGGTCAAGGGGCATGTTTGTGGAGTGTCTAGGCAGGCTGAGAATAACATGATGGTCACAGATGAAGGGCACTTGGTCAAAGTGAATAAGGACAGATGAATCACATGATTGGAGGAGTTATGAGTATTTTAGTCTAACTTGTAATTTATTTCATCTGGCCCTTGTAGTTAATCATTATTCAGTGTACAGTAAGGTCTAATCTGTTGAAATGCTGACTTGACAGGACTGTGCCGTCTTATGTTTTTTTAGGATGGAGGGTCATTGTGAGAGATTTGTGATGTTGTAACTAATATCTACGGTCTATACCACCTGCTCAGACTTTGGTTTTTATTTTTGTTTGCATTGTTTTGAGCTTATAAACATTTATTTTAGTATTAATTCATGTAACGTTTTAGTTATTTATTAATTTTTTCTCCCTATACATATTTAAAACAAACTGTACTAGAACGGTAAAGCAGAATTTGATATTACTCAAGCAGGCCATTCATGGTAGTTGTAGAGCAGAAGTACTCTCTTCATACCAGTTTTATAAACTACAGCCCCCACCCCCGGTACAGGAGGACCCTTGGAAGCTTCCACCCACCAGGCCAATTACTTCCTCCATAGGTTGGAATTATCTGTGGAAATGTGGGGGATTCTTTTTAGGCTCCCATCCAACATATTATCCTTCAAAGGTGGCTCAGAAGTAAATGAAACGTGAATTTTTTTTTTTGCCCTTTTATGACGTCTTCTGTGCTATCATTGATTCTGAGAGGCAAGGCAGAATGTATACCACGTTTTTCTTTAACTACGGTACATTATATATTTTTTTTCGGATTCTATCCAAATATTGTTTGAAAGAAAATGGAGCTAAAAAACACATCCTCTTCCTTATTTTGTTCTTTTTTTTTTTTCCCTGTTGGTCTGGTTTATAGGTTTTTATTCGTTTACACCTCATTTGGAAACCCACAGGAATATTTTGGGATATTGTTTTGTTTCCCACTTTATGTGGTCTTGTGAGGTTTGGCGTTTCATAGCATTCACAGCTGCAAGAGCTTATGGTATACGAATATCGAAAAATATCAAGCTGAACATTTCCAAGGTGATTATTTAAAGCAGGGGTGCACAACCTGCGGCCCGGGGGCCACATGCGGCCCTTGATACCATTCTGTGCGGCCCCCAACCATCTAGTAACAAACATGTATGTCTATGTCTTGTGGCTGCTCACATGTATTTTTCATGTTTACTCCCATTAGATGGGAGTCTTGGAAGTGTAACTGCACATTAATGGCATATACTGTATGTTCAATATGCCATAAATACAGTATTTCAGGTTTTTTACCCCTTTAAATTTTATTTTCGGCCCTTGACGTTGGTTCAGTCTGACAATGTGGCCCCCAACCAGAAAACGTTGTGCACCCCTGATTTAAAGGGATGTTGTGGCCTTAAACATTTATGACATGCAGTAACCAGGGGAGAGGACTAAAGAGTTGGCCACACTCCCATAGACAGGTCAAAGGACATGTGGAGGGCTAAACCTTTTGTCTT
Organism: Bufo gargarizans; assembly: GCF_014858855.1. Classification (NCBI taxonomy): domain Eukaryota; kingdom Metazoa; phylum Chordata; class Amphibia; order Anura; family Bufonidae; genus Bufo; species Bufo gargarizans. The sequence continues at coordinate 108,062,989 of NC_058088.1, forward strand.
CTACACGCTGTTCTAATATGAGATTCAGGACCCTCATTTAGTCATAGGTGTGTGTCTCACTGACCTGACTCCCATGTATCAAACATTCATGATCTAAATCGGAATGCCCCTTTTTAAGGTGTACCTCAAGTATTAGGTAGACAGATTAATGTATAAGCAAATTTAATTATCTGCAGTTTCCTAATACTCTTACAATAAAACTTAGAGGAGCAGTTATGGGAAGTATTTTTCCTTACAGGTTTCCTGTACCCTGTCAACTCACTTTCCAACAGTATTGGAAAAATTAATGGCAGTCAAACTGCAGACAAACTGCGAATCGTCCTGGCACATAGCACAAAATGCAACGGTTTGTGTCCCACCGACTCTACGCTCGTCTGCCGCAACAGATTACGGATCTCCACCGGACCCCATTATACTTCTTAGGGCCAGCGGGTATTCCATTTATATCCGGAAGCGCCGAATCTGGAGGACTCCAGCAGGCTGTTCTCTGCCAGAACAGCCTGCTGGAATTCACCATGGAGATGTGAAAGTAGTATTAGTTTTATTTTTATTCATTTTACTTATAACCTCAAAAAAAGGAAAGAAAGCAAGAAAAGTTTAATATTTAAATAATCTATAAAGTGTACATAAATCGGTGTGTGATGACCAGATGCTCCTTTTAGAGTTTTCTCATTCCATCAGGTTCTCTATTTTACTACCTTATGGATATAATAAAAATGTTAAAATGTCGTATGACCTCATCAAATAGAAACCTTTTTGATTTATTTGTAAATTTTATTTCATTTTTTGAGCCAACTACATTAGTGTGCAAAGGACAATATGAACGAAAACTAAATGTCCTATGTATATACATTTTCACCTAGAAAATAAAGATGTCAGGCTGAGTTGACACTATCCATCAGTTATCATAAGCCAAAACCCGTAGTGAAGCCCAGTCAAAGAACAGCTATAATGGAAAGATCTGCGCCTGTTCTGTGTTTCATTCGCCTGGTTTGGGTCACAACTAGTGTTGCGTGAATCAAAACCAAACGAATTGACTTCGATCTCCGAATTTTAAGAAAAATGTACATTGGTGGGCCGTGGTGACGTCATCACTAGCGTGGTGACGTCACATGTCACCCGGCACGAGATTTAGCGACGTTTTTTCAATCAAGATGGCCTCGACGGCCTCTCCATGAGCAAATGGAGGAGGTGAGCATGTATTTTATTATATTTTACTGCCATTTCAGGAAAAATTAATTTACCACTAATTGCAAGAAAATTCGGCTAAGCAACAAATCACATTTTTCTTGAAATTTGGATCGATTTTAATTTGCAAGGCTTCGATTTGCTCAACACTAATTGTGAGCCTACACCAGGTACAGGTCAAAAACAGGTGCAGTTCTTTCCATTATAGCTACTCTCTGAGGAAGGTTCACTACAGGTTTTGGCGAGTTAATGGATACGAGTTAATTTTCTGTAAGGCCTCAATTGTAGCATCAGATGCTGCGATCAGAGATGAACGTGGCATCTGAGGGGTTCAATGACGGGGCATCGTGATCGCTGTTCCCTGTCATTGCGCCCGCTACATTCAAAGGAATGTGCTTTGTGACAACAAAATTCGTCACAAATCAAATTTCTTTGTGAAATTTGGAGAAGCAGCCAAATTGAATTTTTCATAACTTCGCAAGTGTGAACTCAGCCTTAGTTTGGTCCCTGAAAAAAAAATATAACGTTATAATTAAGAAAGATCATTAATATTCATCATTTGAAACTTGGAATTTGTCATCCTTAGGACGCATTCACACGACCATGCCGTGTTTTGTGGTACGCAAATTGCGGATCCACAAAACACTGATGCCACCCATGTGCGTTTCACAATTTATGGAATGGGGAGCCCATTATAGAAATACCTATTCTTGTCCGTGATTGCAGACAAGAATATCACATGCTTTATATTTTTGCAGGGCCACGGAAAATAATTACAGATAGGCACAGCACATGATATGCTGTCCGCATCTTTTGCTGCCCCATTGAAATAAATGGGTCTGCACCCGTTCCGCAAAATTGTCAGAAATATAATTGGCAGTCAGAGGCAAGGTCAAAGCAGAAGTAGAGGCTTTTTCACACGAGCAGATGCGGTGCGTGGAATCCATTGCATAAAAGACAGCTAAGCCCCACTCCGGACAGCAGAGACACGGAGCATTAACATGATTGATAATGCTCCGTGCTTGTCTGTGACCTTTTTGCTACAAAATTACAGTGACAACTTTATCTCACTGTGATTTTGTAGTAAGAAGATCACCGAGAGGCACGGAGCATTATCAATCATGTTAATGCTCATTGTCCGGAACGGGGCTTGGCTCTCTTTCACGCAGTGGATTCCACGCACGGCATCCGCTCGTGTGAAAGAGCCCTAAGTGAAGATCCAGGCGTTCCTAAATTCACAAATGCTAGTGTGGCAATGAAGACCAATCACAGATGCCAGTTGCCAGTAGCTATTTGTTTAAATCTCGCATCGACAGAGCCTGATTGGACCGCCATGCCTGATGGGCCAACCAGACTCGCTGCCGGAGCATGGGTAAGTACGGGACAGCAATCAGTTGACCACCAGAGTGTTTTTAGTTTTTTTTTTCTGAAAAGCAGATGTGTAGTTGGAACAAGTCCTTTAAGCCATGATTCTGACAAGCGTTTATTCCTTAACATTATAATAAAATGAAATAATCTGCCTTGAACTTTAATGTTGATATCCCAATTATTCTTTTTTAATGTAGTACTTGGCTTATTAGTCTGATGGATAATCTTATGTTTTTCTTGGATGGACTTACTTTGATTTGTTGATAAGTTTGGAACATCTTTGATATATAGTCCCAGCACACACACACACACACACACACACACACACACGGGAGAATGTTGCTACTGTTGGGGGATGTTTGGGAATTATTTTTGGCCCGCTGAACTGTATGTGACCTGGCTGATTTATGAGACATCTACAAGGATAGTGTTTTGTCAGAAATGCACATGCAGGTCATGAAACACTGGCTTACTGTCATCCTTTGAATGACTGGAATTTGACCAAACCTTCATCCCCGTTTTCTCACCGCCAAGTTGCTGATTTTTAAAATTTCTAAACAATTTTAAAACATTGCTTAAATGCAAACGATGTGTTTTGTATATGAACCAAAACGTTATTTGCTTTGTACAATTTCATGTAGGCATGCAGTAGTACTTTAAATGTTCACCTGCGCTATGTGCAAAAAACGACCCCCTCCCAAAAAAATGTATATATACTTTATTGCAAGGGTCAGCAAACTTCAGCCCTCCAGTTCCTGTGAAACAACAACTCTCAGCAAGCACATTTGCTTGGTTGTTCTTGTAATTCCCATAGAAGTAGATAAAGCATGCTGGGAACTGTACTTTCAGAACTGTTTCAGAACAATTGGATTGTATCTTCTGTTTTTCAGCTGCAACAAGCAGAACCTCCTTACATTTTACTGCACTGAACCTGGATCACCATAGAACCCTATGATTATCTATGGATGTTCTATTCAGGGGAATCGGATATAGGGTGGCCGGGCCTCACCAGCCATGCTCATCTCCCCCACCCCCCATCGCCGGCTGTGAAAAAAAAAAACGGGGGGGGGGGGGGGAGACAGGGACGAACTTGGGGAATGGAAGGTGAGCTGGGGCAGCCGGGGTGCTTCTTTCTCCCTTAGTCAGCCACAGGAAGCGATGTCTGTGGCTCTAATGACTGGGGGTGAAAGAAGCCTCAGTCAGTTGCTGCAGCTCACGCTCAGACAGTGCAGTGCTGCTGTCTGAGCGTGAGCTACTGAAAGGGTGGACATCCGTGTGTCAGTCCAGGCGCTGCGCCGGATGGATGACAGGGAGCCAGAAAACCGGACTGTCCGGCCTAAAACGGGACGTCTGGCCACCCTAATCAGATATAGTGGTAATGATATGCATTGATACAACATGTGTGTGCAACCATCCTAAAGGAGAGAAGGTGGTGACACAATTTGTTAGTGGGTTTTTGTATCAGTTTTTTTCGGAAATTCATAATTTTGTGGTTTGCATAATTTTCAAGTGAGTAGTTAGTAGAGTCCATATTTTACAGGGACATTTCTAGTTTGGAACTATTTAATGTGAAGTGAAGCATTAGTTTTGGGGTCCTTTAAAAAAACACTGCACACATTATGTTGATATAGAAAACTAAAATTAATAGGCATAATAAAAAATGCTTACTCACTCTTCTCATTACTTTTCAGGCCTGGTGCTGCACCAGATATTTGAGAATACAAGGTCAAACAGAAAACGGGGAGGGGGGTTTCAAGCATTTGAGTTTGCCTAATGCAAACAATGGAGATGGTTAAATGTTCTTCTCCATCCCTTCTCTATTATATGGACTGTCAGGAAATTTACTGATGATGGATAAACCTGATTAATATTCCTTGTGGTTTGGTATGATGCACAAGTTAATACTGTTGACATAATGCATGGCCGTTTTCATCTTATTGCATTGAATAGGTCCAGTGTTCTATATAGGCTTCAGAGGTTTGTTTTTCTGATCCATCGCCTGTTTTGCATCACATTGTCCTAGGGATACATGATCAATTTCTTATTGCCATCAGTGACCACTAGGGGGAGCTGACTGCATACAAAGTTCTACAACTCCCGTTAACCTCAATAATAAAATAGCAGGCAATGGGCATCTCCTGGTGGTAGCATATATAATTTTATTTCATTTTTATTCATTTGAAAGGCTCATGTGGAGTTACCACCAACTCAAGCGTGCTTTTGTACACCAGGTCAAAACAGCAGAGCTCTATACAGTGTTCATGTATTCATAGAGAATCAGCCTACTTGAAGCAAAGGTAAAAATTTATCTCCATGGGCCAGATGCCAAATGGCTTTAAAAAGTCACAAGCTGTGTTTTTGTGACTTTTTCAATACAATGTATAAAAAAATTACAATCACAACCGCTTTTCTAAAAGGAACGTGGCAAAAGCAGAGACAAATTTATCTTCATTTACACCAGTTTTCTGGTGCACACGAAGCCAGAAATTCACCGGACCTCTGAGCTGTCGTAGATTTCTGTTTTGGCACATGGACTGTGGGAGGGTGCACCTAATTTAAGAAGGGCCATGCGCCTCATCATACTGTAAATTAGGGATATCAAGACCAACACAGAAAGCATCGGCCTTGATAAATCTCCCCCACTGGGCAAAGCTGTTTAGTTATGGCACTCAAGCTACTACAGAAGAGCTAATCTGTGGTCAGAGCCCCCACTGATCAGTTATTTATGGTCTATCCCTGAGGACAAGCCATCAATAAAAAAAGGAGTGAACACCCCCTTGAAGTACTTAAAAACTATAAGTAGTTTGGGTTCTCTCTGAAGACACAAACATTAATTTCACTTAATTACCAACTTCAATGAATGCAATGTTTTGAAAAAAAAATCACAAGTGCCTCTTTTTACACTGCCCTCTAAAAGGGATGTGACAAAAAAAGAGACAAATTTATCTTCATTTACACCAGTTTTCTGGTGCACATGAAGCCAGAAATTTACAGCAGCTCTGAGCTGTTGTAGACTTCTATTTTGGCGCATGGACTGGCAGAGGATGCGCCTGATTTATGACAAGGCGCGTGCGCCTCCTCATAAGTTAGGCACAACCACCAGCAGTGCAGAGGATATCAAGACGAGCACAAAAAGCACAGATTTTGATAAATCTCCCCAATAGTCTACCAATTGGCGAAATAATGCTCCGTGTAAATGATGTCACCTACCACCATAAATATCGGCACAAATACATATTTGGAAACAAATGGTGGAAAAATAATCGCTAAAATTTTTATTTGTATTATAAAACTCTGATCAAAAATCCACAATGATGAGATTGCGTGCATGCAACACCCAAATAAATAAAAAGAAAGTGGTAGTCAAAACATACAGCATGCATCCTAAGTAGCCTAGTCACGTGAAAATAAGCTTCTAATTATGAATAAAAGGTCTTACCGATAGTGAGGAACAAATTGTTGTGCTTGGATTGAGAACTCCTAGATATCCAAAAGTAAGTCAGAACTGAGATGTGGGATATTCGCTCTCGAATTCCCTGACGAGCCTATTACACCCTAATGACCTCCTAACACTGAGTCATCCTTCTGATGAGGCTAGCCCTGTCCATGTTATCAGGCCCTGGACATCTCTAATCAGGGAAATGATGTTAATACCCCAGCTATGCCACCATGGTACGCTTAAGATCCAACGCGTTTCATCTGTAGATGTCTCCCAGAATCATCAGAGGACAAAGGATGCAGGAGTACAGCTGGTTAAAGCTTGGTCTCTCCAGCGCCACTGCGCATGGCGGGCTCCACATGTAAGGTATCCGTATGATAACGATCGGTTAAGATACAGTCTACCATCAATAGGAATGTGTTTTACTAAAAGGTTAACCAGAAAATGTAGCTTTATATAGCATCACACCACCATCTTGCAACCCTATTTTAATACGGTTCTGCATGAAAGTTTACATTCACCTGTATGCTGTTTCTCTAGACATGCTTCCAGTCTAAATTACATCTCTCATTTCGGCATCTAGCACCATCTGCCCCAAAGCTGTTCCTCTGGGCATTCAAACTTGTTTTCTTTGCAGCGAGGTCACTGATAATACAGTTGTCCTGCTGCGCCTGAGAGTATGGTAATTCTTCTTCAGCACATGTGGGTGGATTCTTGTGGGATGTAAGATGGAAATCCAGGCTGTGTTTCTGCACAGCTGCCTTGAAGAATGAAGCAGTTGAATCTGCTACACAATGAACAGTTTATAATTACAGATGAGGGAATTTTCACTTGTGAAATTCGTTTGCGATTCGTTTACTGGTAAAAGCCTAATTGCGTCATGGATTCCGTTACCACAAACCATAACGCAATTCTATGACGGAATGCATAACTGAATGCCTTTTAGAGGCATTCCGTTATTCATTCCGTCATAATAGAAGTCTATGGGCTGCAAAACTGATCCGTTCCGTTTCCGTTATGTAGGGGAGTCCAACGGATCCGTTTTGCAGCCCATAGACTTCTATTATAACGGAATGCCTCTAAAGGCATCCGTCATACAATTGCGTTATTGGCTGTGGTAACGGAATCCATAACGCAATTCGGCTTTTACCAGTAAAATCACAAACTAATTTCAAAATATGAAATTCGCTCATCTCTATTTATAATATGCACACAATCGATCAAGGGTTGTGTATTTTATTGGTATAATTTTTTTGTTTTTGTTTTTGTTCCTGATCTCTTGATAAAGCTTCTCGAAAAAATATGTTGTCTACCTTTACAAGATTAACTGACCACTTGTTACCCACAGAGTTACATCAGGATGACAGAATATATTGTCAGAAAATACCCTTTTGTTGAAATGGTATCATTAGTTTTATAATATTTTTAATTTTTTTATTGTCCATGTCGCTGTCCATATATAAAAAAAAAAAAGTCTGGAAGCTTACAGTTTTGGCCTCCCATCCTCTTAATGAGCTGGCACTTCCTGTTCTGTAGAGCTCTCTTCTCAGTAATCTTATTATCCTTACAGGCAAGATTATAATGAACGATAACATTTCTGTTATATAGCAGAAAGCAGATAGCATAAGATACACCATTGACAATGGTTGATGGGCACATTTGTGAACTTGAATGTAACTGCACATCGAGGATTAGCGTCTCCTCTGCTGCAGCTGGGATCCCAGCCACCCCAGAGCGTTTAATGCACATGTGCTGGCCCGTACATCTAGCCGGCCTTGTGCCTCTGCCCATAATGGGGGATGAAGTGCACATGCGCGGCGAATCTAGTGAACGGCGCTGGCGTTGGATTTCTGAAGAACCTAGGGTGGGCCAGAGGGGTGAAAGGAGAGGGGTTTCATATGAAGAGCGACAATGGGCCTAAGCACCGGCTTGCAAGGCGCCCCTGGGCACCTTCAGAACCTAATTTACATATTGAGTAAAAGTGTTTTTTTTATCGAAAATAAGCGGCAGACAGCTATACGGTAAGTAGCATTCGAATATGGGGACTATAATGCAGATCATGGGGTTAGTGTTCTATAATGGTCATTTTAGGTGAGACTCCCTTAAAGTTTGCCTACAGGGAATAGCTGATTGCTGGGGTCATGATAAGTTTGTCCAGTATGGACTCATTCTAACATTTAAAGAGTGCCCAAAGTAGACAACCCTTTGATATTTAATCAATGCTAAATACATTTTTATTGTAGTATAAACTGATTACATTTCACCAGTTACTGACCACAAGAGTTTTGTACAAAGGAGAACCTAGAGCCTCATTAGGTCAATGGACTATAATTATTTGTAAAAAGAATTGGTCATGGTACAGTTAATCTACATGATTTAGGAGACAACAACATGAATCGTACATCACAGAAATCTGCCTTAATTTTCTTGAATTGTGTGAATACAGATCTGGGATGTTCTGAAGTTCTGAACCTATGGCGGGGTCATCAAGGATGTATCGAGGATAGGTTTTTAAGACTGTGTTTTAGCTTTGATGTTTTCATATACTGGTGTCTTATGAGAACTTAGTTAATGAGGCTTGCAGGTTCATTTGAGGGTACTGTAGTTTTCTCCTATAATATACATTAACTTGCCTTTGATCTTTCAATATACATGCAGCATGATTTTTCTTGCTAATTATTTCCTTTTTCTTAATAAATAAAAAAAATTTTTTGCATGTAAACAAGGCCACATTTTCCGTGATTCTAGGTCACACTGTCTGGGTCAGTAGTATTTAGTTGTTGTAAAATTCATGATTTTTGTATGTGTCTTTTCATTTTATAAATTATTCATATCATTTTTACTGTAGGGTGGGAATTGCAGAAAGTAAAGGAGTGGAGTGGGGGTCAATAACAATGGAGTCTGATTGCCTTTGTATGCAGGTGTCAGGAATTCAGCAGTAAGGAACACGTAGAAGGGAAAGTGCAGTCCTAAACTGACCAGACTCCCTTTCCGTGCCTACTTGCACAATCATGCGAAACAGTGACACACAACTGGACGACAGTCCCTACACTGATTAAGCGGGAAAACAAATGCACATACAGGACAATTACAAAGACGGCGAACATAGAAGTCGGACAAGCTGGGGCAAAGTCAGGACGTACCAGTAATAACAGTATGCCAGAGGCAGAACATGGGAGGGACGCAGAGGTCAAATGCCATAGAGTAGTGCACAGTACCAAAAAGGCAGCAAGCAGAGCCAGAGAACACAAATTCTAATGCAGGTGTCTTATCCATGGCTAGGATCACATGCTGGCTTCTACGCACGCTTGGGGTCCCATGTGACTGGTGTGATGACGTCATGGATTGGTCCCGGGCTCATGAATACTAATGTCCTGGGTCACCGTCTTGGTTTCCCTGGCAACCATACACTGCCCGGCGGTGGTGGCCGGGAAGACCATTACAACAGGATCTGTCGAGACCTTCTTTGTTTTTTCATAATCTGGTCAGTGACTAATATATTAAATAAACTGATAACTAACTAGTGACAGTTCAAATCATTTTCCATAAATTTTCCTTTGATGGAAGTATAGCACAATCTGCCTTGCTGTTACTGTTGTCAAAACAACTGGAACCCTGACTGACTGCCAATAAGAGTGATATCTGTCAAGATTGTTGGGATGTGTTTCATTATAAATGTCAGCTTTGACACTACAAAATGTAAAAAAAAATAAGAACTGCCTTGCATAGTTTAGCAGAGTTACATAAAGTCCAAGGGACCTGGCAGATGACAAGCAAAAGTTTGGTGGCTGGATGGATGGGCTGGCCAGGCAGAAGACCAGAAAGAGACCCGTATTTTGTAACATATATTTTTTTACGTTAATGTTACTTCTTTATGTATTTTGAGGGAAACAAAAAACATTTGCCACATAGAAAATTTTTGCTAAATATGTGGCAAAACCACTGGTCACTAGTGTTGAGCTAAGGGAGCTTCGGATGCTTCATCCAAAGTCGCTTTGTTCAAAACTTCAGAATAATACTGTACAGAGATCAGTCTCCGTACAGTATTAGAATGTATGGGGCTCCGATGAGCCAAAGTGAGTTATTCGCAAAGTTGCGTGTGACTTCATTGAAAAACTTCGGTAGTTGATTTTTAAAGTGGAAAATCGCTTTAAAACTTTAAATCGAACTCTCCTTCGGTTCGAAGTTACTAGTCGGAACCAAACCAGAGTTCGGTTCCAAGTTTTAAAGTGGTTTTACACTCGACTACTTTCCACTGAAATCAACTACCGACTTCGCAAATAACTTACTTCGGAGCCCATACATCCTAATACTGTACGAAGACAGATCTCCGTACAGTAATATTACGAAGTTTTGAACGAAACGACTTCTGATAAAGCAAACGAAGCTCGCTTCGCTCAACACTACTGGTCACATATATATGTAAGCAATTACAGAGCAATTAATTACCATGTCATGTACATAAACTGTCCTCCAAAAGTACCTCAGACCAGCCAAACAGGTGACTCCAAAAGAAAGACAACTGTTTTGGGAGTGTTGCCCTTCATCAGTATCAAGCAGGATACTGGTTGGCTAGTGAGATACTTTTTTCTCAATGAGGTTTGCCTAAAGTAAATCTCCATACACCATGGATATTTTCAGTGAGAGTCCATGCTCCTCAGATGTCTCATCCAGCCAACTATTATCCTGCTATTTATTGACGAGACGCAAGAACTGTGGCCAACAGATCGGTATCTTCGACGTTGTAGGAGTCTCTTGTTTGGCTGGTATGAGGTAGTTTTCTTCTTTTTGAAGGAGAGCTCATTTACATACTATTTTCCCATGGAGCATTTCCTGAAGTAATTGCTCCTTCACCTCTGGATTGTTTTAGTGAAACCCTTTATCCTGTGATATAATAAATAGCTACACCAAGTGATGGCATCAGTAGAGAGAGGTTATAACAGTTGCAATTCTGCATTGGTTTCTTTAGTACAGTATTTGTCCCCATCTTTGGTGTCTATCAGCTAACATAATATCACAACGTATGTTTCCAGTTTGTCTTCTGTGGTGTGACAAGAACATGATTTACTGTGACTAACCTTCTCGGTCAGTTAGTTGTTCTACATGAATGTTTATTGCAAATACCCTTTTAGGAGCTTTCTGAAATTAGAAAAAGTGTTCTCTTTCACTTTGCTGACTTCTTTTATTCTGCTTCAGCTAATTAGTTTGTACTGTGAGGTAGATGGTGGTCTATGTGAACACCATAATGGAAAATATACTTACAACTACTATTGGCAGCACAAACTTTTATGGAAACGGGGAGCATAAGAAGAACATCAGCCAAAACGTATGTAAGAATGGAGTCTGGTAATTAGCAACTGGGGAGAGAAGCCTTTCATGGTTAATGTGCTGCTCAGAACTTTGTGTGGAAATAATTGTTCTGTCCCAGCAGAAGTAACAATGAGAGAAGTTTGACTGCCCAAATGTTATTTTCCTAAGCCAGGATACTTTTTTTTTTTTTTTTTCCATTTCTCACAACATGAACCTCGGATGCTGGTCTGCAACTTCCCATGGCACCGCTTGACAGTATTCTTTGATAGCTCAGGGCATGTTTGATATAAGATTTGAACAAAATTTTCTTGAATACGAAGTGAGAGGCATAGTAATACTAAAAGGTTGAAAACCCATCATCAAAGTTATTGTGCATTCATCTAAGTTCATTAAAGGTACACCAAGGTCAGAAAGCGGTAACTTTAACTCAATGTTCATAGAATTATTTATTTTTTTTTTTAATTCTTGGCTGTTTTTATTTTGGCAGTACAATGCCATTAAAAATTGTAAAAAAAAGAATGTTGTCCTTCTGTAGCTGTCCAGTGAGAACTCCTATATAGATAACCCATTGTCAGTTTAATGTGGCTGTAAGGGAAAGATGTTATCTGCAAGTAAAATAGTAGATTTGTAGAATTAGGACAACAGTACGACTGCTCTATTGTCTTCTTGATAGACCTAGATAAAGATGCCCACAGAAGAGCATTGTATTTATCAGTGTAATATGTGATGCTCTAATTGAGTCACTCACCCACTTCCTTCTCTGTCCCCACTGACTGAGAGTCAGCAAGATTGTCTGCCATGCTAAAAGTACAAAGAACAGTGGAAGCTTAAGAGTCGGAACAGAAAGCCATCAAACAATTTCTTAAAATTTTTTGGGTTGTGGTGTCCCTTTAAAGGGAACCTGTCATGTGGGTATTTGATTATAATCTAACTAATTAATTATATACAATCATTAACTACTAAAAAGTACCTTAGATGTATTCACTTACTGGTGTGACAGATGGTTACCTCATAATATACACACAAAGATGCTAATGAGCTGATTTGAGTCCAGCGTGATGTCATTGAGTCCAGCGTATATTTAATTCAGAGCTATAGCCACTCCCCTGCCCACCTGCTGCTGATTCATATGGAAAAAACAGCAGCATTCAGCAGCAGATGGGCGGGGAGAGTCGGGAGCTCATGAATATTCAGGACTCCTCATTATCAGCTGGAACTTTTCAATACAAGATGTTGGCAGATTTACTGGGTCAATTAAAGAAAGTGACCCAGCATTTTGCTAAGAGAATCAGTCACTTATGTTAAAGATGTGTGAATTTGATTCTATATTTTGTATCTCTAGGATTGTAATGAGTTAACTTTTTCTTGTTCAAGTGTCTCCCACCTCCCTCTTTGTTACAAGACTGGAGAAGAGGGCGGGGTGCAAAGGGCTGTGCTGTGAGAAGTCTGTTTTCTCATCTTTGTACAGGTGTCCCAAGGGAGTCATATAGACTGTTGAGGAATGCATAAGCCAATCATATGGGTTGATGATATATACCTATTATTCACTGCCTATAGAGAAGCACCTCCTTGAAGTGTCACACATGACGTATGCAGTATTCTTGTTAGGATAAACTCCATTACAAAATGGCAACGATAACCAGATGTTTACAGTTCACATTCCAAAGTGGTACTTACTGCGCAGATGTTGAAGTGTTATCTCTGTTTCTCTTATCTCTTTTTTTCCTTTTTGACCAATGAAATAATGCCTGGGCCTCAGAAAGTACTGCCCTTTTCTGAAGATTCATATACCACTTACTGGTCTAGTCTCTCAACCACACGTGGATATTAAGGAAATATATATAGTGGCATGCAAAAGCTTGGGCAACCCTGGTCAAAATTCCTGTTACTATGAACAGTTAAGCAAGTTGAAGATAAAATGATCTCCAAAAGACATAAAGTTAAAGATGACACATTCCCTTTGTATATTAAGCAAAAAACTTTCTTTTATTTTAATATTTTACATTTTCAAAATAAAAAAGGAAAAGGGCCCAAAGCAAAACTTTGAGTGCCCTATATGGTTATCTGCATGGTTGGTACCTAGTAACATGCCCTTTTGGCAAATTTCACAGCTTGTAAACTTTTTGTAGCCAGTCAAGAGTCTTTCAATTCTTGTTTGAGGGATTTTTATCCATTCTTCCTTGCAAAAGTCTTCCAGTTCTGTGAGATCGCTGGGCCTTCTTACATGCTCTGCTCTTTTGAGGTCTATCCGCAGGTTTTCAATGATGCTCAGATCAGGACACTGAGGGCCCTGGTAAAACCTTCAGCTTGCGCCTCTTGAAGTACTATATTGTGGATTTTGAGGTGTGTTTAGGATCCTTATCCATTTGTAGAAGCCGTCCTCTTTTCAACTTCAGCCGTCCTCTTTTTTTACAGTTGAGGTTATGTTCGCTTCCAGAATTTGCAGGTATTTCATTGAATCCATTCTTCCCTCTACCCTCTTAAATGTTCCCTGTGCCATTGGCTGCAACACAACCCCAAAAGCATGATTGATCCAGCCCCATGATTATTTGTTGGAGTGGTGTTATTTTCATGAAATGTTATGTCTTCTTTTTTTTTCTCTCCAAACCTACCTTGTGACCAAAGAGTTCTAATGAAACCTTGTCGGTCCACAGAACTTGTTTCCAAAATGCTGACCAGTAGAACAATGTACCATAACTACAGAGTCTGCTAAATCTTCCTGGAGGTCTTTTGCAGTCAAGCAAGGGTTCAGATTTGCCTTTCTAGAAATCCTAAAAGCAGCAGTCACTGAAATTTTTCTTGGTCTTACAGACCTTCTCTTGACCTCCACTGCTCTTGTTAACTGCCATTTCTTAATAACATTTTGAACTGAAGAAATGTCAACCTGAAAATGCTTTATCTTATAGCTTTTGCCTGCTTTAAGGGCCTCGTCCATTTTCAGAGTGTTAGGCAGCTTCTTAGAAGAACCCATGGCTGCTGGTTTTTTTTTGGGACAAGGAGTCTGGGTCTGTATAATGCTTTGCATTACCTAGCCTTTCCTAACGATTGTGAACAAGCGTTAATCCTAACACGCTATTTAATGTCTAAGACATTTCAATCCAAGTTATCTGTGCTCTCAAATCTCCTTGGGTTCTGTTTTGAGAGCTCTCCACAAATGCGCTTCTCATTTGGTCAGCAATGGTGACTGAGCTCTAATTCATAAAACCTCTCTTTCCTGCTGCTTCTCCAGTATGGACCACTGAGGTGATGAAAGGATTGGAATATGCTTAATGGCATATGAGATTTGCTGCAATCTAGTTTCAGAGAGCCTAGTTGGTGCATGCCATTTCCCTACTAGTTTTGTTGTTAGGGCATTTTAATCTAAAAGAGGTTGCCCAGGTAGGTAAATTATTTAAATATAATTTGGCGTACTATAGTACAATAAAAAAAACCGGGCACACTACATTAGTCAGAGAGTGGCGTCAAGGCCTTTTCTGGTGAGGCTTGTGAATACCAGTTAGATTTCTGTGGCTGTACATAGTTTGCATTACAGTTTTAGGCAAATACGAGGATTAGAAAGTCTGCAGCAGCATTAAGCCTTCTATTGATGTGTTGAATCAACAAGTTATGTAACCGTGACATTCTGATATGTTTTTTGCATGGATTTACAAAAACTGCCAGAAGCAGTCATTGTTTTTACTTGCGGTTTAGTGGAAATGTAAAAGTTTGTCATATGAGCATTTTAGATTCAATTTAAAGAAACGTCACTGAAGCTTTAGCTTTGATGTATGATTTCATATGAACATGAATAGAGCAATGACTTAATGTAGTGGAAAATCTTTTGACATTCCAGTTTCATAACTTTGTACAAGTATTTAAAGAGCATCTGTCACCATGATCAACCCTAATTACCCAGGCATACTGCCTGGTAGGTCTGATCATGGTGAATTAAACAAACCCTCTATTCCCGCAATCTGATGTATGTTGCAGCAAAACGTTAGCTTTTATTTTTATGTTAATTAGATGCTTTGCGTATCAATTAATATTACTTTTTCTAGAATGAAGCAATCGAATGCTAGTGAGTGAAAGCTATCATTACAATTTGGCTGAGCTAGCCCCTGCAAGGCATTGTGTTTGGTTAAAATGGAATCTGTCCCCACCTTTATGCTATCCTTGATGGCTGTACATAAATTATTATTATTTTATTTTTCAAGCACCTTTGTAAGAGCAGCAGCACTGGAATTGCGCTGTAAGGAAGTAGTCCTGATAGTCATGAGCCTACCTCCTCTCTCCTGCCAGTGACTGGCACTATTCTCTGTGTGCGCAGTAATAGAGAGGAAGGTTGTCCATTAATGGCAGGAGAGTGGGATGGCAGAACTATCCCCACAGTTTATGAATATCAGGACTGCCTCTCAGCATGCTTCCACCGCCACCACTCTTAAAAAGTAAATTTGTTAAAAAACTACTTGTATGTAAGAAAGGCAGAACATACCTGTTACTACCTCATCCCATCCTCAGAGAGGGCAGCGTAAGAGTGGTGAAAGATTCCCTTTAATAGTGAATTCCCTGTTAGTAGACTCACTTTAACCCTTTCTGGTCCATATTTAAGGTATCTCTCTGGAACCCCCTTTAATGTTCCCATTAATAAAGCACAAACTGAAGTTGATTGGCTATGTGTTATTTGGTACTTAAATGGAAGGACATGTTTGCAGTTCTGGTGTCAGGTGTCCCAGTATAAGGTCAAAGGGATTGTGACCACATAATTGGTTCTGGGAGCCTGTCTCTGTATTTCATGTAAGCTATGACCTCGTGTTCTGCCTCGGGACAGACTGTTCTCAGTCATGCTTTCTGACAGAAGCACCAAAGGGGATGGTATATTTTAAAATACTTTAAACAATATACAGTTCACATTTCTCTGTGTTTTTTCGGGAATGCCTGTATCAGATAAACTTGTGAAAATATAAACCTCTGTTGCCAAAAAGCCCAAAATAGTTAGTTTGTTTCCTGTGTAAGGTGCCATTGTTGAGTTGTATAAATATGGTTTAAATTTATTTTATGCCTTCGTTAATTATGATGAGGAGCAGTAGTTCAGAACGGTTCCACTTGGTGTAGGTAGAACTTGTCTATGCAAGAGCAAAACAATCTAATTGCAACGTCTTTGAAATGTGTGATCATTCTTGTTGTTCAAAGAAACGAGAGCATGGTGCCAGCTTAATGAGCACACTTGCCTGCCGCCCAAATTTATGTTGTGCTTTTACAAAACAATATTAGGATATAATGCAGTGTTATAATGTTGGCAGTAGGCCCTGGTCTTCACAACAGAATAGTATCGTTGAACAAGAACCTTTTATTGGACATGTCTGAAAGCCCAGATTTAAGACAAATCCAAGACTGTGTTTATGGAGTCTACTATTGACAATCCACTCTACCTTTATATGCCAAGTACAGTAGGCAGTTCTAGGTGTTTATTTCCCACATCATACTAATCCAAATATATTGTGGCCAGAATTCAAGTAGGAGTATTCCGCTTGCATAACAAGGATATTTGTGTTTTAAGAAAACTAAGGTACATTGACTGATTAGTTTATAATACAAGTCCATCTAAGAATTTAATAATTTGTTTTATCCATTTTGGAAGTGGTTTTATATTCTTTACATTTAGTAAATTTCAGTCGGGAAGGGGGGTGTATTTTAACTATTTTCATAGAAACATTTCTATCTTCATATTTTGTCTTTGTTTTGTCTTTATAATTTCAACCGTATTATACCACTGGTCATAAAAATCGAAATATTGTCTTTGTAGCACTCAACACAGAGAAATATCACCTCCTTATACATTGAGAACCTATTGCACATGTATTTCTGCTGTGAGGGGAAAAATGTTATCTGCAAGTTAATCCACACTGTTAATAATAGGTGTATTATTGGTGTCACATTAGGGATCAGTGAAGCCCTAAACTCCCAACCAGGGAGAAAACAGGAATCATAGTGACAGACAGGTACAGAAGTTACAAGAACAGAAACTGACAAACAGAGGAGATACCAACCAGTCAAAACAGGACCAAATCCGAAGACAAATAAGATACAATACCAAGCCAAGGGCAATAGCAGGAGAGTCCACAGAACCAAATCAGAGTCCACATATCAGGCCAGAAAACATAGCAAGAGTCCATAGTCATGTATTCACTTTACGTTAGGGTAGCAAGTGAAGTTAGAAGAACCAATCACAGGCAACTGCTGCTGTCTGTAGCCTGTTTACATATGCCCAATTTGGTCCAGCGTCCCACGTGACCCCAAAGTGACGTCAACATGCACAAGCCACTAGCGCCAAATCGAGTTAGCACAGTAGCTACATTGACCCTGCAGTGATGTCACCCCCAGCCTCGCATGTACATGCTCTCCTGGCAACGGTTCAGCAACGCCAATGCCACCCATATGTTACAATTGCAATCTCAGTATGACAGCGCTGGTTTTCTTTTGATAGACCTTGAAAATATAGGAGCATTGCACTTATCTGTGTGACGTGTAATGCTCTTATCTAGCCACTTACTACCCTTCCCTCTCTGGTTGGATTAAATGGTCTGGGTGAGCTAGTAAAGAAAGACCGTTTGCCATGCTAAAAGCCTAAAGAAAGGAGGAAGTTTAAAGAGCCATAACAGGAAGTAGAATACATGGAGTATGATATTGTGAAAATATTCACCTGTTTTGTAAAAATAAAATAAAAATTACATAGAATAATTACATATTACTAACATATGATAAAAAAGATGGAAGTGGCCCTTTTAATAATCACAAAGATGAGTAAAATTGGTAGTTTGTGACCCATAATAAAAGAAATAATGCAGTTTGAATTTTGACAATGGCATAAAATTAGTAAAAGTATGGATTTTGAGTTTTTAGGCTTGTGATTCTGAGTCTAGGTTCTGACCTTGAGAGTCCTACATAGGCACATGTGTTCTTTTGGAAAGGGTTGCATTTTTTAATCATTTTGGCCGCTTGCACATTGCTACATATTCCTCACTCCCAAGAACTGGCTGTAGAATGCTTATTCCATTAGAGGAAAGTATGTCTTGAAGACAATATGCCACAGCAAACCACAATCTGTCTTCTTTTCATGACATTCACTTTTTCCATTCGTGATCGGAATACTTGTGGATTCTTTTATGGATCAGAATGCACAATGTGTTAAAGGTCAACTTTTGATTTTACTTAGTTTGTTTTCCAGTTTTGCCTCATCTGAATGTTGTCTAAATGTATTATGGGATCACATGAGGATTCATTCTGCAAATCTTTATTAGCTTTCAGTTCATAATAAGATTAACATTATGCTCATCAAATATATGTTCTGAATATCATACTTCCCCGAGGAAGCAAAATGAGATCAATCTAGGGGCATAGCTAAAAAGAAAGTCTAAGGGTAGAAAATGACCTTGACTCAACCTCCATAACATTCATCACAGCTTTCTGTTCAGTTTCACGCTTAAGTTCACATGCCCACCTTAAGTTTCTTATATTTTATTAATTTCTGTTCCTCGCACCATGCATAATGGTTCCCCATCACATGACCTTTTCTAAATCATCCATAGATCCGTATAGTTCTTCCATTTAGGGTCCATTCACACGTCCGTAGAATGGGTCCACATCCGTCCAGCAAATTACGGAACGGGTGCGGACCTATTCATTCTCTATTGGGCAGGAATGGATGCGGACAGCACGCTGTGTGCTGTCCGCATCCGCATTCCTGGAGCGCGCCCCCGTTCTTCGGGTCCGCGGCTCCGGAAAAAAATAGAACATGTCCTATTCTTGTCTGCAATTGCGGACAAGAATAGGCAGTTCTATGTGAGGTGCAATGCATGGGGAGATCTCTGGATCCATGTGAGGTGCAGGGTTGGTTTTAGATTTGTTAGAAAGAGTTTGCCGTGTACTATATGATGTCTGCTTTTCCTTTTTTACATTAACCATGGAATAACACCTTTTAAATATCATACTCCAGCAATTTTCTTGTAGTCTTTTTGAGCCCATTAATCAACAACAAGTAATTCATTTCACAGGATCTAATACTCAAAGCTACTGTAGATTTATCTGTGTAAACCAAGAGGGATTTTGTAAACCTTTCATAAAATGATGAGAATGAGTATTGTGATTGTGTTGAAGCCACCCCCCTGGAGACGAGCACCCGCTGCATTGTAACTAAGGAGTGCTGTCCACCCTGTGTGTTGAAGCCATTGATCTATCCATTTGGGATTTTTAATTTTATCCTATTGAGGACAAGAAGAATGACTAGTGATAGAGGGTCATTGGTGGAAGTGGGAGATCAGAGATGCAGGTCTTAGCCCAGATCCACACATACAAATATAAACTTCTTTTGTCATTCCAAGGAAACTCCATTGCACAAGAACTTTTTTGTATATCATCCTGGATCTGCATCTTTTTTTAGAACTCCTACTATAACGTGTAAGGACAGATTCCTGCCTTTGAGCTATATCCTTCATGGTTAATGAACTATGTTTCAGAAATGTAGGGCACAGAACAGGAGCGATTAGTTGAAATTTATACACAGACGGTTGTTCAGTGTGAGGTCCCTCTGCCAGTGGGTCAAGTGCTGGACAATGGCCGGTTTTATTGCCTTGGATTAGACAAGAGCCCTTTTAGCAGACAGAATTTGTACAAAGGATTTTTTTTTTCTTTGTGCGGTGTTCTCATTAAGACTTTTTAGCACAATAAAATGTATTTATATCTTGGCACTGTGTGATGCTATCGTGCTTGTAATTAATTAGGCTAGATGTTAGCATTGCTTGTAACTTTAAAAGCACTGCAAGAAAGTAACGGGTGCACTACAGTGCATATAACCAATATTCTAAATTAAACTGCACACACGTATGATCAAGGCTGCGCCTACATCAAAAACATAACATTTTATCGCCTCAGTAGCAAAGTGCAAAGACACAAAAAAAACCACAGACAGACGGTTAAAAATACAATTTAAAAAGCTGCACAAAATGCAGATCTCATCTGGTCCTGACCAGTACTAAGGTCCAGGAACCTCATATTGACCTCTACAAAATGGAACCCATAGTTATCCACCAAAGTAAACCAGAAGGAATTGCATTACTTTTCTACATAGTTAACTTGCTTTGTGATGCATTTTTCTTGGCGTCCTGAATTTGTTTGCTACAGGAGATGATGGATGCTTCCATTGTATACTCTACCACTTGCTTTCGGGCTCGTAACGGTGAAGCCACGTTTGATCTGCTGCAGAAAATTGTCACGTTCTTCACAATAACAGGCCATGTTATCTACGAAAGAGTACTTTAAGGCTACTTTCACACTAGCGTTCGTCGGTCCGCTCGTGAGCTCCGTTTGAAGGAGCTCACGAGCGGACCCGAACGCAGCCGTCCAGCCCTGATGCAGTCTGAATGGAGCGGATCCGCTCAGACTGCATCAGTCTGGCGGCGTTCAGCCTCCGCTCCGCTCGCCTCCGCACGGACAGGCGGACAGCTGAACGCTGCTTGCAGCGTTCGGGTGTCCGCCTGGCCGTGCGGATCCGTCCAGACTTACAATGTAAGTCAATGGGGACGGATCCATTTGAAGATGCCACAATATGGCTCAATCTTCAGGCGGATCCGTCCCCCATTGACTTTACATTGAAAGTCTGGACGGATCCGTACGAGGCTATTTTCACACTTAGCTGTTATATGCTAAAAATAATGCAGACGGATCCGTTCTGAACGGAGCCTCCGTCTGCATTATTATGATCGGATCCGTTCAGAACGGATCCGATCGAACGCTAGTGTGAAAGTAGCCTTATCCCCACACTGAGCACACATGCACCAATGAATTTGTGCACCCGGCACACCTTCTGCCCACAATAAGCATTAGATAGAACGCTTGTTCCTCTTTGGTGCAACTTCTTAACAGTGTGACGACTCTTATGCTAAACTGCTAAAAGTAGGGCTGCAGCTAACTATTATTTGAATAATCGATTAGTTGTCGATAATTTAATTGATTAATCGGGAAAAAAACACCAAAATTACAAAAAGGTTTATATGATTTTACTTGAAAAATTATGTTCAAAGGCCATATTAAAACAAATTGTGGATGGCACTGTTATGGGGGATCTGTGGATGGCACTGTAATGGGGGGATCTGTGGATGGCACTGTAATGGGGGGATCTGTGGATGGCACTGTTATGGGGGATCTGTGGATGGCGCTGTTATGGGGAGGGGGATCTGTGCACTGTTATGGGGAGGGAGTATCTGTGGATGACACTATATAGCATCTTATGCTATGTGTCATCCACAGATCCCCCTCCCCATAACGGTGCACAGATCCCCCTCCCCATAACAGTGCCATGCACAGATCCCCCTCCCATAACAGCCCCAGTCTCCGCTGCTCACAGCAGACTATTCTGTCAGTAACTTTTACTCAGAGCATCTTTATTAACTTACAATGAAGCTCAGGAAACAGGCAGAGCGGGCGGCGGCGTAACGTCACTCACTCACGTGACGCACCTGCTCAGTCTACTTTATGAATGAAGGAGGCGGAGCAGGCGCCTCACGTGAGTAAGTGACGTTACGCCGCCGTCCGCTCTGCCTGTTACTGGAGCTTCATTGTAAGGTAAAATAAAGATGCGCTGATTTAAAGTAAAACGCCCGCATAGCAACGAATCGGCAATTATTTGATAACTGGATTTGTCGACAACGAATCCCCTTATCGAATATTATCGATGGTCGATTACTCGTTGCAGCCCTACTGCAAAGTCAGCTGGCAGTCACATGGCACTCTCAGACATGACCAATTATTACTCCTCCCATCCTCCCTGTTTCCATTTCAAATTTTAAAAGTGCAGAAACTTTTTGAAGACCTCTCTCAAATGTCAATGGCTGCCGTGGTGTTGTGCAAACTTTATGGTTTGATACTGCCTAATTTATTCAGGATTACTGGCATGTTTTAGTTCATTGTTCCTTACTGGTGTTTGTATGTTTTTGTTTTTTTTTTTACTTTTTTTTACATTAACATTATTATATTTTTGAACATTTATGACTACTATATTTGTTCTCAATTTCTGGTTGCTAATACTTTTATCACAGATATATTGAAATTTTATAAATTTTTTGTTTGGTTTTTCGAGGCCTGGCTACCTTTTTAGGTCCTATTTTTGGTTAGTAGTCCAAGAGACCGCTTGTGCCTAAAACCATTCTGATCTATTTCGTCCATGCATGCTTGCTTGTCCCCTTTTATTATTTGGAAAGCCTACGCACAAATGGATTTGTATGGGACTTTGATGGTATTGGCTTAATTGCATTGTGATCCTTTTTTCTCTCTTCCCTTTCCTTTTCTTTTAGAGGGATTTTGAAACAGGGCAACTATCTGCCCTAACAAATTCCCACAATAATTTATAGAAAATGTAGAGTAAATAGCTGAAGCTCATAGACACAAATTGTTCTGTGTCCACTTGACACTCAGTTTCTAGAGATCTGTTGAAAAGGCCCAGTGTATGCTGCTGGTGGTATGTATACTTCATCATTCCTCCACAATTTTGTTTGCTTTTAGTTGCCAAATATAGTGAAACATAGGAATCATGTTTTATAATAGCAAATTCTGAGAAAATATACAAATGCGTTTTTCCTAGCGGAATATACATACACAAAAGTCCCAATTGGATGTTGGTCGAAATTTCTATAAATCTAGCTGTATCTGATGTTAAGTAATAGTCATGTAGGAATCCTGGGTCTTGACCAGTGCCTAGAGCTAGTCATAGAATCTGCAGTAGACCTTTGCTGCAGTATTGCTTTTCATGGCTCATTGAAATTACTAATTAAGGTGGAATTTGAAATAGCCAATTACGTATTCCATTGTATCCTCCAGTCTGACAGATGAGGTGATGTTCCATTAGAATGAGGAAGCTTAAAAAGTGCAAACTGCCACTCTCACTAGTTATGGAGAATTCTACACCCAGCAGACCACACCTTCATGGTCTACTAGAGACATCAGGGGAAGACAGATAAGCATTTTTCTTCCTTACATTTTTCTGTGTTTAGATATTAGATCCTTTAATCGGGTAGACAAGATTTGTGGATTATTTTTAATAAAATTGAGCATAGGTCTCCTGCACTAAATGGCTTGAGGCTTTATTCACATAACTCAGATTATTGCTTCGTACTGATTTCTTAGAATGTTTTCCACAAAGGAGGCTTTAAAATTGACATCATGTTTTCAAGTGTCTCCTGATGCAAAGCAGAGACACTTAAACAATTAGCAATGGCTCGCAAGTGAGTCAGGAGAATGCTTTGATTTCTGGAGCCCTAAATGAAGTCTACAAACAATGAAAATTTACACGTTCAGCTCTTCCTGGTAGAAGTTTGCATGTGTCATGGTGATCCCGACCACGTTACTTTTAAAGTCTGTCTTTAACACAAGGTTTACAGCCAGAAATTCATGTTTTGCATTAACTGAAAGTCTGAATTGATCGGTGTATATGTAGGAGGTTCATTGACAGTTACAAAATGCAGTGCTCTCCAAAGGTAAACTACATTACTAATCATATAAAGAAACCCCAAATACATGGAGCCAAATACAAAGCCCCAACGCTATATAATAAATCTCAGAAGCTTGCACCACATATATACTATATTTTTCACTTTATAAGATATACTTTTTCTCTCCCAAAAGTGGTGGGAAATTGGCAATGTGTCTTATAAACATACAAACATAGAATGTGTCGGCAGATAAGAACCATTTGGCCCATCTAGTCTAGCAAATGCTAGTGAGTGCTTTAATTATGAAGAACTCATTAGTATGCAGGAGGTGCAGGGAGTGGTGAGTGTAGCACTCGCTGTATTATCCGCTCCATGGTCATCTTCTGGGTGCCCGCTGTGCTGTATTCTGACTGTGCACAGCATCAGGACATAGTGCACGTAGACTTGCACTATGATCTGATGCTGTGCGATGTCAGTTCATAGTGCAACATGGTGCCAGCAGAAGACTAAGGAGCGGTGAGTACAGGAAGAACAGGCTATCTGGAGCAGGAGAGGTATTAGACTGCACGATGATGAGGTTCATCTTATAAATACGGCACACTTAGGGGGATATTTAGTATCCCCGGTACTCCAGAAAACTGGCATCATAAGTCGCAAGGTTTGGCACATGTCATGGTTGTATAAAATTCTGCAAATTTTTGAGGGTTTGGAGCCACGCTCCCCACTTTTCCAGCCCCCTAGTAGATGTAGATTTCTGTTTTGCTGCAATGACCTGCACAGATGTGGAACAATTAGTAAGAGACATGCACCTCTTAGTAATTGTGATGCATATGACGGGTGACAGATTAAGACCAGCATGTAATATGCTGGTCTTAATAAGTGTTTATTAGGATTACTTAATCAGTACTTTGATATGCCACCTTTTGTCCATCCTGGCACATTGTAAAGCCTGGCATTTTACTGTTCATTGAAAGACTGAGATCTGATTTGGCCTAAGATTCAAATGTTGTGACCTGTTAGGATCCCTTCACATGTGGCAGGTTTTGTTGCATGATTAAGTTTCTGCGGCTAAAAATCTGTTCCATCCATCCCAATGGGGTTTGCAGAAATCAATGTGCTTCCCCCAAAAGCAGCCCCATTCAAATGAATAGAACAGATTTTCTGTTGCAGAAATTTTTCGCAACAAAATCTGCCACATGTCAAGGCATCCTAACACATCCTAGTCCAACCACCCACCACTCAACTCTAATACTCAAAGTAATATATAATAAGAAAAGCTCTAACCAGCAAACTACTGGAGCCCAGCCTGTCAGTTACCAACTGATAGAAAAGACAATTTAGAATAATTTAGGCTTTCTCACAGTATTTTTGCACACATATATTTATTCCTCATTTAAAATACACTTGCATTAATGTCAACATATCAGCATAATTGTTTAGACATAAAAAGTGCGGAGCTCACGCACACACCTATACGACTGGAGTACTCCAAAATATATATGACCTTTGGCTAATATTGTTTGCGTTTTTTGCAGACTTCAAATGTATAAAAAGTTTAGTACTGTGTACTATTTTACCGGTTGTTGGAACCAAATAGTTCTAGAAACGTCCTTTTAGCAGCTGTTGGTGTGAATAATACTATATTCAGATGTCGCCCGCTGGTGTTAATCTCACCGCCTTCACCTGATGTTACTCCACCAGCTATCTTTGCGAAATGGGCTCCGACCTCTCTCCACACAGCGTCCCACGTGACTTCCCAGAAGATAGCCTGTGATCGATGGCGTAGTGGAAGCTGGTATAGCAGAGTTCTTTCAGTGTGTGGTCCGGTTTTAATCGCAAAGTTAGTTGCCTTGGTTGGACATATGAGCATAGATCAGTCCGATTTGCCGATGGCTTAGCTCAAATCGCTGTTTGGTTTGTTCCTTTTGAAGATGTATATCCCGTTGTTCTTAATGAAGTCCTTTTTCAAATGCAATTGAAAAAAACGCATCTATAGCCAGGTCTAGTTCACACTAGACGCGTTTCGGAACTATGTTCCTTCCTCAGTAGCTGTGAAATGCTGAATGTAGACATGTTTGTTGTGTCCTTATATATCATTTTAGGTTTAGTATAAAACATGGTGTGGATTCCGGATGGCATTGTTCCACATTGTTTTTCCACCTGTGCGATCCTGATCCATTCTCTTATCCATTATATTGCTTAGGATATAAAGAATTTTTGGCCATAGTATATCATAAATTAAAACCATCCATTAAAAATGACACAAATATATTATAATTATATATAAAGAGAACACAAATTATATAAAAATATCTAAAAATATAAATACATAAAAATATGCATTTTAGTTTGTATAGCTTTGTATTTTATTGCAATCTAACAGGTTTATTTTTTTCTCACAGCTTGGGTCGGAGCTCTTGCCATGGGAATGATCTTCTTCTGCTCCCCAGTTGTGAGCATCTTCACAGATAGGCTGGGATGTCAAAAGACCTCATCTGGAGGAGCCGCTTTGGCTTTCATCGGATTGTTGTCAAGTTCATTCACCAAGTAAGATTGTGTTCCATACGTGGTACACTCTTTGTTAAACCACCTGCTCTTTACCTTCATTATAGAACAGACTACTCTGAAGCACAAAACTTCTGCATTATTACTCCCTTTTGTTTTAAAAGGTAGACCTACTCTGTGATCTTTATAGTGTTCTACCAACTGAAGATATCATATGTCCTTTAAGTCATGCGTATAAACTAATGTTTTGTGGGAAAGTACAAAGACTGTCGGTAGAGCACTGAAAGGGCTTTTTAGAACTGTGAAAATTTAGAAAAGTTTAGCTATAGAGATGGATAGAAAGGGGTTGTCCAGGTATACTCTCCCGCTCAATCTGCCAGGTAACTGTCTATCGCCCAGCAACTATTTTGTATATGTCCCATTAATTAGAACCAGGGCATGCACAATACAAGCTGGGTGTCGGATGGATGCCTCAGCGACTGTCCCGACCAGCGTGGAGTTGTAGCTCTCCATGTAGATATCAGATTAAGCTGGAGAATATGCAACTGTGCAACCCCTTGAGTATTCTTCCTTATATCTGGGAGTTTCCGCTTCACTGTCATTTCTTAATAGAACTGGTTATACTTTTTGCAATGTATCATTTTGACCATAATAGAGGGAGAGACCAGTCAGGGTTGGCACCATATATTCAGTATAAGGCATAATACTGGTGACCACTGCGACCTCCGTCCTGTTGTCTTTCTCACAGCAGTTTTTAGATGACTAAAATGTTCACAGAATTGAGTGGGCGTCATTGACATATCCATATTCCTATTACTCATGTAAAAATCTAAGCAAACTGTCTAGAAGGCACAGGACATTGTTTCCTGAGAAGCAGTTCCAGGAAATGTAAGAACTTTTTTTTTATAGAAGAATATGGTACCGTAATAACAGTTTCTAGACTAAAAACATGATAATAATGTTGATAATTAGCTGTTTAATGTGTAGTTTTATGAACGGCATTTGATGTTGAACATGAACAGTGATGCTGAGTAATGACGTAGAACAGCTATAGCAATACTTGGCGCAATCAACTATTTAACGACACTAGCAACATGGCAAACACCTAGAAATCTAGAAAAACAATTTGTGGGCTAGATACCGTATTTTTCTCTCCATAAGACGCACCTAGGATATATAGAGGAGGAAAATAAGAAGAAAAATAACATTCATCAGACCTCAGATCAGACCCCTAACCTCCATCAGACCTCTGTAGAAGACCGCTATTCCTCTTGAGGTCAGAGCCCCCTGTTCTGTTCCATCCGACCCAAAAAATTATTAACTTACCTGCTCTGCCACCACTCTGCAGATCCGGTCGTCTTTCCTGCACTCATGGCTTCTGGCCTAGCGGTGCACAGTAACCTAACGTTCCACAGCGGCAAGTTATTGTTACTTGCCTACATGCACTATGGGGGTCATTTACTAACGAGAAATACTCCTATATTAGGTGTATTTCTGACGCAGATTGGAGGACCTTTGGCCGCAACTTTTCCCTGCTCATGCCAGGTCTAAAAAAAAATGTGAGCGTGGTGTAGGCGGAGAAGGGGACGGACCGGCAGGCCTGTCTCATTTACCATTTTCTACGCCTGGTTTAGGCATAGAAAATGGTCTAAATGTAAGACAGCTAGCTAGGAAGCTGTCTTACATTTAGAAGCGGTGGTGGATCTGCTGAAATTATTGAAAGGCTTGCGCCTCTTCATAAATTCAGCAGATTAACCACCAGCTATAGGGGATGTTAAGACCGGCACCGAAAACTCCAGTCTTAATAAATTACCCCCAATGTCCTTACAATGTATGCAGTCCGGACACGTGCAATGTAACACCCGGAAGAAGACCAGGGAGTGATGAGCCAGTGCAGTGCTACACTCGCCTCCTTCATACAGTCATTAGCATTTGCACCATAAGATGCGCTGCCAATAACCCCCCCGCCCCCACTTTTGAGGAAAAACAGTGTGTCTAATAGTCTGAAAAATATGGTATATATAATATCTGTATAGAGGAAAAGAGATTTTGTCCAGCTTG
Organism: Bufo gargarizans; assembly: GCF_014858855.1. Classification (NCBI taxonomy): domain Eukaryota; kingdom Metazoa; phylum Chordata; class Amphibia; order Anura; family Bufonidae; genus Bufo; species Bufo gargarizans. The sequence goes on from NC_058088.1 coordinate 108,091,318, forward strand.
TACTTGTGATAATCCAAGGCTTCTTTATTGAAAATTCAGTATAAAATCCAGGTACAGAAAGCAGAGTCTACATGTTTCGGGCACAATGTAATCTTAGCCCTTACTCATGACAGTCATGAGTAAGGGCTAAGATTGCATTGTGCCCGAAACATGTAGACTCCGCTTTCTGTACCTGGATTTTATACTGAATTTTCAATAAAGAAGCCTTGGATTACCACAAGTACAAGCTGGACAAAATCTCTTTTCCTCTATACTTCCGTATTTCTCCTGATTCGGGTGAAGGAGCTGTTCCGTGCTATACCAGTGGAATCCCTGGCAGGTGAGAGCTGCTCAATACTTCTGTTTTCTTCATATAATATCTGTGTATTTTTCTTCTTCACAGATCTCTTGGTGTCCGATATTTTACGTATGGGATACTCTTTGGATGTGGCAGTTCTTTTGCTTTCCAGCCCTCATTGGTTATACTTGGTCATTACTTCAAGAAGCGTCTTGGTCTTGCCAATGGCATTGTGGCCGGGGGAGGCTGCATCTTCACATTATGCTTTCCTTTCTTGCTGAAGACCATGGGAACAGCCATCGGCTTGGCACATACATTTCAAGTGCTCAGTGTTTTCATGTTCATTCAAATTTTCCTCTCTCTGACCTTCAAGCCACTTCTGCCAACACCGGTAGATGTTAAAGAGAAAGAGAATTTGGCAGGCAGAAGTAAGACCCAGCAGTGTCTGGCACATACCCGGAAGTATTTCAACATGCAAGTATTCCAGAAGAAGACCTACAGAATCTGGGCTTGTGGTATTGCTACAACAGTTTTGGGATATTTTGTTCCATATGTACATCTGGTATGTGAGTATTGTAAATGGTCAAAATATGTTACTATAAATGTACAGTGATGTAATGGTGAATCTGCCTTAACTACTAGTTTACAGTATGTATACGTGTGTCTGTGTGTGTGTATATACAGATGTATAAAAAGAGAATGAAAATACATTTTATAGTGGTAACAAATGAGGATTTATTGTGTAATATTAGAAAATATCAGCTGATTGGCCACCAATCAAGTTGGCACCAGTCAGCACATGCATAAAATGTTATCTATATTCTGGTGGATGACTTGATCATTACCAAAAACATGAGCAGCATTGCGTAATTTGTTCCAAAATATATGGGTCGATTCTTTCACATTAGACCTAAGTTTATGGGAATCTCTGGGTAAAAGCTAAAAACTATTTATTATTTTTTTCACCCCAGAGAGGAAAATAATGGCATATATAACTCTCCTTCTCTCTGTCTAGCCCATAAATCTCAGTGATAGAAGATTGGCTTCTCTCCATGCAAAAGTTATCCGCTATACCCTGGGTAGGGGATAACTATTAGGGAGCTAACCTCCACTGATTACGAGAACGCAGACACGGATTGGGAACTTAAACTGGCCCTGGAAAATAAAACTAAAATTGACAGAAAGCATGGCAACATAAGTAAGCAGGGTCAGCAATACTGTAGCATAAAATACGGTCCCAGTGGAACCATATACAGTACCACAGTGCTGCACAATATATTGCCACAAAAGCTGTTCCTTTGTGGTGGCCATTAATGGCCGCAATTGTTTGTCCTCCTCCTCCAGTCCTCTTTGATCTTTGATTCACATGTGGTGCAGGGCCTAAGGAAGTGATATGCGGGCCACAGTAGCTGAATTCAGGAGGGCATGTGCTGTAGCTGGTATTTGAGTCCCTGATTCTCACTCTGTAAATTATGTACCCAGCCAGTGGAAGAGAGAGGAGGCCTTGGGGCGGCTCCCTGAGCAGCAGCCCACCGGGAAATTCCTCTGTAATGTCTATGGCCAATCTGCCCCTGTGAGAATTGGGTACCCTGTATCCCCCGAAGGGGCCTCAAATTGATTGAAGCGGGCAAGTGAACTGCTGCTCTATTCTCGCGTTCCGAGAGGTATGGAGTACCCATTTTCAGGATCACAGGGGTCCCTGAGGGGGCCGGTGATACAGATGATGTGATTCCCCGGGGTAGGACTCCCACGAATCACACATCAATGTCCTATTCTGCATTAAGCCTGGGGCTTCATGGTGGCTTCAGACTCAATCTAAGGCTGGTTTCACACGGGCGTTGTGGTAAAAGGTGCGTTGCAGGAACATGCACGATTTTTCAGCGCAAGTGCAAAACATTGTAATGCGTTTTGCACGCGAGTGAGAAAAATCGGCATGTTTGGTACCCGAACTTCTTCACGGAAGTTCGGGCTTGGGATCGGTGTTCTGTAGATTGTATTATTTTCCCTTATAACATGGTTATAAGAGAAAATAATAGCATTCTGAATGCAGAATGCAGTGTACAATAGCGCTGGAGGGGTTAAAAATAATAATAATAATTTAACTCGCCTTAATCCACTTGCTTGCGTAGCCGGCATCTCTTCCGTCTTTCTTTGCTGATTGCAGTCAAAGGACCTGTGGTGACGTCACTCCGGTCATCACATGTTCCTTCACATGATCTTTTACCATGGTGATGGATCACGTGACGGACCATGTGATGACTGGAGTGACGTCACCACAGGTCCTTTGACTGCAATCAGCAAAGAAAGAGACGGAAGAGATGCCGGCTACGCGAGCAAGTGGATTAAGGTGAGTTAAATTATTTTTATTTATTTTTTTAACCCCTCCAGTGCTATTGTACTATGCATTCTGTATTCAGAATGCTATTATTTTCCCTTATAACCATGTTATAAGGGAAAATGATCGGGTCTCCATTCCGATCGTCTCCTAGCAACCGTGCGTGAAAATTGCACCGCTTCTGCACTTGCTTGCGGATGCTTGCGATTTTCACGCAGCCCCATTCACTTCTATGGGGCCTGGAAAACGCACAATATAGAACATTCTGCGATTTTTCACGCAACGCACAAGTGATGCGTGAAAATCACTGCTCATGTGAACAGCCCCATAGAAATGAATGGGTCAGGATTCAGTGCGGGTGCAATGCGTTCAACTCGCGCGTTGCACCCGAGCAGAATACTCGCCCGTGTGAAAGGGGCCTAACATGTATTATACTCCCCTGATGCCCCTTGGGAATACTGACAGATCCATTATCAAAGCCTGTGACATGGAAAAACCTTGTGTCATCTAATTACCATTTTTCTGTTCTCTTAGATAAAGTTTGTGGAGCAGAGATTTAAGGATAACACCATGGAATGGATACTGTTGGTGTGCATTGGGGGAGCATCTAGCATTGGGCGTCTTGTATCTGGTAAAATTGGGGACTGTATTCCTGGTTTGAAGAAGATTTACTTGCAGGTATTGAACTTTTAGGAAGTATATTAGTGCAATACATAAAGTTTATTTGTGGACCCTCTTTAAAATGTAATTATAATAATATGTTTAAATAGCAAATCCCTTGTATCATGTTATATCAATGGGATTGTATTAGCTGTAGAGCTGCTTCATTTGTTATAGAGACAAACGCTGATCCTGAGAATAAAGGGGCTTTAGTGCTGCGTCCCCTTTCCTGGTTCTCCCTGCACAGCGGACTTTCCGGCCACCTGTTGTGCTCCACCGCGGCATCATTCTCAGGTTCACTGGGGGTCCCCACAGCCTATCCTAGCCATGTGCCATCACTTTAAAAGCTGCTTTAGTTCTAGTATAGTATTTGTCTATTTGCTTTAATTTTCAAAATGAAATGAACATTTCTAAATGTATCTTCTATACTTTTCTTTATTTAAAATCTCCTCTGCAGACATTAGTGCAAAGATGGCCGGCAGCTCCGCACTTATTTTGCTAAACAGTAACTGTGGCAACCTTTTTGGGTTCTGGTGCAGATCAGGATAATGAGTCATCCTGACATTGCAGATGTCAGCGGCTGCCCTTGAACATTTGTTACTTCACAAGCAATGTGCCAACATTTACTTTGTCCCTGTACATTTACATGCAACCTATGGTTTGTGTACACACATATAGTAGCTGGATAAAGCAAAGACAATGAATAGCTCTGCACCGACTGATGTAGTCTGCTGATAATCCTGCTGTTATCTCCTCTGTATCATGGGAACAATGCAACTTCTACGGATTCAATAAAATATGGAGCCATGTTTCACCACTTAAAGGGGAACTACCAAAACTTTGTGTGAGTGTATGTATGTGTATGGGTATATGTATGTGGATGTGTGTATGTGTATATATATATGTATGTATGTATGTATATATATATATGTGTGTGTGTATGTATATATATATATATATATATATATACACACACACACACACACACACACACACACACACACACACACACACACACACACACATCATGGGGAGATGCAGAAGCATAGTCACCCTCCATAAATAATCATTATTTAATTTTTAACAGTGCTGCAAAGGAGGTTTTGGCTAGGAATTTGATGTCTTCCCACCGGAGACGGTCTTTAGATATCTCATTCATCAAGGGGGGGTTATCCATTGTGGTATGTGCCCAGAACCTCCTGTCCCAAGCATTCATAGCACCTCCTCTCTGTCTGCAATGTCCAGGAGCGGACTGAAAACTTAAAGTGGCCCTGGAAAACAAACTAAAAGTGGGTCCAAATTGACAGAAGACAGGGCCAACAGAAGTAGGGTCTGGAAACAAAATACCATCCCAGCAGAACCAAGTATCACAGCATAAAATACTGCTGCCCAATTGCAGTATGTGACTGTATCGCCACCCTGACGACGGTGATACGGGTAAATTCAGGCCACCATCCAGGTGCATAAGTACCTGATGCTTCTAGCATTAATTAATGCTATGAGCATCGGATCATTATCTACCTGGCCAGCAGGCATGAGGAGGGCTTGGCGGGCCCTCTGGACATCGGCCCACTGGAAATGTCACTCATCGCCCTGAAATTCTGTCCTGTGCCTGCTGCAAACACCTCTGTAGGAACTGGCTTCACAGCTTGTAATGGACATGTGCCATCAAGCAGCAAACCACAGGGGAGAAGAGGGGGATCTGTGAAGGTGTTGCCCACAGCGGTGTTTGTAATGTGCTGGACAGAGTTTCGCCCAGGAGCATGAGCTACATCGAGGGAAGTGACTATGGATGGTTACGACAGGATGGGCTTAGACTCTTGCAGCAACGGATAACGTCCCTGATCCCTTTGGACCTCATTTGCATATGGAATAAAGATTGTTTTGTGCTGCAAACAACACAAAGGCTAGCGAAGGTTTATTTCGCCAGCGTTTCGGTGTACAGCGGGAAGACTCCACTTAAAGGCAACTGCCAAGCTTGTCAGGACTCTTCTGTGCCCGTGTCCCCATGACTGCTCAGTGTTATCCCAGGAACTTTGGGCTTCCTGACGAATCAACAGAATGCAATTTTCTGTAACATAAAATAAACTGCGTCTGTCACCAGGTTACGGACAGCGTGCAAAAGGTCCTTGACTGGACCGGGATGCGGCTAAAACTGTCTCGCAAATTGAGATAGAAATTTTGGGATGTATAAAAACAAAAGAATCCGTGTTTTATTTTGCATAATTTTATACAGAAATATATATTTTTGACGAGCAGTCATAATGCGCACAATCGGAGGGACAGGAGCAGGTCTTAAGTGATGACTGGACTGAATGCTAAAAGTGATGAAGTGGTCAGAACTAAAAAAAACACACCGTATGGAGGAGGGGCCTCAAGAGCTATATTCACACATCATTTCTTATAACGTAGCTCAATTTTGGGGATGTGGAAACCTGTAAATTCCCCTGACTTTGTACACTGGTTTGGACAGCCTAAGCAGTTTTCCCCACGTTTTCAACCATGGAAAAATGCATTGATAGCAAGTTCATTAATTTACGCTTTTCTGCTCATCAGTCAGCACAATGCTGTTTTTGCTTTCCATGCACGTTTTTCCAGCGCCTCCCTGTTTTTCTCACCAGAAAACGTTGATAAATATCCTCGGAGTGGTTAGGCGTCTTTATCCTTGGTTTTTGTTAACTCAGGCAGATTGTGAGTATTTCACTTTTATGTGGTGCAGCTGCTGCATTGTAATTTATAGGGTAACATTCATTTCTTTATCCAGAGCTACAACTTATAGAAGGTCCCTGCTGGATTTTGGAAATGAAGTGCTACGTTTAGCAAGTTTCTTGGCTGGCCAAAGCCTGAGGTTTTATAAGAAGCTGTATAGGTTACAGGAAATGTTATACCGCTGACGTGTAACGGGTCTACAGCCCAGACCCTATATAATAAGACTTTTAAATCATGACATGTGGGTACAGACAGGAGAATATTTTATAGGTTTTCAATTTCCCAGAAATAACCGAATATTCATTAAAAGCGTATTTCAAGTTGAGAAGTGGATACGTAGCATCATAAATCAGAGCTGTGTATAGTGTGACACACCAGACTGACCATAGTGTGTGTATAGCGGCCTATGGATTTTACACCTGCCCATTGTGTATGTATATTGCAGGGGATCTGGGGGATACTATTTCTCCTTGTGCGTAGTAAGCATATGGAGTCTTATAGGCCACACAATGCTCCTCTAGGAAAAAGTTATGTAAATTTGCCCCCTCCCCTTCAAAATAAATAAATACATAAATAAAAAGTGTGCCCCTGGTGCCACCAGTAAGAAGGTAGCTTGGTCAGTCCTGTTTGCTTAGCACTGATGATCTGATCACATGTCTGCAGATGAGTTACTTGCTTGGCTACAATCCTAAATTATCTCTCAAGGCCTATTTAAAAGGTTTAATAATGACATAGCAGTGGTGCCCAACTTTTTTTTTTTTTATACCAGGGACCTTTTTCATGCAGAATTATTTTCTTGTGGACCATGGGGGGGGGATGGGGAATCGGGGCAAATCACGCTCTTAACAAAACAGTCATTCAATGGGTTTTCCGAGATGTTAATACTGATCAGCTGTTTGAAGGTTGCAGCGATCGCAGTAGTGCCACGGCCTTTCTCGCTGCTTTCCCTAGGCTGAGTGATGAAACCTTCATCTGTCACGTGGCCTAGGCGAAGCTCAGCACCCTTTGAGGTGAATAGGGCTAAGCTGCGATACCAAGCACAGCCGCTATACAATGTACGGTGCTGTACTTAGTGCAGCACCCTTCTCGTAGCTTACCAACGGGAGCGCCAATGCCTTCTCAAACAGCTGATTGGCAGGGATCCCGGGTGTCGGACTCCCACTAATCAGATACTGATGACCTATCCTGAGCATAGGTCATGAGTATACAAATCTCAGAAAAGCCTTTTAATGATCCCATTATAGACCCCAGGTGATGTTTCCTCTGGCTGGAGTCTTTTTCTCTTCCATTTTTTTTTTTTCTCAGTTCTGCCAAGGTCACTTTGATGACGTCTCCGGACCACTTCTTTCTGCATAATTGAACGCACCTATTTAGTATTAATGCCTCCTTTTATTCCCCTATATAGTGATCACCCCCATTTAGGCCCTAGTAGATATAATCCTCCCCCCCTCATTCAATAGTGCCCAATGTACATATAACATCCCCCCCCTCCCCCGTGCCCTCTTCACATATAATACCTCCCAGTAGTGTCCTCTACACATATAGTGCCCCTCAGTAGTGCCTTCTTCATATATAGTGCCCCCCAGTAGTGCCCTCTTCACATATAATGCTTCCTAGTAGTGCCCTCTTTACATATAGTGGCCTCTTCACATATAGTGCCCCCCAGTAGTGGCCTCTTCACATATAGTGCCCCCCAGTAGTGGCCTCTTCACATACAGTGCCCCCCAGTAGTGGCCTCTTCACATACAGTGCCCCCCAGTAGTGGCCTCTTCACATACAGTGCCCCCCAGTAGCCCCCCAGTAGTGGCCTCTTCACATATAGTGCCCCCCAGTAGTGGCCTCTTCACATATAGTGCCCCCCAGTAGTGGCCTCTTCACACATAGTGCCCCCCAGTAGTGGCCTCTTCACACATAGTGCCCCCCCAGTAGTGGCTTCTTAACCCATGGTGCCCCCGAGTAGTGGCCTCTTCACACATGGTGCCCCCGAGTAGTGGCCTCTTCACACATGGTGCCCCCGAGTAGTGGCCTCTTCACACATGGTGCCCCCGAGTAGTGGCCTCTTCACACATGGTGCCCCCGAGTAGTGGCCTCTTCACACATGGTGCCCCCGAGTAGTGGCCTCTTCACACATGGTGCTCCCGAGTAGTGGCCTCTTCACACATGGTGCTCCCGAGTAGTGGCCTCTTCACACATGGTGCTCCCGAGTAGTGGCCTCTTCACACATGGTGCTCCCGAGTAGTGGTCTCTTCACACATGGTGCCACCCAGTAGTGGCCTCTTCACACATGGTGCCACCCAGTAGTGGCCTCTTCACACATGGTGCCACCCAGTAGTGGCCTCTTCACACATGGTGCCACCCAGTAGTGGCCTCTTCACACATGGTGCCACCCAGTAGTGGCCTCTTCACACATGGTGCCACCCAGTAGTGGCCTCTTCACACATGGTGCCACCCAGTAGTGGCCTCTTCACACATGGTGCCACCCAGTAGTGGCCTCTTCACACATGGTGCCACCCAGTAGTGGCCTCTTCACACATGGTGCCACCCAGTAGTGGCCTCTTCACACATGGTGCCACCCAGTAGTGGCCTCTTCACACATGGTGCCACCCAGTAGTGGCCTCTTCACACATGGTGCCACCCAGTAGTGGCCTCTTCACACATGGTGCCACCCAGTAGTGGCCTCTTCACACATGGTGCCACCCAGTAGTGGCCTCTTCACACATGGTGCCACCCAGTAGTGGCCTCTTCACACATGGTGCCACCCAGTAGTGGCCTCTTCACACATGGTGCCACCCAGTAGTGGCCTCTTCACACATGGTGCCACCCAGTAGTGGCCTCTTCACACATGGTGCCACCCAGTAGTGGCCTCTTCACACATGGTGCCACCCAGTAGTGGCCTCTTCACACATGGTGCCACCCAGTAGTGGCCTCTTCACACATGGTGCCACCCAGTAGTGGCCTCTTCACACATGGTGCCACCCAGTAGTGGCCTCTTCACACATGGTGCCACCCAGTAGTGGCCTCTTCACACATGGTGCCACCCAGTAGTGGCCTCTCTACATATTGTGCCCCCCCCCCCCAGTAAATAATGCACCAACCCCTTCTACTTAGTGCCCCGAGTCGTGGTCTCTTTTAAATATAGCATGTCCCCAGTAGTGCCTCTTTACTTACAGTGTACCCTAGTGTATAATGCGTCAACCCCTCCTTCTTAGTGCCCCCAGTATTGTTCACAAATCAAAAAAAAAGAACCAAATACTCTCCTCTCTCCTGCAGTCTGTTCCAGCTTGCTGACCTGGCTCCCTGCATTATAGTACAGGTGGTTGCAAACGTCATTGCGACCTCCTGCGCTGATGTCATCACGCTGCCTGTGACTCTGGGTAGGAGGTCACGATGAGGTCATCGTGACCATCCTGCACTTAGCACTGCCTCATAAGTCTCAGGCCTAGCGGCCTTCAGCCTATGAGGCTAAACGGTATGGCATAGTTGAAATAGTTCCTGTCCCCGCCGTTCTACGCCAGATGATCCACAGCCGGTACTGGGCTGTGGCCCGGTGGTTGGGGACCGCTGACTTATAGGACAGCCACCTTCTAACTAGTGGCACTACTTTCTTTCTTTCTTTTTTTCCAGAAAAGAGGGCTAATTTGCATATGTATAATGTGTATGCACAGTCTACAGTGCCCAGGTCCATTGCAGGGCAATCCCCTTTAAATGCTTCTAATATGACATTTTTGGAATTATTTTTTTTCTTTTACATTCTGTGTTCTTCAAGATGGTTCTCTTGGCCTTGCAAAGGGACATGTTCCTGTTTATTTAGTCCCAGCAAAAATAGAAATATGGATGGCACAGCTAAAAAAACTCCTGCTCTGTTAAACCCGCAATCTGCGTCCACTGTCCTCCCACTTGTACACAGGAACAGCAGTGCCCAACCTCTATACCAGCCACATGTCAATCACTATATCGAAGAGATGAAATAGGCGGCACTCACCACTGTGGACTTCTTACTTCATACTTTATTGCAAATCACGAAGGGCAATACATCCGGCTAGGGGCAGGACACCTTCATCTCGCACATAGCCGCGGCGAAGGCTGTTTGAGGGTAAAATGCACTTTTTCAGGCCAGTACGTAGTATTTATGTTGAACTGTTGCTTGATGCATTCCAAATCACATGGCAGTTTATCAGTCTCTTATTTGACTAAGTATCTGCATGCATTCCCCAGACTTCAGCTTTTGGTTAGTTGACACCAAACCCTTATTCCTTTGGGCCCACACTGAATTGTAATCAGTTTTCGGTTTTATAGTCCAGTTGTTTGTTTTGGATCAATACACTCAAAGGGAGTCTGTTAATAGAGACCTCCCTGTTTGTTCGTCTGATTAAAATGCTGTTTTTCTTTTGTTGATCCAAGGCTCTGTTCCCGAGTTATGAAGCTTTTTCATAATCTGCAAATAACATAGTTTATAAGGCTGAAAAAAGACATTTGTCCATCAAGTTCGGCCTGTTATCCTGCAAGTTGATCCAGAGGAAGGGAAAAAATCCTGTGAGGTAGAAGCCAATTTTCCTCATCCTAGGGGGGAAAATTCCTTCCCGACTCCAATCGGGCAATCGGAATAGCTCCCTGAATCAACGATCCCTCTCTAGTATTTATAGCCTGTAATATTATTACGCTCCAGAAATACATCCAGGCCCCTCTTGAATTCCTTTATTGTACTCACCATCACCACCTCCTCAGGCAGAGAGTTCCATAGTCTCACTGCTCTTACTGTAAAGAATCCTCTTCTATGTTTGTGTACAAACCTTCTTTCCTCCAGACGGTTATTAGAGCGCCCCTCAGTTGATTTTTTTTAATTTTTTTTTTTTTTAAAGTGAATAACCCTAATTTTGATCTTTCTGGGTACTGTAGTCCCTCCCCCCATTCCAGTTATTAGTTTAGTTTCCCTTCTCTGAATCCTCTCCAGCTCTGCTAGTTTGGTGTTCACAAAAATTCCTAGGTCCTTTTCCATGTCAGTGTCAGTGTTACCCATTGTTTTACCATTTAGTATGTACGGGTGACTTGCATTATTCCTTCCCATGTGCATAACCTTAGATTTATCAGTTTATCAAATGAGGCAGTTAGTGCAATGAGGGCGTCACCATTGGTTCCGCGAAAACTGAATGGATACGGAAGACATACGGATGCATTTCCATATGTGCTCCGTTTTTTTGCAGACCCATTTACTTGACTGGAGCCACGGAACGTGATTTGTGGGCAATAACAGGACATGTTCAACGCAACAGAAAAACTGAAATACGGAAACAGAATGCATACAGAGTACATTCCGTTTTTTTTGTGCAACCATTGAAATGAATGGTTCCATATACAGAGCGCAAAAAACAATATAATATTGTAGTCTGCAAAAAACTGTAAACATCTGTGTGTATTTCATATTTCTTCAATCCCATCGATAGAGAGACTATTCTCACCTGCAAATATGGACAGAGCTGAGATTTGCAGATCGGGCACGTGGATTGACAGGAAAAAGTGGACATGTTAATGGTCCCATAGAATTTAATGCGTTAGTGTGCTATCCATGAAATATATGGCCACGTGCATGAGGCCTTTTTCTCTATGGAAACTATAAAACTAACGGATTTTGTAAGACATTTAGATCAGTAAAATGCCTTTACTTTTGTGTTGGCTTCATCTTTTGAACCAAGTGAATATCCATGAAAAACGACTTCTTGTTGACCCAGCAACAGAAACATTTTCTTCCTCTTGAGAACAGGACACCTCGGGGCCTTCTGTCACAAAAGTGTTCCTTAGCCCTCATGCACACGGCTGTTGTTTTGGTCCGCATCCGAGCCGCCGCTTTGGCGGCTTGGATGCAGACCCATTCACCTCAATGGGGCCGCAAAACATGAGGACAGCACTCCGTGTTGGCGGGGGACACAGAGGATAAGTCATCAGTTACATAATCCCCCCAAAAAACTTTAAAGGGATTCTGTCACCAGGTTTCACCCCCTCCAGATAAAAATATGGTTATGTTCAGGGAGCTTTAACCATTCCTAATGTGGTCTTATAAATGTAAACTGTAGGCTCATTTTGCTAAAAATACGCTATTACTAACCTGTCAGTCATAAAAATAAAGTGCCCAAGGGGATGTCAATGGCTCCAAGCTGCAGCCCTCACCTGCTGCCGTTCGTGCCCAGCTCCGCCTCATAATCTTCTGTGACGCCTCCAGCTCTCCCTCTGTAACATGCTGTGAAAGACTCCCTCCTCCCTCTGTAACATGCTGTGAAAGCCTCCCTCCTTCCTCTGTAACATCGCTTTGAAAGCCTCCTGCTCTCCCTCCCCCCTCCTCCCTCTGTAACATGCTGTGAAAGCCTCCCTCCTCCCTCTGTAACATCGCAATGTTAGAGCAGCAGGAGGAGGGGGGAGGGAGAGCAGAAGGCTTTCAAAGCGATGTTACAGAGGGAGGAGGGAGGCTTTCACAGCATGTTACAGAGGAAGAGCTGGAGGCGTCACAGAAGATTGAGGCGGAGCTGGGCACGAACGGCAGCAGGTGAGGGCTGCAGCTTGGAGCCATTGACATCCCCTTGGGCACTTTATTTTTATGACTGACAGGTTAGTAATAGCGTATTTTTAGCAAAATGAGCCTACAGATTACATTTATAAGACCACATTAGGAATGGTTAAAGCTCCCTGAACATAACCATATTTTTATCTGGAGGGGGTGAAACCTGGTGACAGAATCCCTTTAAATATTACATTTCTTATTTAGGTCTATCTTAAAAAGAGGTATCTCCTAAGGAAAGACAACCATCTCGCTAGCGCCAACTTGTAGAAGTGGCTCCCTATGTGGACAGCACGTGGTGCCTTGCAGCGCTGGGGTCCTGGGTTTGAATCCGACCAAGATCAGCATCTGTATGGAGTTTGTATGTTCTCCCCGTGTTTGCGTGGGTTTCCTCCCACACTCCAAAGACATACTGATAGGGACCTTAGATCTTGAGCCCCATTGGGGACATCAAGTGATGAGACATGGGACACGACAAAGGAATATAGATGAGATAAATATCCATCTGGTGTATGATCTCCCCTGCACTGCCAGAAGATGCACCTACCGTAATTTAGTTTGAGGCCTCATCATAAATTAGGCACATCATCAGCGGTCCTTGTGCCTAAAGTGCCTGCCACCTCCTCACTGCGCCCCTTCTTGAAAGGGCTGAGAGCAGTGTTGAAACGCCACTTGCACCAAAATTTAGGTGCAGTGGCTTTTAAAAAGTCGCTGACTTGAAGTTTCTGACTTTTTTTTTTTTAGGCCAGAAAGATGGTGTGTGGTGGGGGGAGACAAATTCACACATTTGCTGTTTATAACAGATCGTTAATTCTGATCATCAAAAAATGTGGAAGTCTAATAGCCCATTATTACAGCCGTTCTACTGTGAAATCCATCCTTTTTTTTTAACTCCCATTAAAAACGGATGGTGAATGGATGACAAACAGCCGCTAAAACCGGTTAGACAGCCGGGAAATGGATAACAATTTGTGACACGCAGTTGCAAAATGTCACAATGGTAATATAGCCTCAAATTGGAGGCAATAAGTCATTATCTGCGATAGGTAGCAGGAGGATTGCCATGTACAAGGTAAATATGGTTTGCATTTTGTAGTAAAATGGGGAAAAAAGACGAGCAAGTTAGTGGAATGAATAACGAAGCCCATATCGGAATACCGGACGTCCCTTCCATATGTGTAAATCTATTGCCTGTATCGTTAATGCAGTTTTGTCTGTCCGGGAACTGCTGCGTATCAGTGGTTTGTTCTTGACACATTTCGTCCCCTCAGGAATTCTGCAGTTGTTTTCCTGTGGGATGAATGAGGGAAACATCTGCACTACAGTAAAGACCCATTAGGATTAGTGTTTAATCTCACACTTTTTCACTGCTCATAATTCCAGCAGCGAACACCCTGTCCTGCCAGTGCGTTCTCAAGGCTTTATTGTGCTTGGCCACCAATGCTTGTTAGCCGCATACCTTATTTTATGTATTATGGCCTATCCAACCATCTTATTTCCTGTAAATGAACAGCTCTAGCCCATTCGCTGATGATCCGTAATGGCTATCTACAGTATCTTTTATGATGTCCCTGTTTTTACCTTTACGCATTAGTTCTTACTGTGTTTATTCATTATATTTTGCAGGTGGTCTCCTTTGTTTTGCTGGGCATTTTGAGTATGATGCTGCCACAATGCCAAGTATTTGTAAGCGTCATTGTTGTATGCCTGTGCCTTGGCTTGTCCGATGGTTTTCTTATTAGTATGATGAGCCCTATTGCTTTTGAGTTGGTGGGTCCAATGCAAGCATCACAAGCTATTGGTTATACCATGGGGCTGATGTCCATTCCAATGACAGCTGGACCTCCTATAGCAGGTATGAACCAAATATTGTTTAACACCTACTAGGGGCTTGTTGGATTATGTATGTGTGGGTTAACGCAGCAAAGCATGCATACACTAAGGGTATATACAGACTTCCATGCAGATAATCCACTGTAATTCAGTACCCACAAAATAAATGAAATTTACCAAATCTCAATTGAATAAAGTTCTATGGCACTCTCACCGACCTGCACCACACTTGGACTATAATCTAATGCAAACCATTTACTGACAGAAATATATATACAGTATGCAATATCTTATCAATGATATGGACATGTTTTGGTGTATATTATATTGTTTACTTATTTTTTCATTGCTCCATGAGGGCCTGTGGATTGCTTTATGGTATTAGAAGTTTTTTACAATTGTAACATTTTATTATATGGAATATCCCATAGAGATAGAGATAGAGATAGAGATAGAGATATATATATATATATATATATATATATATATATATATAGATATACAGTACAGACCAAAAGTTAGGACACACTTTCTCATTCAAAGAGTTTTCTTTATTTTCATGACTATGAAAATTGTAGATTCACACTGAAGGCATCAAAACTATGAATTAACACATGTGGAATTAAATATGTCATATTCTAGGTTATGTTTTGCTTTATTTATTTATGTATGTATGCTAAAATTCAAAAATCTGATTTTAAAAAAATTATACACAAAATCCCCACCAAAACCTGTGATATATTGCCAATTATTATAATATATTTTTTTTTAAATCAAGTTTTTATGCAGATTACAGGTATCCTAAATCTGACATACGCTTTAGAAAACCTGCAGATTTCAATGTGACTAACCTAGGCCAGTAACCGCGAACCTATGGCACGGGTGCCAGAGGCGGCACTCTGAGCCCTCTCTGTAGGCACCCGCACCCTGGAATAAGTATTTGATGTACCAATATGTCTTAGACTTTTCCTGCCATTCATCAGAGCAGGGCGCACTATGAATGGCACAAGCAGTGCACTAAATGTAGGCAGGCTATTATAGCTAAATTATAAAGTTCATGGAACATACAGTGGGATGCGAAAGTTTGGGCAACCTTGTTAATCGTCATGATTTTCCTGTATAAATCGTTGGTTGTGACGATAAAAAATGTCAGTTAAATATATCGTATAGGAGACACACACATTTGAGAAGTGAAATGAAGTTTATTGGATTTACAGAAAGTGTGCTATAATTGTTTAAACAAAATTAGGCAGGTGCATAAATTTGGGCACCACAAAAAAGAAATGAAATCAATATTTAGTAGAGCCTCCTTTTGCAGAAATTACAGCCTCCAAATGCTTCCTGTAGGTCCCAATGAGAGTCTGGATTCTGGTTGAAGGTATTTTGGACCATTCCTCTTTACAAAACATCTTTAGTTCATTCAGGTTTGATGGCTTCCGAGCATGGACAGCTCTCTTTAAGTCACACCACAGATTTTCAATTATATTCTTGTCTGGGGACTGAGATGGCCATTCCAGAACGTTGTACTTGTTCCTCTGCATAAATGCCTTAGTGGATTTTGAGCAGTGTTTAGGGTCGTTGTCTTGTTGAAAGATCCAGCCCCGGCGCAGCTTCTGCTTTGTCACTGATTCCTGGACATTGGTCTCCAGAATCTGCTGATACTGAGTGGAATCCATGCGTCCCTCAACTTTGACAAGATTCCCAGTCCCTGCACTGGCCACACAGCCTCGCAGCATGATGGAACCACCACCATATTTTACTGTAGGTAGCAGGTGTTTTTCTTGGAATGCTGTGTTCTTTTTCCTCCATGCATAACGCCCCTTGTTATGGCCAAATAACTAAATTTTAGTTTCATCAGTCCACAGCACCTTATTTCAAAATGAAGCCGGCTTGTCCAAATGTGCTTTAGCTCACCTCAAGCGGCACTTTTTGTGCTGTGGGCGGAGAAAAGGCTTTCTCTGCATCATTCTCACATACAGCATCTCCTTGTGTAAAGTGCGCCGAATGGTTGAACGATGCACAGTGACTCCATCTGCAGCAAGATGATGTTGTAGGTCTTTGGTGCTGGTCTGTGGGTTGACTCTGACTGTTCTCACCATTCGTCGCTTCTGTCTATCAGAGATTTTTCTTGGTCTGCCACTTCGAGCCTTAACTTGAACTGAGCCTGTGGTCTTCCATTTCCTCAATGTGTTCCTAACTGTGGAAACAGACAGCGGAAATCTCTGAGACAGCTTTCTGTATCCTTCCCCTAAACCATGATGGTGAACAATCTTTGTCTTCAGGTCATTTGAGAGTTGTTTTGAGGCCCCCATGTTGCTACTCTTCAGAGAAAATTAAAAGAGGAGGGAAACTTACAATTGACCCCCTTAAATACTCTTTCTCATAATCTGAGTCACCTGTGTATGTAGGTCAGGGGTCACTGAGCTTACCAAGCCAATTTGAGTTCCAATAATTAGTTCTAAAGGTTTTGGAATCAATAAAATGACAACAGTGCCCAAATGTATGCACCTGCCTAATTTTGTTTAAACAATTATAGCACACTTTCTGTAAATCCAATAAACTTCATTTCCTTTCTCAAATATCACTGTGTGTGTCTCCTATATGATATATTTAACTGACATTTTTTATCGTAACAACCAACGATTTATACAGGAAAATCATGACGATTAACAAGGTTGCCCAAACTTTCGCATCCCACTGTATACTAATTGGATTGTAGTATTCAGGTTAAATTGCCGTGTTGGCGCTCTGCGATTAAATATGTGAGTTTTGGGTTACAGTTTGGGCACTCAGTCTGTAATAGGTTCATCATCCCTGACCTAGGCTTATGTGTATAGAGACCTTACACCAACACAGCAAATTAATCAAATCTCCTCTCCTGTTGTAGGACTGCTCCGGGATCATTTTGGCAATTATGACCTGGCATTTTATCTGGCTGGAATCCCCCCTCTGATTGGAGCTCTGGTTCTTCTGTCTGTTCCCCTGCTCCATGAGAGAAACCTGAAGAAGACCGCACAGCTTGAGGCAGGAAAAGAGAAGACACAAGATGGCATGGTGAATGGAGAACTTCTTCCTGGGTGCCCTGTGACTGATGCTCGTGTTTAGATTGCTTCTAGTGATTCAGCACCCACAGGGCACAAGACCTGTTACATGGCACCTCTGAGTAGAAACATATTTTAGTCGGTTTCAAGACAAGTTAGGGTGCTGATATTACAGCATTGCTCCGAGTTGCATTTCAGCCTGGAAGAGTCTCTGAATCGAGCATGGTATTGTTAGGGAGCCATATAGTTGATCTGATGTTATACAAGGCTCACTAGACATGCGATCTTATGTTTGTACACTTACATGATGGAGGGATCTTGGCAATGCCAATTTATTGGCTACAGGATAAATCGAGGTGACCCTTTATGAAGGTATATGTTTTATGTCAATTCCTCAACTACTTCAAACGTTCCTAAGTGTGAAAGAGACCTGATCATGCTGTGTGTTCTGTCCTCACAGACTTCAGTTTGGTTGAATGCTTACTTGTCTTATGTTTTCCATTGTTAATCACTGACGAGACACACGTGAGTTGATAGATGACTAAGTCACAACTTTTACCACTTTCAAGTGTAATGTTGAAATTTGCAATGTGCGATTTTGTTAATTGGCCTCGTCCCCTCTTGTAATCTAGAGAAGAAACAGATTTTCTTTGTGACATCAGGGGTGGCAACATACACAACACATGTTTTAAATGAAGCAAATGGGTAAAACCCAAGAAAGATAGAATTCTCAGTCATAATACCTTGGAGAACATTTACTAATGTATCTTTCCTGACTGATCTCACACATTTCCTTAGTGTTTTCTTATATGCATTATGCAACTTCTTCTCTTGGGTCAATCAGAATTTCAACATGCCATGTAAGCTTATCCACACCGCTAACCTTTCTGTTAAAACGTTAAAAAGGTAAGCCATCCATACGGATTCCAGAAGAAGACCAGGTATAGCTTGGGCTTGTCCAATCTTCCTTTACTAAGGCCTGCATCATCCTACAAAATAAAGTGAAGCTGTAGGATGGGGAGCAACTAGCTTCATGGGTGTAGGGTGCAGTAGAATGAACCATGGGTTCATAAAGAACCTGTGCTTGAGCCTAAAAGCAGTATAACATGCATGAAAAGAACATTGGTAAGTCTACCTGTGGTTGAATGAATTGTATAGATTACAATACTGATTTTAAGTTGGGGCTGTGGTATTGGCCAGGGCTTTACGAAGCCAAAAACTGTAGGCTTACAAGATTAAAGAGTGTAACTATGCTGTCTAGTGAAGTGCCCATTAACAGCTAACACGTGATTATATTTTATGGCCTATTATCTTAGCCATAAATAACAATATTACATGCACCTTTTATAGGAGTTTGTAGTGGCATCTGTCCATGTTCAATAATTGTTATACAAATGTATTAATCATACATGGTATATCAATCAAAGACATTGTGGACATATGTGTCCAAGAATAATCTCACAGCACAATAATTATTTTTTACATTCAGGGTAATGAAGTCATAGACCAGTGACTATTCAGATCAGCCACTGTAAGGAGTGAAATGGAAGTGATCAGGAAGACATGTTCTAAACAGAACATGTGGACAGATGGATGCTATGATCACGATCAGTGACATACGTCCAAGCCTAGGTCTCCTTCGTTCCTACCTTGTGGAGGTTGGCAGAAAAGAACACTTCTAAACGGACCAAAAATAACCATTTACTTGTGTAGCCCTGAGATTCTCTGGATAGGCCATCAATATCTGACCTGCACCTCCACGATCAACTGTTTCAGAGTAGCGCCGGTGCTGGAAGTACGCAGAGGCGTCCACTGTGTAGTGGATGGAGCTGGTAACTGCAGTGCTGCTCCCATTCTTTTCTGTGGGGGTAGTGCTGCAGTCACCAGCTCTGTCCACTGCACAATGGATGATGCTGTGTAGTTTTGGCGCCAGAACTAGCTGATCAGATATTAAGGATAGGCCATCAGTATTAAAATACTGGATAACCACTTTAAGTTCTGGTTCCTTCTCTAGAATACCAGTCCAGCAGTGTCAATTTTAATTAGACCCGAATCACTATGTGGAAACTGAATGTCATCATTGTTATGCTCATTCACTTGTCTGTGCACAGTCTATAGCTTTGTGTTGTGACATTCTGGTTGGTTATGTGATGAGAAACGCTTTGTCTACTTCTATTTTTTGCACAAAATCCAACGATATTGTACTACTAAGGTATGTGAGAGAAAGTGTGTGTGTGTGTGTGTCTCCTGTAGGTTTATACCTCTTGTACAATGTATAACTGTGTCTGCTATAGTCTGACCTTTTCTCAGCAGCGGTCTGTCTGAGACTCTGGTCTGTTAATTAGTCGAACATATTTTTTTTAATAAGGTATAAGGTTATGTACTAAATAGCTCGTCAGATAGTGACATTATGTAGTAGCACTGTATACAGTGCCAATATAATCCACAATTAGGAAGATTAAACTATATGTGTACATTGGGGCAGATTGAATAATGTAATTGCACCTAGAACCTGTTGGAAAATGCTTCAAACCTTCCGGAGCATAATGTTGCATCACATGTTAGACCCATTTATGCCAAAGAGAATAACTGACTGCACCTTGCTTGCCTGGTTTGGATCTCTAGCTCAGCGAAGGGGCAGCAAGAAAAAAGTGTGTAGCCACACACTAAATTCATCATCTAGACTATGCTACTCTGAAAAATTTATATAATAAATCTTTCTTTTATTAGTATGCTTGCTCCGAGCTGCTGAAGGCTGGACGGGTCGCAACACGTCCTTATACTATTATCCGTGAATCTATGGAATAAAAGCAAGCATACTGATAAAAGAAAAAAACGTCTGCTGAGATTTATTATATAACGCTCTGGAAGTTCTCCTCGTGCGGACTAAGTTAAAAAGTCGAGTGCCGACTGCTTTTCATCTTGACTCAGAAAAATTTGCCACATCTATAGAGTACATCCACATGAGACAGACACACTTCTGATATGCATGCAACATATCCACAGCGCTTTACAGTACCAGAGAAACGGGTGAGATTTTGAGAAATTCCATCCACAGGCTGCAAAAAGTGTCCAGTGAAATTGACCCGTAGTGCAGACTTTACAGGGTTAATGAGTTTCGCTAAAACTTTTGATATCATGTCTTATCAAAAGTTTTGATTGGTGGGGGTCTGAACGCTGAGACCCTCATGATCAGTAGAATGAGGTGAGAGAAGAGCGAGCATATCGTACTCTTTCTTCTACCCGCAGAGGATGGAATTGAGTCTGGCCCATAGACTTCTATTGAGCCCGTTACCTGCAGCAAGGACAGAAAGCGTGCTAGGCGAGCACTTTTCTCCTTCTTGGCACTCGGACCCCTACCGATTAAAACTTTTGATATGTCTCTATGACATATCAAATGTTTTCTGAAAACTCAGTGACCCTTTAAATCAGCAGCTTACCAATTTGTTCAGCAGATTTTCAACATGGATTTCACCCTTTCAAATGCACAGGGGGAAATCTGTAGCAGATCAGCAAAAGGAAATTACAAATGCACCAAAATCGAAAAATCTGCCTTGTGTGGTCGTACCCTCAGAATACCTGTCTAAACCTAAACTAGTTACCCTAGATGCGCCGCGATCCCATACAGCGGCCACTTCCCGGATCATGTGCCGTACATTGGGCATGTGATCCTAGCCTTTGGTTAAAACCTGTAGCATGTCTGAATCTCTCGCTAGCCTCGCACATTGCACTGCGGGTTCTAATCCTAGACTAGGATCACATGCCCCATGTACGGCACCTGATCCCAGAAGTGGCTGCCGCACGGGATTGTGGCGCATCTCAGATAACCCGTTTAAGCTGTTTACCAGTGTGTATGTGCTGGTATTACAATGGAACCAGCCATAGTCCTGATTGATGGATTGTTGGCAGGTTGAATACTGTTGAACAAGTCATCAATCTTATCGGAAAACTGGAAGCTTCATGGGCTTCTTCTGGCTTACAGGACATAAACCAAACTGGTCAAGTGATAGTTATTGGAAACCAGTGACTGTCAGATTTTGTACCTAAATTCATTGCTGCCAGATGACACTCGAGTCCTGTTCACACAGTTTTGGTTAAATGTATGTTGGCTAAAGCAAGGAGCCGATCCTAAACCGTAATAGTACAACAGAAAAAAAATGTGTGGTTATCTTTTATGGATCCTATCACTGTTTTCAAAGAAAATGCATGTGAAACTGCACTTTGTAAACCTGGGCTTAAAGAGTAAGGTTATGTCCACACATGATGGAAATGCTGAGGATTTGCTGTCGTGGATTTTCATCTGGCAGATGTGCAGGGTTGAACAGTACCAGCAAAGTGGATAAGATTTTAAGAAATCTGCAGCACATCGGTGTATCCTGCTGTTCAGATTTCTCCCTTTGCAATGTAGAGGATTAAATCCACTGCCATTTCTGCGGCAAAAACTGCATCTAATAATCCATGTTGTTTTTGTAGTAGAAATGCAGCAAAAACTGCAGCAGACTTTTCCCCTGAATTTTCAGGCACCTGTGAACGTACCCATGGGTTACATGCCGCTGCATTTTAATGTTTGGATTGTACGCACAATCGGCGGGTCTCCTTGAGGTTCTACTGAACTAAACTTGGATTGAGGTTCTGTAGAACCAGAGGGTACAGCTGTAATAGGGGAGGCTAAATGTGGTGTATCGCAGCTCTGTCAAGCCAGCCTAAAGTTGATACAGATGCCCAGTTCACACTTTGCACTTTAATTATTTATGTATATCCTAGCAATTGGGGGGGTAGATAAAATATGCGCTTTTAGCTTAAAGGGGTTATCCCAAGATATCGTAAGAGTATGTCCACTGGGACCCGCACTGTTCACAACAACAGTGGACTCCATCCCTATGGACGACTGGAGATGGCAATCCAATAAGGATAAGTGGAGAGGCCGTGTGCATGGTCAACCACCGCTCCATTCCTGCAGGGGGACACTGGACTCCACTCATGATTGGGGGAGTCTCAGCTGTGGAGTACATTTAAATCTTTGGACAACCCCTTTAAATTCCTCTCTTAAATATTGCCTTTAAACCAGTGTTCCCTTTCAGCTATTGGAAAATAAGAACCCCCAGTATGACATGACCGCCTATGCCAGGAGAGTCCACTGTTTTAGGCCTCGTGCACACGGCCGTATTTTCGGTCCTGTCCAGATGCGGACCCATTTATCTCTATGGGGCAGAAAAGGATATGGACAGCACACCTGTGTGCTGTCTGCATACATAAGTCCGTTTCGCGGCACCGCAAAACAATAGAACATCTCCTATTCCTGTCTGTTTTGTGGATAAGAATAGGACTTTTCTCTAGACTGGATTTAAAAAAAAAGGCAACCTGCTCACAGCCAGGAACACGAACGGCCATGTGCACGAGCCCTTAGACTACATCAAAACTGCAATGTGAACTGGGCCTAAAATTTCAAATATGCATTTTCAGTTTGTCAAATAGGTCAAAACTAACCTTAAGAATATATGCAAATGGTAATTGGAGTATACAGTTCTTCTCTGCATAGTAACATTTACAGAAGAAATATGTGCTACTCCAAATGCTTAGAAATCCCTGCTGGAAGTTGTAGTCCATCAGGATCAAACTGCAAATTCTCGTCTTGTGAACCCAGCGGGAGTTTTGCATGAAGAGGGGATCAGCTCTGCATTCCGTGTCCCCCTGTGGAAACGGGGAAGACTCATTCTCTTTTCACTGTGAAGAAATCTGCTATGCGGTGATGTAAATAAGTAGCGCTTTATCCTGCAATATATAGAAGCTGCTCATCAAATCTAGGAAGCAATGACAATCATACGTAGGTGGAAACCTTGCCTTAGAGGAGATAGAATTGCTAGAGTTTCAACCAAGGAGACATGAATGCACATTAGCTTTACTATTTAATGGACTCTCATGAAGCTGTGGATACTTTTTATTTGATTTGTGTAAAACGTGTAATCCAATTTCATAATGCTGACAATATTTTGTAGTGCATGTCTTCTTGCTGTAAGGCGTCTGTGCATTTTATATATTGTTACCTGGCCTGCAGTACTCACTGTGAAGCCATGAACAAGATTTATCAGTGCCCCGTGTCAGTCACTGATATTGGGGTCTACCTGCTCTCCGCTTGATACGTCCCTTTAAAAATGAAATGTAATGCTCTCATTATTACGCACACTTCTAACATGATTATACTATAAGTTTAATACAATGGAAATGTTTTTATATCCCGCCATCAACTTTCCCTGGTTCTGAAAAGTTGTTAAGTGAATATGACATTGCTTTGTATGCATACACTGGTGTGAGATTCACGAGAAGGTCTGACAGAGCTCATGAATCCTTGCATTGGTTACAGGAGGATGTACGAAGATGTAGATGCCCTTCAGTGGACTAGAATTGGTGCCATAAATATGGACTGCACCTAGTTTGCAGGAGCGCTGATCACAGGGTTTGGGCTGGCTTCAAACAATGCGGTTAATTTGACTTCTCCTTTATACTTCTCATAGTTTGGGGACTACCGTAGTTGTGTTTCCCTTAAAAAAAATAAAAATAAAATGCAGATGGTAACGGCAATATAACGAATACGTGAGAATCTGGCTTTAAAAGGGTGTTCCAGGGTTAGCAAAACATAGCTGATTTGTTACAGAAACAGCGCCACTCTGTGCATGATCTGTGCCTGGTGCTGCAGATTCTGTCCAAACATCCATGTTCTGTTCCCACATGGCCACAGTGGTCCTCTCTGCTGGCTACCATCTACTTGCCTGCAGCAGTCACATGTTAGTTTACCCATGTAACCATTGCAGCCAGGCATCTGCATACAATACTAGACACGGATTAGTTTTTTTGCCCAATTTGGAAACCCCCTGTTAAGCTTCATGTATGTGTAGCCTGGTGGCACCTGGGGACGTAGGCACTCAGTGTGCTATGTATGGCACAGTATTATCCCCTTGAAGTAATGATTCTAGTGGAGAATACCTCCACAATAAGGCTATGTGATGTGCCATAGATGTTTCCCCCAGAGTAATACAGAAGAAAAGAATCTCTGTATGTCTCTACAGAGGTACAGTAAGGGAACACAATATGGATCCATGCAACACAATTTCATAATATGGTTGTGTGCGTGAGGACCAAGTCTGCATAAGTGAAATAAACTAACCTTTCAACAAGCTCTGCATTAATCAATAGTACAGCGTGTGTACATGAGGAATAACACTATCGCATTTTTAGCAGTTTTCCCCTGTGCATGCTGTATATCTAATTTGCCGTTCTCTCAGAAACGGAGGGTGGAGACTGCTATCCACTGCACACGTAACCTTTTTACTGACTCAGCAGTCCTAGGAACATGGAGAGCATTACACTGACTAGTACTAGTAGTGAGATATACCGGTGAAACTCGAATAATTGTAATATCGTGCCAAAGTTCATTTATTTCAGTAATGCAACTTAAAATTAGAATATTGTGAAAAGGTTGAATATTCTAGGCTCAAAGTGTCACACTCTAGTCAGCTAATTAATCCATACCCCCTGAGCAAAGGGTACCTCAAAATGGTGACTGTGGGGTTTTCATAAACTGTAAGCCATAATCATCCAGATTATAACGAAGGCTTGAAATATCTCGCTTTGCATGTAATGAGTCTATCTCGTATGTTAGCTTCACCTTTAAGTTGCATTACTGAAATAACTGAACTGTGCACGATATTAACATTTTTCGAGTTTCACCTGTAAACTTCCTATTCAGTTCCTTGTCTGTGCCTGTCTCCTCTGTCTCAATCTTGCTGTTAACTCCTCCACCTCTCCTCTCCATAGACTTGCATTGACGTGTGTAATGTGATCCTCCTGTGGAGATGTTCCTGTCCAGCATCCAGTTTAGTTCCCCTCCGACTTGAAGCAGAAATGCCAGAGGGAGACTGCTATAGATTTCTGTGGGATTGTTCTCATACATCCGGCGCATCAGTTGTAAATCTGGATGCCAAACAGCACCAGACAGAAAAACGCTGCATGCTCAGTGTTTCTGTCCATTGCGATCAATGGATAGATGCTGGATATGTGCACATATATCAGTTGTGTACAGCTGCCAACCTAAAATAGTTGGCCAGACACAACTGATGTATGTGAGGCGAGCCTAAGGCATTTTTCAAAGTGAAAATCAATTAGCAAGGGGGGAGGTAACCAGCTAATAACTGGAGAACTAGACTTTTCTCATGGATAAAACATATTACAAAGTTTCCTGTGGTTACTTGTACTATTGATTAGTTGTGTGAAAAGTTAGTGACACTTTAAGCTCCTGTTGGTGGCCTGAGATTAGAAAATGTATGCTTTCATTCACAAACTGCACCACTCTTGTCAGTGGGCCGTGTCTGGTATTGCTACCCAGGCCCATTCCAGTGGCAGCTGAGAAGATTTTGTCCCTGATTTTTAAAACTAGTTTTGTATTTATTTTGGAGTAAAATTTGACACTTTGGTCGTTTTACTTGCAAGACAAATTCATCAGAAATCTATAAATGTTGCCGTTCCTACGGAGTATGTTGGTTTTTGGCTTTATTTCTCATATGAAGAGTCCCAAAAAACCTACTCAAATGCAATTCACTTCTGACCTGCTGTAGCTGTGGCAGGTGAAAATAAGTCAGAATGTGATAGTTTTCTTATGCTTAATATAACAAGTGCTGTTTGCCACTTTCATGAATTTGGCTCACAGACCGTTACCTTTACACAACTAGACATATGCAAAGGCAAACTTCAATTTGTCCCCTGTTGGTAAATCAGGGCCTTTGTGTCTACAGTTTCCTGCAGAGCAATGCGACATATAAGAGGTAGCATTGTTGGAGGACATGCCCAGTCCCCTGTGATTCTATTTTATAAAATATGACCACCATATAATACATGATCAATTTGGGGCCCCTTCTTGCCTGACAGTTCCTGCTCTTGCTGGTCCTCATGATGTGATTTGATAACATTATTATAGAGTGCCTTCCTATTCTGCAGTGACTCCATATTCAGTAAAGGAGTTGTAATTTCATGACTTTTCTGAATGCCATACCGCAGGGATGTGGACACTGAGAGAAGGTTTTGGCTGGGGGGTTTTAACGTTGAAGCACATCTCAAATAACTGGAAATAGGCTTCAATGTTGCAACTGGAGCATCTTCTTATATCCTCCTGTGAGTGCCTTCCCACTTTCCTATCTGGTATACTAAGTGCTGCTTGCTGAATTTTCAACCAAAATGCAATTTGGCTACAATAATAATAAAAGTGCCATTTACCTTTTGTAGTAATCTTATTTCTCAAGATTGTGTTTTTATACTAAGTTTTTCAGTGATGTGAAGTGTTGTAATTTTGACACCATGCCTTAAATATACCTCTTGTAGATGCCAGTAACGTGCATGTGCCAGGCACTGGTCTGCCTATGCTTAGAATTTAGTATGCAATGATGTATGAAACCTTCACTCTTTTTGTATTTTTTGATTAATCTCCATTTGTCATTTTTATCTTTCAATGTTCACGACCACCCACACTTATGTCGCCCCTCCAGCCCCTGCCAAGATGCAATTACCCTACACCTACCCAAACTTTGAGAACGAATAACAATTTGCTGCTCTGTTAACTTTTCTTTATTTTAATTGTCCAACTAGAATCTAAATGCAGAATAAGGATGAGTTCACCCCCAAAGGATTGCAATTTTATGTAAGAAATCCCATTGTTCTAATGCTTTATAGAATTGGATGTACTTGTATTGAAGCATGTGGGCCTGAAGGTTCATACTGACGTTACAATGTGTTCCTCAATTTTGCTTTGATTTTAGATATTTGTAAAATATTTTCTATATACACTGTACAAAATGAGAAATGATAATTTACTGAAGCTTAGCAGTAATATTTATAACAAAGAACAATACAATAAAATTGTGTTAACCTGTGATGCTCCGCTGTTTTATCCATTTTGTTTCCATTACACTGGTGGCAATGAAGAAGAGTACGGTAATTGATTGATCATTCAAATGGAATCTGTGTGTCCCAACATAAGACATTATTTTTGCTACAGAAATACTTGTTGTGTATGTTGTTTCTATGCCATTCCCATAGGGCCATATACAGATATCTTAGGCCCCATAGCAAATCTTAATAAAGGCCCCCCTCCCCATGAGATGTCTGCTAAATTTACATTTTTATTGACTGGACAATAAAAAATAAATAATATATATATATATATATATATATATATATATAATTTCCGCTTCACCCACTTTACCAAACTTCTCTGTTAGGCCTCATGCAAATTGCGGTCCACAATGCATGGGCACCGACGGTCCGCGCCACAAAAATGTAGTGCCTCTGTTCTGCACCGCACCTTCCAGATTGCGGCCCGAATATGTGATGTAGTGCACAAAAGGCCGGTGCATGAGGCCTTAGTTATGTTTTACCCCTGTTTCTCTTAAAGGGACACTTAACCCTGAAAAAATATAAATAACACATATACAGTTAATCCATGGTGCACACACAGCTACGTATGTCTACAAGGTGCTCCTCAAACTGCTGCCATAAGCAGTTTAGGAGACATCTTGCAGACAAAGGACTTTCTCCTTCCCCCAGCCATCTCCATCTTTGGTTACTGAATGGCTAGGTGCACGTGCATGACATACATAATTCAACAGGAAGTTCAGGAGAGAGTCAGTGCTTAAAGGGGGTAATGCCATGATTGATGTAAAAAATACCTTTCTAACAAAGCTAGAACCAGCCCTGTACCTCACATGGCTCCAGAGATCTCCTCATTCACTGCTCCAATAGCTCTGCTAGATTATCTTCAGCCTGGCATCTTATGGGGTGTGTCCTTTGCCTATATCTGCCACAGCTTCTAACAGAACATATGGCTGATTGCAGTTGAAGATTTAGGCCTCATGTATGGGCAACATCCGTGCGGTGGCTGGGACGGATTGAGACCGATTCAACTTGAATGGGTCTGTGATCCGTCCGCACCATAAAAAATAGAACATGTTCTATTTTTTTGTGGTGCGGAGGCACGGACAGAAACGCACACTGAAATGCCAGAGCTGTTTGGAATTCTCTGCTCTGACTCCATATAAAGTTTAGGAGTCCCTGCTTTGCCCTCTGGCTGAATGTACACGGCCATTGCCCTGCAGTGCCCTTATTGTGGACCGCAAACAGCGGGTCCACAATATGCGGGCATCAGCCGTGTGCACTACGCATTACGGTTTCGGACCTGTTCACTTGAATGGGTCCTCAATCCAGAAGGTCGGTACGGAACCACTACAGAGTCGTGGGCTTTCTCTCGGTCACTCCACACCGCAAAAAAATAGAGCACGTTTTATTTTATTTTGCTGTGCCGACGGATCACGGGCCTACTCAAGTTGATTGGGTCTGCATCCGTCTGTGGAATTTGCACTGATGTTGCCTGTGCATTGGGGACCACAAATTGCGGTCCCCAATGTATGGAACGGCCGTGTGCATGAGCCCTTAAATTGACAGTGCTGAGTTTTGACAGGACCTCCTGTATTGGAGGCAAATCCAGTCGGATACGCTGAAATTAATAGGAGGATTTTCTCTGACTAAAAACATGAAATATTTTTTTTCCGTGTACAATGTATTCCTATGTACAAAGTACTGGTACAGATATTAAAGGATCTGTGTTGGTCCTATGTGCCCACATTGCTAAAAAAATAAATAAAATATATGCAATTGAACCCCTAGAAGCAACAGGGTGTTGCCGTTACACCTAGAAGCTCTGGGTAGTGGAGAGGGCCCGGCAGCTGTACAGAGAGCAGAACCTGTAGGTGTAATGGCAATGCCTCCATTGCTCCTAGAGCATAAAATAATACATCATTTTTCTCAGCAGTGCAGGCACATATGAACATGGGACACAGATGTCTTCAGCTGCCAAGTGCACATGTAACAGGTCAGCCAGTGTCATAGGTACAAATCTGCTGCCAGATGCCCTTTAACAATAACAAAAAAAATTATACTTTTATCCTCTTAAAGGCAAAATTTATTAAGAATTAAAATAACAGAAGAGGCATCAAATTATGTAAATGAATGCCACCTGATGGATCATACTGACTGTAATGGGATCTGTTTTCTATTAGGAAACCTGTCATTTTACCAGACAAGAAGACACCGCATGCTGCACTATTTTGTCCTATATTTCTGTCCACATCTGCAACGGAAGCTCCTGAGGAATCCTCCAGTACAAACGTGGGCGAAACCTAACGTGGACTTCTGTCCATGTAATCAGTCCGCCCATCACTCTGAACATGTTTGCTGTCTGGTTGTCACATATATGGTTATCTTTTTTTCCAGAAAAGGATTGAGATTATGATCACTCGCCATCTAATGCCCTCTGCTCCGAATTAGACCATTTTATTGATGTCACGTCCCAGACATTTACCAGTGTCAGATTAGTTACACAGACCTCAGTAACGTCTCTGTATTACGCTGTCCATACTGGATCTTTTTTTTTTTTTTTTTTTAAGGACATAACCAAATGTACAGTAACATCAATGAGATTAGCATGACAAAAATAAGTGTTCATACAAAGTCAGTATCATAATGTCATACATTTCTCATCCATGAATTAGAATCTATTCAGTTCTCCCACCGACATTCTTATTCCTTCCCATTTTCTAACCTAACATCTCCCCCCACCCCCCCCCAGTAACAAACTGGAACCTCGACTCGCCGACTGGTAATTCACAATCAATATCTATTGCCACTTGGATGCAACCCGAAAACTCCTTTCTCATGTAAGCCATCCCAGATTGAACTCTCCAGTTCGGAATTTAAGTAACCCCGCTATTCTGTCGCCAAAGTTCCCCTCAATTGTTCCTCCAAGTACCATTTGGTATCTCTGAAAGGTTTCATCAATTCTAACCATTCCTCTGGAGTCAAAATGTGAACTTCCTCCACTTATGAAAGAGAAATTCTTGGTATTCCTTTCCTTATTCTTTTCTGTGGCTAACCTATCCATGTAGAGGATGTGTTTCATCATACCTATAAGCTTCCTGCAATGTAGGAATGGTGGGGTAAATCCAAGTACGAGTATAGTTTTCTTCACTGCTAATAAGAATAAATGGATACCTTTCACTGGTGTAGGTTGAGTAATCTCACCTTTTTGGTCAAAAGGTATATAATGAAATATGCAGTGTAGCGGTGTTAAGTGCAGTGCAACACCCCATATTCGTTTTATATAGTCAATGGTTCCCTCCTATAATGACTTCAGATTGGGGCAGTTCCAAAGACCATGTAGCAGGTTAGCTTTGTGCTGATTACATTTTGGGCAGCTCCGAAGATAGTGTGCAGGGACATCCCTATATAACAGGTCGAAAGCGTACGTCTCCTTGTGCAGTATCCTAAAATGCATTTCTCTCCATGTCTCGCTACTAATCGTTTGTCTCACCTGCTCCATCCCCTCTCAATCTAGCTGTCACCGATTCCTCCCCTAGTTGCACCTCCCACCACTTGAACATAGATTCTGCCAAAGGGGTCGATTGAACACCTTGGATCTTCCTATATGAGTCGGATAGGGAGGACTGTGGAGATCCCACCAAGACCTCAAACCAGGACAATCTCTCCGGCTCTCCTAGTGTCATGGCTTGTGCCAAACAATAGGATTTTATTTGACAGTACAGGAGAAAATGAGAGCTGGGTAACCCATATTTGGCCTGAGTGTCAGGCCATGACAGGAGTTCAGTCCCCGTCGACGATAGTAGGTGTTCCACAAAGGTGATCCCTTTTATTCTTCCACAGAGCAAACATCTGGGAATGTCTGCCCTCTGGAAAAGCAGGTAGTAACCCTAGAGCAGGGATCAGCAACCTGCAGCTCTTCAGCTGTTGTGAAACTACAATTCCCAGCATGCTCCATTCATTTCTATGAGAGTTCTTAGAAGGGGGGAGCTGGTGGCAAGAATATGTGGTGTAATATACATCGGTAACTTGTATAATTTCCGGATTCCCCTCCACGTCGCCATAGTGTCCCTAATCAGGGTATAATGCTTAATAGTCGGGGGGGGGGGGCAATCCCGCAATCTAGTATGCATAATCGCCACCAGGTCCCAAGGGGGCACCAGTTCCTGCTCTAGTGGGGTGTTTGAAAATTGTGATGTTTCTTTCATCTAATTCCTCACATGCCTAAATAGGAAGGCTAAATTATATCTCCTTACGCTTGGCATTTGTAGCCCACCTTCCCACTTTGTCAAGCAAAGTTTATCATGGGCAATTCTCGGCCGCTTTCCTTGCCATAAACAATGAGTAAGAGCCCTCTGAATCCTATTTACGTCTGCATGTGTTATCAGTAGAGGGATAGTCTGCACTGGATATAGTAATCTGGCAAAACTAACCATCTTTATCAGATGGGCCCTGCCAAACAGAGAGCATACTGGATCTTTAGCTTAAGACCCATTAGGGGCTGTCCACAATCACATTTTTGTACCATGTTTAACATTTACATTTTTTTGACCAATGTAATGGATCCTTGGCCAGTTCTAAATGTAAGCCAGGGGTAGAAAATGGTAACTTAGACGAGCCTGTCGGCCCTAGCCTGCCCACTTTTCTTAGACCTGGCTTGAGTGGGGAGAAGTCGCAGATTGCTGTTGCACCACAATCTGTGCCCGGAATACATCTAATTTAGCGTATTTCAGATTGATATAACAGGGTTGATAGAACAGGGTTCTATAAAGATATGAGTTGCAACTCACAATTGCTCACAGTTCTGATATTAATCAAATTGCATGTACAGACTTAGGCAGGGTTCACATAACTCTTTAGACTTCTATTCTTCTGATCTGTGAAAAAAAAAAAAACTGAGAACTAAACGGTGATGTGAACCCCACCTAACAGAACATTTAGAAGATTCCTATTGTACATTGATCAGGGTCTGGCATTCGGAAGCCAGTTATACATGCACAGATCATTACAACATTACATGTCTGATGGCACAGATTTTAAACTTGACGTCCTTGAAAAAAAAAGTGTCTGTGTTTCATCCGTGCAGCTGTCTGTGAAGGATCCGTGTTGTGACTGTGTGTGTCTGTTTTTTGCCTTCTGAGTCACCATTTAATTTACCATATCAAGTACTGAACAACGGAAAAAAAGTTCTTTGTGGGGTGACAAAAAAATTCCACCTTTTTTTGAGGGTTATTTTTATGGCGTTCACTGTGTGCTAAAAGTGATGTTACCTTTATTCTGCGGGTATTGATGACAGATGGGTATGATTACAGAAATACCAAATTTAAATAGTTTTTATTATGCTTCACCACTTAAAAAAATATTATGTACAAATATTTTATGTATGTATGTATATATATAGATAGATAGAGAGAGATATATATATATATATCTCTATCTATCTATATATATATCTCTCTATCTATCTAAGAAATAAAGCAATAAAAAAGCAATGGCAGCACCGTCCTCAATGCAGGCTGCTGGGTGCAGCAGGCCCAATATGGATCACTCCAAAAATACAAAAATTGAAAAATGGGCAGCACTCCAAAGAGTAAAATGTAAATAAACTTTATTTACCCCAGTGGGAAATGCGCGACGTTTCGGCTCCGAATCAGAACCTTTCTCAAGCTTGAGAAAGGTTCTGATTCGGAGCTGAAACGTCACGCATTTCCCACTAGGGTAAATAAAGTTTTTTTACATTTTACTCTTTGGAGTGCTGCCCATTTTTATATATATATATATATATATATATATATAAAAAAAAAAATTTTCATCTACCTAACTGTGAAGGTTTGCTTTTTTTACAGGGCAAGCTGTCATTTTTTATTGGTACCATTTTAGGGTCTGTTACACGTGGACATACCCCAAAGACCCTTTTACATGAACTCAGAGAGCAGGCAATGATCGGGAATAAATGCCCCTATGAACATTGGTCCCTGATTGCTTGCTCATTACCTGTGTGTACATGCAGCAGTCATCTCCTCGGTATAGGAATAAACGATAGGCCTCTTCCCCATGGCTGTTGGCTGGACATTCCGTGCGGCTGCCGCAATGGATCCATACCCATTCAACTTTAATGGGTCCGTGATCCGTCCGCACCACAAAAAAAAGAACATGTTCTATTTTTTTGGGGTGCGGAGGCACGGAAGCACTACAGAGTGCCTGTCACAGACGTTCCCGCGACAGGTGGCAGGAGATTGGTAAGACTGGCAACAAGTGGTTTGATCTGACAGATTTTGCCTGTGGATCAATAGGAGTCTGTGTTGTTTCTGGTATTGGCCACATATCTTGCCTCCAGGTGTTGCTAATGTGGTCATTTAACCTTTCTTATTTATTGTTTCTTCTCCCACAATTCTGTGTGGTTTATAGTTTCAGTTGTGGAAAGCTGGTGTGTGGATCTCGGCAGAGTTCCTGGTGCTTCCATAGCTCCTTTGAAGTTAAGTCGTTCCTTTCCCTTTTGTATTTTGTTTGGGTTCTCTGTTTTGCATTCCCCTATTGTTTGTATTAGGCCTGAAGGTGACTCATGTTCGTCCGTCCTTTTGGAGGAACAGGTAGTCTCGTCCCTGCCATTAGTACCATGGTCCTATAGGGCTAGATAGGACTCTAGGTATTCCAGTGTATGAACATACCTACCTCTGGGGTCTGTTTATACTGGTAGTCAGGATATTGGCTAGAGTTTTACTAGGAGGTGTCCATCTTACTTCCCTAGTTATCATGCCTGATTCCCTGTTCCCCCTTCCCTCTTATGCTCGGTGTGGTGTTTCCCTCCCACACCGAAGCGTGATAGTGCCGCCGCACCACAAAAAGAAAAATAGAACATGTTCTGCACCGCACCTTCCGGATTGTGAATCCATTCAAGTGAATGTGTCCTCATCTGTGATGCGGTGAGTATACGCCCAGTGCCTGTATATTGCGGACCATCTGTTTGCGGACCGCAATACGGGCAACGGCCGTGTGCGTGGGGCATTACTATGATCATTCATGCACATACACTTTTACACAGAGCAACGTGTTTCTGACAGGATTTTCTATGCCACATAAAAAGATATGAATCACCCAACAAACAAGCGTTTGCTCATTAGTCGGATAATTGGCATATTTACACAGCATAATTATTGGGCATGAGCTTTTGTATGAATGCTCTTCCCAGATAATTGTCCCTTTCCTCAGCCTGTGTTAAAGGATCCTAAAGGAGTACTCTGGTTATGATTTTTGCTGGGACCCCCACTAATGTTATGAATAGGGGCCCTGTACACCCTCTCCCCCCCTCTTGTGCCAAGTATTAAAGTGCTTTCCAGTCTCACACAAATCCCATGAACAGCTCAAGCTCCCACTACATCACTAAGGAGGAATGGGACCCCTGTTCTCTGTATCGGTGGGCATCCCAGCAGTTGGACCTCCACAAATCAGTTATCTTTATCCAGTGGATAGGGGATAACTTAAACTTTTAGGCCCCTACACACATACATGTGTTCTGTCCCTTCCTGTCTTCCCAAAAAATGCCATAAACGCCTATAGGTATTTTTTTTTCCATTTTTTTGCTAATTGTATCACTTTTTTTTTTTAAACAAACGTGTAAACCTTTTTCTGTTTTTTTTTTTTTCAAAATGGCAAAAAATATGGCAAAAGCTTTTATGCTGCATTTAATTCCCCCCCATGGGCCCCTGTTTTCATGATAGGGGGGAAGGGAAGTGTTCTGACCCCCACCGATCTAATAGAAATGAAATAACTGGTATACCCCATTTACTTATGAATGATGTTTGATATACAGAGAAATGATAGAAGCCTTATCGAACAGCTAGGAAAGGCAGACATTTAGCACCAGTACATGTATAAATCTAGATTTAGCCAGTCACTCAAAAGAATATATAAACTTTGTAGACAGTTGTTCAGACATATTATTTTAAATAGGCAGTAAGGGCGGTGAAAAGACTATGCCAAATGTAATTAAAGTTGTTATAAAAGTGAAAATAACTGAGAGATAGCATGACAATAATTATAAGATATTGTTCTTTAAATGAGTTGCTGAGAGAATCCTGATGTGTCCCATCAGATATCTGCCCTCTGGGGAGCTGATCAGTATAGTGGGTGGCTCCAGTGAACCATGTAATTTTCATTAGCATTATCACCTGGACAGTTAAAGGCTATGTATACCTTTGGAGGCAATTTTTGTTTATGATTGCATTTAACTTATTTTTGGCTAAATATCATATTTTCAATTGGTCTATATTAAAAATATTGAACTATTCTGTCACAAAGGATTAACTGTTTTTCTAACTGTATGACTGGTACTTTCACTTTCACTTTGTGCCAGTCATCTAATAACCCTTATGTCTAAACACTTATTTAAGCCACATTCTTATCAGTAAGGTGAGGATTGAGCTATAATGAGTGTTTATAATGTCAGAGAGAGCAGAGATAAGGAGTCTGTCTGCTCCCAAGATGACGGAAGAGACAAAAAATCCACATCTCAGCTATATGCACAAAAAGATTCCATATTGTTAATAAAGACTTTTTTTTAGCTCAAGATAAGTACAATGCAATAATAAAAAGAAAAATAGCCCCCAAAGGTTTATTCATATTATATACCACTGCATATTTGAGCTGTGGAATATACATATGGGAACATGCCCTGCAGATCATTATTTATCAGACAGAACTAGCACATCCTTGCATTACATAAACACTTCGTTAATTTTTGTGGACACAGTGCAGTCTTCAATTTTGCCTGTGGTGGCGCTGCTGTGGAATTGAGCACCTGCTGTTATGTTTCATTTATATCACTGCTTTTGAGTCCAAGTGTCACAACACCATGTGATTAGCTTATTTTAGGGGACCCTTCTAAATAGAATTACACAAAGAGCCTTGTGAAAAAAAAGTTGAGTGTTGTCCGCAGCAGTCAATCTGATCACTTCTGTCTATGTATCCTCACATGTTATAAGAAGAAAAACTGGAATTCAATTGGTTGTTAAAGGCAAAAACTGTTTTAAAAATGAGGTCCAAATGGAGAAATTAATAGTTTCCCCTACCCTTTTTTGTTAGATGTTAAAAAGTCGCAAACTCCCTCTTTTTGAATTTTTAAATCACAAATGGCTTTTTTATGCCACTCTCGCTAGTTTCTGAAAAGGGGGCATAGTGCAGCCCACATCCCACCCTCGCTATCAGCCCCTGCACATTCATCCTTATTTATTCTAGAAACTGGCCTCCTCAAGCAGCGCAGTTCCTATCAAGACTGGTCTTGATAAATCCATTTAAAAATGGGGGGTGGGGGGGCAGAGCTTGCCGAGCATGGTGTTTGACACCTGAAGTTGGAGCTCCTCACCACTACACTCGGTCAAACTGCTGAAAGGATGATTAATCCTGTCTGATCATGGGTAAACTGAGCAAGGAGAGAGGGAGAGATCTGGAGCACGCTCCTAGATCGAAAAAATCCCAAGGGGACCTGAATAAATACCTAAACAAGAAAACAACATCCCCGACTTGCAGAGGGAAAATGGCAGTGACCAAGTCCGGCGTGGCAGCACAGGAAGAAAACTCGGATGACGGCAGCTCCTGCGCCCTTTCGGATGCGCAAAGTGATTTGGACCCGATGCCCATCACAAAGTCCTTCCTAAAGCACTCTTTGGCACAGGCTCTGTCCCCAGTGATGAGAGAACTTGCTGACATTAAGATGGAGGTAAAGCAGATGGAGCACAGAGTGGAGATGCTTGATGACGCTCGGGCCTCAATGACGCAACACAGCAAAGGAATGCAAAATCAACTGCAGGCCTTACGCAAGCAGATCAACAATGCTTACCTATATCTAGAAGACCAGGAAAACCGTGGCAGAAGGAAGAATGTGCGATTGTGAGCCATCCTAGAAACACTACCCTCCGAGGCCCTTTCTGACAGTTGGGCAAATCTTCTCCTTATTAGTAGGACCAGATCGTGCCGCCAACATCACCATTGAACAAGCCTACAGAGCGCTTAGACCAAAACCGCCCTCAGGAGAGCCTCCTAGGGATGCAGTGTGCGCACTACTCAATTATCTGGACACTGCTGCGATCCTTAAAGCAGCTCGAGAAAGAGATGAACTGCTGATGGACAATCACAAGATCTTGATATTTCAGGACTTAGCCGCAAGCACACTAGCCAAACGGAGGGCTCTAATGCCGTTAACAGATAGATGCATTAAAAGCAAAGAAACTGCCCATCCGCTGGTTATTTCCATTTGGACTCAGCACACCCGAACGACCTGAACAAGATTTGGGAGGCTCTGGAAATGTCTCCAATAGAGATACCATCATGGCTCCCCTCAGCAACACTGGAGGACTTGCCTACCCTTTCCTCTCCACAGGCATGGCAACTTGCATCTAGATTCAAGTCACCAAAGCTGAAATCTGCCTCTAAGGACTGAGGACGTTCATCTAAATAGCAATTGGTTTGATACATACCTATACTAAGTTTGTTCAGCTGTTTCTGGCTACCATTTTGTTTGGTAGCATGCAGTGACGGCATCTGCCTGATGGGTCCCAGGAAGGGGGGTGTTTCGCCTCTGACTCCCAATCCAGGCTTTTCTGCTAAATGTTTTAGACAGGATATGTTATACATTTTGCTTGACAATAACCAAGTGGGTGGAGACCCTGGTGTTAACTTGTTCTTTCACTAATGACCCCCCCAAAAACCTCCATCATATATTCAGCTATGTAGCATTACGCCATGGTGCGTCGATGGGGCCCCCGAGCCCCCCACCCTTAATACATTCCCTTAACACAGACCTGGAGCCCAGATGTTTTGAGATGGCTACATGATACTCTTACTGCACATCTAAAATTTGGCTGAGATTACTCTTGTATCTTGTATCTTTAAATGTCAATGGGATCAATATCCCACAGAAACGCAGTCAGGTATATCATATTCTACGGAGAGAGAGAGAGGGCAGACATAGCCTTCCTTCAAGAGACCCAATTTAGGCATCAACATGTCCCTAATATGTTAAGCAACTTGGCATCACACCACATATTCCACTGCAGCCAGAGGGGTATCGATTGGAATAGGCAAGAATGTTCCTTTTACTTTAGCTGCTCAACTTATAGACCCTGAGGGGCGATATCTCTTTATTAAAGGGAAAGTATTAAATAACTTGGTAACTCTTGCTAAGGTGTATGCCCCTAATGTTAAACAGACCCAGTGGCTACTCAAGACATTAGATTTATTGAAGACCTTTATAGATGGTTTACTTATCCTAGGAGGGGATTTGAACCTACCACTAGACCACAGTATGGACTTCACCTCTGGTGCACCATCTACGCCTAAAACGCAGCTCCGTAAACTCCAGATTGCGTTGTCAGACCTACGCATTTCTGATGTCTGGAGAATATTCAACCCCGAGGGCAAGGATTACATGTACTATTCCCCAGTCCATGGCTCATATCAGCGCCTTGACTTTATAATCCTTTCCAATAATGCACTGCCTACAGTCCAAAATATATCCCTAGCCCCTATTACAGTATCTGACCATGCCCCAGTAAAGCTCGGTATAATACTAAAAGATCTTCCCTCTAAATCTTGGTCTTGGTGTCTAAATGACACTCTAATTGAAGACGCAACTAACAAGGCATTAATAGAGCAGAAGATTCTAGACTCTCCCCACACTCAAACACCTATACTTTGGGAAGCTCACAAAGTTGTCATCAGGGGAGAGCTAATAGCATTAGGAACCAGGGTGAAAAAACTGAGAACTGAACAAATAGATTCACTCCTGCTCCAAATATCTGTGATAGAAAAAATCCAGAAGACAACGCAATCTACTCTTAAAAGTCACAATAGAGGCACAATACTCTTAAAACCCTGCGTTCCCAATTGAAGGACTTACTAAACATTAAAACAGCTGAAATAATGCAATCCTTACGTTTTATATACTACTCCCATGGAAACAAGGGATCAAAACTAATGTCCAATCTACTGCGCTCTGAGAGGTACAAAACATTTGTTCATGCCATAAAATCCAAAGAAGGTCATAGGTCTATAACTACCCCCTCCATTGCCCAGGAATTCTGTAAATTCTATACTTCCTTATATAATTTGGAGAAGACAGACTCCTCATCTGACACAGAACGTGCACAACTAGATTCCCAAATAGACTCTTTTCTTCACTCCATTCAAATCCCTAAGCTTTCTGAGGAGAACAAGATGCAACTTCTACAACCCTTCACTCTGTAGGAGGTCAGTAAGGTATTGAGCTCCATCCTATCTGGTAAAAGCCCGAGGCCTGATGGATTTCCAATAGCATTCTATAAGAAATTTTGTCTCCCCACTTTGTCAGGGTGTGCAACTCCCTATTGCAGGGGGGAGTCCTCCCTCTGCAGGCTCAGGGAGCGCACATAACGATCATCCATAAAGAAGGGAAGGACCCAGAACAATGTGGCAGCTATAGGCCCATATCCCTCCTTAACACCGACTTGAAATGGTGAGCTAAGCTCCTGAGCCACCATATGGCTACTGTGCTGCCTGGGCTTGTGGGGGACGACGAACAAGTAGGATTTGTCCCGGGCAGAGAGGGT
Organism: Bufo gargarizans; assembly: GCF_014858855.1. Taxonomy (NCBI): domain Eukaryota; kingdom Metazoa; phylum Chordata; class Amphibia; order Anura; family Bufonidae; genus Bufo; species Bufo gargarizans. The sequence goes on from NC_058088.1 coordinate 108,131,216, forward strand.
AGGCTTAATGTTAGCAGGGTACTACATGCAGTATATTATGCTAAACAAAGGAATACTCCTCTAGTCCTCCTCGGGACCGACGCCGAAAAGGTGTTTGATAGAGTAAGCTGGCACTACATGAAGTGAACTTTAGATTCCTTTGGTTTCCCACAACAATTCATTTCGGCCATCTTTTCATGATATTCTTCACCCTCAGCTAAAATATTAGTTAACCAGAAGCACCATAACCTCATGCTTTAAATCTCCCGCGCTATAACAGGGAGACCGGTTGATGTGACCCCCTATCTGGGAATCTGTCTTAGCACTCAGACTGGGCGAACTGGTACGTTCCCAGGCAACCGCTGCTCACTACCTCAGGTGTTTCCCAACCAGTGTGCCTCCAGCTGTTGCAAAACTACAACTCCCAGCATGCCCGCACAGCCAAAGGCTGTCCAGGCATGCAGGAAGTTGTAGTTTTGCAACAGCTGGAGGCACACTGGTTGGGAAACGCTGCACTACCTGTCTCTAATGGGTTCATCATGGAGTGGCAATAACATGCTGCAGAAATAAGAATTTGAAACATGGAACAAACTCAAAAAATCTAAACTGCTGCCATTGCCTTACACCTCCTGGCTGGAAACCTGTACACTTCTACCTTCACCCCCCCCCCCCCCCCCCCCCCAAAGAACCTGTCAGTGTTGTATAAGCACTTATTACTAAACAGTACTACACAAAGTCACCCATACAGTATATGAAGGAATGGGAAAAGGAATTAAATATCACGCTGGATGAAGCAGATTGTATGTTCATACTATCCCATTCGCATGGCTTTTCCAGGTGTGTGTGAAAGTCCAAGAGAATTCTTACAAGATATTAACCAGGTGGTACAACACACCGGAATTCCTACATCGAATACATCTTCTGCCTTTAGATCATTGCTGGAGATCTAATAACAGTACAGGTACAATATCCCACATATGGTGGTCGTGCCCAGTGCTTAACCAATTTTGAAGCAGTATAGAAGAAACCATTAACAAAACATGCACTCTTAAATTAAAGCTAACAGCCCCATTGGTTTTCCTTTGGAAAACTGAGGCTGGGTTCAGACCAGACAAAAACAACCTTGCCACTCATATGATTACGGCAGCTAAACTACTTATCCCACTGAAATGGAGAGATACAGACCCTCCAACAGTTACGATGTGGTATGATAAAAATGCAAAACTTATGCCACATGGAAGAGTTGGCGGGATGGGTAAACAATAATAGGGAGTCCTTCCTCAAAATTTGGAACCCCTGTCTGAGTCATGTGAAGTGGAAACACACTACCCACACAATACTGTAAGCTCTAAACCCTGATTTGATATACAACCACCTAAGCTCTTAACAGTGGGAAGAGAGCACTGGAAATAGAGCCATTGACCTGATATGTGATACATGATCCCTGATATTCTATATTATACTCCCAAACTTACAAAGCAATACGAGTAATATGCGTTGCTATACCAACAGCAGATATGTAACATTGGCTGCCATCCACACCACTTAAATGGCTTACGTAAAGGAGACAGATCTCTCCCTAAACCCTGGTTCTTACCTACCCTAACCCATAGTTCCCCCCTACTATCCGGCCTACACTTCTTAAAACTACAGTTTCTTAAATACCTGTTAAGTAGGATGAACAGCACCAGCATCATATGTTCTTAAGGTACCTCAACGTAGAACTGTACTTTTTATCTGAATGTCCGGATATTTGTATAGACTTTTGTGATCTTGTTATTGTATGCAAAGTACAAACACTTTTCTTATAATAAAAATTTCAGAATGCCTTATAATACAGTGCTACTCCCAGTTTCTTTATTGGGAGCAACACCGCAACAACCACCTTTGTCAACTACACAGCTGTGTAGTTCCAGCGCTAAAGCTACTCCAAAACAGCTGATTTTTGCGGGTATTTGATGTTGGACCCAACAATCAGATATTGATGGCCTATCCTAATTACAGGCCATCAATTTAAAAGGAGTGGACAACCACTATTAAGAAAAACATAAGGGTAGCCGTACGGGGTGCTTCCTAGCTACGGTAGGTGCACAAGGTTGCCTCGGGTTGCCAGGCTGTACATGGACACTGTGGGGTTTCGCTCTGGTAGACAGGATTAGCGGATGCAGTATAGAGGCAACAACAAGTTCTTTGGATCAAACAGTTCAGTGTTTTATTCATACTTTAGGCAAGTGACAAAACAAGTCATTATCAAACAAAAAGTCACCTTGCGGTGTTGGTGGTAATTCACACCATGCGGCAATTCTGCCTCAAAGAGTCCTTGACCATAGCAGCACCAACCTGATTTCACGCCAAACAGGTAGCAAGCTTTCATCCAGACACAAGGCTCCCAGATCCCAACACAGAGACCTGGCTTCTGAGCCAAACTGCCTATTTAAGGACAGCCAGGTGTTGCTAAAACCCGGATCAGCACTTAAAATACGGTCCGGTATTTGACACCACCTGGCTGTAAATCAGCCCAGCAGCACATGCTGGGAGGAAAATACTGTGCAGCCCGGCAATGCTGGTAATCCACCTGCGGTGGCTGGACCTGGTTAGCATAATGTAGAAACCCTTTGGGTGATCATAACCAATCTACTTACCAGTCTACTTATCACTCTACTTACCAATGAGTCTACTTATGACTCTACTTACCATTGAGTCTACTTACTTGGCACACATTTTAAACAAATTGTACGAGCCAACCTGCTAGGACAGGGCAACCTTACTCAATTGGATCAATTGTTCATTAGGTGTAGTAAATGTAGCAGTTATGTAATTGAAATAATAAAAATATTATGTTTGTGTAAAAAAAAAAAAAATTAATTTGCGGAAATCTCCCTTGCCAAGGGGTAGATGCTCCGCGGTATGTCGCTTTTTTGAGGATAGTGTGGACGACAAAAGAATGGTAGTTTGCAACCTGTGCCATACGAAAATGAGCCCGGACGTGAACACTAGCAACCTCACCACCACCAGCATGATCTGCCACATGGCATCCAAGCACAGTAATAAGTGGGACGAACGCCTGGGTCCACAATCTGTGTCTGCGGGTCACACCAGTGTCTCCTCTTCTCCTATGTTACGTGCTGGCCAATCCTCTGTCGAAGGCGCAGGCCTGGATGCCTCCCGCCCTGCACCTGGACCTTTGCAAGCACCATCAGTGACCACATCCACTTCTGTGTCCCCGTGCAGCGTCCAGATGTCCTTACCACAGGCCTTTGAACGCAAGCGAAAATACCCAGCCACCCTCCCACAGGCCATAGCACTAAATGTTCAGCTTTCAAAATTACTGGCCCTGAAAATGTTGCCATTTAGGCTTGTGGACACTGAGGCCTTCCGCAGCCTGATGTCGGCGGCCGTCCCGCGTTACGCAGTCCCCAGCCGCCACTATTTTTCAAGGTGTGCCATGCCCGCCTTACATCAACATGTGTCCTGTAACTTCACACGTGCCCTGACCAAAGCAGTTACTGGGAAGGTCCACTTAACTATGGACAAGTGCATTTGGCCAGGGACACTACATTTCCCTGACGGCACACTGGGTGAATGTTGTGGAGGCTGGGAGAGAGTTGTACCCTGGGATGGCATAGGTGCTACCGACGCCAACAATTGCGGGCGTCAATCATGGTTTCCGCCAGCACCTACGTTAGTGGCTCCAAACCCCACTTCTCCTCCTCCACTTCCACCTCCGAATTATCCGCGTGCAGCACCAGTCAGTCATCAGTCGGTAGCTGGAAGCAGTGTAGCACTGCAGTGGGGAAGCGGCAACAGGCCGTGCTGAAGCTGATATACTTAGGGGACAAACAGCACACCGCCGCAGAGCTGTGGCAGGGGATAAGAGACAAGACTGAGCTGTGCATCTTGCCACTCAACCTAGAACAAGGCATGGTTGTGTCTGATAATGGCCGTAACCTGGTGGCGGCTTTGGAGCTCGGCAAACTCAGACACATCCCATGCTTAGCCCACGTGTTCAACCTTTTGGTTCAGCGGTTTCTCAAAACCTACCCCAATTTGCCTGAGCTACTGGTGAAGGTGCGCCACATGTGTGCACATTTCCGCAAGTCATCGACCGCTTCACCCGGTCTGTCAACACTGCAGCAGTGCTTGAAATTGGCAGCTTACCAGCTGCTGTGTGACGTGAGCACGCTCTGGAACTCCACATTCCACATGTTGGCCAGGCTTTTTGAGCAGCAGAGGGCAGTAGTGGAATATCAGCTGCAACATGCTCGTCGCCTTTGCAGTCAGCTTCTGCTATTCACAAGCAAGGAGTGGGCATGGATGTCTGACCTCTGTGAGGTTTTAAGAAACTTTGAGGAATCAACACAGATGGTGAGCGGCGATAACACTATTATCAGCGTAACCATCCCACTTCTGTGTCTACTCAAACGCTCACTGCTCACAATTAAGGACGACTCTTTGCATGTGGAAGAGCTTGAAATGGGGGAAGACATTACACAGGGTGATAGCCAGACCACCCTCAGTTCGTCTTCTCAGCGCAAATTGGACGATGAAGAGGAGGAGGCGGCTACAGAGGTTTAATTCCATCTGTTCTGTGTGGGTGGGCAGAAGAGGATGAGGAGAATGAGAGTGATCCTCCTGATGACGACAGCAAAGTCTTGCCTGTTGGTATTCTGGCACACATGGCTGACTTCATGTTAGGCTGCCTTTCCCGCGACCCGCGCGTTATATGCATTTTAGACAGCACAGATTACTGGTTGTTTACCCTTCTAGACCCCTGCTAAAAAGAGAACTTCCCATCTCTCATTCCTCTGGTGGAGAGGACGAGCAAAACGGTGCAATACCAGAAGATCCTTATTGAAAAATTACTCCAAAAATCTCCATCTGACAACGCTGGCGGCAGAGTCCGTCGTTCCTTGGCCAACTGAGTAGGAGAGACAAGGGGAACACACAGCAGTTCCAACAGACACAGAGCAAAATTCTCCAAAGCCTGGGACAGTTTCATGACACCCCACCAGCACCCTCACCCTGATGCCCAGCCTAGTGTCACAAGGAGAGAAAAATATTGGAAGATGGTGAAGGAGTACATAGCTGGCTGTGTCAGCGCCCTCATTGATCCCTCAGTGCCTTACAACTATTGGGTGTCCAAGCTGGACACGTGGCACGAACTGGTGCTCTGCACTTTGGAGGTGCTGGCCTGCCCTGTCTCCAGCGTTTTGTCTGAGCGTGTATTTAATGCTGCTGGTGGCATTATAACAGATAAGCATATCCGCCTAGCAACTGAAAATGCTGAAAGGTTGAATCTTATAAAAATGAACAAGGCCTGGATTGACCATGACTTCTCGAGGAAAGCTGATGAACAGAAAGGCACTTTAAATGTGTTGTTTATAATGTACTGAATACACTGTATTCCCGTGCACCCCTTCCACCACAAATGTTTGAATCTTCCTTTTCTCATCCTCCTTCTCCTCTTCCATCATATCAACAAATGCTTATTTGTCGCATATAATGCCCTCGCATATAATGTTTTACAGGGTCAGCTCACCAGCAGGCCCTCACCTACAATCTTTTACAGGGTCAGCTCACCAGCAGTCCCTTGCAAATAATTTTTTAGAGGGTCAGCTCACCAGCAGGCCCTCGCATAAAAATGTTTTACAGGGTCAGCTCACCAGAAGGCCCTCGCATATAATTTTTTAGAGGGTCAGCTCACCAGCAGGCTCTCGCATATAATTTTTTTGAGGTCAGCTCACCAGCAGGCTCTCGCATATAATTTTTTTGAGGTCGGCTCACCAGCAGGCCCTCCCATATAATGTTTTACAGGGTGAGCTCACCAGCAGGCCTTCACCTACAATCTTTTACAGGGTCAGCTCACCTGAAGGCCCTAGCATATAATGTTTTAGAGGGTCAGCTCACCGGCAGGCCCTCACCTACAACCTTTTAGAGGGTCAGCTCCCCAGCAGGCCCGCACCTAAAATCTCTTACAGGGTCATCTCACCAGCAGGCCCGCACCTAAAATCTTTTGCAGGATCAGCTCACCTGAAGGCTCTTGCATATAATGTTTTAGAGGGTCAGCTCACCAGCAGGCCCGCACCTAAAATCTTTTACAGGGTCAGCTCACCAGCAGACCCTTGCATATAATTTTTTACAGGGTCAGCTCATCAGCAGGCCTTCACCTACAATCTTTTACAGGGTCAGCTGACCTGCAGAACCTCACCTAATTATACCTAATAGATAATTTGGGCGCATGCTGCCTTGCTTAGCTGTTTCTCAGGCTTCCTCTCTGGAATCGAACCATGATTCCCGTTACCCATGGTCTACATGCTTTGGGCTGAAAATAACATCGAAAGGTGATACGGCAGACATGAGAATAGATCGTCGCCGTTACGGGGACGTGCGATCGGCCCCAGGTTATCTATAGTCACCAAAGCGGCAGCAAGCTCTCGCCCATAATGTTTTAGATGGTCAGATCAGCATGCCCTTGCTCCAAATGCTTTGAGGGTCACCAGCAGGCCTTCACCTACAATCTTTTACAGGTTCAGCTCACCTGCAGGCCCTCACATAAATTATACCTAATAGGTAATTTGGGCGCATGCTGCCTTGCTTGGATGTAGTAGCCGTAGCTGTTTCTCAGGCTCCCTCTCTGGAATCGAACCATGATTCCCCCGCTACCCATGGTCTACATGATTTGGGCTGAAAATAACATCGAAAGTTGATAGGGCAGACATCCGAATGGATCGTCGCCATCACAGGGACGTGCGATCGGACCCAGGTTATCTAGAGTCACCAAAGCGGCAGCAGGCCCTTGCCCATAATGTTTTAGATAGTCAGATCAGCAGGCCCTTGCTCAAATTGTTTTTCAGGGTCACCAGCAGGCCTTCACATACAATCTTTTACAGGGTCAGCTCATCTAATTATACCTAATACCAGTGACCTGTTCTTCCTAGGGACCTTGGAGATGGCTACGTCGATGCGGGGAGCCCTATCCCAGGAGGCAGAGTCCTCTTCTTTAAAGGGGTATTTGCGTTTGAGGTTTTTGGAGATAAATACCCTTTTATTTGGTTTCTTCCACTCGCCTCTAATCAATGCGGCTACATTTTTGTGTACCGGAAAAGTACCATGTTGTCTGGCCTCTAAACCCTCAAACATAATGTCCTGAAAGGAACGGGGCTCTCGGGTCTCTTCTATGCCCATCGTAGAACGAACCGCTTTTAACAGCTTTTCCGTATCTTCTACCGGAAAACATGGTCTCCGCCCCTGACCTTCTTCCTCATCCGGAGAGGACTGCTCTGAGATGTCCGAAAATTCAATTACTGAAGAAGGCAAATCTTCCTCTCCTTCTGAAACACTGGGATTACGCCGCGTCTCTTTACGAACCGGCCTCTGATCCTTCTTAGCAGTTAACGAGGAGTTAACCTCTGACCGAACCAACGCCTGCAGACACTTATAAAAGGAAGGGGATTCCTCCGCAACCGTTCTGTCTATACAGGCCTGGCATAACTTTTTATCCCACTCTGAGGGCAACCCCACTTTGCCCTCCCTGCCTGTTTAAATAGGACACTACTGTCCTGTTGTCTGACAGAACTCTTAAATTCCTTCCTTTTATTTCTGGAAGTGAACTCTTCATAGCTAAGCCCACTGCCATCAGTTCCTTTAGATTTGAGGATTGCATTTTCTGAAGGGAATTCCAACGGCCCTGATAGGAAGAACCTTTAATGTGAGCTCCCCACCCCCAAGGGCTTGCGTCCGTAGTTAGACAAACCAAATTCTCGATCTTCCAGGGGGACCCCTGTGTTAGATTTCTTTCTACTAGCCACCAGGCTAGTTTCTGTATATACGCCTTGCATGGATGTGGTAGCCGTAGCTGTTTCTCAGGCTCCCTCTCTGGAATCGAACCATTATTCCCCCGTTACCCATGGTCTACATGGTTTGGGCTGATAATAACATTGAAAGTTGATAGGGCACACATCCGAATGGATTGTCATTGTCACAGAGACGTGCGATCGGCCCCAGGTTATCTAGAGCCACCGAAGCGGCAGCAGGCCCTCGCCCATAATGTCTTAGATGGTCAGATCAGCAGGCCCTTGCTCCAAATGTTTTTGAGGGTCACCAGCAGGCCATCAATCATAATTTTTTAAGGCTGTGTATGATGCCCTCCTTTATGTGTGTGTGCCGGTGCCTTGTAATTTTTGGCAGCTCTTTCACTTTATATACAAGTAAATATATAGCAAAAAATGTTTTCCAACCATCTTTCCTCTAAAATCGATTTTATCTTCGGTTTGGTGTGTATTATTGTCAGTCTGTAAAAGTGACTTACTACTCGGACAACATCGTTCCCAGCAGCAACCTGGGAGTCCAAGATGCATCCAGACATCCTCCCCATGCTGTTCCCGAACCATTTTGGTGGGGTTTCCATAATTTTCTGACCTTTTCCTATGAACCAGGCACCGTCCCCTCTTCAGAGCAGGGGGTGCCTGGTTTAATGCTCGGGTTCTCCCATTGACTTCCATTATACTCTATTGAGAACCTGAGCATCCCGATGTGTTCGGCCAGAGCACCCGAGCACTTTGGTGCTCGATCAACACTAATTATCACCCATATGGCATTGCAGTCACCTCCTTTTCTTTCTAGTATTCTCCCTATCCAGTTACTGTGTTCCTACAGTAGGTGGATATACTTTGCTCAGTCTCTTCCTCGGTGATAACATCTATTTTTGACATCCTTATAATTTTCACATTAATATGTAGAAGTTATTTTGGAGTCCTCCAGGTGAAGATGAAATCACTTTCAGCAGGTTATGGGCATGGATGTAATTTGATTAGTGTTGAATTCTTGTACTGGGGCTGCGCTCAAGGAGAACTCCATACCACTCCCCTACATAAAGACATTGGAGAAATTTCTGCCCAAGGCAATGAAATATGAGAACAGGCAATTTGTTAAAATAACGAGAGACCTCATAAAGTTTTACAACTAATATGTTCATAAAAGTGATACATGTGAGCCATTTATCGAGTTCACTGTTTCACTGCACATTAGCTTCTGTTGCTTGGTAACATATTTCCATGGAAAGGGTAATTTAAGCCACTGCATTTTTGTTATATTGGTTTATAATAGTGAACATACAGCAAATGTAAAATTTATCAGCATCTGAATCTCAGTCAGAGCTTTGTATTTTGGTAACCAAGATACCTAACCATAGACCTAACCACCACTTGAGCAAGCTTACTTTTCAGTGTACAAAAAGTATGTCGTAAGCTCCATCTAGTGCTGATTGCAGGCATAATGCTATTATAATAAAATTTCTCCGATTTCATAATGACATTTTTATTATCTGCCCAGAGCACCCCAAACACTGCATTTTTGGGCCCAGATACCTGTTTTTCATGTCAGAGCTTTCCTTCCCCTGTTTTCTGCATCATTTCATCTGAGCAGGATGTTTACACGCAGAACTTCCTGTTTTCATCAGCTTCCTGCTGAGTTTTCCAACCAATCCCAGCATGCAGTGCTCTGTAATGTTTCTCAGTGTTTGCTCCACCTGCCACATTATTCCCTTTGCAGTCATCACACAGTGATTGCCTGAGAGGTAATACTGGTAGCAGTGTTTTTATAGGTTTAGCTCACGAACGGCATAGAAATAGGTACCCATCCATATTGAGGTCACCTTGCTGCTGGTGGATCAGCCCAGATACTTTTTGATCAAAAGAAATATATGCTATTAGCTTGCATATAGATCATACACAGTTAGTTTAAAGAATGCTCCTATGCATGTGTGACTTTTGCAGTGGCCGGGTTTGGAGTGGCCCCAACACTACGCTGGGTACCCCGGACACCATCGAGGTGTCACCACTTGTTACTGCTCTCCAGAAAGGATAGTAAGGCGTGGTGCACCAAATGAGAAATAAGTCCAGAAAGTCAGGGTGTGCAGTAAACCAGGGTGCTCCTTTTCTGGAGGAATTCAGGTGCAAAACAATATAGATGAAGCATAGGGCTGGCTTCTCCAGCCTCCTCCCTGGCAGAATAAGGCTTTCATGCTGAGGAAAGGCCTGAGCTAGCTGTCCCTCTCAGAAGGCTGTTACCCTGGCCAGAGGCTGGAGGTCAATGGCGGAGCTGTAGCCTAGTAGTCCAGGTGGCTCCTTGATCACAGGGCTGGTGACCCATGGTCTGTGGCTCAGTGTCCCCATCTCAGCATCTTCTTCTGGTCACTTATACAGACTGGTATAAGTCTCTCCTCCAAGCACTGGTCCCTAACTACAGAACCCTGGGGCTCAGAGTGCTCTCCATATATACTGTACAGTTTTAGGGCTCTTTCACACTTGCGTTGTCCGGATCCGGCATGTACTCCATTTGCCGGAATTACACGCCGGATCCGGAAAAACGCAAGTGAACTGAAAGCATTTGAAGACGGATCCGTCTTCAAAATGCGTTCAGTGTTACTATGGCAGCCAGGACGCTATTAAAGTCCTGGTTGCCATAGTAGTAGTGGGGAGCGGTATACTTACAGTCCGTGCGGCTCCCGGGGCGCTCCAGAATGTCGTCAGAGCGCCCCATGCGCATGGATGACGTGTCATACGATCACGTCATCCATGCGCGTGGGGCGCCCTGACGTCACTCTGGAGCGCCCCGGGAGCCGCACGGAGGGTAAGTATACTGCTCCCCCGCACCCAACTACACTTTACCATGGCTGCCAGGACTTTAGCGTCCCGGCAGCCATAGTAACCATTCAGAAAAAGCTAAACGTCGGATCCGGCAATGTGCCGAAACGACGTTTAGCTTAAGGCCGGATCTGGATCAATGCCTTTCAATGAGCATTAATTCCGGATCCGGCCTTGCGGCAAGTGTCCAGGATTTTTGGCCGGAGCAAAAAGCGCAGCATGCTGCAGTATTTTCTCCGGCCAAAAAACGTTCCGGTCTGGAACTGAAGACATCCTGATTCCTGATGCATCCTGAACGGATTTCTCTCCATTCAGAATGCATTAGGATAAAACTGATCAGGATTCTTCCGGCATAGAGCCCCGACGACGGAACTCTATGCCGGAAGAAAAGAACGCAAGTGTGAAAGAGCCCTTAGCTAGACTAGAACCTTCTAGTCGGAGGGGTGGAGGGGAGAAGCTCAGCACAAACAGATACATTGTAGCACTTTCTGTCAAGGAACCATGAACCAGACGTACAACAAGAGATAAGTGGAAAATAAGAAGGCTTTATTGAAAATCAAGCCGTAAGCAAAAGTCCAAACGGATGGCTAAACCGAAGCAGGGTCTTGCGTAGACAGAGGTCAGGAACCAGAAGGGTAGTCAGACGAAGCCTAGATCAGGAACCAGCAGGGTAGTCAGACGAAGCCAGGATCAGGAACCAACGGGGTAGTCAGACGAGGCCAGGATCAGGAACCAACGGGGTAGTCAGACGAGGCCAGGATCAGGAACCAGAAGCAGCAGCAGTCTTAGAAGCATGTGAACACAGGAGGACCAAGCAAGGAACTGAAGCCACAGACCTCCTATATATATGAGCTAGGCATCCAGCTCCTCCCAGTGGGAAGGAGAAGCCGCAGGGTGGGAGGCTACAAGAAACCCAGAAACCAAGATGGCCGCCAGCACATGTCAAACGAAGGAGAACAGTGAGAAGGTAAGACCATGACAGTACCTCCCCCTCAAGGGCCCCTCCTCCGCGGAGTAAGGAACGGTTTCTGAGGGAAGCGTGCGTGGAAGGCTCGGAGCAAAGCAGGAGCATGGACATCTGCGGAGGGAACCCAGGAACGCTCCTCTGGACCATAACCACGCCAATGGACCAAAAACTGCAACCGACCGCGGACCAGGCGTGAGTCCATGATATTGCTCACCTCATATTCCTCACGATTGCCCACTTGGACCGGACGGGGCCGAGGAACCGAGGAAGTGAAACGATTACACACCAATGGCTTCAACAGGGAGACATGAAACACGTTGGAGATCCGCATGCCAGGAGGAAGCGCAAGGGCATAGGCTACCGGGTTTACCCTGCGAAGCACTCGGAAGGGACCAACAAAGCGAGGCGCCAGCTTGGGAGTGGGCACTCGAAGGTTGAGGTTGCGGGTGGACAACCATACACGGTCTCCGACCTGGTAGGAAGGAGCGGGCGCTCGTCTGCGATCAGCCTGGAGTCTCTGGCGCTGCGCAGAGACCTCAAGGGACCTTGAGGTGATCCTCCACAGCCGGAATATCCTGGGGAGAGAATACCTCCGGTAACACGGCAGGTTGGAACCCATAATTGGCCATGAAGGGAGACGTCCCAGAGGAAGAGTTCACTGCCGTGTTCCTGGCAAACTCAGCCCAAGGCAGGAGGTCAACCCAATTGTCTTGGTGATCGGAGACATAGCAACGAAGGAATTGCTCCAAGGCCTGATTGGATCGTTCTGCGGCCCCATTGGACTGAGGGTGGTAGGCCGAGGAGAAAGAGAGATGAATCCCCAACTGGGAGCAAAAGGCGCGCCAGAACCTGGACACAAACTGACTCCCCCGATCCGACACAATCTCCTTGGGCAAACCGTGCAACCGGAAGACCTCCCTGGCAAAAATCGTGGCCAACTCTTGTGCAGAGGGTAACTTCTTGAGAGGAACACAGTGGCACATTTTGGAAAACCGATCCACAATCATGAGAATGACCGTATGGCCTCGGGATGCAGGGAGGTCCACAATGAAATCCATCCCCAGGTGTGACCATGGGCGCTCCCCGGTGGCTATGGGTTGCAACAGGCCCAACGGAAGGTGCCGAGGGGACTTACTCTGGGCACAAACGGAGCATGCCGCTACATATGCGGCGATGTCGGAACGTAGAGAAGGCCACCAGAACAGACGTGAAACAGCCCAGGACAGCTGATTCTTTCCAGGATGCCCCGCGGCCTTGGAGTTATGGTAGGTTCGCAACAACCGAGTGCGCAACTCCTCAGGCACAAAACACCTGCCGTTGGGTCTCCCAGAGGGAGCACCAGATTGAGCCGCCAAAATCTGCTCACCCAGGGGAGAGGTCAGGCTGGTGCGAATGGCGGCCAGGATCTGATTCGGAGGTATGACCGAAGTCGGAATCGACTCCTCCCCGGACAGCTCGGAGTACTGCCGTGATAAGGCATTCGCTCTGATGTTCTTGGAACCGGGTAGGTAGGAGACCACGTAATTAAAACGTGACAAGAACAGAGCCCATCTGGCCTGACGTGGTGTCAATCTCTTGGCCTCAGAAAGGTAGGTCAGATTCTTGTGGTCCGTCAGGATGAGAACCGGAACCACCGAACCCTCGAGCAAGTGCCTCCATTCTTTAAGGGCCTGCACGATGGCCAATAACTCCCTGTCACCAATCTGATAGTTGCACTCCGCGGAAGACAGTTTCCGGGAGTAAAACCCACAAGGAAGCAGAGGACCCTCTGGTGTTCTACGCTGAGACAGGAGGGCGCCTACTCCCGTCTCAGACGCGTCCACCTCGAGGACAAAGGGCAACCCAGGGTTGGGATGCGACAGAATCGGAGCCGACACAAAGGCGGACTTTAGAGCCTCAAACGCTCGGATGGCCTCGAGCGGCCAGACCTGGAAATTACTGCATTTCCTGGTCAGATCCGTGAGCGGCTTGGCTAGCATAGAAAAGTCCCTGATGAACTTCCGATAATAATTGGCGAAGCCCAAAAAGCGCTGCAGGGCACGGAGACCACTGGGCTGGGGCCACTGTAAGACAGCCGAAACCTTCTCAGGATCCATGGAGAACCCCTCAGCGGAAATGATGTAACCTAAGAAGGTTACCTGGGATCGGTGAAATTCGCATTTCTCAAGCTTACCGAACAGCCTGTTCTCTCGTAACCGTTGCAACACTCGTCTGACATCCATAATGTGGGCCTCCATGGATTCAGAATATACCAAGATGTCATCCAAATAGACCACCACACACTGCTGCAACAGGTCACGGAAAACATCGTTGATGAATTCCTGGAAGACTGCGGGCGCATTGCACAACCCAAAGGGCATAACCAAGGATTCATAATGACCGGTCCTGGTGTTAAACGCGGTCTTCCACTCATCGCCCGCCTTGATCCTTACCAGGTTATATGCCGCCCTCAGGTCGAGTTTGGTAAAGACCGTGGCCCCTTTGAGGCGATCGAACAGCTCGGAAATCAAGGGTATCGAGTAAGCGTTCTTGATCGTGATGCGATTGAGACCCCTGTAATCGATGCAAGGCCTCAACTCACCGCCCTTCTTTTTCACAAAGAAAAATCCAGCCCCTGCCGGGGACGAGGATTTGCGAATGTGTCCGCGTGAAAGCGCCTCCCTCACGTACTCCTCCATGGCCTCATTCTCCGCTACCGACAGTGGATAGACTTTGCCACGAGGAGGAACGGCACCAGATTGTAACTCTATGGCACAATCGTATGGGCGGTGCGGAGGTAGGGCAACCGCGCGCACCTTATCGAATACATCCCGGTACTCTTCGTATTCAGGAGGCAACAGAGAGTCCGAGGAAGTACACAGCAACTTGACAGGCCCATGGATGCAACTAGCCCCACACTGCGGTGACCACGAGAGGATCTCGGCCGATCTCCAATCGAAAGTCGGATTATGCTTCTGGAGCCAGGGGTACCCCAAGACCACCGAGTAGTGTGGAGACGAAATCACCTGGAAACAGACCGACTCGCTGTGAACGGCACCAATGGCTATCCCCACTGGAAGGGTCTCATGAGTCACGTGTGGCGGCAGAAGGGGTCTGCCGTCTATCGCCTCAAGAGCCAGTGGGGAACCTCGAGGCTGCAGAGGAATGGAATTGGCGGCAGCGAACACACTATCAATGAACAAACCACCAGCACCAGAGTCCACCAACGCCTGGGTCGTCACCGAGCCCCCGACCCAGGAGAGGACAACAGTGATCAGTGGTTTGTCAACACGGGAAACCGGGGACGAGGAGACTCCACCCAAGATCTGCCCCCGACAGGATCTCAGGTGCGAGCGTTTCCCGGACGGTTCGGACATGCCAACCGAAAATGCCCACCGAGACCACAGTACATGCATCGGCCCTCGCGTCTCCGGAGTACCCTCTCCCCCTCGGACAGGCGAGCAAACCCCAGCTGCATGGGTTCACCCCCAGACAAGTCATCCCCAGGAGGCGTGGGAGGAGAGGGAGGCACGGGTGGGACAGCAAACGTAGGCGCCAATCTGTTAGAAGACCTCCGCAGGCTCTCCTTAAAGGAAGGTCTCTCCCTGAGTCTGGTGTCAATCAAAATCAGGAAAGAAATAAGAGACTCGAGCTCCACTGGTAGGTCCTTAGCTGCAACCTCATCCTTCAAGGCATCCGAGAGACCATGAGAGAAAGCAGCGACCATAGCCTCATTATTCCAGCCCACCTCTGCTGCCAGGGTACGAAACTCAATGGCGTATTCAGCTACGGATCGTGAACCCTGTCTGATGGACATAAGGAGCTTCGCAGCAGAGACAGCACGAGCCGGCACGAGCCGGCACATCGAATACCTTCCGAAGAGAAGCAACAAAACCGGAAAACTCGGCAACCACCGGATTGTTGTTCTCCCATAAAGGGCTGGCCCAGGCCTAGGCCTTGTCCGAGAGCAGCGAGATCAAGAAGCCCACCTTTGATCTCTCAGTAGGAAAGGCATGTGGCAGCAACTCGAAATAAATGCCCACCTGGTTGAGGAAACCTCGGCACTGAGTTGGCTCTCCCCCAAAGCGCTGTGGAAGGGGGGCAGAACCGGTCATACCCCGAGACACCGCAGGCGCAGCAACAGGTGTCGGGGTAGACTCTGGCGCAACAACCGGAGCGGCAGTAGGAGCGGGCCCAGGAGCGACAACCGACCCATCGGCAACGGAAGCGAAATGAGCCGTGCGTTCAAGCAGGGTTTGCAACGCCACAGCGAACCGACCCAACAGGTGATCCTGCTGATCAAGTCTGGCAACCAGCGTAGGTAGCGAGGATGGCCCTGTACCGTCAGAATTCATGGCTTGGTCCTAATGTCAAGGAACCATGAACCAGACGTACAACAAGAGATAAGTGGAAAATAAGAAGGCTTTATTGAAAATCAAGCCGTAAGCAAAAGTCCAAACGGATGGCTAAACCGAAGCAGGGTCTTGCGTAGACAGAGGTCAGGAACCAGAAGGGTAGTCAGACGAAGCCTGGATCAGGAACCAGCAGGGTAGTCAGACGAAGCCAGGATCAGGAACCAACGGGGTAGTCAGACGAAGCCAGGATCAGGAACCAACGGGGTAGTCAGACGAGGCCAGGATCAGGAACCAGAAGCAGCAGCAGTCTTAGAAGCATGTGAACACAGGAGGACCAAGCAAGGAACTGAAGCCACAGACCTCCTATATATATGAGCTAGGCATCCAGCTCCTCCCAGTGGGAAGGAGAAGCCGCAGGGTGGGAGGCTACAAGAAACCCAGAAACCAAGATGGCCGCCAGCACATGTCAAACGAAGGAGAACAGTGAGAAGGTAAGACCATGACACTTTCCGTCTCTCATAGACTCATTAGAGCAGGGGTGGCCAACCTTACAGACACAAAGAGCCAGAAAAAAAAAAAACATGTATGACTGCCAGGAGCCCCAGCTATACATTTACACAAATATGCATGCACACGACAGTATGTTTTCAAACATTTAAAAGTGTATTTAAACAACCTTTCCTGCCTGTAGTGTAGACAGCTTTAGTGAGACTTCTGGCAATTTTTGTTTTTCACTATGTGTTTTAATATTTCTCAGATGACCACCCCATGCTCAGATCACCGCCCCATGCTTAAATGACCACCCATATGCTCAAACACACTCGGTGTGCTGGGCAGTGGCACCTGTGGGGGGAAAAAAAGCAGAGTAGCAGTGGCAGAGAGACTGAGGCCAGCAGCAGCCATTTCAGTCAGATTAGAGCCAAAGCTGCAGAGTGGCTGTAATCGGAATAAAATGGCTGCTGCTGGCCTCAGTGAGTCTCTCTGCCACTGCTGCTCTGATTGAGTGCCCACTGCCCTGCCCTTCTGTCCATCATTAACATATTAAAATTTACTATGGATGGAGCTTTGGCTGCTGCTGGAGCTGGAAGCAGGTCATCCTTGCTTGCTGTGCCACTTCTTGCCGCCCCCACAGACCCAGCCTGCGGTCTGATGAATCTGGCTGCTGGGATGGCACTGAGAAGACTGGGTGTGGGCATTAGGTCACACACAGACACATTCATAGATGGTGTCGTGGGGCCGTGGGCGGGCACAGCAGCGGCTGGTGGCGGGAATAAGCACTGTAGCTTCGCCTTCTCTGCTGGAGGTGCTGCAGTGAGTAACTGAGTCACCTGCCCACTCTCGGCGCTCTGAGTCCTCTCCACTCTTCCGCCTCGTTCCAGCCTTCCACCGCGGCGCTGACAGGGGCTGGACCTGGGCCGGCTGTTACTGTCTGCAGCAGCGCATAAGTGAAGTGTTGCTACTGTAGATGATTAATTTTCTAGCTGCTGAGAGGAGAGTAAGATCTGGCCGTACCGTTTCCCTGCGAAACGCAAATGAAGGCGCAAGGAGCAGCATTAGAGCTTCAGTGATACTCAATGGCAATGACACAGCAGTTTTTCCCAGACCAAAAAAAGTTTACAGATATAACAACAGAGCTAAAACCAGACATTCAAAAGGTCAGTCTGTCTGGGTTTGGTGGGAAATGTTTGGCTTTTTTCCTCCAAAACATGGTCTTCTTTAAACTCTATGTCAGCTGTGGAAAATGACCAGCTTCTCATTCAAAGTTCTAACAGTCGCTCAGTATTCATTAACCCATTCGACAGAGTCTAACAAATACAGTGATAATAAACATGAAATATATCACAACATACAGTACAGACCAAAAGTTTGGACACACCTTCTCATTTAAAGGGTTTTCTTTATTTTCATGACTATGAAAATTGTAGATTCACACTGAAGGCATCAAAACTATGAATTAACACATGTGGCATTATATACATGACAAAAAAGTGTGAAACAAATGAAAATATGTCATATTCTAGGTTCTTCAAAGTAGCCACCTTTTGCTTTGATTACTGCTTTGCACACTCTTGATGAGCATTAAGAGGTAGTCACCTGAAATGGTTATCACTTCACAGGTGTGCCCTGTCAGGTTTAATAAGTGGGATTTCTTGCCTTATAAATGGGGTTGGGACCATCACTTGTGTTGTGGAGAAGTTAGGTGGATACACAGCTGATAGTCCTACTGAATAGACTGTTAGAATTTGTATTATGACAAGAAAAAAGCAGCTAAGTAAAGAAAAACGAATGGCCATCATTACTTTAAGAAATGAAGGTCAGTCAGTCCGAAAAATTGGGAAAACTTTGAAAGTGTCCCCAAGTGCAGTCACAAAAACCATCAAGCGCTACAAAGAAACTGGCTCACATGCGGACCGCCCCAAGAAAGGAAGACCAAGAGTCACCTCTGCTGCGGAGGATAAGTTCATCCGAGTCACCAGCCTCAGAAATCGCAGGTTAACAGCAGCTCAGATTAGAGACCAGGTCAATGCCACACAGAGTTCTAGCAGCAGACACATCTCTAGAACAACTGTTAAGAGGAGACTGTGTAAATCAGGCCTTCATGGTAGAATGTCTGCTAGGAAACCACTGCTAAGGACAGGCAACAAGCAGAAGAGACTTGTTTGGGCTAAAGAACACAAGGAATGGACATTAGACCAGTGGAAATCTGTGCTTTGGTCTGATGAGTCCAAATTTGAGATCTTTGGTTCCAACCACCGCGTCTTTGTGCGACGCAGAAAAGGTGAACGGATGTGTGACGCCTTGCGATCAACAGCGATACTAGGAAATCACAAATGCGCCATATTTCTCAATCACAAAGACAAAAGAGCCTTCACTAAGAATCTTCTCTTTCACTAAAGGAGTAACTCACAGATCAGAGGTACAATTAGCACCTTCTTGCCAAAGAATCTTCCTGCCCCATGCCAGGTTGAGTAGCCATCAATCTGGTATTCTCTTGACAGAACCTCATAAAAAACTGTCTCTCTGCAGCCATAGTGTCTCCAATACCAGCAGGGGTCTCACACCTTTAGCCTGGGCAGCGAGCTTCAGAAGAAAAGGACAGATCCTTATCACACAGCTGGCTGGTACAGGAGGGAAGATGACCTGAAAGTCACCTCCAATCCATAAACTTCATATTCTTCCCATATTTTCCTAATATTTCATGGGTTATGGAAATGGGAAAGGAACCATCTTTTCAGAGATGGTTTTGGTTCTCCTAACCCACCTTCTAGGAAACCCGCGGACAAATCAGAGATTCCCGCTCTGAGATATAAAGGTTCTCGGGCACCCTGTATTATCTTCTAGTCGTATTTGTTATCAGATGATGCGTAAAATTGTACTGATTATCAATATCTACTATATTTCTTGATTGGACTTACGGGATATGGAGAAATGGGCAAAGCAAAGATGCTGCCAGGTTTTCTCCCTATGGGGCAAAGGACTGCCCCTGTTCCAATTACCCAAGGCTGGACCTGAACGTGTCATAACCACTCCCCGCTTCAGAGTAGGTAAAAACAGTGACACACTCAGGTCCTGGGTCCTTCATCTACCATCTGACGTCGTCTAACATCTCGACCGCCCGCAGGGACACGGGCACCCCACCATCTTGGATTATTATTTCAAAGACTTTGCCTATTACTGGACACTACCACGGTAATTCTGAACTTACAGACATTCTATTCCCTTCCACCTCTTACCTATTTCTATCCAAACCAATCTGTTCACCTGGCAGGTATATTTAACTGTCAGCTTTAATATATATATTTTTGTGTGTAGTTTTAGAATAAAAACTAACGATTTCATCGTTCCAGTTTTGCCCTTGTTACTTGATGACCTGATCTATGCTAAGAGCTCTGTCCTCAGAAGACATACTACCAAATTGTTTTATTTTTATAAATTGTTAATGTACTAGCTAGGTTGCAAATAACCGTTTCGTCCCTTTAGGATTAGCTAGCCGGGGTCTCTTCGCCCCGATTCAATACGAAGAGTGGTGGCAGCAAATTAATTTGATTTCCAGCGTGAAATCAGTAATTTTATTTTTACCGATTGTACATACAATCGTGATTGCATCCTTTCTGGGCCCACCAACCAATCTTACACGTCTTCTGTGCTCACAGTGGATTCGCCTTCAGGAGTCTCTAGTGGAGACCTGTATGGCAACTGTGGCTTAGTACGACGGGATTGGCGGGTGGTCGTCACATTGGTGGCAGCGGTGGGATAGCAGAACCCAAAACCAGGCAGAAGTCAGCTTTTGGGAGATCAGAGCACAAAGAACTGACAAGTGCAGCTTTTTGCGCAATCATAACAATAGGACAGCGGTTACTTAGTATCCTGTCCTGCGGAACTTGAGTTCCGGGTGCAAAACGGTACACATTGATAGGAATAGATTGGTTTACATTTTCCACCTTTTCCTTGCTATATCCTATTCTTTTTCTCTTCTTTTCTGAATGTCTGATTCAGTTCCAAATTACCTAAGTTGGTCTGTCGCCGACTTACAAGCCGTGTGTGAGTCGCAAGGCATTGCCATTCTGAACAAAAATCGATCACAGCTGATCAAAGCTTTGACGGAGAGAGACGGCCAAGCGATGGAGGATTCCAATCCCGTGCGGGAGGCTTCGCTGCCACTTCGTTCAACGTCACCCAGCATCGCCAGCTATGGGAGTGCTGATGTTGCTACTTTAGCTCCGGGTGATGTGGATACCCTGGATTACGCTATGTCCACAGCTCCTGCTAACCCTCAGCAAGGAACAAGCAGCTCTGGACTGAACTTCACTGCCTTGGGCCCTATGAGCCAGCAGTTGATGCCAGGCCTGACTGGCGCGGATTTACGTTTTTACCTGGAGATACAGCAACAGCAGCAAAGAGAGGAGCGGCAGTTCCAGCTTCAGAGAGAAGTGCTGCAGCACCAGCGTGCACTAGAACTGGCCCAAGTGAGACAGGCCGAGCGGTCTGCCTCTCCTAACACTCCTGCTGCAGGAGGCATTCCTCTACCCGGGGTCCCCAAAGCAAGGTTTCCAGTTATGGAGAAAAACGGGGACATTGATTTATATTTACGCTCGTTTGAGAGAGCGTGCCGCCAGTTCTGCATCCCTGAGGATCAGTGGGCTCTACACCTGACGCCTCAGCTGACTGGTAAAGCGCTGGATGCTTTTGCGGAACTACCCACAGACCAAGATTGCGATTATCAGACTATCAAGGATGCCATAATTGCTAAGTTCCAGTTAACCCCTGAGGTTTACCGGAGAAAGTTCCGTGCCATCCTGAAAGGATCCACAGACTCTTACGCGGATGTGGCTAGCCGCTTATGCACCACATTCCGCCAATGGACTAGAATTCTTAAAGAAAAGACTTATGCTACCCTTGAGGATTTGATGATCCATGACCAACTCCTTGCGATATGCCCTACAGATGTGAGACAGTTTGTGCTGGAGCGCAAGCCCCAGTCTGTGAAAGAAGCTGCTGAGCTGGCAGACATGTTTGTCGCAACCCGGGTACCGGACATTCGCAAACCTGTGATGACGGACATCCGCAGGCCGGTGGTATCAGACATCCGCAAACCCCTGGTACCTGACAGCCGCAAAACTCCAGTACCCAACCAGGACAGAGCCATGTCCCAGAACTGGAGAGAAGGCAGGCCCACTGGCCCTGTGAACCGTGAGACAACCAGGCCCTGGTGTGAGCTGTGTCGCAGGCCCGGTCACACCAAGCAGACCTGTTACGCAGGGAAGCCGGCCCAACCTCCTAGCACCGCGACGACGCCAAGCCCTAAGGGGGCCAACGCTTCCTCACCTACCTCGTCTGCTGTATTGCTGGTCGGAGGACCCGAGGTGCACCGCGGATCCCAGAATCACCAGCCTGTCACTGTGAACGGCCAGACTGTCATCGGGTTCCGTGATACCGGTGCAGATGTAACCTTGGTCCGTTCACATCTTGTTACGGAGAAGGATATCCTTCCAGGAAAGTACCTCGCTCTGACCGGAGTTGGGGGCACTCGCACTCATGTGGCCCAAGCCCAAGTCACCATTGATTGGGGAATGGGACGGCAAAAGCGAGTTGTTGGGGTCCTGGATGATATTCCTGTTGCCACAGTGCTTGGCACTGATTTGGGCACCCTTGTTTCCCATTACGAATACCCTGCAAGCGCGCAGGAGGCCCAAGCAGGACTCCCTGACCAAAACCAGGTACTGTACAGCCCTTTGGGGAAACAGGGAGACGGGGACACTTTGCCTGCTATTTCTACTGTCCCTAACGCACCTAGGGAGGTATCAGATTTAAATGTACAAGCAACCGAATGTCATTTGCCTACTTCTGCACCTGTCATTGTTGATCCGAATGCGTGTGTTAGTGTTAGCAATGGTGATATAAATGATGCTGTACCTGTTCTGGCCATTACACGTTCTATGGCCAGCCGCCTGAACTCAGAACCGACCGAAGGGACCCCCTCGGGCGATTCTGACCCTCAGGTGGATAACAATGCGAGAAAGACCTTTTCATGTGATGATGATGATGGTGTCACTGCGCTGGTAGACGCTTCCAGTGTCGCCAGTAACCTGGGCTCAGATGGGGCTGCGGGGACAGAACCAGCCGTCCCTCCACCCACCTCTGACCCCAGCATTGAAGGTAACTCTCCACAGCTGACCTCATACGTCACTGGTCAGCTGGAGGAGACCGGTGGCGCTGCATTCGTGCAGGCCTTAAAGGGTGACCCTAGTCTGGAGGCACTTAGGGCCCGAGCTGGCCAGCCTCCAGGTGAGGGCACTCCATATAAAATCTATTGGGAGAACGACCGACTGTACTGTGAAGCTGTACAGCCTACAAAAGGTGGCGCAGGTGAGAACACGAGACAGCTGGTACTCCCTAGGGAATTTCGGGCACAGGTGCTCAAAGCAGCCCACGACATTCCACTTGCAGGACATTTGGGTATCAGAAAGACCCACAAACGTGTTCAGAACCATTTTTACTGGCCCACGATGGGAACGGACATAACGAAGTACTGCCGATCGTGTACCACTTGCCAGAGGGTTAAGAAGGCTGGAGGACCCCGCAAAGCCCCTTTGCAGCCACTGCCCGTGATCACAGAGCCCTTCCAGAGAGTGGCAGTGGATATAATTGGTCCCCTTCCCATTCCTAGCAGTTCTGGCAAGCGCTACATCTTAACGGTCGTGGACTATGCCACCCGTTACCCAGAGGCGGTAGCACTGTCTTCCCTTAGGTCGGCCACGGTGGCAGACGCCTTGATCGGGATTTTCTCGCGTGTAGGTTTCCCCGCCGAGATGATCTCTGATCAGGGCTCCTGCTTCATGTCGGAGCTAATGGAAGCCCTCTGTGAGAGGATGCAAATCAAGCACACCACTTCCAGTGCGTATCACCCGCAAACCAACGGCCTTTGCGAACGTTTCAACGGAACGTTAAAGCAAATGCTGGCCACGTTCGTGGAATCGCAGGGGAAGGACTGGGAGCGGCACCTGCCTCATTTGCTGTTCGCTTACAGAGAAGTGCCACAGGAGTCCACTGGGTTCTCGCCCTTTGAACTCCTATATGGACGAGACGTTCGAGGGCCCTTAAAACTGATTCGGGAGACCTGGGAGGGAAAAGGTGACCCCTCAGAAGTCTCTGTGGTTGAATATGTCCTAAAATTTCGGGACAAGATGGAGTCCCTCATGACCATAGTGACGGGAAACCTTGCAAAGGCACAGGCCAAACAGAAGGCTTGGTATGATCAGCATGCCAGAGAGCGGTCATACGCAGCAGGTCAGAAGGTATACGCCCTACTCCCTGTCAGGCAGAACAAATTGCAGGCTGCCTGGGACGGGCCATACACCATTCTGAAACAGGTGAACCCAGTCACTTACCTAGTGAGTCTCGGGGGTAAGCGACAGAAACTGTTCCACGTGAACATGTTAAAAGCACACGAGGAAAGGGAGCAGTATGTATTAGCAGTGTGTAGCCAGCTAGAACCCGAAGAGCCAGATCCACTGATAGACTTGCTAGCAGAGCTACGAGACGTGGCAGATGATTGGAACATCAACCCCCACCTCTCGTACCCACAGAAGCTTCAGCTCACCACTCTCCTGAGTGCGCACAGCGCCACATTCTCAGGCATCCCTGGCCAAACCAACCTAGCAGCTCACCGAGTTGATACAGGGACCCACAAGCCCTTACGGCAGGGCCCCTATCGCACCTCACCCGAAGTGCAGGCTGAAATCAAACGAGAGATTGATGAGATGCTACAGTTAATGGTCATCCAGAAATCCTCTAGTCCATGGGCCGCCCCGGTTGTTTTAGTCCCCAAAAAGGACAAGACAACCCGGTTCTGTGTCGACTATCGGAGACTGAATGACATCACCATAACCGATGCGTATCCCATGCCTCGAATTGATGAATTGCTGGATCAGCTGGCGTCCGCCAGCTATCTAACAATCATGGACTTGAGCCGTGGATACTGGCAGATTCCGCTTGCGCCAGAGGCGAGAGCGAAATCCGCATTCATCACCCCTTTTGGCCTCTATGAGTTTACTCGTATGCCCTTTGGGATGAAGAATGCGCCCGCCACCTTTCAGCGGGCCATGAATGAACTGTTGGAAGGAATGCAAGGTTATGCCCTAGCCTATCTGGACGATATAGCCATATATAGTCCAACCTGGGAAGATCACCTTGATCATCTGTCACAGGTATTGGGAAGACTGTCCGCTGCCAATCTGACCATTAAGCCCAACAAATGTCAGATTGCCATGACAGAGGTTCAGTACTTAGGACACAGAGTAGGCAGCCAGACCCTGAAACCTCAGATAGGGAAGGTCGATGCCATTGTAGCATGGCCACGGCCTAACACCAAAAAACAAATACAGGCATTTCTGGGAACGGCAGGGTACTATAGGAAGTTTGTTCCATCCTATAGTACTCTGGCTAAACCGCTGACCGATGCAACGGGCAAAAAACAACCCAACACGATCACATGGAACTCGGAACTAGAACAGGCATTTCGGGCCCTGAAGGAAGCGCTAGCTAGCGCTCCTGTCCTTCAAGCTCCCGACTTCTCCCGTCAGTTCCTAGTACAAACTGACGCCTCAGACCACGGTCTGGGAGCCGTCCTTAGTCAGGTGGACGCAACCGGGCATGAGCACCCTGTCCTCTACCTGAGCCGAAAACTACTCCCGCGGGAAACCGCATACTGCACCACTGAGAAAGAGTGCCTAGCGATCGTATGGGCCCTACAGAAACTTCAATCGTACCTATACGGACGATCCTTCATGGTCATCACAGATCACAACCCTCTCAGCTGGCTGAAACGTACTTCTGGTACCAACGGAAAACTTCTCCGCTGGAGCTTAGCGCTCCAACAGTACGATTTCACGATTCAGCACAAACCGGGAAGTCGTCATCAGAATGCTGATGGACTTTCCCGCTGTAACTAGCTCAAATAGGGAGTTGGGATTGCTTCAGTCCCAGTCTTGCTGACCACTCCTTCCCCAATCTTCCAAAGGGGGGAGGTGTGACGCCTTGCGATCAACAGCGATACTAGGAAATCACAAATGCGCCATATTTCTCAATCACAAAGACAAAAGAGCCTTCACTAAGAATCTTCTCTTTCACTAAAGGAGTAACTCACAGATCAGAGGTACAATTAGCACCTTCTTGCCAAAGAATCTTCCTGCCCCATGCCAGGTTGAGTAGCCATCAATCTGGTATTCTCTTGACAGAACCTCATAAAAAACTGTCTCTCTGCAGCCATAGTGTCTCCAATACCAGCAGGGGTCTCACACCTTTAGCCTGGGCAGCGAGCTTCAGAAGAAAAGGACAGATCCTTATCACACAGCTGGCTGGTACAGGAGGGAAGATGACCTGAAAGTCACCTCCAATCCATAAACTTCATATTCTTCCCATATTTTCCTAATATTTCATGGGTTATGGAAATGGGAAAGGAACCATCTTTTCAGAGATGGTTTTGGTTCTCCTAACCCACCTTCTAGGAAACCCGCGGACAAATCAGAGATTCCCGCTCTGAGATATAAAGGTTCTCGGGCACCCTGTATTATCTTCTAGTCGTATTTGTTATCAGATGATGCGTAAAATTGTACTGATTATCAATATCTACTATATTTCTTGATTGGACTTACGGGATATGGAGAAATGGGCAAAGCAAAGATGCTGCCAGGTTTTCTCCCTATGGGGCAAAGGACTGCCCCTGTTCCAATTACCCAAGGCTGGACCTGAACGTGTCATAATCACTCCCCGCTTCAGAGTAGGTAAAAACAGTGACACACTCAGGTCCTGGGTCCTTCATCTACCATCTGACGTCGTCTAACATCTCGACCGCCCGCAGGGACACGGGCACCCCACCATCTTGGATTATTATTTCAAAGACTTTGCCTATTACTGGACACTACCACGGTAATTCTGAACTTACAGACATTCTATTCCCTTCCACCTCTTACCTATTTCTATCCAAACCAATCTGTTCACCTGGCAGGTATATTTAACTGTCAGCTTTAATATATATATTTTTGTGTGTAGTTTTAGAATAAAAACTAACGATTTCATCGTTCCAGTTTTGCCCTTGTTACTTGATGACCTGATCTATGCTAAGAGCTCTGTCCTCAGAAGACATACTACCAAATTGTTTTATTTTTATAAATTGTTAATGTACTAGCTAGGTTGCAAATAACCGTTTCGTCCCTTTAGGATTAGCTAGCCGGGGTCTCTTCGCCCCGATTCAATACGAAGAGTGGTGGCAGCAAATTAATTTGATTTCCAGCGTGAAATCAGTAATTTTATTTTTACCGATTGTACATACAATCGTGATTGCATCCTTTCTGGGCCCACCAACCAATCTTACACGTCTTCTGTGCTCACAGTGGATTCGCCTTCAGGAGTCTCTAGTGGAGACCTGTATGGCAACTGTGGCTTAGTACGACGGGATTGGCGGGTGGTCGTCACAGGATGGACTCTACATGCCTGGTTCCCACCGTGAAGCATGGAGGAGGTGTGATGGTGTGGGGGTGCTTTGCTGGTGACAGTGTTGGGGATTTATTCAAAATTGAAGGCATACTGAACCAGCATGGCTACCACAGCATCATGCAGCGGCATGCTAGTCCATGCAGTTTGCGTTTAGTTGGACCATCATTTATTTTTCAACAGGACAATGACCCCAAACACACCTCCAGGCTGTGTAAGGGCTATTTGACCATGAAGGAGAGTGATGGGGTGCTGCGCCAGATGACCTGGCCTCCACAGTCACCGGACCTGAACCCAATCGAGATGGTTTGGGCTGAGCTGGACCGCAGAGTGAAGGCAAAAGGGCCAACAAGTGCTAAGCATCTCTGGGAACTCCTTCAAGACTGTTGGAAGACCATTTCAGGTGACTACCTCTTGAAGCTCATCAAGAGAATGCCAAGAGTGTGCAAAGCAGTAATCAAAGCAAAAGGTGGCTACTTTGAAGAACCTAGAATATGACATATTTTCAGTTGTTTCACACTTTTTTCTTATGTATATAATTCCACATGTGTTAATTCATAGTTTTGATGCCTTCAGCGTGAATCTACAATTTTCATAGTCATGAAAATAAAGAAAACTCTTTGAATGAGAAGGTGTGTCCAAACTTTTGGTCTGTACTGTACGTATAAAAGGCAGTAACAGTAATAAATAGTATAAGTTAACCCTTTCAAGAGAAATAAAGAAGTTTTAACTTTGCATAGGGGAAATATGCAAATGTGCAAACGTCAAAGTACCCCTGCTCCAGGGCACTACACTCTCCCCTACTTTAACTCTGGTGCCCCGGGCAAGGACTATTTAACAAAGAAGATTAAAGATCTCAGACAATGGGGGCATATCGCTAGGATATGCCCCCATTGTCTGATAGGTGCGGGTCCTACCGCTGGGACCCACACCTACAACGAAAACGAAGCGGGGAGCGCTGTGGCTGGAGGACCCCTGATTTTCCGGGGTCCCTCCACCACCAAGCGCTGCTCCCATAGAAGTGAATGGGAACGCATGCGCAGACCATGCTCCCATTCATTTCTATGGGGAAGACGGCAATAAGCACTCTGCTATTTTCGGCGGATCCATAGAAATTAATGGAGGGTGGCTGCGCATGCGCAGTGCACCCTCGGTTCATTTCCCGGCTCCGTTCTCATTGTAGGTGCAGGTCCCAGCGGTGGGACCCGCACCTAGCAGACAATGGGGAGATATCCTAGCGATATGCCCCCATTGTCTGAGATGGGAAACCCCCTTTAATGCAACAGGAACCAACTATGTACATAGGGTTTGAGATAGTCCAGTTCTAGGGGGCCTTCAATCTTCTCCTAGGGTGCAGGTTCTTAAATGTTAGAAACAGGATCAAGCATAAGTTTAGTAGTCAACAAGCAGAGTTGAGCGGACACCTGGATGTTCGGGTTCGGCTGAGTTCACAAAAAATTTCGAGTTCGGGACCCAAACTTGACCCAAATCCGAACCCCATTGAAGTCAATGGGGACCCAAACTTTGGAGCACTAAAATGGCTCAAAAAGTCATGGAAAGGGCTAGAGGGCTGCAAATGGCAGCAAAATGTGGTTAAGAGCATGGCAAGTGTTCTGCAAACAAATGTGGATAGGTAAATGACTTAAAATAACAAAATACATAAAAATAAAAAATTATAATCTTGATCTAAGAGGAAGAGGTCCATATGGAGTAGGAGTTTGAGGAGGCGGTGGATGTGGTGGTGTAGGTGAAAGAGGCGGTGGAGGAGGAGGAGGTAGCCAACACTGGTTTTTGGTTTTGTTTTATATTTTATTTTATAGACGAGGCGGCAAATCATAATGAGGTGGTTATTATGGGGGACTTCAACTACCCAGATATAGACTGGGAAACTGAAACTTGTATATCTCATAAGGGAAACAGGTTCTTGGCAATAACCAAAGACAATTACCTCTCCCAACTGGTTCAGGACCCGACTAGAGGGACGGCCATACTGGACTTAGTATTAACCAATAGGCCCGACAGAACAACAGAGGTGCAGGTTGGGGGACACCTCGGAAATAGTGACCATAAAGTAATAACCTTCCAATTATCATTCAAAAGAGCGTTTCTACAGGGAGGAACAAAAATACCAAACTTCAAAAAAGCTAAATTTAGCCAACTAAGAGAGGCCATAGGCCAAACTAACTGGGACAAAGTCCTCAAAAATAAAAATACAGCCACAAAATGGGATATCTTTAAAAACATCCTAAAATCTCATTGTGAGAGGTACATACCGTATGGTAATAAAAGGTTAAGGAACAAAAAGAAACCAATGTGGATAAATAGAACTGTAAAGAAAGCAATAAATGACAAAAAGAAAGCATATAATTCACTGAAACAGGAGGGGAGCACAGAAGCACTGAAAAACTATAAGGAAAAAAATAGAACATGTAAAAAACAAATAAAAGCGGCCAAACTAGAGACCGAGAGATTAATTGCCAAAGAGAGTAAAACTAACCCTAAAATGTTCTTCAATTATATAAATGTTAAAAAGTATAAATCTGAAGGTGTTGGCCCTTTAAAGAGTAATGAGGGGGAAGTCGCAGAGAGCGATGAGGAGAAAGCAAAGCTGTTAAATATTTTTTTCTCCAATGTATTCACTGAGGAAAATAAATTGTCAGATGACATGCAGAATGCAAAAAATAAATTCCCCATTAAAAGTGTCCTGTCTGACCCAGGAAGAAGTACATCAGCGACTTAAAAAGATTAAAATAGACAAATCGACAGGACCGGATGACATACACCCCTGTATCCTAAAGGAATTAAGTAATGTCATAGCCAGACCCTTATTTCTGATATTTGCAGACTCTATACTGACAGGGAATGTCCCACAGGATTGGCGCATGGCATACGTGGTGCCAATATTCAAAAAGGGGCCAAAAACAGAGCCTGGAAACTATAGGCTGGTAAGTTTAACATCTGTTGTGGGTAAACTGTTTGAAGGTTTTCTGAGAGATGCTATATTAGAGCATCTCAACGGAAATAAGCAAATAACGCCATATCAGCATGGCTTCGTGAGGGATCGGTCATGTCAGACTAATTTAATCAGTTTCTATGAGGAGGTAAGTTCTAGACTTGACAGCGGCGAATCAATGGATGTCGTATATCTGGACTTCTCCAAAGCATTTGACACTGTACCACATAAAAGGTTAGTATATAAAATGAGAATGCTCGGACTGGGAGAAAACATCTGTATGTGGGTAAGTAACTGGCTCAGTGATAGAAAACAGAGGGTGGTTATTAACGGTACACACTCAGATCGGGTCACTAGTGGGGTACCTCAGGGGTCAGTATTGGGCCCTATTCTCTTCAATATATTTATTAATGATCTTGTAGAAGGCTTGCATAGTATCAATTTTCGCAGATGACACTAAACTGTGTAAAGTAATTTACACTGATGAGGACAGTATATTGCTACAGAGGGATCTGGATAGATTGGAGGCTTGGGCAGATAAGTGGCAGATGAGGTTTAACACTGATAAATGTAAAGTTATGCACATGGGAAGGAAAAATGCAAGTCACCCGTACATACTAAATGGTAAAACACTCGGTAACACTGACATGTGGAACCCTTACTGTGGAATGGCAACATATATGCCCTCATTTGTCTGACAGACCATTGCGCATGCGCCAGCGACGTGACGTCATTGCGGACGCACGCAGCCACCATCAAGATAGTACATTCTAGCCTCGTTTATAAATCCCAGTGCGCGTCTCACAGCGTTCACATCCGGTCGAGGTCTCCACAGCTAATAACTTCAGGTAATCACTGGTCTCTTCCCTCTTCCTTTACAGATTATTTAATAGGCCTGTACATAACAATAGGCATCTTTGGACATCATATTAGGGGGCTCATAGCCAGACTTCTTGATCTATAAGATAACACTTCATTTATATGCATATACTCAGTGGTTTCCACTGACTTAGATTTATCATGCTGATATATGGCGCCACTTATGCTACCCCATATATGCTGTCCGTCAATGCCTCACTGTGTCTTGCTGCAATGATGATACTCTTGGAATTGTCTTTCTTTTAACTTGCTTTGTTTTCGCTTTGACATATACTGGACCCTTAATTAATTTTTCTACTATTTTTTCATGACCCTCATTTTATTTATATGAACTTACAAATGATTCCAATTTATATAATTTCTTATAGATCCCTTGACAAAGGCCAGACATATGGCCGAAACGTTGGGACATGCTATACAAGTTTAATTTGCTCCTATCCGGATGTATCGATTATATGTATGAATATATGAATATATGAAATGATGTAGAACATCAACCAATAATTAAATTGCATCAAATCAACTCTGGTGTGCCACGAATTTCTTCATTGTACTACGTGACGATCCTTCGTCCTCCGTGGGCACCCATTACCCAATAGGGTGTGCGGATCTCATTATCCCCTATACAAACCAATAACTTGACTGGCAAACAGTACCACCAACATAGTCATCGTGCACAATATACATGATGTGCATGAGAAAGCCCCTTCTCAATGTGGTCATTATTTCAAGCATCATTTAGACCCTTTTTCACTTCACCCTCTATAGGGCTGACCATAACATGTTTGCCTTTTATCATAGCTGGCAATTTAACATACTTCCTAACTGAATCTGACCAGTACATAGGCTTTTGCATAGCTTGCAGCAAGACAAAAATATTTTTCAAAGGATACATAGATCTTCAGCATCATCAGCAAAAATGAGCAGCATCATAGATTAATCTTCTACATGTTCCTAAGAAGACTTTTCTTTATAGCAGCTGTCCTTTACTAACAGTTCTCTGGCTAGTGATGCAGGATACAGTCTTACTAGCAGTCATTTGCTTGTAGCAGACCCCAAAACAGTAACACTTACAGTCACAGATGCTTTCATGGGGCTGGTTCACCTCAGATACAGGCTGGTTCCTGTAGATGTCACTGGCCGTTTTGATCCACTGAGGCTGGATTCACGATGACTTATTCTGCTGGCGCTTGACTCTATCCTGTTCGTGATGCCAAATTGCAGCGGCCAGATTTGGGGTGGTCCCAATGCTACGCTAGGTCCCCTGACACCGTCGAGGTGTCACCATATGTTGCTGATCTCCACAAGGGATGGTAAGGCGTGGTGCACCCCAATGGGAAATAGGTCCAGAGAGTCAGGGTCTTCAGTAAACCAGGGTACTTCTTTACTGGACAAATTCAGGCAGAAAACAATACAAGCAAGGCATAGGGCTGGCTTCTCCTGTCTCCTCCCTGGCGGAAGAAGGATTTCATGCTGAGGAAAGGCCTGAGCTAGCTCTCTCTCTCTCTCAGAAGGCTGGTACCCTGGCCAGAGGCTGGAGGTCCATGGTCTGTAGCCCAGTAGTCCAGGTGGCTCTTTGTTCACAGGGCTGGTGACCCATGGTCTGTGGCTCAGCATCCCCATTTCAGCGTCTTCTTCTGGTCACTCATGCAGACTGGAATGAGTCTTCCCTCCAAACACTGGTCCCTAACTGCAGAACACTGGGGCTCTGACTGCTCTTCTTAAATCCAGATTTAGCTAGACTAGAACCTGGCTTTTTCCTACCAAAACATGGTCTTCTTTAAACTCTATGGCAGCTGTGGAAAATTACCAGCTTCTTATTCAAAGTCCTAACAGTCGCTCAGTATTCATTAACCCTTTCCACAGAACCTCACAAACACAGTGATAATAAAAAGGATATATATCACAATATATACAGTATATAAAATGCAGTTACACAGTATAAGTTAACCCTTTGAAGAGAAATAAAGTAAGAAGTTCTAACTTTTCTTAGGGGAAATAGGCAAATGTCCACAAATGTCCAAACGTCAAATTAATCCCTGCTCCAGGGCACTTGACTTAATAGGCAAATGTCCACAAATGTCCAAACGTCAAATTACTCCCTGCTCCAGGGCACTAGACTTTCTATATGCACCTCTGTTTTTATTCTACCGTGCAGGATGCACGGATTAAGGTTCCTTTCACATCTGTGTTTTTGCTGGATCAGTCATGGATCAGCAAAATCGCTTCCGTCATGATAATACAACCATCTGCACGTGTTATGAATGGATCCAGTTGTATTATCTCTAAAATAGCCAGAACGGATCAGTTTTCTATTGTGTCAGAGGAAACAGATCAGTCTCCATTGACTTACATTGTGAGTCATGACGGATCCATCTTGCTCCACATCCCAGAAAGCACTCAGAAAAGCTGCTTGCTGCGCTTTTTGTGTGGAAATGGGAACGCAA
The DNA here is from genome assembly GCF_014858855.1 of Bufo gargarizans. Taxonomy (NCBI): domain Eukaryota; kingdom Metazoa; phylum Chordata; class Amphibia; order Anura; family Bufonidae; genus Bufo; species Bufo gargarizans. The sequence goes on from NC_058088.1 coordinate 108,164,410, forward strand.
TGAAACGGGACAGAATGCATTCTGGTGCCCTCTGTTCCCTTCAGTTCAGTTGACAATGAATGGGGACAAATGAATGGGGACAAAACCGAAGCATTTCCTCTGGTATTGAGATCCTATGACAGTTCTCAATAGCTGAAAGGGAAAACGCAAATATGAAAGTCATCTTATTTTTTTTATGATGTGCCTCATTACATTTGTTGTATCTTCAGGCAGACCATGCACCTCCACTGAAATCTACACCAGCTAATTATATTCAATCATTAACTACTAAAAAGTGCCTTAGATGTATTCACTTACTGGTGTGACAGATGGTTACCTCATAATATACACACAAAGATGCCACATGCCACATGCTAATGAGCTGATTTGAGTCCAGCGCTTATTTAATTAACAGCTATAGCCACTCCCCTGCCCATCTGCTGCTGATTCATATGGAAAATAACTGTCAATCAGCAGCAGGTGGGCGGGGAGAGTCAGGAGCTTATGAATATTCAGGACTCATCATTATGAGCTGGAGCTTTTCAATACAAGATGTTGGCAGATTGACTGGGTCAATTAAAGAAAGTGACCGAGCATTTTGCTAAGAGAATCAGTCACTTATTTATGTTGCCATTAGTTAGGACACCATAAAACTGGTGACAGGGTCCCTTAAACCTCTTAAGGACACATGACGTACCGGTACGTCATGATGTCCTGGTACTTAAGGACACATGACTTACCGGTACGTCATGAAGACGTACCCCGGCGGTGATCGGAACCCGGTGCCTGCTCAAATCATTGAGCAGGCACCTGGGGCAAATGCGCCGGGGGGTCCTGTGACCCACCCATGTCGGCGATCGCAGAAAACCGCAGGTCAATTCAGACCTGCGGTTTTCTGCGTTTCCGGGTTATTCGGGTCTCTGAAGACCCGATAACCCGGAACAGGATGGTGATGGTGGTGTGATTTCACTCCACCAATCACCATCCAGCGATCCTGAGTGGTGATGGTGACATCACCACTCAGGATCGCTTTCTGATTGGTCAGTGGGCGGTCCGGCGGCAGATTCAAAAGAGGCAGGCGCTCCTCTCCTCCTCCTTTTGTGTTCCGGAGCCGGAGGAGAGAGGAGCTGCCTGCACGTGTCTGCTGCCACCGCTGCACCGCTGCCTGCACCCGATCTGTGCCCCCAGGACCCGATCTCTGCCACCAGCACCCCCCCATCAGGTACATAGGGACAGCTAGGGAAAGTTTGGGTTAGGCAGGGAAAAAAAGGGAAAGTTAGTTTTTTTTACTTTTCATTGCATCACCCTAGTTAGGGTGTCTGGGGTCCACAGCACAGCTGTGTGACCCTAGACCCCCCCAGGGGTGCTGCCACTTGCCCCCCCACTGCCCCCCTCCCCCCACTTTTTTGGGGTGCAGGATTTTTTTTTAATTTTTTTTTGTGTACGCTGACTGTAGCCGGCACTCTTAGCGTCCGGCCACTGTTAGCGCATCGCACACCCCACCGCTGATCAACTTCGGACGGTTGATCAGCGGTTTTGAATTTTTTTCACATTTCTTGGCCTTTTTTTAGTCAGTTTTTTTTTTTTTTTTTTTTTGTTAGTTTTAGGGTGAGTTCGTGAACACCCGTGCCCCCACACACACGCACACAAAATAAAGAGTTACACACACGCACATACACACGCAGACACACACTCCCCTATGGCCCGCCGGACGTTCTCGGCCGAGGAGGCATACGCCCAGCTTGCCTCCGACTCCGAGAGTCCCAGTGAGGATGAGGATGACCCCACATTCCTGTTGTCATCCGCATCCTCCTCATCATCTAGCGATGATGATGAGCCCCCAAGGCGGTGGAGACGCCGCCAGGCGGAGCAAGGGGACCGCCATGTTAGGGACCCTGTGGCCCAGCCTAGTACGAGCAGCTCTGGGGCTCGTACTGGTTTCCCGGCCCACCAGTTAAATCCACCGGAGCACCCTGCCGGTGAATTTGTCTGGTGTAGCCCAGAGCGATACGAACCCGTGATTCCTGATTTTGTAGGCCAATCAGGAATCCAGATTTCCACAGTGGGCTACACTGAATATGACTTTTTTCGTCATTTTTTCAGTGACCCACTGGTAAATCTGATGGTGGAGCAGACGAATCTGTACGCCCAACAGTTCGTCGCTCAACACCCGGGCTCCTTTTTGGCCAGGCCCGGTGGCTGGACGCCGGTCAGTGCAGCCGAAATGAGGACATTTTGGGGCCTCGTGCTGCATATGGGCCTGGTCAAGAAACCCAGTGTCAGGCTGTACTGGAGTGGGGACGTCCTATACCAGACCCCACTTTACAGTACGGCCATGACACGCTCCCGGTTTGAGGCCATCCGGAAATGTCTGCATTATTCCGATAATGCAGCATGTCCCCCCCGAGGTGATGCTGCCCATGACCGTCTGTACAAGATACGGCCGGTCATCGATCACTTTGGGGCCAAATTCATGGAGGCCTATGTACCTGGAAGAGAGGTCGCGGTTGATGAGTCTCTCATTGCGTTCAAGGGGAGACTCATTTTCCGCCAGTATGTGCCCTCCAAGCGGGCGAGGTATGGCGTGAAGCTATACAAAATTTGTGAGAGTACCTCAGGGTACACTTACAAATTTCATATATACGAGGGGCGAGATTCCCGGATTCAACCCCCAGAATGTCCCCCCACTCTGGGTGTTACCGGGAAACTTGTGTGGGACCTTATGTACCCACTGCTGGATAAGGGTTACCACCTGTACGTGGATAACTTTTATACCAGTATCCCCTTGTTCCAGTCCCTTGCCGCCAGATCCACGTTCGCTTGTGGGACCGTGCGGAAAAATCAACGCGGCCTCCCTGCCCCCCCCCCCCCCCCTCCAGGTACCTATCCCCAGGGGTGAGACCCGTGCCCTTACCACTGGAAACCTGTCGCTGGTCAGGTATAAGGACAAGAGGGATGTCCTTATGCTGTCCACAATTCATGGTAACGGCATCACCCCTGTCCCTGTGCGAGGTACCGCGGCAACGGTCCTCAAGCCCGATTGTATCGTCGCCTACAATCGGTATATGGGAGGAGTTGATCTCTCTGATCAAGTCCTCAAGCCATATAACGCCATGCGCAAAACCCGGGCATGGTACAAAAAAGTTGTGGTCTACTTGGTGCAGGTTGCCATGTACAACTCTTTTGTACTATCCCGAAGCGCTGGCAGCACAGGGACATTCCTCCAGTTCTATGAGGCAGTCCTCAAGGCCCTGATCTTTTCGGACCGGGAAAGAGCAGGCCGGAGTACCTCGGGAACTGTAGGCGCCTGGATCGTCCCTGGCCAACACTTTCCAGGTGTGGTCCCCCATACTGGAAAGAAGGGACGAACCCAAAAAAGGTGCAGAGTGTGTCACAGGAGGGGGATACGGAAGGACACCACAACTCAATGTGACACGTGCCCCGATCATCCGGGCCTCTGCATTATTGGTTGCTTCAGGGAGTATCACACTTCCATGGAGTACTAAATTTATATCCCAATTTAGGACTGACATCGGATAAAAAAAAACTGGTTCTCAGACTTGAGACACCCAAAAAAACTAAAATAATTTATTAAAAGTATACATATTAGGTATTGCCGTGTCGGTAATAATCTCCTCTATAAAAATACCCCATGACCTAACCCCCCAGATTAACACGGTCAAGGGAAAAAAAAAAAAAAAGGTGCAAAAAAAGTTTTTTTTTTTGTCACCTTACATAACAAAAAGTTTAATATCAAGCGATCAAAAAGTCATATAGCCCCCAAAATAGTGCCAATAAAACTGTCCGCTCGTCCCGCAAAAAATGAGCCCCCACATAAGATAATCGGATAAGAAAAAAAAAAAAAAATGACACTTAGACTTTAGAGATACAAAATTATTTTTTTTGTATCAAAAAGGATAATATAGTCTAAAACCCAAATAAATGTCAAAAAAGTAGACTTTCACACGCACCTTTCACTCTACGCCCCGCTGTGTGGCCGTACAGTAGTTTACGGCCACATATTGGGTGTTTCTGTAAACGGCAGAGTCAGGGCAATAAAGATACAGTCTTGTTTGGCTGTTAACCCTTGCTTTGTTAGTGGAAAAAATGGGTTAAAATGGAAAATTAGACAAAAAAATCTAATTCTCAAATTTCATCCCCATTTGCCAATAACTCTTGCGCAACACCTAAAGGGTTAACGACGTATGTAAAATCAGTTTTGAATACCTTGAGGGGTGTACTTTCTTAGATGGGGTCACTTTTAGGGAGTTTCTGCTCTAGGGGTGCATCAGGGGGCTTCAAATGGGACATGGTATAAATAAACCAGTCCATAAAAATCTGCCTTCCAAAAACCAAACGGCGCACCTTTCACTCTACGCCCCGCTGTGTGGCCGTACAGTAGTTTACGGCCACATATTGGGTGTTTCTGTAAACGGCAGAGTCAGGGCAATAAAGATACAGTCTTGTTTGGCTGTTAACCCTTGCTTTGTTAGTGGAAAAAATGGGTTAAAATGGAAAATTAGACAAAAAAAATGAAATTCTCTAATTTCTTCCCCATTTGCCAATAACTCTTGTGCAACACCTAAAGGGTTAACGACGTATGTAAAATCAGTTTTGAATACCTTGAGGGGTGTATTTTTGGGAGGTTTCTATTATCTAAGCCTCACAATATGACTTCAAACCTGAACTGGTCCATAAAAAGTGGGATTTTGAAGATTTCTGAAAAATTTCAAAATTTGCTTCTAAACTTCTAAGCCTTGTAACATCCCCAAAAAATAAAATATCATTCCCAAAATGCTACAAACATGAAGTAGACATATGGGGAATGTAAAGTCATCACAATTTTTGGGGGTATTACTATGTATTACAGAAGTAGAGAAACTGAAACTTTGAAATTTGCAAATTTTTGCAATTTTGGGGTAAATTAGGTATTATTTTGTGCAAAAAAAATAATTTTTTTGACTTCATTTTACCACTGTCATGAAGTACAATATGTGACGAAAAAACAATCTCAGAACGGCCTGGATAAGTCAAAGCGTTTTAAAGTTATCAGCACTTAAAGTGACAGTGGTCAGATTTGCAAAAAATGGCCTGGTCCTTAAGGTGAAATAAGGCTGTGTCCCTATGGGGTTAAATACTGATGACTAGTGATGGACGAACATGGACCGGGACGATTCGCGAATGCGCATTCGCGATCAAATGTTCGTGAACCGCGTGTTCGCGGCGGGTCCCATTCACTTTAATGGCAGGCAAACCTGAAAACCTTTAGGTCATATTTGCATTTATTAAACACTTACTAGAAGTACACAAATAGTCCAACAACATAGACAGTGATATACCAGAGGGGGATCATTGGCAAAAATTCCCACAAAAAATATGTATTTTTATCAGGGGCCATTTTTAAGCGTCTTAAAGGGAAACTCTCAAAATGTGCCCTGCTGCAGCCTAGAAAGTTTTTATTTCCTATCGGTTTGATGTATACAAATGTGCTGCACTCTACGTCTTTGTATCCTGCAGAGTCCATTAAAAAAATGCATACGATAACGTAATTTTTTTTTCTACAATGGAACAGTATGGTGAACAGACGCCACTGTACGGCATCAGTCTGAGGTATATGTTAAGGCTTTAATTTTTGATATGCATTAAATGGATGGCAAAAATAGAATGTGAACCTAGCCCTAGTGTCAGAATAAGCACCAGTACACAGCGGAGCAGCGTGGCAGAGAGGGGAGGCCACCATATACTGACAGAGCGCTACCTGGTCCTGGTGGTCAGGGATGAGGACTGTGTTTCCCAAGGATCATTTTCTAATGGGGACTACAGGGCACGGTATAATACACTAGAATCTATATAATATAAAGATATTAGCCCTACTCTGAAATAATAATACAATTAGGTGGTCATTTATTATATAGAAATACGTCTATGTTAGGCATATTTCTCACACAGATTGTGGAGCAAAGGTCCTTAGCACCGTAATCTACATATTTTTCCCGCTCATGCCAGGTCTAAAAAAGGATGGCGTGGGCAGGGAAAGGGATACAGTTATGGCCATCCAGTTATTGGATACCACCGCCATACATTGACCAGATAACACCTCTGTAACCGGATAACACTGCCATACCGTGGCGGGATAAAAGAGTATAAGAGGGCACAGTACAGGAAATTACTAGGGGCAATGCACAGGGTGTGGTAAGAGGGCACAATGCAGGGTATAAAGGGGGCACAGTATGGGGTGAGGGGCACATTCACATGACCCTGTGACATTAGAAGGTCCTTATGGTGAATGCAGTTCATACACTTTGGATTCTGCAGCTGGAGGTGCATTAGGCGGTCACAGGATAAATATGTAACTGTTGGCCAGTACAGGCCCCAAAAATTAGACATTCACCTGACATAAAAGACCTTTTATGCCGCTGTATATACATAAGGCAAGGATCATTCTTTGTTCTGGATGGTGGCGGATATGTGTAGGCTGGCATGAGGAAATTCAATTACACGTGATCATCACAGGTGTTGAATTCCTCCGAGATCCATGCCTCTCTAGTCCCTACTATCATGAGCTAGGCGAGTGCAATTATTGGTCCTGATCCCCCCTGCTGCGCTGAACGTCCTTTCGGACAGGACAAGCGACGAGGGGCAAGCCAAAAGTTCCATGGCAAATTGTGCCAGCTCTGGCCACAGCTCAAGCCTGCACACCCAGTAGTCAAGGGGTTCCTCGCTTCTCAGAGCGTCCACATCGGCCGTTAACCCGATGTGGTCGGACACCTGTCGGTCTAGACATTCCCTGAGGCTGGATCAGGAGGGCGGCTGTCGATGGGCTGGCTGCATGAATGATCTCATATCCGAAGTGACCAACACATCTTCAAACCGACCTCTTTTTGCAGGCACGGTAGGATTGGTACCCGCACCTGTTTTGCTGTGGGTGGAAATTCCTCTGCCAGTGCCCGCAACAACAGAATGAAGCATCTCTCGCAGCAAGGCCTGGAAATGCTGCATTATGACAGCCCTCTGTGATGGTGGTAACATGTCCGCCATTTTGTGTTTGTACTGGGGTTCTAAGTACGTTGCCAACCAGTACAGGTCCTTGACCTTTGTGCTTTTTATACAGGGGTCCCTCTTCAAACACTGGAGCATGAAGGGCCTCATTTGTACTAAATAGGAAGCGGTGGAGCGCTCTGGCTCCTGCTAATCATCCAGGAGAATGTCATCCTCGGTCTCCTCCCCCCGGTCACAGACAACACCAGGGATCCCCGAAAAGTTTAAAGCCTGCTGTTCTTGCACACCACTTTACCAACTGTCAAATTGAGAGGGGTTAGCCACTGATCGGCCTGTGACCCCAGAGCTGAAAGGAGTGCAGGAGCGGTGTGGCTCTTGGCTTCCAGGCACAACAGCTGCAGCACAGCATGGCAACGTCTCACCTGGCACATCGAATAGGTTCTGGGGAGCTTGGGGGGTGCAGCGGAAGAGGCGGTAGCAGTGGAAAAGGAGGAGTCAGCCGAGGAGGAGATGGAGGATGGAGTAGGAGGAGGAGAAGAAGAGGCAGGCCTGCATGCAATCCGTGGCGGTAACACCAAATCCACACGGGTGCCACGGGTTACATGCTTGACGGCCATCAGAAGGTTCACCCAGAGGGGCAGTAAAAGTTATGTACCTTCCCTGCCCGTGTTTGCTAGACCACGTGTCTGTGGTCAGATGTATCTTGGCATCGACACTGTGTGACAGATATATTAACTTGCCGCTGAACATGGCCATATAGTTCAGGGATGCCCTTCTAGGAGAAATATTTCCTACCGGGGACCTTCCATTGCGGTGTGCCAATGGCCACAAATTTTCTAAAGGCCTCCGAGTCCACCAATTTATATGGCAGTAGTTGGCAGGCTAGCAGTTCCGACAAGCCAGCGGTCAGCCCTTGGAAAAGAGGATTATCCAGCGTCATTATTTTTTTTACGCTCGAACATTTGGGCCACGGAAGCCTGCCTTGTGCCAGATGAACGCTACTATGGCACCATGGAAGGTGAGTGGAAGACAAATGGGAGGAGAAAGGAGAAGAGGCAGGACGTGGAGCGCCGGGAGTGTGGCGTTGTGGATTCTGACGGCGTGCTCCCACTGGGCTCGGTGATGGGAGGCCAGGTGCCTTAAGGCAATCGTCCCTAGGTGAGTGTTGGGCTTACCGTGACTTATGCATTGACAGCACAGGCTGAAGATGGCAACACTATTATCAGCAGCTGACACGTTAAAAAAAAGCCCCCGGCGTCCTGGGAGCGCAAGATGTGACTGTGCATGGTGGATGGCTCGCTCCAGATACATTTGCAGTCTGCTTTTTGCCTCCTGTGCACTGTGAGTTCTGCCTGCTTCTTCTCTTTCTCCTCTCTATCTGCTGCTCCGTCTCTCACTCTGAACTCCCCTCCTCTTCCTCTCTTGTGGGCACCCACGTGACGTCCATCGACACGTCATCATCGTCACCTTCACCACCACTGACATTAGAGATCTCGGAGTAGGCAGCAACAGCGGGGACCACCCTCCCTGGGCTGAGCTGGGTACTATCATCAGACCGCTGGGTGGCGGCCGTTGCAACCTCCTTTTCCTCATCCGATGCCAAGAATGGCTGTGCATCGATAAAGTCTGGAAATGGATGGGAAAATAATTCCTCTGACTCGAGTGGAGGGGCTATGGTGGTGGTGGTGGTGTCTTTGGGGGTGCATACAGCAGAGAGTGAGGAGGGTGCAGATACAGAGGATGAGGAGGGTGCAGAAGCGGAAGGCTGAATGAGCCACTCAACCAACTCTGGTGCGCCCTTTGAAGTTATCGCACGCGCCTTCTCCAACTTCCCACTACAGCCTGCCTGACCCCAACCATCCCTGCGGAGCGGTCTGCCTCTTCCTCTGCCTAAGTCCGTAGAGAAGAGAAGTATTTGTGGAACAAGGTCTATCGCAGCCCTCAATCAGTATATAGCACTCCTCAATCAGTATTTGGCAGAAACAGGTATATGGCACCCCTCAATCTGTATTTGGCGGAAACCGGCATATGGCACCCTTCAATCTGTATTTTGTGGAAGCAGGTGTATCGCAGCCCTCAATAAGTATTTGGTGGAAGAAGGTATATAGCAATAGCACCCCTCAATCAGTATTTTGTGGAAGAAGGTATGTGGCACCCCTCAATCAGTATTTGGCGGAAACACGTATATAGCACCCCTCAGTCAGTATTTTGTGGAAGAAGGTATGTGGCACCCCTCAATCAGTATTTGGCGGAAACACGTATATAGCACCCCTCAGTCAGTATTTTGTGGAAGCAGGTGTATCGCAGCCCTCAATCATTATTTGGTGGAAGAAGGTATATAGCAAATTTCCAGACATATAAGTGCCATTAATACAAAAAAGACACGTCTCTGTATAGACATATCTCATATGTACACAACAACAATCTTAATGTTCTAAAATTCTGGGGTCTTTCAAAAGTAAAACTAGGCCCCAGAAGTGGTAATTTGGACCAGAAACTACTTCAGGAGGAGGCTAGGTTGATATATAGATTACGATCCTTAAACCCCTGAATGAGGGTTTTTTGTATACTGCTTTCATTTGATATACCAACCATCTCAAACCGAACATTTTTATGGATGATAACATTAAGAAACTGATGGATTAACATAGAACCTGAATTTATTGTGCACTTAGCCCATCAAATGGAACTAACAAATCTCCTCTGACACCCTCTAGACCTCCATATAGTGATATAACAGCTGATTCATGCAAACATATATAGATAGTAATTAGGGGAATTAGAATAATGCTATATATATTGTGGGGGGTTAGCTCTTTTTTGGAGGTTGCAACCACACACTTCTTCATGGACACCAGTATTTAGGGGCCAAACTGTGTTTTATTGTGGCAAAAGCACAAACATAAAGAGTACAAAATAAAAGTCTGCCCGTCTGGGCACTAACTAAAACACAAGACAGGTCTCTCTTACTCACCTACAGTATACATCACAGTTCACACACTGTTTCAGGTGCGGATTTCTCAGCCCAATAGTCCACCAATCCCCAGGCTGCAGCACGGTCAGAATATCTCCCAGCCTCATGGTCTCTCAGCCTTGCCCAGCTGAGACCACACTCAGAGCCTCACCAGGCCTCTGTTTGAACACTCCCCCCTTACTGACACCCTGGGATGTGCTTTATGCCCGCCTGAGTACCTCCAGCTACTCACCTGTGGTGGAATAGGGGCGTGTGCCACACTATCCACCCCTTCCTTGCCTCTAACCTGTGTGAGATCTGTCACGGTCTCATATATATATATATATATATATATATATATATATATATATATATACATACACACACACACACACACACACACACTAGTGAGTATACAATGCAAAATTATGGAATTTCAAATAAATAAAGAGTGCTGTCCTGTTGTATGACAGTTGTGTCACTTAAACACAGACAGCAATGAAGTAGGGACAGGAGATATATGATCCACAATGCGTACGCCATTGAATATATATTGTAGAATCACGTAATTTTATAAACTGTATCTTGTAATATAAATGAAATTCAATTTAAGTCACAAATCACATACAGTGAGGAACATAAGTATTTGAACACCCTGTGATTTTGCAAGTTCTCCCACTTAGAAATCATGGAGGGTTCTGAAAATCACATTGTAGGTGCATTCCCACTCAGAGACAGAATTAAAAAACAAAATTCAGGAAATCACATTATATGATTTTTAACCCCTTAGGGGACTCATTTTCACCAGGCCGTTTTTTGCAAATCTGACCAGTGTCACTTTATGTGGTGATAACTTTAAAACGCTTTGACTTATCCAGGCCATTCTGAGATTGTTTTTTCATCACACATTGTACTTCATGACACTGGTAAAATGGAGTAAAAATAAAATAAAATCATTTGTATTTATAAAAAAAGTTTACAAAAATGTGCAAATTTTTACGTTTCAATTTCTCTACTTCTATAATACATAGTAATACCTCCAGAAATTCTTATAACTTTACATTCCCCATATGTCTACTTCATGTTTGGATCATTTTGGGAATGATATTTTATTTCTTGGGGATGTTACAAGGCTTAGAAGCAAATCTTGAAATTTTCAAAAACCCACTTTTTAAGGACCAGTTCAGGTCTGAAGTCACTTTGTGAGGCTTACATAATAGAAACCACCCAAAAATGACCCCATTCTAGAAACTACACCCCTTAAGGTATTCAAAACTGATTTTACAAACTTTGTTAACCCTTTAGGTGTTCCATAAGAATTAATGAAAAATAGAGATATAATTAATGAAAAATAGAGGCAAATTTTCCATTTTATAATTTTTTTCCAGTTACAAAGCAAGGGTTAACAGCCAAACAAAACTCAATATTTATGGCCCTGATTCTGTAGTTTACAGAAACACCCCATATGTGGTCATAAACTGCTGTACGGGCACACGGCAGGGCACAGAAGGAAAGGAATGCCATATGGTTTTTGGAAGACAGATTTTGCTGGACTGTTTTTTTGACACCATGTCCCATTTGAAGTCCCCCTGATGCACCCCTAGAGTAGAAACTTCAAAAAAGTGACCCCATTTTAGAAACTACGGGATAGGGTGGCAGTTTTGTTGCTACTAGTTTAGGGTACATACGATTTTTGGTTGCTCTATATTACACTTTTTGTGAGGCAAGGTAACAAGAAATAGCTGTTTTGGCACCGTTTTTTTTTTGTTATTTACAACATTCATCTGACAGGTTAGATCATGTGGTATTTTTAGAGAGCAGGTTGTCACGGACGCGGCGATACCTAATATGTATCCAATTTTTTCTTTATGTAAGTTTTACATAAAGATTTCATTTTTGAAACAAAAAAAAATAATCATGTTTTAGTGTCTCCATAGTCTGAGAGCCATAATTTTTGAAGTTTTTGGGCGATTATCTTGGGTAGGGTATAATTTTTGCGGGATGAGATGATGGTATCTGTACGCCCTGTGTCCTTAAGAGGTTAAAGAATTTATTTGTCTTGCACTGCTAAACATAAGTATTTGAACACCTGAGAAAATCTGTGTTAATATTTGGTACAGAAGCCTTTGTTTGCAATTACATAGGTCAAAAATTTCCTGTAGTTCTTGACCAGGTTTGCACATACTGCAACAGTGATTTTGGCCCACTCCTCCACACAGATCTCCTCTAGATCTGTCAGGTTTCGGGGCTGTCGATGAGCAACACAGAGTTTCAGCTCCCTCCAAAGATGTTCTATTGGATTTAGGTCTGGAGACTGGCTGGGCCACTCCAGAACCTTGATATGCTTCTTACAGAGCCACTCTTTGGTTATCCTGGCTGTGTGATTTGGGTCGTTGTCATGTTGGAAGACCCAGCCACGACCCATCTTCAATGATTTGACTGGGAGCTTGAGGTTGTTGCTCAAACTCTCACAATAAATAGCCCCATTCATCCTCTTCTTAATACAGTGCAGTTGTCCTGTCCCCTTCGCAGAAAAGCACCCCCAAAGCATGATGTTACCACCTCCATGCTTCACAGTAGGGATGGTGTTCTTGGGATACAACTCATCCTTCTTTTTCCTCCAAACACAACGACTGAAGTTTAGACCAAAAAGTTCTACTTTGGTCTCATCTGACCACATTACTTTCTCCCATGCCTCTTCTGGATCATCCAGATGGTCATTGGCAAAGTTCAGACAGACCTGGACATGTGATGACTTGAGCAGGGGAACCTTCCGTGCAATGCATGATTTGAAACCATGACAGCGTAGTGTTCTACTGACAGTGACCTTTGAAACTGTGGTCCCAGCTCTCTCTTTATGCCATTGACCAGCTCCTCCCTTGTAGTTCTGGGCTGATTTCTCACTTTTCTTATCATCGGTGATACCCCACAAGGTGAGATCTTGCATGGAGCCCCAATCAGAGGGAGACTGACAGTCGTCTTTAGCCTCTTCCATTTTCTAACAATTGATCCAACAGTTGATCTATTTTCACCAAGCTGCCTGGCAATTGCCCCGTAGCCCTTTCCAGCCTTGTGGAGGTCCACAATTTTGTCTCTGGTGTCTTTTGACAGCTCTTTGGTCTTGCACATGGTAGTAGTTGGCGTCTGACGGTGGGGTGGACAGGTGTCTTTAAAGAGCTCAGACAGGTGCTACTAAGTTAGATTAAAGGGGTAATCCCATTTTCAGTTTTCATACTTACCTTCGTCCAGCACGACGTCCACTTCCTCGATTCGGCTAGGTTTGATTGACGTCTTCTCCCGGCCAGGCTGCGCTTGCGCACAAGACTGAATTTTTTCTCCCGGCCGGGCAATGTCCTGAACGCACATGCCGCCGCGCATGCGCCATTGTGACTTATTCCTGGCCTGTATAGTACAGAGCCAGTGCCCGCGTTCGCGGCTCTGTAATATACTGGCCAGGAAGAAGTCATCATGGCGCATGCGCGGCGGCCTGCGCGTTCAGGACATTGCGCGGCCCAGCCGGGAGAGAATCTTCAGTCTTCTGCGCAAGCGCTGCCCGGCCGGATTCGACAGGAGAGGTGGCCGTAACCAGGGGAGACGAAAGACAACAATCAGGTAAGAGGGGACTTATTTTCTTAAAAAGGTTGGGAATTGGGTGATAAAATATATTTTGAAAAATGATCACTGTCAAATCATTAACAGATTTAACAGTGATCATTGTGATGGGAATACCCCTTTAATGAGTGGAGTAGAGGTGGACTTTTTAAAAGGCACAGTAACAGGTCTTTGAGAGACAGAATTCTTGCTGTTTCTCAGGTGTTCAAATACTTATGTTCAGCAGTGCAAGACAAATAAATTCTTTAAAAATCTTACAATGTGATTTCCTGATTTTTTTAATTTTATTCTGTCTCTCAGAGTGGGAATGCACCTACAATGTGAATTTCAGACCCCTCCATTATTTCTAAGTGGGAGAACTGGCAAAAGCACAGGGTGTTGGTGGGCGATTCTATCATAAGAGGTGTGAAGTTTGAGGAAAATGGTTTTGTGAGATGTTTCCCTGGTGCTACCGCTAGCAGGGATAGACGACGTATTCTTAATATTGTTAGGCAAGCAAAGCAGGAAAGGGAGGTGAATGTTATTGTGCATCTTGAGACAAATTATCTGGCTTGCAATGAGGTTTCAAAGGTGAAGGAAGCTTTTCACACACTTGGAAATTATATACGGGAGGTTGCATCAACTGTTTCATTCTCTGTAGTTTTGCCTGTGCATAACCTTCAGCATGACAGGAAGATGCGCATTAAGGAATTGAATTTATGGCTTGGTGAATGGTGTCTAACCCAAGGGTTTGGCTTTGTGTCTCATATGAGCTCTCGTTGGAATGGAAAAGAACTGTACAAGAAAGATGGTTTGCATCTTTCTCTCAACAGTTCAAAGTATTTGCTAAGGAGCATTTAAACTAGGAAAGGGGAGCAAAAGGATGATCATCCAGCAGTCCGACTGCCCCCCGGAACAATGCCAGAAGATGCCAGTAGCACAGAGGTTAAGAAATGACAAGCTCAGAGTCTTGTCTACAAATGCTCGCAGTTTAGGAAATAAGATCAATGAACTTGAGTCTATAATGGCATCTGAGAATATAGATTTAGTGGCTGTTACTGAGACATGGTTCAATGGGAGTAATGACTGGGATATAACAATACCAGGTTTCTATCTATATAGGAAAGACAGAAGTCAAGAAAGGGGGAGGGGTGAGCCTGTATGTGAAAGATACATAAAATCTAATTTAATACAAGTTAGAGAGACCAATTTAGAGTCAGTTTGAGTTGCCTTGCAGCTTGATAATCATAAGGTAACTCGTGTAGGTGTGATATATAGACCACCTAACCAAGTCAAAGAATTAGATGATCTACTAGTTGAGGAAATAGCTAAAATGACATTGAAAGGGGAAGTTATCATTATGGGAGACTTTAATCTTCCTGATGTAAACTGGAAAACCAAAATAACTAGTTCTGCCAGGAGTGCAGATATTCTAAATTCCCTACTGGGATTATCTCTACAGCAAATAGTGGAGGAGCCAACCCGGAAGGAGGCTATTTTAGATTTAGTATTCACAAATGGGAATTTGGTATCTGATATTACTGTAGGGGAAAGCTTGGGATCTAGTGATCACCAGTCAGTGTGGTTTACTATAAGTACAGTGACTGAGTCACACCACACAAAAACAAAAGTTTTAGATTTTCGAAAAACTGACTTTTCTAAAATTATATTAGTGGTATATCAGTCCCTATCAGATTGGAACTGTTTCAATGAAGTCCAGGAGAAATGTGACTACTTAAAAGTGTCACTATTGAAGGCAACATTTAATTGCATTAGGCTTGTCAGTAAAAGCAAAAAAAGGAAGAGACCACTGTGGTACTCAGCAGAAGTGGCCAAAATCATTAAAAACAAAGATAGCATTTAGGAATTATAAAAAAATAAAAATAAGGATGACAGGCAAATTTATAAGATTAGGCAAAGAGAGGCCAAACAAGTTAAGAGCTTCTAAAGTACAGGCAGAAGAGAAATTAGCTCAGTCAGTGAAAAAAGGCGATAAGACATTCTTCAGATACATAAATAAAAAAGGAAACTAAAACAAGGAAAATGAAGGAAAGGGACCTCAGTTAGGAAGGGAGACTAATGAATCTTCTGATGCATGTGTCTTTACAGAGGAAGAGGTTCTAAGTCAGCTGTCTAAAATTAATACAAATAAGTCACAGGGGCCTGATGGGATACAACCAAAAGCTATTAAAAGAGCTTAGCGGTGAACTAGCAAAACCATTAACAGATTTATTTAACCAATCACTGGTAACCGGAGTTGTTCCAGAAGATTGGAAATTAGCAAATGTTGTGCCCATTCACAAGAAAGGTAGTAGGGGGGAATTGGGCAACTATAGGCCAGTAAGCCTGACATCAATAGTGGGGAAATGAATGGAAACCATACTTAAGGAAAGGATTGTGGAACATCTAAAATCCCATGGATTGAAAGATGAAAAACAGCATGGGTTTACTTCAGGGAGATCATGTCAAACTAATCTTATTGATTTTTTTAATTGGGTGACTAAAATAATAGATGGCGGAGGTGCAGTAGACATCGCTTATCTAGACTTTAGTAAGGCTTTTGATACTGTCCCACATGGAAGGCTTATCAATAAATTGCAGTCTTTAGGCTTGGACTCCCATATTGTTTAATGGATTAGGTAGTGGCTAAGGAACAGACAACAGAGGGTTGTAGTCAATGGAGTATATTCAGACCATGGTCTTGTTACCAGTGAGGTACCTCAGGCATGGGTGTAAGAACCCCCAAAAATCTGGGAGGGACAGCATTTTTGCTCGCCGGGTATATTCTTATTCAGTTGTTTATATCATTAAATTTTAAGTGTGTGTGAAAAATCTTTTTCTTATATTTTACATTTAGTGGTTACACTACTGGCTGCCTACTCTTGACGTGCGCTTGTTTTTATTATTATGTAGTAATTTTTATATAATAAAAATTAACTTTTAATTGTTCAAGTTTAATAGATAGTGAGAACTTATATCTAACCTACTTAAATCATACATTTAAAACTTTGGAGAAACATGTCGGGGGGCAGCGTTTAAGATTTTAGATCACAGTGGACCAATTTAGGGTGTGCTGGTTATTGAGCAGGAAGCTGGTAGTTCAGCGAGTGACTGCGCCGTCATAAGAAGGCAGCACAGTAAAAGATAGTGCTGCAATCTTAATAACTGACTGAATTGAAGTAACTAGATAGGCAGCAGGCAGCCACCTCGACATCTGAACTACCACTAAACGTTACGATACAGTGCCAAATAGGCACCAATACTGAACAGCCTGCTGACAATGTTGCAAATCACTGCTACACTATAACGGATATAAATATCAATCTCAGTATACAGAGAGGCAAATAGCTAGCCGATTTAAGCTACAGCTGCCATTGTCAAACGGCTGCCAGTGAATTAATATATTCAGTACAGCACCAGCAAAGGCTCACTGATGAAAGTTTTAAATGTATGATTTAAGTAGGTTAGATATAAGTTCTCACTATCTATTAAACTTGAACAATTAAAAGTTAATTTTTATTATATAAAAATTACTACATAATAATAAAAACAAGCGCACGTCAAGAGTAGGCAGCCAGTAGTGTAACCACTAAATGTAAAATATAATAATAAGTGCCTCTACGTGTGCTGGGTATACAGCATTGTAATATTCAAAAATCTTTTTCTGGCTCAACAAAATGATGCCTGACTGGTGATTCAGTGATCTCTTTTTGTTGACATGCTTCTGGGCTTGATGATGATGTATTTGCTTTACTAGGCTTTGTAAAAAACTTGTGGATATCCATTCTTCACTCAAACTGACTTTTAAGCATAAAGCTAAGGTTCAGGAAAAGACAAAATTTAAAGAAGAATGATAATACTGAATGATAACAAAAGATTTAGATTCCTAACCTGGGGGCAGTGGTGTGCCTAGGGTATTTGGCACCCGGGACGGGTACTTTCTCTGGCACCCCCCCCTGCCGAAACAATAATCTCCCCTTATATATAATTTACTTACAGTTCTGAAGACTCAGGGGTGCTGGCTGGCTTGGCCTCAGGGGTGCTGGCTGGCTTGGCCGGGCAGAAGGTGTGTGGGAGACTGTGAGGCCTTTTTCTCCAAGCTGCTCCCGATCAGTGCTCTGGGCAGCTGGGCTCCGGGCTGGAAGTGGGCACAATAAGAAAAAAATATTTTTCATTACACAATGGAAGCGCTCATCTCAGTGCCCCGCCGCCGCCGCACACATGTTGTGTTGTGTTGTGTGTGTAGTGAACTGTGTATGTGACCAATCCGCTCAGTGCTTGAAATCACAATTCACATAGCATATGTGAACGATCAGAGTATACAATCAGTGCGCATGTAATAGCACACTTAGCGGTGCAGTAGCATTATACTGTGAGTCTCTCACCCCCATAGCACAACGTATCATACATTGCAAGTCTAAACAGGCTGCAAATGTCATTACATTAAAAGGCTACATGTGGGGGTGTTGATATCACATCATTTTTTTCCACCTGAAGTCATGATTCATCCCTGCTTTAGTTGCTTGACAAGCAACTTAACCAGGGAGGAATCATAACTTCAGATGGAAAAAAATTACGAATATTCTAAAAAACGAATATAAAGCACTATATTCTATAGTGCTATATATTCGTCTTTCACCTACTCCTGTATTCATCGCATAATATTAGCATATTATGCGATCATTACCTTGCCGATTTTTCGATCATTACCTTGCTGATCATTACCTTGCCGATTTATCTTAGTACTGCCATATACTGGTGTTAAAACTGATACCCTCTGCTTAGTCCTGATAGTAATTATACACATTTTTTCTTTTCTATAATAGCAATTTTAAGTGAATATAATAAAAGATGTAGTTTTAGATACATACATAGTAAGGACCCCTAAAGGGATTTCTTGGTCATAGGACCGTTTTGTTGTTGTCAGTAATTATCCCGAGGATCCTTGCAAGGGCCCAAGTGTGTGTTTATATAGCAATAGCACCCCTCAATCAGTATTAGGTGGAAACAGGTATATGGCACCCCTCAATCAGTATTTTGTGGAAGCAGGTGTATCGCAGCCCTCAATCAGTATTTGGTGAAAGAAGGTATATAGCAATAGCACCCCTTAATCAGTATTTAGTGGAAAAAGGTATATGGCACCCCTCAATCAGTATTTGGCAGAAACAGGTATATAGCACCCCTCAATCAGTATTTGGCGGAAAGAGGTATATGGCACCCCTCAATCAGTATTTTGTAGAAGCAGGTATATAGCATTCCTCAATCAGTATTTGGCGGAAAGAGGTATTTAGCACCCCTCAATCAGTATTTGGTGGAAGAAGGTATATAACAATAGTACCCCTCAATAAGTATTTTGTGGAAGAAGGTATTTAGCACCCCTCAATCAGTATTTGGCGGAAACAGGTATATGGCACCACTCAATCAGTATTTTGGTAAGCAGGTGTATTGCAGCCCTCAATCAGTATTTTGTGGAAGAAGGTATATAGCAATAGCACCCCTCAATCAGTATTTTGTGGAAGAAGGTATATGGCACCCCTCAATCAGTATTTTGTGGAAAAAGGTATATAGCACCTGTAACGGCTACCCTTTGAATGAGAGGGTGTCAGCCGTTGGGGACGTCCTCTTTCCTGGCAAGCCGCTGGGTACAAGTATGGCTGGTATAATCCCATCCACGAGTTCCAGAGGTAGAGTCAGGTTCAGCGGTAAAAAGAGCGGCGTAACGATCCCATAGATTTCCCTTTCCAAGAACGAGACGAGGCTCCGTTTAAAGGGTCAAGCAGAACTGACTGTACTTTACGTACAGCCTCTTTTATTCACAAACAAGAAAACATAGTACTGCCCACAGGGTTTTGAAATACAACCAATCAGTATATTACAACACATACACAGCAACCAATCGTTCACGCCCCTAGGGGCCCAGAAGGGAGACTGCGACACAGGACAGATACAACACATCCCCACAATGCATTATGGTTTCCTCCTCTCTGCCCTAGAGACAACCGAGAAGTAATCCAATCATCTCTCAGGACAAAGGGAAATCGCCAATACACATGTGGAGACAACAGGACAGACATCACCATTTAAAACACACAATAGAACAATGGGACAATAGAAACCCACCCAGCATATTCCAACTGCGTTCGGTCATATTAATAGTCCAGACCTGCGGCATAGTTCTGTTACACTGCTCCCCTTTTGTGGAACACTCCGGCAGACCCGGATTGATCCTTTTCGGGTCAACTTGGGGCTGTCCGGTCGGCTGTTAAGGTAAAAGTTCCGTTTGTCTGGACAGTCCGTCTGCGTTCCCATTGAACCGGCCAGGGCGATATTGAATGGAAAAGTTATACGGTTGTAGGGCCAAGCTCCATCTCAGCAATCGTCCGTTGTCCCCAGCCACTCGGTTCAGCCATACCAGGGGGTTGTGGTCTGTGATCAGGGTGAATTCCTGACCGTAAAGGTACGGTGTGAGCTTCTTTAGAGCCCAGACCAGGGCTAGGCACTCTTTTTCCACTGCCGCATAGCTCATTTCCCTGGGTAATAGCCTTCTACTCAGGTATGCGACAGTGTGTTCCCCCCCATCTTCTCCGACCTGGCTTAGTACTGCCCCCAGTCCGTTCATGGAAGCATCTGTGTGGACGACAAATCTTTTGTTAGGGACGGGGGCAGACAAAACAGGCACGTTGATCAAGACTTGCTTCAGGGTTTGGAACGCTGCTTCACAGGCGGGAGACCACAGGACTACCCTAGGTAAATTCTTCTAAGGGTGTGTAACCGGGCTCCTGGGAAAACGTCAATCCTTTCTCAGCTAGTAATTGTTGGAGTTGCTCCCTTTCTGTGGAAGTTAATCGCTCCCCTAGCTGCACTGTATTAAGCAGAGTTTTAGGCTCGTATTCGGCTAACAGATCTGGGATGGGGATGCTGTCTGGGTCTTCAGTGGCCTGGATACATATGGCCGCTATATCTTCGGGTCTTTCTTGGTACTCTTTTAATAAGTTTATATGAAAGGACTTCTTTATCCTTTCGTCCTTGCTCCTGGCAATCACATAGGTGGTGTCACAGACCTGGGTCACTACCTTGTAAGGGCCTTTCCAGGAGGTCTGTAATTTGTTCCCTTTAACTGGTCTAAGTACTAGGACTTTTTGCCCTACCTGGAACGTTCTCAGTCTAGCGTCCCGATCGTACCAATGTTTCTGACGGCCCTGGGCCGTCTGGAGGTGTTCTCGGGCCATCCTGGCTAGGTGCCCCATGCGGTCCCGCCTCTCCAGCACATAAGGTACGATAGGGACCTCCTCATGTTCTATCTCTCCCCCCCCAGTGCTCCCGGACGAGGTCGAGGAGGCCTCGTACCCGCCGTCCATAGAGCAACTCGAAGGGGGAGAACCCTGTGGATTCCTGCGGCACCTCTCGATATGTGAACAAGAGATGTGGCAAGAATCGCTCCCAGTCTCTGTATTCCGCCGCAAAGGTCCGTAGCAATTGCTTTAGGGTACCATTAAAGCGTTCACAGAGACCGTTAGTTTGAGGGTGGTACGGTGAACTAAGCAGGGTTTTGACACCACAGACTTTCCATAGCTGTTGAGTTAGGTCTGCGGTGAACTGGGTTCCTCGGTCAGATAGGATTTCCAGAGGAAATCCCACCCTGGTGAATATCCCGACTAGGGCACTGGCGACGGTGTCCGCCTGGATATTCGTCAGAGCGACGGCTTCTGGGTAGCAGGTAGCATAGTCCACTACGGTCAGAATGTACTTTTTGCCTCGAGATCCCCGGCCAGAAGAAGGTCTGGGTGATCCGGTAGGTGGTGCGGTTACCCCCTAGATGCCCTGCCAACACAATGTCGTGGCCAATTCGGAGAAGCTCCAACCGGTACTTTCTGGGCAATACTAGTTGGCGCTTCTGCGAAGGGACACAGCCTCTCTTTCTGCCTTCGGTTAGTCTATATAACCTGTCGCCCTCCCATATAAAACGTTCCCGCTCATCCCCTCTACTGTCAGCTAATTCTCGGTACCTTTGGAGGGTGGGGTGTCCCAGGCTATGGGCCCCTCTGGGGTGTTAGTACTAAGTGCCTGCTGGTGGCTTACCTGGGTCTCCCGACCTGTTGTCGAATCGTCCTCAATACGGATCTGTGAGCGGGTGGTCACGGGACAAGCAGCAGCAGTCGTGGGTAAAAAGGCTGAGGCTAGAGGGCCAATGTCGTTGCCCAGCACGACCTCAGCAGGTAAATTGTCCATGATGCCCACTGTGGTCTTTCCTGACCCGACTCCCCAGTCCAAGTGTATCCGGGCGGTGAGTAAGCAAAAAACAGCCCCCCCTGCGACACGAACAGCAACGGTACGATTAGATACATGTTCGGGTTTTACCAGATGTTTCTGTACCAAAGTGATGGTAGCACCCGTGTCCCTTAGGCCTTGTGCTATCTGTCCATTCACTCGCACCTCCTGGCGGTGATGCTGGTGGTTATCTGGGGAGGCAGCTTGTATGGGGTTGGCCTCATACAAGATTCCCAGACACTCCTCAGGGCTCCCTTCAATTTCCAGGCAGTGAGCAGCCGAGGGGCATGATGGCGGGGTCTCTGTGTTATGGTTTGTGCGCCTCCAGTTATTGTTGGCTGATCCCAAAGGGCAATAACGGACAATATGCCCTGGGTTGCCGCAGCGATGACATGTCACTTTGTAAGGTTCCCGGGGCTGGTTGTTAGACCCCTGGGGACGTGGAGGCCCTGGGCATACTGGAGCTCGAAATTCTGTGCGTGCAGCGTAGGATGGGGTGCATGCCTCTGTTCTAGGTGCTGGTCGTCTAGTAGCTTGGCTCACCTTCCTTGTTTCTGCGTATTCATCTGCTAGTCGCGCTGCCTCAGTTAAGTCGGCAGGGCGGCGATCTCTCACCCAGTCCTGTATTTCTGCAGCCAGATCTTGGAAGAAATGTTCCATCAGGAACAACTGTAACACCTCCTCTCCGGTGTTGGCGTTGCACCCTCGCACCCAATGTAACGCCACCCTTTGTATCCTGTTTGCCCATTCCATGTGGGAGTCCCCAGCCTTCTTTTTGGACTCCTGGAAGCGACGGCGGTAGGCTTCTGGGGTTACGGCATATCGGGTGAGCAGCGCCTTTTTAACTTGCTGATATTGTAAAACATCCTCTGGAGTAAGAGCCCGAAAGGCTTCATTGGCTTTGCCCGACAATTTCCCAGACAAAATAGGGACCCATTGGTCTGGCGGTACCTGGTATAGTGAGCACTGCCTCTCAAAGTCAGCCAAATATCCATTGATTTCCTCCTCACTTTCTACAAAAGCTTTAAATGCAGCGAACTGTGTTTTCTTTCCTGTAGCAGGGGGTGTGGGAGTAGGAACTGCATGTGTAATGGGCTGTCTAGCTCTTACCAGTTCCAGTTCTTGTCTCCTCTTAGTCTGTATCTCCTCCCTTGCTTCCCGGAACAGTTGGTTTATTAGTTCCGCGGACGTTTCTGGATACAAGGATAATCTCCGCTGTACAATACCCGTAATTGCATCTTCCTCGCTAACAGGTGCCAGGGGCTCCGTTCCTTCCATGGATCTATCCATTTCATCCAGCTCCAGCAGGTCAGCGATCAGCTCCCTCCGTGGTCTGTTACTGGCACTCCTACCACGACTCTCCAATAAATCTTTTAGTGTGGGCCTTTTCAGCCGAGCGTACTAAAACTCCATGCAGCACTTGCTCATTGGATAAAAGGACCAATCCCACTGCTGCCACCAATGTAACGGATACCCTTTGAATGAGAGGATATCAGCCGTTGGGGACGTCCTCTTTCCTGGCAAGCTGCTGGGTAAAAGTACGGCTGGTATAATCCCATCCACGAGTTCCAGTGGTAGAGTTTGGTTCAGCGGTAAAAAGAGCGGCGTAACGATCCCATAGATTTCCCTTTCCAAGAACGAGACGAGGCTCCGTTTAAAGGGTCAAGCAGAACTGACTGTACTTTACATACAGCCTCTTTTATTCACAAACAAGAAAACATAGTACTGCCCACAGGGTTTTGAAATACAACCAATCAGTATATTACAACACATACACAGCAACCTAGGGGCCCAGAAGGGAGACTGCGACACAGGACAGATACAACACATCCCCACAATGCATAATGGTTTCCTCCTCTCTGCCCTAGAGACAACCGAGAAGTAATCCAATTATCTCTCAGGACAAAGGGAAATCGCCAATACACATGTGGAGACAACAAGACAGACATCACCATTTAAACACACAGTAGAACAATGGGACAATAGAAACCCACCCAGCATATTCCAACTGCGTTCGGTCAAATTAATAGTCCAGACCTGCGGCATAGTTCTGTTACAGCACCCCTCGATCATTATTTGGCGGAAACAGATCTATGGCACCCCTCAATCAGTATTTTGTGGAAGCGGGTGTATTGCAGCTCTCAATCGGTATTTGGTGGAAGAAGGTATATAGCAATAGCACCCCTTAATATCAGTATTTAGTGGAATAAGGTATATTTCACCCCTCAGTCAGTATTTGGCAGAAACAGGTATATAGCACCCCTCAATCAGTATTTTGTGGAAGCCGGTGTATCGCAGCCTTAAATCAGTATTCGGTGGAAGAAAGTATATAGTAATAGCACCCCTCAATCAGTATTTGTGCGGAAACAGGTATATAGCACCCCTCAATCAGTATTTGGCGGAAACAGGTATATAGCACCCCTCAATCAGTATTTGGCGGAAACAGGTATATAGCACCCCTCAATCATTATTTTGTGGAAGAAGGTATATCGCAGCCCTCAAGCAGTTTAGTTACTCCAATAGCATTTGTCCGTCTATCTAGCTGCGGTATCGCAGCAGAAGCGCACACAACTGCTGCACAATACAAATACACTATATTATAATTTCTATGTTAGAAAGTATATTATAAGGATATCACACCCCTCTATATCACACCTATACCAGTCCTTGAAAGGACTTTTGTGGCCTTATTAGCTAGCGTTTGGTGTCCCTAACTGTCCCTGCTCCAAAATGCAACCTCTCCCTACACTGGCAAAACACAATGGCTGCCAGATTGGGTTCTGTTATAGGGTTGGGGGGGGTGTCCATGTGCTGAAACGTCTCAATTGGCTGTCCTGTCCCACCTGATGGATGTGTTATGGGTCAAAGTTCAGCGCTATGCAAAAAAATATGGCGCGTGCGAATATCGCCATATGTTCACATGTTCGGCGAATCGTGAACGACACCCGGGACCCCTGATGATCAGTGCACTTGCAGTAGCTCCACAGCCTCTTTACAGCTCACCAAGCACAACACCATACATTGTATAGCGGCTGTTCACTTCTATGGGGCTGAGCTGCACCTAGGACACGTGACAGATGAACATGTTATCACTTGGTCAAGGGAAAGGTGAGAGAAAGCCACGAGGCTACTGAGAGCACCACTGGCTTCTCAAACATCTGATTGGCGGTTGTCTCGGGTGTCCACCATTAATCTGTACCCCCAAGACCTATCCTTTGGATAGGTCATCAGTATTTAAGTCTCGGAAAACCCCTTTAAGTAACTCAGCAGCACAAAAGTTTCAACCTAAAAGGGTGGAGTTGTGCGTTAATGTGGAGCTGGTTCTTCTTTTGTGGCTATAAAAACCTCCACAATATTTTGGAGTGTGTTTGTGGGCATTGTTCATTCAGCCAAAGCAGCATTTGTCAGGTCAGACATTTATGATGAACGAGAAGATCTGGCTCGCTATTGTCTATCACATTCTTCAGAGTTCAATCGGGATTAAGTCAAGGCTCTGTGCAGCCACTTTATAAATCTCCAGTCAACTTTTCAAAACCATAGATTTGTGCAAGAGGATGAAGAAGTACACATTCCTTTGTGTTACTCGGGGGTTCATTATTGCATTTTATATATTGTATGTGATATGTATGGGGATGTCGGGTTCCCTTCTTGGCTGAAGCAGCTCCTTTACAATGCATCAAAAAGCACAGGTGCAAAAAAGCCAGCACTAAAACCACAAAACTGCAATTAAAACCGTATGTGTTAACTCACCCTAAGGGTATCTTTACACAGATTACTTTTGGTGCATATTTTTGGCACTGAAAACGCATGCTGATCTTCCACATTGATTTCAACATTTCACTGGGGAATCCACATGTTAAACAAAAAAAGTCCTATCCATTCTTGATGCGAATTACTCGCTCAAAAGTTCCATTGAAAGTAAGCAGGAATGAAAATCCATGCAGAAAATACACAAAAAACCACATTAAAAAGGTATCAGGAAAAAAAACACATAATAAAAAATAAAAAACTGACTCAGATTCCGGATTTTTTCAGCAGTGACTATACTGCAGTTAGGGACCAGTGTGAACATACCCTAAGAGTGGAATATTAAACAACCTGTTTTCCGACCAGGAAGTCCTGGTTGTGCCATACTTCCCAACTTTTTGGATGTTGAAAGAGTGACACTTATGGTTCATTGCGTGAAAGATACATTTTTCTTGCATATTTATACACTTTAATAGTTTTCTCTTACGAAATAGCAAAAAAATTATCTTGAATATAGAAATGTCTAAAATTTAAATTGCATAAAGCAATGAAATAATATACAAAGCGGGATCTAATATACAGATAGGAAGCAGACACTTTCTGGATCAATATTGTAAATGCAATAATGAAAATCTATACCTCAGATCAAAAAGAGGGACTTTTATGGAATAAAGAGGGAGATACAACAAAGAGACTTTCCCTCCAAAAGAGGGACATTTGGGAGGTCTTGTGTGGTGCTGTGAAAGTGCACAACCCAGAGGACCAAGGAAGGTGAGGTGATTGCCACCGCAGGTGTGAGGTGAATAGAGCGAGTTGCAGCAGTCAAGTTGCGACTATAAAGAAACTGGTCAAGAAGCAGAGAGGTCCCATTCTTAAGGAGCAGGAGCTACTAGGGCTACAAAGGCTGTCACCACCCTCTGTTGGTAATGACTGTTAAAGCTGGTAGTCTCTCATTTGAGACAACCACAGTAAGTAAAAGTTGAGTACAGTTATTCAGAAAGTGATGTCTACATCTCTTCCCTGTCACTCTGATAACCTGCACCTTCATATAGTCATGAACCTCACAAATGTCTTTGTATGCTGTAGCAGTAACAAGGATTAAGTCCCTGAAAAACAGCTCCATACCCATATTTTATAAATTCTGCAATAGGCACTATGTTTTCCAGTAGATACTTTTCTTAAAGCACCGGCCAAACCGAGAAACATCCAGGACACTGCCAGATAGTGAAATGTGATTCATCACTCCAGAGTCCAGTGATGCCACTGTGCATATGGTGATCTTTGGCTTGTCTGCAACTGCTTGACCATTAAAACGCGTTCATGAAGTTCTTGACACAGATCTTTTGCTGATGTCACTTCCACAGGCAGTTTGGCTTCTGTAGTGAGTAATAAAACAGAAGACAAGAAGTTTCAGCACTTGGCAGACACTTCTCCATTGAGGCTGATTTATTGATACTTTTAGGCACTTCTTCAAAACAAAAGTACTTAAAAGGTAATTTATTTATTTTGTGCACTTATATAGCGTTGACATATTCCACATTATCATCGCACATTACAGACATTATCATCACAATTTTAGTTTCTTATCAGTGTGTCTTTGGAGTGTGGAAACACACACAAACACGGGAAGAGCATACAAACTCCATGCATATGTTGTCGTTGTGACAAAGTGAGGGGAATGGTCCGGGAAAACAGGTATTTTCCTCCCAGTATATGCTGCTGGGCTGATTTGCAACGAGGTGGGGTCAAATATCGGACTGGATTTTAATTGCCGGTCTGGGTTTTTGGCAGCACCCTGCTGTCCTTAAATAGGCAGCTGGGCTCAGCAGCAGGATCTCTGTGTTGGGATCTGAGTCTTGGTGCCAGGTTGGAGGGCTGAGACCCATGGGCCTGAGGAAACAGGCCCCCAAAAGCCTGCCGTGGACTGCTGGAGGCAGAACTGACATCAAGGTGACTTGTCTTATATGAACTAGTAAACACCAAGACTGCAAAGTAACGCATGGTTTTGTGCATTTGCCTCAATTGTAAATAAATACTGAAGTTTTGCATTAAAAACTTGTCTTTTGCCTCTGTACTGCGTCTGCTTACCCTATCTACCAGAGCGAAACCCCACAGTGGTCAGATTCAAACCTTGGACCCCAGCGCTGCAAGGCAACAGTGCTAAATCACTGAGCCACCATGCTAGCAGATCTCACTCAGAGTCCAAACCTCCTTGCCCTTATATTTCTACCCTCCCCCACTGCAGTGTAACTTGGATAGTCATGTGGATAGTCATGCTTGGAGAGGAGCCAGAGTTATCACAGTAGCTGATGCTGGATCTCGAGAAAAATTGTCTATGGTGGGCCCCAGGGACCCCAGTCTGACACTGTCCCTTCAGCATTAAACTACTCAATGTTTAAGATGAGCCCACATCAGTTCTAACCAATGCTTTCCCTGTGTTTGCATGAATTAAAAATTTTCCTTTCAGTATGAAATCACATCACATTTATACATATTTCTTTTATAACAATTCATGAGGTCCTATATCTTCGATAATATGTAAGTATTGGTCAGATTTCTCTTCTTTGTCCCCCCTCTTCTATAGGAGATTTTGAAATCTTAGAGAAAGTTTGGCTAGATCTGATGTCAGCTCATCTTGGACATTTAAAACACGAAAATGTAGATGGCTCACTCCAGCTAGTGCGCCAACTAATCTCCCAGTGTCTATGGGAGAAAAATAAGAGAAAAAATATCTGATGTAGAAGTTGACACTCAAGGCATCAACTCAAGGACACTACAATGGAAGTGTATAGTAATATATACTCATTAAAAACTACACTATATGGATGTGCAGAAATACAATAGAATAAAAGCTAAACAATACAAAAATAGATAAAATCCATAAACAGAAAAATGATAATTAAAACACTTATAGCTCTGGCACCGGAGGAACGGCGTGATGACGTGAACGGCGCGTCTCGCTCTCCCCCCCCGTTAGCCTCCTCCCTCCATGCTCCAGCCGAACAGCTGATGCCCTGAACGCTGCGACGCTACGGCTCACCTCCCTTGGTTTTTCTCTGCGTGGAGCGCGTGGATCTCTCGGCCCCCTCTGGCTTGGTTGTTGGCCGCTCCTTCCGTTTCTGGCTGGCGCTGGTGTGCTCCCTCTCTGCCCTCATGGTCTCGTGTTGACTCGGGGATCCTCTGCCTCCTTCCTCCGCTGTCCCTGGCTCTCCTGCCCCGGTGCGTGGTGCTCGTCTGGTACTTGCCGGGAAATCAGCTGTTCCGCCAGCCTGCTTGCTGTCTGCCCCCTGCTGGTGATCGGTGAGACCTCATGTTTGCTGGCCGTCTCTCCCCACTGATTCGGATCTTTACTTCTTTGCTTGAAGCGGGCACCTGGATAGCTACATCTGGACCACTTGCAGGATTTGCCATTTGGACTATTTGCTATTTGGGTGACCAGCGAGGACCCCTCGTCCCCCTTCTCTGCCGGCTCTGAAATTCCTGCTCGGTCTGTGGCGTGCACCGGGATTGCGGGTGCTCCGGACACGTGAGAATATTGTTACTTGTGACTTTATTTAGCTATTATCCCGTTAATCTCCCTGCTACACCGAAGTGATACTTTTTGGTTTTACCCCTTCCCCTCTGTGGTGTTGGAGAGGAGGGGATAGAGGGGTGATAAAGGTGAAGGAGAGAGGAAAGGGTCAAAAGGAGGAAGTAAAAAGGGAGGAATAAGATAAGGGGAGAAAGAAGCAAAAGGAGACACAAAGGAGAGTATAAACTAAAGGAAAGGAAAGGGGGAGGAAAGGAAAAGGAAGGGGGAAAGGACGGGGGAAAAAAAAGGGAAGAAAATTGCCCCAAAACGACGGTCAGTGGACTCCTCTGCAATAAAGTTGGGGTCTAAGAGGGAATCCACCTTGCAGATATGGGGTCCTTTTTTTTTTTTTTTTTTTTGGTTTGTTGTTTGTGTGGGTCCTATGCCTTTTTTTGTCGTGATTGATGTCTACTAGAATTGTATCTTGGAATGTCAGAGGGCTCGGGGAAAGGGGTAAAAGGCAAGCTATTAGGGATGCACTAAAAAGATATCTTCCAGCAATTATTTGTATAGTAGAAACTCATCTTACTAAAGAAACCGTGTCCCGTCTGACAATGGGATGGTATTCCCAAGCTTACCACTCCACATTTAGCGGATCTTCTAGGGGTGTCTCAGTCCTGATTCACCACTCCGTAGACTTTACCCTGATAGAATCTTATATAGATGATCAGGGCATATTTATTTTTTTGCATGGCAAGCTGCATGGATATAGGTATATCCTTGCTTTCTTCTATATACCTCCGCCATTCTTAATGTATCCACTGATCCAGTTATTGTCCTTCTCTGAAAAGAGACCAGATTGTCGGTTAGTTTTGATGGGGGATTTCAATGCGGTCATGGACCCTAAAAAAGATAGATTTACATTAGATGCAGAATCGGGGAGGAATCTTCACAATTCCCCGTTGCCCCAGTTCTGCTTGGAGATTGGAGTGGTGGGTATATGGGAATATCTTGGCGGAGGAAAGATAATATACTCCTGTGTTAGCAGGGGAGGCAGAGCAATGTCAAGGATTGACTTAGCATTTACTAACGACAGCAACCTGAGCAATATTCGGAAGATACGATATGGAGTAAGAACAGTTTCGGACCACTCACCAGTACTAATTGAGGTTCGCACCAGGGAGAATAAGGATAATAGGGGGCTAGGATTCAAGTTGAATCCATACTGGACAACAATCAGTCTATTAAACTATTGATATCCTCCTTTTGGGAGGTGAACCTTCCGTCTGCTAACATCAATATAGTATGGGATGCTCTGAAAGCATAGTTGAGGGGGGTCTTTATAAGTGAGATTGCTGCAGCAAAGAGAACATTTAAGAAAAAGGAGGAGGAACTGGCCAAAACTGTTGCATTTTTAACTGAGCGATTTACCAGTCAACCCACCGAATATAACAGGGAAGAAATGCAGAAGGCTAGCTGCTCCTTGGAGAAATATGTAATCGAGAAAGCAAACCACAGAGTATTTTTTAAGGGTTCAAAGTATTTTTCAGAGTCTGGACGCCCTGGTAGGCCCCTGGCCAGAATAATTACACAACAAGAAAATAAAAACAAACCCATTCTTTCGATCCGTAATCCAGAAGGGGAAATCATAACAGACTCAGAAGGGATTAGGGATATTTTTCTACAATATTTTGCTCAGACATACAGATCTTCTCCGGGCTTGTCATCTGACCTGGCGATGCGGTTCTTGGAGAAAATTCCACTTTTGACCTTAAATAAAGCTCAAATAGAATATCTGGAAGAGGAGTTGTCTCTATCGGAGCTGCAGGAGGCCCTGGGGTCCATCTCGGGGAACTCATCGCCAGGGTTAGACGGCCTTCCATACGAATTTTACCGCAAGTATAGCAATGTGATTCTTCCCCAGATGTTAGAGGTTTTGTCTCAAGCAACTCATGGAGGGGACTTACCATGCTCTATGATGGAGGCTCTCATTGTTTTGATTCCTAAAAAGGATAAAGACCCGGTAGAATTGAGCTCCTATAGACCAATCTCCTTACTAAATACTGATGCTAAGTTACTATCAAAAGTTTTGGCTAGGAGGCTTTCTCGGGTTATATCTACCATCATTCACCCAGATCAAAATGGCTTTATGCCTAAAAGGGGCACTCACCACAACTTGCACAGGTTATTTACGAATATTCAGTCCCCGAGGTGCGGTGCCTGCTCCATCCTGTCGTTGGACGCCACCAAAGCCTTCGACAGGGTGGAGTGGACTTTTCTCTGGGAGGTGATGAAAAAAATGGGCTTTGGCCCAAGATTTATGGCGATGGTTCAGCTACTATACAACGCTCCAGCTGCTAGGATTAGGATCAATGATACGATGACAGAGAGGTTTACTTTAGGAAGAGGCACCCGCCAAGGCTGTCCTCTCTCCCCGCTTTTATTTAATATTTACATTGAACCCTTAGCAGCAAGTGTAAGGCAGGATTCGAAGGTGGCTGGTTTTGGCATAATGGGGAACCATGATCGTGTATCCCTCTATGCAGATGACATTCTGGTTTTTATTCATCAAACAGAAACTACTCTTCCACGCATAATGGATCTGGTTGGTCTTTTCTCCGATCCGTCTGGCTTGGAGATTAACTGGGAGAAGACTGTTCTCCTCCCTATAGACGAGTTGCGAGGAGATTGGGATAACCAGTTAACGATCTCTGATTCAATAAAGTACCTGGGGATAACAGTTTCTGCCAAACCTCAGGAATACCTACCATTTGGGATGGGAAAGATCTTATTAGTCTGTTCTTTTCTATATGAATTGTAACTCTGAAATATGTGAAGCTACATTTGAGCATTGGAGCATCTCTAGGAATGCTGGAGGATGGCAGGACCCATCGGCACGAAATAATGGTTAATTTTTTGATCTTTTCATAATATCGTGCGGCTTATCGGCGGGGGTCCGGGGCTTGGGACCGCGGGGGGGGGGGGGGGTCGGGTAGCGGGTGTGACCCGTGACGCGGTTCTTCCTGTTAGATATGAGGTCGTACTGCGAGCAGTGATATGACACATGTGTGGTATGGGTGTTATTATGTGTCCTCTTAATGGGACGGAGTCAGTTTTGGCTATATGTGAGCCACGGCTATGCAGGGCATTAATATTTAACTTTTAACTACATGGGGATGAGGCAGTAAAACATGCGAATGGTGCTTCCACCTTGGTGATAGAAGACTGCTGGACCCCCTCTTTGGTTCTATGAAAGGTTCGTGATCAAAGATTGCTGTAAGCCCGGTACGCATGGTCTATGTGTGTATCAGATGATTGGACACATGATTGCTAATCCTGCCGATTGTGCTCACCCATGCTTGGAAGAGAGTGCGCGTGGTGCGCGCTTGTTGCCTGGTGGCCGTCTGGGTTGCGGGCTTCTGACCCCTGCCTCTTATAGATAATATTACGTCAAAGGGGAGGTTTCGCGTATCTGCTTGATTAAGCTCCGGATGCCGGGTGGATCCTGCCTTTCCCCCAGTACGCGAGATCCCCACTTGATTTTTAATGTTTTCACAACTATGGACACCTATATGAAATTATTGTTAATCGAGTTTACAAATCAGAATTGACGGACTTATGGATTTTATAATGCCACAAATGTAACATTGACATGAATTTTTGTATTGCAACGAATAAAACACATTTAATATAAAAAAAACAAAAAAAAAACACTTATAGCTATGGTGCTGGGCCCCAGCAGCAAATGGCTGCGCTATCCCCTCAATAAATTCATACTGATTTATAACAAAGGTCACAAAGATGCTGCGCAGCAAAATTATAAAGATCTAATTCCTTCTAGTAATACATTGTACCAAATAAGATATAACCAGAACTTAAACAATCATAGTCATATTTGAATAAATGTATCAGATTTGACACTTAGTTACTTTCGTCAATATGCCAGCAATTAAATATAATATTTCTAATTATAGTAAAGATTATAATAATTGTGCTCAAGTAGCACACTTATTCCGCTGTATTACTGTGACGGTCACGTACACTACACACAGGGGGGAGTATAGTGACCACTGCGCTCCTCCCTCACCCCTGGCCCTGCCTACTTGCCTCGCAAGTCCTAATGACAGGGGACAACTAGACGGCAGTCCCTAACTTAGGATACGTGCTGGGAAGACAGACAAGACAAATAACGGAACGTGAACAGACCGGGTCAATACCTAGAGAGCTACGCAGTACTAAAGAATGAGCAGAGAATAGTCAGGAAAAGCAGAGGTCAAATACCAGGATAGAAACGAAGTACAACAGGAGTCCGCAAAGAATCGTCAGGTGGAAGCCGGGGTCAGGATACAAGGAGAGACGCGGAGTACAGGAGGAGCAGGCAAAGGATCATCAGGGAACAGGGTCAGGTAGTATTCAGTAGTCCAACAAATAGCCAGGAACCTAGAATTTACAGGCAACCTGTGGCCAGCAGGCTGCCTGTATTTATAGTGGGGAGTGAGGGTCATGTGACGTGGCCAGCGTCACATGACCGACAGACCGACCAGTCGAGCACCGAGTGATCAGCTCGGCGCATAAGGCAGACCTAGGAGCAGGGATTCTCCCAGCTAGCGAAGCCGCTCTGGGAACGAGGTCAAACACAGCTCCTCGCTCCCAAAGCTAAGCAGCAGGTCTGCGGCTGATGGGAGACCAAGCGTGCCTTCGGCACCCCGTTACAATTACTTTTAGTATTGAGTACTTACTGCACCCTGGGGATCATGCAGAGACGGAGCTTCTGCTGGTTAGAATAGGTGATATCCAATGTGCACTGGCATTGGAATAGTGAATTGTGCCTGCACCAAAAATCTGTCTAAAATACAATGCAAATTGGCACAAAGTGGTGCAGCTAGGGTTTCTACGCTTTTTTTTCCCAACATGTTAAACAAGGGACGTTGAACAAGGTCTGCCTATGATATACACACTCTTGGGGCTCATGCCCATAAACTTAAGGGCTCTGTGCCTATATTGCGGACCGCAATCGGCTTGAATGGGTCCGCAATCTGCAAGATACTGCCGAAGATAAGACATCTATCTTTTGCGGAGCGGAGGCACGGATTGGAAGCCCAAGGAAACACTATGATGTGCTTCCAAACAGCTAAAGATAGGACATGTCCTACCTTTTGTCATATCTTGCGGATTGCGGACCTATTCAAGTCATTGGATCTGCACCGCAGCGCAGAGTTCACATGGCATGAACCCCTTAGTCTCAAATGCCTAAGGAATAATTATCCCTGCTGACACATTGTCTTAAGTTGTCCAGCTTTTCTTGTCCCAGACAGCATAATAGTTAATCTGCCTTGGATACTAGTACCTCATTTTTTTATTTATTTTTTTGCTGTTATATAACATTTCTTCAGGTTGGACTACACTAAAAGTAGGTCCTGCATATAAGATGTTCATTATAGAGAATGTAACCCATTTTTAGATTGGAGTCATATTACATTTTATTAGAAGTAGTTTTTCGTTCTTTTTAGCAATGTCTTGTTTTAAGTTTTCTGTTTCCTTTTTTTCCACAATGACTTCATTTATGGATGTCTCATACAATGTGTGTTTATGCTGATCTGCATGCCAGCATCAGGGTGCGTCTGGGCTGGGACATGTGTAATATTATTTGTTTAGTCGCCTGTGCAGACACGTCCTTAAAGGGAACCTGTCATGTGGATATTTGATTATAATCTAACTAATTATATACAATCATTAACTACTAAGTAACCATCTGTCACTTACTGGTGTGACAGATGATTACCTCATAATATACACACAGAGATGCTGCATGCTAATGAGCTGATTTGAGTCCAGCGTGATGTCATTGAGTCCAGCGTATATTTAATTCAGAGCTATAGCCACTCCCCTGCCCACCTGCTGCTGATTCATATGGAAAATAACTGTCACTCAGCAGCAGGTGAGCGGGGAGAGTCAGGAGCTCATGAATATTCAGGACTCATAATTATCAGCTGGAGCTTTTCAATACAAGATGTTGGCAGATTGACTGGGTCAATTAAAGAAAGTGACCCAGCATTTTGCTAAGAGAATCAGTCACTTATTTATGTTGCCCTTAGTTAGGACACCATAAAACTGGTGACAGGTTCCCTTTAAATAAATTTGTATTTCAGAAAGGATAAGGATATTGGCCCTGATTTATCATGCCAAAAAGTAGCAAAATGTGGCTTTTGGGAATTTTTTGACGCTTTGCTCCACTCCAGTTTTGAAATATGGGTGGGAAAGTGGGTGTGGTTAGATATAATAATAATCTTTATTTATATAGCACCAACATATTCCACATAATGAGTTTCACTCCAGATTTATCAACAACATTTTTAATTTTCTTTTTCTTTATTGTCACACAGAAAAACTAATTACGCAAACTTTCCACAAAGAGGATCACTTTATACATCTGGCTCTATACTTCCTTGAGTCAAATCCTACCAGTTTCCTGCTCAGTTCACTACACTAACCGACAAGGCACATAGGTATGTGTCTAGCCACACCAGTAAAGATACTTCTAACTATAAAATTGCCACTACTTCTGCAGAATATTGACTAAAAGTATAGAAAATGACTTAATACAGTGCTGTGTGGCAGCACAGAGTGCTTAGAGGCACAGACAGTACAGACGGCTCACAGCTCACAGTGCAAAAAGTTCACATCCATTTTTATTTTAGAAATAAAATAAAAATGATGCAAGCAGCAGGAATAAAAGATGTGACTTTGTTATTGTCAGCTCTGCATGTCTTCCTCCCATGGATTTTATGTGTTGTCTAGTAACATATCCAAGTCCCTGTGTATTGTTTCAGCAGTCTACCTTCTCCCGCCGTGTCTTATGTCATTTACATTGCCGTGTTTATTTTCCCTATGTTCCCTACTGTGCCTTACATATGTCCTACGTCTTATGTAACTCCCAGCATGTTATATCCACTGCTTTCTGTTGTTTCAGCCAAAGCTATTTTCTATATTTGCAGTTGTCTCAAAATATGACACATTTTTTAAAGGGTATGTATCAGCAGCTATCAACTCTAGCAAACCAGTCATAATTACTGGTAGGGCTCACAAACCTGATTAAAACCATATCTTTCTTCCCCCGAATTGTTGCATTGTATATAATAAATCAGTGTTTTAAACAATGTGCAAATTTAGGGCTTAAAGGGAATCTGTCACCCCGATTCTGGACTATTATCTACAGTAATACATGAGTAGCACTGCAGGTAAGGAGTCCAGATCACTATTTTTTATTTTCCTCCTGACCCTGGTTCCCCCACTGTCAGGACTCAAAGCTGCACTGAAATAGTCAGGACTGCTGTGCTGTTGTAACATGAGAGGACTCATGTGCACATGCACAGCAGTCCTGATCATGTATTTCAATGCAACTCTGAGCACTGACAGCAGGGGAACAGGGGGCAGTAGGAAAATATGAACCATGGACTCCTTATCTGCAGTACCACTCATGTATTACTGTAGATAATAGTCCAGAATTGGGGTGACAGATTCCCTTTAAGCGTAGGCCTTAGCCCTGTGAATTCCACTTAAAGTGTTCTGGCCCATTAGGGTTGGAGTGAGGATACACTGAATACAATCCAGCAGTAACAGACAATTTATAAAGGTTCACAGCGGAGAGATCACATCTGACTACTACACTGGTGTATCATATAGTATTAGAATATGTCCCCCAATTCATCCATACTTTTATTGTCTATTACTTCAATGCCTGTTTTATTTTCTTATCTATGTCACCATTAATACAGGTCAGACAGAAAATGGCCTCCAGTCCTTTTGCAGCTCTCCTGACTGACCGCCACTTAGATGTCTCCTCTGAACCTTGACCTCTGTCAGGAGACACCTTAGTGTTGTGTGAATATTTCCGCCCTTGCCCGTGCTCCATTGTTCCTAACATATGAGAACTAATTGAATAAATTGATACAATGAATTATACAATTACCATACCAACTATGCGTCAGTCAGACTGTATGCATTATAACCAAGACTTGTATAGTTATTAGCGCATTTCAAGCTGTCCTATAATTAGTAGTATTTTACACATATTTTAATATATGCTATTGCTACCCTTTGTAACATATAATATAAATTCACTTTCTATTAACTCATAACATTATGAGGCGGAGGGTGCGAGTTAAATCTATGATGGCATGGTTCATTCCCTCGCCCTATAACTTTCTTTCCTTTTATGATCCTGTAAACAAAAATTGTAAACAAAAACTGTGGCACCACCGTAAAGGTGTTTGCAGTGAGCCAACAAACAAGCAAGCACTTGTTCACCAGGTGGTCATATCTGTTGGACAGCACCTACATTCACTGTTTCTGGGCAGCAGATTGTCCTGTTTCAGACAGGGATCTGCTGCTCCAAACCAATCATTCCCTAAGGGGAACATCGATCACACTAGCAATTGCTTGTTGCCGTATAGCAGAGATGATTGCCAACGTTCGGGTAATTGTAGGACCATGCAAAAAGATCTCGTAGTGGCTACTTGATACATTTGGAGCATGGCTAGATCATTTTGTCTAACTTTACATGAACTATTAGTTGGCTAATCATTTTGTTCCAAATTCACTGAGCGAGGCACAATGGACTGTGATTACATTAGTAAAACACTGGGGCAGACTTGCTAAACCTATAGTTGGCTTAAATTTCGAAAAGTTATGCAAGAATTTAGGTGTATTAACATTAGTAAATGCGGTTCGATTTGACTACATTGTTTCAGATTTTACACTTATTACCTGAAAGGGTTTTAAACATTGTAAACTTCAGTTCCATAAAAAAAAAAGCTGAACTTGTTCTTTAAAAAAAAAAAAAAAAACACACACACTAGGCAGGAATTTTAGGTGGGTGCAGTTTCAGATTTGAAATGTATTAGGCCGAAACAAACAAAGTTTTGTTATTCTAAATTCAAATTGTCTAATCATTGTCACCGGTATACTCATTAAGGCGCATGATCTTACAGTTTTACAAGACTTTGTTCATCATTATAATGTCAAAACTAGAGATGAGGGAATCGAATCCCACGAAGTGGAATTTGATCAAAATTTCTGGATAAATTCAATTGGCCTAGAAGCCGAATTTCCTCATGCTTCGTGTCAGCGAATCAGTTTAACCTGAAATAGTATAAAAAACAAAAAAATTCAAACTTACCACCTCCATTTTCTCGCAATGGGCCACCAGCCTCCATTTTGCTTGAAGATCTTGTCCGAAATCCCCAGTCGGCGTGATGACGTAATCTTGTGCCGCACAGGATTTCGGCCGAGATCTTCAAGCAAGATGGCGACGGACGGCCTGTTGCGAGCAAATGAAGGCGGTAAGTTTGATTGAATTTTTTTTTATTGTTAATTTTACACTCAGATGCTGCGATCATGTATGAACGCGGCATCTGAGGTGTACAATGAAGGGGGCGGCGCTATCGTCATTGAACCCGCTACTTACAAAAAAATGTGCTTCGTGACAAAGTAGTCACAAAGCAAATTGTTTTGTGAAATTCGGCGAATCAGCCGAATCGAACTTTTAAAAAATTTGCTCATCTCTAGTCATAACAAAAGAGAAAAAAGGATTGCGCAATTGACTGCAGCTTTATATATGCATTTATATACCACTACTAATGCATTTTGATTGAATATATTAGTGTGCAGATATCACACACAATATGGTTTCTATAAGGAGGTTGTGTGTTGGAAAATAGAGTCCATTAAGTGCTCTGTTCTATTCCACCACACAACTGCTTCTTCTTCAGAACCTGGCCAGTGTCACTGTATTCAATTTGCTAGAACTCCCCCACATGCCATCATCTGTAATAGTCACTGGAAATACAGTTGTGAATATTATTTAATGCAAAATGGTAAAAAGGAGATTTGCTGTAAGACATATTATAGACGGTGATGGGTTATCTTTGAGTATAAGCATAGGTTGTATAAGATTACTCATCTCCCCTAAGACAGACGTGAGAAAATGATCATGTAATACAGGACAGGATCTTATTCTTTAAAGGCTACTGTTAAGTAATCCATTGTGTTTATGCTGTTTATTTGGGAAGTGAAGGAAATCATGCAACGAGCCTCTGGAGTGAAACAACAAACCACATCAGAACACAGGAAGAGGCCTCTCTGCTGGACAAGGCTGACAAATATGAAATCTACAGTAATATTATGGAGGAAACCAGTATGCTCAATGGCAAGTTCAACGTGAAATACATTATATCCTTCAAAAGCAACAAGACAATTCTAGAGAAAGTATTCATTTATGAAACCGGAAAATAAACAAGGTTGGTATGGCAATTGCAGGCTCTCCAGGGACCCTGACTTGTGTTTGATCAGTCCTGGGAGACATTCCTAGTTCTAAGTCACTATACATTGGTGTTTTC
This sequence comes from Bufo gargarizans, assembly GCF_014858855.1. NCBI lineage: Eukaryota > Metazoa > Chordata > Amphibia > Anura > Bufonidae > Bufo > Bufo gargarizans. Next base: position 108,203,855 of record NC_058088.1, read on the forward strand.
AAAACACTGTCATTAAATGTTAGACAATGGCTTCTTCACACTTGAGTATGCTTTATGCTCGTCCATCAGGTAAATTAATCTTTCATGTGGACACCTCAATCATCATTTCTGGGCAGCAGATCTGCTACCCAGAAACAATGAATCTGTATGAGGATGAGTGATCGCAGTAGCCATTGCTCATCCCCATGCAGTAAAGGAGATCGCAGCATGTAAATGCAGCTCTTCACCTCCACTGACAAGTAGGCACGGTCCCTTTCTGATAATTGTCTGCTCCATTGGGCCATCTAAATCCATCTAAAGTGTAATATGACTGTGTAATAAAACTTACAGATATGAATTGAACATATAGCTATTAAGATCCAAAAATTATCCAAAATGTTTAGAACTTTGCAAAATGTAAGTACATGTCTGAACATCCAGGGAATGTGTCATCAAACACATATGTGCCTTTCACAGTAAACCCACAAACTCCTCAGCTCAGTACCTCCAGTGTGTAACACCACGTCTTCCTTTCTCTCCCTATGTTTCTAGCACTCGCTACCATCCTGTTGTCTGAAAGGACCCAAACCCACATCTGCTACAGAGCTTATGACAATACAAATGGTACATCTAAAACCCACTTTGTTAGGGACAATTCAGCTCCAAAGGATAGGATAGCTCCAGTACTTGTATTCTGCCACAGATGTACGTTAGAGAAGTCTCTGACTGGTTGTGAGTGGTAATCTCTGTACAAGCAATGGTAGATAGCTGAACTCACTAATATCCCTAGGTCGTGGTACCATTTGTATGTGAAAATCCAGTGAGGAGAATACAATGGAGATACTTTGGTAATTTATTGCGTTTACCTTGAGCAAAACACATAGAGGATACTAGAGGACATTAGAGATCAAAACAAAATGCTCTCACCAGCTCTGAGTCTGCTGCAGGAAAGGAAGACACAGGAACAGAGCGCAGGATGTGATGTCACCGAAAGGGAGGAGTAGAACAGAGAGCAAAGGCAATGGAATTTATATAATACATTTCAGGTAAACCTATAACAAGAGTGACCACAGGGTGGCAGAATTACATAGCATATTACATAATGATATAATAACACAAACAGCCATTTATCTAAATGGAAGAAATAAATGCTGGAACAGCACACTCCCCATCTAAAATCCTAGGATTTCACACTATATGCAAACATGAATGTCCATATGATGTTCAAAGAAAATACTGGAACCTGAAAGACAAAAGGCAATAAAGAAAAGAAAACACAGTAAATTAGAATGGGTGGGCAGGAACAGTCCAATGTCTGGAATTTTAGTAATAGTCTGAAGATGGACGACTAAATGGATGAAAGGTTGTTAAAAAGTTATTAAAGGTAGAAGAAATAATTTCTCAATGGGTAAGAGGAGAACAATCTCAGATGCAGGTCTGATGAAGGACTTGGAATCGCCTTGTTTTACGATGGTCACTCCCACCCTACGGACCTTGCCATCTTCACTGGTGAAGATTTTTGAGAGGAGACCTTCTGGTCTTTTATGAGAACAAGATCTCCTATTTGTAAGTTTGGTTAGACTTGCTGCCACTTCCTATGTCCTTGAAGAAGGGTTAAGTACTCCTTTTTCCACCTGCTCCAGAAACAGTTGGCCAGATTTTGAACGTGTTTCCACCGTTTCTGATATAGGTTGTCAGAAGAAGGCTCTTCAGGTGGATTAAGAACAGATTCAAAACTTCTAAGTGAGAAGAGTTGCTGGAGTGAGAATGGCAGGGGATTCTGGATCCATAGATACAGGTACAAGAGGTCTTGCATTGACGATAGCGGATACCTCTGCTAGGAAGGTGGTCAACATTTAATGCGTGAGCCTTGAGAAGTTTGAGTCCATAAGCATACAGTCTAATATTCTGCGAGTGATGCCTATCATTCTTTCTCATGAACCGCCGATAATAGAGGCATGAGGGGGGTTAAAGATCCATGTACAAACATTGTTTGCCAAGTGGTCTTGGCTTAGAGTTGATTTGCAATTCTCGGCAGGCACCTATGAAGTTTGTTCCACAGTCAGATCTCATTTGCTTCACTGGTCCTCTAGAAGTGTTAATGGATTATATTACTTCAATGTGTATAGCAGGTACACTTAAGCATGTAAACAACACTGCCCATTGTTTGCTGTCACCATTGACCACCTCTGGTCCTACGTGCAGTGACTGTCCATGGCCCGAAGACATCCAGACCAACATAAGTAAACGGTGGTTTGGTGCTTGTATTAGCAACTGGCAAATCATACATTTGTTGAGGTTGCAGTTTTCCCCTTGCCTTGCGACATTTAATGCAATGGGGAATTATATGAGCAACCTGTCTTTTTGCTCCCACTATCCAAAAACCTGCGGCTTTTAAAGCACCCTCAGTGAAATTTCTGCCTTGGTGCTTGATTCTTTCATGATAATGCAGTATCAGCAGTGTAGTAACATGGTGATTGGCAGGAATAATGAGGGGATTCCTTTCTGAAATCTCTAACTTAGCCTTGTTTAGGCAACCACCAACCCTCAGCATACCGTGATCGTCAACTACTGGTTTTAAGTTGACAATAGGGCTGCTTTTGGAATATCTTGCTTGCCATGTATACATTTCAGTTCCATGTGAAAGGCACTCTGCTGTACATTGCGTATCACAAGCAACTCACTTAGGACAATAACTTCTGCAGTGAGAGGTTTATGGCACAGGTGCCGACTGTAACATTCAGTGTTATGTTTGTCAGCGCGGAAGCAATGTACAATATGGACTAACCTTGCAATGGTGTGAACGAGCCTTGACCATCTGGAGAAGCGTTCAAAGTGATGACAGCCTAAGCCAGACCTTCTTTCAGACTTGGTGACAAAGGTACTAACTTCAGGTCGAATCTCTGGATCTTCATGAGGGTCTTGGAGACTGAAGACGTCTTGAGCATGAGTTTCTCTGCTCTGGTTCAGCAAAAACTCCGGACCTGTTAACCAAGAAGAATTTGCAGAGACTCTAACAGATGCTGGTCTGGTGGTGCAATCTGTGGGATTGAGATGATATATAACATAGTGCCACTGTTCACGTTTAGAGGACCTTCTAATCCTTTCAATGCGGTTACTGACTTAGACGTAGAAGCGTTTCAACTGGTTGTATATATAACCCAGAACAACCTTACTGTCTGTAAAATTGAATGTCATCCACATGAATATCTAGCTCACACTATATAAAGTCTGCAATCTCCACAGCTAGTACAGTCTCACAAAGTCCGAGCCTAGGAATTGTGTGTTCGGGTTTCAGAGCTAATTTAGCCTTTCCAAACAGAAATCCAACATGAGCTTCATTGCAACAGTCTATTACCTTTAAATAAGCAACAGCTGCGATAGCTTCAGTAGACGCATCTGAGAATATGTGGATTTCTTTCCTCTGAGTTGTTGCAAGGGATGTTGGATGTGGGCAAGGATTTCAGTGAATCGTCCACGTAGAAGTCTCTTTCAACGAAGATTCGGGCGTCTTACCCAAACTCTGACTCACCATGAGAGGCAGCCCTACATAGGCCATAGGTAGCAACAGCAGGTGAAGGACTGTTACCGAAAACGTGCACCTTCATGCGGTATTCAACCATTTCCTTGCTGGTGTCATTGTCTCTGTGCCAAACAAACCTGAGATAATTTCTGTGGTCTTGCCATACAATAAAGCAGTGGAACATTTGTTCAATGTCTGCAGTAATGGAAACTGGCTCCTTTCTGAATCTCATAAGTACTCCTACCAGATTATTGGTCAGGTTTGGACTAGTGAGAAGGACGTCGTTCAGAGATACACCATTTTGTTTGGCGCTTGAGTCGAATACCACTCTTATCTGGTTTGGTTTCCGTGGGTGAAATACTTCAAAGGAAGGAAGGTACCAGCATTCTTCATGCTCTTGCAAAGGTGGAGCCAACTCTGCATGGTCATTGTGAAATATCTTTTCCATGAAGGCCACTAAATAATTTTTTATTTCAGGCTTGTTTTTTAATCTACATTGAAGGAGATGAATCTGAATAGTGCCTGTTCCCGGTTGTCAGGAAGTCTGTCTCCTTACAGCACAGAAAGGTAAAGGTGCAACCCAGTGGTTAGATGCATCTTTGAAGAATCCATTGTCCATTATTTTAATAAACTCCTTGTCATCTACGGACAAGGCTAATCTGTTGTCCTCTGGTGTTGTACAAAACACTGATCTTCCTAGGTTGTCATAAAGGGTAGTAATGATGTCTGGTGCCTTAAGGAAGTTAGAAAGCTTTTCCTTTGCCTCGCTATGATGAACACATGGCTTAAAGTGAGTTGTGCGACCATTTTTGAGTGCAAAAGTTTTGAAGGATTTCACTTGAGATGGTTTGTGGCTCTTATTTATACATACATCACCCACAATCACCCAGCCTAAGTCGAGTCTCTGTGCATACGGGGCGTTGTTAGGACTGCTGCATTGTTGCCGTACCTTGTGGACTCTCAGAATGTTTTTCCCGAGCAAGAGTAGGACGTCAGCATTCATGTCCATAGAAGGAATCTCACTGGCTAGATGTTTCAAGTGGGAATGATGGTAATGCAGCTTCTGGAGTAGGAATTTCATCGCTTTCATCAGATATCTGGTCGCATTCAATTAACGTTGGCAAGGGTATATAAATGTTCCCTTTAATGGAGGAGATAAGGTATCCAGTGGCTCTTCTGTCATAAGTCTCTACACGACCAGAAAAAGTTAGAAGGATATATGGTGTTGCTTCTCCCATTATTTCAAAGATCTCAAAGAATGTAGGTTTTGCCAGAGACCTATTGCTTTGTTCATCTATAATGGCGTACATTCTGGTAGCCTTTTCAGATTTCCCTTTTGGGTAGACATTGACCAAAACACACTTTTGCACAGCACTTGTAACCAGTCTCCTTGCCACATATTTCCATATAGGAAGAGGAGAGTCGTTATAGCTAGCTCTTTAGCTGGTGGCTTCCTGCCATGAAGTGCGACAGTGTTGGTTGCAGCTTGAGATGGTGCGTTGTCTGGATGCAAAGTAGGATGCATTGATGTAAAATGCTTGTCACTGCTGCATTTTGCCCACCTGATGATAGCTTTACAGTCTTTTGCCATATGATTTGACAAGGCACAAAACTTGTACACATTATAAGCTCTTTGAGTGTCTCTCTGCGTTCTTGCAAGGTCTTTGCCCTGAGCCCATGACATTCTTTTAAAGAATGAGATCTGTTGTGAATAGAGCACATGCGGTTAGGGTCCCTTTCTTTAAATACGGGGGTGCCCTTCCTAGTAGTGGAGGTTGTAATAAGTGGGACGTTTGTTTTCCTAACGGATACTGTTCCCCTTAAGTCTCTACGTTTACTTGTTGCGTTGTCATACCTTGAGTATGAGGATGAAGCAGGTAGAGTGGATTCTGTGAAGTCAAAGCTGGGATCATTCTTTTTCCGAGCTTGGTCACTGATGAATCTGGAAAAATAAGAGAAAGAGGGAAAAGACACATTGTGCTCTCTCTTGTATCTGGAGCCCTGTCTGCCCATTTTTATTGCATGCCGTGTGGTAGTTTGAACACAATTGGATTGACACCATGGGCAGTATGAAGGTAACTCAGTCCTGGCAGAGGTGAGTACATTTTAGCCAATTCTAATTTCGTTAGTAGGTCGCTCAGATCCTGGAGCTTGCGATTGTCCTTGCCAGTTATCTTTGGGAAGGCTTGAAGTCTCTTGAATAAGGAGTTTTCTATAGCTTCAGAACTGCCGTAGGTCTGTTCAAGTCTCTCCCATGCTGCAGCGAGACCTTCCTCTGAGTGGCCTGCATGAACTGCTCTGAATGTCTTTACGCATTGTGTGGATTCTGGGCCTAACCAGTTGACAAGCAAGTCAAGTACTTCCTTGGCAGTGAGGTTAAGGTCGCTAATTACAGCTTTAAAGGCTATTTCCGGGCTCTGTAGTTTTCAGCATGGTCATCTTACTTTGAGAGGTTAATGTTTATCAGTTACCTGCGCATCATGTATATGGCAAAGTCCGACATGTCTGATCTACCATTCCTTGTTGCTGGATTGCATTGTGGTGTATCTGGCATGTAAGGCTTAGATTGATCAGGACAGAATGATGTGGCATAAGGATTAAGCTGTGGTTTAGTCTCTGGAGGATCAGTTGGCTCTACGCTAGACACTACCTTGTTATCGGTGGATGAAGATATCTGGTGTTTTGTAGGTTCACCCAGTTGGTGATTTAGAAGTGTTGTTGGTACATGCGATTTAGCAGGAGGATCAGGCGATGATTGCTTTAACACATATCTGGCAGTGATGTCGGCTGGGTCTTCCACTTCACCTGGAAACAGTCTAGGTCGGTACCCTGCCATAATGCTTGCTTGAAGACCTTCAGTTTAGCTACGGTAGCTGCTTCTTCCCTTTCTGTTTGGAGAATTTTTTGTTGGGCTTCTGTCTCTGCGAAAACACAAGAAGGCCGGGTTTGGCGACCGGACCTATTTACTCCCAAGAATTAATATGATATATGTACTGATCCCCTAGGGGACAGAGGGGTAAGACTTAACATTTAATATGGTCAATTCTAAAATAAAGAGACACTAGAGGATGAGCCTCTGTAACGTACAACATGAAAAACAGCCCAAAAGGCCTAGACTGAACACACAAAAACAGTACGGGAACGGTGTTATGGAAAAACAAAAAGGAACATTCTCACCCGGTTGTAGATGTAGACCAAGGGTTCTCTCAGAGGTTGTTGAGGATAGAGACGGACCTGTGTTGTTGGATCACCGTACTGGAAGGTAACAGGCGTAAGTGCCCCTTTGCGTAGTGGGGTGACGGGGTGAGTTAACCCTAGACAACCCTAAATGGGGGACAGGGGCTAGTACGCCCTACCTATCTACACGAGGAACTTGCCCCGCAAGGGGCGTCCCCGTCCGGATGCCTGACCCTGTAAGGGCAGAATCCCTAATATACCCTATGCTCCTGTCTCTGCCTCCAACTGCGCCATTTCTGATTTCTTCTTTGCCATTTCTGCCTCCTTCTTTGCTTTCTGCCTCCTCCTTTGCTTTCTTATTTGCCATTTCTGCCTCCTTCGCTGCTATCTTCTTTGCCATTTCTGCTTCCTTCTCTGCTATTTATGCCTTCTTCTCTCCATTTCTGCCAACTTCTTTGCGATCTCAGCCTCCATTTCTGCTCTCTTCTTTGTGATCTCAGCCTCTTTCTTAGCAAAGGAACTTCTTACAATAGCTTCCTCTGATTCTGCCCGAATCTCTATAAGCTTGTCATGCAACGCCGACCTTCCAGAACGAGAGGTTATGGAAGATGAAAGTGTATATTTGATTGAAGTTGATTGATGGGATCTCACTTCTTGCAAGTGTGCGATGAGGAGTCCTGCCTTACTCTTAGTGTCTTGTACTAAGGCATCCTTCTCTTGAAGGAGATTTTTTCTCTCTCTCAACTCATCTGAGGCATCATCAAAATCGGAGTTGCTCAGGAAAGTGAGGTACTTTGTAGACAGTCGCTGATAGCGGACCTAGTCGTCAGTTAAACGAATCAACGCTGTGGCCAACTTTGGTGCATCATTGCTACAGCGTGAAATATCTGCTATATAGTGTTCTGTTCTTTGCCATAAATCATCCAAATTGTCACTGAACTCCTCTTTGGTTGCCTCAAAGTTCGCTCTAATCTTTTGTGTTGGTTTGATAACACGTTTAGATTGTACTGTTTGTTCTTCAGTGAATATGGACTCTGCTTCCTGAATATCTGATATTTTGGGTGCAGGGTGAGTTTCCGTATGTTCAGTGACTGAGAAATCCACAGAGCCGCTTGTAGACATGTTATTCCTTTTTAAATGGTACTGTGTTTTTAAGAAAGTATTTCAGCATACTCACTGTGCATATGAAGCCATGTGCATGTAAGATGGCAGACAGCTCTAAGCTTGCTTGCTTGCAGACTGCGTGTAGTCATGCAAAGACTGTAGCTTTCGTTTTTACTATTCTGCCACAGATGTACATTAGATAAGTCTCTGACCGGTTGTGAGCAGTAATCTCTGTGCAAGCTATGGTAGATAGCTGAACTCACTAATATCTGAAGGTCGTGGTACCAAGTTTACCTTGAGCAAAACATATAGAGGAAATTAGAGGATACTAGAGGACATTAGAGATCAAAACGAAATGCTCTCACCAGCTCTGAGTCTGCCGCAGGAAAGGAAGACACAGGAACAGAGCGCAGGATGTGATGTCACAGAAAGGGAGTAGTAGAACAGAGAGCAAAGGCAATGGAATTTACATAAATACATTTCAGGAAACCTATAGCAAGAGTGACTACAGGGTGGCAGCATTACATAACATATTACATAATGAAATAATAACACAAACAGCCATTTATCTAAATGGAAGAAATAAATGCTGGGACAGCACAACATGAGTCAGTAAAATGTTTGCCTGTACCTCATGCAGACTGATGCATTCAGATAGGCAGTGGGGCGAAGAAACAGATTAATAAAACAGTGAAACTTCTTTGAGCCAACCACCTAAATGTACACAAGAAAAAAAAAAAAATCATGGGGTGGTCTTCTCAAAAAAAAATAAAAAAAGATGTATGGCACACAAAATAAACACAAATAATGATGTTGCTTGGCAATGCATCAGCATATACAAACAGAATGAGGACCAGACTAGATCAAACAGTCGTGGTACTATACACAAGTCACCCCTGCCCACACAAATTACCTTAGTTGTCATCCCTTCTTAGTCCCAATAGTTATCCCTCTCTTTCCCAGTTTAAGATGACCCCATCATTCTCTGCTTATTCTTAATCCTCAGCATGGCTCCCTCTATCATTCTTGGTCCCAAACATAGCCCCTCTTCTTTTTCCTGGCCCCTGGTATTGTTTACACTATTATTCCTGGTCTCCAGAATGAATCCTCATTTGTTTCCTGGTACCCAGCATGGTTCCACTATCACTCTTAGTAGTTTCATGACTCCCCCTATAATTCCTGGCCCCCACTATGGCTCATTCTTTAGTTCCTTTTCTCCATCATGGCCTTCCCTACCTCATTCCTGGTCTCCACCATAGCTCCCCTCCTATTCCTAGTTCCCACTATGGTTCCTTGTCTCATTCCTAGTTCCCTGCATGGCTCCACCTCTCATTCCTGGTCCCCACCATGGCTACCCGCCTCATTCCTAGTCCCAAGCATGTCCGCATCTCTTATTTGTAGTAACCAGCATGGTTTCACTTCTTATTCCTAGTCCTCAGCATAGCTTTACATCTCATTTCCAGTCCACATAATGGTACCCTTCTCATTTATGATTTCTAGCATTGCATTGTCTCTAATTTATGGTCCCTATCATTGCTTCCCCTCTTCTTGCTGGTCACCAACCTTACTCCCCTCTCCCACTCTTAGACCTTATTTACATATCAGTGTTTTACATCAGTGGTTGTTATCCAAAACCAGGAGTATGTGCAGCGTCCCACTACGTATGTGTGTGGGACTGCTTAAAAGCATTTTTGTCTTAACAATTGTATTGTGCAGTATTGTATAACTTTGTACAATTTGTCTGCAAAATCCCTGTTACCAGGCAGATTAGGTGTAATTTATACATCCCACCACTAGATGGGGATAAAGTTCAGGTCTTATATATACCTAGTTCAGGCCTAGTTAGTCAGTTCAGTGGAGACAGGACAGTTCAGATCAGTGTGGAGATCAGTGAGTAGTAGACTGATACTGAGAGTGAGAGAGTGCAGATCTAGCACTTCTGCTCTAAATGAGTTTAGTCCAGAAAGGGACCAAAGAACAGACTTATCCATCCAAAGGTTAAAAGCCACAAGTCAGGCATCCAGTACCTTTGGGATATTCAGGTGAAGGATACTATAGCCTCCGGCAACCTCCCCAAAAAATTGCACTGATATAGAAAATATCTTGCTAAGCTCCAAACGCAAACATGAAAAGCCTAGAAACAGTGGATTTGCAGAATCAACTCTGTAACATCAAGAGACTGCATTATTGTACTGCTGCAACCAAAGTCATCAATAGTAAAAGTTGTGAGTTGCACCTTACCACTGTCTACCTCATTATTACCACCATTAACGGTACTGGCGTCACAACAAAAACCATTAAGGGACTCAGCCGCAACAAGCACCCTAAGCACCCCTAACATCAAGGGCACCTCAACCACCATCTTGGTTGATGCTTCCCTATCACAGAGCGTGCCCCGGAGGATTTCGTGCTGTCCACCTCAACACTGTGCTGCCAGCCCAGGGAGACTTTCTGCTAACCATGAGTAAACTGATGAACTGTGTGTTATTATCTGGCCCCTCATCGGTCCACCGTGCACCTCATGTGTTGCCCCTGCGCTACTGGCTGGCTGCATATGGCTACTCCAGTCCTTTGATGTGGCATAGACCAGACCCGCGTCCAAACAATTCACTGAGTCCAATGTGAGGTCTTTTCAAAGGTTACTAGGGATGAGCAAATCAATTCTTATAAATGAATTTGGCTCATCAACCAGAGTTCTTCACGGGCTGTCCCTGCTGATGAAGAATCCCCCCCTTCCCCCGCTTGATTACCAGGGTTGGACATTTGTCCCAGCCCTGACACTTAGGTGCCTGCGCCACTCCTATGAGTCTATACTTTCCCTGCCTGGATGACCGGGCTTCACAGAACACTTCTAAGTGGATTGCCGGTAAGCTGGGGTCCAAAGTCTATCCCAACTTCACATACCTCTTATATGCAGCTATGAGCATAGTGCTACACAAGAAGCATGTGTCCTACATCAAGTGGTGCCAACTAGAGGTCCTCTAGCTTTTTCTAGTACAGGGAGCATAGGTTCAAACTGTTGGCGGGATCTTGAAGACCATACAACCATGTGACCATGGAAAATTGCCCATCTGTACCCACAGCTCTCTGCAGGCTGCTAGCACCAGCATATATAATATTTAATTTGGTTTAAAAATCCAGCCCTGAACCTTACTGCTCCCTGGCTTTAAAAAAAGTGACAGCCTGGCATCAGTACACCACTGGTATAATCATAATAGTAAATATACTGTATGTTGGGCAAGGAGTGTAAAAAGAAGGAACCAAAAGTCAAATACAAGACACCTATGAATACTAAAAAATAGGTATGGATTTCGAGGCGAGAGTGGATAGAATATCTACAGGAAATTAGTAGTTAACTCTACATGACCAAGCTATGTCAAGGCTGTGCATAATGGTGGAGCAATAATAGGTCAAATGATCCAATGATATATCATTCTATTGTATAATTATTGGATGAGTCCCCTAATCTGTTGCCGGTAGAGGTATATAATTGGAACAATCCAAAAACATGAGGTAAGGAGCTATCAGTGCCACAACATCATTCAAGGTGCCTTAGGGGTGTGCAGACTGTGCAATTGCACAGGGAGTGCTACCCTTCACTCCTGAAGGGGACGCCAGACAATCCTCTCTCCTGGACATCTGATCACTAGGTCAGTTTTTTAGGAGCCCTGTACTGGAATGTATTTGAGTCCACAATTGGGCATTCACCTCAGCAATGGCAGCACAAGGGAACTACTGGTAACCTGCAGCACAGCTTGCGACATTCACAGATGCAGGCCTGGCTAGAAGAGGCTAGGACTGCATTGCTAGTTGACATTGTGGGACCAGATGAAAGTGAGTTTTATAAAGTATGTGAACTGTATACAGGGGCACAGAACAAGAGGCACTATAGGGTAGAGAGCATAAGGCACTATAGGGGCACAGAGCATAAGATACTATATAGAGGGGCACAGAAACTGGCACAGAACATGAGGCAATATATACAGGAGGCACAGACAGTGCCTACAAGGGGGCTACCATTATGGGCACTTTTTGTGTGGTACTCTATTTTCAGGGGCATAGTATGTGACATGATTGTATTCAGGGTCACAGTACATGGTATTAAGAGCAGTTTGTGTTAGTATATAGGGTGCCTCTGTTTTTTAAGCGAGAAGCTGAAGACATCTGGGCAGCAACCTCTGCAGAGACAAGTTGTGGCCTGGAGGAGTCAACATGGTGGTCTGAACTGGATAGAGAATAAATCTGGAGGACACATCACCTATAAGTCATTGAATATACTGTAAATATTTATTCTGCCACTATCTAGTCACTTGTATGGCCTAGATCGTAATGATGGTTGGTAGCATTCTTTTGTGTGAAATTAACAACTCCTAGCATACTTATACAACATTTCAGGCCATACTCGGAGCTGTATGTTATGACTGTTGCATAACTAAGGACAAGGACACAATAAACAAAGTCGACCGAAAGTTTGTCAAAACCAGACAGATTGCAAGTACAAAACATGAAGCAGAGAATGGTCAAAAGATAAGAAGAGGTCAGAAACACTGGGAGGCAATCAGGAACTCAGGAACAGGGGAAAAAAGGACTACATGTGAGTGAGCCACAATAGACTATCACTGGCAATGGTGTATAGACAGGAGGAGATTTAAATAGAGTGCCAGGTCCCCACATCAGAATCTGATTGATCTTGTTCCCTGACACTCCAATAATTGCTATAAGCAACTAAGCCAGTTCTACTGTACACCAGTTTGATAAATGACCCCATATTTGTCCCTCTTCTCAGGTTAAAAACCTCAAATTTCCGAGACTCAATGTTCACTGCATGTTCTTGGAGAAAGAAAGGAAAAAGAGCAAGATGATTAGAGAATCTTTATGCGAAGAGCAAGATGATTAGAGAATCTTCATGCGAGGAGTCATTCAGCAATGTAATGGAGGGGTAACAAGTTAAGACAACCTACACATTTTGGCATGATTTGGCCAATTGTAGTCAGCTGGACCTGCACGCTGCAGTCCGAATCGCAGGCATTATTGCAAGAATAAGAATACAGTGGACAGCTAGAGATTCCACTGAGAGAGACTTTAGCAAGTTAATGTATAAAGAGAGCCGTAACATCCAGCATTGTCAAATGCAATACATTGCTATCTGTGAAAGGAGCTGAACTGCGTACTGATGAGACTGTTTCCTTGTTGTTGGATGTACTACAACTTGCAACTTTGCACTACAGTAAAGAGAGACATTTATTCTGTTTAAAGCTATCATGGTTTACTAACTTCTGCATCACCACACACTGGTCATTGCATGCTCTACTCACCATACCTTGCACCCATATGAACACTTAAAGGGGTATCCCAATAGTAATGTAAAACAATTATAGAAAACTATATATCATATAATGACAATCTCTCTTAATAACAAATTTAGAACCAAGAGATCTGCCCATTCATTGCTGCAATTGCTCTGCTAGATTTATTTCAAGCTGGCAGCTCGGGGAGCGTGTTCTTTCTCAGAGGGCTTGTTCTTTCTGCTGCAGCTGGTGGCAGTTAAAGGATGGAACTGAGCATGCATTTCAACCTCAGTGAGCTGGACAGAGAATTTAGAAAAAGGGCAAAATACACATGGCACTATACAGATAGAGTTCAGTGAATAACTCAATGGGTGTACTACATTTTTAATTACATGCAAATACAAAAGTATTCAAATCAATATTTTTAATGGGATAACCCCTTTTACATCAAGGGCACCCCAAACTACCATCAGGCAGGAACTTGAGCGTCAGGAAATGCCCTAAGGGAATAAATTGTTCGTACAAGCCCTAATGAGCAACAGCCTGAGGGAAACCATAGTGAAACGTCCTGTAGTCAGAGCCACTACCAGTCCAATCCACTGCTCTGGATCCTCAATGGTTAACTACATATTTATGTAATGAGCTTGGTCCTGGTTCTAGTATTGCATTTATTTTAAGAGCTTGGTTTTGGTCCTGTATTTATGAAATGAGCTTGGTTCTGGTGCTGTATTCAAGTAATGAGCTTGGTCATGGTTCTGTATTCATGTAATGAGCTTGGTCCTGGTTCTGTATTCATGTAATGAGCTTGGTCCTGGTGCTGTATTCATGTAATGAGCTTGGTCCTGGTGCTGTATTCATGTAATGAGCTTGGTCCTGGAGCTGTATTCATGTAATGGGCTTGGTCATGTTTCTGTATTCATGTAATGAGCTTGGTCCTGGAGCTGTATTCATGTATTGAGCTTGGTCCTGGTGCTGTATTCATGTATTGAGCTTGGTCATGGTGCTGTATTCATGTAATGAGCTTGGTCCTGGTGCTGTATTTATGTAATGAGCTTGGTCCTGGTGCTGTATTCATGTAATGAGCTTGGTCATGGTTCTGGTGCTGTATTCATGTAATGAGCTTGGTCCTGGTGCTGTATTCATGTAATGAGCTTGGTCCTGGTTCTGTATTTATGTAATGAGCTTGGTCCCGGTGCTGTATTCATGTAATGAGCTTGGTCATGGTGCTGTATTTATGTAATGAGCTTGGTCCCGGTGCTGTATTCATGTAATGAGCTTGGTCATGGTGCTGTATTCATGTAATGAGCTTGGTCCTGGTTCTGTATTCATGTAATGAGCTTGGTCATGGTTCTGTATTCATGTAATGAGCTTGGTCCCGGTGCTGTATTCATGTAATGAGCTTGGTCCTGGTGCTGTATTCATGTAATGAGCTTGGTCCTGGTGCTGTATTCATGTAATGAGCTTGGTCCTGGAGCTGTATTCATGTAATGAGCTTGGTCCTGGTGCTGTATTCATGTAATGAGCTTGGTCCTGGTTCTGTATTCATGTAATGAGCTTGGTTCTGGTGCTGTATTCATGTAATGAGCTTGGTCCTGGTGCTGTATTCATGTAATGAGCTTGGTCATGGTTCTGTATTCATGTAATGAGCTTGGTCCTGGTGCTGTATTCATGTAATGAGCTTGGTCCTGGAGCTGTATTCATGTAATGAGCTTGGTCCTGGTGCTGTATTCATGTAATGAGCTTGGTCATGGTGCTGTATTCATGTAATGAGCTTGGTCATGGTGCTGTATTCATGTAATGAGCTTGGTCCTGGTGCTGTATTCATGTAATGAGCTTGGTCCTGGAGCTGTATTCATGTAATGAGCTTGGTCCTGGTGCTGTATTCATGTAATGAGCTTGGTCCTGGAGCTGTATTCATGTAATGAGCTTGGTCCTGGTGCTGTATTCATGTAATGAGCTTGGTCCTGGTGCTGTATTCATGTAATGAGCTTGGTCCTGGAGCTGTATTCATGTAATGAGCTTGGTTCTGGTTCTGTATTCATGTAATGAGCTTGGTCCTGGTTCTGTATTTATGTAATGAGCTTGGTCCTGGTGCTGTATTCATGTAATGAGCTTGGTCCTGGTGCTGTATTCATGTAATGAGCTTGGTCCTGGAGCTGTATTCATGTAATGAGCTTGGTCCTGGTGCTGTATTCATGTAATGAGCTTGGTCCTGATGCTGTATTCATGTAATGAGCTTGGTCCTGATGCTGTATTCATGTAATGAGCTTGGTCCTGGTGCTGTATTCATGTAATGAGCTTGGTCCTGGTGCTGTATTCATGTAATGAGCTTGGTCCTGGTTCTGTATTCATGTAATGAGCTTGGTCCTGGTGCTGTATTCATGTAATGAGCTTGGTCCTGGTGCTGTATTTATGTAATGAGCTTGGTTCTGGTGCTGTTTGTATGTATTAAGTTTGATTCTAGTCCTGTATTTATGTATTAAGCTTTGTTCTGGTGCTGTATTTATAAGCTTGGTTCTATAACCACTACAACAACACACTTCGCATGCATGGTGTCCTTTGATTTACTACTGTGGTACTTGAGAAAATAGCCGAGTCAGAACTGTATTTTTATAAAGTTCGATAGCAGTGAATGGAGGTTTGCTCTCTATTAACTTTGGGCCCGCTCCTATCGGACATTTATAACATTTTATATTGATATGCCATGCAAGTCCCCTTTAAGCTTTAGCTTTGCATTATTTTCTCCATACATTTCTGATTTGTTGCTACTAGTTTGCCCAGTTTCATTGCCCATGGAAACCAGACAGAAACTTGCTTCATATACTGAACCACTCCTTACTAAGTGCCAACTGTTATCTCCTGTTGGCAACACAACAGTTCTTAGTAGTCCTAAATGTTACACATGATCTACAATGTCCTTTGCAAAGAAAACCAAATTTAGTTTTTATCACTATGTTACTACAGGAGGAGTCATAAAACGTGAGATGGGTGTTAGTTATCCAGAGTTGTGGACAGATCTATTTCAGTATTTTGGACCTCATCAGCACATAGCAGGTTTCTGATTAGCTATGAGTCACATTCTTAGAATCCGTCTGGAGTGAAACATTGACTTAAAAGGTAGATACGTAGATGGCACTTGAGAAGTAGTTTTCTTATTTTAGCAGAAGAGAAGACCTATTTATATGTACAAAATATGGCATTTGCAAGTCAGTTTTTGGCAAAACAAAAGAACCGAGATCATGCACCTCAGATGCAGCCATATAAATGAGTCTCATCAGTTGTTAGGCCTGGATTCATTAGAAGTGTCCATTCACACAACTGTATATATTTCGCGGCCTACAAAACAAATATACATGACGTTTGTGTTGTGTACTTTTTTTTGCAGACCCATTGTAACAATGCTTATTCTTGTCCACAAGACGGACTAGAATAGGGCATGTTCTATCTTTTGTGCAAAGATGCGGAACATATATACGGAGCGCACATAGTATTTTGTCTGCATTTTTTTTGCGGACCCATTGAAATGTATGGATCTGCATCCATTCTGCAAAAAATGCGTACAGAGTGCTTCTGTGGTGTTTCTGACCGTGCCTCTGCATTGCAAAATAGTAGTGCATGTACTACTTTTTTGCAGTGTGGACCTTCGGATACGGATCGCGGAACCCTTTCAAGTGAATGGGTCCGCGATCCGCATGCGGCTGCCCCGCGGTCGGTGCCAGTGCAGGGAGCCCTTACATTCGTCTGCATGAGCCCTTAAAGGGGTTCTGCACTTTGTTTAAACTGATGATCTATCCTCTGGATAGATCATCAGCATCTGATCGGCGGGGGTCAAACACCCGGGACCCCCACGATCAGCTGTTTGAGAAGGCAGCGGCGCTGGCAGTAGTGCCGCGGCCTTCTCACTGTTTACCGCAGACCCAGTGACATCACGACTAGTATCACTGGCCTAGGTGCGGCTAAGCTCCATTCAAGTGAACAGAGCTCAGCTCTACCCAGGCCAGTGATACTAGTCGTGATGTCACTGGGTCTGCGGTAAACAGCGAGAAGGCCGCGGCACTACTGCCAGCGCCACTGCCTTCTCAAGCAGCTGATCGGCGGGGGTCCCGGGTGTCGGACCCCTACCGATCAGAAGCTGATGATCAATCCAGAAGATCGATCATCAGTTTAAACAAAGTGCAGAACCCCTTTAAATATATGATAGTCAATTCACTGACCTTCATGCTGCCTTGTCTCGGAACAGCCTGCCGGATCCACAAACGGAGATGTGAACGAGGCCTAAGGCACTGAGATCAAAGTACTCTAGTTACTGGAATGACTGCCTGACGGGTGAATTCACACATCGGGGGAGATTTATCAAGACCCGCGCTTTCTGCGCCTGTCCTGATATGCCCTGTACTGCCAGAGGATGCACCTAATTTATGACAAGATG
This sequence comes from Bufo gargarizans, assembly GCF_014858855.1. NCBI lineage: Eukaryota > Metazoa > Chordata > Amphibia > Anura > Bufonidae > Bufo > Bufo gargarizans. Next base: position 108,221,355 of record NC_058088.1, read on the forward strand.
CAGGCCTCGTCATAAATGAGGTGGATGCTCTGGCAGCCCGTGCACCTAAACAGATTTCTGGCTTCATTTGTGACAGAAAACTGGTGTAAATAAAGATAAATTTGTTGCTGTGGCAGGCCACGCCTCCTTTTAAAAATGTACCGAGGGCGGCGGAAAAAAGCCACTTGTCACTATTTAAAAAGTGGGTATGTAAAAAGTCACAAACACATGTATTTGTGACTTTTTGTAGCCAATCTTCTGGTACTAACTGTATGATATCTTAAATCTCCCCTATGCCGTTTTTCAGGCATTTTGCGGTTCTTGATGGGTAATAAGCAGATGGCTCACTCTGAATTGTCACAGTTGGTGCACAGGTTCAAGAAGACACACCCCTAATTCTGTGCTGTATAAATATGTATTGAATGGAACCGGCACTCAAACAATCGGAATACACGTGGGATTGTTTTAAACTTATAAAACTTTTATTAAATAGTATACTTATTGTGCACTTCTAAAAGAATATAAAAACATAAAAATAATATACTGATGCACACATTCAATTCGGAGTCGCTGCTATGCTGCCCTGTAGGTGCGCTATATATGTCGCTGCATCTGTATCCCACTTGTTTGGTGGGACTGATGAATCGCAGTCGTCTATGGTCGAGCGACCTATTTGTAGGGCTATTTGTGTGGCTCCTTACAAGTTGACAGTTTGAAGCAGATGGTTATGTGAGTAGTCACTGCAACAGGTATGCAATATAGCTTTCAAGCAACAATTCGCATTATATAATGCACCAGTCCTCTGACATAGTTCTCTCAAGGCTCCGAGTGTATCACCCAAGCAAAGTCAGTAGTCCGGTGAAGTTTTTAAAGTCCCACCTGTGTTAGTATTATCACAGAGGTATAGCGTAGCTCCACGTATATTTCTATCACTTATGTGTTTTACTCACTGCGTCCCGTATGGGCTCACTGTATGCGTCCCGTAGTCGGTTACTGCCGTGGCGTCCCACGCTTCCACCTTTCTCCGGTATGCTTGTATTACTTCCGGCTCTGCTGAAGTCTCTCTTTTAGTCTCGCGAGAGTCTTGTGTCGGGTAGTTGTTTCGTGAATCCCAATACGGTGCTTCGTATGTGTGAGTTAGCTGGAGTTCTTTCTGTCTCTGTTAAGATTATCGGTTGTCAATCCTTCAGTACATGGCCATGCACCGTCTCACAGGTAACACCCAGACGCGTTTCGAGATACTATCTCTTCATCAGTGGGTCGCCTGTGAGTCATGGTGTCTTAATTCTTATACTCTCCTCTTGATTGCTTAATTGGTCACACCTGTTTTCGCTGTGAGATCCAGTTCACAATTGGTTTTTCTTTTCTCTGTGGTTCTGTCATTTCCTCAGTTGTTCACCATCATTAAAGCTTTTATTGTGCATCAGCTGCTTTTAAAAATATCGGATAGTATCAATATAAGATAAAACATGCAGTATAAAAAATGTAATGTAAAATGTAACAAAAAAGGAATATAAGAATGCAATATAGAAAGTTTTTTTCACATGAGTACATTTCTGTCAGCCAGGAGCTATATGTCTGCCCTTGTTTTCTTGCGGTTCTTGGTTTGTTTGGGGTTTCTTGCTGCCATTTTCACAGCTTTTTTAGGAAAAAACTTCAGCGCTAGATGTTGCATGAAAGTATATGGCAAATATAATACACAGGACAAACAGGCTGGTGTAGATTTATCAAAACTGGTGTGAAGTAGAACTGGCTTAGTTGCCCATAGCAACCAATCAGACTCCATCTTCATCAGAGCTCCTATGGGCAACTAAGCCAGTTCTACTTTACACCAGTTTGATCAATCTCCCCCGCTTTGTTTTGTATAAATGAGGTGCATATATTGTGTCAGTGACGTTTTTTCAAATAGCAGAATGCTCTGTATTTGCCATTTTTTCCCCTCATTGCCTGGTGTTTTTTCCCACAGACCTCCATTAGGTCGGCTTCACAGTGTTCAGTGATCAGTGTTTGGTCAGTGGTTTTCTTCAGCGATTGGGAGCCAAATCCAGGTGCTGATCATAAACGCACAACAGGTGCAAATCTATTCATTATACCTTATCTCTGTGTAGGCTATGCTCCTGGTTTTGGCTCGCAATCACTGATGGAAATCAGTGATCAAACACTGACATGTGAAAGCTGCCTTAGGCCTCATGCACACAAACGTATTTTCTTTCCATGTCCATTCCGTTTGTTTTTTTGTGGATTTTATGCAGAAACATTCACTTCAATGGGTCCGCAAAAAAACCTGAAGTTACTCGGTGTGCATTCAGTTTCTGTATGTCCGTATTTCCGTTCCGCAAAAAAATAGGATATGTCCTATTATTGTCTGCATTATGGCCAAGGATAGTACTGTTCTATGAAGGGCCAGCTGTTCCGTTCCGCAAAATACGTAATGCACACAGTTGTCATCCGAATTATTTGCGGATCAGTTTTTTGCGGACTGCAAAATACATACGGTCGTGTGCATGAGCCCTTAGAGTTTTCTGAAGCTACAAAAAACTGAAGCTACACTTTTTTTTTAGCAATACTTTTTACCCATACAGCTGAACAGAGAAAGTTGCATCACAAGGGGGCACACACTTAACCACCTCAGCCCCCCTAGCTTAAACACCCTTAATGACCAGACCGCTTTTTACAATTCTGCACTACACTACTTTCACCGTTTATTGCTCGGTCATGCAACTTACCACCCAAATGAATTTTACCTCCTTTTCTTCTCACTAATAGAGCTTTCATTTGGTGGTATTTCATTGCTGCTGACATTTTTACTTTTTTTGTTATTAATCGAAATTTAGTCAAAAAAATGACATTTTTCACTTTCAGTTGTAATTTTTTTTTTAAAAACGACATCTATATATAAATTTTTCTCTAAAAGTTTGGGTAAAATAAAATGGTTTGGGTAAAAGTTATAGCGTTTACAAACTATGGTACAAAAATGTGAATTTCCGCTTTTTGAAGCAGCTCTGACTTTCTGAGCACCTGTCATGTTTCCTGAGGTTCTACAATGCCCAGACAGTAGAAAACCCCCACAAATGACCCCATTTCGGAAAGTAGACACCCTAAGGCAGTGGTGGCGAACCTATGGCACGGGTGCCAGAGGTGGCACTCAGAGCCCTCTCTGTGGGCACCTGCTCCCTGGTATGGTGTACCAAAATGCCTTAGACTTTTCCTGCCATTCATCAGCGCAGGGCTCACTATGAACAGCAAGGGCAGCGCATGTAATGTAGGCAGGCTATTACTGCTACATGATAAAGTACATGGAAGATATACTATATTGGCATTTAGGTTAAAGTGCGTGTTGGCACTTTGAGATAAATAAGTGTGTTTTGGGTTGCAGTTTGGGCACTCGGTCTGTAAAAGGTTCGCCATAACTGCCCTAAGGTATTCGCTGATGGCCATAGTGAGTTCATAAAACTTTTTCTTTTTTGTCACAAGTTAGCGGAAAATGATGATTTATTTTTTTTCCTTACAAAGTCTCATATTCCACTAACTTGTGACAAAAAATGAAAACTTCCATGAACTCACTATGCCCATTACAAAATACCTTGGGGTGTCTTCTTTCCAAAATGGGGTCACTTGTGGGGTAGTAATACTGCCCTGGCTTTTTAGGGGCCCTAATGTGTGAGAAGTACTTTGCAATCAAAATGTGTAAAAAATGCCCTGTGAAATCCTAAAGGTGCTCTTTGGAATGTGGGCCCCTTTGCCACCTAGGCTGCAAAAAAGTGTCACACATGTGGTATCGCCGTACTCAGGAGAAGTTGGGCAATGTGTTTTGGGGTGTCATTTTACATATACCCATGCTGGGTGAGAGAAATAGCTCAGCAAAAGACAACTTTTCCCATTTTTTCATACAAAGTTGACATTTGACCAAGATATTTATCTCACCCAGCATGGGTATATAAAAAGACACCTCAAAACACATTGCCCTACTTCTCCTGAGTACGGCGATACCACATGTGACACTTTTTTGCAGTCTACATGCGCAAAGGGGTCCAAATTCCTTTTAGGAGGGCATTTTTAGACATTTGGATTCCAGACTTCTTCTCATGCTTTAGGGCCCCTAAAATGCCAGGGCAGTATAAATACCCCACATGTGACCCCATTTTGGAAAGAAGACACCCCAAGATATTCAATGAGGGGCATGGCAAGTTCATAGAAGATTTTTTTTTTGGGCACAAGTTAGCGGAAATTTATTTTTTATTTTTTCTCACAAAGTCTCCCTTTCCGCTAACTTGGGACAAAAAGTTAAATCTTTCATGGACTCAATATGCCCCTCAGCGAATACCTTATAATAATATCTATTTTCGCTAACTTGTGCCCAAAAAATGTCTAAATGGAGCCTTACAGGGGGGTGATCAATGACAGGAGGGTGATCAATGACAGGGGGCTGATCAGGGAGTCTATATGGGGTGATCACCCCTCTGTAAGGCTCCATTCAGACATCCGTATGTGTTTTGCGGATCCGATCCATGGATCCGTGGATCCGTAAAACACATACGGACGTCTGAATGGAGCCTTACATGGGGGTGATCAATGACAGGGGGGTGATCAGGCAGTGTAAATGGGGTGACCACCCCCCTGTCATTGATCAACCCCCCTGTAAGGCTCCATTCAGACGTCCGTATGTGTTGTGCGGATCCGATCCATGGATCCGTAAAACACATACGGACGTCTAAATGGAGCCTTACAGGGGGGTGATCAATGACAGGGGTGTGATCAATGACAGGGGGGTGATCAGGGAGTGTATATGGGGTGATCACCCCCCTGTCATTGATCGCCCCCCTGTAAGGCTCCATTCAGACGTCCGTATGTGTTTTGCGGATCCGATCCATGGATCCGTGGATCCGTAAAACACATATGGACGTCTGAATGGAGCCTTACAGGGGGGTGATCAATGACAGGGGGGTGATCAGGGAGTTTTATGGGGTGATCAGGGGTTAATAAGTGACAGGGGGGGGTGTAGTGTAGTGTGGTGCTTGGTGCTACTTTACAGAGCTGCCTGTGTCCTCTGGTGGTCGATCCAAGCAAAAGGGACCACCAGAGGACCAGGTAGCAGGTATATTAGACGCTGTTATCAAAACAGCGTCTAATATACCTGTTAGGGGTAAAAAAAAAAAAAAAAAAAAAAAAAAAAAAAAAAAAAAAAAACGATCGCCGCTGGCAGGCTGTAGATCCACTCTCTTACCTTCCGATCCTGTGAATGCGCGCGTCTGTGTGCACGCATTCACAGGAAGTCTCGCGTCTCGCGAGATGGTGCATAGATGCGTCACTCTGCCTGGGACAGCCACCTCCAGACCGCGATCCTGCATTAGGCGGTCCAGAGGCGGTTAATCTGCAGTATAAACATGGCAGCTATGAAAAGAAAAAACATTTAAAAATGCCACATTATGAGCTAAACAAGGGGTATCAGGTTGCATTATACAGGGGTAACATAACTGAGGAGTGCTATCCTATCAGGGGTGTAATACAGGGGGTAATGTAAGCTATATTACCCCTTTATAATGTCTGATAGCCCTCCTCAGTTATATTACACCCAATGTACCCTGATACCCCTTAATTATATTACCCCGGCGCCAGAGGCGTAGCTGCAGGGGAAGCGGCTGCTTTGGGGCCCTGACCTAGAAGGGGCCCATCCAGGAGGAGGAGGACTAAAAGATTTCGTCAGGGCCCCCTCAACAGTATTACACTATGAAAAAATATACAGATAGTACAGACAGAGTAGGAAAAGAACATGGAACATGATGGAACAGCTGCCGGGCCTGGTCTGAGAGAGATATCTTTACTAGCCACAGGAATGGGGGCGGCATGAAAGTAAGGGGTTGCGAAAAAGTTAGTGGGGGAGGGGGCCCCATTAAAAAAATTGCTGTGGGGCCCAGTCATTTCTAGCTACGCCACTGCCTGGTGGGGTCATATAACTAAGGAATATCAGGGTACATTATTATACAGGAGTAATATAACTCAGGAGGCCTATCAGACACTGAAGAAGAAGTAATGAAGTAGTATGATTAGCTGGTGAAAATTATTAGTGCCCCCCCCCCCCATTTTTGACTGTATCTTCTGTGCCCCCCCTATATATTGATCCTAGAGTCGCCACTGCCTGACACTGCCCGTGGCCAGGATCGCAGAGTAGCAGTGATCCCATAGAAATGAATGGGATCGCAGCACGAGTAGCAAAAAATCCCTCGCTGCAACTCGCACTGTGATCCCATTCATTACTATGCGATCACCACTACTCTTTGATCCTGGCCATGACCAGTGTTGCTGTGTATCCCTGGCCTTAAATAATCCATAGCCTGTTATAGATGTGTCCCTATGTGCACTTGTGTGTTTACAGATTGGTATCTTTTTAGTCCTAACGATGGGTGAAACCTAAATGCTATATCATCCATTGACATGTTTAGGTAAGGCACTTTCCAATTTTAGAATGACAGACATGCTTTACCTCCCCATTCCTCACCCCTGAAAAAATAAAAAGATTTGGTGTAGAAGAACTTCTCAGACCTGCACAGAAGCCTACCACATCATGTCTATGGAGCTTTCAGGGTATTGTATCACTTTGACCTAGCTGTTGTCATCCAGCATGGGTGACCAATCATACTATTAATTCTTGTAGTATGAGTAATGCAAATATCCCAAACCCCTCTCTAAAAAGTCTAGCAGAAAGCATTCCTAGAGAGTGGCAGCATCTTCAATTAGCTGATCGTGGGGGTGCGAGAAGTCAGACCCACACCAATCTGATAGTTAGGACCTAACATAAGGTCCCTTTCACATGGTGAGTATTTAGTCAGTATTTTTGTTTATAAGCCAAAATAAGGAAAGGGTCCAAAACATATAAAAAAAAGGAAGAACTCTTTCCGTTTTGCTTTTTCTCTATAGGTTCTACTCCCGGTTTTGTGTCACGAATACAGAGGGAAAACACTGACCAAAGGGGGTGAAAGGGACCCAAGAATAGGTTCTAAATATTTTAGTCCTGGAGAACCCCTTTCACTTTTTAACATGTTAATGTTTTGCATCCTATATATAAAGCCAGAATATGATGTGTCATGTGGAAACTGCACTTTACATAAAAGGACTGCAGGTTAGGACATGTCAGAGATGCCACTATAATTTACCCCTAAGCTTCTATGAAATCCTGTGTTTGGCGCCACACACATTACTATGCCATACACGGATCTTTGTAGGCCTGGCATGTTTTCAGACTTTGTTTCACAGTCAGGTTTTTACTTGTATTAGCATTACATTGTATTGGCCATACTTTGTACAGTTGGCAGCAAGATAGCAAATTTTAAGCAAAATGGATTAGTGAATGGAATGGAAAGAGAATCACACGTCTATTACACATATCAAAGAAGGATAAAAAGGAAGGCACAAAGGAGATTCCAGAGCGCTCCTTGGGTTGACTAATTTATTAAAGAATACATGTAAAATAAAGAGCAAACAGCGCTCAGATGTGCCTGCGGAAGAAAGTGGTCCACTCTCGAAACATGTAGCACAGTTTCCACTTTACTTTCCAGGGGGCTTCTCTGGTTAAAAATACATGTAATGTCCCTATGGCCTCCCTTTTATCCTAATTGTATGGGAATCCTTGTTTCCATGCGTGGAGCTGCACCTGGTTGGAGTCTGTTCTTATTCAGACCTGTATGCGCTCAGCAGTGTTGTGCCGGCTTCAGCACAACCTAATCTGCTAAACCTTATTGCCTTCTGGGTGCTTGTTTTACTGATGGTCCTCACACTATGTAGCGCCCCCTACCACTCCTCTTTACAGATCAAAGAAGGGCCACCTGAAATCCAATACTTTGGCTTAGGCATGTAGCTTTACTTCCCCCAAAGCTTCACTTGACTTAATGGATTATTGCCATATAATATATAAAGGTGTATGTATGTCCGCTAAAGGAATCCGCACCGTCGCATTTACAATCATGAAATTTGGCACACAGGTACATCAGGTGTCTGGGAAGGTTTTAGACCAGGTCTCAGCTGTCTAGGATGTACCGTTTCTGAGATATTCCCCCAAAAATGCATTAGCCAATAGAAGCTTGGTCACAAGACCCTTATCAGCCAATAGAAGCTCGCAGGTCCTCCAGCCTCCACATACCGTTTTAATCCAGGTTTCCATAACAACCCAGCCATTTATCTTCACTGCTGTAGGAGAGCTTTAAAGGAAATCTGTCACAAGGATAATTGCTATTGAAGTAAAGCCGCTTACACTCAGACAGCACAGTGCTGCTGTCTTAGGTTCTATTCAGACGTCCTTAGTGCATTGTGGATCCGCAAATTGCAATACACCCGGACGGCACCCCCATAAAAATGGCTATTCTTGTCCGCAATTGCAAACAATAGGACATGCTCTATTTTTATCCAGATCTGTGGACCAGAAGATTGGGGCAAGCGCTCCGGAAATGCGGATAGCACACTGTCTGCTGTCCTCATTTCTTCCGGCCCCATAGAGAATGAATGGGTCCGCACCTGTTCCGCATAATTGCAGAATGGATGCGAAACCATTCTACGGACGGGGTTAATGGATCCTTAGAGTGAGTTGTTCAAAAGGACATGCCCCCGATCCAGTTAGGCCATGCCCCCTCCCACTCCCTAAGCCGACTGAGATTGAAAAAATGAAGTTAAAAATCAACTTCTAGGTCCAGTTAAGCCACGCTCTGATCTTGTTAGGCCACCCCCCTCCAATCGGGACAGGGATTGAAAAAAGAAGGTAAAAATACACTTCTGTTAGCTGCAGGGGTGGGAGGGAGGGTGACTTTCTCCCTGCAGCTCACACTCAGACAGTACAGTGCTGCTGTCCTACAGTGAGCTGTTCAAAAGGACACGCCCCCGATCCAGTAAAGGCCACTCTTAAGGGGCGGGCCCCTGTGGAGGTCACCGTCAAGGGGGTGGTATGCGGTGAAAGTCACTATTAAAGGGCAAGGCTGCTGTAAATGTCAAAGTTAAGGGGGTGGGCTGCTGTGGAGGTCCAATTTTAAGGGACCGGGCACTGTGGTGGGTCAGTGTTAAGGGGTAGATTGCTGTAAAAGCTGTCAAGGGGCTGAGCTGCTGTGTTGGTCACTGTGAAGGGGTGGTGTGCTGTAAAACTCATTGTTAAGGGGGAAGGCTGCTGTAAAGGTCAAAGTTAAGGGGGTGGGCTGCTGTGGAGGTCCAATTTTAAGGGACATGGCAGTGTGGGGGGCAGTGTTAAGGGGTGGGGGGCTGTGGAGGTCACTGTTAAGGGGGAAGGGTGCTGTAGAGGTCACTGTTATAGTGGATACTGTCTATCTTTTAACGACACACACAAACATTAAATGAAATAGATTAAATATACCCGAGCGAAGCCGGGTCCTTCAGCTAGTTATAGATATTTCTGGAATATTTATAAAATGTATTTATTTATATAGCACCAACATATTCCACAGCACTTTACAGACATTATCATTACTTGCTGTCCCCAGTGGAGCGTAACATTTAAATTCCTTATCAGTATGTCTTGAGTGTGGAAGAAAACTGCAGCACCCGGGGAAACCCACACAACATGGTTAGAACATACACACTCCATGCAGATGTTGTCCTTGGTTGGATTCAAGCCTAGGACCCCAGTGCTGCAAGATGTGATGGACTGTCCATAGTCCCTACTGGGAAATTTCCAGGTGGGCTGATACACAGGGGCCCACCTGAACCCTCCTCAAGCCGCTGGGTGCGTAACGATCTGACACTCCCTACGTTAGTTAATAATGGGAGCATCAAGTACTTACGTTACTGGCTGGGTACAACAGGTTATCAGGACAGTGATACAGTTAAATACTGTGGTAGGCAGGGGCATCGTTAGGTAAAAACATTCGGGGCTTGAGCCCCGGATGTTTTGACCTGTGCCCCGAATGTTATTCTGGCCTGGTAGTATTTAGTTTTTTTAATTTGGCCATTCCAGGGCCCTTTAATATTAATTGGACCTGGGCAATCCACCACAGATCATCCCCCAACCCCCCCTTGTACTTGTTCCACTGATTCGCTACTTGCGGCCTGCTTGGGCATGAGTTCAGTCACTTCGGTGTGCAATCCCGTCCTGCGGCGCGTGATCCCACGAGACCCGCTGTGGGAGGTCAGGGGTCTTGCAGGATCACGCGCCACAGGACGGGATTGCGCACCGAAGTGACTGAACTCATGCCCGCGCAGTCCGCAAGTAGCGGATCAGCGGAACAAGTACAAGGGGGGTGGGGGGATGATCTGTGGGGTTGTCCAGGGTCCACTCCCTTCAATATTAAAGGGCCCAAGCAAAGATTTCTGCAGTGGTGAGGAAATGAAACATAACAGATATTGGAAAAGTTACCGAATGTTGTATTGTATAATGACTGCAGTACTGCACTTCATTTGTGTAAACCAGAACACCCCTTTAAGCATTCCTTTAAAGTGCATTTTCAACACTGTGGGCTTGTGCCCCGGATGTTTTCAGACCCTAGCAACGCCCCTGGTGGCAGGCACAGGAGCCCATGGCTTCCTGGCCAGCCATTCACCCTCATAGGAAGCATTAGGCTTGAAGCCTATGAGGCAGTGTACAGATCACACAGGGGTGCAAGCAACTAAGGCCTGCAGATTTTATAACTGACCTGCCTACTTGTGTTGGCCGTGCCTAATTGTGTTGACACAGCTTCTGTCAATTTGATTGGGCAACTTTTAAGTATTTTCCGGGGCCACTATAAGTTGCCAGCAAAGGCACCAGCGCTAACCAATAAGCAACCATGCAAGGGAACTGCACCTAACTCTGGGACGACCACCTAACCACTGTCCAACCACCACATCCAGACTTGGAATGCATGGAGAGGTTGGGGCCCATGTGTTTCTCTCTCCATTCATTTTTATGGGATTTACAGAAACAAGGAAGCATGCATGACATGTCATAAACATCTATGGAATTACCCAGTAAGGCTCTGTTCAGTGTGTCAATATGTTCTGCTCTGTCAGGGATCCATCAGGACTTGTTTCTGTCTATCTGTAAATGGTTATGCCATGCCAGTGATGGCTCTATTACAAGGAGCCTGTAGGCAAATTCATGTTGCTCCAACAGATAACAAGATTTACCAACAGGCTCCCTCATTACAATGAACTCCAGATTTCTGCACAAATGACTAATAAAATGCAGTATGAGACCTGTCAATCAAGCCACACTTTATTATTAGTATTAATTTATTATTAATTATTAAAATTCTGCCACAGTGGAGCTACCCTTGCCCAACTCGTTCTAAAACAGTTTATTGTAAAGGAGGTATTTCCTGCTGTCCATGCTTACAGTAGCATGACTCAGCTGACAGGTTCCCTTTAAGACCAGAAGCAATGACCGTACTGTAAACAGAGCCGTTCTGGAATCTCCAGCTTTCTCTGCTATCTCTATCAATGGCAGATCTGTTATAAAATATGGATGAGTATATTTTTAAATAAACTAAAATATAAGGGACATGCCCTAACAATGAATTCTGAAAGCATCTCAACAAGAACCGGGTTGAATATCAACATTCTACATATGAGAATCGATCAATTGCAGTGGAGACAGCTAAGAAACAGATTGTCCAGATTGGGCTTCAGAATCTCTCAGCAATGCAACATATTCTTCCCAAAACAATTTTATGTAGGATATACAGGCACTGTCGGACTGGTCCCCCAGGAGTCTTTAGGCCCACAGTCCCCTCAGCCCCTGTCCAGACTTGCACTGCTGTGATAGCTTCAGTGGACAGGGCGAACCCATTCCTTCCTCATTGCTTTCCTTCTACCACAGCAAAAGGAAAACTCGGCTAATTACTCGGGAGGGGGGAGCAAGTATTTGCATCAGCTCACCCACTGCTCTTCCTAGGTGACACCACAGCCCTTCCTAGGTGACACCACAATGACACCACTGACCTTTGGATTCCATTTTACCCTAGATGACCCATCACACAGCACAACCACAGACTCCTTGTCACTTTTTCCTGGACTTTTATCCCACTGGCAGTTCGATAATGGACAGGCTCATCCTGGCCTCCACCCAACTGGAATGTTCATCATGACAAAATGTTCAGGCATCAATTACATAGGCCAATAACAGATTTGTCAGGCAATTGAAAAGGTCTAACTACACAACCTCTCCCTGATTTCTAACAAATATCTTGTATACATTTCTCATTGCCCTTTCTTACCTGTGTTGTGGTGCAGCAATTCAGCAACATAATACACACACATCTAAATCAGCGTCAGGATCTTCCTGGGCCCAGTCTGATGCTAGCACATCCCATTTGGCTGGTGGTCAGGAAAATTACATTCCTACTGTGAGCTACAATGAGAAGCCATATCAAAGCAACTCTCAAGGCACATACACCACAACTACAAGACATCAAGCTAACAACACCAACAATGTTTCCACAACAATGTTCTCCATCACATAGTCCATGAGTCTATCACACTAGAGTCCACTGTCTTCACAGTTGCCATCCTTCCACAACATAGCACCCATCTCCTCAGGAACATATTACAAGGGATGACTTGGAGCATGCTGTAACCACTCCTATTCATCCACAATAATGGGAAAGCACATATGATTCAAATGACATTATTGGTTCTTTTATTGTAAATCTGCCATTTTTAAGTCTGTATATCAAGAAAAACATGAACTATGTATCGAGCCAATCAGGGGCGTTGCTAGGGTCTGAAAACATCCGGGGCACAAGCCCACTGCTTAAAGGGGTGTTCTGGTTTACACAAATGAAGTGCAATACTGCAGTCATTATACAATACAGCATTCGGTAACTTTCCAATATCTGTTATGTTTTATTTCTTCACCACTAGAGAAATCTTTGCTTGGGCCCTTTAATATTGATGGGAGTTGACCCTGGGCAACCCCACAGATCATCCCCCACCCCCCTTGTACTTGTTCTGCTCATCCGCTACTTCAGGGTTGTGCGGGCATGAGTTCAGTCCCTCCGGTGCGCAAACCCTATCCTGCGGCGCGTTATCCCGCGAGACCCGTGATCTCACACAGCATTACCACAGACTCCTTGTCACTTTTTATCTGGACTTTTATCCCACTGGCAGTTCGAAAAAAAAAAAAACACCATAAAAAAATGCGACGTTATGAGCTAAATACTTGTTTTGGGCCTTTTCTGGCCCAAAACTGTGTGTGAAGGGACCCAACTGGAGTTGCCAAATAAAGCTCCATCCATTTGCAGGCTGCCAGCCCTCCCTTGTAAAATTAAAAAGTAACAGGAAAACAAACCCACTAGTGACTTCATTACACCGGATCGGAATCATGAGCCACATTTCTGCTTCACCTGCATTTGATCATTTTTTCTATTGCATGTGATTATCGCTTTCTAAATCTTATTTACATGCATTGTACAGTCCGTTATCGCATATATTTGGTGCAGTATTGTCACAGGAAACGCACAGTAAATGTGCCACATCTGAATATATTACCTGATTGACCCTGAAGTAGAACAGGCCATGAAGTGTATTAGGAAATGCTATCTGTCATATTAAGCCTTATTCACACATCAGTGTTCCACGTACATGTGTTGTACATGTTCTCCACAGACAGCACACGTGCCCATTCATTTTAATGTGTGTATTCACACACAAGTGCTTTACCATGGCCAGTGGGTCTATGAAGCATGCTCTATTTTGTCCATGTTCACGGATCCATCACTTCCATTATAGTCTATGGGTCAGTGAAAACCATGGATGCCATCCGTATTTCATCCGTGTTTCAAGGAACATTAGGAAGAGATACTTTGAAAATGATTTTTCAGCGGCAGATTGTCCGTGAAACACAGATGACACACAGCAAACAATGGACATACAGACCACACATGGATCCTTCACAGAGGCATCACTGACCACCTTTTCACGGATTTGAGCACAGACACGGACGTGTGAATGAGACTTTAGTCACAGCAATTCATTTGGTGTATTGTAAGGGTATTCTTTGATTTGCCCTATCTCTTGTACACCCCGGGGTGTCGGCCATGTTTTAGAATGTGGTAGGCAGCCATGAGTTATAGCGTGATCGACCGCATCTTTACCTCATATTTAGGCTAGTAATGTTTATTTACGTTTAATTATTCGGTATGTGATTTGCTTGTTTTATCATATATTTAATCACACTTAGGCCTCATGCACACGACAGTATTTTTTAGCGGTCCGCAAAACGGGGTTCCGTTGTTCCGTGATCCGCTTCCGTTTTTGTTTTCGTGTGTCTTCCTTTATTTTTGGAGGACTACCAGACATAAAGGAATGTAAAAAAATATAATGTAATACAGGTTTGCCATGCAAATGACAGGAAAAAGACGCAAACGCGCATGACAATCTTGTGTGCCTCCGCGTTTTTTAGTGGTCCCATTGACTTGAATGGTGCCGCAAACAGTTTTCCGCAAAAATAATAGGACAGGTTATATTTTTTTGACGGACTGGAACCACGGATCACGGACGCGGATGGCAAACGATGCATTAGCAGAGTTTTCAACGGATCCATTGAAAATCAATGGGTCTGTAGAAAATCGCGACGGACACGGAATAAAACAACGGTCGTGTGCTTGAGGCCTTAGTAAATATATTTATTCCCTTAGCCTGCCTAAGTTTATTAATTCTCAAATATCTTGAATTTGCATTACATTACACTTGGCAACTACACGATACACTATGCATTCAAGCACCTACGTGTACTACACGGGCCACAAAATAGGGGAAGAGGCAATATTCATTTGTGTCTGTGTTGGGCCAGAGCTGAGGACGTTTGTCTCTTGGCCAGTACAAAGTAGAGAAGTTACAGGAAAATTAGCCTTTTAACATTCTAGGTTCTCCCCCATTATCTACCTACTGCCCAGTAATAACCCACACTTTGAACCATTACATTAATGAGTGCTTCTGACACCTGGGCCAAGACTGAAAGTATAAGTATAAAATATGGAATAATAAATCAGAGTTCATGTGGATGAGGCCAGACCTGATATCTGGGTGTGTTTCCACATCATCATATCCTCAGAGAGGCAGAAGGGGCTATGACTTGTCTTAGGTCTCCTGTTATTTATTTTATTTTATAACTGTTTGGTTTGTTTGCATGTCATTTTAGTTTGATGCACTCCGCATCACGGATGCAGAACGAAAGCTCGCGTAGATGCGGAACGAAAGCATGGATCAGAACCCCACAGAAGTACTACGGAGTGTGTTTCTGTCTGTGCCTCCGTATCGCAAAAAAATAAAATAAAGAGAACTTGTTCTATTTTTTTGCTGTGCGGACGGATCACGGACCCATTCAAGCTGAATGGGTCTCGATCCTTCCCGACCACAAATTGCGTTAGGACCTATCATAAGGTCCCTTTCACATGGTGAGTATTTATTCAGTATTTTTGTTTATAAGCCAAAATAAGGAAAGGGTCCAAAACATATAAAAAAGAAAGAACTCTTTCCGTTTTGCTTTTTCTCTATAGGTTCTACTCCCGGTTTTGTGTTACGAATACAGAGGGAAAACACTGACCAAAAGGGGGTGAAAGGGACCTAAGAATAGGTTCTAAATACCCCTTTCACTTTTTAACATGTTAATGTTTTGCATCCTATATATAAAGCCAGAATATGATGTGTCATGTGGAAACTGCACTTTACATAAAAGGACTGCAGGTTAGGACATGTCAGAGATGCCACTATAATTTACCCCTAAGCTTCTATGAAATCCTGTGTTTGGCGCCACACACATTACTATGCCATACACGGATCTTTGTAGGCCTGGCATGTTTTCAGACTTTGTTTTACAGTCAGGTTTTTACTTGTATTAGCATTACATTGTATTGGCCATACTTTGTACAGTTGGCAGCAAGATAGCAAATTTTAAGCAAAATGGATTAGTGAATGGAATGGAAAGAGAATCACACGTCTATTACACATATCAAAGAAGGATAAAAGGAAGGCACAAAAGGAGATTCCAGAGCGCTCCTTGGGTTGACTAATTTATTAAAAATACATGTAAAATAAAGAGCAAACAGCGCTCAGATGTGCCTGCGGAAGAAAGTGGTCCACTCTCGAATCACGTAGCACTGTTTCCACTTTGGAGCCCTCTGGAAAGTCCCTATTGCCTCCTTTTTATCCTAATTGTATAGGAATCCTTGTTTCCATGCGTGGAGCTGCACTTGGTTGGCGTCTGTTCCCATTCAGACCTGTATGCGCTCAGCAGTGTTGTGCCGGCTTCAGCACAACCTAATCTGCTAAACCTTATTGTCTTCTGGGTGCTTGTTTCACTGATGGTCCTCACACTATGTAGCGCTCCCTACCACTCCTCTTCACATATCAAATAAGGGCCACCTGAAATCCAATACTTTGGTTTAGGCATGTAGCTTTACCTCCCCCCAAAGCTTCACTTGACTTAAAGGATTATTGCCATTATAGATATTTCTGGAATATTTATAAAATGTATTTATTTATATAGCACCAACATATTTCACAGCACTTTACAGACATTATCATTACTTGCTGTCCCATTGGAGCTTAAAATTTAAATTCCTTATTAGTATGTTTTGAGTGTGGAAGAAAACTGTAGCACCCAGGGGAAACCCACACAACATGGTTAGAACATACACACTCCATGCAGATGTTGTCCTTGGTTGGATTCAAGCCTAGTACCCAAGTGCTGCAAGATGTGATGGACTGGCCATAGTCCCTACAGGGAAATTTCCAGGTGGGCTGAAGCACAGGGGCCAGGGGCGTAGCTAATGGCTCATGGGCCCTGTGGCAAGAGTTCAGCTTGGGGCCCCCCTTCCCTCAGTGCTTTGTGGCCAGGGGCAGGAAGCACAAGGCCTTCGTGCTGCCTGAGGCAAAAATTGAAATGGCACCGCCTTGAGCCAGAGGTGTAACTTGACCAGCATGCACTTTCTATAATACTGGTGTCTTCTTATGCACCACAAGGGTCTTTGGGCCCCCTCAGGCTCCTGGGCCCGGTAGCGACTGCTACTTCTGCACCCCCTATAGCTACGCCCCTTACAGGGGCCCAGCTGAACCCTTCTCAAGCTGCCAGGTACATAACGATCTGACACTACCTACGTTAATTAATAATGGGAGCATCAAGTACTTATGTTACTGGCTGGGTACCACAGGTTATCAGGACAGTGATAAAGTTGAATACTGTGGCAGACACAGGAGCCCATGGCTTCCTGGCCAGCCATTCACCCTTATAGGAAGCATTAGGCTTGAAGCCTATGAGGCAGTGTAAAGATCACACAAGGCGTGCAAGAATCTAAGGCCTGCAGATTTTATAACTGACCCTGCCTACGTGCGTTGGCCGTGCCCAATTGTGTTGACACCGCTTCTGTCAATTTGATTGGGCAACTTTTAAGTATTTTCCAGGGCCACTTTAAGTTGCCACCAAGGCACCAGCGCTAACCAATAAGCAACCATGCAAGGGAACTGCACCTAACTCTAAGACGTCCACCTAACCACTGTCAAACCACCACATCCAGACTTGGAATGCATGGAGAGGTTGGGGCCCGTGTGTTGCTTTCTCTATTCATTTTTATGGGATTTACAGAAACAAGGAAGCATGCATGACATGTCATAAACATCTATGGAATTACCCAGTAAGGCTCTGTTCAGTGTGTCAATATGTTCTGCTCTGTCAGGGATCCAACAGGACTTGTTTCTGTCTATCTGTAAATGGTTATGTCATGCCAGTGATGGCTCTATTACAAGGAGCCTGTAGGCAAATTCATGTTGCTCCAATAGATAACAAGATTTACCAACAGGCTCCCTCATTACAATGAACTACAGTTGCAAGAAAAAATAACCCTCTGGATTTCTGCACAAATTACTAATAAAATGCAGTAAGAGACCCGTCAATCAAGCCACACTTTATTATTATTTTTAATTTATTAACTAGAAAAGCTACAATTTCTGGGGAAATTGTGTGAAGTGTTCTTGCCTCCACCAGTAGACTACAACTGGAGTGGGCGGAATAACTGGGTGGAGTGGCTTGAGTAACTGTGTGGTTGGAATAACTGTTTAAAGGTTGGACTGGGCAGAGTAACTTTATGGAGTGGGCAGAGTAACTGTGTGGAGTGTTTGGAGTGAGTAAAGATAGTAAACATTACACTAACCAATTGATTGATCAAATTTAAAAAATGCATATGGCGAGCTTGATAGTGAGAAATGCATTTCAACTTTTATTTATATAGCACATTTAATTGCAATGTTGTTGCCCAAAGCGCTTCACAGTTACATTAAAATATACATTTATAAAAACATTAGCAGCCGATTTGTGTAGGTGGGCTTGAAAATGAGGGAGTGGTGGCAGTTTAGAAATCATGTCCTGATTTTTTAGCTCACACTCCAGCTTTTGTCATTCTGCTGGCTGCTCACACACCAGGGTTCCTATAGCAACTCACTCTACAGCAAGGGCAGAGAAGAGCGGTTAAAAACAAACTGCTCCAAATTGCTCACTTCACTAGCGGTTGCCATCTAACGGTTGTAGTTTAAAAATTATAAATCCTACAGCAAAGAGCTTTATATTGTGTCTGAAATATAAAAAATGAAGGCACAGTCGCAGTTTAGAAATTGCCCTTCAAATTTGAAGTGGCTAGAGTGGAATTTCAATGAATGTCAATTGGCTGCGTGAGTTGCAAACAAATGGTCATATTGTGAAAACTATCAGGACTATGGCTTAGTCGTGGACATTTTTAGTGGCAGCAGGGGTAGTGAACATTTTGATATAAGATTTGTGTAGATGGGTTTAAAAATGAGGGAGTGGTGGCAGTTTAGAAATCATGTCCTTATTTTTCAGCTTACACTCTAGCTTTTGTCAGCTCCCACTCTAGTTTGTAACATTACGCCATTCATTCCTATGGGACAAATTTCGCCACAAAAAACACCACTATTTCAGTGAACCATTCGGCGAAACATTCCAGGAAAGAAATAGCACACCAACTGGGAACAATCTGCACGTTTTGGTATATTACTGTCTATGTAGTATAAAAACTGTGGGAGGAGTTAGGGTGGTAAATTTGGCTATTATAATAATAATAATATATATGTGAGATAACAGTAAGTGGTCTTGCCATGCAAGAAAACTTAATTATTAAAATTCTGTCACAGTGGAGCTACCCTTGTCCAACTTGTTCTAAAACAGTTTATTGTAAAGGAGGTATTTCCTGCTGTCCATGCTTACAGTAGCATGACCCAGCTGACAGGTTCCCTTTAAGACCAGAAGCAATGACCGTACTGTAAACAGAGACGTTCTGGAATCTTCTGCTTTCTCTGCAATGTCTATTAATGGCAGATCTGTACATTTTTAAATACACTAAAATATAAGGGCCATGCCCTTGTTCTGTCCTCCTTATGTGTGAAGGTACATAGCTTGACAAGACAGCTAAACCTTGTCCCGGCAATGAATTGACAATGGAGTAACGTCCAACTTTATGTTTATTGCAAGGATGTAATCAGTATGCGGTAAAACAGTGATGCTACTGTGAGCTTAGATGTGTAGAGGATGACTCAAGAGACTTCAAAGCCATGTGCTATCCTTAGGCAGTGATGACTGTGAATGAAGAAAATGGCGGCTATGTGCAGGAATGATGGCACTAAGTTATGGAAGCTGAAGTAGGCCAAACTTGTAATGTGAATAGCTGCAATTGTAAGTAAAACGGCCACTAGATGGAGCTGTTACACAATCAACAGAGAATGATACAGAAAACATTAACTATGTATGAAAACTATGCATAAATTAACAATAAACTTGCAGAAGGCATGACACTCCCTGCCTGGTATCTATAGGATACCACATTGAGTCACTTCTGGAGAGAGCAACAAAATCAGTTCAGTAATTGGTCTGAGGAAGAGTTTAGGCTCATGTTGCTTGCAGACTTTAACTTCCACCTTTCTGACCTTCCCATCTTCGCTTGGGAACACCTTGGTTATCAGTCCCAAAGGCTAGTCATTTCTTTTTGACTGAGTGTCTTTGACAAGGACAACATTACCAATCTTCATGTTGGGTTTGCTGGTTTGCCATTTATTCCGGACATGTAGTGTAGATGTAACTGTCACGTACACACACACACACACACACATAGGGGGGAGGATAGTGACCATAGGCGTGCGCACGGGGTGTGCCGGGTGTGCCTGGGCACACCCTAATAGGTTCGTCACCTCCGTGCGCACTGCCCCCCAGCTGATTCCCTGTCTGTTTTGCTGGCTGCCGCCGCCCGCCGCTCTGTCAATTAATTTACAATACCTGGCTGTGGGCTGCCGGTGGCTAGTATTCAAATAGGGGGGCGGAGTCCCAGACCCGGAGGCAGAGAGGGAGTGCGTGCTGTGCGGCGCAGGCTGAGTTGACGTCACGTCACGCTGCATCTGAGTACGTGCCTGGCCGCCTGCTAGCTGGTGAGGTGAGGGCATATAAAAAAAGAAGTATGTACCCCCCCCCTGTCCCACAGTGCTACGAATCCTCTGTTGTCGCCTGTATTACCCTGATAACCCTCAGTTATATAATATATCTGAGGGGTATCAGGGTAAATTATACAGGGGGTAATATAACTAGGGGTATCAGGGTACATGAGGGGTAATATAACTGAGGAGGGCTAGGCTACTTTCAGACATTATACAGGGGTAATATAACTTATCTTACCCCTCACCCCTGTATTATGTCCCTGATAGCCCTCCTCAGTTATATTACCCCTGTATAATGTACCCTGATAGATACCCCTTAAATATATTACCCCCTGTATAATGTACCCTGATACCCCTCAGTTATATAATATAACTAAGGGGTATCAGTGTACATTATTATACAGGACGGGGTAATACAACTAAGGGGTATCAGTGTACATTATTATACAGGGGTAATATAACTAAGGGGTATCAGTGTACATTATTATACAGGGGTAATATAACTAAGGGGTATCATGGGACATTATTATACATGGGTAATATAACTTAGGAGGGCTATCAGGGGACATTATACAGAGGTAATATAACTTATATTACCCCTGTATAATGTCGTTGATAGCCCTCCTCAGTTATATTACCCCCTGTATAATTTACCCTGATACCCCTCAGTTATATTATCCCTGTATAATGTCCCCTGATAGCCCTCCTCAGTCATATGTCATCCACAGGTCCCCCAAAACAGTGCGTCATCCACAGGTCCCCCAAAACAGTGCGCCATCCACAGGTCCCCCAAAACAGTGCGCCATCCACAGGTTCCCCAAAACAGTGCGCCATCCACAGGTCCCCCAAAACAGTGCGCCATCCACAGGTCCCCCAAAACAGTGCGCCATCCACAGGTCCCCCAAAACAGTGCGCCATCCACAGGTCCCCCAAAACAGTGCGCCATCCACAGGTCCCCCAAAACAGTGCGCCATCCACAGGTCCCCCAAAACAGTGCGCCATCCACAGGTCCCCCAAAACAGTGCGCCATCCACAGGTCCCCCAAAACAGTGCGCCATCCACAGGTCCCCCAAAACAGTGCGCCATCCACAGGTCCCCCAAAACAGTGCGTCATCCACAGGTCCCCCAAAACAGTGCGTCATCCACAGGTCCCCCAAAACAGTGCGTCATCCACAGGTCCCCCAAAACAGTGCGTCATCCACAGGTCCCCCAAAACAGTGCGTCATCCACAGGTCCCCCAATACAGTGCGTCATCCACAGGTCCCCCAAAACAGTGCGTCATCCACAGGTCCCCAAAACAGTGCGTCATCCACAGATCCCCCAAAACAGTGCGTCATCCACAGATCCCCCAAAACAGTGCGTCATCCACAGATCCCCCAAAACAGTGCGTCATCCACAGATCCCCCAAAACAGTGCGTCATCCACAGATGCCCCAAAACAGTGCGTCATCCACAGATCCCCCATAACTGTGCGTCATCCACAGATCCCCCATAACTGTGCACCTGCGCACTGAGGAGAGACTGAAAAGAGGGGAAGATCCGCAGAAGCAAGCAGAGGACAGCACAGCAGATGACTGGATAGCTACTTTTGTAAGTCAATTATTTTATTATAGTGATGAAATTGCTTTAAACTCTAAAGAAAAGTTTTGGAGAGTGTTTCTCTCCTTCTTATTTCTGAAGCAATACCGAAGAAGAAAGGAAAACTCTTGAAAGCTTGTCTTTTAAGTATTAGGATAGTACAATAAAAAGGTATCCCTGCATACCACAATGCTCTCGTATTTTGTAATCTTATTTATATATACTTATTTCGTTTTCTTATTTTCAGTAGTATGATTAAATGGTGAAAATTATTAGTGCCCCCCCATTTTTGACTGTGGTATATTTGTGCCCTCCCCCCTATATATTGTTTCTAGGCGCAGAGGCGGAGTCACAGCAATGCTAGGGTGAGGCCCAGCCTGTGTGTGTGTGTATATATATATATATATACATACATACACACACACACAAATACACACGTGCGCGGGGCGTGTGTGTTTGTGCTTTAGGGTGCACACCCTAATGCAATAGGCTGCGCATGCCTATGATAGTGACCACTGCGCTCCACCCTCACCCCTGGCCCTGCCTACTTGCCTCACGAGTCCTGATGACAGGGGACAACTGGACGGCAGTCCCTAACTTAGGATACGTGCGGGAAGGACAGACAAGACAAATAACGGATAGTGAACGGACCGGGTCAAAACCAAGAGGACAACGCAGTACAGAGGGATAAGCAAAGAAAGGTCAGTAGAAGCTGGGGTCATAAATACCAGGAGAGTCGAGAAGTACCAAAGGAGTCCGCAAAGAATAGTCAGGTGGAAGCCGAGGTCAATATACCAGGAAGGATGCGCAGTACAGGAGGAGCAGGCAAAGGATCGTCAGGGAACAGGATCAGGTAAGTACAGTAGAAATCTCACTTCTGCTCCTAGGAAAGCTGGGTGGTCCATCATAGCACATCTAACCATGGCTTTCATCCTGATAGACCCCTCTAGAGAGCTCAACTTCTCCTCTCTCCTCTCCTCTTTCTTGTGTGTGTCTTTTTCTCTGTCCTTTTTCTCCCCCCTGTGTATGGTTTATGAACACAAACTTATCAGTTAGACACACCTTCCTAGTTTGGAAGTTTCCAATCATAATCGGATGGGCGTGACTATTGATAAGAAATGACATCATAACCTTACCCAGAATGCACTTTTGCTACTGTTGTAATGTCACCTACTCATACCTAGGTGGCACTGCTGTGTAAGCTATTTGCATCCTAGTATAAAGGGTTAACTTCTGTAAGTCTGAATAAAGGTATAATATACATTTTGACCTCAAAAGCTTTAATTCAAGGCTATAGGGATTAGATTTGACACTTGTAGCAATTAGAGACAGACCTCTAGGCGTCTCTCTGAATGTTTCTCACACTGTTTATTTGTGAATCGTAAATAACTTCAATGACTTTGTTTACTCAGGGATATCAGTACCTCCTCTCATACAAAAGAGGTGAATAATTGCTACAAAACACACATCTTCACAGACACTCTTTTAGAGACAAAGATTCTCCTAATGAGAAATATATATAATATACTGGATACATGTTGTCTTCATCACATATAACAGTATAATATATATTATATGTTCTACTGATTGTCTTATGCTAAGGACCAAGGCTCATTAAATGAATACATACATATTATATATTTGCTTCATTGATAAATGCCTAATTGTATAGGTAATTATCACCAGCTGCATAGAGCTTATCTTTACCTCCTGTCATAAATTTAAGAGTAGACAAGAAGTATTCTTCTCAGACTTGTACATTCATGAGAAGAATAACACTAAAAAGCAGAAACCTTTGTACGACCTTAATTTGGCCTACTCAAGACATACAAAATTGTAACTATAGTCGAGCATGGCTCTTAAAGGGAATGAACATTCATCTTGACTAAAATAAATTGGATATCAATGCATTTACCTATGAAAAGGCACAACAGTACACAGGTATTCAACAACTGCCAGGAACCTTAATTAACAGGCAACCTGTGGCCAGCAGGCTGCCTGTATTTATAGTGGGGAGTGAGGGTCATGTGACATGGCCAGCGTCACATGACCGACAGACCGACCAGTCGAGCACCGAGTGATCAGCTCGGCGCTCAAGGCAGACCTAGGAGCAGGGAGCCTCCCAGCTAGCAAAGCCGCCCTGGGAACGAGGTCAAACACAGATCCTCGCTCCTGAAGCTAAGCAGCAGGTCTGCGGCTGATGGGAGACTGAGTGCGCCTTCGGCACCCCGTTACAGTACCCCCCCTTTTACGAGGGGCCACCGGACCCAAGACTTCAGGCAATGGCCTTTCAGGGTGTTCTAAATGAAATTTTCGAACAAGTCTAGGAGCATGAACCTCCCTGGCAGGTACCCAAGATCTCTCTTTAGGTCCATACCCCTTCCAGTGAATCAGGTACTGTAAGAAATTACGCACCTTCCTGACATCCACTATTTTAGACACCACATACTCGACAGCATCATTAACAAGAACCAGCAGAGGCGAGGCTTTCGATGGTACTACCGGTTCAAAATATTTTTTAAGTAGAGATTTATGGAACACATATGAATGTGGAATGACTCGGGCAGCTGCAACCTAAATGATACCGGGTTAATCACCTCCGTGATCTTATTAGGTCCAATAAAACGAGGAGCAAACTTTTTAGAATCTACCTTAAGAGAGAGATTCTTGGAGGACAACCATACCTTATCCCCAACCTGAAAATTCACCCCCCTTGAACGTCTCCTATCAGCCTTGAGTTTCTGAGAACTTTGGGCCTTTTCTAAGTTCGATTGAACCCGGGCCCAAACTGTGTACAGTTCAGAGGAGAGCCTATCTGCCTCAGGGTTAGAGGAGGAGACGGATGACCCAGAATGAAAACGGGGATGGAAACCAAGGTTACAAAAGAAAGGTGAAACCCCAGCAGAAGAATTGACACGGTTATTCAAAGCAAATTCAGCCAATGGAAGAAATGTAACCCATAATTGCTGGTCATCAGCAACATACAACCTCAAGAATTGTTCCACAGACTGATTAAGGCGTTCAGTCTGCCCATTACTCTCAGGGTGGTAGGCAGAGGAAAAAGACAATGAAATTTGACATTTTTGACAGAAGGCCCTCCAGAATTTGGACACAAACTGCACACCCCTGTCAGAAACAATATTTTCCGGGATACCATGCAATCAAACAATTTCTTTCACAAAAATAGACACCAGGGTTTTGGCATTCGGGCGTTTAGACAGGGGAATGAAATAGACCATCTTGCTAAACCTATCGACCACTACCCAAACTACAGTCTTACCCTCCGCCGGCGGTAGGTCAGTTATAAAGTCCATTGAGATACTGTATGGGACCAGGGTCTACTGGGAATGGGTAGGGGTCGTAGGTTACCAGCAGGGCGAGTCCTAGGTGTCTTGAACCTGGCACAAACCTCACAGGCTGACACGTAGGACTTGACATCCCTAGTTAGAGTGGGCCACCAATAAGATCTAGAAACCAGATCCTTAGTGCCCTCAACACCCGGATGTCCACAAAAGGCAGAATCGTGACACTCACAGTTGGGGTGGATACCGGTGCCAGATGTTGTTCAGACCTAATGCGAGCCGAGATATCCTGGGTTAGAGCTGCTATGACGATTTTTGCTGGTAGGATGGATTCAGGTGGTACCTCAGTAGGTTGAAAAGCATGGAAGCTCCGAGATAATGTGTCCGCCTTCACATTTTTACTTCCTGGCCTTAACGTAATGGAAAAATCAAAACGAGTAAAAAACAGAGCCCATCTGGCTTGACGTGGATTCAATCGATAAACTAAGGGGGCAGTAACTATTAAAATATTACTTTTATTTAATCATAGGAGTAAAAAAGACGGCCCCTACAGACAGACAACAAGTAAGACTAATACATACACAGACTGGTACATAGATGGAGACCAGTAATTAATATATGGTATGGTGTGATAGAAAGGGGGGACAGGACCATTGGTAGCAGGTTAGGCACGGCAGTGTCGGATGACAATGACTAGCCCTAGTCACTCCCTGCTTGGCCTGGTCCACCCTATAGCACAGATCCTCAGGACGGGGTCCAAAATGCCCCGCAAGGGGTGGCCCAGACAGGAACTCTTAACCTATGTAGGTAACCCTATCAGGCCCTAATACATCAGGAAAGGAAAAATCGTCCAGAGGAGCAAGAACATCCATATATATCAAAAAAAGTGTAACCCCACCACAGAAACTAACCACTGATAGGGTTAAAGTGAGAGGAATACTTAAGTGTCCCGACGCGTTTCTTCAAAAAGATTTGCCCCAGGATTCATCAGGGGACACGGGGCAGTAGCTAGAGTCAGTTAGCAGCTGAGTCTAGGGATAATATCAAGAACAAAGAATAGTAAGTACAGTGTAACATTATAAACATGCCCCCCTACTTGCAGCCCACATGGCGCCACGGAGGATGGTTACTTACTTATTATGTGGCAGCGGTCAGGCGTGTGGCTTATTTACCACCAGGTTTGGTGTCTTCAGTGGTGGAGTGACCGGCATCTGATGTGGCGATAAACGCCCCTTTTAAAAGGCTGTGGGGCCATGTGTATTCCCCAGTCGGGCCCCCGGCGCCTCCATGTGACGTCACGGTAGACGCACCTGTCACGCGATCACGTGACCAGAAATGCCGCGTTTGCGCATGCGCTGCGACTTTTCCTGCGTCTCACAGGCCCGAGGTGGAATGCACCGATGTGCTTCCGCATCACGTGACCGCGACAGTCCGCCTACGTCACAAGTTTTTTTGACGTCGCAGAGGTCACGTGATAGGAGCGCATTAAACCAGGCGGTCCCAGGTAAATAAGTGCCCTGTCAGGCTACGTCACCATAGGACCTTTGAGATGATACGCATACCCACTCCTACAGTATGCATATATTCAAAGTCAGGTTAACCTCCTTACTTTAGAAAAAGGATAAAAACGGAGGGACTAATAAACCCAATCATTATTAGATGGGAAAAGTGACACTATGAAGGGAGCAGGGGGGAGCAAAACCACGCTCTTTAGTCTAGTTGGACCCTAACCTCCCCATCCCTCATATTTAAGGGGGACATGGTAGTGCCTATCCAGTATTCCCCTATTTAGACCAAGTGTACAGGGTTTAAATGACCAGGATAGACTGATATCAGGAGTGTGATTGGAAATATTGATATTTAGAGGAAACAGGTGAAATTAATTTGTTCATTTAAGCCCTGAGGGGTCACTGTATTCAGGGTGAAGGTCCACCAACACTCCCTCTGTAAGATGAGCCTATTCCAGTCTCCCCCTCGTGTGGGTTTTTGCACCCGTTCGATGGCCATGAAAGTGATGGCCGAGGTGCGTCCGTCATGTGCCGTCTGTACGTGGCGTGCTATGGGGGTGTCCTTGTTATTACGAATGTCCCCAAGGTGTTCTCCCATGCGTTTGCGTAGTTCTCTGAACGTTTTTCCTATGTAGCGGAGTCCGCATACGCATGTCACCAGGTAGATCACGCCCGCCGTGCGGCAGTTCATGAAGTCCTTCACCTGATAGACAGTGTTGTCCGGTTCTCCAGTGAAGGACTTGCCCTGTGAGAGGCTGCCGCAGAAGCTGCAATGTCCACATCTGTGGCAGCCTATCACGGGTGTATTCAACCATGTCCGTGGCTTGGTCAGTGGGGCAAAGTGACTGTGCACAAGTCTGTCCCACAAATTATTACCTCTTCGGAACGTCAATGAGACACTAGGGCCCAGGACATCTGTGAGGTCAGGGTCCATTAGGAGTGTCTTCCAATGTCGTGACAGGATCCTCCTAACTTGGGAGGCTGCGGCATCAAATGTTCCTATCACCCGGACAGTACCTTGAGGTTCACTCTCCCTGTTGGTTATGGGGTGGAGAAGTTCTGTCCGCGTCCGTAATTTGGTCTTTTCATACGCCAGGCGAAGGGTCCTATCAGGATACCCCCTCTCCTGAAATCTTGCTCTAAGGTCCCTCGCCTGGCGCTTGAAATCCCCGGACTCAGAACAATTGCGTTTCAACCTAAGGTACTGTCCGGTCGGGATTCCTCTCTTCAGGGGCACAGGGTGGCAGCTGTCCCACCTGAGGAGAGAGTTAGTGGAAGTGGGCTTACGATAGATGGAGGTACTGAGGCCACCCCTCCCATCCCTGCAGATCACCACGTCCAGGAAGGGGAGGCGGTCCTCCATGATCACCGAGGTGAACCTCAGGTTGAAATTATTAATGTTCAACTCAGAGATAAACCTCTCAAAGTCGCTCTCTGGTCCGCTCCACAGCACGAAGATATCGTCGATGTAGCGTGACTAGAGAGCGACCATATCCGCGAACCATGGTGCCGGTTTGGCAAACACCACAGACTCCTCCCACCAGCCCAGGAGCAGGTTTGCATACGATGGGGCACAGGAGCTACCCATCGCGGTGCCCCTGAGCTGGTGGTACATACATCCATCAAACAGAAAAAAATTGCTCACCAATATGAACCTCAGAAGTTCGAGAGTGAAGGTATTGTGCTCCACAAATTGTTGACCCCGGGTTTTTAGAAAATGACTGCTTGCCTCCAAACCTCGTTCATGAGGGATGGAGGAATACAGAGCCTCCACATCCACAGAGGCCAGAAACCAGTGTGGCTCGATACAAATGTCTTCTAGTTTTCCTAGTAAATCCCCCGTGTCCCTGATGTAGGACGGCAGGGATGACACAAAGGGGCGTAGCACCCTGTCCACATAGATGCCACAATTTTGGGACAGACTACCTACCCCAGAGACAATTGGACGTCCCCTAATGGGGGTTGTCTCCTTGTGGACTTTCGGCAGACAATAGAATGTAGCCGTGACCGGGTGGAGTGGATATAGAAATTCATATTCCTCTCCACTGATGAGGGAGGCTTTCTTAGCTCTATCCAGGATGTGTCTCAGAGTCCCCTGTAGTGCAGCCGTAGGGTTGCTGGGGAGTATCTCATATCCCATCCCATCCTCCAGGACTGCGAGACACATACTACGATAGGCCGGCCTGTTCATTACTACAATGTAGCCCCCTTTGTCTGAGGGATTTATGATAATATCTTTATCCCTTTCAAGATCAGCAATCGCCATCCTCTCTTCCCTACTGCAGTTAAATTTTTGTGGGATGTGATGTATAGTGGACAGATCAGTAGTGACCTGTCCCAGGAAAACATCAACACATGATACCTCACCCATCGGGGGCATTCGGGTGTTTTTCTTTTTGAGGGCTGTAAAGGGACCTAGCCCTTCGGCGTTCGGTGGTGCTTGATCAAGGTTGTACAGAAGGTGTACATCCTTCAGGATGTCCAAGGGAACACCCAGTTCTCGGCTCTCTCTCTTATCCCTGAGCTTGTGGAACTTATGCCACTTTAGTTTTCGTGCAAAAAGGTGGAGGTCCCTTGTCCACCTAAAAGCATCAAACTTATTGGTAGGAACAAATGACAGTCCGCGTCCCAACAGTTTCAGTTCTATTTGGGAGAGAGTACGAGAAGAGAGGTTAATTATCCGTTTGTCATTGGAGTAAGGAACTTCAGTCACCGGTATGACATCTATGACTGAATCTTCCGATTCCTCAAGGGGTAGTAATGTGCCCCCTGACGTGGATTCAACCTCTTAGCAGACTCGAGAAACATAAGGTTTTTATGGTCAGTGACAACAGTTACACAATGCCTTGCCCCCTCCAGAAAATGCCTAAACTCCATTTAATGGCCAGCAGCTCCCTATTCCCTATGTTGTAGTTTCTCTCCGTGGGAGAGAATTTCCTGGAGAAGAAGGCACATGGTCTCAGGTTAGTGAGGCTAGCAGGACCTTGTGAAAGGACTGCTTCTGCGCCGTCCTCGGATGCATCCACCTCCACAATAAAAGGTCTCTCCTGATCAGGCTGGATCAGAATGGGAGCGCTACTGAATGCCTTTTTTTATTTTTCAAATGAAGAAATGGCCTCAGTAGACCAATTCTACAAATCCACCCCTTTCTTTGTAAGGTCGGTCAACGGTTTAGCAATTACAGAAAAATTCATAATAAATTTACGATAGTAATTGGCGAAACCTAAGAACCGTTGTAAGGCCTTTAAGGATGAAGGTCTTATCCATTCCTTAATTACTAGTGCCTTATCAGGATCCATCTTGAAGGCGTGAGGAGTGGAAGAACCTTGCCCTAACTCAAAAGAACTGAGTTTTTCCCCTAGCTCCTGCACCATCTGCATCAGATTAGAGACATGGTCAGTCAGGGTCACCAGAGGATTCATTATACAGTGGTTATTGGGCCTGTTAATCTGTAACGGTCATGTACACACACATATAGGGGGGAGGATAGTGACAACTGCACTCCACCCTCACCCCTGGCCCTGCCTACTTTCCTCACGAGTCCTGATGATAGGGGACAACTGGACGTCAGTCCCTAACTTAGGATACGTGCGGGAAGGACAGACAAGACAAATAACGGATAGTGAACGGACCGGATCAAAACCAAGAGGACAACGCAGTACAGGGGGATAAGCAAAGAAAGGTCAGTAGAAGCCGGGGTCATAAATACCAGGAGAGTTGAGAAGTACCAAAGGAGTCCACAAAGAATAGTCAGGTGGAAGCCGATGATAATATACCAGGAAGGATGCGCAGTACAGGAGGAGCAGGCAAAGGATCGTCAGGGAACAGGATCAGGTAAGTACACAGGTATCCAACAACTGCCAGGAACCTAAATTAACAGGCAACCTGTGGCCAGCAGGCTGCCTGTATTTATAGTGGGGAGTGAGGGTCATGTGACATGGCCAGCGTCATATGACCGACCAGTCGAGCACCGAGTGATCAGCTCGGCGCTCAAGGCAGACCTAGGAGCAGGGAGCCTCCCAGCTAGCAAAGCCGCCCTGGGAATGAGGTCAAACATAGATCCTCGCTCCCGAAGCTAAGCAGCAGTTCTGCGGCTGATGGGAGACCGAGTGCGCCTTTGGCACCCCATTATAGTAGAGAGGTATTGATTCCTCCATTTATTCTAGAAGGCATCTGCTACGGTTTGCACTCGTCTCCATTGACATTTGTACAAGTCTTTAGTACTAAACTCACCAGGAAGAGCTGACCTTTTGGGTGGAAGGGGTGAGCAAGAAAGGATCCTCTGGGTCATTGGATATTGAGGGCAAAGGTCTGGCATTTATGATCGCCACTACTTCGGCCATGAAGGTTGAGAGGGTCTCATCAGTGAGCTTTGAAGTTCCCAGCTCTAAAAAGACAGAATCATAGATCCGACGGACTAAGCCAATCATACGCTTCCAAGAGCCTCCCATGTGGGAAGAGAGTGGGGGGTTGAATGACCATTTGCAGTCTTGGTCAGCAAGATACCTCTCTACATGATCACTGTCAATGTTTGAGGGGATATACAGTTCTTTGCAGGCTCCAACGAAGTCGGTACTCCTATCAGAGCAGATAAGTTTAACTGGGCCTCTAATGGAAATGAAATGTCTGAGAGCATTTATAAAGCTGGATGTATCCAAAGACTCGATAACTTCTATATGTACAGCCCTGATACTCATGCATGTAAATATGACCGCCCAGCGTTTACTGTTTTGTTTGCATGGCCTCCTCTAGTGTGTCGTGTGGTGACAGACCATGAGCCAAACACGTCAAGACTAGAGTTGAGCAAACACCTGGATGTTCGGGTTCGAGAAGTTCGGCCGAACATCCCGGAAATGTTCGGGTTCGGGATCCGAACCCGATCCGAACTTCGTCCCGAACCCGAACCCCATTGAAGTCAATGGGGACCCGAACTTTTCGGCACTAAAAAGGCTGTAAAACAGCCCAGGAAAGAGCTAGAGGGCTGCAAAAGGCAGCAACATGTAGGTAAATCCCCTGCAAACAAATGTGGATAGGGAAATGAATTAAATTAAAAATTAAATAAATAAAAATTAACCAAAATCAATTGGAGAGAGGTTCCATAGCAGAGAATCTGGCTTCCCGTCACCCACCACTGGAACAGTCCATTCTCAGATATTTAGGCCCCGGCACCCAGGCAGAGGAGAGAGGTCCCGTAACAGAGAATCTGTCTTCATGTCAGCAGAGAATTAGTCTGCATGTCATAGCAGAGAATGAGGCTTCACGTCAGCCACC
The DNA here is from genome assembly GCF_014858855.1 of Bufo gargarizans. Lineage (NCBI taxonomy): Eukaryota > Metazoa > Chordata > Amphibia > Anura > Bufonidae > Bufo > Bufo gargarizans. Next base: position 108,253,392 of record NC_058088.1, read on the forward strand.
ACTGCAACAGTCCATTGGCATATATTTAGGCCCAGCACCCAGGCAGAGGAGGGAGGTCCCGTAACAGAGAATCTGTCTTCATGTCAGCAGAGAATTAGTCTGCATGTCATAGCAGAGAATGAGGCTTCACGTCAGCCACCACTGCAACAGTCCATTGGCATATATTTAGGCCCAGCACACACACAGGCAGAGGAGAGAGGTCCCGTAACAGAGAATCTGTCTTCATGTCAGCAGAGAATTAGTCTGCATGTCATAGCAGAGAATCAGGCTTCACGTCACCCACCACTGCAACAGTCCATTGGCATATATTTAGGCCCAGCACCCAGGCAGAGGAGGGAGGTCCCGTAACAGAGAATCTGTCTTCATGTCAGCAGAGAATTAGTCTGCATGTCATAGCAGAGAATGAGGCTTCACGTCAGCCACCACTGCAACAGTCCATTGGCATATATTTAGGCCCAGCACACACACAGGCAGAGGAGAGAGGTCCCGTAACAGAGAATCTGTCTTCATGTCAGCAGAGAATTAGTCTGCATGTCATAGCAGAGAATGAGGCTTCACGTCAGCCACCACTGCAACAGTCCATTGGCATATATTTAGGCCCAGCACACACACAGGCAGAGGAGAGAGGTCCCGTAACAGACAATCTGGCTTCATGTCAGCAGAGAATTAGTCTGCATGTCATAGCAGAGAATGAGGCTTCACGTCACCCACCACTGCAACAGTCCATTGGCATATATTTAGGCCCAGCACCCAGGCAGAGGAGGGAGGTCCCGTAACAGAGAATCTGTCTTCATGTCAGCAGAGAATTAGTCTGCATGTCATAGCAGAGAATGAGGCTTCACGTCAGCCACCACTGCAACAGTCCATTGGCATATATTTAGGCCCAGCACACACACAGGCAGAGGAGAGAGGTCCCGTAACAGAGGATCTGGCTTCATGTCAGCAGAGAATCAGTCTGCATGTCATAGCAGAGAATCAGGCTTCACGTCAGCCACCACTGCAACAGTCCATTGGCATATATTTAGGCCTAGCACACAGGCAGAGGAGAGAGGTCCCGTAACAGACAATCTGGCTTCATGTCAGCAGAGAATCAGTCTGCATGTCATAGCAGAGAATGAGGCTTCACGTCAGCCACCACTGCAACAGTCCATTGTCATAAATTTAGGCCCAGCACCCAGGCAGAGGAGAGAGGTCCCGTAACAGACAATCTGGCTTCATGTCAGCAGAGAATTAGTCTGCATGTCATAGCAGAGAATCAGGCTTCATGTCAGCCACCACTGCAACAGTCCATTGGCATATATTTAGGCCTAGCACACAGGCAGAGGAGAGGTTCATTCAACTTTGGGTAGCATCGCAATATAATGGTAAAATGAAAATAAAAATAGGATTGAATGAGGAAGTGCCCTGGAGTCCAATAATATATGGTTATGGGGAGGTAGTTAATGTCTAATCTGGACAAGGGACGGACAGGTCCTGTGGGATCCATGCCTGGTTCATTTTTATGAACGTCAGCTTGTCCACATTGGCTGTAGACAGGCGGCTGCGTTTGTCTGTAATGACGCCCCCTGCCGTGCTGAATACACGTTCAGACAAAACGCTGGCTGCCGGGCAGGCCAGCACCTCCAAGGCATAAAAGGCTAGCTCTGGCCACGTGGACAATTTAGAGACCCAGAAGTTGAATGGGGCCGAACCATCAGTCAGTACGTGGAGGGGTGTGCACACGTACTGTTCCACCATGTTAGTGAAATGTTGCCTCCTGCTAACACGTTGCGTATCAGGTGGTGGTGCAGTTAGCTGTGGCGTGTTGACAAAAGTTTTCCACATCTCTGCCATGCTAACCCTGCCCTCAGAGGAGCTGGCCGTGACACAGCTGCCTTGGCGACCTCTTGCTCCTCCTCTGCCTTGGCCTTGGGCTTCCACTTGTTCCCCTGTGACATTTGGGAATGCTCTCAGTAGCGCGTCTACCAACGTGCGCTTGTACTCGCGCATCTTCCTATCACGCTCCAGTGCAGGAAGTAAGGTGGGCACATTGTCTTTGTAGCGTGGATCCAGCAGGGTGGCAACCCAGTAGTCCGCACAGGTTAAAATGTGGGCAACTCTGCTGTCGTTGCGCAGGCACTGCAGCATGTAGTCGCTCATGTGTGCCAGGCTGCCCAGGGATAAGGACAAGCTGTCCTCTGTGGGAGGCGTATCGTCATCGTCCTGCCTTTCCCCCCAGCCACGCACCAGTGATGGACCCGAGCTGCGTTGGGTGCCACCCCGCTGTGACCATGCTTCATCCTCATCCTCCTCCACCTCCTCCTCATCCTCGTCCTCCTCGTCCTCCAGTAGTGGGCCCTGGCTGGCCACATTTGTACCTGGCCTCTGCTGTTGCCAAAAACCTCCCTCTGAGTCACTTCGAAGAGACTGGCCTGAAAGTGCTAAAAATGACCCCTCTTCCTCCTCCTCCTCCTCCTCCTCCTGGGCCACCTCCTCTTCCATCATCGCCCTAAGTGTTTTCTCAAGGAGACATAGAAGTGGTATTGTAACGCTGATAACGGTGTCATCGCCACTGGCCATGTTGGTGGAGTACTCGAAACAGCGCAACAGGGCACACAGGTCTCGCATGGAGGCCCAGTCATTGGTGGTGAAGTGGTGCTGTTCTGTAGTGCGACTGACCCGTGCGTGCTGCAGCTGAAACTCCACTATGGCCTGCTGCTGCTCGCACAGTCTGTCCAGCATGTGCAAGGTGGAGTTCCACCTGGTGGGCACGTCGCATATGAGGCGGTGAGCGGGAAGGCCGAAGTTACGCTGTAGCGCAGACAGGCGAGCAGCAGCAGGATGTGAACGCCGGAAGCGCGAACAGACGGCCCGCACTTTATGCAGCAGCTCTGACATGTCGGGGTAGTTGTGAATGAACTTCTGCACCACCAAATTCAGCACATGCGCCAAGCAAGGGATGTGCGTCAAATTGGCTAGTCCCAGAGCTGCAACGAGATTTCGCCCATTATCACACACCACCAGGCCGGGCTTGAGGCTCACCGGCAGCAACCACTCGTCGGTCTGTTGTTCTATACCCCGCCACAACTCCTGTGCGGTGTGGGGCCTGTCCCCCAAACATATGAGTTTCAGAATGGCCTGCTGACGTTTACCCCGGGCTGTGCTGAAGTTGGTGGTGAAGGTGTGTGGCTGACTGGATGAGCAGGTGGAAGAAGAGGAGGAGGAAGCCGAGAAGGAGGAGGTGGCAACAGGAGGCAAAGAATGTTGCCCTGCGATCCTTGGCGGCGGAAGGACGTGCGCCAAACAGCTCTCCGCCTGGGGCCCAGCTGCCACTACATTTACCCAGTGTGCAGTTAGGGAGATATAGCGTCCCTGGCCGTGCTTACTGGTCCACGTATCTGTGGTTAGGTGGACCTTGCCACAGATGGCGTTGCGCAGTGCACACTTGATTTTATCGGATACTTGGTTGTGCAGGGAAGGCACGGCTCTCTTGGAGAAGTAGTGCCGGCTGGGAACAACATACTGTGGGACAGCAAGCGACATGAGCTGTTTGAAGCTGTCTGTGTCCACCAGCCTAAATGACAGCATTTCATAGGCCAGTAGTTTAGAAATGCTGGCATTCAGGGCCAGGGATCGAGGGTGGCTAGGTGGGAATTTACGCTTTCTATCAAATGTTTGTGAGATGGAGAGCTGAACGCTGGCGTGTGACATGGTTGAGACGCTTGGTGACGGAGGTGGTGGTGGTGGTGTTGGTGGTACATCCCCTGTTTGCTGGGCGGCAGGTGCCAACGTTCCTCCAGAGGCGGAGGAAGAGGCCGAGGCGGCAGCAGCAGAATAGGCCGAGGCGGCAGCAGCAGAAGAGGTAGCAGGGGGAGCCTGAGTGACTTCCTTGGTTTTAAGGTGTTTACTCCACTGCAGTTCATGCTTTGCATGCAGGTGCCTGGTCATGCAGGTTGTGCTCAGGTTCAGAACGTTAATGCCTCGCTTCAGGCTCTGATGGCACAGCGTGCAAACCACTCGGGTCTTGTCGTCAGCACATTGTTTGAAGAAGTGCCATGCCAGGGAACTCCTTGAAGCTGCCTTTGGGGTGCTCGGTCCCAGATGGCGGCGGTCAGTAGCAGGCGGAGTCTCTTGGCGGCGGGTGTTCTGCTTTTGCCCACTGCTCCCTCTTTTGCTACGCTGTTGGCTCGGTCTCACCACTGCCTCTTCCTCCGAACTGTGAAAGTCAGTGGCACGACCTTCATTCCATGTGGGGTCTAGGACCTCATCGTCCCCTGCATCGTCTTCCACCCAGTCTTGATCCCTGACCTCCTGTTCAGTCTGCACACTGCAGAAAGACGCAGCAGTTGGCACCTGTGTTTCGTCATCATCAGAGACATGCTGAGGTGGTATTCCCATGTCCTCATCATCAGGAAACATAAGTGGTTGTGCGTCAGTGCATTCTATGTCTTTCACCGCTGGGGAAGGGCTAGGTGGATGCCCTTGGGAAACCCTGCCAGCGGAGTCTTCAAACAGCATAAGAGACTGCTGCATAACTTGAGGCTGAGACAGTTTCCCTGGTATGCATGGGGGTGATGTGACAGACTGATGGGGTTGGTTTTCAGGCGCCATCTGTGCGCTTTCTGCAGAAGACTGGGTGGGAGATAATGTGAACGTGCTGGATCCACTGTCGGCCACCCAATTGACTAATGCCTGTACCTGCTCAGGCCTTACCATCCTTAGAACGGCATTGGGCCCCACCATATATCGCTGTAAATTCTGGCGGCTACTGGGACCTGAGGTAGTTGGTACACTAGGACGTGTGGATGTGGCAGAACGGCCACGTCCTCTCCCAGCACCAGAGGGTCCACTAACACCACCACGACCATGTCCACGTCCGCGTCCCTTACTAGATGTTTTTCTCATTGTTATGGTTCACCACAACAACAAATATATTATTTGGCCCAATGTATTGTATTCAAATTCAGCGGGATATAAATTTGAGGCCTAGTATTTAGGCGCTGGGTGACCGGTATGGATTTAGTGACAGAATTAGACTTGGAAATGCACAGAAGCGTGTGTGTGAAGTTATTCTGAATGACCCTATGTGCACCTTCAATATGATCTACCCTTTTAGGGATAGATTTCAAATAGCTCTGATATAGCAGAAACGACTAAATTATGAAATTGCTAAATTGGGAATTGTATTTCAACCCAGAACAAAAAATGTGCTTTGACGGACACTAAATAACTTTCCCAGCCACAACAGGACAGCGGTAACGAGAGATTTAGCGGGATATAAATTTGAGGCCTAGTATTTAGGCGCTGGGTGACAGGTATGGGTTTAGTGACAGAATTAGATTTGGAAATGCACAGTAGCGGGTGTGTGAAGTTATTCTGAATGACCCAATGTGCACCTTGAATATTATATACCCTTTTAGGGATAGATTTCAAATAGCTCTGATATAGCAGAAACCACTAAATTATGAAATTGCTAAATTGGGAATTGTATTTCAACCCAGAACAAGAAATGTGCTTGAACGGACACTAAATAACTCGCCCAGCTACAGCACTAGGGACAGATTTAGCTGGATATAAATTTGAGGCCTAGTATTTAGGCGCTGGGTGACCGGTATGGATTTAGTGACAGAATTAGACTTGGAAATGCACAGAAGCGTGTGTGTGAAGTTATTCTGAATGACCCTATGTGCACCTTGAATATTATATACCCTTTTAGGGATAGATTTCAAATAGCTCTGATATAGCAGAAACCACTAAATTATGAAATTGCTAAATTGGGAATTGTATTTCAACCCAGAACAAGAAATGTGCTTGAACGGACACTAAATAACTCGCCCAGCTACAGCACTAAGGACAGATTTAGCGGGATATAAATTTGAGGCCTAGTATTTAGGCGCTGGGTGACAGGTATGGGTTTAGTGCCAGAATTAGACTTGGAAATACACAGTAGCGGGTGTGTGTGAAGTTATTCTGAATGACCCAATGTGCACCTTGAATATTATATACCCTTTTAGGGATAGATTTCAAATAGCTCTGATATAGCAGAAACCACTAAATTATGAAATTGCTAAATTGGGAATTGTATTTCAACCCAGAACAAGAAATGTGCTTGAACGGACACTAAATAACTCGCCCAGCTACAGCACTAAGGACAGATTTAGCGGGATATAAATTTGAGGCCTAGTATTTAGGCGCTGGGTGACAGGTATGGGTTTAGTGCCAGAATTAGACTTGGAAATACACAGTAGCGGGTGTGTGTGAAGTTATTCTGAATGACCCAATGTGCACCTTGAATATTATATACCCTTTTAGGGATAGATTTCAAATAGCTCTGATATAGCAGAAACCACTAAATTATGAAATTGCTAAATTGGGAATTGTATTTCAACCCAGAACAAGAAATGTGCTTGAACGGACACTAAATAACTCGCCCAGCTACAGCACTAAGGACAGATTTAGCGGGATATAAATTTGAGGCCTAGTATTTAGGTGCTGGGTGACAGGTATGGGTTTAGTGCCAGAATTAGACTTGGAAATACACAGTAGCGGGTGTGTGTGAAGTTATTCTGAATGACCCAATGTGCACCTTGAATATTATATACCCTTTTAGGGATAGATTTCAAATAGCTCTGATATAGCAGAAACCACTAAATTATGAAATTGCTAAATTGGGAATTGTATTTCAACCCAGAACAAGAAATGTGCTTGAACGGACACTAAATAACTCGCCCAGCTACAGCACTAAGGACAGATTTAGCGGGATATAAATTTGAGGCCTAGTATTTAGGCGCTGGGTGACAGGTATGGGTTTAGTGCCAGAATTAGACTTGGAAATACACAGTAGCGGGTGTGTGTGAAGTTATTCTGAATGACCCAATGTGCACCTTGAATATTATATACCCTTTTAGGGATAGATTTCAAATAGCTCTGATATAGCAGAAACGACTAAATTATGAAATTGCTAAATTGGGAATTGTATTTCAACCCAGAACAAAAAATGTGCTTTGACGGACACTAAATAACTTTCCCAGCCACAACAGGACAGCGGTAACGAGAGATTTAGCGGGATATAAATTTGAGGCCTAGTATTTAGGCGCTGGGTGACAGGTATGGGTTTAGTGACAGAATTAGATTTGGAAATGCACAGTAGCGGGTGTGTGAAGTTATTCTGAATGACCCTATGTGCACCTTGAATATTATATACCCTTTTAGGGATAGATTTCAAATAGCTCTGATATAGCAGAAACCACTAAATTATGAAATTGCTAAATTGGGAATTGTATTTCAACCCAGAACAAGAAATGTGCTTGAACGGACACTAAATAACTCGCCCAGCTACAGCACTAGGGACAGATTTAGCTGGATATAAATTTGAGGCCTAGTATTTAGGCGCTGGGTGACCGGTATGGATTTAGTGACAGAATTAGACTTGGAAATGCACAGAAGCGTGTGTGTGAAGTTATTCTGAATGACCCTATGTGCACCTTGAATATTATATACCCTTTTAGGGATAGATTTCAAATAGCTCTGATATAGCAGAAACCACTAAATTATGAAATTGCTAAATTGGGAATTGTATTTCAACCCAGAACAAGAAATGTGCTTGAACGGACACTAAATAACTCGCCCAGCTACAGCACTAAGGACAGATTTAGCGGGATATAAATTTGAGGCCTAGTATTTAGGCGCTGGGTGACAGGTATGGGTTTAGTGCCAGAATTAGACTTGGAAATACACAGTAGCGGGTGTGTGTGAAGTTATTCTGAATGACCCAATGTGCACCTTGAATATTATATACCCTTTTAGGGATAGATTTCAAATAGCTCTGATATAGCAGAAACCACTAAATTATGAAATTGCTAAATTGGGAATTGTATTTCAACCCAGAACAAGAAATGTGCTTGAACGGACACTAAATAACTCGCCCAGCTACAGCACTAAGGACAGATTTAGCGGGATATAAATTTGAGGCCTAGTATTTAGGCGCTGGGTGACAGGTATGGGTTTAGTGCCAGAATTAGACTTGGAAATACACAGTAGCGGGTGTGTGTGAAGTTATTCTGAATGACCCAATGTGCACCTTGAATATTATATACCCTTTTAGGGATAGATTTCAAATAGCTCTGATATAGCAGAAACCACTAAATTATGAAATTGCTAAATTGGGAATTGTATTTCAACCCAGAACAAGAAATGTGCTTGAACGGACACTAAATAACTCGCCCAGCTACAGCACTAAGGACAGATTTAGCGGGATATAAATTTGAGGCCTAGTATTTAGGCGCTGGGTGACAGGTATGGGTTTAGTGCCAGAATTAGACTTGGAAATACACAGTAGCGGGTGTGTGTGAAGTTATTCTGAATGACCCAATGTGCACCTTGAATATTATATACCCTTTTAGGGATAGATTTCAAATAGCTCTGATATAGCAGAAACCACTAAATTATGAAATTGCTAAATTGGGAATTGTATTTCAACCCAGAACAAGAAATGTGCTTGAACGGACACTAAATAACTCGCCCAGCTACAGCACTAAGGACAGATTTAGCGGGATATAAATTTGAGGCCTAGTATTTAGGCGCTGGGTGACAGGTATGGGTTTAGTGCCAGAATTAGACTTGGAAATACACAGTAGCGGGTGTGTGTGAAGTTATTCTGAATGACCCAATGTGCACCTTGAATATTATATACCCTTTTAGGGATAGATTTCAAATAGCTCTGATATAGCAGAAACCACTAAATTATGAAATTGCTAAATTGGGAATTGTATTTCAACCCAGAACAAGAAATGTGCTTGAACGGACACTAAATAACTCGCCCAGCTACAGCACTAGGGACAGATTTAGCTGGATATAAATTTGAGGCCTAGTATTTAGGCGCTGCGTGACAGGTATGGGTTTAGTGACAGAATTAGACTTGGAAATACACAGTAGCGGGTGTGTGTGAAGTTATTCTGAATGACCCAATGTGCACCTTGAATATTATATACCCTTTTAGGGATAGATTTCAAATAGCTCTGATATAGCAGAAACCACTAAATTATGAAATTGCTAAATTGGGAATTGTATTTCAACCCAGAACAAGAAATGTGCTTGAACGGACACTAAATAACTCGCCCAGCTACAGCACTAGGGACAGATTTAGCTGGATATAAATTTGAGGCCTAGTATTTAGGCGCTGGGTGACCGGTATGGATTTAGTGACAGAATTAGACTGGGATATGGCCAAAAAATAAACAGACTATTGCTGGTTAAATGCACTTGGTGTGACAGCTTCACCCTGATGTAGGCTTTAGCCAAAAAACAACCACACCATTGAGGGTTAAATGCACTTGGTGACAGGCGCAGCTTGCCCCTGATTTAGTATATGGCCAAAAAATGAACAGACTATTGCTGGTTAAATGCACTTGGTGTGACAGCTTCACCCTGATGTAGGCTTTAGCCAAAAAACAACCACACCATTGAGGGTTAAATGCACTTGGTGACAGGCGCAGCTTGCCCCTGATTTTGTATATGGCCAAAAAATGAACAGACTATTGCTGGTTAAATGCACTTGGTGTGACAGCTTCACCCTGATGTAGGCTTTAGCCAAAAAACAACCACACCATTGAGGGTTAAATGCACTTGGTCGCAGCTTGTGCTGGCGCACCACAAGACACAAAATGGCCGCCGATCACCCCAGAAAAATGTGACTGACAAACGGTCTGTGCAGCCTAAAAACAGTGAGCAATTGAGGATCAGCAGCTCAATGATCCACAGCTGCAGATCGATCAGTTAATCAAGTCCTTTGGAGGAGTTAATCTGCCTAATCTCGCCCTACTGTCGCAGCCGCAACCTCTCCCTACGCTAATCAGAGCAGAGTGACGGGCGGCGCTATGTGACTCCAGCTTAAATAGAGGCTGGGTCACATGGTGCTCTGGCCAATCACAGCCATGCCAATAGTAGGCATGGCTGTGATGGCCTCTTGGGGCAAGTAGTATGACGCTTGTTGATTGGCTGCTTTGCAGCCTTTCAAAAAGCGCCAAGAAAGCGTCACAAAAGCGCGAAGAAAGCGACGAACACCGAACCCGAACCCGGACTTTTACGAAAATGTCCGGGTTCGGGTCCGTGTCACGGACACCCCAAAATTCGGTACGAACCCGAACTATACAGTTCGAGTTCGCTCATCCCTAGTCAAGACCAACGTTAGTAAAGGGGGTTCTGTACTGAGACGGTCAGCAGGGAGGTTAGCCATCTTTTGTGACTGAAACATACCCTGTAGTTTTTGGCAAGTGACACATTTGAAAATGAGACTACTCACAAGTCTTTTGGCTCCGATTAATCAGCATCCAGCCGTACGTAAAGCGACTTCAGTGAAAAAACGTCCCTGATGTTTAGTCTTCTCATGGTAATGTTGCAGAAGTAAGGATACAATATGATTGCTTGGGAGTATTATAGGAGTACATTCATTACACTCGAGTTTTGCATTTGAAATATGTCCTCCAACTCTCAACAGTCTATTAGCATCTATAAAGGGGTCATGTTTCCTGAGGGAACTGTCTTTACGAACACTCTTTGAATTTTTGATGAGTCCAAGTTCTTGAGCATAAACTTTGTGTTGGATACAATGGATGATAACGTCTCTTGCCTGTGTGAGCTCATCCACTGTATGAGCCTTGTGACAGTAATGCCAACCTTTGCAGTGCTCTGATCCTGTAGGTGTGGTTCTGAAAGATTTGACTATGTGGATCAAGTCAGCTTTAGCTCTGTTCAGTGATCTCCACCTAGAAAACTTGTTGAATCGTTTGGATCCAAGCTCCCTGTTAGAAACTTTTGTGGTAAGTACAGAAACACGAGGACGAATCTCTGCATCAACGTTTGGTTCCAGTAGTTTAAATTTATCTTTCTGAAGAGTGCTAAGGACAGGTTTGTAGAGGAATGGTGGTCCTGTGAGCCATGTGGTATCTTTAAGGTGGGCTGCAGGAATGGCTCTTGTAGCATAGTCTGCAGGGTTGATGTCAGTTGGTACATATGGCTACTGGGTAGGCTGTGTAGACCTCCTGATTCTTTGGACTCTGTTATGAACATAGCCATAAAATCTCCTAGTCTCATTGTAAATGTAGTCCAACACTACTTTGCTGTCCATATAAAATATCTTACTATCAAGATTTACATCTATTTCAGACACAATAAGATCTGCTAGCTCTACTGCTAGAACAGCAGCACAAAGTTCCAATCTTGGTATGGTAAGCTCAGGACTTGGTGCCAGCTTTGCTTTGCCGATTGTAAAGTCAATTTGGACCTGGCCTTTAATGTTTATAGTTTTAAGGTAAACGACTGCAGTGATTTCTTTTACTGAGGCATCACAAAACACACACAGCTGCTTGGACTGAAACTCAGCAGGAGAGAAGTGGGCATATGGCTAATGTATACGCACGTTAGATAATGCCTTTAGAGAGTCTCTCCATGTTACCCATAGTGCCTCTTTCTCTGAGGGAAGTGGCAAAACCCAATCACATATATCTATGGTTAGCTCCTTGAGCAGAGTCTTACCTTGGATGATCACAGGGGCTGCAAATCCAAGTGGGTCATATAGACTGTTAATGGTGGACAGGACTCCACGTTGTGTGAAGGGTTTTTCTTGGTCGACCTGAAAGGTAAAGGTGTCAGACTTGAGGTCCCAGCTGACCCCTAGACTACGCTGCATGGGTAATGGGTCTGTTGCCAAGTCTAGATCCTTCAAATCATTGGCATGATCTTGAGTAGGAAAGGCCTCCATCACAACTTTGCTGTTTTGAAGCTATCTTATGCAGCCTGAGGTTTGAACAGGAAAGCATACTTTGAGTCCTGTTGAGTAGACCGATTGCGGCCTCTGGTGAGGGAAGCGACTTTAAGCCATCATTTACCTAGAAGTCTCTTTCAACAAACTTCTTAACATCCTCCCCATAGACTTTTTCACCTTCTTGGGCAGAAAGTCTGAGTCCATAAATAGCGACTGCAGGAGATGGGCTGTTGCCAAAAACATGCACCTTCATGCAATATTTTATGATATCTTGGGTAGGGTAGTTGTCCTTGAACCAAAAGAATCTTAAGAAATTTCTGTGCTCTTCTTTAACTAGAAAACAATAGAACATTTGTTGTATGTCTGCAACTACAGCAATGGGTTCTTTGCGGAATCTGATGAGGAAACCGAGAAGTGTGTTGAGGTCTGGTCCTGTCAAAAGAACATAATTGAGAGAGACTCCCTAATATTGTGAACTAGAGTCAAATACCACTCAGATTCATCTGGCCTCTTAGGGTGGTAAATGCCAAAGATTGGTAAGTACCAGCATTCTTCCTTTTCTTTTAGGGGTGGAGCTACTTCTGTATGACTGTTCTCCAATATCTTGTCCATGAATAAGAAAAAATGTTCCATCATTTCTGGTCTTTTCTGAAAGTTGCGTTGGAGTGAACAGAAGCGTTTAAAGGCTTGGTCTCTGTTGTTGGGAAGACAGTGTCTCTGTGTTTTGAAAGGTAGTTGTGCAACCCAGGTGTTCGTTTTATCCTTGAAGAATCCTTGCTCCATTATGTTTAAGAAGGCCTCATCTTTAATAGAGGGAGCTAACTTGTGGTCTTCCTTTGTCCTCTGGAACACCTTGCACCCCAAGTGGTCTTGGTCTTCACCACAAGGATGGTTCTTGATTTCTGAAAAGTCAGGATACAGCACACTTGTCGGCTTCTCTCTTACAAGGAATCTGTTAGGACAAGGCGGAAAGAGGGATGGACGTCCATTCACTAAGGTATTCGTGTAAAGAGAATTCACTGTGGTAAGCTTGTGAACATTTCCTAGGCAGACATCACCTATATTGACCCACCCCAGGTCAAGCTTCTGGGCATATGGAGAATCCTGAGGACCGTTTATTTGTTTCCTCACCTTGTGGACTCTTATGATATCTCTTCCAAGCAGAAGTATTATTTGGGCCTCTGGGTCGAGTGCAGGTATGAGATGTGCTATGGATTTTAGATGTTCATGATGTAATGCTGCCTCAGGTGTAGGAATCTCTTCTCTATTCTTTGGCATTCGATCAAGGTAGGTAAAGGTAGGGATGCTTCACCATTTATGGATTCGATTTGGAAGCCAGTAGCTCTTCTGCATTTTTCTTCATTTACACCTGTGCAAGTTTTAAGTGAATATGGAGAGCTGTGTCCTTTAATATTGAAGATATCAAAGAAAGTCGAGTTAGCAAGAGATCGGGGGGGGGGGGGGGAAGAAATTTTTTTTTTTTTAATGCCCCATACTTTTCGCCCCTGGGTCTTATGGGGCGAATACTAATGAAGCTCTTCCATTTTGGACCGGGAAGCGCTTCATTAGTATTCCTGATCCTCCGCTCGGCTGTCTGCTGTGCAGGGCTGCGCACCATGTGACCTCAATGTGTGCAGCCTTCACAGCTGACAGCCGAGAACCAGGAAGAAGAGAGAGAGCGCTGGTGGTGAGGAGCGGCAGCGTCCAGGAGCAGGAGAGGTAAGTTATTTATTTTATTTTATTTGTGCTGATGGCTGACATGAAGGGGCATGATGGCTGACATGGGGGGGCATAAGGGGTGACATGGGGGGGCATGACGGCTGACATGGGGGGGCATGATGGCTGACATGGGGGGGCATGAGGGCTGACATGGGGGGGCATGACAGCTGACATGGGGGGCTGATGGATGGGGGCTGATGGCTGACATGGGGGGGTTGATGGCTGACATGGGGGCTGATCTGAGGCATTGGGGGTCTGATCTAAGGTCTGATTAACATTGGGGATCTGATTGCTGGTCTGACCTGAGGTGCAATGGAAAATATTTTTTTCTTATTATCCTCGTCTAAATCCTAGGTGCGTATTATGGGCCGGTGTGTCTTAGAGGGGAAAAAATACGTCCTTAAACCAGCGATTGTCTGAAGCAGAGAGAAGATACCAGGACCACACAAAGGAGAAGCCAGCTGTTGCAGACGGGACCAGGGCCAGATGAGCTGCGAAGGGGGGGGCGCCAAAATGTAGCTTCGCTTGTGTTGGCATAAATCCCTGCAAGAGATCTATTACTCTGATCATCAAGGATCGCATACAACCTTACCGCTTTCTCTTTATGTCCAATAGGGTAAACTGTGACAAGACAGATCTTGGATCTTCGGTGCACTGAGGTGTCACTTCAGGAGGTACTGTGTCTCTCTCCTCCTGCTGTGCTCTACAGCAGGTTCTGAGGGTGTGAAAGTCCATGGAGCTGGCCCAGGGTGTAAGGCTGTATTGTGCTCTTCACTGTTACATTCAGAGCATTTGATGTTTACGGTACAGTCTTTTGCAAGATGAGAGGTTGATGCACAACACCTGTAACAAATGTGGTTCTCCTTGAGGAAAGTTTAGCGGCCCCGGAGACGTTTTTCTCTAAATCGTCTACATTTCAGCAATGAGTGCAGTTTCTTATGTAGAGGACATTCTCTGCATGGGTCTTTTGTTGAGATCTTTTCAGTCTCTGAGGTACTGTAGGTTTTGTTTGAGGGGTCTTTGAAAGACACACTGGTTTTGTGTACTGCAACAGGTGTACCTTTCATGTTACGGAGTAAGACAGGCCAACCTGGTTTGGGATAAGTGGTGTCAAACATCGAGAAGTCAAAGCTGGGATCATTCCTAGTCTTTGCTTGCTGGTGCACGAAGTCCACAAAGAATGAGAATGGAGGAAATGGGACGTTGTGCTGTTGCTTGTACCTGGAACCTTGAGCAATCCACTTCTCAGGCAGGTTATAAGGTAGTTTTTGTACTATGGGGTTTACACCACGTGCAGTATCCAAGAATGCCAGACCTTGTAAATCTCCTTCAGGTTTGGCAACTTGGAGCTCTGCCAGCAGGTCACTCAGTTCTCTCAGTTTCTGGAACCCTTTGTTCTGGATCTTGGGGAAATCCTCAATTCTTTTGAAGAGTGTGTTTTCTATAACTTCTGGTGAGCCGTAACAGTCCTTAAGTCTCTCCCATATCATGTTTAACCCAGTGTTTGGGTAGTTAATATTAATGGCTCTAATCCGTTTTGCATGCTCTGCCGATTCATTTCCTAGCCACTTGATAAGAAGATCAATTTCCTCACATGCAGACAGATCTAGGTCTCTGATTGTATTTCTGAATGATGATCGCCATGACCTATAGCTTTCAGTTCTGTCATCAAACTTGGAGAGCCTCTTGGTTATTAACTTACGTCAGGCAAGGAATTTTAGAAACTCTGACTTACCTGTATCTTTGTTTGGTGGATTGTTGCTGTAGTAGTCACCATATACTTGTTCTTTGTTAAAGGAATTTGACTATTCTGCGATCATTTGTAGGCCTGAATGTAGGTTGAATTGGGGGTTGAAGTCCTATGAAACTGTTGTCTCGTTCAAAGCAGGGTTTTTGGTTAACTTTGGTCACTTGTTGTGTGACAGGCGCCTGTTGGGGTTCTTCAGTAGGGGTTGACACTGCTTTTGAACTTGAATTTAGGCTGTCATCCGACTCTGCATGCTGCATGACGTAAGTGTATTGCAAGTTATCGTCATGATAAGGTTCAGGCCCAACGATGCTGCTGGGTCTATCACTTGCGGGTTTGCTGCTTCTTCTAACGCCTCTGCCTCTGCTACAGCAGCTACAGATTCCTTCTCCACAGTTAGCTTTTCCATAGCTGCTTGTTGTTCAGCCAGGGCTGCTTGCATGCTTGCTTCCATGCGTGCTTTCTCCATTTCCATACGAGCCTTCTCCACCTTTAACTGTCTTTCTTTCTCTGCAAATGTTGCGCGGGTTTTGGCGGCTTCAGCTTTTGCGAGGGCAATGGTGACCATGGAGCTGCTCACTGATCTCTTTGAACTTCTTGAGTCAGCCGAGATGCGAGACCTTGTCTCGTACAGTTTGGATTCTCTTGACGACATAAAGGCACTGCAAACAGGTTTGCACACTTGCAAATGTTGTGGATGACGATGCTGCACCTTGCAGGGTTCAGTACCATGCGGTCCAGCCTGTTAGAGGTTGTTGACTCGCAAGGTTTGAGGAATCACAGTTTCTAGTATCTATCTTGTAAGAAGCCGTTGTTTTACTGCGGCCAGGGAGTCGCAGTTCCTCGTATCTAGCTCGTAAGCAGCCGCTGTTTTACTGTTCTGTCCTCCTTATGTGTGAAGGTACATAGCTTGACAGACAGCTAAACCTTATCCCGGCAATAAATTGACAATGGAGTAACGTCCAACTTTATCTTTATTGCAAGGATGTTATGTTTCATTTCCTCACCATTGCAGAAATCTTTGCTTGGGCCCTTTAAATATTGATGGGTGTTGATGGGGGGGTGGGGGGATGATCTGTCGTGGGTTGCCCAGGTCCAATCAATATTAAAGGGCCCTGGAATAGCCAAATAAAATAAAAAATGCTACCAGCATGAAAATGCCCCAAATGTTTTGACCTAATAACGCCCCTGGAGCGAATTGAGAAAGCCCTTTGTCAGGCTGGCAAGTGGGTCTACTATGGCATGGTGTGAACAATAGCTCCATCTAGTGATAGCGTTACTATTACAGCATTAAGTAAACACTAAATTACATATAGACAATTACAACATAGACAACAATGAAGACATTGGCATAGATACACTGGTAAGAGGTGGTAAGACACTCCACCCCACTACAGATACATAATACAGAGCATTCATCTCCCTCTATCTCCTGACTTTGCTGCAGTAAATTACAACAGCCAAGCTTCTAACTGGCTGTTGTAACACAAGACAGGCTGCAGAGAGATAACATAAACCTACACACAATACAGAATACAACAAATCAAAGAAATATTTGCAAAATAATCGCAACATTTTATTAATAGATTACACATATATCAATCTTCATAATCTAGAAATACATAAAAAGTATTTAAAGTGGTTTTCCAGGACCCAGCAGATCCTGTAAACCCAAAGGGTTTTCCAGACTCCTGGTATTGATGACCTATGATAGGTCATCAACATTCAATTAGTGGGGGCCTGACAACATGCACCTATCAGCTGTTCCCTGCAGCCTCTGGCATTGGGACTAACACTCTGAATGGAACAGAAAGCACAGATCCATTCAAAGTGTAGTAGCCATACCAGGTTACTGCAGCTTAGCACTCATTCACTTTAAATGGGTTTTCAGATATTTTTTTAACGGATAATCTAACCACTTTAATTAGAAATAACTGCAGAAGAAAGATTGTAATATACTTACCGTTCTGCATGGTTTGGCCACGTGATGCTCTCCTTCTTCTGCTGATATCACGTCAGTCAACAGTTTTCCAGCCACGCTTCCACTGTGGATAGGGTCATAACTCTTCCTATTCCTGGTGCATGCACAGAGGAGGTGGATTCAGGAGTTTGCCCAGACAAATATTTCGGGTCACTTCCACAGCAGAAGTCCGTTCTCTCCATAGCCCTGGTCAGAAGCCTGGTAAAGCAGTGGTTCGTACCAGGGACCGGTTTCATGCGAGATATTTTTTCCGTGGTTTGGCAAGGAGGGGGGGATTGTAGGCACAGAGGTTATCATGTACAGGGAGAAGTAGTATCTGTCCGTTATATTATCTCTCCTTTTAACCCCTTAAGGACTCGGCCCTATTTCACCTTACGGACTTGGCCATTTTTTGCAAATCTGACCATTGTCACTTTAAGTGCTGATAACTTTAAAACGCTTTGACTTATCCAGGCCATTCTGAGATTGTTTTTTCGTCACATATTGTACTTCATGACACTGGTAAAATGAAGTTTAAAAAAATCTTTACCAAAAATGTTTTAAAAATTGCAAATTTCCATTGCTCTACTTCTATAATACATAGTAATACCTCCAAAAATAGTTATTACTTTACATTCCCCATATGTCTACTTCATGTTACGATCATTTTGGGAATTATATTTTATTTTTTGGGGGATGCTACAAGGCTTAGAAGTTTAGAAGTAAATCTTGAAATTGTTCAGAAATTTTCAAAAACCCAATTTTTAGGGACCAGTTTGTGTCAGAAGTCACTTTGCGAGGCTTACATAATAGAAACCACCCAAAAATGACCCCATTCTATAAACTACCCCCTCAAGATATTCAAAACGGATTTTACAAACTTTGTTAACCCTTTAGGTGTTCCACAGAAATTTATGGAAAATAGAGATACAATTTCAAAATTTAACTTTTTTGCCAGATTTTCCATTTTAATAATTTTTTTCCAGTTACAAAGCAAGGGTTAACAGCCAAACCAAACAATATTTATGGCCCTGATTCTGTAGTTTACAGAAACACCCCATATGTGGTCATAAACTACTGTACAGGCACACGGCAGGGCGCAGAAAGAAAGGAATGCCATACGGTTTTTGGAAGGCAGATTTTGCTGAACATTTTTTTGACACCATACCCCATTTGAAGCCCCCCTGATGCACCCCTAGAGTAGAAACTCCAAAAAAGTGGCCCCATTTAAGAAACTACGGGATAAGGTGGCAGTATTGTTGGTACTAGTTTAGGGTACAAATGATTTTTGGTTGCTCTATATTCCACTTTTTGTGGCAAGATAACAAGAAATACCTGTTTTGGCACAGTTTTTATTTTTTGTTATTTACAACATTCATCTGACAGGTTAGATCATGTGATATTTTTATAGACCAGATGGTCACGGAAACTGCAATGCCTAATATGTATACTTTTTTTATTTATGTAAGTTATATTTTTTTTAAAGTTTTTTGTAAACACAAAAAAAATCATGTTTTAGTGTCTCCATATTCTGAGAGCCATAGTTTTTTCAGTTTTTGGGCGATTATCTTAGGTAGGGTCAAATTTTTTGTGGGATGAGATGACGGTTTGATTGGCACTATTTTGGGGTGCATAAGACTTTTTGATCGCTTGCTATTATACTTTGTGTGATGTAAGGTGACAAAAAATGGTTTATTTAGCACAGTTTTTATTTTTTATGGTGTTCATCTGAGGGGTTAGGTCATGTGATATTTTTATAGAGCCAGTCGATACGAATGTGGCGATACCAAATATGTATACTTTTTATTTATTTATGTAAGTTTTACACAATAACAGCTGTTTTAAAACAAAAAAAAATGATGTTTTAGTGTCTCCATATTCTGAGCTATAGTTTTTTTTTATTTTTGGGGCGATTGTCTCAGGCAGGGGCTCATTTTTTGCGGGACGAGGTGACGGTTAGATTGGTACTATTTTGGTGGGCAAACGCCTTTTTGATCGCTTGCTGTCGATACGGACGCGGCGATACCTAATTTGTATACTTTCCCCTCCCCCCTATTTTTTTACCCAATTTTTTTTAACTTTATTTGGGGAAAAATAAGTTTTTGTCCTACTTTGGGATTTGAACTTTTGGGGGTCTAATCCTTTACAATGCATTCCAATACTTCTGTATTGGAATGCATTGGCTGTATGAGTAACTGCAGTTCCCGGCGATCGCAGATACAGGGGGTCACATGACCCCCCCCCCCCCCGGTGTTGTGACAGGATGCCCGCTGAATGATTTCAGCGGGCATCCTGTCACAATTAACCCCCGCCGCATGGCAATCTACTTTTAAACTTGGACGTACCAGTATGAGGACTCGGCAAACAAGGCGTACCGGTACATCCTAAGTCCCTAAGGGGTTAAGATCCACTTCTGATTTTGGTTTCCGAACCTGCATGCAGAAACTTGACCATGTAATGGTAGTCGTAGAGACATATCAAAAGTTTTGATTAATGGGGGTCTAAGTGCTGAGACTCCCACTGATTGCTAATACAAGAAGAGAGATGGGCTCACTGCAGTAGAAAGAGACTCAATGGCATTTATCAAAGGTGTAAGGTATAAAGGAAAACTGGTTTAGTTGTTCATAGCAACCAATCAGATTCCACCTTTCATTTTCCAAATTAAATGGGGCTTTGAAAAATGAAAGATGGAATCTGATTGGTTGCTATGAACAATTAGGCAAGTTTTCCTTTACACCAGTTTGATAAATCTCCCCCAATGGGCCTGTATCGATTCAGTAAGGCCTCTTTCACACAGGCGTCTCGGATTTGCTCAGGATGCGTCACGTGTGCATTGCGGGAAACCCGTGCGAGTGTGCATGCAATTTCAGTTAGTTTTGACTGCGATTGCATT
This sequence comes from Bufo gargarizans, assembly GCF_014858855.1. Classification (NCBI taxonomy): domain Eukaryota; kingdom Metazoa; phylum Chordata; class Amphibia; order Anura; family Bufonidae; genus Bufo; species Bufo gargarizans. The sequence continues at coordinate 108,273,451 of NC_058088.1, forward strand.
GCGTGGTTCAGTTTTTATCGCTAGGGTGCAATGCGTTTTGCACATGCGTGACAAAAAACTCACTTTGGTACCCAGACCTGAACCAGGACTTCTTCACTGAAGTTCGGGTTTAGCTTAGGTGTTCTGTAGATTTTTTTATTTTCCCTTATAACATGGTTACAAGGGAAAATAATAGCATTCTTAATACAGAATGCTTAGTAAAATGTCGATTGAGGGGGGTTAAAAAAATAATAATAATTAACTCACCTCATCCACTTGATCGCACAGCAGGCATCGTCTTCTTTCTTCTTCTTTCAGGACCTGCAAAAGGACCTTTGATGATATAATCTCGCTCACCACGCTCACCAGACGACGCCGGCTGCGAGATCAAGTAGATAAGGTGAGTTAATTATTATTCTTTTTTAACCCCTCAATCAACATTTTATTAAGCATTCTGTATTAAGAATGCTATTATTTTCCCTTATAACCATGTTATAAGGGAAAATAATAGTAAATTTACTTTAATGGGGTCCAGGGTTGCTCATCCCTATCATCTCCTAGCAACCATGCGTGAAAATCGCACCGCATCCGCACTTGCTTGCGGATGCTTGCAATTTTCATGCAGCCCCATTCATTTCTATAGGGCCTGCATTGCGTGAAAAACACAGAATATAGAACATGCTGTGATTTTAACGCAACACACAAGTGATGCGTGAAAATCACCGCTCATGTGCACAGCCCCATTGAATGGGTCCGGATTCAGTGCGGGTGCAATGCGTTCACCTCACGCATTGCACCCGCGCAGAAAACTCGCCCGTGTGAAAGGAGCCTAAGGAGAGAAAGCATGCTCAAATTCATTCTGGCGATCAGCAGGGGTCTCAGGCTCAGACCTCGAACAATCAAAACTTTTGATATGGTTCTATGACATATACAAATTTTTCTAAAAACTCAGTGGGACATATTTTTCAAGCTCACCTTTTAGGCATAAAATGAGACAGGCGTATTTGCTCCATCTGTCAATCTTTTGCCTAGTATGCATAAAAAGTCTCACAGCATTGCATGAATTAGAATAGGCATATTGTTATTAGTCTGACTTCTAATGGTTATTTTTCAGTACGACAGGTTCATATTCACTTAACCCTAATCTATTTTGGGCCTTAGTGACTAAGCATTTTACTTTCTTCTTTCATCGTCGACTTCCAAGAGCTATAACTTTTTCATTTTGACATCTATGTAGCTGTATGAGTGCATGTTTTTTTGCGGGACAAGTTGTAGTTTTTAATGGTGCCATTTTGGGCACACATAACTTTCTGATTAAGGCTACATGCACACAACCGTATGTGTTTTGCAGTCCGCAAATTGCGGATCCACCCAAAAAAAGGATGACATCCGTACGCCATCCGTTTTTTTTTTTTGCGGATCCACTGAAACAATGCCTAAAATGAATAGCATAGGAATAGGACATATTCTATTTTTTTTTGCGGTGCTACAGAACGGACATACTGATGCGGACAGCACACGGTGTTGAAATGAATGGGTCCGCATCCTATCCGCAAAAAAAAGGAACGGACGTGGAAACAAACAACGTTCGTGTGTATGTAGCCTAAATTTTGTTAACTCTTTCTAGGAGTTTTTACATGATAAATTTAGCGGCATAAATAACATAATATCTTTATTCTAGGAGTCAGTACGATGACAGTGATACCAAATACATATCATTTTTTTTAAGTTTTACTACTTTTGTGCAATAAAGCCCCTTTTTTTTAAAACAAAAGAAGAAATTCTCTTTGCTTCACTGCATCCCAAGAGCCATAACTTTTTTATTTTTCTTTCTATGAAGTTGTGTTAAGCTTGATTTTTGTAAGATGACTTGTAGTTTTCATTGGTATCATGTTGGGGTAAATAATATTCAGACTAAGGAACTGTCCTCGGAGGCGTCTTATTCGAATGTCTGGAAATATACTAACCATTTGTTAACTGGACCCTTTTTTTTCTCCCTCTCTCTAACATTGTTTGTTTTAAATAAATAAAAATATTTTTTCCTAACAACAATAATATCAGGACTAAGGCGCAGTTCATGGCCTTGTTTAACTGGACTATTCGTCGATAATACACCAACATATTGCAGATCGTACTTGAGGATATCTGGTTTAATGTTTGTAATTAAGATAATTATAGTTTTGAGATAAGTGTTGGGTAACAGTTGCAATAGTTGAGAGTGGAGAAAGAGGAAGGAAGGGGAAGGGGAAGGGAAGGAGAGTGGGGAAAAGGGGAAGAAAAAGGAAGGAAAAGGAAAGTATAAAAATGCCTCCAAAGAAAAAAGAGGAACAGCGCGGCCTTACTGGCACTAGCGGTAGGAGATCAGTAACAGGGTTAGAGAGTGGGCAAAAACAGCATAGTCTAAACAAATTCCTGATCCCTAATTCCCCAGTCTCCAGTTCTTTACAGAAAGAAAAAACTATAGATACCGAGACACATATTCTGACACAGGAGAATGGGACTGCGGTTATCACGGGAGAACAAGGAGCCCCTGTGGTAGCTGCAGAGATGGATGCAAAAATGATGAAAGACATATTTCATACCGTCTCTAGAACAGAAAATGTAATTGGGAGTATAGTGACACAGATTGGGGCTGTTCAAACTGATGTCAGTGTAATACGGTGAGCTGGAGAAAATAAGACAGCTGTTACATGAGATAGAAAAAAGGATCCCATCTCTGGAGCATTCTGTCGAAAAATTAGAGAAGGAGGTTGTATCTCTAAAACAGATAAATAATAAGATGGAACAAAAATTAATAAGTCAAGAAGATAGATTGAGAAGAACAAATATAAGATGTGTAGGGATTCCAGAACGGGAAGAAGGGGATAATTGTATAGAATTTATTGAGCGATGGATAAAGGAGAACTGTAAGGAGGGTATCCTCTCTCCCCTGTTCGCTATTGAAAGAGCACATAGGGTTCACACAAAAAAGAGGGTTCCAGGGGATTACCCTAGATTTATGCTGGTGAAATGTTTACTTTCTAAGGATCGAGATACAATATTGTCTAATGCTAGAACCTCTGAAAAATACCAGATACATGGTGTAAAGATAAGACTTTTTCCAGATTACTCCGCAGATACTAACGCACGCAGGAAGGAGTTTATAACTGCAAAAAAGAGATTAAGGGAAGCAGGCCTGAAGTATAGCTTGCTCTTTCCTGCAAAGCTAAGGGTGGAATATAAAGGAAGGGTCGAAGTCTTTCAGACTCCTATAAAAGCCAACAAATGGGCGGATAGGATGGGTTTTTGAGGGGGTCGGGTAGGAGGGGGGATAGGGAGCCATTATGCTAAGTAATGGAGCTGCCTCGACTGCTGATCAGCAGAGGGGGAGCTATTCAGAAGGGAGGGGAGGGAGGTATCTTGGAGAAGAGAGAGGGGTTGTGGTTTTTTATTTTTTTTATTTTATTCTTCTTCTTTTTTTTCTTCCCCCTCTGCTAGATGATTAAGATTCTCTTGTTAAATGTAAGAAGTTTGCGAGAAAGGATAAGAGACATGCTATCTTTGAGTAGATGAAGAGGTTTTTGACAGCCATCGTTCGCCTCCAAGAGACACACTTAGTTAAAGCATCTTTAAGGTGGTTAGAGAAGAGATGGATAGTGGAAGGGTACCATTCGGTATATACTACTTATTCTAGAGGGGTCTCAATTTTGGTACATGATAAGATTAAATTTGAGTGTGTTGCATATGAGGCGGACGACTGTGGTAGGTACCTCTTTTAACTGGACTGATGTCTGGCACTATCTGAATCTGGAAGAAACCATGTATTCTTGTTATTCTAAATCACATCAAACGTGGTCAAGAATAGATATGGTTTTGGGTAATAAAAACTTAATTTCCCAAAATAGGATTAAGATAAAGTATTTGCCTATGGCCTTATCTGACCATAGTGCTGTGGTAATGGAATTGGACTTGAACAGAAAGCAAACCTTGCCAATGTTTAAGTTTAATCCCCATTGGTTATCGTTAATTCCAGATAATGAAAGTATATGTCACGACCATGGTTATGGTCATGACTCTTGTGGTCGCATGCGGTTGTCAGCGGTTTGTTCTGTGTTGTCAACCACAGGTGAGGGCTCTGGGTTTGTTGCCTCATGTGTGGTTGCTGTTGGCAACATATAGTTTGGCAGTGTAGCCACTGGAGCTGGTTGCCGGGCTGCTCACTGTGTATGCATGCGGTTGCCTATGGCAACGTGTGCACTTTCCTTGTCTGGTGTACACAGGGTTTATTGTGTGTGTATTCCCCTTTAAGTTGCTGTCTTCCCTTCCTTGGTGTTGGAAGTGTTAACTTCCTTCCTAGTGTGTGTGCACTGGGTGTGTCTGTGTGTGGGTGTGGCTACATGGGCTATTTAGCCTCTGCTGTGATCAGTAGTCTGAAGGGTACTTCAGCCATGACTAGCTGGAGTCATCCTCCTGTGATATACCATCTGCCAGTGGTGGCCACCCTTGTGGTCATAAGTTATGTTACATGGTTTTATGAAGGTTTGTGTTTGGTCTCCTTGTTATTGCAGCTTATGGTCCTGGGTTCCTGTGTGGTGTGTGGTGTGTGCTGTGTCCGCCATATCTTGTGGACAGCAGCACTTCTGTATGGGTGTCACCACCAGATCTTTGAGAAGTTCTGATAGACGCTCTTCAGTACCTCCTGCATGATCTTTTTTTGTTTTGCTTTCGTTTTGACATCTCTCCTCCCTCTCCCAGCTGTCATCTATTAGCAGTGATTGCCTCCCTATATATCTCCTCCCCATTCTGCCTCACCTTGCGGTTTATACAACTTCCTGGAGTGTGCTCATGCTGCAAACTGCAACTGATGCTTCTACAGATAAGTCTGTTCATTTATTTGTGTTTTCCTGTTGCCTTGATCCTAGGTGACCCTGACTCCCTCCCTATTAAGTGTAGGGAGTCGGTGGTCGTGTCCCCTCACTATTATAGGGTGTTCAGGTGTCATACAGTCGAGGCACGAGGGCATGCAATTTTCTATCATAGAGATCTTTGCATGGGCTGAGAAGACAGGGAGAGTTTCAAGGCTTAAATAGGGGTCACCCTTTGTTCCTTAGTTTCGGATCAAGCCAGTCGGATCCTTATTTGTAACTTCTTGTTTTCTGTTACACCATCCGTGACATTATAAACCGTCAAAACCGTCTTAAGCATGAATCCGGTTTCAAACTTGATTGACCGCATGCAGCGTCTTTCACTGGAGGTAGCAGATCTCCAGAAAACTGTCTCTCAGTTTGAGGTGACCGTTTCTGCTTGCGTTCATGGAATTTATTCTGAGCCTAAAATTTCGCTTCCGGATACGTTCTCCGGGGGTAGTGAGAATTTTGTTCGTTTCAGAGAGGCTTGCAAACTCCATTTTCACCTACTTCCCCATTCCTCATGGGCCTTTTCGCTACCGGTGGGGGCACAGCCCCTCCGTTCAGTGGATGAATTTTTTTTAGCCCTGCGTCAGATATACAGTACAGACCAAAAGTTTGGACACACCTTTTCATTTAAAGAGTTTTCTTTATTTTCATGACTATGAAAATTGTAGATTCACACTGAAGGCATCTAAACTATGAATTAACACATGTGGAATTATATACTTATCTAAAAAGTATGAAACAACTGAAAATATGTCATATTCTAGGTTCTTAAAAGTAGCCACCTTTTGCTTTGATTACTGCTTTGCACACTCTTGGCATTCTCTTGATGAGCTTCAAGAGGTAGTCACCTAAAATGGTTTTCACTTCACAGGTGTGCCCTGTCAGGTTTAATAAGTGGGATTTCTTGCCTTATAAATGGGGTTGGGACCATCAGTTGCGTTGTGGAGAAGTCAGGTGGATACACAGCTGATAGTCCTACTGAATAGACTGTTAGAATTTGTATTATGGCAAGATAAAAGCAGCTAAGTAAAGAAAAATGAGTGACCATCATTACTTTAAGAAATGAAGGTCAGTCAGTCCGAAAAATTGGGAAAACTTAGAAAGTGTCCCCAAAGTGCAGTCACAAAAACCATCAAGCGCTACAAAGAAACTGGCTCACATGCGGACCGCCCCAGGAAAGGAAGACCAAGAGTCACCTCTGCTGCGGAGGATAAGTTCATCCGAGTCACCAGCCTCAGAAATCACAGCAGCTCAGATTAGAGACCAGGTCAATGCCACACAGAGTTCTAGCAGCAGACACATCTCTAGAACAACTGTTAAGAGGAGACTGTGTGAATCAGGCCTTCATGATAGAATATCTGCTAGGAAACCACTGCTAAGGACAGGCAACAAGCAGAAGAGACTTGCTTGGGCTAAAGAACACAAGGAATGGACATTAGACCAGTGGAAATCTGTGCTTTGGTGTGGGGGTGCTTTGCTGGTGACACTGTTGGGGATTTATTCAAAACTGAACCAGCATGGCTACCACAGCATCTTGCAGCGGCATGCTATTCCATCCAGTTTGCGTTTAGTTGGACCATCATTTATTTTTCGATATAGCAGGCTTGATAAAAACTGTAAAAAAACTGATGTGCGCACCATAGGGTAATTCTGTGCAGACAATTGATAAACGAAAAGTAAATTACAAGGCTCACCTTGCGTGGTTGTGCAGATGTAGGCACAACACTAATGACAGCTTAACAGGAAGATCTGGATGCCTGATAATGGCGGTATGCAGCCACGGGATCACAAAAAGTCTTCTGGAAGGAGACGCCTGAAGTCCCCAGGAAGGCAAATAGCATAAAGAGAACAAAAAGTCCCTCGGCGCAAAAATCCGTCAAACAGGTGCCAGGATCAGATGTAAAATCTTTTATTGTAGCGATACAACGCGTTTCGGGGAATCACTCCCCTTCATCAGGTACAAAGGAGCTGCACATGTTTGAGTAACAGAAAGACACACATATTTATACCTGTAAGCACCACCCACCAGGGAGGGGGTTGGGGGTCACAGGTCAAAGAAGGTGTTCCCTACATAAATTCATAACAGGTGTATTAAACATTTAAAAACATTTCTCATAGTCAGCTGATCGTGTCCAACTTGTATTTCTCTCACCGTAATAGATTGGAAATAAACAATGCTCGCTGTTTGTTAGCAGCAAGTTTCGTAATCACATGACAAAAGAGGGCCGACACTGAGATAAAGAGCAATTAGCAGCGCATCAGAGAGCGCAACTGGAGCTCCCGGTATAGCGCATATTGATGTAGTTCTACTACAGGTTCTGGACTCGCATCACATGAGCGATGGACAATGATGGACAGGACAATGACCCCAAACACATCTCTAGGCTGTGTAAGGGCTATTTGACCATGAAGAAGAGTGATGGGGTGCTGCGCCAGATGACCTGGCCTCCACAGTCACCGGACCTGAACCCAATCGAGATGGTTTGGGGTGAGCTGCACCGCAGAGTAAAGGCAAAAGGGCCAACAAGTGCTAAGCATCTCTGGGAACTCCTTCAAGACTGTTGGAAGACCATTTCAGGTGACTACCTCTTGAAGCTCATCAAGAGAATGCCAAGAGTGTGCAAAGCAGTAATCAAAGCAAAAGTTGGCTACTTTTAAGAACCTAGAATATGACATATTTTCAGTTGTTTCATACTTTTTTGATAAGTATATAATTCCACATGTGTTAATTCATAGTTTAGATGCCTTCAGTGTGAATCTACAATTTTCATAGTCATGAAAATAAAGAAAACTCTTTGAATGAGAAGGTGTGTCCAAACTTTTGGTCTGTACTGTATGATGATCCGGATCGTATTTCTCTGGTGGAATCTAAACTGCGTCTTTTATGCCAGGGTAAACAGTCCACAGAGATATACTGTTCAGAATTTCGGAGATGGGCAGCTGATACTGGTCTTTCAGAGGGATTGAAAGATGCATTTGCTTTTCATATTGACAGGCTTCTTAGAGAGAGAGGAGAGATAACTCCTTCCTGTCATACTCAGTCCAAGACAGTGGGGTGGTCTCATTCAGTGCGCAGGAGCCTCAGTCTCTCTCAATCCTCTCTGAGCAGGAGCCCATGCAGCTGGGTTTGCTTGCCGCTGACAACAGAGGATTCAGCTCTCAGAGGAGGGTTTGTTTTTGTTGTGGAGGTATAAATCATTTGGCAAATGTTTGTCCCTCTAGGATATTCAGGCAGTTTTTTGAGAGTAATAAAGAAACAAAAAGAAAAAAGTCCTCTAAAAATGTTCCATCTGTTACTATTGGCAAGGTTGATGCGGAAATTGAAGGTTTTTCGTTTGCTTGTAGTTCCTGTTTTGTCCTACCTGCCAGGATGGCGCTAGAGAGCAAGAACATTCTTTGTGAGATTTTTGTAGATAGTGGAGCAGCTGTCAATCTCATTGATAATCAATTTGCTATAACACATGGTTTCCAGGTATGCACTTTGGGAAAGGATATACCTGTTTTTGCTATTGATTCCGCTCCACTTTCTCAGAAATCGTTAAAGGGCATAGTTCACAATATCCGTTTGATTGTGAGTGATACTCATGTTGAGGATGTGTCATGTTTCGTCCTAGGCTGGTTGCCTACTCCTCTAGTGTTGGGGCTACCCTGGCTCACTAAACATAACCCCACCATTGATTGGCAAGCGAGGCAAATAAATGGTTGGAGTGACTTTTGCAGAGAGAATTGCCTCTCGACATCTGTTTCAGAGGTTTCTACTAAGACTGTACCTTCTTTTCTCTCTGAATTTTCGGATGTGTTTTCTGAGAGTGGTGTCCCTCACAGGGAGTACTATTGAAACTATTAATCTCATCCCAGGCGCCAAGCTGCCTAAATCTCGTTTATACAATCTCTCCCAACCTGAAAGGGTAGCTATGCGTGCTTATATCTCTGAGAGCCTGAGAAAGGGACAGACACGACCCTCGAAGTCACCTGTTGCCACAGTTTTTTTCTTTGTTAAGAAAAAAGATGGTTCTTTAAGACCATGTCTGGATTTCAGGGAGCTGAACAGTATCACAATTCGTGACCCTTATCCGCTTCCTCTGATCCCGGACCTGTTTAACCAGATTGTTGGGGGCTAAAGTTTTTTCCAAGTTGGATTTAAGAGGGGCATACAACCTGGTCAGGGTCAGAGAAGGAGACTAATGGAAGACGGCCTTCAATACCCCTGAGGGCCATTTTGAGAATTTGGTTATGCCTTTTGGTTTGACGAATGCTCCAGTCGTCTTTCAGCATTTTGTGAACAGCATTTTTTATCATTTAATGGCGAAATTTGTACTAGTGTATCTAGATGACATTTTGATTTTTTTCTCCCGATTTCAAAACTCATAAGGACCACCTACGTCAGGTCTTGCTCATTCTGCGGGAGAATAAATTGTACGCTAAACTGGATAAATGTGTGTTTGCGGTTCTAGAAATTCAATTTCTGGGGTTTCTTCTCTCCACTTCTGGTTTTCGCATGGACCCCGAGAAGGTCCGCGCTGTGCTTGAGTGGGAGCTTCCTGAGAATCAGAAGGCACTGATGCACTTTTTGGGTTTTGCCAATTATTACAGGAAGTTCATTTTGAATTATTCCTCTGTTGTTAAACCACTCACTGATATGACTAGAAAGGGGGTAGATTTTTCCTCCTGGTCGGTAGAGGAGAGTTTTGCTTCCGCTCCCATCTTGGTACAACCTGATATTTCTCTGCCTTTCATAGTTGAGGTGGACGCTTCTGAGGTGGGTGTGGGTGCGGTCTTGTCTCAGGGTCCCTCTCCTGCCAAATGGCGACCGTGTGCCTTTTTCTCAAAGAAACTCTCCTCCGCAGAGAGAAATTACGATGTGGGTGATAGGGAGTTGTTGGCCATCAAGTTAGCTTTTGAGGAATGGCGCCATTGGCTAGAGGGAGCCAGACACCCTATTACCGTGTTTACCGACCATAAGAATCTGGCCTACTTGGAGTCAGCCAAGCGTCTGAACCAGAGACAGGCCAGATGGTTTTTGTTCTTTTCAAGGTTTAATTTTGTTATCACGTTCCGCCCTGGGGTTAAGAATGTGAAGGTGGATGCCCTGTCACGTTGTTTTCCGGGAGGGGGGAACTTTGAAGACCCGGGTCCCATTTTGGCTGAAGGGGTGGTTGTGTCGGCTCTTTATCCTGAATTGGAGGCAGAGGTTCAGGCAGCCCAGGCAGAGGCTCCTGATCTTTGTCCTCCTGGGAGGTTGTTTGTGCCTCTCTCTTTACGACACAAGGTTTTTAAGGAGCACCACGATACTGTCCTTGCTGGGCACCCGGGGGGTAGAGCCACAGTGGATCTCATTGCTCGGAGATTCTGGTGGCCGGCTCTTCGTAAGTCGGTTGAGGGTTTTGTGGCAGCCTGTGAGACCTGCGCTCGTGCCAAAGTCTCTCATTCACGGCCATCGGGTCCTCTCCTTCCGTTACCCATTCCTTCCCGTCCTTGGCGTTTTAGCAAAATAGCGCATTTTGTTCCTTTTCCTGGCTTGCCCAATGCTAAAACGCTGGCTCAGGCATTTATTAATCACATTGTCAAACTGCATGGTATTCCTTCAGACATAGTCTCTGATAGGGGCACGCAATCAATCAGAATCTGGAGACATATCTGCGTTGTTTTGTGGCGGAGAATCAGGAGGATTGGTGTTCTTTTCTCTCCCTTGCTGAGTTTGCTTTAAATAACCGTTGTCAGGAGTCCTCTGATAAGTCACCATTTTTTGGTGCATATGGGTTTCATCCGCAGTTTGGGACATTCTCTGGAGAGAGGGCTTCTGGTTTACCTGATGAGGAGAGATTCTCCTCGTCTTTGTCATCTATTTGGCAAAAGATTCAGGATAATCTAAAGAGCATGAGTGAGAGATATAAGCGTGTGGAGGATAAGAGACGTGTGCCTGGTCCGGACCTGAATGTTGGTGATCTGGTATGGTTGTCTACTAAGAATATCAAATTAAAGGTTCCCTCCTGGAAGTTGGGTCCTAAGTTTATTGGGCCTTACAAAATCTTGTCCGTCATCAATCCCGTTGCCTACCGTCTTGATCTTCCTCAGACTTGGAAGATCCATAATGTTTTTCACAAGTCCCTATTAAAACCTTATGTCCAACCCACTGTACCGTCCTCTTTGCCTCCTCCTCCGATTGTGGTTGATGGTAATCTTGAATTTCAGGTCTCTAGGATTGTGGACTCTCGTATTGTCTGCGGTTCTCTTCAGTACCTCGTTCATTGGGAGGGTTATGGTCCCGAGGAGAGGATGTGGGTTCCAGTGGCGGACATTAAGGCCACTCGTCTTCTCAGGGCATTCCATAGGTCCCATCCTAAGAAGGTGGGCTCTGAGTGTCCGGAGTCCACTCGTAGAGGGAGGGGTACTGTCACCACCAGATCTTTGAGAAGTTCTGATAGACGCTCTTCAGTACCTCCTGCATGATCTTCTTTTGTTTTGCTTTCGTTTTGACATCTCTCCTCCCTCTCCCAGCTGTCATCTATTAGCAGTGATTGCCTCCCTATATATCTCCTCCCCATTCTGCCTCACCTTGCGGTTTATACAACTTCCTGGAGTGTGCTCATGCTGCAAACTGCAACTGATGCTTCTACAGATAAGTCTGTTCATTTATTTGTATTTTCCTGTTGCCTTGATCCTAAGGTGACCCTGACTCTCTCCCTATTAAGTGTAGGAAGTCGGTGGTCGTGTCCCCTCACTATTATAGGGTGTTCAGGTGTCATGCAGTCGAGGCACGAGGGCATGCAATTTTCTATCATAGAGATCTTTGCATGGGCTGAGAAGACAGGGAGAGTTTCAGGGCTTAAATAGGGGTAACCCTTTTGTTCCTTAGTTTCGGATCAAGCCAGTCGGATCCTTATTTGTAACTTCTTGTTTTCTGTTACACCATCCGTGGACAATGGGTCCCAGGCTTTGTGTCTGTGGCAGGTAGGTGTTACTTGTTGCATTTACCTGCCATTGCCATAAGCTGTTTATGTTTCCCTTTTTTATGTAGCTTGGCCAGTGAGACTCCTGTTCCTACGTGTCTAGGGGGAACAGATCTTCTTACCCTGCTCCTAGTCCAGGGTCACCCTGAGGGCTAGTAGGAATATTAGGTTCCGGAGTATGAGCCCTCCTACCATCAGGGTCGGCTCATACGACTAGGAGACAGGGTCAGAATTAGAGATTGATAGGAGGTGAACTGTTCCCTGATTCCTGTCCTGGCCTTGCATCGACCATCCATCTTCTGGCATCGCACGGCTGAGGGTTTTCCCCATCCTCTGCCGTAACAGTATATTGGTGGAGTTAAATTAATTAGTTAAAAAATTTCAGTCTTTCAGGAGAAGAATCACTCTGCTAATAAATTGATAGTTTGGGATACCGCCAAGGCTAAGAGGATTTCTGTTTAAAAAGGTGATTCATTGGAAAAAAATTACTAAAGAAAAACGGAACTTAGTGGAATTTTTTTTAGAATAAGCAAGATTAGCATGTATAATAAATCCTACTGGAAATAATAAGAAAAAATGGGAGGAGGAACATGAAAAGCTAAATACATATCAGATAGAGAGAACCAGAAAAGAATTGTTCTTCCAAGGGTTTTGGCTAGCCTCAGAGGGAGAAAAGGTTGGGAAAATTTTAGCAGGTATAGTAAAAAATCAGAGAGGGAAATCATTGATAGGGGCGATTAGAGATAATAGGGATGGAATAGTTATTTCATCTGAAGGAATTAAAAAAGTTTTTGTGGATTACTTTCAGGATCTTTATAAGTCTAGGTTACAATATACTAAAAAAGATCTGGACTAATATCTAGATCAGATTCTCCAGAGAGAGATATCTAAGGCCCAAAAGGAATTCCTGGACAAAGAAATATCTATTTTAGAAATAGAAGAGGTTTTGAGTATGGTGAAACCAGTAAAAGCACCAGGGTGCGATGGACTCCCCTTCGAAATATATAAGACCTTTGCGCAGGTGTTAATACCAGAATTAAGAGCGACACTGTGTGAGACCCAAAAAATAGGCGATTTACCAGACTCAATGAAAGAAGCAATTATTACATTGATTCCAAAAAAAGGTAACGAACAACTAGACCCTAGTTCATATAGACCAATATCTCTGTTAAACACAGATGTTAAAATTCTGGCAAAGGTTTTGGCAGGTAGTCTTTCCAAGGTGATTAAAGGTATAATTCACGAAGAATGATATATTCAAATCTAAGAAGGCTGTACCTTAATATTGAAGCTAATAAAACAGAAACTGGTGAGAAAGCTATACTTTCACTGGATGCCCAAAAGGCATTTGACTGTATTGAGTGGGAGTATCTATGGGCAGTTCTGAAAAGGGTTGGTATAGGGGAGGGATTTATAAGATGGATTCAACTTATATACTCCAATCCGAGGTCTAGGATGATGGTGGACGGGAGCTTGTTCCTGCCTTTTGCCCTTTATAGGGGCACCAGGCAGGGATGCTCTCTCTCCCCATTATTATTTGCTATCGCAATAGAACCTTTGGCATGTATAATAAGAAATGATAGGGAGTTTAAAGTTTTTCAATATGGGGAAGGAAATGAAAAATTATTAATGTATGCTGATGATATTTTATTATTTATGCACAACACTGGGGATGAGCTTAATAGAGTAATAGCTATAATAGATTTTTTTTTTTTTCAGGTTTAAACATTAATTGGAGGAAATCCCATATGATGTTATTAGGGAAGGGACAACTACAGAATGGCTCAAGGGTGCATGTGCTTGAGAAACACAAGAGTTTTAAATATTTAGGTATACAAATTTCCAGAAATATAAAAGAATATGAAAAGTGAAATGTACTCCCCTTAATAAAATAACTTTATTTTTATTTATTTTTATTTAAACTTTTTCTTTATTAATTTTTTCTAAAATCAACACAATGTACAAATACAAAAGGGAAAGGAGGGACATAATACATATACAAATTCAACCTCAAATATGTAGTCTTCATGGTGTACCTACTAATAGAATTCTGGCATACTACCTTAACTTGCCGGTCGATACCGACCTATAAGAGGAACCCAAGGCAAATATGCACTACCTCCTTCCATACACACCAAACGCTACCCTATAAACCTCCCCCCCGCCCATTCCCACCCTCCCAGGCTGGGCCACGGCTGTCGCAGGTGCGGCGGGCGACTTCCTTCACGATTCCAGTCCATTTCTTATTCTACCCCAGTGTGCTATAGGACGTACCATTCTACAAGTATATTTCCACCTGGTACTTCCCCGGGTGTTATCGGTTATGGGTTATCGGCTCCACTCCAGCCATTCTGCCTCGCCTATATCCGATGTTTCTCCCCTTTAAATTTGATGTCCTCAAATTCTTTTACTCTGTGCATTAGTCTTTCCCACTCTAATAAAGTAGGGGCCCTATCCATCACCCAATTCCTAAGAATTAGTACTTTGGCGAGCAGGAATCCATTCAACCAACGGCTCTGTACACTTTTCAATGTTTTGAATTTAAACTCCGGGGGGATTATCCCAAGTATGGCAAACTCAATAGTTACGGGGGGACTATTATCCATTAATAACTCCATACCCTGGAGTATGCTTTGCCAAAAAGTTTTTAAAGCCGGGCAGCTCCATAACATGTGAACATATCCGGCTGCGGGTCAAAGGCATTTCAAGCAGCAGAATTCTGTTCCTTTTTCCCCGTACATTTTGGAGAGAAGGCCCGGAGTGAGGTATAGCCGATATATTATTTTAGATTGTGTCAACCGGTGCTGGCGTGACAGAGAGGCCTTTTTAATATTTTGATATGCCTTCCGCCACTGTAAAGGGTTACCTATCCCTAACTCCACTTCCCATTTGCCAATCCTCTTGAATTTGAGAACAGTGCTTAATTCCTTCCTAAATCTAGTGTAAATTTGTGAAACCCTAACTTTCTTCCCATAAGAATTATAACAAAAACCTAATAGTGTCTGCGTAACAGGTGTTTGAGCAATTTTATTTCGCATGGATGCGAGTGCATGTTTGAGTTGAACGTATCTATAGTGACTTAGTGCCGTAATGGGTGTCTCGTGAAATATTTCCCCTATAGGTTTTAGTTTACCAAAACAACAAATATGTGACAACATCGTGATCCCTCTCCAAGTCCAGTAGTTATTGTCATTAGGAGCGAGAAATTCATTTAAAAAGGGGTTATCCCATAGCAGGGCAAATTCATGGGCATGCGTGATCTGCAAGATAGACTTGGTCTTATTCCATACCCTCTGTAGCATTAAACCTATCGGGCAAGTGCCTAGAAATCCGGATTCTAATGTACTGAAAATATTCAATATAGGGCGCATCTGTTGTTTGGTGAGAAATGATACCAACATACCATCTCCCACGTTAGTGCACCATTGCAATTGCGAGGCAAGATAATAGCCTTGAAAGTATGGTAGACCAAGACCACCATCAATTTCGGCTAAAGACAGGTATCGTAGCTTAATACGGACCCTTTTCCTGCCCCATATCAGACCATTGATCAAACTGTCCATCCAGTTAAAGAAACCATCCTCAATCCATATGGCGCAGGGACCGATCACGTACAATATCCAGGGCAGGAGGATTTTTTTAACCAATGCAATTCTATTAATCTGCGAAAGGGGGAGTTTCTGCCAAACCCTAACCTTCTCCTTTACTTTATTTATCAAGGGAATGGTATTTAATTTATTATAATCCCTTACTGAGCTGCCAATCTTGATGCCTAAATATTCCAAATGGTCCAATGGGGATATCACTTTTACTTTTAGTGCGTTTTGTGGGGGTGCGCGGTTCAGAGGGAAGAGGACGGATTTAGACCAGTTTATCTAATATCCAGCGACCCGGCTGAACTCGTCTATAATTTGCATGACACGCGGAACATTTTGCCAACCGTCATTCAGGTAGAGCAGCACATCATCCGCATATAAACTGATCTTGTCCTCCACTCCCCCTCCTCCAAACCCCTCAATTCCCACGTCCGCTCTGATCCTACAGGCCAGGGGTTCCATAAAAATTGAAAAGAGTAATGGAGAGAGTGGGCATCCCTGTCGAGTACCCCATTGCAAGCAAATGGAAGGAGAAATCACTCCGTTTATATTGATTCTGGCCACTGGGCCGTTATATAGCATTCTAACCCATTTAATGAAGTTTGCCCCGAGATTCATTTTATACATGGTCTGCCAGAGAAAGGGCCACTCCACCCTGTCGAAGGCCTCAGCGGCGTCCAAAGACAGGATGGAGCGGTCCTCCCCCCCCCCCCCCCCCCCCATCTGAACATTCAAAAAGGCCCGCCGTATATTTGTCTGAATTTTTCGCCCAGGGATAAATCCCATCTGATCTATGTGTACTAGCTCCGTAACTACCTTTTTTTAATCTGTTTGCGAGGACCTTAGCGACTATCTTATAATCTGTGTTGAGTAATGATATAGGTCGATAGGCCTCTACTTTCTTTCCGTCCTTCCCTTTCTTCAAGATGAGTGTAATAATTGCCTCCATTAAGGACGGGGGCAATTTCCCAATAATACAGGATTCATTCAGCAGGTGCAGCAACCGAGGTAGAAGGATCTCCGCATGGCTCTTATATATGTCAAACGGGAGCCCATCCGACCCGGGAACCGAAGAGCCCTGAATTCCCCATATAACCTCCTGTAACTCCCCTAAAAGAATAGGGGAGTTCAGGTGAGTAGAATCTGATTCAGACAATACTGGGACCTCGATTTGGTCCAAAAAGTCATCTATGGGGGTTTCTATACCATCTGCCTCAGAGCAGTATAGATTGTTGAAGTATTTTACAAATTCTCCCTCAATTTCTGCTGCTTTGTCTAGATTGTGACCGTTGCAGGTTTGGATTTGTCTGATCTCTGGACAGGACTTTTGATTAGATACTATGGAGACTAACAATTTTCCTGGGGTTCCTGCCTCACAAAACTGATCGTATCCTTGGAAGAACAGTTTATTCTGTGCCTTTTTCGTCATATAATCTGTGTAGTGGTCATTGGCGGTTTTTAATTTATCCCGCATACTTGCATCGTTATTTATGCTGATCCTACCTTCTAGGTATTTTACATTTTCTTCCAGTCTTTTTTCTTCTTTAAAAAACTCTGTTCTTTTGGATTTTATAATGCCATAATATAGCCCGCGGAGGAATGCCTTCATTGCATCCCACACAAAGTGGATGTGTGCTGTACCGATATTTTCTCGCCAAAATTGGGCCAACTCCTTATTTATCTTCCCGTGGTCTTTTATAATGGCTAACCAATGTGGGTTCAGTCTAAAAGGTCTTACAGTAGCGGGTTGTCCCCCTATCTTAATGGCTAAAAATATGGGTGAGTGGTCTGAGATTCCATGGATCTCATATTTCCTTTTTGAAATTAGGGCAGTCATCTCGCTGTTGGCCAGGGCGATGTCAATTCTGGACATGGCGCTGTAGGTCTTGCTGAAACACGAAAATACCTGTTTGTTACCATACAGCGCCTGGCAGATGTCCACTAGCCCTGTTTCCTCGCAGAAACCTCGGAGCAGTGACTGTTTTCCCTCACTATATTTTGCAGCATTGGATATTCTATCCAATTCGGGGTCTAGCAGACAGTTAAAATCCCCAGATACTAACACTGGCCACCGCTCTTTACTATAAACAAACAAGACCAGATGGTTCAGGTCTATCATAGCAAACGGGGGGGGGGGGGGGTGTGGACACAAAGGCCAGTATACAATTTCGTCCATTCCATCGACCATAGAGAAAAATATATCTCCCGTCGGCGTCAATCTGATGTTCCAAAGGGACGAAGTCAATGTCTCTATGGACGTATACACTGACCCCGCGGGAGTATGACGAAAAGCTGGAGTGGAACTGATGCCCCGCCCATTTTTTAGTTAAATAAACGGGGATCTCGGGTGCTGCATGTGTTTCCAATAATGCTATAATTGCGGGGAGATGTCGAGAAATCAAGTCAAAAACTATAACCCGCTTTGTTCTATCCCCAAGTCCACGTACATTCCATGTTAAAACTTTATCATTCATGGCGTTTTAAATTGGAAATAAAGTCGTCCCCGCCCCCCAGCGACAGCCATGACCGCGCCCAAACGCAAGCCCTCCCATCCCCTACCTGTCCCACCCCCCGCCCCCCTTCCCCCCAGACTGGTTCACTGATGAAAAACATCCTGTCAACCTCTTACATTTCACCCATCCACCGGGGGCCCATACCCCCCGCCTCCGTCCCCCCAGCCCAGCCACCACCTCACGGACCTGACTCAACATCATATTGTTTATTTATTCGCAGAGTCCAACCATTCAAGGGCATCTCTAGCTTTATCAAAGAACATTACAGTATCCCTATAAACCACTCTTAGTTTTGCGGGGTACATCATGGAGTATTTAATGTTAACCTCGCGTAATCTTTTCTTTATATCATAGTACTCTCTGCGCTTGTTTTGAGTGTCCCTAGAGAAGTCGGGATATATCTGTATCATGTTCCCGTTATATTCAATATCCTGTAGTTCCCTCTTGCACCGAAGCGCCCAGTCTCTGTCCCTTGAACGTAATAATCTAATCACAAAGGGGTGAGGAGGGGCACCAGGCGAAGGCTTTTTGAAGGGAATTCTGTGGGCTCTCTCTACACAAAACTTGGGGGAGTCCCCTCCGGTTCCTAATGCCTCTGTTAACAATTTTTGTAAAAATTCTGAGGGAGTCTCCCCCTCTACGCCTTCAGGAAAACCCACTATTCTCAAGTTGTTCCTGCGTGACCTATCCTCCAGGTCTGTCAGCTTCATACTGATCCGTTTGTTTTCCCTATCTAAGTCGTCTCTCGTCGTGGCCATTTGTCGCTGTTCTATTTGGACTTCCGCCAATCCCGATTCAACATGTTTAATGGTGGCCCTGATTTTATTCCTGTCGTCTCTAATGAGGGTTATGTCCGTCTGCAATGTCTTCACTGAGGTGGAGATGTCTAACACTGATTGGTTGGTGGTCTGGACTACCGTCAGTATATCCACCAACTTACTGTCTATAGTGTCTAGCTGATCTACATCGGGTCCCCTTAACTTATGTGTTGACTGCTCCGTCTGCGGCGGCAATTCCGCCTGACCCTCTGTAGATTCCGTCGTTTTTTTCCCCCCTCTGCGCTTAGATATGGGTGATTTCAGGTATTTTTCCATTCGGGCCTGAGGACTGCTTCCACCCCCGGCTTTAGGTGATCCAGTGCCCACTGATTTCCTGTTGTATTTAGGCGGCATATTGTGGATTACTTTATCCTTCTAGCTAGTGGCGTCACAGAAGCCCGTGAACAATAGGGACCGCGGGATCTCCCCAGAATGTGGTACCTCGTGGTGACTCAACCCAGCCACATAGAAATTACATGCAACAATTACATACAAGCCTGCCATACGACGCAGATGTATTATAGCAATCTATGGAGACAGTGGTTCACAACGAAACCCAGTGTGGACGCTTGCTCCCATGGCAGCGGTGATGCGCTCCCACGTAATCGAGCAACTTATTTACAATGCAACAGTTTCAGTCGATTAGTGGGTTAATTGGGTTATATGTTAGTCCCTTATTGGTTTTCCCAGTCCACATTAATTTCTACAATCTGGCCCCGGGGTCAATATGTATATTGGAGACAGATAATAAAATAGGGGAGCCCCCCTTATACCACATTGCACCTCTCCCTCAGCAGGGCTATAAGCCTGAACATTAAGGCTTCAACTGCTACTCCTATAAGGCCTAGTGTTCTTATCAAGAGTGTGCAATAGTATATAGAGATTAATGCTGGCCCGTGTATACACCGTAAACATATATTGCATTGGCGTCCGTAAAAAAAAGTCACCGCTACATGGCCAGCAGTAAAAAGCCAATCTTGTATATCTTCCAGCAAGCTTCAGTCCGATAGTGGGTTATTTTCTGCGGTCCCTCCGGGGGGGTCAAGGTGTTGATAAATAGCGGGAGGTGGAGTAGAGAAGCCCCCTGCGGCCCGCAGCACTTCTGACCACGTTGGACCAGGCCAAGAACCCAGACGAAGAAACCTCAGCCCGTGATCTGACCGGCAATTTTAGACGGTGCTATTTTGTCACCATATCTGTGAAGTACACCAATTTCTAGGCGAGCGACTATAGTGTCTATGGCCCGCACAGCGCCTATTGGCCTGTTCCGGTGTACTGCCCCGCATAGAGTAAGGCTATCCAGCAAGTTAGTGAGTGATCATGTTAATAAAATAACTTAGAACTAAAATACATATTTGCAAAAGATTACCGTTGTCAATTCAAGGTTGGGTGAATTTAACAAAAATGATTTTTCTCCCAAAAATACTGTATGTTTTACAAAATGCCCCAATGAGGTTGCTGAAGAAAATCTTTAGGGTATTAGATAGTTTAATGGGGGATTTTATTTGGAAAGGTGCTATCCCTACGTTAAAGTGAGAAGTGCTTCAGCTCCCAGTAAGAGAGGGTGGATTAGCAGTCCCTAATAGTTTTTTTTTTATTATTTAATAACACAATATAGTCAGATAAAGGGAAGTTTAAATGGTTTAGTGGAAAGGGAGGAATTAATGAAAACGGGTTGGAGAGGGGAAATGAATCACTTAGAGGTTTTGGAGTCAGGAATGTTGGGGAAAAACACCACAGAAAATAGAATACTGAACTCAATGGAATATATATGGGTGGAAGTTAGAAAACTATTAGATATTAAAGGTTATTTGCAGTATACACCTATTTGGAAAAATATTAATTTAAAGGAATTGCAAATGATTAGGTCTTATATAGACTGGGATAAAAAGGGGGTAAAATATCTAGGTCAAGTATTTAAGGAAGATAACTTGAAGGATTTCGGTACCTTGGTAAGGGAGTTTGGGTTACCCGAAAAGGATATTTATAAATATTTTCAGCTGAAAAATGCCGTGAGGACGTCGGCGGATTTAGATAAATACAGAAAGGAACAATCAGATACAATAGATAAATTTACTAATGGAGGAGAAAAAAGAGGAACAACGGCAAAAAGATATGGGATCTTGATGGAAGGAAAAAAAAAGGGATTACAATACTTGCCAGAGGAAAATGGGAAAAGGACCTCCCATTTTTTACGGAAGAAAAATGAAATGATGCTCTCAGAAGTTATATTATGGGGTCGGAAAGGGGCTCACATAAGATCTCTCAGTTTTTTATATTCCATAGGTTACATCGATTTCCATGGGCGTTAAAGAGAATGGGATCTTATACATTGTTTTTGGAGATGCCCTAAATTTTTTAGGTATTGGAAAGAAATTGCAGAAATTGTATTAGTATTTCTGGGTGTTCAAGTCTTTAAAGATCCAGTAGTTTGTATATTAGGGGCTACAGAACATCTTGATCTAAATAAAGAGATAGGATTGGTTTTAGGTAAAGTACTATTTCAAGCTAGACTTCTCATACTTCGGAAATGGGTAAATGTAGATCCCCTTACAGTGGGACAGTGGCAAGAAGCAGTCGCTAATTTGATTAAATTGGAAGGGGTGTCCAAAAGATATAGTGAGAGAGCAGAAATTTTTTATAAAGTATGGAAAAAATGGTTGAACTAGGGCCGGATGTTTTTTTTTTTCTCTCTCTCTCCAAAGGGTGGGGGGTGGGTACTTGGGGTAAAAATTTTATTGCATTATTGATTTATGGAATATGGATATTTGGATTTTTTTGATTTTGTATATGTTTTCTATATAACAGAAATAAAGAAAGGAAAAAAAAAACACTTTATGATTTCTTGTTATTAAGTTATTTCGGTGGTAACTTCGGTGGAAAGAATAAATGAGCAATTCTGGCATTTTGTTGTTGTTTTTTTTTTATCAGCGTTCACCGTAGGGAATAAGTTACATGGTATTTGTGTAGGGCAGGTTGTTAGGGATGAGGCAATACCAAATGTGGGGGAGATTTTATTTTTAGAATTTTTTTAATTGAAAAGCGCATTTCTTTAATTTAGATTTTTTTTTATTTAATACATTTTTTTAAACCACTTAATAGTCCCAAAAGAGGACTATAGTAGGCAATCCTTTGATTGCTTTTAACCCCTTAAAGACCGGGCCTATTTTCATTTTTACATTTTTTATTTTTCCTCCTCATGTTCCGTTCACATAGCTATATGAGGGCTTATTTTTGGCGGGACAAGATGCATTTTTTTAATGCGACCATTTAATTTACCATGTCTTGTATTAGAAAGCGGGGAAAAAATACTTTGTGTGGCAAAATTGAAAAAAACACCTGAATTCCACCAAGGTTTTTGGGGTTTCGACATCACAGTGACCTGACGTTCTTATTCTGCGGCTCAATACGAATGCGTCGATACTAAACTTGATCAGTTTTTTTTTGTTTTACTACTTTAAAAAAAATAAAAACCTTTAGAAAAATAAAATTTTTCTTTGTATCACTATATTCTGACAGCCATAACTTTTTTATATTTCGGTCTTCAGAGCTGTATAAGGGCTTGTTTTTTGCGTAACGAACTGTAGTTTTTATTGATACTATTTTTTCAGTATATAAAATGTTTTGATCACCGTTATTCAATTTTTTGTCGGGACAAAATGAAAAAAAAAAATGCAAATCATGTGTTTTAAAAAAAAATTACGGCGTTCACCGCACAGGAATTTTATTTTATATTTTGATAGTTCAGACATTTTCGGACACGGAGATACCCAATATGTTTTTTTTTATTGTTTATGTATTTTTATATGTAAAATTGGGAAAGAGGGGGTGAATCAAACTTTTAATATATTGGTGTTTTTTTTTTACAGGTTTTCTTTTTTCACTACATGGGATCTTTTGATCCCCTCTCCTATTCACCCTAAGGCTACTGTCACACTGGCGCTTTCAATTCCATTTGTGAGATCCGTTTCAGGGATTTCACAAATGGTTCAAAACAGATCAGTTCCGCCCCAATGCATTCTAAATGGATAAGGATTGGTTCAGAATGCATCAGTTTGCCTCCGTTCCGCCTCCATTCCGCTCTGGATGCGGACACCAAAATGCTGCTTGCTTGGTGATGCGGAGCCAAACGGATCAGTCCTGACTTACAATGTAAGTCAATGGGGACGGATCCGTTTTCACTGACACAATATGGTGCAATTGAAAACGTATCCGTCCCCCATTGACTTTCAATGTAAGTCAGGGCGGATCCGTTTTGATTTAGACTTTTTTTTAAAAGAATAATGCAAACGGATTTGTTTTGAATGGATACAAGCATTTTCATTTTAGGTGCGGATCCGTCTGTGCAGATACCAGACGGA
Source organism: Bufo gargarizans (assembly GCF_014858855.1). Lineage (NCBI taxonomy): Eukaryota > Metazoa > Chordata > Amphibia > Anura > Bufonidae > Bufo > Bufo gargarizans. The sequence goes on from NC_058088.1 coordinate 108,296,563, forward strand.
TCCGCACGTAACGCAGGTGTGAAAGTAGCCTAAGGCCTCCTTTTTTCCGTTTATGTTCCGTTTTTTGAGTTCCGTATACGGAACCATTCATTTCAATGGATCCGCAAAAAAATATGGTACTCCATATGCCTTTCGTTTCCATATATCCATTCAAACATAGAACATGTCCTAGTATTGCCCGCAAATCACGTTCCGTGGCTCCATTCAAGTCAATGGGTCTGCAAAAAAAAAAAACGGAATGCACCCGTATGTCTTCTGTATCTGTTCAGTTTTTGCAGAACTATCTATTGAAAATGTTACGCCCAGCCCAATTTTTTTTATGTACTTACTGTTTAAACATTATTGTATGCTTCCGTTTCCACGGTTGCTAGGTGACGATTGGGATGGGGACCCGATCATTATTATTTTCCCTTATAACATGGTAATAAGGGAAAATAATAGCATTCTTGATACAGAATGCAAATTAAATGAGGGATGGAGGGGTTAAAATTTTTTTATAATTAAAGTCACCTTGTTCGCGCAGCCTGGATTGTTTTCTTTTTCTTCTTTGAGGACCTGGGAGAAAAGGACATTTGGTGATGTCACTGCGCTCATCACATGGTCCATCACATGATCCATCACCATGGTGATGGACCATGTGATGAGCACAGTGACGTCACCAAAGGTACTTTTCCCCCCAGGTCCTCAAAGAAGAAGAATGAAGATGAGCCGGGCTTTGCGAACAAGTGGATAAGGTGAGTTTAATAACTTTAAAAAAAAAAATTTCAACCCCTCCATCCCTCATTTACTTAGCATTCTGTATTAAGCATTCTGTATTAAAATCTACACAACACCTAACCCAAACCCGAACTTCTGTGAAGAAGTCCGGGTTCAGGTCTGGGTACCAAACATGCAGATTTTTCTCACGCGCGTGCAAAACGCTTTGCACTCGCGGGGAAAAATCGTGCATTTCCCGCAACGCACCCGCATCCTTCCTGCATGTCACCCACAATGCGAGTGTGAAAGAGGCCTTAGGGTAAATAAAACTTTTACTCTCTCCATTCTGAGCTATGCCTCATGCAGCGTGTAGCGTCCAGGCTGCCATGACAACCGATCGGAGCCCCGCAATTTTACTGGGGGGGCTCCGATCGGAAGGCAGAGAGAACCGCTTCCCTCCCTGACGAGGCTGATAGTATTCATGCTGCAATTCTTATTTTGGCCACCAGATGACAGGCCAACATAAAAAATGACCAATTGGCAGTCAGAAACTCGTTTTAAAAATCGTTAATTTCTAACGATAATTTGTTTTCCCTTAGTCCTAACAGCAGCACAGATGGGGTTAACTGCCCCCTGTGAATTGGTAGGACCGGCGGAATTTTTAATGAGCCCAAGAACCAATAAGCGATCTTCAGCTCCCTGAAAGGGAGGAGATCGCCCCCCAGCCCACCGTGTCTTTAACAAGCATAATGTACCTAGGGTGGGAAATTTGTGTGCTGCTGTTAGGATTAAGGGAAAACAAATTATGGTTAGAAATTAACGATTCCCTTATATCCTACCAGCAGCACAGATGGGGAGATAGCAAGAAGAATCCCCTAGGGAGGGTCCTCATGCCTGGCAGAACTAAGAACTGTCTGCCCGAAGGCCGAAAACTCCAGGAAGCCGCCTTACAGATCAGCTCTAAGGGGAGAAGACTTCTCTCCACAACAGAGGTGGAGACAGCCCTAGTTGAATGGGCTCTCACAAACTCCGGAGGATCTAAAGATTGGGAGACGAAAGCCTCCCTAATGGCTTCCTTGATCCAGCGACTAATGGTAGCTTTAGACGCTTTACGGCCTTTAGACTTACCGGCAAATAGGATGAGGAGATTCTCATCTATCCTGTACTCTCTGGATCTATCCACATAGACCTGGAGGCACCTCAAAATATCCAGCGGATGTCTGGCTGGAGTATCAGAGGAGGAGGCTGAAAACAAAACTGGTAAAGAGATTACCTGGTTAATATTTTGGAAGGTTGGAACCTTAGGTCTGAAGTAAGGTAAAAACTTCAGGAGTACTCTGTCCTGCAAGAAGATGATGTAAGGATGAATTGCAGAAAAAGCCTGTAGTTCAGAGATCCTCTTGGCTGAAGCCACAGCCAGAAGAAAAACCACCTTTAAGGTTAAAAATCTTAATTCTACCTCCTCCAATGGCTCAAAGGGGGGAGATGCTAACCCCTTGAGCACTACTGAAAGATCCCACTGGGGAATAGTTTTCAGTATAGTAGGCCTGTTAAGGCAGGCCGAGATGGCACATATCTGAACTCTCAAGGTAGCTAGAGAGAGACCTTTATCAAGTCCATCTTGAAGAAACTGTAAAATCGCAGGAAGGGGCGGATCTGCAGACGCCACCTGTTTGGAATCGCACCATGACATGAAGATTCTCATGATTCTGGAGTAGGCCTTCTTCGTAGACTCTGCTCTGGAATGCGACAAAGTTCTCAGGACCGACTCGGAGAGCCCTTCTATGTTGGGAAGGGACTGATCAACCTCCAGGCTGTCAGGATGAACCTGTGCAGATCTGGGCAGAGGTGAGTGTCCCACGACACCAGGGTCTGCTCCGGGGGGAGTCTCCAGTATTGTCCCCGACTCATCTGAATGAGCTGGGTAAACCAGGATCTCCTGGGCCAGAACGTTATGATGGCTATTACCGAGGCCTGATCCTGACGGATTTTCGTCAATACCCTTGGTATCATGGAAAACGGAGGGAAGATGTAAGCCAGCCTGAACCTCCACGGTATCGACAGAGCATCTATCGCCAGGGGGTTGTCTTCCCCGTACAGGGAACAGAACCTCAGCACCTTGGCGTTGAACCTGGTCACCATGAGATCCACCTCTGGCATACCCCATCTGTGAACTAACTGCCTGAAGATCTCTGGATGCAGAGACCACTCCATGGTCGGTAATCCTCGACTTAAGCGGTCCGCGATCATATTGAGGGAGCCTAGAATATGAGTGGCAGACAGATGGGAAAGGTTCATCTCTGCCCACCGAAGAATTACCTCGATCTCTGACAGAAGGGGCAATGATCTTGTGCCTCCCTGCTTGTTTATGTAGAGAACCGCAGTCATATTGTCTGACTGGACTTTCACTGCTTTGCCCCGGATCAGAGGGGCGAAGTGAAGGAGGGCTAGCCGGATAGCTCACATCTCGCGAAGATTGGAAGAGAGACGCCGCTCCAGGGGAGACCAAGATCCCTGCACTGGGGATCCGTCCAGGTGAGCGCCCCAGCCTACAAGGGACGTGTCTGTAGTCAATATGAGCCAAACTGGTTGGGTCATAGACTTCCCTGCTGGCAGATGGAACCACCATCTGAGGGAATTCCGGGTTTGACTGGACAGAGAGCACAGGGAATCTAGCCCCGCAGGGCTGCCGTTCCATAAATCTAAGACCTCCGACTGAAGAGGATGGAGGTGCCATAGCGCCCAAGGGACTGCGTCCGCAGCCGCTGGCATAAGCCCCAGCATCTTCATGAGAGTTCGGATGGTGACTCGACGAGGGACGTAAAGGACCCTTGCCAGGTCCTGAATCCGTGCTCTCCTTTCTAGAGTCAACTGGAGGGACATCTCCACAGAGTCGACCACGAATCCTAAATAATGGATTGAAGTCGATGGGCTCACATTCGACTTCTGCCAGTTGATAATCCAGCCCAGGCGGAGGAGAAAGGAGATTGCGATCTGAAGATGGTGGGTAAGGATCGGAACTGAAGAGGCTATGAAAAGCCAATCGTCCAGATAAGGAACAATAGTCAGTCCTTGAAGTCTCAAAGCTGCCACTACCGACACCACCACCTTGGTGAAGATAAGAGGGGCAGAAGAGATTCCGAAGGGAAGAGCGGCAAACTGAAAATGCCTGCGAACCCCTGAAATCTGGACCGCGATCCTGAGAAACTTCCGGGAGGCGGGATGTATCGGGATGTGGAGGTAAGCATCCTTGAGGTCCAGAGTAGCCATGACGTCCCCCGGGTTCAGGATATGGCTGACTGACCTTATGGTTTCCCTTACAAATCGATTGAGAAATCTCAAGTCGATGATCATTCAGAGATCTCCCGTCTTCTTGGGAACCAGGAATACTGGAGAATAGATCCCTAGGCCTCTCTCCCTTGCCGGTACCTCCTCCAGAGCTCCCTTGGAGATATAGTCCTGTATGTAGTACTAGAATTTTCTGTTTGGCAAACCCGAAACTTCGCGTGGCAGTGAATCTTTCTGGGAGAGAGATAAGATCTACCTGGTAACCGGCGGAAACTATCCCCTGAACCCAGGGGTCTGCAATCTGTTGGGCCCAAGATGTTTGAAGTGGGAGAGACGGCCCCCCCACGGGAATCTGGGGGAGGGGTACGGGAAAATCTAGTTGAGTCACGGCAGGGGCAGGAGGCCTGCTGCCCTGACCAGCCTCCGCGATCCTGTCTGGTGCGTCCCCGAAAGGGCTGCTGGGGAAGACTCTTCCCTTTTTTGTCGGAGAGTCCCTCCATAATCTTATCTAGCTCGGACCCAAACAGCCTGTCCGGCTCGAAGGGGAGCCCGCATAAATTAAATTTGGATGCGTTGTCCGCATTAAAAGGTTTCAGCCATAGTGGTCTACGGGCTGCTGAAACCAGGGCCATTGTTTTAGCTGCCAGCTTTAACTGCATCTGAGCAGAATCGCACAGAAAATCCATGGCCAGGTTGACTGATTTGAACGCGGTCAAGATATCATCCCGGGAAACGCTCTGGTCAACGTCTGTCTGAATTTGGTTCAGCCTGGAGCGTAGGAAGGAGGCAACTTCTTAGGGTGCACTCTGCCCTCTGATCTAGAGGGTCCTGCAGACTAGACCCATCGTCTGCAGGGACCAGAGTGCGTCTAGACAACTTGGCTATCGCCATGTCCACCTTAGGAATGGAACCCCACGATTCCATCAAGGGTTTGGCCATCGGGTACATAAGTTTAAATTTCCTGGTGAGGACTGGACCTTTCTCAGGCTTTCTCCACTCTGTGCGCATCACAGAGAGAAGGGTCTCATCCGCCCTAAAGACACGCTGTGTCCGACCGGCGGGATCGGAGGACTCCCCCATGTCAACATCATGGTCCCCCGACCTGATTGACTTCAGCAACTTCTGTGTCTTCTCTGGTGGGAAAAAACAAGAAGTTAGTTCTTCTTCTTCAGAGGATGACCCCACCGAACAGGGGGTGGGTCTCTCGACTGGCGCAGCCACTTCCATAGGAGCCTGGGAGGATCCTGGTAGCCTCTCATTAAGTAGGCGCACAACTCCCTTTATGGAATCGTCCACATAGGTCTTGGTCCACTGGAACATCTCCTGCATCGTGGGTTCCGTGGTTGTTTGTGTGCGACAACTTTCACACCTGGAATAAGGGTAGTTGTCGTCCAAGGGTGTGTTACAGTCGTAACAGGCCAAGTGCTTTCTCTTGGCCTCAGACTTCATCCGAATCCCTAGGGGAAGCCATCACTGTAACAGAAAAAAAATGGTCATAAAACCAACAAAGAAACACAGAGAGGTGCAAAGAGACCATGTGCACGCCCACCAGCACTTGAAGAAAATAGAGCTGGAAAAAATACACAATCGCAAATGAGAATATGCCAAGCGCAGGGGACTCTGGAGCTAGCTTGTCAAAGCAACGCAACCAGAGACTAAATGACAGGCTCTGGGAGATTTAAGAAGGGGAAGCTCCGACCCTGGGTGGGATTCCCACAGAGACTAAGCCCAGAACTCTGACACTCTAATGGAGCCTAATAAAGGCTCAAAAACCTTCCCCCCACTCTTCTTAACAATCCTGCACTGCAGGACGTCCCCAAGAAGAAAGAAATGCCGTGCGGTGAGAAGAAAAAAATCACCGCCGCCGGGAACGAGGAACCGGAAGATGGCGGCGCCCAGGGCGCCGATACGAGCGCGGCTCTGGAACAGAAGGGGCACGGCTGCACCTCCGAAAAACAGCGTCGGCGGAAGAGGGGGGAGGGAACCACCTCCCCCCAAGGTACAACTGTACAATCTAGCGCAATGAGCTAGAAAAAAAGGCAAAAAAAGGCAAAGAAAAAGGCCAATCTCTTGTTAGAAAAAACAAGAGAGCTCCCTTCCATGCACACTTCAGCTCCCCAAAAGGGAGCCTCATCGCCAGTCCACCTGTCCAAAGGACAGAAAAGAACACGGTGGGCTGGGGGGCGATCTCCTCCCTTTCAGGGTGCTGAAGATTATTGGTTCTTGGGCTCATAAAAAATTCCGCCGGTCCTACCAGTCCACAGGGGGCAGTTAACCCCATCTGTGCTGCTGGTAGGACGTAAGGGAATCTGTAATTGTAAAAAATGAAAAATGAAGAAACAGAATTTATAGGCTCATATATGAGCTTCAAAATCATTAAAAAAAGATAGTTAATATATAAAAAATAAAAAAATATATAAAAGTTTAAATCAACTTACAGGATAACAGGCTGAACTGGATGGACAGATGTCTTTTTCGGCCTTATAAACTATGTTACTATGTATGCTACCCTCCTTTCAGTGTAAAAAAAACCAAAACTAAATAACAATAAATATAAACATCATGGGTATCACCGTGACCAAAACCGCCCATACTATTTTCAAAAACATTTCCATGCGAATGGCGTAATGGAAAAAATGGTCAAAATCAGATTGCCATTTTTTCATTGCTCTTCTTACCCGAAGATTTTTATAAGATGTGATCAAAATAAAAATTACAGATTGTCATGCAAAAAATGAGCCCTTATACAGCTAAAAAGTTATGGGGGTCAGAATACTGACCATTTACATTTATTTTTTCACTATTTAGACATACCAAACCTATACATATGGGGTATCGTTGTAATTGTACTGACTCAGAGAATGAAGGGCATGGGTCAGTTTTGCTGCAAACAAAACGCTGTGGGAACAAAACCCGTCAAAGGGTGGAGAAATTATGTTTTTTTCCCAGTTCCACCTCATTTGGAATTTTTTTTACCGCTTCCCAATACATTGTATGCTATAATTAATGGTGGTATTACAAATTACAACTTGTCCCGCAAAAAATAAGCCCTCATACAGCTATGTAAACAGAAATATAAAAAAGCTATGGCTCAAGGAAGATGGGGAAGAAAAATGAAAACGAAAAAACCTTTGGTAGTGAAAGAGTTAACAAATAAGCACTCCTGCAGGTCCGGGCTGTTTGAGCAGGAGCGCGTTTCTCATCTGAGAACACAGCCCCTGCTCTCTGCTGCATGGACTTTGTCCAGCCTAAGGCCCCTTAGTGATAAAAAGGCGTATGGGTTGTCACTAAGGAATTAAGCTTATTACACCTGCAGATAATTGTGAAGATCATCGCTAACAAGTGTTCATATGAACGCTCGTTAGCGATGATCTGGCAGTGTAATACTGCCACCAATTACCCAATGAACGTTCATTGGGTAACTGGAATCCTACAACATGTTTAAAAATCAGTGTGGCACATTTTCCATGCTAGTATAATTTACGCTGATTTTTCCACCTGTTTTTCTGTTGTTTTATACTAAAAAGTCGGACATACAGGACTTTTAGTCCGGTGGCCTTTCGCCGCGCACTGCCGTGCTGCGCCGGAGCTTCGCCCCCGTCCCCATTATAGTCAATGGGGACGGAGCGGCGGTCCAGCAGCACAGCGAAATAGCGGAAGGACAGATCCGACAGGGTGAACAGCCTGTCGGACCCTTCCTGCTGCAAGTGTGAAAGTAGCCTAAGCATCGCAACATACACCAGCCAGGAGCTGGTGGAGTTTTGTGCATGTTTACAAATCAAATTTATACATTAACCCGTTCACTACCAGCACCGTACATATGCAGCAGGGGCCATGGCCGGCGGGTGTCTGCTGTTTCAAATAGCAGAGGCCCACGGCTAAAATCCGCAACCAGTAATAATGCCAATCACGGTCATTACAGCCTTTATATATAAAGGCTCATGCATATGACCATTGTACTTTTGCGGACTGAGTCATTTCAGTGTTTTTTTATGGTCCCATTGAAGTGAATAGTTCCGCATATGGGCCGCAAAAAAAACAAAACAGAACAGACACAGACAAAAAATACATTTGTGTGCATGAGCCCTAAGATTGGTCAAATTAGTATGCGTGCATGAAAATGTGCAAAAATAGGCGCACGTCTCCATGAAACCAGAGTGTAGCTAAAGGCTCATGGGCCCTGGTGTAAGAGTTCAGCTTGGGCCCCCATTGACTTCGTATTGCCTGAGGCAGAAATTTAAACGGCACCCCCATGCTAAATTCTTGACCTAACCCCTTCCCTTCAGCCAGAGGTGAAACTTGACCAGCATGCACTTTCTATAATACTGGTGTCTTCTTATGTGGCACAAGGGTCTTTGGGCCCCTCAGGCTCCTGGGCCTGGTAGTGACTGCTACCTCTGCACACCCTTATAGCCATGCCCCTGCATGAAAGTGTGACTTTTAATGCAAATTTTTGAGAGACTCACAATTCTAAACTGACGAAGAAAAGCATGCCAGCCCTGGAGTAGGTAGAAATCAGACAGGTTGCTATGACGCCGTGCGCTCCCTGCTGCCGCCGCCGCAATACAGTAATACACTGGTATGATCTATACCAGTGTATTACTGTACTGTGCCGGCAGCAGGGAGCGCACGGCGTCATAGCAACCAGTGACGCCGTGCGCTCCTGCTCTCAGGAGGGATCCAGGCCGCGGTTCCACGGCCCGCATACGGCTGTGAACAACGGCCGTGTGCATGGGGCCTAAATCAGGTGCAAAAAAACAAGTACCTACATAAATAGGTTCCAAAAAGCCGTTACAGTTTGAAAACTTCTGAATCAGCCTAAAAAAATCTAAATAGGCGAACGAGGCACAAATGCCTAAAAAACAGGCACATTTTCCTAAAAAACAGGCACATTTTAGTATTGAATGCGACTAAAAATACAAAACAAAAAAAAAACCTGTGTAAAACAGCCCCAGTAGTAAACGTGCCCCAGTGACCATTTAATAAACAAGATTTGTCAACTACTGTTTAGGCTACATGCACACGACCGTGCCGTTTTTCGCGGTCCGCAAACTGCGGATCTGCAAAAAACGGAAGCCACCCGTGTGCCTTCTGCAATTTGTAGAAATGCCTATTCTTGTCTGCAAAACGAACAAGAATAGGACATGCTATATTTTTGTTGCGGGGCCACGGAACGGTGCAACGGATGCGGACAGCACACGGAGTGCTGTCCGCATCTTTTGCGGCCCCATTGAAGTGAATGGGTCCGCACCCGGGCTGCAAAAACGGCGGCTCGGATGCGGACCCAAACAACGGCCGTGTCCATGAGGCCTTATTCTGAGAAGAATTAGGCCTGGAGTTACATGGACGGTGTGACAGCTGCAGTCCACAGCTCAGCCTCATGCCTCGTCTGCTTTTTCCAGGAAGCACTGCATAGTAGAGGCGTTGAAATTACATAACACGGCCTACATTCTAAAATGCATTAAACCACAGCTACTACTATTGTGAACTCCTTATGCTTTTAAAGTGATTACAGGTCTAATTCCATAATAAGATGCCGTGCTTTGCATCCTATTCTGTACACCTGTCATAATAGCCGGGAAGCTCCATCTCCTACCGCGCACATGCTACATGCCATATGTTGTACAGTCTTTCCTAGCCTTATTAATATACACACTGTTCCAGGTGACACAAGGGAGACACGGCTTGAAATAACTTATTCAAAGCTCTATAGCTTCTACTCCCAGCTAATGCCTAGAAATAAGTCATTCTGCGGAGTACATTGATATAATTTGTATAATATGCACAGTGGCAAGGGCCTGAATAATTAATAAGCCGTGGATCATAATTGGATAATAATTCATAGACATCCTCTGCAGCCATAAATAAACCAGCATCCACCGTTTTCAAATAGGTTAAAGCTGATTTTAAAGCTGCGCAGAGTACTTAAGGAACTGTAAGGATATCTTCCAAGCAAAAGGTCGGTCTTTAATCTTAACCAGCTGCGGTACCCTTTAGTAAAGTCTATTTATTGTACTAAAACAAATGTGGGAGTCCGGGGATTACTGTGCAAGGGAGCACACTGGCTTCATGGTAACAAGACTTGGAGAAAGTCCAGGATGCAATAAAAAGTAATAAACAAGATGAATCTTATGTTCCAAAACAAGTTGCTGAGAAACATTCATCACAACCTAGAATAATGCCCAATCCGCCTAGAAATGACTCTTAGGCTAAACATCCAGCCCCCCCTCCATTATCAACCTCCATGAGATAAACCGTGATCATGATGTCCCAAGGATCATATGGGCTCTGCTGGCCTGATGTGTGGTGCGTCCATGGCTCCTCCAGTAATTAAGCAGTTAACTCCTCATACATACCCATGTGTTTTCAGATGTTCCTGACAGAGGCAGACAGAATGTACTGCCAAATTATATTTCACCTCCTTTGCTCCTATGATTTGCAGAGAGACAGTTTTCATACATGAATACATTCCTGCTTCTTCCACTATAAAAAAAATGAGCGCTGTCAGTGAATTACGGCTACCTACCATAAGGGCAGAGGTCCTCAAGGAGTTAAGTACAAGAGTTGTACCAGCGCCCCCCACCTGTCAGTCACAGTGGCACATTTAATAACGAACTTACAACTATTTTAGGCGTTAAATAGTCCCAAGTCCCCTTTTGTACCCGGCTGTGCTACAAAATTTAGTAACATGGTCGGTTTTACGCCGTATCTGCCAGTTGGGCGGGATGGAGGCGGAGTGAGGGTGGCGTGCCTGGACCAGGGCTCCATCCTCGGAAAATTTGCTAACATTTAGGAGCAAATGTTAGTGAATAACTACACCAGCCAGGGGCCAGGTAGTTTTTACCAGGCACAAGGACTGCCACAGATACGACTAAATTAGACAAATCTAACAGCAGCAGAAGTAGGAAACTAAGATCTGCGTTGTAAATGTGCCCCACAGCCTCCATTTTTAACCCTATCTCTAGTTTTCTCATTCACACCAGTCTTTGTACACATATGGGGATATTTATCAAAAGTGGTGAAAATGAAAACTGGCTTAGTTACCCATAGCAACCAACCAGATTCCACCTTTCAATTTTCACAACTCCATTGCAAAATGAAAGGTGGAATCTTTACATCAGCTTGATAAATCTTCCCCCATAGATCACATGGAGTGATGTTGTTCCTAGCACCCGATCATTTTCTAGTCAGCACTTGAGTATAAAGTACAGAACAGTGTAGTGTGTTGTCTGAGGTAGAAACAACATCTCAGCAGCCATTATGGAGAGTTGTCTCAACTCCAGAGATAGTTCCATGTACCAGCCCATAGAAGGGAAAGATTACAGAAGATCCAGGCAACCCAGAGAGGGAGTGAGAATATTGGCAAAGGAAGGTAACCATTATCAGGCTTTAGCCTCCTCTGAATTTAGTGAGTGATTCCAAGCTACCAGAGCTGCCCTCCGTAACCATAGACAGAAAGGCCTCCTGTCAGGAGATAGTATTCCTAGAGACGATACCGCAGCTATTGTGAACCGAAGTATATGACTATACAGTACAGCAGAGAGAGTGCGTCCCTTCAGCCTGAAGAAACAAGGGAGGAAGATTTATTGATATAGAGGAAAACCACCCCTTATGCAACTTTTGGGAACTAACCTGAACTGTTGTAGAAGATGCCTTGCTGTACGACTTTTGTACGTGTGTGGAAGGGTGAGATTCAAATATATGTACATATGTCTAATATATACATATATATATTGGCCCTGTATGGCCAGTGGGGACATATGGGTCCCCTGTATGTGGACCCAGTATATGGGTCTGTCCGGGTTAAATATAAATATATATATATATATATATATATATATATATATATAGATATGTGGGCTTAGTAACTGCCCATTCATACCCCCGGTTTTATTTGTATGTGTATATATATATATATGTATATACATACACCGTATATACACTCACCTAAAGAATTATTAGGAACACCTGTTCTATTTCTCATTAATGCGATTATCTAGTCAACCAATCACATGGCAGTTGCTTCAATGCATGTAGGGTTGTGTTCCTGGTCAAGACAATCTCTGAACTCCAAACTGAATGTCAGAATGGGAAAGAAAGGTGGGCTACAACAGCAGAAGACCCCACCGGGTACCACTCATCTCCACTACAAATAGGAAAAAGAGGCTACAATTTGCATGAGCTCACCAAAATTGGACTGTTGAAGACTGGAAAAATGTTGCCTGGTCTGATGAGTCTCAATTTTTGTTGAGACATTCAAATGGTAGAGTCCGAATTTGGCGTAAACAGAATGAGAACATGTATCCATCATGCCTTGTTACCACTGTGCAGGCTGGTGGCGGTGGTGTAATGGTGTGGGGGATGTTTTCTGGGCACACTTTGGGCCCCTTAGTGCCAATTGGCCATCGTTTAAATGCCACAGGCTACCTGAGCATTGTTTCTGACCATGTCCATCCCTTCATGACCACCATGTACCCATCCTCTGATGGCTACTTCCAGCAGGATAATGCACCATGTCACAAAGCTCAAATCATTTCAAATTGGTTTATTGAACATGACAATGAGTTCACTGTACTAAATTGGCCCCCACAGTCACCAGATCTCAACCCAATAGAGCATCTTTGGGATGTGGTGGAACAGGAGCTTCGTGCCCTGGATGTGCATCCCTCAAATCTCCATCAACTGAAGGATGCTATCCTATCAATATGGGCCAACATTTCTAAAGAATGCTATCAGCACCTTGTTGAATCAATGCCACGTAGAATTAAGGCATTTCTGAAGGCAAAAGGGGGTCCAACACCGTATCAGTATGGTGTTCCTAATAATTCTTTAGGTGAGTGTATATTTATAGATGTTCCCCAAGCATCTATATATATATATGTTTATAATGTGGCCAGTATTTCCCCCCAGTCGCGGTGCCCCCCCCCCCCCAGCTGAGGAGAGGCCGACAACTGGACAATTATGTCCAGTTTCGGCCACTTCAAAGGACAGAAGATCAATAAAGAGCTTCCCTGACGCTGTGTGCTGCGTACCTCTGGCGCTGTAATTAAAGCACCAGGGGTATGCGATATCTCCACAGGCAGGAGGATCAAAGGATCCCCCCGCCTGGGAGCACGTGCCAGGACACGTGGGCTGGTGCGGTGACGTCATATCACTGTGCCAGCCCACGTGGACCTGGCTGCAGGCGTACCTGCAGCACGGGAAACGGGAGCGAACGCCGCAGGGTTTAAATACCCCAGCGGCACTGCATTCAAAAGAGGAAGCCCGACACCCCCCCATAAGAAAGAGAGCGCAGGCAGCCATGTGCTAGCGGAGGGAAAGCGCACCCTGCGCTCAGAAAGAAGAATCCCCGCTCCCCCCTCCAGGGGAAGAACCCCCCCATATTCCATAGAGCGCATGCGGCGCTCAGGAAGTCAGAAGACCGGGCCCCCCACTCGCAGGCAGCGCTGAGGATGCAGCGCTGCACAGCACAGCTCGGTTAATACCCCTACAGCCTGCCATGTAAGAGAGCGCACACTGCGCTGTGCTCAGGAGGTAGGAGAGCGTAGCCAGCGCTCAGGCTGGTTAAACCTAGCAGCCCCAGGGGGACCAGCAGCACTCAGAAGCCGAGCAGCCTGATTTAGAATCATCCCCTGGGAGAAGCGAGCAACCCCTGGAAGATGAGCATTGGTGGCTAAGTATTAACCCCTGAACCACCAATAGCCACCCCTTATACCCCTGCACTCCCAGCAGCCCCAGCAGCCCTGCCATTATCCCACTGCATTATTACTCCTACTATAGTCCACAGCTCCCTATATTCCACAACCCCCAGATTCTGTGTTAACCCTTTCCAACCCTGGGTTAACACTTTTATCCTGTACCCTATATACCCCTGCGGTACCTTGCCACCCACTGTATCCCTGGCCTGCATCTTCTATTAACCCTTGTAGTGCGATATTCCCAATAGGGACAGTGTGTAGCCAGGTGGGTGGCTTGCTGATATTTATGTGTGTATGTGAGTGTATTGTATAGCTAGTTAGGTGTAGCTAGGTGTAATATTATCTTACTGTGTTGTAGTGTTGTATTACTGTCCTGTGGTGTGTGTGTGTCTATATGTATATATATTTATAACCATTGATATATAAATATATATAGATATAGCGTAATAGACTATATTTGTACTGTGTAATAAATATTCCTTTATTATTCATAATACACTGTTTATAGTCTTTTGTTGTCGCCGCCGTAGTATCAGTAGTAAGTTGCATGTAGTTCAGTAAGTAGAGTAAGGCTGAGTTCACACAGGCGAGATTTCCGCACGGGTGCAATGCGGGAGGTGAACGCATTGCACCGTACTGAATCTGGACCCATTCATTTCTATGGGGCTGTGCACATGAGCAGTGATTTTCACGCATCACTTATGCGTTGCGTGAAAATCGCAGCATGCTCTATATTGTGCGTTTATCATAGAAGTGAATGGGGCTGAGTGAAAATCGCAAGCATCCGCAATCAAGTGCGGATGCGGTGCGATTTTCACTGTATTATTTTCTCTTATAACATGGTTATAAGGGAAAATAATAGCATTCTTTAATACAGAATGCTTAGTAGGTGATCAATTGAGGGTTAAAAATTAAAAAATAATTAACTCACCTTCTCCTCTTGATCGCGCAGCTGCCAGTCTCTTCTTACTTCTTTAATCATGAGCTGCCGGCTAAAGGACCTGTGGTGACGTCATATCACATGGTCCAATCACATCACCGTGGCCATAACCAGGGGAGGCCAAATGACAACAATGAGGTAAGTGGGGATGAATTTTCTCCTAAACGGTGGGAATGGGTTAATCAAATATATTTACAAAAATGATCACTGTCAAATCATTAACAGATTCAACAGTGATCATTATGATGGGATAACCCCTTTAAGCCACAGCAGAAACTCAAGGTGCAAAATGTCTCAGTACATCAGTGACACATACACTTTGCTGGTACTGTATTATGCTGCGTTTTTTCTGCACAGAAATCTGCACAGAAAAAACGTGTGTAATCTACATCGAGAGGAAGTAGCCTAATGGATATTCACCTTACCATTCTGCATCTTGGTGCTTACAGTGGTTCTGTAGGAAAATACTAAAATGTTACATTATTATAAATATATTCCCAAATACCTTTCATTAGTTATAGTGGATTGTTTCATCTGGGAGCAATTATTAGTAGAAATAAAATGGCCGCGTCCTATTAGTACACACAAAACCTGTCCTAATCCCAGCACTGAGCTAAAGAGCTGCCTCATCCTCCTCTCTGCTCTGCTTGTCAGGGATTATGATCCTGAATACAGCTGAGAAGATCCTTAACTAAATCTCTGCAGGAATGGAGTTAATGAGGAGACATGAAGTACAGAGAGGAGGTGGGGATTTGGGTAATGAGCAACAGCTCTTATATGCAGTCTCCATTACTACAGCTCCACATTACCACAGTCTGTACTGTCTGTCCTCTCTGTACTCCATGTCTCCTCATGAACTCCATTCCCACAGAGACTTCAATGAGTCAGCAAAAAGACCTGATATGACTCAGTGTGCATTCCATTTCTGTATGTCCACATGTCCGTTCCGCAAAAAAATATATTCTTGTCCGTTTTGCGGACAAAGACAGACATTGTTACAATGGATCCACAAAAAACGGACGTAACAAGGATGTCATCTGCTTTTTTTGCAGATCTGTGTTTGCAGACAGCAAAATACATAAGGTCGCATGCATGAGCACTTAAGCCTCATTCAGGCCTCGTCCACATTTCCGTGTCAGTGACACGTCCATGAAAAAAGGGTACATGTTTCATCCGTGAAGATGTCCATTAACGATCTGTGGTTGGTCCATGTGTACGTTTTTACCACTCATGTGTCATCCGTAATTCACCGACGTTGCTCAGCTAAAAATTAATGTCCAACACAGATGCCATCTGTGGTGTGTACGTGACTTTCACTTACTAATAGAGTTCTATGGGCGTGCTTGGCCAGCATCACAGATCAAGGTAGTGCATGTCTCTGTGCTTTTTTTACTGACCCACGTTCAGTAGAAAAAATACTGAAATATGAACAGACACATGACCTCCATTCCTACAGAGATTCATCTGAAGATCTTATCAGCTGTATTCAGGATCATAATCCTTGATAAGCAGAGCAGAAAGGAGGACGAGGCAGCTCTTTAAAGGATAACTGTCACACTTAGACCCTAATTTCAATTTTCATATATGTAGTTACTAATAACATGATATTCCAGAATCAGTTACTATTAGACTCACTTACCCCATATTTAATAAGATTCAGCCCTTAGAAACCAGTCTGCATAAAACTGCAATCTCACTTTTCAGTTAAGATGGCCGCCACTGCCTTCACCCTGAGGCTAATGCCGCCTGCCTTCACTAGCCAGTAACAATAGCCCCCCAAAAGTGTCAGTAACCAGAGCCCTCCCCCCCTAAAGGGTTAATCTCCTGCAGCTCAAAGGGGTCCTCTTACCACATGTTGCTTTCATTTATACACTGAGCAGATGGCAGATCTCTCTTCCCTGCTCTGCGCTGCTCCAACTCTGCATTGTCCCAGTCTGCTGAGTGAGGGAGCGTCTGCCAAGCGCAGGGACAGGGAGAAGTGCACACAGCCCAGGCACTGTTATCAGCTGCTGGGAAGGACCTGGCTTTAATCATTTACTTACAGTCCCTGGCTGTCAGTAATGTGACCTTGCACGCAGCCTGCTTCTGCGTCCCTCCTTCAACACATAGACGGATCATGCCTAGCAACCCTATTTTAAGCACAGGTAAAAGTACAGGGAACAAAACTGTGGAATTAAGGGGTAATTGAATACACAGTGAAAAGTTGAAATAGGGCCACCAAGGTGATATTAATCACCACAATCCAATACTCAAAAAATAATAATATACGACAGTTATCCTTTAACTTGGTGTTTGAAGTAGCTTGTCCTGCTGTGTGATTAGGACTGGTTCTGTGTGTACTAAAAGAACGGTGGCCATTTTATTTCTCCTGATGATTGCTCCCTAGACAAAACCAGCCATTATAACTAATGAAAGGTGTTTGGGAATATATTTCTAATAAAGTAATATTTAACACCAATATTTAGACCAAAGTGGTGACCTGCCAGCTGTTGATTGATCAGATATTTCCTGTGTCTGGACATCAGCGAGGACCCAATAAGATTCAGAATAGGAAATCAAGGGGAGATTTATCAAAACTAGTGTAATGGAAAATTGGTTTAGTTGCCCACAGAAACCAATCTGACTCCATCTTTAATTTTTCAGAGCTGCTTTCTCCTTATTTTATACCTGAGAGAGAAGGTTTTAAAAAAAAAACTGTAACCAGACAACCCCTTTTAGCTTTTAGTTCGCAGTTAATACAAGTGAAGAAAAAAACTATTTTCAAGAAATCTTTCCCTGAAAGTCCACAACAGATGACATGTTTGCTGTACACGGGATCATAATGCATTATGAGGACATAGACAGAAGATCCTGTTGAGAGCACACGCGCCATGTATGCATTTCACTTCCCATTATGGACAGAGATTCACGTCCACAGCAAACTGTGGATGAGAATTTGAAAATGCTATCCACATATGTAGTGTAAAAAACTCAGCCTAGGATTGGCAGCATGCTTCAAATTTGTAACCTGCAGCATGTCAGTTCTGCTGTGAATCTGCATATTTCACCTCTTACAATGCATAGGATGACATATTTAGCACCTCCACACCAAAACCTGCAGCAAGCTCTATTTAATGCCTCATTCACACGTCAGTGTTTTGGTCAGTGATTTCCATCACTGATTTCTATCCAAAACCAGGCACGGCTCTAAACACAGAACAGGTGCAGATCTTTCCCTTACCCTGGGTTCACACCTGAGTGTTCGCGATGGAGCGCTCTGTATGCGCGATTGTACGGGCGCTTGCAATCGCGCATACAGAGACAAGCGAACGCCCATTGTCGCGCGTTCCCGAAAGTCTATGTACGGGAACGCGCGACAAGACGCCCCAAAGAAGCTCATGTACTTCTTGGGGCGTCGGGCGTTTTACAGCGCGATTGTACGCGCTGTAAAACGCTCAGGTGAGAACCATTCCCATAGGGAATCATTGGTTCTTGCCTGTTGTGTGTTTTACAGTGCGTAGGAACGCGCTGTAAAACGCTCAGGTCTGAACCCAGCCTTAGGGCTCCGATTTAAGTCCTCTTCCGTTACGTTATTCCACAAAACATATCCATATGGTTTCAGTAAGCGATACGTTTTTTGCGGATCGTAAACAGAAACAGTGACTTATTCATCACCAAACACATGAGCAATATGGGCTGGGCATAGCATTTCTACAGTATGGATCCGCAAAATACGGATGAAATACGGATGACATACGGATGTGTTCCATGTGTGTTCCGTATTTTTTGGGGACCCATTGACTTGAATGGTGGCTCGGACCGTGATTTGCGGACATGCACTACTTTTTTGCAGAACGGAAATACGGAATGCACACGGAGTACCTTCCGTTGATTTTGCAGACCCATTGAAGTGAATTGTTCTGCATTTGGTCCGCAAAAAAATGGAACGGAAGCGGAAAGAAAATAAGTTTGTGTGCATGAGCCCTTATACCTTATGTCTCTGGAGGCTCCAATCCTGGTTTTGGCTCACAATCACTGATGGAAATCACTGACCAAACACTGAGGCCTCTTTCCGTTTACAGGCCATTTTTTGCGTTCCGTATACGGTCCGTATACAGAACCGTTCATTTCAATAGTTCCGCAAAAAAAAATAGAATTTACTTTGTATGCATTCTGTTTCCATATTTCCGTTTTTCCGTTACGTTGAAAGATAGAACATGTCCTATTATTGCCCGCAAGTCACGTTCCGTAGCTCCATTCAAGTCAATGGGTCCGCAAAAAAAAACAGAACACATACGAAAATGCATCCGGATGTATTCCGTATCCGTTCTGTTTTTGAGGAACCATCTATTGAAAATGTTATTCCCAGCCCAATTTTTTCTATGTAGTTACTGTATACTGTATATGCCATACGGAAAAACGGAACAGAAACGGAAGCACAACAGAAACAAAAAAACTGAACAATAGATCCGTGAAAAACGGACTGCAAAACACTGAAAAAGCCATACGGTCTTGTGAAAGAGGCCTAACTGTGAATGAGGCTTAAAGGCTTATGCAGATGGTCGTTCCCTGCCCGTATTGTGGCCCACAAACAGCACTTGAATGGGTCCGCAATCCGGAAGGCGCTGTGCGGAATGGAGGCATGTAACCCTACAGAAGCACTTCCGTGGGGTATCTCTATTTTTTTGCGGTGCGGACGGATTACTAACCCATTCAAGATAAATGAGTCTGGATCCGCTTGTGGCAGCCGCATGGGTGGTGCCCGTGAATTAGGAACCGCAAATTGTGGTCCCAAATGCATGGAATGGCTGGCTATTGGCCATCTGCATGATCCATAAGGCTGCTTTCACACATTTAGGCCTCTTGCCCACAACCGTATGCCCTTAGAGATATACGGTCTGTGAGCGGGCCATATATTCCGGAGCGGCATTGATCGTGCACACGGGAGTAACAGGATCATAGATTACAATGATGCTATGTACTGTACAGGTCCTTCTAAAAAAATTTGCATATTGTGATAAAGTTCATTATTTTCTGTAATGTACTGATAAACAGTAGACTTTCATATATTTTAGATTCATTACACACAACTGAAGTAGTTCAAGCCTTTTATTGTTTTAATATTGATGATTTTGGCAAACAGCTCATGAAAACCCAAATTTCCTATCTAAAAAAATTTGCATATCATGAAAAGGTTCTCTAAACGAGCTATTAACCTAATCATCTGAATCAACTAATTAACTCTAAACACCTGCAAAAGATTCCTGAGGCTTTTAAAAACTCCCAGCCTGGTTCATTACTCAAAACCGCAATCATGGGTAAGACTGCCGACCTGACTGCTGTCCAGAAGGCCATCATTGACACCCTCAAGCAAGAGGGTAAGACACAGAAAGACATTTCTGAACGAATAGGCTGTTCCCAGAGTGCTGTATCAAGGCACCTCAGTGGGAAGTCTGTGGGAAGGAAAAAGTGTGGCAGAAAACGCTGCACAACAAGAAGAGGTGACCGGACCCTGAGGAAGATTGTGGAGAAGGACCGATTCCAGACCCTGGGGGACCTGCGGAAGCAGTGGACTGAGTCTGGAGTAGAAACATCCAGAGCCACCGTGTACAGGCGTGTGCAGGAAATGGGCTACAGGTGCCGCATTCCCCAGGTCAAGCCACTTTTGAACCAGAAACAGCGGCAGAAGCGCCTGACCTGGGCTACAGAAAAGCAGCACTGGACTGTTGCTCAGTGGTCCAAAGTACTTTTTTCGGATGGAAGCAAATTTTGCATGTCATTCGGAAATCAAGGTGCCAGAGTCTGGAGGAAGACTGGGGAGAGGGAAATGCCAAAATGCCTTAAGTCCAGTGTCAAGTACCCACAGTCAGTGATGGTCTGGGGTGCCATGTCAGCTGCTGGTGTTGGTCCACTGTGTTTTATCAAGGGCAGGGTCAATGCAGCTAGCTATCAGGAGATTTTGGAGCACTTCATGCTTCCATCTGCTGAAAAGCTTTATGGAGATGATGTCATTTTTCAGCACGACCTGGCACCTGCTCACAGTGCCAAAACCACTGGTAAATGGTTTACTGACCATGGTATTACTGTGCTCAATTGGCCTGCCAACTCTCCTGACCTGAACCCCATAGAGAATCTGTGGGATATTGGGAAGAGAAAGTTGAGAGACGCCAGACCCAACACTCTGGATGAGCTTAAGGCCGCTATCGAAGCATCCTGGGCCTCCATAACACCTCAGCAGTGCCACAGGCTGATTGCCTCCATGCCACGCCGCATTGAAGCAGTCATTTCTGCAAAAGGATTCCCGACCAAGTATTGAGTGCATAACTGAACATAATTATTTAAAGGTTGACTTTTTTGTATTAAAAACACTTTTCTTTTATTGGTCGGATGAAATATGCTAATTTTTTTAGATAGGAAATTTGGGTTTTCATGAGCTGTATGCCAAAATCATCAATATTAAAACAATAAAAGGCTTGAACTACTTCAGTTGGTGTGTAATAAATCTGAAATATATGAAAGTCTAATGTTTATCAGTACATTACAGAAAATAATGAACTTTATCACAATATGCTAATTGTTTTAGGAGGATCTGTATGTCAGGGCGCCCGCAGGGCTATTGTCCCACACTCATATGATCATACGATCAATGCCGCTCCGGGACATATGGCCTGCTCACGGACCGTATATATCTCGGAGGGCATACGGTCGTGGGCAAGAGGCCTCAGTGTTTGAACAATGATTTCCATCAGTAACTTTGATCCCAAACTATATACGGAGCCTATACAGAAACAAGGTATGATGGAAAGATTTCCACATGTTCTGTGTTTGTACTCGTATACGGACTGAATCTTGTCATTTCAATGGGTATGTGCACATGACCGTCATATTTCACACATATTTGCGTTCAGAAAAAATTGCAATATGTTCTGTATGTGAATTTTTCATGCAGCTCTGGTTCCATAGAAATGAATGGGGCTTGTGTGAAAAACAGAAGTGTTTCCACCAGTTTTTAGTGTAAAAAATGCTTTTTTAGACTGTCTTATTTTTTTTGTCACATTTACTACTGAAATTGCATCTGTTTTGGAGACTTTTGTGCCTTATTTGACTATTTAGCTTTTTTAGACTAATTCAGAAGTTTTCTGACTTTTGTGACTTATTTCTAACAGTATTTATGTAGGTGCACCTTTTCTTGTGCCTTAATTTGTTGCATAAACAGTCCAATTTCTACTCCAACCTCAGGGCAGGCGTGCTTTTCTACGTCTGTTTTCAGTGGTGAAGTGCAACTATTTTTGCTTTAAAAGTCGCACTTTCCTGGAGACATGCCACTTTTCTCTGCAAAGATACAACTTTTTTCATGCACAAACTAAATAGACCAGTCAAAGTGAATAGGAACCTGTCTAACAAAAAAAACAAAAACTGAGGTTAGACTAATAACATAACGTCTAATTCATCAACTGCTGTGCGACTTTTAATAAGTACTCAGCAAAAGAAAGATGGCCGAATGAAATACACAAGTCTAATTTTATGGCCAAAAACAGGCGAGCTTGATAAATGTGTCCCAATGTGTTTTCCATTGATGGTTGCTGGATGTAAATTGCTATTCTTCACGCAATCCGGATATATTCCAGACAGAAAAGAATGAAACACTGAACTCAGTTATGTCACGAGGGTGTCAAGAGCCACGTCTGACTCCGTTATACCCGGGGTCAGGAAGTCGCAGCGGGTGGCTGCGCGCTCTATGTCTAAAGATCACGTTGTTTCTTAGTGATTATTTTCTGTGTTTGCCTTGCAATCCTTTTTGTCTCACTCAGGGATCCGTAGCTTCTCCTCCTCAGCTGTTTCTTGTCTGCCACTCCCAACCTCCTTATATTCTCCTCTCACACTTCTCTAGTTGCCAGTTATAGAGCTTCCTGCCTGGACTTCTATACTGACCCACTGGAGCTGTGAATCCTGGTTGTTGTTCCAGAGTGCTACCCTCCGGATCCCTGTTGGGCTTTTTGTTGTCTCCTGTTGTCGCCCACCTGGGATTATATGTTGAGTCTGTATTGTCTGTCCTCCCCTTGGTGTTTTCCTTTAGAGCTAGTGGTGCGGACTAGTGTTCCCACCACCCTGTTCACTATCTAGGGCTCATCTTAGGGAAAGCCAGGGTTTTAGGCACGTGATCGGCGTACGGGTGAGGAACCCGTCTAGGGACGTCAGGGCAGCCAGGTGCCAGCCGCAAGGTGAGTCAGGGGTCACCACCTTCCCTCTCACTTGGGCAGGGCCTTCCTCTTTCCCTCCCTCTGTGTCACGTATGTGATAGTCACGCCGATCGTGATAAGTTACAGACGAAACTGATTGAACTTGTGGGCAAAATCAGTTTTTTCCTAAACAGATCCTGACAAAATGAGGCACATTTATTAAGCTCACCTTTTTTTAGAAGTAGAAAAAAGACTGGTGTATTTGAAACGAGGACGGTCTTTAACCCCTTAGGGACACAGCCTTATTTAACCTTAAGGGCCAGGCCATTTTTTGCAAATCTCTCCAGTGTCACTTTAAGTGCTGATAACTTTAAAACGCTTTTACTTACCCAGGCCGTTCTGAGATTGTTTTTTCATCACATATTGTACTTCATGACACTGCTAAAATTGGGTTAAAAAAAGTTACATTTTTTGCATTAAAAAATACCAAAATTACCAAAAATGTGGAAAAATTTGCAAATTTTAAGGTTTCAGTTTCTCTACTTCTGTAATACATAGTAATATCCCCCAAAATTGTGATGACTTTACATTCGCCATATGTCTACCTCATGTTTGGATCATTTTGGGAATGATATTTTATTTTTTGGGAATATTACAAGGCTTAGAAGTTTAGAAGCAAATCTTGAAATCTTTCTGAAATTTTCAAAAACCCAATTTTTAGGGACCAGTTCAGGTCTGAAGTCACTTTGCGAGGCTTACATAATAGAAACCACCCAAAAATGACCCCATTCTAGAAACTATACCCTCAAGGTATTCTAAACTGATTTTACAAATTTCATTAACCCTTTAGGTGTTGCATAAGAGTTATTGGCAAATGGGGATAATATTTGAGAATTTCATTTTTTTGCCAAATTTTCAATTTTAACCCATTTTTTCTACTAACAAAGCAAGGGTTAACATCCAAACAAGGCTGTATCTTTATTGCCCTGACTCTGCCGTTTACAGAAACACCCCATATGTGGCCGTAAACTACTGTATGGCCACACAGTAGGGTGTAGAGGGAAAGGTGCGCCATATGGTTTTTGGAAGGCAGATTTTGCTGGACTGGATTATTTACACCATGTCCCATTTGAAGCCCCCCTGATGCACCCCTAGAGTAGAAACTCCCTAAAAGTAACCCCATCTAAGAAACTATACCCCTCAAGGTATTCAAAACTGATTTTACATACATTGTTAACCCTTTAGGTGTTGCACAAGAGTTATTGGCAAATGGGGATGAAATTTGAGAATTTCATTTTTTTGCCAAATTTTCCCTTCTAACCCATTTTTCCCACTAACAAAACAAGGGTTAACAGCCAAAAGAGACTGTATCTTTATTGCCCTGACTACTGTACGACCACATATGGTCGTAGAGGGAACGGAGCGCCATGTGGTTTTTGGAGGGCTGATTTTTATGGACCGGTTTATTTACACCGTGTCCTGTTTCAACCCCCCTGATGCACCCCTGGAGTAGAAAATCCCTAAAAGTGACCCAATTTTGGAAACTACGGGATAAGGTGGCATTTTTTTAGGACTATTTTTAGGGTACATATGATTTTTGGTTGCTCTATATTACATTTTTATGAGGGAAGGTTACCAAAAATTTAAATTCTGAAATTTCATCTCCATTTGCCATTAACTGTTGAGGAACACCTAAAGTGTTAATAAAGTTTGTATAATCAGTTTTGAATACCTTGAGAGGTGCAGTTTCTTAGATGGGGTCACTTTTAGGGAGTTTTTACTCTAGGGGGGCATCAGTGGGCTTCAAAAGGGACATGGTGTCAATAAAAAAGGCCATCAAAATCGGCCTTCTAGAAACCATGTCGGTCCTTTCCTTTTGCGGCCTGCCGTTTACTGATACAGCAGTTTACGACCACAAATGTGGCGTTTCTGTAAACTGCAGTATCAGGGTAATAAATATTAACTTTTGTTTGGTTGTTAACCCTTGTTTGGTACTGGAAAAAACGGATTGAAATGGAAAAGTGCCAAAGACAGCGGTTTTGGCACCGTTTATTATTATTTTTTGACCGTGTTAATCTGAGGGGATAGGTCATGGGGTATTTTTATAGAGGAGATTATTACAGACGCGACATCACCTAATAAGTCAACTTTTTTACAATTACTTAGGTTTTAGACTATATTATCCTTTTTGATACCCCAAATTTTTTTGAGTATCTCTAAAGTCTAAGAGTCATTTTTATTTTTTTTAGCTGATTATCTTATGTGGGGGCTCATTTTTTGCTGGATGAGAGGACTGTTTTATTGGCACTATTTTGGGGGCTTTATGACTTTTTGATCGCTTGCTATTAAACTTTTTGGGGGTTGGGTCATGGGGTATTTTTATAGAGGAGATTCTTACCGATGCTGAGATACCTAATTTGTATACTTTTAATAAATTATTTTAAAGTCTGAGCACCAGTTTTTTTATCCGATGTCAGTGCTAAATTGGGATATAAATTTAGTACTCCATGGAAGTGTGATACTCCCTGAAGCAACCAATAATGCAGAGGCCCGGATAATCGGGGCACGTGTCACATTGAGTAGTGGTGTCCTTCCGTATCCCCCTCCTGTTTGGGTTCGTCCCTTCTTTCCAGTATGGGGGACAACACCTGGAAAGTGTTGGCCAGGGACGATCCGGGCGCCTACAGTTCCCGAGGTACTCCGGCCTGCTCTTTCCCGGTCCAAAAAGATCAGGGCCTTGAGGACTGCCTCATAGAACTGAAGGATTGTCCCTGTGTTGCCAGCGCTCCGGGACAGCACAAACGAGTTGTACATGGCAACCTGTACCAAGTAGACCGCAACTTTTTTGTACCATTCCTGGGTTTTGCGCATGGCATTATATGGCTTGAGGACTTGATCAGATAGATCAACTCCTCCCATATACCGATTGTAGTCGACGATACATTCGGGCTTGAGGACCGTTGCCGTGGTGCCTCGCACAGGGACAGGGGTGATACCGTTACCATGAATTGTGGACAGTACCAGGACATTCCTCTTGTCCTTATACCTGACCAGCAACAGGTTTCCAGTGGTAAGGGCACGGGTCTCACCCCTAGGGATAGGTACCTGGAGGGGGCGGGCAGGGAGGCCACGTTGATTTTTCTGCACGGTGCCACAAGCGGACGTGGATCTGGAGGCAAGGGGATACTAGTATAAAAGTTATCCACGTGTCATGGCCGTACTGTAAAGTGGGGTCTGGTAGAGGACGTCCCAACTCCAGTACAGCCTGACACTGGGTTCTCTTGGCCCGTATACAGCACGAGGCCCCAAAATGTCCTCATCCCGGCTGCACTGACCGGCGTCCAGCCACCGGGCCTGGCCAAAAAGGAGCCTGGGTGTTGAGCATCGAACTGTTGGGCGTACAGATTCGTCTGCTCCACCATCCGATTTACCAGTGGCTCACTGAAAAAATGACAAAAAAAAGTCATATTCAGTGTAGCCCACTGTGGAAATCTAGATTCCTGATTGGCCTACAAAATCAGGAATCACGGTGGTTCACGAACTCACCCTAAAACTAACAGAAAAAAAAAAAAAGGGCAAAAAATGTGAAAAAAAAAATCTAAACGGCTGATCAACCATCCGAAGTTGATCAGCGGTGGGGTGTGCGATGCGCTAACAGTGGCCGGACGCTAAGAGTGACGGCCACAGTCAGCGTACACAAAAAAAATTAAAAAATCCTGCACCCCAAAAAAGTGGGGGGGGGGGGCAAGCGGCAGCACCCCTGGGGGGTCTAGGGTCACACAGACACCCTAACTAAGGCCTCATGCACACGACTAGTGTATTACTGTACAGCAGTGGCTGCATGAAGCGCACGGCGTCATAGCAACCAATGACACCGTGCGCTCATGCTGTCAGCGGGAATCCCGGCCGGTTTCCACGGTCTGCTCTCGGCCGCGGAACACGGCCGTGTGCATGAGGCCTTAGGGTGATGCAATCAAAGTTTTACAAACTAACTTTCCCTTTATTTTATCTGCCTAGCCCAACCTTTCCCTATACTTTCCCTAAAGTACCTGCTGTTCAGATGGGGGGTGCTGGGGCACAGATCGGGTCCTGGGGAGCACAGATAGGGTGATGCTGGCACAAATCAACGACATGCAGGCAGCTCTCCTCTCTCTCACAAAATGAGGAGGAGAGGAGCGCTGGCAACATTTGAATCTGCCGCCGGCCCTCCCACCAATCAATCAGAAGCAATCCTGAGTGGTGATGTCACCATCACCTCTCAGGATCGCAGGATGGTGTTTGGTGGGGTAAAATCACACCACCATCACCATCCTGTTCCGGGTTATCGGGTCTTCAGAGACCCGAATAACCCGAAAACGCAGAAAACCGCAGGTCTGAATTGACCTGCGGTTTTCTGTGATCACCGACATGGGGGGGTCACAGGACCCCCCGGCGCATTTAGCCTAGGTGCCTGCTCAATGATTTGACAGGCAGCGGGTTCCAATCACCGCCCGCCGGGCGGCAGTGATCGGAACTATACATGACGTACCGGTACGTCATGTGTCCTGAAGAGGTTAAAGGGAACCTATCATCAGCTTTAGGTTGAATGCACACGGCCGTGTTCCGCGGCTGAGAGCGTATAGTGTATTACTGTACAGCAGCGGCGGCATGAAGCGCACAGCGTCATAGCAACCAATGACGTCGTGCGTTCCTGCTCTGAACAGGAATCCAGCCCGGCATACCACGGACCGCTCTCGGCCGCGGAATACGGCCATGTGCATTCGGCCTTATGCTGATCTCACTGAGGGCAGCATAGAATAGTGACAGACATGCTGATGTCAGCGGTGTGTCACTCATGAGCTAAAAGTAAGTGGTTGCCGAGAACCAACATCATAATCATTGCAGCCCAGGCCTAGAAAAGAGTCAAATCTACCTGAGAAGAGTCCTGGTTATACATAATCTCCTGCTCTCCCCATCTGCTGACGATTGGCAGTTCTCTCCTAGAGAGAAAGGGAGAAAACTAGGTAGAAGACTGTCAGTCATCAGCAGGTGGGCAGGAGAGCAGGAATTCATGAATGTCCAGGACTCTTTTCAGGTGGCCAGGACTCTTTTCCAGGCCCAGTCTGCAATGATTGCCAAGAACCAACATCACAACCACTTACTTTTAACTTATAAATGACAGACCGCTGAAATCCACTCACCTGTCTCTACTTTATACTGCCGTTAGTATGGGCAGCACAAAGTTGATGACAGGTTCCCTTTAAATTGCCTCAAATTTATGATCCCTTAATAAATCAGCTTAATCGTATTTGGTTTAAGTCTGACCTCTAGTGGTTGTTTTTTTGTAAGACGGGTTCATGTTCACTAAGGGGGTCGTTTACTAATCTGAAATATGCCTAAATTAGGTGTATTTCTGACGCAGGCGGCATTGTGCCGCTATCTGTGACTTTCCCCCGCTCATGCCAGGTCTAAAATTGTGGGCATGGCATGGTCGAGGAAAGGGGCAGGCATCTCATTTTTAGGCATAGAAAAAGGTCTAAATGTAAGACAGCTTGGAAGCCGTCTCACATTTTGAACTGGTGCTGGATGCGCCAAAATTATGTAGAGGCCGACACCTCTTCATAACTTCAGCGGATCCACTGCCAGCTATGGGGCTTTATTAAGACCGGCTTCTAAAGCGCTGGTCTTAATAAATGTGCCCCTAAGACTTGTCTCATTGGTTGGCGCATCTAAATTTTTGCAAATGACCGGAAAAAAGTTTATCTCTTTCAATGCAGAAAATTGTGCAAGTTTCCCCTCAAAACAGGTAGGAAAAACAAGTCTGTTCAGAAGTTGAATAGAAATAAGAATGTTTACGTGCCTAAGGCCTCATGCACAACACGACCGTTGTTCTTGTCCGCAACCGAGCCACAGTTTTGGCGGCTCGGATGTGAACCCATTCCCTTCAATGGGCCCGCAAAAGATGCGGACAGCACTTCGTGTGCTGTCCGCATCTGTTGCTCTGTTCCATGGCCCCGCCCCAAAAATTATTTTGTCCTATTCTTGTTCGTTTTGCGGACAAGAATAGGCATTTCTACAATGGGCTGCCCATTCCATTACGCAAATTGCAGAAGGCACACGGGCGGCTTCCGTGTTTTGCGGATCTGCAATTTGCAGACCGCAAAAAAAACGGAACAGTCGCGTGCATGAGGCCTAATTCAGGGGCAAAAAAGGAGCAACAACATAAATACATCGGAAATATCGGCATTATCAAAACAAACACAATTCCAAAACTAGTCTCAAAATAAGAATTATAAATACTGGAAGAAATTTACTCCACATAATATCGTACAATATCATCGCCCATAGAGTTACGCAAAGTGCATGGCTCATGGATGCTGGTGCAGTCTGCCACAGGCGCCTGTACTATTAGAGCTGTATACTTTGTTTCCCTGGATTATATCCAAAACTATGTTTATTCCATTTTAACAGGTTCATCATATTTTTTTCAGGAATTTTATTTGTAACTACTAGAATATTATTTCAATAACCTTGGGCACACACTAATCATATTTAGTATTGTAGTTTTTATTTATTTAAACAACAGGGTCTCAAAGTGAAATGTTACTACTTGTGTTTAAGGTAAGACTTGATTGTGTTGTAAAGCACCATGGCATATGTTGGTGCAATTATATTGTTCTATTGACATTTGGCTACAGACACTTTGATACCATGCATCACATTTATGATTCTACAGGAGCAATTAAAACTTGTGCTAGTGAGCCCTCTAGTGGTCATAATGAAGATGGCAGCTTGTCATCCATGCAAAACTGTCTCGGGTGTAGACTTACATTGGTGGTACATATGAGATCATGTTTAAACAATTCTATATGTATTTATTATTTCTTATGTTGTTCCACACTTAAAGGGGTTGGCCACTTTCTGGTTATTGTTGATAAATGTGCTTGTGAGATGATTATATGGCAATTACCAATATAGCCTTTCAGGGGCGGATATACCGAACCGGCTTTACAGGGGCCCAGTGCTGGAGGGGGGCCCTTGAGAGGTTCGGAGGCAGGGCACAGGGAGATGAGCGCCTCCATTGTGGAAGAGCTCATCTCTATATTCATCTGCATTGCCGTCCTCAGGACAGCCATGCTGCTGGATGCTGCGGCGGGGCAGGGAAGAGGCGTTTTCCTTACCCGTTCCCCTGATAGGCTGCAGGCACTAGGCCTGCAGCCTATCAGAGGCCGGTGCAGGCAGCACGATGACATAATTGCGTCACCTGAGCCGTACAGCGTGGGACACAGGCCGGAACAGGCCTTCACCGGCTTCACTGAGAGTGTCATGGTGGTAAGTATATGATGTTGATCAGTATGGTAAAGGAGGGAGAGGAGCACTATGGGGGCATCTATTAGGGGGTATTATATACTGGCACACATGGGGGAGAGGAGCACTATGGAGGCATCTACTAGGGGGCATTATATACTGCCACACATGGGGAGGAGCACTATGGGGGCATCTACTAGGGGGCCTTATATACTGACACACATGAACGGAGAGGAGTACTATGGGGGCATCTACTGGGGGCCCTATATATTGGCATTATATACTGTCACACATGGGGGCATTAAGGAAAAGTGGGGGAGAGGAGCACTATGGGGGCATCTACTGGGGGGCATTATATAAGGGCATTTTATACGGTCACAAACTATATGTGCAATATGGGGGGTGGAGATGAGTACTATAGGGGCATTTTATACTGGCACACATTATGGGGCACTGTGGGGAAAAGGGGAGAGAAGCATTATCGGGGCATCTACTTGGGGCACTCTATGGGGGCATTTTATACTGGCACATTATTTCAAGCACCATGGGATGGGGGAGGAGCACTATAGGGGCATCTACTGGGGGCACTATATAGGAGTATTTTATACTGGCGCAAATTATTGTGCACTATGGGGACATTGTCTCTACTGGGGGCACTTAGAGGAGGTATCTTTTTTGCTACCACACAACAGGGCATTTTTCTGTATCATTTTTGGGGGACATTATGTTTACACTATTAGTGTGGGGGACACTGTTTCTTGGGCACAGCTATATTTTAGGGCACTGTGTGCCAATAATTATTAAAGGGGGACTATCTGTATTTTCAGGGGGTTTATCTGTTTCTGAAGTATAGTTTTGGGGAGCACAGTGGGCACAGTATTGGGGGTGCATAATGGGGTGTTCAGAAGGTGGGGTGGAGAATGTAAAAGTAGGAAAACGCTGTGCCAAACTCTGCAGAGATAAGAGATGGCTGAAAGAAGTCATCATGGCGGTCTGGTCTGAAAGGAGAAGATGAGGAAACAAAACATTTACATCAGAGGAGACGTCACTGGATGAATGAGGTTTGTGGCGCTGTATTAGGCTACCTTCTGCGTTAGTGATTCTGGCATGCTGTTCCAGCAGAGAACAGCCTGTCAGAATTCACCGGATCTGACACTGTTGGATGCAGAATGAACGCCGGCCCCATTAACTATAATGAGATCCGGCTACAATCAGGCAAAAATGTTGAGAATCAGCGGGACACAAACCACTGCATCTGGCTGATTCCTTGCATTTTCTGGCGGATCAGGTGGCCGGATAGTAGTGTCACAGGTGTGAAAGTAGCGTTACCCTATATATTTTGTATGGCTGTATGTTATGTTAGGAGGGAATAGGTTAGATTGGGGGGGGGGGGGGGGGGGGGGGCACACGCATCTGGCTGATTCCTTGCATTTTCTGGCGGATCAGGTGGCCGGATAGTAGTGTCACAGGTGTGAAAGTAGCGTTACCCTATATATTTTGTATGGCTGTATGTTATGTTAGGAGGGAATAGGTTAGATTGGGGGGGGGGGGGCACACGCACATTCTTTGCACAGGGGCCGTCTGCTGTCCACACAGGGGTTCTGTCTATAAGATGGCTACTGGTAGAGGGTCCTGTGACCAGGCAATTCACCACCATGTGATGCCTGCCATCCGCACTTGTTCTGTTGGGAGTTTAGTGCAGGTGCAGTGTGTTTGAATGGAGGAGACATCGCATGGAGGTGATTTGCCTGGTCACATGACCCTCCATCAGCGGCCATCTGATCTCCATGATGTGCCAGTAATGCCCTCAGTAGATGACCCCATAGTGTCCCCCATGATGTGCCAGAAATGCCTCTAGTAGATACCCCCATGGTGTCCCCCATGATGTGCCAGTAGTGCCCCCAGTAGATGCCCCCATGATAGGCTGCAGCCCTAATGGAACAGGGAAGGGAGATGCCTTTCCCTTGCCATGCTGCAGCGTTCATCTGTATCGCTGTCCTGAGGACGGCGATACAGATGAATGTTGGGAGATGAATGCTTCCATTGTGGAAGCCGCAGAGCTCCGGATCTGGAATCAGCCGCTAACACGGTTCTCCGATCCTTCTGTAAATTTAATTACCGGATCTGGAAAACCGGAGGGAACCGGCTGAATCCCACACCTGCGCCCACCTGCTGGTAACTGCATTGGGAAATCTATGGTGCCCGCAGGGGTACATACAGATTGTAGGAATTGTTCTGCTGCTTTGATGAACTTATGTGATTGAAAGCAACCCTCCAGCTTAAAGCGTACCTGAGTTTTCAAAAAAAGTTTGCATAATTCCTGTGCTTTTTGTGAAGGAGCAGTTTTGTTTGGGTTTCCCTAAAGTCTTTTTCAGCCATACACTGACAAGTAGAGATGAGTGAATTGCAGTTGATGAAGGAAAAATTTGATTCGCACCAAATCCGAATTTCCTCTCGCTTTGTGGTAAATAAATCACATTTTTTCCTAAAATGGCTGCTGCATGTGTGAGGACATAGAGCAAGAAACTCTGGGAAGGCGGGATCACCAATAATGCCATGCATGCAGCCAATCAGCAGCCAGTCATGTGATGTCACAGCCCCATAAATAGCCTCAGCCATTTTGGATTCTGCCATTTTCCAGTGTACTTAGTGCAGGCGCTAGGGACAGTGCTAGAAAAAGAAATGCAGGGAAAGATTATTCAAGGTGTAGGGAAAGGATAGGGAGGAATCATTCCCCAGCATTTATGCTGAACAGGATTCAGTAGGGGAAGTGACAGTCTGGGTAGTTGAAACAATCCTATTACACCTTGCTGCACTGACTGGGGACCCAAATTGTCATTATACAGCTCTACAATTCCAGCAATCCGTTCTTGCTATATACATATAGGGTTCGGACCGCGCGTATCATAAATAGACGGTATACAAACAGTTTTTTTCTCCTTCTCCTTTTAGAAAGGTACCGAGGTCTGCAGATGTCCTATTTGTGGATATCCTGCAACTTGTAAAAATTGTAATAGTGTAAATCCGTATGGTTGTGCTGCCCTGCAATGCACAGATTGTACTTACACGGCACTCCACCAACAACAGGCGTATCAAAGGTATCCTCCGAACCCTATATGTATATTCCATGAAAGTGTGATTGACCCCACAACACTCCTCGTAACTGCAGCAGAATTTTTGCGGACTGGTGATTAAATATCTTTCTTTAATCCGTTCTTGCTATTGGGGTGTTACAACAATTAACAGGGTTTATTACAAGAAAATACTTCTATGTCTTATTTGCCCTTGTGCGGTGCAGTTATATGTTCTAAAGCATTTGGCTTGTATTAATAGAAAAAAAGGGCTTATTATCAGTTGTGTGGTGAAGTGCTAAAATGACAGCACTTTTTGTTGTGTATTAGTGGCAAAATAAAAATATATTTCCCGTTCATCGGTGCAGTTATATGTTCTAAAGCCCTTTTTTGTGTGTATTAGTGTGGAAAAAAAGGGCTTATTAGCCGTTGTGTGGTGAAGTAAGAAAATTACAGACTTTTTTGGGGTGTTTTAATTTCCTTTCTATTTATTTATTTGATCTAACAGTATGTCAGACAGAGAAGTGGCAGGTCCTGCACAAGGAAGTAGTAGAGGACTAAATGTTTCTGGCGCAGGCAGAGGTCGCAGCAGAGTAAGGGGCCGTGGCAGCAGGGGTCACTTCCAGAGGCCTGAGCTCCCAGTGTCAGCTAGCGGTTGTGTCTTGACCAGCAACCCAGCGGTTTTTGAATGGTTGACTCGATCTCGATCTTCAGTGAGTTCATCAGACACAACCCTTAGTTGGCATGGCCCGGGAGCAGGCCCTGTGCCATCACCTGTCCTCAATCTGCCTCTGTCCTTTTTTATTCCCTAAGCCAGAGAAGTATTGTATGCTGTGGGCTCAGCTCCATTATACAGTGAGGACGAGCTAGTAGAAGACAGCAGCTACTAGCAAGCCAAGATATGGAGGAGACATCCTTGCTTCCTCCACTAGGCAGGCAAGTAGTGATGAGGAGAGTGGCATGGGAGCTGGTGTTGCAAGCGGTCAGGCTCCTGAGCCAGAGACAGTAGAGGAGGACATCAGTTACATGCAGACAGTACTCAATGATGATGTAGCTGATCGCACTTGGGAGTTGGGTGATGAAGGGGCTTCATCATCATCGGGAGAAGAGGGTGGCAACAACAGAGCCAGCAATTTGCTAGGGTGGCCGCGAGTCAGCAGGGTGGCAGCAGTGGGAGATCGGGAGCCAACGTGCCCGGGGTAGACCACCCGCTTCGCAGGAGCTTACCTGCCCGGGAAGTAGCGGTGCACGGATTCACGGAGGCAGCAGTGGTAGCAGTCAGTCAGCGCATAGAGTTGGGGGTAAAATTGCCTACTCGGCGGTGTGGCAGTTTTTTGTTAAGCCGCCAGAGGAGGTGATCATGGCCATATGTAGAATCTGTGGGCAGAAGGTGAAGCATAGCCAGGGTGTCAATGTTGGCACTAGAGATAGCCTTGCAATGAACATGCGAACATATGGCGATATTCGCACGCGCCATATTTTTTTGCATAGCGCCGAACTTTGACCCATGACACATCCATCAGGTGGGACAGGAAAGCCAATTGAGACATTTCAGCACATGAACACACCCCCACCCTATAACAGAACCCGATCTGGCAGCTATTTTACATTATGTGTTTTGCCAGTGTAGGGAGAGGTTGCATTTTGGAACAGGGAAAGTTAGGGACACCAAACGCTAGCTAATAGGGCCACAAAAGTCCTTTTAAAGACTGGTATTGGTGTGCTATCGATAGGTGTGATATAGATGGGTGTGATATACTTCTAATATACTTTCTAACATAGAAATTATATTATAGTGTATTTGTAAAGTGCAGCAACTGTGTACGGTTCTGCTGCGATACGGCAGCTAGATAGAGGGACAAATGCTATTGGAGTAACTAATTGCAACAGCTGTGATATACCTGTTGCCCCCCAAAAAACTGCTTGAGGGCTGCGATATACCTTCTTCCACAAAATCATGATTGAGGAGTGCGATATACCATTTTCCACCAAATACTGATTGAGGGGTGCTATATACCCGTTTCCTCCAAATACTGATTGAGGGGTGCCATATATCTGTTTCCGCCAAATACTGATTCAGGGGTGCTATATACCTGTTTCCGTCAAATACTGATTGAGGGGTGCAATATAGCCACTGATTGAAGGGTGCTATTGCTATATACCTTCTTCCACCAAATACTAATTGAGGGCTGCGATACACCTGCTTTCACAAAATACTGATTGAGGGGTGCCATATACCTGTTTCCGCCAAATACTGATTGAGGGGTGCTATATACCTTCTTCCACTAAATACTGATTGAAGGGTGCTATTGCTATATACCTGCTTCCACCAAATACTGATTGAGGGGTGCAATATACCTGTTTCTGCCAAGTACTGATTGAGGGGTGCTATATACCAGTTTCTGCCAAATACTGATTCAGGGGTGCTATATACCTTCTTCCACGAAATACTAATTGAGGGGTGCTATTGCTATATACCCAGTGGTCCGACGACAGTACCCAGATCAGCCCAAGGAGGGTGGTCCCCGCTGTTGCTGCCTACTCCGAGATCGTAAAAAAATGATGATGCTGGATAACCCTCTTGCCCAACCCCTGACCACTGGCTTGTCGGAACTGCTAGCCTGCCAACTACTGCCATATACATTGGTGGACTCGGAGACCTTTAGAAATTTGTGGACGTTGGCACACCGCAATGGAAGATCCCCAGAAGGAAATATTTCTCCCAGAAGGGCATCCCTGAACTATATGGCCATGTTCAGCGGCAAGTTAATATATCTCTGACACACAGCGTTGGTGCCAAGATACATCTAACCACAGACACGTGGTCTAGAAAACAGGGGCAGGGAAGATGCATAACTTTTACTGCCTACTGGGTGAACCTTCTGACAGCCGTCAAGCTTGTAACCCCTGGCACCCGTGTGGATTTGTTGTTACTGCCACGGAGTGGATGCAGGTCTGCCTCTTATTCTCCTCCTCCTACTCCATCCTCCCTCTCCTCCTCGGCTGACTCCTCCTTTTTCACTGCTACCGCCTCTTCCTCTGCACTCCCTAAGCTCCCCAGAACCTATTTGACTTGCCAGGTGAGATGGTGCCATGCTGTGCTGTGGCTGTTGTGCCTGGAAGCCAAGACCCACACTGGTCCTGCACTCCTTTCAGCTCTGCGGTCACAGGCCGATCAGTGGCTAACCCCACTCAATATGACAGTTGGTAAAGTGGTGTGCGACAACAGTGCCAATCTGCTGAGCGCGCTGAAACAGGACAAAGTTATACACGTGCTGTGCATGGCACACGTCCTGAACATGTCGTGCAGCGATTCGTTGTCAAATACCCTGGGGTCCAGGACGTCTTGCGACAGGCCAGGAAAATCTCTGGCCATTTTAGAAGATCTTACACAGCCATAGCTCGCTTTGCTGATGTTCAGCGGCTGCACCACTTGCCCGTCAGACCTCTGAATTGCGACTCACCGACGCACTGGAACTCCACCTTCTATATGCTTGTTGGCTGCTTCAGCAGAAACGTGCCGTTAACGACTACCTGTACGAACTCAGGACAGGACAGGTTCTGGGGAGCTTGTTTTTTTTCACCGTGCCAGTGGCTGCTCATGCGCGACGCATGCAGACTTCTTCGGTCATTTGATGAGATCACCAAACTGGTGAGTCACAGCCAGGGCACCATCAGTGACATCGTACCTTACGCCTTTTTTGTGGAGCGTGCATTGCGTCGTGTCATTGATCAAGCAGTCGAGGAGCAGGAGCTGGAAAATGAGGAAGTTGCAATGCTGAATGAATTCCCAGGGGGGCTACTCCATCTGAGACAAGACAGCAGGAGTCTGAAGAGGAGGAGGATGGTGCCGGGAGGAGGAGGAGGAGCAAGAAGAGCAGGCTTTAAACTTTTCGGGGATCCCTGGAGTTGTCCGTGGCTGGGGGGAAGAGAGCGAGGACGACATTCTCCTGGGCGATGAGCAGGAGCCAGGGCGCTCCGCCGCTTCCAATTTAGTGCAAATGGGGGCCTTCATGCTCCAGTGTTTGAAGAGGAACACCTGCAAAAAGAGGGCTGTTTGAAGATGCGTTGGTCACTTTGGATATGAGATCATATTTATCCTGTGACCGCCTAATGCATCTGTAGCCACAGAATCCAAAGTTCTGTGCTGTCAAGTGAAAGCCTATTGGCTAATTTTTGGGGCCTGTACTGGCCGACAGTTATTATTATTATTTTTTTTATCTCTAGCCACATAATCACACCCCTGTCTCACTTCTCTGTCTCTCATTATGGTGGCGTATGAACCGCATTCACCATAAGGACCTTCTAATATCACAGGGTCATGTGACTGTGCCCCCCACCCCGTACTGTGCCCCCTTCTACCCTGCATCGTGCCCTCTTACCACACCCTGTGCAGTGCCCCTAGTAATACCCTGTACTGTGCCTCTTATACCATTCATGAGTCACAACATGGCGGTGGTATCCAATAACTGGATGGCCATAAGTGTATCCCTTTACCTGCCCACGCCATCCTTTTTTAGACCTGGCATGAGCGGGAAAATATGCAGATTGCACTGCTAAGGACCTTTGCGCCAAAATCTGTGTCAGAAATACGTCTAACATAGATGTATTTCTATATAATAAATGACGACCTAATTGTATTATTATTTGGGGGTAGCGCTAATATCTTTATAGTATATAGATTATAGCGTATTATACTGTGCCTTTGTATTTTCCAGTAGGAAATGATCCTTGAGAAACACAGTCCTCATCCCTGACCACCAGGACCAGGTAGCGCTCTGTCAGTACATGGCGGCCTGCCCTCTCTGCCACGCTGCTCTGCTGTGTACTGGTGCTTATTCTGACACTAGGGCTGGGTTTACATCCTATTTTTGCCATCCATTTAATGCATACCAAAAATGTATGCGTTAACTTATGCCTCAGACTGATGCTGTACAGTGGCGTCCGTTCACCATACAGTTCCATGGTAGAAAAAAAAAATTACGTTAACGTATGCATTTTTTTAATGGACTCTGCAGGATACAAAAACGTGGAGTGCAGCACATTTGTATACATCAAACCAATAGGAAATAAAACATTTCTAGCTCTAGCAGGGCACATTTTTGAGAGTTTCCCTTTAAGACGCATAAAAATGTCCCCTGATTAAAATACATATTTTTTGTGGGAATTTTGGCCAATGACCCCCCTCTGGTATATCACTGTCTATGTTGTGGGACTATTTGGGTACTTCTAGTAAGTGTTTGCTGGCTGCAAATATGACCTGAAGGTTTTTCAGGTTCGCCTGCCAATAAAGTAAATGGGTCCTGCTGCGAATGCTCAGTTCGCGAAAATTTGATCGCGAACGCGCATTCACGAATCGTCCCGGCCGATGTTCATCCATCACTAGTTGGTACCACGGCCCTGCATCAACATATGCAGCGTCACCATAAAGTGGCCTGGGAGAACTGTGGCTCCAATGTGGTGGTCGAGCCTGCAGCAGCAACAGCTGCATCACCCAGTGTCATGCAGCCGATATCAGGCAGTCAAGGCTCCACCATCTCAGCCGAAGGAAGCTGTCTGTCCTTCCTATCATCTGCTGGTCCTGATGCTCCTGCTCCTCGCGCTCCTTCTCCTCATCAGTCAGTGAGCAATCGATCACCAAAGCGATTGCCAAGAGACAACAATATGCATGCACTCATCCAAAGGCGCAGAAGCTGAACGTGCTCCTGGCCAAGTTGCTGGTGCTGCAGTCCCTCCCTTTCCAAAGGGTGGACTCTGCACGTTTCAGAGAACTGAAGGCTTGTGCCGAGCCAAGGTGGAGAGTCCCAAGCTGTCATTTCTTTGCCAAAAAGGCAGTACCAGCCCTGCACACACATGTAGAACAGAAGGTGGGCCAGTCCTTGAGCCTGTCGGTGTCTGCCAAAGTGCACGGCAGCGCCGACGTGTGGAGCTGTAACTACGGTCAGGGACAATACATGTCCTTTACAGCCCACTGGATGAATGTGGTTCCTGCACAGCCACACCAGCCACTTGGCCTGGTGATGCCGCTTCCACCTCCATGTTCTCACGGTATTGGTCCTGCGACAATGTCTGCCTCTGCCTCCTCATCCTCCACCGTGTCCTCAGCCTCCACTGCAGGGACTAACCACAGTGCCCCTCCAGCATACCACATGTGCAGGGTACGGCCGTGTCACGCTGTTCTGCACCTCGTTTGCCTGGGTGAACAGAGTCACACAAGGGAGGAACTGCTCCATGTCCTTCATCAAGAAATTGAATCCTGGCTTTCTCCACGACAACTGAAAATCGGAACCATGGTGACCGACAACGGGAAGAACATAATGTCGGCGCTGCGTCAAGGAGGGCTGAGCCATGCGCCCTGCATGGCACACGTGTACAATCTAGTTGTCAAGCAGTTCCTGAAATCTTCCACCCATCTGCAAGACATCCTAAAAATGGCCAGGAAACTTTGCATGCACTTCAACCACTCATACACCGCAAAGCACACCCTCCTTGAACTGCAGCGGCAGAACGGCATTCCCCAATATAGGCTGATATGCAACATTTCCACCTGTTGGAAATCCACCCTCCATATTTTGGACCAACTATACGAACAGAGAAAGGCCATAAATGATATCTTGATTATCCAAGCGGACAGGAGTACTGTCAGCCAGTGGCAGCTCATGTGTGACACCTGCCGTTTCCTCAGGCCCTTTGAGGAGGCCACGTTATTTGTCAGACACCAGGACTACGGGATGAACAATGTCGTTCCACTTCATGTCCTGGAACAGATGCTGGTCAGGGGACTAGAGACGTGGCGCCTATATCTCACAGCCACATTAGCCCTGTGGGGGCTGAACTGGAGGAGGAGGACATTGAAGCACGAGCAATGTGTAGCGAAATGGGTGTTTTTTATACACAGATGACAGGAGAGGAGGAGCAGGAGCAGCCAGAGGAGCTACAGGGCAATGAGGAAGAGGAGGCAGAGGACCCAGACATACCGTGGCAGTATGCTGTGGAGATGGAGGCAGGGAGTACCTCCGAGTCACTTGCTTAAATGGCCCAATGCATGCTTACTTGCTTGCGTAGTGACACCCGAATTGTCAGCATTCGGCAGAGGGATGACTTCTGGCTCTCCACCCTGTTGGACCCTTGCTACCGGTCCAAAATGGGGGCCTTTTTTAC
This sequence comes from Bufo gargarizans, assembly GCF_014858855.1. Taxonomy (NCBI): domain Eukaryota; kingdom Metazoa; phylum Chordata; class Amphibia; order Anura; family Bufonidae; genus Bufo; species Bufo gargarizans. Next base: position 108,336,863 of record NC_058088.1, read on the forward strand.
ACCTGCTGAGAGGGAAGACAAACTGAACTACTATAGAGACATCCAATGTAGTCAGTTGACCGCTGCCTATCTGCGCCATGGGTCCATCCTTTCGCAAGTCTGACAGGAGGGGCCCTCTGCACTCACGTTCCACTGCCATGGCTGCTGGGGAGGCGTGGGGTGGCAGGAGCAGCACCAGCTCCATCAGCAGCAGCCTGGGTCGCTGATGAGCAGCTTTCTTCACCCGCATAGTGAAGAAACTACTCAGCTAGACATAGAGCAGAACCTGAACCAGCAGGTGGTGGCATACTTGGACAGCACCCTGCCACCCCACATGGAAGATCCACTGGACTACTGGGCAGCCAAACTGGAATTGTGGCCGTAACTGGCAGAGTTTGCCCTGGAAAAGCTGTCCTGCCCGGCCAGTAGTGTGGCGGGGGCTATAGTTTAGTGTGGCGGGGGCCATAGTTACCCCAAGAAGAACTCGCCTGTCCACCTAAAATGTGGAGAGACTGACCTATGTCAAGATGAATCAGGCGTGGATCAGCCAGGATTTCCACCCACCAATGCCTGATACATCAGACTAGATCATCCATGGTCCACACCAACACTTTGACAAAAGAGACGGGATTCTTCTGGCTACCTGCCTCAGCTACTATTCTGATGCTGCCACACATCTGATGCCATCCACACATCTGAAGTACTCCTTTTTACACTCACCATCGTCAGCGGGTACTGTTAGTGCCACCCACCTCTCCACTCTGTCACCAGGTCACTCTGTGGTCTTCTCATGCTGCTTCCACCTCACCACTATGTCATAGGGCCACTCTGTGGACTTCTCATGCTGCTTCCACCCTCCCCACTTCAGGACTGGGCCACTATTTTGCCTTTCGGCCTGGCTGACATCATCATTTATTTGACCCTTCTTCTGACCTGTCAGAAGGAAGGAAAAAATGAGACGCACAACGGATCCTGTCTGTGTAGCAGCTGTAAGGCCTGTATGGTCCCATCACAATTGGCTTGTGATTTGGTAGCCAAAAGCAGGAGTGGGTACAAAACACAGAAGACTTGCAAATATTCTATTCACATGTCATCTCTGTTTTGGATCCAGATGGATTACTGACCAAATTCTGAGCGAGTGAAGGCGGATGCTCCACAGACATGATTCGTTTTTTTGGGGGTTATTGTTCTGACGGATCAGAGGAAGGGCAAAATATTCAGTGACGTCAACACAAACTTACTGCTGACACCCTCTCCACTCTGTCGGTGGGGGGGCTCTACTTGTATAAGAGTTTAATAGAACAGGTTCTGTAGACATCTATGTGGAATCAGCTGGCGCCAGTGTAAAAGGAGTGCACTTCTTCTTGACGCTAACATTGACCTGTAAGGCTGAGTTCACTCTTGAGTTATTTGGCCCGGTGACTGCCCAAATAACTGAAGTGTGCAGTGATTCTAAGAGCGACGCCTGCCATCTGCATGCAGTGGCGGATCCAGAGCCGCCACAAAACAATGGTGCTTATACAACAGACTACACAGTGTAGAGGTATACTGTATATTGTGTGCACAGTGTATGCTATATGTGTATAGCAAACATATTTCACATGAAAACTTACAGTTACTTGGCTTGGACCTTGGAGATCTCGGACACCACTTGAACACGTTGGCTGGGGGCTCGGCGGAGCTGATGTTGTGCTTTATCCTAATGAGAAAGATTTCATAATAAGGATTTGGAGAAGGGGCAGAGGAATAGCAGAGCAGGGAGAGGCTAGTGCTGCTACTAGGGGCTCATAATATGGGGGAGTAATAAAGCCCACCATAATGCCCCCCAGTAGAAATAATTCTCCTTATAATAATGCAAAAAATACCCCCTTGTAATGCTCCCATTTGAGCTAATGTCCCCATAGTGCCCCCATAATGTGCCAGTATAAAATATCCCTATATAGTAAATGCCTCCATAGTGCTCCTCTCCCCCCTTTCTCCTAGTTCCCCCATAATGTACCAGTATAAAATGCCCCAGTAGATGCCCTCAGTGTCCCCCATAATTTGCAAGTATAAAATATCACTTCTTAGTGACCCCGTAGATGACCCCATAGTACTCCTCTCCCCCTTCCTCATAGTACCCACCATAAAGTGTCCCAGTTTAAAATTCTACTGTACAGAGCCCCCCATATAAAACACCCATTCTTTGTGGCCTCAGTAGATGCCCCTATAGTGCCCCCAATAATGTGCCAGTAATAACAGCCCCCCCCCCATGTGCCAGTAATGACAGACCCCCCATTATCTGCAAGTAGCCACCAGTATTGTACATAAAAAATAAATAAACACTTATACTTACCTCCTTGGCAGCGATGTGATGCAGGCCTCTTCCAGCCTGTGTCCCGCGCTATACGGCTCAGGCGGCGCGATGACGTCATCTCGCCGCCTGCGCCGGCCTCTGATAGGCTGCCGGCCTAGTGCCTGCAGCCTATCAGAGGAAGGGAAAGGGACACTGTGGGGCTGTCTACCTTCTGCCAGTACTTTATGCAGTAACCTCACTTCCCACTATGTTTTTTCCTAGGGAGCTGATAAGAGGATAAATGACACTTACAGAAAAGCAAGAGGTTCCTGTGATGTACAACTGCAGTGTAGAAGTTCTTTTATCAGGCGCAAGAGCTCTGCTACCTCTGACCCCCCCCCCCCCACACACACTTCCCGTAAGCCACCTTCAGAGTCTTGTTACCAGGAATGGATCTTACCTGACAACAGGCAGGGACTGCCTCTGTGAGACCTCTAGTAGCCATGACTGTATAGCCTTTTTTCAGGTGGATGCAGTTATATATATTTTTTTAAATTAAGTGATTTCGACATTTGCTAGTTACAACATTCTCTATTAAATTAAATGAAATTGTGTGAAAGTACAGTGACTAAGAAAATAAAGATAAAATAAAATATCACATTAACTGGGCATTCCTGAGCATCCTCTGTACAGCGATACAGATGCCTGTGCTGCGGCAGGGGAGGGAGAGGAGTGTCCCTTTCCCTTCCTCTGATAGGCTGCCGGCCTAGTGCCTGCAGCCTATCAGAGGAAGGGAAAGGGACACTCCTCTCCCTCCCCTGCCGCAGCACAGGCATCTGTATCGCTGTACAGAGGATGCTCAGGAATGCCCAGTTAATGTCATATTTTATTTTATCTTTATTTTCTTAGTCACTGTACTTTCACACAATTTCATTTAATTTAATAGAGAATGTTGTAACTAGCAAATGTCGAAATCACTTAATTTAAAAAAATATATATAACTGCATCCACCTGAAAAAAGGCTATACAGTCATGGCTACTAGAGGTCTCACAGAGGCAGTCCCTGCCTGTTGTCAGGTAAGATCCATTCCTGGTAACAAGACTCTGAAGGTGGCTTACGGGAAGTGTGTGTGTGGGGGGGGGGGGGGGGGGGGTCAGAGGTAGCAGAGCTCTTGCGCCTGATAAAAGAACTTCTACACTGCAGTTGTACATCACAGGAACCTCTTGCTTTTCTGTAAGTGTCATTTATCCTCTTATCAGCTCCCTAGGAAAAAACATAGTGGGAAGTGAGGTTACTGCATAAAGTACTGGCAGAAGGTAGACAGCCCCACAGTGTCCCTTTCCCTTCCTCTGATAGGCTGCAGGCACTAGGCCGGCAGCCTATCAGAGGCCGGCGCAGGCGGCGCGATGACGTAATCGCGCTGCCTGAGCCATACAGTGTGGGACACAGGCCGGAAGAGGCCTGCATCGCATCGCTGACATGGAGGTAAGTATGTGGTTTTTTTGTTATATACAATACTTTTACTGGCGGGGGCTGTTATTACTGGCACACAGGGGCTGTTATTACTGGCAAAGGGGGGCTGTTATTACTGGGTGCTGTTATTACTGGCACAGAGGGGCTGTTATTAGTGGGGGCTGTTATTACTGGCACAGTGGGGCTGTTATTACTGGCAAAGGGGGGCTGTTATTACTGGCAAAGGGGGGCTGTTATTACTGGCACAGGGGGGCTGTTATTACTGGCACAGGGGGGCTGTTATTACTGGCACAGGGGGGCTGTTATTACTGGCACAGGGGGCTGTTATTACTGGCACGGGGGGGCTGCTATTACTGGCACATGATTAGGGGCACTATAGGGGCATCTACTGAGGCCACAAAGAAGGGGTATTTTATATGGGCTCTCTGTACAGTACAATTTTATACTGGGACACATTATGGTGGGTACTATGGGGAAGGGGGGAGAGGAGTACTATGGGGTCATCTACGGGGGGCACTAAGAAGGGGTATTTTATAGCATACACTGTGCCACACAATATACAGTATACCGCTACACTGTGCCACACAGTATACAGTATACCTCTACACTGTGTAGTCTGTTCTATAAGCACCATTGTTTTGTGGCGGCAGACAGAAAATAATCTGAAAGTGCCCCTCCCGAGACCAGGCTCTGGATCCGCCACTGCTCCACAGTACCCATACCCTTAACAGTGGCCTCTACAGCAATCTGCCACTTAACACTGACCTCCATAGCAGCCTGCCGATAGGGTGGTAAGAGGTCCTGTTTTAGGCAGGACAGTCCAGCTTTCAGACTTCCTGTCCTCCGTCTGACACAGGGACTTTCTATTGAAAAGCTCACTCTCAGACAGCAGCACTGTGCTGTGTGAGCACAAGCTGCATGGAAAAAGTCACCCTCCCTCCCACCCCTGCAGCGGACAGAAGTTGATTTTTACATTAATTTATTCAATCCCCGTCAGCTGTGGAGTAGGAGAGGGCGTGACTTAGCGGGACCTGGGGGAGGGGTTTCCTGAATGGCCACCCTACCTGCCCCTGAACTGAGACCTCCACAGCACTCCGATCCCTTATCAGTGTCTTCCACAGCACTCTGCCCCTTTAAAGCTGACCTGCATCAGTGAAGAAAAATGGCTGGTTGTTATGGAAACCTGGAGAAAAACTGTGTGTATGTGGAGACTAAGGGCCTGCAAGCTTCTATTGGCTGATAAGGGACATGTGACCGTGTGTATGGCAGTTGGGATATGAAGATAGACTTGCAGGCTTGTATGGGCTAATGCAGGTCCTTTTTTGGGGAATATTTGGAAGATTTCATTCCAGGTAGCAAGGGATGTGTATAACAAGTTTAGTTGAAATCGATGGTTGCATTTTTGAGTGATCGCGCAACATACATACATCAGTCCTTCTTTATATATAGATTAGCAGCTGCACCTCTGGCAGTCCATGTCCCTGGAGTGAAAACTATTCCAGCCTCTGACTGCTGTAGTTTTCACTCCTCTTTTATGCCTGTTTCCAGGCGTAAAAGATAATACATTTGTCAGGCCTGAAGTCCTGACCCAGCCCCTGCCACTCCCATGGAGAAAAAATGCCAATGCAACAAAATATCGTACACAGAATTGTACGGAGATGGAATATAGAGGCATAGAACAGTACAGTATAGTCCTACAGATTTGGGGGAATACAGAACCCCGTATTCCTTGTGCACACTGTTCTATAGGATGCCATATTACAGAACTTTCCTCTCTTAAGGTAACATATCTCTGTGCTGGCGGATGCAGACGCATTTAACTTGAATGGGTCTGTGGTCCGTCCGCACAGCATAAAATAGAGCATGTTCTATTTCTTTGCGGTGCAGAGGCACAGACCAAAATGCCACGGATGCATAGTGCTTCCGTGGCCTTCTGTTCCATGCCTCCGCTTCATATCTTCCAGATTGCGGATCCATTCAAGTGAATAGGTCCACATTAGTGATACGGTTCGCACACGGCCAGTATGCACTCATTGACCAAACACGTAATGCACCCAGGCAGAAATGTAAGATTGCAAAACTGGGCGTGCAATAAGGCATAAAAGTTCTTCCACCACTGCCCTATAAAAAGGCTGTCAAAGGCTACCTATATGTGGTGTACCTCTTGGAGAGAGATCACTGATTGCTAGACATGCCATCAAATACATTTTACCCGGCTAACGGACTCTGAGGGGGGGGCACATCACTGGACTGAGAGAAGCAGGATAGTAGTTTTGACGAATTGCCTGCCATATAGGCCGTTCTGAACTCGGTGTTGGGAGCAGTGGTTACGTGAGGGCAGGCACACACGACCAACAGGTTCCAGATGGCCCAGAAAGACCACCAGTAGACAGGATAGTTTGATCCACCGACAAGCATGAGCAGCTCCCAGAGTTTCTCGTGCTCCATTCAGATATAGGTGGCACCTTCATTACACTCCCGTTTCTCTCTGGACAATTTCCAGATGGTTAGCAGAAGGAAATTTGGTGTCACGGTGCCCATTACTTTTCTTGCCATTGACAGAGAGCCACTATGGTCTTTATTTGCAGTAGTGTTGAGAACAAGAAACCTGGACTGCTAAGGACTGGAACCGTATCGTCTTTAGCAATGAATCCAGGTTCTGCTTGGTTATCCCATAACATCCTGCCTTTGCTGTGGAAAAGCACACGGCCCACTGCTAGTAGTGATAGGAGGGACAGTAACAGCTCAATGACCTGTGCAGGACATCCTGCGGCCACCTGTTGGCAGGGCTTCCAACTAGCATTCTGCAGCAGGATAACGCTCACCCACACACAGCAAGGGTTTCCCAGAAATATCTCTGCCTGATTACAACACTTCCTTGGCTGCCCAGTCACCAAATTTATCACCAATCGATCAATTATTGGACTAGCTGGGATGCCAGCTTCAGCAACCTACAAATGTGCAGGATCGAAAGGCCCAGCTGCAACCGCTGTGGGCAAATGTGCGGCAAGATACCATACAGAACCTGTATACCTCCATGCCCAGGTGTATCTCATCTTGTATTTAGACTAGAGGAGGCCCAACGGGGTCCTACAGCCTCCTTTCAGTATAAACGTATACTTTCACTCTAATATTGTAATCACGTACATATATCATTACATACACACATGGAAAGTGACATTCAATTCCAAAAACTCCTTCTTGGTGCATTATATTTTGTCAATGGGTGTAATACCACCATATCTCTTATTTTCTCTACTTCTTGACTGCAAAAAACAATAGGCCTTTCCATTCCTGAACGTCAGGTAAATCCCTATGAACAGCTTCCCAGCATTCCTGGAGAGTCACGTCATTGTCAATTCACAAACGGCATTGCGGACAGTAACTTACCATCTTACGGGGCATACTAATCCTTTAGTGAATACAAGAGTTGTAGCTAGGCTTTACTACTGTCTTCATACATTCCTTGTTGCATTTGTCTATATACACAATCCCACCTCTAGTTTTCGATTCATACTTTCAGACAGTATTTGGCCTCACGCACACAACCGTATAAAAGTTTTGCAGTCCGCATATCCCATTGTTTATGCAAGCTGTCCATGAATACGGCCACCGCTCGCATCCATGGGCCGCGCTTGCGCATTCTTATCTCTTGTGATGCTGCGGCTGGCCTCCTCACTGACACTGTGTGCGCGCACGTTGCCGGCCAGCCGCGCATGCGCGGATCCATATTCTTTTGAGCCGCGGCTAATATAGTTCTGCGCATGCGCGGCTGCCAGGACACTTCGTGCAGTGAAGAGACAGTGCGGACAGCGTCAGAGGACATAAGCGGTGGGTATTATTTCTACATGCACCACCAACAATTGGGGGCTGATGGGGGCACTTGGGGGGCTGATGGAGGCATATGGGGGGGCTGATGGATGTAGCAGAGCTGAATATGCTGCTGTTCAGCCATAGTTCTAGTGGGGAAGGGAATAGACAGATGTAGCAGAGCTATATATGTGGCGGGTCAGCATCAATGCTGGTGGAAGAGAGAAACTGATGTAGCAGAGCTGAATATGCAGCTGTTCTGACAGTACTGATTGAAGAGATAAACAGACAGACAGATGTAGCAGAGCTGTATATGAAGCTTTTCAGACACAGTGCTAGTGGGGGAGTAGAATAAAGATGTAGCAGGGCTGTATAGGAAGCCATTTAGCCAAAGTGATGTTAGGGGACTGGAGAAGACACATGTAGCTGAGCTGTATATGCATCTATAAAGATACATAGTGTAAGGTTCATACACAACTAGAGTACAGCTGTAATGGAAACAAATCTGCAACAGTGCTGGTGGGGGTTGGTCAAGCTTTTGAGCTAATGTATAATATGGAATTTCTTTGAATGTTTTTGATGCACAGAATGGGTTTGTAAAAGATCAGACAGAGATATTGTGTGTAAAATTGCAGAACAGCCACGTGTTACTGTACACTGAGCTCACTTCACGTGGCTGATTCCCCAGCCGGGGGGAGGGGCCTCTCACACACTGCAGGCTGCCAGACTGACGAGTCATACTCTTCACATGCAATGACTGAGCTCTCAGTGTGATGTCATAAGGGGGCGTGGCCAGCCTTCACTCTAGCCCAAGCCTGCCCAGCCTTAGGCCCCATGCACACGGCCGTTGTTCACGGCCGTGTGCGGGCCGTGGAACCGCGGCCTGGATCCCTTCCTGTGAGCTGGAGCGCACGGCGTCACTGGTTGCTATGACGCCGTGCGCCCCCTGCTGCCGGCACAGTACAGTAATACACTGGTATAGATCATACCAGTGTAGTACTGTATTGCGGCAGCAGCAGGGGGCGCACGGCGTCATAGCAACCAGTGACGCCGTGCGCTCCAGCTCACAGGAAGGGATCCAGGCCGCGGTTCCACGGCCCGCACACGGCCGTGTGCATGGGGCCTTAGCCGCAGAAAACCAGGAAGTGAATTCTGCTGTAACTACAGCTCAGGCCGATTTAGCAAGATAGGAATACCCCTTTAAGCCTCACCAGCAGAAGCTGGCCCTGTCAATCAGGCCATGAAGTGAAGTAGGGGAAAAGAGGCTGTGAAGCAGGCTCCAAGGAGCTAGGCCAGCCCATCTGTGCTCTGTTCACTTCATTTGCATAAAACTTAAATAATGCTGCAATGATACATCTGTTGCAATAGAGGACTCATTTTATTTATCATGATCAACCCTACCAGGCGGTGTTCATATAGTTTAACAGGAATGATCACTGTGACAGATGCACGTTAAAAGTAGTTGTCCAGTCTTTTTTCAGCGATGACCTCCCCTCAAGAGAGGGTATCGCTTGCTCCTTAGAGGGGGTCCAGCACCCTGCCAGAAGTCAGCACCGAAGCTACAGAGCACTGTCAACATTGCAGTGCACAGAGCATGTCAATGACGTATGCTGACCACTAGAAAGCGCCAGAGCTACAGAGATTATTTTTCCCTTATGATGGAGGATGCAGTGTTTAAACTTATAGTATTACTACTACTGGTGTCCGTGAGGACTCATTTTAACACTGCTTGTTCCTACACCTTTATAACATTAAAACTTAACTTTTATTTTACTATTAGTAGTCAGATATTTAGAAAAATTATTTAAAGCTTTAGCTAGTCACTCAGTTTACCCTATCCAGATAGTGAATATTCCTATTGTCTCATAGATAGAATGGATACATAATCTCCCTGCTGACTGCGCGCTGTCAGTATACCAGTGGATACAATGTCTCAGATTAATCTCATACCATCCATTCTGGTTGAGTGTTAATGAACATAAATATCTGAGTGCTTGCTTATATTAAAACTATTGAGATATGCTGCCCCCCCTGGGGATAGTCCCAGATGGGTTATTACAGTAACTGTCCCAATTTTCCTCTACCCCTGCTGGTATTGTGATTGCCAACACACAGGACTATGCCGGGGGAAGGAGGCATAACATACAAGACCAGATCCTGCCTCCATCAGTCTGGGGTGGTAGTAACAGCTTCCATTCAGTCTTAGCTCATGGAGTACTGTTAGAAGTAATTTCTACTGTCAATCCATCCAAGATCTATCTGCACTTCTAGTCCAGGTAATCAGAGGGGTGTCACATGGCGCACATATTTTAAGGACTCTCCAGAGCCAAGGGCTGCAGTGATGTCACTATTCAGTGCATGGACATCCTGTCATATGACCTTCACTCATAAGAACGCATTCATCAGGGAGGAGGTCACATGGCAAGGGCACACCCAACTAGATTCGTGTTTACACTGCTGCTGCAGTTATATTGGCACATGGAGAGAACAGGACAAAGTGTACATTCATGAGCAGCATCCCGTTCCACTGACCTACATTTCTACCAGGTAACCTCCAACAAAAGTAATGAGCTCCCAACTAGCAGCATGTATTTTCTGCAGGACACTTCTGCCTCAGTCACACCCATGCTCACATGCCAATGTTTTTCATTGATAGTCCTACTCAAATTTCATATCTTTCAGTACACAACATTCTCCATTATGAACAGCGGTACTTATCCCACAGAAGTCAAAGGAACATAAATTTTTTTTGGCAGTAATAAAAATCCATAGTTGATGTCCATAAGGCCATTTGGTAGGCTGCTTTTATAGGAGGTCACTAATTCTACATTCAGTAGCTTGTAGATAATAATGTAAAGGGGTGCCCCTCAGCAGCCATTCTTATTGGTCAACCTGAAAATAGAATACCTTATAGAACATGCATGGGACAGACTTAAAGGGAACCTGTCGCCGGGATTTTGTGTATAGAGCTGAGGACATGAGTTGCTAGATGGCCACTAGCACATCCGCAATATCCAGTCCCCATAGCTCTGGGTGTGTTTTTTTTTTTTTTGTAAAAAAAAAACATTTGATACATATGCAAATTAACCTGAGCTGTGTCCTGTCCCTGACTCAGCTCACGTTAATTTGCATACTTATTAAATCGGTTTTTGGATATTGAGGATGTGCTAGCGGCCATCTATCAACCCATGTCCTCAGCTCTATACCCAAAATCCAGGTAACAGGTTCCCTTTAAAGGGGTTATCAGAGACTAAAAAATGTCCCCCATATGCCCGGGCACCTCACACTGGATCTACTTACCTGGTGCCCGTTCACAGAAGCAGCTAATGACAGGCACGGATGTGCCTTCCTAGCGTCACCCGCGATGCTAGGAAGGCTCGTCCCTGTCACCTGTTGCCATTGACATCACGCTGAACACATTATTACTGCATGTGCCCAAATTGTGCCAGATCGCACATTATTACAGGGTCAAACAGATTAATGCAAAGGTGAGACTGAGGTGATGAACCGTACCAAGCAGTATACCTTATTTAAAGTTGCGTGCCCCCTCATTAGATAGGTACACAATGTAAACTGTAGTGAAGGTAATCTTTTTACCAGACTGTATTTGCGAGATATAACCTCCCTTCTGATCCTTAGATGTGACATGTGACCAACACACTGCCTCCCCAACTAGCACAGCATCTTATGTGTGAACAGGAAACCAGTTTCTCAATGTATGCCTATGGGAATGTCAATAAAAGTAGAAGCCTCAGTGTCATAGGAATGACTAGAAAAGTAACTGACTTTGTCCTTTGTCAGTTGAAAAGGCAGACTGCTGGTGACCTAAAGTAGCTGAGGATCAGAAGGGAGGATATAACTCACAACTACAGACAGGAGGGAGGGGAGGCGCAACACATTAGCCACTTCCCAGAAGACCTTAAGGAGTATCATTCCTGCTCTTATGCATTCCTAAGCCCAAGACAATGTTGTGCTCATTCTGCCAGCACCCTGCACTGTTCACGTTGATTGGGTTGATTTCTGCACTGCCAGAAATCAATGGATTGGCAGGGGACCTTGTCAATAACCTCCATGTTTTTTACTTTTCACCCTCTTCAGACTTTTTATAGATAGAGCAGACAATGATCACTGCCATACAGGGATAGACAATCTAATACAAATATGTTCTACTTATCAGTAAGTCTGGTTACAGTCAGACAGGTGGAAGAGTCACTAATGGTATGCTTCCTTGCCCCAGTGTGTATTGTGACTGATTATGAATAAGGTCTAAACACTGGTTCTATAAAGCAAATTACAGACTACCAACAACCTTATTAACCATTGCATTTTAAAGCTTTACAGAAAGCAGGCGTTATTACTAGTACTTTATGTTCTTTTCAAAATTTTGGACCTTAAAACGTCATTCAACTCGGAGCTTGTTCCAGTGTGCACAAGATATTCTCTTTTACGGTCCAGGAAGTGAACCTTAGCACTAGGGAGGGGAAGTTTCCAAAAGAGGCATATACGTTTTCAAACCTCCCCTTTGCTGCAATCTGTATAACCATTAAGGTTCTCTTCTTTTGCTATACTGATGACCTCTCCTCAGGACAGGACTTTCATATCAGATCAGCAGGGTGCCGAACTGCCAGCACCTCCGCCAGTCAGCTGTGGTCTCTTAGCTGTTCACAGTAGACATTGCAGTGGCAAGCAGTGTAATTACAGCTTCAGTCTCATTCACTTGAGTGGTAAGGAGTGCAACAACTGCTCCTTCCTATTCAAGTGAATGAGATGGCGGAGGTGCAATACATTGCTTGACACTGCAATATCGACCATGACCAGGCACACATACAAGCACTGCGTTCTCTTCATACAGCTAATCGGCAGTAAGACCCCCACTGATCTTATACTGATGACCTATCCTGAGGGGATAGGTAATCAATAGGGATGAGTGAAGCGACTTTGGATGAAACATCTGAAGTGGATTTGCATACTTAGTTTGAATACTGTATGGAGTGAGCGCTCTGTACACTATTAGAATGTATTGCTCAGATGAGCCAAAGTTATTACTTCACAAAGTCTCGAGACTCCAAATTTCTACTGTAAGAAAACCATTTCCTGAACTCTGGTTCAGGAGGTACCATCAGAGCCAATAGATTCTAATACTGTACAGAACGCTCGCTCCGTACAGTATTCAAACGAGCCATTATGCGAATAGACTTCGGATGAAACATCTGAAGTCTATTCGCTCAGCCCTAGTCATCAATATGGCAAAAGCAGAGAACCCCTTTAAAAATAAAATGCCATCAATGGGGGAAGGGAACAAACGGGAATCTCGGCACAGCATAATGTCACCATTTATTATAATACTTGCACGCCTTGAATAAAGCTTCATACAGCTATAAACACGTTACTCTCGCCAACACTATTCATGCTTGCCTTTTGAAATGGGGAAATGTGTAATGAAATCATTCAACACAAATGAAAAGGGGATAAAAACCCCCAACAAGGAACGATAGCAAACTAATATACAATGGAACAGCTGGACAAGAAATAGAAGGACCTGTCTCATGGTTCAGGTTTAAAACTTTTATTCTCATTTCATGTTAGCAGCCTCAGGTTTATATTTCACATATTAAAAACAAGAACTACGCCCCCGTTTCGCGGTCAGACAATTGCAATCTGTAAGCGGCTAGCCATGTGTACACGTGGAGAATGAGCAAGCGTCATGTCAGACAGATTTGTCTGCTACACAATACTAACACTGTGCAGGGACCGTGGATGGAGCTGCTGAGGCTACAAAAAGCTATACATTTCGAAGAAAGGGTTTTTTTCCTTTTTTTATTTCAACAAGCATAAACATTTGTTATATTTCACAAGATAAATATTCCAAATTGAAACTAAATCAGCAATTTCTACAGTATGTCAATTAAAATGGGCCTTCAGACATACAGAATGAGAAGAATCTGACAAGTGTCTTTATTTACAGAGATCCTAAAGTGAGTTTACACACGGATACGTCGTCCTCGGGTTTTCACCAAACTAATCTCAGACATTATTTAGAATCATTTTGTGGCTGTTTCACCCTTTGGTGCTGGAACGATCTTTATTTTTAACCTCCCAACAGGAATACCCCAAATCCATCCCCACCCACCCACCCCCCAGAAGTTGAATTATATACAAAAATAAAAAAAAGGGAATAAATTCTGTGCAACAAAAACCCTCTTTCGATGAAAATAAAAAAAAAAAAATAATATATATATATATATGTCACTTGTTAGATAAAGCTATGCTGTGTTACTGATTCTTATCCAAGTGAAGACTCACTACCACACAGAGTAACATCTCGAATGCAAGGCACAAACGCATTCAACGTCTCATGCTGCAGTGCAGGAAGACCCTCAACGCATGACAGAAAGCCGTAGGTCAATTGGCGTTAAAATAATCAACTCTTAAACAGAGTTAGTTATTAACATATGGCGGGTACTTTGAGAAGTCTGAGTGGCACTAACTGACCAGTGAGTTGTCACACCCTAAAAAAGGACTTTAAAAATATTAAAAAGAACATTTAACTCCCATAGTAATAAATGGATTTACAAAAATAGTGTGTGGACTATGACCGAATACCATTTCAGTAATTTATAAGTGCTTAGCACAATGGATCCAGATACCAGTAACCAATGTTACTTTCAAAAGGTTTCTGATCCAGCCCAATGCCTACCATGCTGCTGGAGTGATTAGATGACCGACCATTGTAGGTTGTCCAGGGTACAGCTGACAGATGAAGGTCCAACCCCCCCCCCCCCCCCCCTTCCTGACAGAGTCAGATTCTGACCAGGTCTGCACTTTCTCCTGCCTGTTGGGATGACTGCAGACCCCACGCCTTTCATATTCCAATACTGTATTGTCCTAAAGCATGTGTGGAACCCATGGTTCTGGAACCTAAAAAAAATAATTGACTATTCAAGGGGGGGGGGGGGGGGGAATCTAATCTTGCGATGCATTACATTCTCAGCTTGAACCAATTGCTGATGCCTGCTACTTCAAGCTATTGTGTACATCAGCTAGGTGGTTTTACTAAAGCACTACCTTCACCTTAAGTATAGAAAATGGCAATACATAAAAATTAAATCCTTATTTTTTTTCAATGATCAGATGAACTTTGAAACTGTGGAAGCTCCAAGCTTCACTGGTTGGATAACAGGTGGGTGTGGGGCCAATACCCTGCAGTTAGAAGGTATCTCTTATAGGTTAAATGCATGCATAATGCCATTAGAACCGAGAAAAGCACAATGTGAGCAATTAACTGGTGCCTATATACAAGTATGTGCTACACTGGCAAGGCCCTCCTATGGCCAGAGAATTTAAGGAAGTCTAATCATCACAAATTGTCATACAAATAAAAAAAAAAAAAAAAACTGTAAGCAATGACAATAAGCATAAAATGTACCACTGCGTATATTTAAGGCTACTCCTGTAATTAAACCTTGACTTAAAACAAGTGATTCTCACAATGATCCCGCTTGAAAAGTCTAGTTACCAAGTACTGAGGTGATCTTCATAGGGATCATACCAGCACTGAGCGTGTAAGGTTCAGCAGGGGATGTAAGGAATGCTGTCCTTGCAAAGTAGATGTTCTGACCGTAGTGAAATGGAATATTTTTTTTTAGAAAGTTACTTTTTCTCATGGACCACATTTCTTAACAGGTTTTGAATCATTGAGATTTTGTGAGGGAGGAGAAATAGAAATGTTTCATCTCAACATGACAACTCACTCAAAAAGCCAAAAATCCTACTTTAAGCACCACTCAAAAAGTGGTCATAAAAAGCATCTTTTTCTCCTTCTCCGGGCCTAAAACGGTAGCTGCTTAGTAGACAGTTCATAGCAAGCCGTTTACACCACACTTTCCCTGTTGCTAGGCACCAGAACAGCTCGGCGGCAGATTGGACAAGTAGAGTTTTCAGACAGCCAGCGATCAATACAGTGGACGTGGTACTCATGTGAACAAGGGAGCTTGCGGAGCTTGTTCCCCTCTGCGTACTCTGTTATGCACACGCTACAAGTTTTCAGGGCATCATTTTCACCATAATTACGAGTTGACAGGTTGTCAATTTGTTCTTTGGTGAGTCCCCTTGGTTGATCATCATCATCTTCATTAAGCAAAAAAAACTGAGCCAGCCTAAGAAATGGCAGAGATCCACTTTCTTCGAAGGTGACAGATCTTCTGTTACGAACTTCCCTCCTACCCCCAGAAGTTGACACAATTTCTGCATTGGCATCGTCAGGTTCCACAACAGGGATGGGTGGTTCTACAGGAGGCTCAGGTACAGGCGGCGGCGGCGGCGGTGGTGGTGGTGGCGGCGGCGGCGGTGGAGGAGGAGGTGGACTGGCATTTGGTGTAACAATGTTCTGGGTTTCCACCCCCACGGCTATTGGTTGAGAGGCAGCTGCAGGAGTGCCAGGCTCTGCATCGTTATCACTATACATAAAGTAGCTTAGCTCCCCAAAACCAGTCATTATCTGCCGTAGCATGGTCTGGATAGCAACAGAGGTGGTTTCACTCAGGCCTGTGTTTAGTATCCTACGGATTGGGATTCTGATAGTACTGACATATGTCCTGACGCCAGCTCGCTCTGACCGTGAGAACGTGCGACGGAATCCCCCCCGTTCACTCTCGTAAGTGACTGTATTGTTAGGGGTCTGAGAGCGTGAGCGTGTCCTGTTTGCAATGCTATCTCTTTGACGATACTCCCCTGGACGTACCCGCCTAACCTGAAGATCTAAAACTATGGTTGGTGGCCTTTGACCGGTGCCTGTAGGTTCTGCATTTTCTGGAGTCTCTGTGGGAGGAGGCTGGGGAGAAGCTCCTGGCTCTGGATTTGAAAGCACTACACTGGGATTCTGAGATTCGGTAGCAAGTGCTTGTAGTCTGGAAGTTACATGCTGTCTAGTTCTAGAACTTCCCTCCGCCTCAGAAGTAGAACTGCTCAGGTATGCAGTTACAAGCTGCCTGGTTCTAGAGCTACCCTCTGCTTCCTCAACAGCGGGAGGAGCATTAACAGTCTGTACTGGACTATGTTGAGCCCTTCGAGTTGGTTGCTCCACAGGTCGATTTAGAGGTGATCTGCTTCTATCAGTCCTTGCCCTGATCCTTCGCTGGTCTGGGCTACGACTTCTTGGCCTCCTTTGACCTCTCTGAGGACTTGGCTCCTCGGTAACTACTTGCTCTTGTACCACAACAGGGGGTGTAATTTCAGGTTCAGGTTCGGGTTCGGGTTCAGGTTCAGGTTCGGGTTCGGGTTCAGGTTCAGGTTCAGGCTCAGGCTCAGGTTCAGGTTCAGGCTCAGGCTCAGGCTCAGTCTCTGGTTCACCCTCAACCTGACTACTGACTTCCATATCTTCAGCTCCATTGGTTTCTGATGACTGCTCAGCTGAAGGCATATTCTGATTAGCGGCGTTACGATTCACATTTATTTCCAGACTAAACCTAAAATCACCACTATTTGGATTGGTTCTGCTCACTGCCCTCCAAGACTGGTTGCCCCGCTGACCACTTCTTGTTGTATTTCCAGTCTGTCTAACCGAATTCAACCAGTCGATTATTGAATCTCCATTGGAAGAGTCCTCAGGTGTCCCCCCTGTAGAAGCTTAAAACACAAGGATTTTTAATTAAAAATTTGTTAAAACTAGAGGGTTAAAACTAAAATTAACAAAACACTGTAAATATTGATTCTGAATGCACTTAGCGCACAAGACATGGAGTCGAGGGGCTGTCTAATCTGATAGAATATAGGATATGCAACCAATGTCAGATAGCCGAATGTGCCTATTTTCAGAACTCCCACAGAAGTGATTAAAGAGCGCACTGCACATACATGGCCATCCGGAAATAGCCGAGCCAGCACCTTTCAAAAACCCAACAGAAGTAAATGGAGGGTGGCCACTTTGGAGGCCCCATTGTAGAGATGGGTGTGGGTCCCACACCTATTTTACATTGGTTGCATAACCTGTAACCTAGTGATATGCCACTAATGTCCAAGATGAGACAATCCCTTTAAGCATTTATCAGCTGTAAGTAATTACTCATTCTTCACTGAAGCTTGATCCAGTGGGTTGTCTGATTTCATTAAGAAACTGGACAACCCCTTTAAGGCTACATTCACATGACCGTATGTTGGATACCGGCCGGGTGAATGTAGCCGGCCCTATGATAAAAAATACCTATTCTTGTCCGCGGCTGCGGAAGAGCATGTCCTATTTAGCTTTTTTGCAGAGCCGTGGAACAGATCTACGGATGGACAGCACATTGTGTGCTGTCCGAATCTTTTGCAGCCCCATTGAAATGAATGGGTCCGCATCCTGTGCCGCAAAATTGCGGAACGGATGCGGAGCCAAAAATACGGTCATCTGAATGCACCCTAAAGCACAATCATGCCATCAGTGGTGAAAATTAGAACTGTGAAGTGCGATAATGAAAATGTCACCCTCCAGAATTGGCAGACATCCCTTTAACCGCTACTCATACACATCTACACAGAAATGTATTTGGCAATGTGACAGATGACACGTATGGAACAAGAGTGGCCCAAGAGTCATCTGTACACACACAACTGCTGCAAAACAAATATATGATGCAAATATGAGTGACAAGCGAATCCTGCCTGTACCCTCAGCCTAAGGCCTCATGCACACAATCATTTTGTTTCCGTTCCGTTTTTTTTTTGCAAATAGGATATGGACCCATTCATTTAAACTGGGCCGCATCCGTATGTCTGTTTCGCATCCCAGCAAAAAATATAGAGCATGTCCTATTCTTGTCCGTTTTGCAGACAAGTATAGGCATTGTTAAAATGGATCCGCAAGAAAAACGAATGCAGCACAGACGTCACCTGTATTCGCATTTTGCGGACCACAAAATACAAACAGTCGTGTGCATGTAGCCTAACACAAAGAGGACACATTTGAAATATTCTTTCCATATTAGCATTTGGTATTCATAAAGCAAGTCAGGTAGTTGTGTGAAAAGTACCTTCGTTTTCAGCATTCGGTTGAGGTGGTCCCTCTTTGATTTGTTGCAATCTTCTCAGCAGCTCCTCTTTAGTAATTTCCCCTAAGTGCCAAGAAATATAAAATAAATCGAATGAGCAAACACAAGCTAACAATCTGCAATATAACAACCAAAGGATTTGAGTTCTTCATTTTCCTGTACAGAAGACCTGTCACTTCTCCAGAAACATCTGTTTTGTAAATGCTTGTATTCCCCTTGAAAGCAGCATCTTTTCTCAGAACCCTATGTTATGATGTACCTCTATTACTCCTCTTAGAAATGCAGGAGTAAACTGACAACTGGATGTTACCAGTTGGGATGCATCTTGTCACACTGATACTGCCAGACTGTACAGGGACACAGCCCTTTCACAAGTGCCATGGAATATATTTCTAGGAAGAATAGAGGACTGGCAAAATGCAGGGATATAGAGAATATATACACACATATACACACACACACACACAAACACATACACACACATATACATATACACACACTGACAAGAATTAAGCTGACCTACATTCAGTTGATACAATATAGGGCTGCAGTAAACGATTGAGTACTCTAATGAGAATAAAATGCATTAATAGACTGTTTTCCTTTATAAAAACTCAGACCATCAGTCCCCAAAACTCTTCGTTCCCCATTGTGCGATCAGCCCCCCAGTGCCCCCACTCACATCAGTCAGCCACTCCATTTTTTTCCCACTCCCATCTGCCCCTCCATGCCATCCATTGACATCTGTCCCCCTTCAGTGCCATGTCCCCAGCGCCAGGGAAATAAAATACTGACCTTTCCTGTAGTGGCACCGCTTCACAGCTCCTTCCACTTCATCTCCGCGTGCTGCACTGGATCCTGACATCAGACAGCGTCGGGTCATAGTGCGCGCTTACATACACTATGACCTGACGATGTGTCAGGATCCAGTGCAGCGCGGCATGGGCCAGCGGTTGACCATGGAGCAGTAAGTAATAGCAAGCGCTTCATTCCCACTCCGTGGTCACATGACTCAAACAAATCCTCGATGCAAAAATTTGCTGCAAGGATTTTTGGTGTCGAATTACTCTATTCAATCGAGCAATCGTTTCAGCCCTAATACAAAAACTGTAAAGGGAACCTGTCACCATGAAATGCAGAGCATTCTGCAGGCATGTTACAGCGCAGAAGGGGCGGAGCAGATTGATGTATAATTTTATGTGAAAAGATTCAGAAAACCTGTAATTTATACATTAAAAGAATTATCCGAAATGCCAGGTCCTTCATACAGCGAATACTTACCTGGTCCCCGATACCTGCATGGTCGCCACTGCATCTCCCTGCAGATCACAACATCCAGCGATAAGGCAGGGGTGCAGCCAATAGCAGGCAGCAATGGTGAGCTGCCCCCTTGAATCATGTGTGATGTTACTCATGACGCTAGGAGAGCAAGTCACCATAACGGCTTGCTATCGGCTGCACCCCCACCCCCCCTGGATGTTGTGATCTGCATGATGGGGAGATGCAGCGGAAGCTGTGGAGAGATCCAGAAGGACACAAGCGTCAGGTACCAGGTAAGTATTCTCTGTATGAGGGACTCTGGCATTTTGGGGGATAACTCCTTTAAAATCTTTGCTCTTTCTGACTCCAGTGCCAGGGCGTAGCTAAAGGCTCATGGGGCCTGGTGCAAGAGTTCAGCTTGGGCCCCTATTCACTCAGTGCATTGTGGCCAGGGGCAGGGACGCACATAGCCGAATTCTTGACCTAACCCATTCCCTCCAGCCAGAAGTGTAACTTGACCTGCATGCACTTTCTATAATACCAGTGTCGTCTTATGTGGCACAAGGGGCCCCTCAGTCAGAAATAGCAGGTTTTCTTTAAGAAAAAATAAAGGTAACAGAATGTATGTATGTATGTATGTATGTATGTATGTATGTATGTATATGAGAAAACACAGAATTCAGTAGACCCCCCTATGTTGTCTCACTATATTGTCCATTTTGTCTCACTTCAGCAAATGGCATTTATCATGCAGAGAAAGTTAAAGGGGTTGTCCGGTTTCAGGGCACGGGCTCTTTTGTTTTCAATAACACACTGCCTGGCGGAAACTTCAGCCCAGCAGTGTGTTCGGTGACGTCACTGGCTCTGATGAGCAGGCTTTAGCGCTGCCCTAGCCGTTTTACTGGCTATGGCAGGGCTTAATACCGCCCATCAGTGCCGGTGACGTCACCGGGCTTCCTGGCAGCCCCATGGTCACCGGATCTTAAAAAAAAAAAAAAGAAGTGTCTTTGCCCTGCGCGATTTAGTGCAGGGCAAAGGAGAGCATCGAAGCATGAACTGCTCTGATGCTCCTGTCAAGGGGGCTACCGGGGTGAAAAATGTAGGTATGTCCGGGTTCAGCTCTGAACTCGGACAACCCCTTTAACCACCTCCCGAACGCCTAACGCGCCGATGCGTCCGGGAGGTGGTTGATTTGTTCCTCCTGGACGCATCGGCGCGTCATCTCGCGATACCCGAGATTTCCTGTGAACGCGCGCATGCAGGCGCTCACAGGAACAGAAGGTAAGCGAGTGGATCTCCAGCCTGCCAGCGGCGATCGCTCGCTGGCAGGCTGGAGATGTGATTTTTTTTTAACCCCTAAAGGTATATTAGACGCTGTTTTGATAACAGCGTCTAATATACCTACTACCTGGTCCTCTGGTGGTCCCTTTTGTTAGGATCGACCACCAGAGGACACAGGTAGGTCAGTAAAGTCGCACCAAACACTACACCCCCCCGCCACTTATTAACCCCTTATAAACCCCTGATCACCCCATATAAACTCCCTGATCACCCCCCCTGTCATTGATCACCCCCCCTGTCATTCTCCGTTCAGACGTCCGTATGATTTTTACGGATCCACAGATACATGGATCGGATCCGCAAAACACATGCGGACGTCTGAATGGAGCCTTACAGGGGGGTGATCATCCCATATACACTCCCTGATCACCCCCTGTTATTGATCACCCCCCTGTAAGGCTCCATTCAGACGTCCGCATGTGTTTTGCGGATCCGATCCATGGATCCGTAAAAATCATACGGACGTCTGAATGGAGCCTTACCAGGGGGGGTGATCAATGATGGAGGTGATCAGGGAGTCTATATGGGTGATCACCCCCCCTGTCATTGATCACTTTTTTGCAGCCTAGGTGCGCAAAGGGGCACATATTCCAAAATGCACCTTTCGGATTTCGCAGGCCATTTTTTACACATTTTGATTGCAAAGTACTTCTCACACATTAGGGCCCCTAAATTGCCAGGGCAGTATAACTACCCCACAAGTGACCCCATTTTGGAAAGAAGACACCCCAAGGTATTCTGTGAGGGACATGGCGAGTTCCTAGAATTTTTTGTCGCAAGTTAGTGGAATATGAGACTTTGTAAGAAAAAAATAAAATAAAAATCATCATTTTCCGCTAACTTGTGACAAAAAATAAAAAGTTCTATGAACTCACTATGCCCATCAGCGAATACCTTAGGGTGCCTACTTTCCGAAATGGGGTCATTTGTGGGGGTTTTCTACGGTCTGGGCATTGTAGAAACTCAGGAAACATGACAGGTGCTCAAAGTCAGAGCTGCTTCAAAAAGCGGAAATTCACATTTTTGTACCATAGTTTGTAAACGCTATAACTTTTACCCAAACCATATTTTTTTTTTTTTGCCCAAACATTATTTTTTTTATCAAAGACATGTAGAACAATAAATTTAGCGATAAATTTATATATGGATGTCGTTTTTTTTGCAAAATTTTACAGCTGAAAGTGAAAAATGTCATTTTTTTGGCAAAAAAATCGTTACATTTCGATTAATAAAAAAAGTAAAAATGTCAGCAGCAATGAAATACCACCAAATGAAAGCTCTATTAGTGAGAAGAAAAGGAGGTAAAATTCATTTGGGTGGTAAGTTGCATGACCGAGCGATAAACGGTGAAAGTAGTGTAGTGCAGAAGTGTAAAAAGTCGCCTGGTCATGAAGGGGGTTTTAGCTAGCGGGGCTGAAGTGGTTAATACAAGGCACCTACTAATGTATTGTGATTGCCCATATTGCTGGATTCATTTTTCCATCACATTATAGGCTGCTCATATCCAGGGTTTATGACCACCCAGCAATCCAACAGCGGTGGCCCTGCTTGCACACTATAGGAAAAGGTGCAGGCCTCTCTGGTAGTTGGGATTGCAGGAGTACATATAGGCCAACACTTATTCCTATAGCTTGCAAGAACGACCGCCACTGCTGGATTGCGTAACCATGGAAGTGAGAAGAGTATAATACAATAGAAAAATGGATCACGCCAACAAAGGAGGCACATCCATCAAACACATTTGTATCAACAGTTTCTAGCTAGATGAAAAAAAAAAGAATGCTCTGGCTAGATTCTAAATGTCTGTATGATAGAACAATGAACCCAGAGCGCAGGAGATGCTAGCATGAGGACACACACAAGCTTTTCTCATTGGAACAACTTGGCTTAAATATTTTTTTTTTTTATGCATGTTTAAACTAATTAAAAGCTGTACCCTTAGGATCACCCCCTGTCTACAAGCCTGGTATCAACTGAAGTTTCAATTGTATCACTTTTCAGCCTTAAAGGGGTTTTCCAAGATTTTCTTTTTTTAACTGATTACCCATTTTCTGGATAGGTCATCAGTATCTGAACAGTGTGGGTCTGACCACCGGGATCCCTTCTAATCAGCTGTTTGAGAAGACCCTGACGCTCGCAGTAGCACCGCGGCCTTCTCCAGCTCAGCAAGCACGGGGCTGTACTTTGTATTGCAATTGTGCTTGGTATGGCAGCTCAACCCTATTCACTTTAACGGGGCTGAGCTGCTCTTAGGCTATGTGACCGATAAACGTGTCATCACTTGGCCTAGGGAAAGCTGGAGAAGGCCGAAGCGCTACTACAAGCGCACCTGCCTTCTCAAACAGCTGATCTGCGGGGGTCACAGTAAAAAAAACACAACAACACACTCAAAACTGCTTTAAAAGGCATTGTCCAGCTTTAATCACTTTTTAATTATGCCCTGAATGTTCTCCATTGAAAAAAAATAAAAAACTTGAGGGAAAAAAAAAAAAAAGAAGTTCTTTGATTTGCAACATTCTGAACACATTACATAAAGCCTAGTTCAAACATCAGTGTTTTGGTCAGCGATTTCCATTAGCAATTTTTAGCCCAAACCAGGAGTGGAGGAGACACAGAGATAAGGTATAAGGCCTCTTGCACACGACCGTGTCCCTTTTGCAGACCGCAAAACACAGATGCCCGTTGTGTGCATTCCACATATTGCGCAAGGGAATGTCTGGCCCTCAATAGTGCAGTCCTATCCTAGTCCATGATACAGACAAGAATAGGACATGTTCTATTTTTTTTTTTTTTTGCAGGGCTCTGCACCGGACGCCGACAGCACAGAGTGCTGTCCGCATCTTTTGTGGCCCCACTGAAATTAAATCGGTTCGCATCGGACCCGCAACAATGTGGCTCGGATGTGGACCCAAACCACAGTCATGTGCATGAGGCCTGATGGAAAGATTTGCCCTGACGTGCGTTTTTGACCTGCAACTGGTTTTGGATCACAATCATTAATGGAAAGCACTGAAAACACTGAAGTGTGAACTAGGCCTAAAAGGTTGCTAAAAATGATTTTAGCCACAATTGAGGTTGATCACAGCTGTACCTGGAGTTCCTAATAAATTATTATCCCTCATTAACCGGTAGTCCTCTTCGTTCAGGTTATTCACAAACTGATAGAAAGCTTCCTCTCGGTCTAGGCGGTCCATCTGACTCTGGCGTTGAGAATCGGACTGTTCAGAACTTCCTTTCCCAGGTGAATCGGTACTTTCCATGTTGACTGGTGGATGTAAAGATAAAACTATCTAAAAGGATGAAAGTTAAGAAGAGATGAGTTACAGAAGCAACACAACCAGCTCAGCTATGTAACAGTATGCGACAATCCCTGATTTTTCTCCTTATTCCCCTACATTAATTTTAAAGGGGTCATCAGCACAGGCCATCAAAACGGTGGGTGTCCAGGTCTCAACACCACTGTTGGTCAGCTGACACTGTTTAGATAGGTCTGTCTACTTTGTAGCGGCGGTGCAGCATATTGCTGCTTTCCCCATTCAAGTAAACAGACTAATGCAAACAAAGAGGCTGCAACACTTACACAATAGTCTGCCCTTCAAGTAGCACTGAGAGACTCCCAGCAATCATATGTGGATGGCCCACCCTGAAGTAGGCCTGAGCGATCTGGAATAAAATGAAAATCTTGGATTTTCTTCTTCAGAAAAGGGATTGTGTGACTTAAGGGGCATTTATCAGGTTGATAAAGTTAATACAAGGCACTTACTAATGTGCTGTGATTGTCCATATTGCCTCCTTTGCTGGCTGGATTAATTTTTCTATTACATTATACACGGCTTGTTTCCATGGTTACAACCACCCTGCAATCCAGCAGTGGTGGCCGTTCTTGCACACTATAGAAAGAAAAAAAAGTGTTGTTCTCTCTGGTGGCTGTCACCGTGAGAGCTCACATAGGCTGGAGCTTTTTTTCTATAGTGTGCAAGCACAGCCATCGTTGCTGGAATACATGGTGGTCGTAACCATGGAAACAAGCAGTGTATTATGTGATGGAAAAATGAATCCAGCCAGCAAAGGAGGCAATATGGACAATCGGAATACATTAGTAAGTGCCTTGCATTAACTTTTTCTACATAATTATTTTTCCTAAACAAGCTAGAAGAATACCAATTGCATGCATAAGATGCTTGACCTGCCGCTACATTGGAATAGGACTCGGGGGATTCCATCAGTTGGACTCCACCGATCAGTTACTTATGCCCTATCCTTATCCTTTTTTTTTTTTTACACAGCGTCCCTCCACCAGCCTTGACACTTTCCCGAAAAGGGAATGCGGCAAGGGTAGGGAGGGGCCAGGCCCTGAGGCCCCAGCACATTTATCTTTTACGCCATTTTTCTAGTGTAAAAGAATACTGAAATCTACGCCAGCAGGCGCCTAATTTATGACGGGGCGTACTGAAATCTTCTAACCAGTATCTGCCTTCTGCGGGTGCCTGACACTTGTCCATGCCACAAAAAAAGCTGCCTTGAGAAGAAAATGCTGATGTATGGCAGGCTTCAGAGAGCAGAAACAGCAATGCCTTAGCTATGGAAGAAGCCAGACAAACCCCACACAGGTAGTATTTGAAGATCATGGGTGTCACTACAGCAATACTGAAACTAAGCAATTCTGCCACTGAATGGGTCTTGGAGAAATCCATGAGCTTGACAACAAAATTTAGATGAATGGAACAGGTTTTCAGTAGCAGAAATTTTGGCGACAAAACTTGCCGTGTGCGATTGCAAACTAATGAGCTGTGTCCCTAATGATACGTTCTGGGGGAGGGGTGGAAGGCACACTGACAGCCATATAACAGACCCCCATGTTAGCTTTAATCTGTCCCCTCTGGAGAGCCCTACTGAGTACAATAATACATCGCCTGCTGCCGACTCCAGATCAGTCACTTGTATGTCGATCTGCACCCTCATTCCTCCACCATGCGCTCAAACCTGCCATGAAATGTGGAGAGAGCACCCCTGGAGTCCTCTCCATTAAGTGCGTTCCATGGCTGATGGTGGGTGCGGAGCAGGGAAATAGCGGGTGCATATCACCATACAAATTACTGATCCAGAGGCAGGGATTTTATACATGCATTACTGTACATTTTAGGACTTGCTGGAAGGGACAGATTCCCTTTAACCCCTTCAGGACCCAACCATGTTTCACCTTTCTGCCCAGGCCATTTTTTTTAGCAAATCTGACAGGTGTCGCTTTATGTGGTAGTAATTTTCAAAAGCTTTTACCGTACTTATCCAGGCCATTCTGAGATTGTTTTCTCGTCACATATCGTACTTCAAGACAGTGGTAAAATGGAGTCAAAATTTACAAAAAAAAGCTAAATTAGCACATTTCGAAACTTCAATTCCTCTACTTTTCTAATAGATAGTAATACCTCCAAAATTAGTTATTACTTTACATTCCCCATGTGTCTACTTCATGTTCAGATCATTTTGATAGTGACATTTTATTTTTTGGGGGACGTTAGAAGGCTTAGAAGAAAATCTTAAAATTTTTAAGAACTTTTCCAAACCCCAATTTTTTCATGATCGGTTAAGTTATGAAGCCACTTTCTGGGGCTTACATATTAGAAACACCTATAAAATCACCCCATTTTAGAAACTACATAGAAACACATCAAGGGTTAACAGCCAAACAAAACTCATCTATTATCCTAAATCTGGAGTTTACAGAAACACCCTTTGTGTGCTGAAAAACTGATGTATGGACGCACGGAATGCTTCAGAGTGGAAGGAGCACCATATGGCTTTTGGCGAGCGGATTTAGCTGGAATGGTAATTGGGAGCGATGTCTCATATGAAGACACCCTGAGGTGGCCCTACAGTGGAAACCCCCAAAAAGTGACCCCATTCTGGAAACTACACCCCTCAAGGAATATGTCAAGGTGTGGTAGTGAGCACTTTGACCCATCAGGCGTTTCACAGAATTAGGAAATGCTTGGCTGTGAAAATGAAAAAAATTTAAATTTTTCACCCATATTTTTCATTTTCACAAGGGGTAACAGGACAAAATGCCCTGCAAATTTGGTTCCCCATTTCCCCCCAAAATACGACAACACCCCACTTGTGCTCAGAAAATTATGTATGTGCGCACGGCAAGCTTCAGAGTAGGAGCCCCATATGGCTTTTAGCAAGCGGATTTAGCTGGAATGGTAATTGTGAGCTATGTCGCATATGAAGAGACCCTGAGGTGGCCCTACAGTGGAAACCCCCAAAAAGTGACCCCATTTTGGAAACTAAACCCCCAAGGAGTTTTTTTTTTTTTAAAGTGGAGTAGTGAGCACTTTGGCCGAACAGGCGTTTCCTAGAATTTAGAAACACTTGGCCATAAAAAAGAAAAACTTTCATGAAAACGTCGCTTTAGGCCCACATTTTTAAATTTCCCAAGGGGCAAAAGGAGAAAATGCACCCACAATTTATTAACAGTTTACTCTTGAATATGGCAACACCCTGTACTTGTTCGTAAACTAATATATTGGCACAAAGCATGGTTCAGAGGCAAAAGAGCGCCATATGGTTTTTGGAGGACAGATGTTGCCGGAATGGTTTTTAGGCACAGTGTTTCACTTGAATAGATCCTGGAGGTAACCCTACAGGGGTAAACCCCCAATAAGCGACCACATTCTGGAAACTACTCCCACTAAGGTATTCATCTAGAGGTGTGGTGGATTTTTAGTTTCATTATAATGTGTACATAAAATTTAGACAAAGGTGGACTAAGATTTTTCAAAATTATAAAATTCTCACTGGGCAACAGGAAAGAATAAAAGGGTTTCATGAAAGTAAAGAGTATAAAATTATACATCAAAAGTAGTAGGGTAAATTTTGAAGCACCTTTTCATACAAAGGCCAGGTTTTGATGGACATGTTTCACATTGATAGCTGGTTTCCTTTCTTATACCATTTTTGTAATACACACGGCAACGCTTTAGCGGCTTGCTCTTTTTTGCCGTGGGAGAAATTTAACTGGGGAAGTGCTGTCCCGTGGATGTATCGTGATTAACATAAGCACATCTCTTGTCTTCATATTTAACGCACAATACATTTTCTCTACCAAGTGCTCTGCTCTCTCCCACCCTAAGCATTTGCCCCAGCAGAGTTTTTGGTTCTCTTAGGCCTCTTTCACACGGGTGTCATGTTTTTTGCCCGGATAAGAGCCGGGTGCGTTGCGGGAAAATGCGCAATTTTCCCGCACGAGTGCAAAACATTGTCATGCGTTTTGCACTCGCGTGAGAAAAATCGCGCATGTTTGGTACCCAAATCCGAACTTCT
Source organism: Bufo gargarizans (assembly GCF_014858855.1). Lineage (NCBI taxonomy): Eukaryota > Metazoa > Chordata > Amphibia > Anura > Bufonidae > Bufo > Bufo gargarizans. The sequence continues at coordinate 108,365,349 of NC_058088.1, forward strand.
TCACAGAAGTTCGGGCTTGGGATTGATGTTCTGAAGATTGTATTATTTTCCCTTATAACATGGTTATAAGGGAAAATAATAGCATTCTGACTACAGAATACATAGTATAATAGTGCTGGAAGGGTTAAAAAAAAAAAAAAAAGTTAACTCACCTTATCCTCTTGTTCGCGTAGTTCGTTCCCGGTCTGTTCTTTGCTAGCTGTGGGCTTGGGCTGAATGACCTGTGGTGACGTCAGATCACATGCTCCAATCACAAGGTCCATCACCATGGTGATGGAGCATGTGATCTGACGTCATCAAAGGTCCTTTAGCCCAAGCCCACAGCTAGCAAAGAACAGACCGGGAACGAACTACGCGAACAAGAGGATAAGGTGAGTTAACTTTCTTTTTTTAACCCTTCCAGCACTAATATACTATGTATTCTGTAGTCAGAATGCTATTATTTTCCCTTATAACCATGGTATAAGGGAAAATAATTCAGTGAATAGACTGTCACCTAGAACCCATGCGTGAAAAATCGCACCGCATCCGCACTTGCTTGCGATTTTCACGCAACCCCATTCACTTCTATGGGGCCTGCGTTGCGTGGATTATCGCACAGCAACGCACAAAGAGGAGCATGCTGCGATTTTCACGCAACACATAAGTGATGCGTGAAAAATCACTGCTCATGTGAACAGCCCCATAGAAATGAATGGGTCAGGATTCAGTGCGGGTGCAATGCGTTCAACTCACGCATTGCACCCGCACTGAATACTCGCTCGTGTGAAAGGGGCCTTATTGTGCTACATGCCACCGTACTTCTGTTAGCAAGGCACTTAAAAAGTGATATAATGGAATAAAAGTTGTCACGGTACAGGTGGTATCCTTGATCCAGCAGTGGGTGAACCAAATCTCATATTCCAAGGGTGGGGGGGGGGGCATTCTGGGGGTTCTATTTTAGAATCCTTCCCCTCGCAGATTTTAAAGTGATGTGTGTAACCAGTTTCACCGTCACATAATTTAGAAATTTTGATGCCGTATCTTGCCCTCTTGTTAGGCAAGTACTGTCGAAAATGCATTTATATTTCTCTAAACATAGAATTGAAATGGGTGATTATACATCCTGGGGTGGGCTTCTGGTATTATCATTGTAGTGTATAAATTTCATGATTGCTTCAAATCTCATTCTAGACATGGCTGCATGGTACATTGGGGTGTAGTAAAGTAAGGCTCCTTTCACACGGATGAGTATTCCGTGCGGGTGCAATGCGCGATGTGAACGCATTGCACCCGAACTGAATCCAGACCCATTCATTTCTATGGGGCTGTGCACATTAGCTGTGATTTTCATGCATCACTTGTGCGTTGCGTGAAAATCGCCGCATGCTCTATATTCTGCGTTTTTCACGCAACGCAGGCACCATAGAAGTGAATGGGGCAGCGTGAAAATCGCAAGCATCCGCAAGCAGGTGCGGTTTTCACGAATGGTTGCTAGGTGACGATTGGGCTAGGGACCCGATCTGTATTATTTTCCCTTATAACATGGTTATAAGGGAAAATAGCATTCTGAATACAGAATGCAAAGTAAAATAGTGATGAAGGGGTTAAAAAAAAATATATATATATTAACTCACCGAGTCCACTTGATCCAGGGCTCCAGATGGCGACCAAAATGGTCGCCAATGTGACTTAGAATTTACAAATGGCGACAAGATTTTAGTCTTGTCGCCATTTGCGACTAGACCGGCCGCCGCAGCTCTGAATACAGCGGCGGGGCACAGGAGCTGATCGTTCTCTGCCCCGCCGCCACCGATGTTCTTTTCAGCAGCGCAGAGGAGAAGGAGTCTCTCCCTCCCCCTGTGCCTCCGCCAATAAGAAGAGAGATGGGAGGAGGGGAGGGGCTGTGGCCACTGTGCCACCAATGAAGATAACTGACGTGTTAATACAAATACAGGAGGCGGGTGCCGGAATGAAATAACCGGCACCCGACCTCTGACAGGGAGCGGCACCTGAGGGGTTAACTGTCGCTGATCGCAACTCCCTGTCATAGAGGTCAGGTGCCGGCTATTTCATTCCGACACCCGCCTCCTGTATTTGTATTAACACGTCAGTTATCTTCATTGGTGGCGCCCCCCCCCCCCCCCAGTATAATAAACAGAGTGCGCCCCCCCCCAGTATAATAAACATTGAGTGCGCCCCCCCCCCAGTATAATAAACATTGAGTGCGCCCCCCCCCCCAGTATAATAAACATCGAGTGCTCCTCCAATTGATCGCGTAGCTGCCGGTCTCCTGTTCTTTCTTCAGGACCTGTGGTGACGTCAATGAGCTAATCACATGGTCCATTACCATGGTGATGGATCATATGATGTACCATGTGATGACCACAGTGATGTCACCACAGGTCCTTCGACAGGTCCTAAAGAACGAACAGGAGACCGGCATCTACGCGATCAATTGGAGGAGGCGAGTTAATTTTTATTTATTTTTTTAACCCTCATTGGCACTGCCCACTGAATGTTTATTATACTGGGGGAGCGCACTCCGCCACCAATGTTTATTATACTGGGGTGTATATAATGTTTATTATATTGACCTTCTACTTAGCATTCTGTATTAAAGAATTCTATTATTTTCCCTTATAACCATGTTATAAAGGAAAAATAACAGTGAATAGACTTTCATCTTAGCAACCAAGCGTGAAGAAGAAAAAAATAATAAAATAAAATCGCACCGCATCCGCACTTGCTTGCAATTTTCACGCAGCCCCATTAACTTCTATGGGGCCTGCGTTGCATGAAAACACATAACAGAGCATGTTGCGATTTTCACGCAACGCAAAAGTGATGCGTGAAAATCACCGCTCATCTGCACAGCCCCATAGAAGTGAATGGGTCCAGATTCAGTGCAGGTGCAATGCGTTCACCTCACGCATTGCACCCGCGCAGAAATCTCACCCATGTGAAAGGGGCCTAAGGGTGAATAGGACAAGGGTTCCAGCCCCTAAGGGGGCTAATAGTAAGTAAAAATAAAACACTAAGGCTACTTTCACACTTGCGGTAGTGTGATTCGGCAAGCAGTTACGTCGTCAGAACTGCCTGCCAGATCCACCGATCTTGATGTGACTGAAAGCATTTATGAGATGCATCCGGATGCTGATCCATCTCACAAAAGCATTGCAAGAATGAATCCATCTCTCCGCTTGTCATTCGGACAGACGGATCCATCTTGTATCTTTTTACCGGCATGCGCAGACCGGAAGGACGGATCCTGCATTCCAGTATTTTGAATGCCGGATCTGGCACCAATACGTTCCTATGGGCATTCATGCAAGTCTTCATTTTTTTTTCGCCGGAAATAAAACCGTAACATGCTGCGGTTTTATCTTTTGCCTGATCAGTCAAAATGACTGAACTGAAGACGTCCTGATGCATCCTGGATGGATTACTCTCCATTCAGAATGCACGGGGATATGACGGATCAGTTATTTTCCGGTATAGAGCCCCTGTGACGGAACTCTATGCCGAAAAAGAAAAACGCTAGTGTGAAAGTACTCTAAAATATTAAGTTTAAATCCCCCCTTTCCCAACTTTACATATAAAAAATATATACAATAAACAAACATATTACATAGCGCTGCGTCCGAAAATTCCAAACTATTAAGTTATTAAAAAAAATATCTCCTATGCGGTGAGCATTCGCCATTTTTTTTGTCACCTTATCACCCCAAAAACTGGAATTAGATTTACCGGTAATTCAGTTTCCATGAAATCACCACGACGGCCACAAGGAGAGATTGACCCATGACCTCTGTGGAGGCAGGAACAGAGAAGAGGTTAAATTGCCCCCTCCCACCACACCTCAGTGTTCCAAAGACATAAAGTGCCAGAAGTGTATTAGTATTTCCCAGTATTAACATCATACCAGAAAATACCGGTGAAAAAAAAAACTTCAACAAAAGAAGGGGAGGGAATATATGGGTCGTCATGGTGAGTTCATGGAAACTGAATTACCGGTAAGTCCAATTCCGGTTTTCCCATATCATCACCATGACGGCCACAAGGAGAGTTATAAAAATTTTTATGGGTGGGGCAACCGCCTGAAGAACTTTCCGACCAAAGGAGAGGCCAGAGGTTCCAGATAAGTCTAAGCGGTAGTGTTTCACAAACATGTGAATACTAGACCAGGAGGCGGCCCTGCATATATCCTCCACGGAGGCCCCTGCTCTTTCAGCAAAAGTAGTGGAGACAGCTCTGGTAGAATGTGCTCTAATATTGGAAAGAGGATCCCGATTTTGATTCTTATAGCATATATGCTATAAGAATCAAAATCTGGATCCTCCTTCCAATATTAGAGCACATTCTACCAGAGCTTTTATCCATCTTGCAATGGAGGATTTTGAGACCCTGGATCCCTTATTTCTTCCAGCAAATTGGACAAGCAGGCTGTCAGACTTCCTGAAGTCCCTAGTGGCTTCTAAGTATCTAAGAACTGTACGCCTAACATCAAGGGAATGAAAATTCTCTTCCTCCTGATCCTTGGGATTGTTGAAAAAGGATGGGAGGAGGATCTCCTGGCCTCTGTTGCGGTCTGAGGCTACCTTTGGCAGGAAACCTGGGTCTAATTTAAGGACAATCTTATCGTCAGTGATGGTAAGGTATGGTTCCCTAATAGAGAGGGCTTGAATCTCTCCTAGTCTCTTGGCAGAGGTAATTGCTATAAGAAAGGCAGTTTTGAATGAAAGCAATTTAATTGAACAGCTCTCCAATGGCTCAAATGGGGAACACATAAGGTTGTCGAGTACTAAATTTAAGTCCCAGGTTGGGGTGCGGGATCTTAGCGTGGGTCTAAGTCTACGGGCAGCTCTTATGAATCGTTTGATCCATCTATGGTCTGCCAGGTCGGCATCAAAGAAGACACTTAAAGGGCTTCTGTCACCCCACTAAAGTGATTTTTTTTTTTGGGCTACTGAAATTAGTTATATTGCGATATATGACAATATAATTGTGTTACTTACTTTGATCCAGCAGTTTCTGCAAAAAACGAAGTTTTATAATATGTAAATTCGGTCTCTACTAGCAAGTAGGGCGGCTACTTGCTGGTAGCTGCTGCAGAAATCCGCCCCCTCGTCGTGTTGATTGACAGGGCCAGCCGGGATCTCCTCCTCCGGCCAGCCCTGTCGGCATTTCAAAAATCGCGCGCCTGTGTTGATTCGGCGCAGGCGCTCTGAGATGAGGAGGCTCGTCTCCTCAGAACTCCCTCAGTGCGCCTCGATGACACCACCGAAATAGAAGACGTCATCGGCGCAGGCGCACTGAGGGAGTGCTGAGGAGACGAGCCTCCTCATCTCAGAGCGCCTGCGCCAAATCAACACAGGCGCGCGATTTTTGAAATGTGTCCAGACCTTTTTGTAGAAATTCCAGAATTTTCTGAATGTTAGGCCCTTCAAGATTTGGATTCTTTTCACCTGACCATGAACAGAACCTTTTCCAGATCTTCAGGTATATCGCAGACGTTACTTTTTTCTTAGAACATCTCAAGGTGGCTATAACCTCGTCCGACAGGCCCTGAGACTTTAAGAGGGAGACCTCAGGATCCAAGCCGTGAGTTTCAGGAACTCCGGATAAGGATGTAACAAAGGACCCTGGTATAGGATGTCCCCTCTGAGTGGGAGTCTCACTGGTTCGTCTATTGCCAGTTTTAAGAGAGGAGCAAACCAACTTCTCTTCGGCCAGAACGGGGCGATCAATATTACTGTGGTTCTTCCCTCCTGAATGACCCTCGGGATGAGAGGCAATGCGTACCCTAGATCCCAGCACCATTTTAGGGAGAAGGCATCTATTCTCCAGGGATGATGTCTGGCATTTAGGGAGCAGAATGTTTGTACTTTCGTATTTTTCCTTGATGCGAACAGGTCTAGTGTAGGAAGCCCCCATTTCTGTGTTAGCATATTGAAGACCTCTGGATTCAGTGCCCACTCTGTATGATCTACTACTTGTCTGCTCAAAAAGTCAGCTTCTAGATTCTGGGATCCCTTCAGGTGCATTGCCGAGATGGATTTTAGTTCTCTCTCTGCAAAGGAGAAAATTTCCTCTGAGATACTCTGGAGTCTCCTTGATCGAGTACCTCCCTGATTGTTTCAAGCAGGAGACCACGGTTATGTTGTCCGATAAGAGCTCAGCACATGAAAGTCCTATCAGCTGTCTGGCGGAAAGTAGAGCTTCTCTTACCGCATACAGCTCCCTGAAATTTGAAGATTGGATAGCTATCAGATGATTCCACGTTTCCTGGAAATAAGCTCTGTCGATTTTCGCTCCCCAACCAGATTGGCTGGCATCCGTGAAGATCGTAATTGAAGGCGATTTGATCCATGGAACTCCCTGGGAAAGATTCCTCTCCTTCATCCACCATGAGAGAGATCTCTTTACTGATCCTGGGATCGGAAGCTTGGAGTCCAGAGAACACATCTTCTTGCTCCAGTGGGACAATAGCCAATTCTGTATTACTCGACAGTGAGCCTGCGCCCACTCGACAGAAGGTATACAGGAGGTTAGGAAGCCGAGCAGGCTCATTGCTTCCCTCACTGAGCATCTCTTCCGGTGTTGGAAGTGCCTCACCTTGTTTACCAGGGACTGGATCTTGCTCTGTGGTAGGAAGGTTGACTGAGTTACGGAGTCTAGTGTAACTCCCAGGAACCTCACCTTCGTGGATGGAACCAACATTCACTTGGGTTCGTTCACTATCCATCCCAGCTGAGACAGAAATATTAGAAATATTTCCAAGTCTGACAGCAGGAGTTCTTTTGAGTCTGCTATAATTAGAAAGTCGTCCAGATACGGCACTATATTTAACCCTTCCTGTCTGAGTGGGGCTATCATTTCTATCACCAATTTGGTGAAAAGCCTTGGAGCGGCTGAAATCCTGAAGGGTAGCGCTATGAATTGGAAATGGAGAATCCGATTGGAATGGTCTAGGATCGCAAATCTTAGATACCTCTGGTGATCTGGGTGAATGGGGACATGCAGATAAGCGTCTTTCAGGTTGACAGAGCACATAAATGCTCCTAGCTTTATCAGAGGTACTATGGATTTGAGACTCCATCTTGAACTTCCTGTAAAGAAAAACTTGTTCAGTAGTTTCAACTTTATAATGGTCCGGAAGTCTCCTTCCTTCTTTCTTACAAAAAATAGGGCTGAATAGTACCCTCGACCTCTTTGAGACACGGGAACTGGGATTACTGTGCCCTTCTTCACCAAGTCCTGGACTCCCTGGAAAATATTCAGGTTGGAGGATCTGGCAGGCATCTTTGCGACGACGAATCTTGGAGGGGGGAGAGAGGTGAACTCGATCCTGTAACCTTGCCGAATGATATCCAAGGCCCAAGGATTTTTTTTATGTTAGTGCCCATGGACCTAGAAAATCCTTCAGTCTCCCCCCTACAATGGCATCACTGTTTATCTTCGAATTTAGATTGGGGCTTAAGAAGGAAGCCTCTGCCTTTACCCCCTTTGGATAAGACCAGCGGCTTGACTTGCCTTTCCCCCTAACAGCCTTGTTTTATCCACCGTAAGACCGAAACGGACTGGTTCCTTCTAAAGGACTTTTCCTCAGGGAATCCCTTTTTCTTGTCGGCCGCTTTCTCGAGAATCTTGTCTAGGACCGGTCCGAATACATACTCTCCTGAAAAGGGGATAGATACTAACTTCCGTTTAGAAATTCAATCGCCCGACCAAGACTTCATTCATAAAGCCCGACGAGCCGCATTGGAAAGCCCCGCCTCCTTAGCACAGAATCTAATAGATTCAGCCAATGCATCTGCCAGGAATCCCGTAGCTGATTTAAGTAGCGGGATGGACTGCAGGATTTCTTCGCTAGAGGTCTTACTGCTTAGGTGGTTCTCAAGCTCTCCTAACCATAAGTACATAGACCTAGCAACAGACGTTGCTGCGATGTTGGTCTTAATGTTAAACATGGAGGCCTCCCAAGATTTTCTTAAAAGGGCGTCTGCCTTCCGCTCCATAGCATCTTTCAATTGAGCGGCATCCTCAAACGGCAGGGCAGTTTTTTTGTTAACCTTTGCCACCTGCACGTCTATTTTAGGGGTCTCAAACAATTTAGACAGAGGGGTCAAACAATAGTCGATTTTTGAATTCCTTGCAAATTCCAAGTAGTTTTTCTGGTTCCGACCACTTTTCCAAAATCATTTCTCTAATACAGGTCCTCCTAAAAAAAAATTGCATATTGTGATAAAGTTCATTATTTTCTGTAATGTACTGATAAACATTAGACTTTCATATATTTTAGATTCATTACACACAACTGAAGTAGTTCAAGCCTTTTATTGTTTTAATATTGATGATTTTGGCATACAGCTCATGAAAACCCAAAATTCCTATTTAAAAAAAATTAGCATATCATGAAAAGGTTCTCTAAACGAGCTATTAACCTAATCATCTGAATCAACTAATTAACTCTAAACACCTGCAAAAGATTCCTGAGGCTTTTAAAAACGCCCAGCCTGGTTCATTACTCAAAACCGCAATCATGGGTAAGACTGCCGACCTGACTGCTGTCCAGAAGGCCATCACTGACACCCTCAAGCAAGAGGGTAAGACACAAAGACATTTCTGAAGGAATAGGCTGTTCCCAGAGTGCTGTATCAAGGCACCTCAGTGGGAAGTCTGTGGGAAGGAAAAAGTGTGGCAGAAAACGCTGCACAACGAGAAGAGGTGACCGGACCCTGAGGAAGATTGTGGAGAAGGACCGATTCCAGACCTTGGGGGACCTGCGGAAGCAGTGGACTGAGTCTGGAGTAGAAACACCCAGAGCCACCGTGTACAAGCGTGTGCAGGAAATGGGCTACAGGTGCCGCATTCCCCAGGTCAAGCCACTTTTGAACCAGAAACAGCGGCAGAAGCGCCTGACCTGGGCTACAGAGAAGCAGCACTGGACTGTTGCATGTCATTCGGAAATCAAGGTGCCAGAGTCTGGAGGAAGACTGGGGAGAGGGAAATGCCAAAATGCCTTAAGTCCAGTGTCAAGTACCCACAGTCAGTGATGGTCTGGGGTGCCATGTCAGCTGCTGGTGTTGGTCCACTGTGTTTTATCAAGGGCAGGGTCAATGCAGCTAGCTATCAGGAGATTTTGGAGCACTTCATGCTTCCATCTGCTGAAAAGCTTTAGGAGATGAAGATGTCATTTTTCAGCACGACCTGGCACCTGCTCACAGTGCCAAAACCACTGGTAAATGGTTTACTGACCATGGTATTACTGTGCTCAATTGGCCTGCCAACTCTCCTGACCTGAACCCCATAGAGAATCTGTGGGATATTGGGAAGAGAAAGTTGAGAGACGCACGACCCAACACTCTGGATGAGCTTAAGGCTGCTATCGAAGGATCCTGGGCCTCCATAACACCTCAGCAGTGCCACAGGCTGATTGCCTCCATGCCACGCCGCATTGAAGCAGTCATTTCTGCAAAAGGATTCCCGACCAAGTATTGAGTGCATAACTGAACATAATTATTTGAAGGTTGACTTTTTTTGTATTAAAAACACTTCTTTTATTGGTCAGATGAAATATGCTAATTTTTTTAGATAGGAATTTTGGGTTTTCATGAGCTGTATGCCAAAATCATCAATATTAAAACAATAAAAGGCTTGAACTACTTCAGTTGGTGTGTAATGAATCTAAAATATATTAAAGTCTAATTTTTATCAGTACATTACAGAAAATAATGAACTTTATCACAATATGCAAATTTTTTGAGAAGGGGGCCCATATCTGGGCCCCCTTTTTGAAGCAGCTCTGACTTTCTGAGCACCTGTCATGTTTCCTGAGGTTCTACAATGCCCAAACAGTAGAAAAAACCCACAAATGACCCCATTTCGGAAAGTAGACACCCTAAGGTATTCGCTGATGGGCATAGTGAGTTCATAGAACTTTTTATTTTTTGTCACAAGTTAGCGGAAAATGATGATGATTTTTTATTTTTATTTTTTTCTTGCAAAGTCTCATATTCCACTAACTTGCGACAAAAAATAAAAAATTCTAGGAACTCGCCATGCCCCTCACGGAATACCTTGGGGTGTCTTCTTTCCAAAATGGGGTCACTTGTGGGGTAGTTATACTGCCCTGGCAATTTAGGGGCCCATATGTGTGAGAAGTACTTTGCAATCAAAATGTGTAAAAAAATGACCGGTGAAATCCGAAAGGTGCACTTTGGAATGTGGGTCCCTTTGCCCACCTAGGCTGCAAAAAAGTGTCACACATCTGGTATCGCCGTACTCAGGAGAAGTTGGGGAATGTGTTTTGGGGTGTCATTTTACATATACCCATGCTGGGTGAGAGAAATATCTTGGCAAAAGACAACTTTTCCCATTTTTTTAATACAAAGTTGGCATTTGACCAAGATATTTCTCTCACCCAGCATGGGTATATGTAAAATGACACCCCAAAACACATTGCCCAACTTCTCCTGAGTACGGCGATACCAGATGTGTGACACTTTTTTGCAGCCTAGATGCGCAAAGCGGCCCAAATTCCTTTTAGGAGGGCATTTTTAGACATTTGGATCCCAGACTTCTTCTCACGCTTTCGGGCCCCTAAAAAGCCAGGGCAGTATAAATACCCCACATGTGACCCCACTTTGGAAAGAAGACACCCTGAGGTATTCAATGAGAGGCCTGGCGAGTTCATAGAATTTTTTTTTGCATAAGTTAGCAGATATTGATTTTTATTTTTTTTTCTCACAAAGTCTCACTTTCCGCTAACTTAGGACAAAAATTTCAATCTTTCATGGACTCAATATGCCCCTCACGGAATACCTTGGGGTGTCTTCTTTCCGAAATGGGGTCACATGTGGGGTATTTATACTGCCCTGGCTTTTTAGGGGCCCTAAAGCGTGAGAAGAAGTCTGGAATATAAATGTCTAAAAATGTTTACGCATTTGGATTCCGTGAGGGGTATGGTGAGTTCATGTGAGATTTTATTTTTTGACACAAGTTAGTGGAATATGAGACTTAGTAAGAAAAAACAAAAAACAAACAAAATATTTCCGCTAACTTGGGCCAAAAAAATGTCTGAATGGAGCATTACAGGGGGGGGGGTAATAAATGACAGGGGGGTGATCACCCATATAGACTCCCGGATCACCCCCCTGTCATTGATCACCCCCCTGGTAAGGCTCCATTCAGACGTCCGTATGATTTTTACGGATCTATGGATCGGATCCGCAAAACACATGCGGACGTCTGAATGGAGCCTTACAGGGGGGTGATCAATGGGTGATCAGGGAGTGTATATGGGTGATCACCCGCCTGTCATTGATCACCCCCCTGTAAGGCTCCATTCAGACGTCCGCATGTGTTTTGCGGATCCGATCCATGTATCCGTGGATCCGTAAAAATCATACGGACGTCTGAACGGAGCCTGACAGGGGGGTGATCAATGACAGGGGGGTGATCAGGGAGTTTATATGGGGTGATCATGGGTGATCATGGGTTCATAAAGGGTTAATAAGTGACGGGGGGGGGGGGGGGGGTGTAGTGTAGTGTAGTGTTTGGGTGCGACTTTACTGACCTACCTGTGTCCTCTGGTGGTCGATCCTAACAAAAGAGACCACCAGAGGACCAGGTAGCAGGTATATTAGACGCTGTTATCAAAACAGCGTCTAATATACCTGTTAGGGGTTAAAAAAAATCAGATCTCCAGCCTGCCAGCGAGCGATCGCCGCTGGCAGGCTGGAGATCCACTCGCTTACCTTCCGTTCCTGTGAGCGCGCGCGCGTTCACAGGAAATCCCGGCCCTCGCGAGATGACGCGTATATGAGTCGTCGTGCGCAGGGCTGCCGCCTCCGGACCGCACATCTGCGTTATGCGGTCCGGAGGCAGTTAATAAGTCACCCATCTCTTCTGAGGAAAAATAAAACTTCACGGAAGTTGAAGCTTTATCGTCAGCATCCTCAGATCCGGAGGTAATGATCTTAGAACGCGGACGCTTGCGAGAGGGCTCGCCCTGGGAATCAGACGGAGCAACTCTAGCGGCCCTAAGTTCTTTCCTGAACCACAGATCTGATATTCTCCATAAGAGACGATTGTTCTTGCTGGATCACATCAGAAATACACTCCTTACAAAGCTTCTTTCCATATTTGTCAGGCAGTCTTTTAGCACAAGAGATGCAGCGAGGAGGTTTTTTTTTAACCTTTGAGCCTCTTTAGCCTGAAAATATATATATGAAATAGAGGCATCAGAAAATATGCCTAGCAGAAAAATCTGTGCCATTAAAAAGCAGACCCCCAGAGGGATACTTACAGGAGGCAGAGAGGGAGCATCAAGCTCCAGAACAGTTTGCAATTCAGGACCTGACATTCTGAAAATAGAACGGCAATCACAGTACTCACAGACCTCAGATCAGCGTTCCATGGCCGTCCCGCCTTTTATTCAAACTGCTCTGTCCTCCTGCGCTTTACTTCCGGGTTGCGTCACATGACCGAACCCGGAAGTGACGTCACCGGCGTCAGCGTGCGCACACGCCGGCCTCTACCAGCCCGACGGAGGAGGAGGGAGGAGGACGGCCCGGGAGCAGGCTCCAGACCAGCCGGAGCGAGTCCTCCCGATACCCCCCCAGCCCAACATAAGCACACGGCCGCCAGCGGACTGGGGGAGCTCCGATGAGCTTCAGGTAACCAGGAGACCGTCCTCGGACCCTCCTGGAGAAGGAAAAGACGATTTCCCATCTTCATCTCCCTGCCGACCGCAGGGAGACTCTTCTGACCCTGGCCACAGTGGGAACAGGAACACTGAGGTGTGGTGGTGGGAGGGGGCAATTTAACCTCTTCTCTGTTCCTGCCCCCACAGAGGTCATGGGTCAATCTCTCCTTGTGGCCGTCATGGTGATGATATGGGAAAAATAGAATAGGACTGTTCTATTATGGGCCGAACGTTTCATAAAATGCGAAATGCAAGCGGCTTTTTTGCATGGTATTGAGTATCGCAATACTTTTTTATGGTGAAGAAAGCAAATCAAAATTTTGGTATTGAAACAATCCTACGCCGATCTGACCGACGTAGCGTTGTCACGATACCAAAATTTTCATTCGGTTTCGATTTGGCGACTAAAAATTTAATTTGGCTCCTAAATGTTTCAGTTCAGGAGCCAATGGCTACTAGGTATTTTTTTTAGTCTGGAGCCCTGTGATCACGTAGTTGCGGATCTCTGTCTTCTGTAATGTTGAGCTGTCGGCTAAGGACCTGTGGTGACGTCACATCACATGGTCCCTCACCATGGTGTTGAACCATGTGATGTGCAGTGACGTCACTACAGGTATTTTGCCAGATCCTGAAGATAGATCAGAGACCGGCAGCTATGGAGCAGGTAAGTTAACTTATTTTTTTTAAACCCCTCCATCCCTTTACTTTACATTCTGTATTAAGAATGCTATTTTCCCTTATAACCATGTTATGGGAAAATAATAAAATCTATACACACCTAACCCAAACCTGAACTTCAGTGATGAAGTCCGGGTACCAAACATGGCAATTTCTCTCACGCGCGTGCAAAACGCATTAAGACGCTTTGCACCCGCGTGGAAAAATCACGCATTTTACCGCAACGCATCCGCATCTTATCGGGCCCTCACACGCCACGCTCGTGTGAAAGAGGCCCAAGTCTGTACTCTAGTATGCCCTTATAGATTTTTTTTTTTTTTTTTTTACCAGGCCCATACTTAATAAAAATGCCCTAAAATGTACGCATCTCCCCAGTGTCGGTAGGGGCCCATATCTGGGCATGAAATGTTGTAGGATTCATGGCAATAAATTGGTTTGCACAACCATCAATAAAATTAAAATCAGTAAAGAAAAAAAAAAAAAGAAAAAAAAACCACCTTTACTAAACGCAGTTGTATTAGCATGTATACCTGCATCAGCAGTAAAGTCGGGTACCTGGGCCAGTTATCTGGGGGTGCCCAAATAGGTGCACTTGATTGGGTTAATGACTGATCATCAACCCCTTGGCGCCATCGGATTCATTTGAAGATTATGATGCTGCAATAAAATTCATTTCACCTTCACTTGCAGACTCCGTGTCTGAACAAATCATGGCGTACACCTGCTCTGCAGTAAACCGCCTCTGATGCGCCATATTTGAATTTTAGTAAACGATGTAACAGGCCAGTAACTGTAGAAGCTGAAAGTTTTTTGTTTTTCAAAAAGGTACTAACTGAAATATTTTTTATAAAGCAAATTTGCTCCAAAATAAAAAAAATAGGAGCGGAATTGGGCTCACTGGTTGGTGTCTATGGCGGAAAAAAAAGCCCACTGAGAATATGTATTGCTTGGTGTAACTCTGGCAATAGGTCTGTGTGTACCCAAGAAAATAACTGAAAAACTAACTAAAAAGAGATTTTATATAGGAGTGGGTTATGGTTCACTGGGTCAGTGACTGATGGCCATTAGCCAATGTAGATGTCAATGGGAAGGGGGGGTGAGGGGAAGACCCCCTAGAAAATATGTCGTTTTTGATGCGACTGATAGGGTGCTGGGCGTACCTACTAAAATAAAACACAAACTGTGTTATAGAGTAGGGTTGTTGCGGGTATCAAAATTTCGATACTTTTGTCCTGGTATCGATACGATAACGGGATTTCCATTTTTTTCAATACTGAGCTGCACAGTCTAGTATCACAGAACATGAGCGCGCTGCTGAGTGCGCACTCATGTTCCCTCAGCAGCACAGGGGAGAAGGAAGCAGCGTCTCCCTCCCCACTGTGCCGCTGCCACCAGTGAGGAGAGAAAGGGGCAGGCACACTGCGTCAATGATAAGAGGATTTAAAATGGGCCCAGACTTTAAGTTACCAGGCTACATAGAGCCGTGCCCAGGGATGTCCCTGCACTTACTATTAGGCCACTTTCACACTTGCGTTGTCCAGATCCGGCGTGTACTCCACTTGCCGGAATTACACGCCGGATCCGGAAAAACGCAAGTGTACTGAAAGCATTTGAAGACAGATCCGTCTTCAAAATGCTTTCAGTGTTACTATGGCACCCAGGACGCTATTAAAGTCCTGGTTGCCATAGTAGGAGCGGGGGAGCAGTATACTTACCATCCGTGCGGCTCCCGGGGCGCTCCAGAGTGACGTCAGAGTGCCCCATGCGCATGGATGACGTGCCATGCGATCACGTCATCCATGCGCCTGGGGCGCCCTGACGTCACTCTGGAGCGCCCCGGGAGCCGCACGGATGGCAAGTATGCTGCTCCCCCACTCCACTTTACCATGGCTGCCAGGACTTTAGCGTCCCGGCAGCCATGGTAACCACTCTAAAAAAGCTAAACGTCGTATCCGGCAATGCGCCGAAACGACGTTTAGCTTAAGGCCGGATCAATGCCTTTCAATGGGCATTCATTCCGGATCCAGCCTTGCGGCAAGTCTTCAGTTTTTTGGGCCGGAGCAAAAAGCGCAGCATGCTGCGGTATTTTCTCCGGCCAAAAAACGTTACGTTCCGGAACTGAAGACATCCTGAACGGATTTCACTCCATTCAGAATGCATTAGGATAATCCTGATCAGGATTCTTCCGGCATAGAGGCCCGATAACGCAGGTGTGAAAGAGCCCTTATTCCGTTCGCCTGCTGTGCCCACGTTACCGTATCCTGCTCCGTATGCTAATTACTACTATTGGAGCAATCAGGAGACATCAGCTTCTCAACTGGGCGTTCCTTCTCCCTGATTGTAGCTCTGTAAAATCGCAGCGCAGAACTTCACAGCATGGAGAAGGAACGCCCAAGAGAGAAGCTGATGTCTCCTGTCTATTGCTCCGATATTAGTAATTAGCATACGGAGCAGGAGACTAACGGGGGCACAGCAGGCGAACGGAGCAGCACCCAGGAATAATAGTAATTGCAGGGACATCCATGGGCGCCGCGCTATGTAGCCTGCTCATAAAAAGGTTCTCTAACTTAATACAGGAGGCAGGTGCCGGCAGCAGAATCACATAGCCGGCACCCTACCTCTGAAAGGGAGCTGTGATCAGCGGCAGTTAACCCCCTCAGATGCGGAACCTGAGCAGTTAACTGCCGCTGATCTGCTGCCAGTACCCGCTTCCTGTATTAAAGGTTAATTATCATTGGTGGCGCAGTGCTCTCGCCCCCTTAACCCCCCAGTATTAAAATCATTGATGGCAGTGGCCACAAGGTCCCTCCCCTTCTCACTGGTGGCAGTGGCCATAGAGTCCCCCCCCTCCCACTCATTGGTGGCAGTGGCAGCTTCTGATCGGAGCCCCAGCAGTGTAATTCTGGGGCTCTGATCGGTTACCATGGCAGCCAGGACACTACTGAAGCCCTGGCTACCATGTGCACAAAGCACAGGGCAGCAGGGACAGTGTGAAGCCCTATTCACCCTCATAGAGATCTATTAGGGTAAATAGGACAAGGGATCAAAAGATCCCAGGTTCTAGCCCCTAAGGGGGAAAATAGTTAAAAAAAAAACTGTATAAAAAAAATCAAATCAAAATAAAGTGTATATATATATATATATATATATATATATATATATATATATATATATATATATATATATATATATATATACATACACACACATATACATATATATACACACACACACACACACACATACATATATAATATAAGTATAAATCACCCTTTCCCAATTTTAAACATAATATATAAATAAAATATTACATATCGCCACGTCCAAAAAGTCCAAACTATTAAAATATAAAAATCTATGCGGTGAACGCCTGAAAAGGAAAAAAATTAATAAAAATAATGCGCGATTCACCATTTTTTTTAAATGTGGAATGCACGTGGCTTTTTTAGCATTTTTTTTTTCGCGTGGTATCGAAATCGAATAAAAAATTTGGTATTGCAACTCTAATATGTAGTGCTTTGTGGGACTAGAAGGAGCACTGGGTGTACTAGGGCTCAGTGGGTCAGGGACTGGTGGATGCTAGCCAGTGAGGATGATGATGGGGGAAATAAAGGGCCACTAACAAAATTATAAAACTAAACACTAAATATACATACATATAATTGGGGGGAAAATATTTGCTCTGAAAAAAAAATAAAAATAAAAAAAAAATAAACAAATATGGGAGCAGTAAAATATGAAAAGTAATGGGGTGTGTATAGCAATTGGTGCAACCTTGAGCGACAATAACTCGCTGATCACCTCTGACAGAACTGAGGTGACCAGTGGGGGTGAAGTCAGCTACCCAGACTCCTGTCTCCCGATTGGCCAACCTAAGACCATCTTGATTGGCCCTAGGTTGGCAAACTGATTGGTAGCCGTCTGTGACAGCTGCCAATCACAGCTCTGTCACCACCTACATGGAGATAGGTTCATATACACATCGGCGTCTGGGATGGCTGTCAAAGCGCCATGACAGCAGCAATTCCTTCCCTCTCTGATCGGTCTATTGGAGGGACCATTAGAGCCTCTATAGCAGTAGGACGGAGAACCGCTGCAGTCTGCGATACAGCCCCACCTCCCTGCGCAAAAAACTAGCGCTGACTGGTCCATGAGACTTCATGGACCTATCACAGTGATCGCCGACCTGTGTGTGCGCTCCCACAGGTCCCAGGCCAGCTAGCTGTGATAATCCGTAACAGCCAGCCATGACGTGTATACTCGTCATGGAGCGTCAAGTAGCAGTGCTCCATGATGAGTATACACATCATAGGCCAGGAAGGGGCTAAAGGGGCCCCTCACAGTAAATATACTTAACCTGCGCTGCTCCTGGTCCCCGCACAGCTGCTTCTTCCCATGCGCGGATGAAAATATCCGGTTTCAGGGGTGGTGTTGCGGGCAGCTGGTGACAAGCCGCCCTAGTGTCACTCACAATGCTAGGGGGTCTTGTCCCCATCACCACCTGCCATTGCAGCCCCCCCGGATGTTTTCATCTGTGCTAAGGGAGAAGCAGCAGCGGCTGTGTGGGGACCAGTATATTCCCTGTGAGCGGCCCAGCACATGGAGGACATTTTTATAGTATTGTATTACCCCTTTAGGGAGGACCTGTCGTCTGTCTTTAGTACCCAATACCCATAAATAACTCTGGAGCATCTTTTCTTCAAACTCTGTGTTGTGCTGTTCCTCTGTTATTCCTCCCAGATATTTATTAAATAAATTGACAAGTAGGTGTCACCAGCTGGGTGCATTTCCTTTAACAGACTTCATCCAATTCGGATCAAGATAGACTACGTAGTAAGAATACCTCCGACAATGGGACTGGAAGCAGCCAGTGGTGAATGTATAACAGGAACACCACAATTATGAGACATGACGATCCAGAATGGTCATTCCTTTCGTAAAGCAGACATGTCAGCCGAGCCGTTAGGTCTTCTAACTTCAAGGCACCACAGTTTATACTCATCCAATATTATTCAGCTTTTAGTCCTTTCTCTGTCATTGATACAATTTCTAGGAGAATTATTATAAAATGCACCCGTTCTATAAGTTGTATCCAAGAGCAGAACTGACCAACATCAAGGTTTTCTAGTATAAAGAGCTTTCATGCAGAGACGTGATGCAGCTCAGTCGTGAACGGAGCCATAATATAGGACCCACAGAAGATGATGGGGGGCTTCAACGTCACCTAGAATTCGGTTTTTAAAAGAAGGTTTTTCAGATGCATTCCCATCAAATTTGATAGAAAAAAAATAAAAATAACATGGTGTGCTTCCATGATGTAGATTATTCCCAACATACTGGAAGGACCAAGGCAGCACGCAGTCATCATGTGTTGCCATAAAGCCACCTGTATACTATAGCACAAACTGCTGAAAAAAATCTAATGCTGGTTATGATAGAAGGGTCACAGCGGCTACATATTGGGGTGTGAGCGCCAATGCTGAGCCCTGCCCACCTCTGAGGGCATCAGAACTGGAAGAAGGGGCCTTGTCTGATGAATCACATTTTCTTTAACATCAGGTCGATGGCTGGGTGTCTGTACTTCACTTAGGCCACTTTCACACTTGGGTTGTCCGGATCTGTCGTGTACTCCACTTGCCGGAATTACACGCCGGATCCGGAAAAACGCAAGTGAACTGAAAGCATTTGAAGACGGATCCGTCTTCAAAATGCGTTCAGCGTTACTATGGCAGCCAGGACGCTATTAAAGTCCTGGTTGCCATAGTAGTAGTGGGGAGCGGTATACTTACAGTCCGTGCGGCTCCCGGGGCGCTCCAGAATGACGTCAGAGCACCCCATGCGCATGAATGACATGCCATGCGATCACGTCATCCATGCGCGTGGGGCGCCCTGACGTCACTCTGGAGCGCCCCGGGAGCCGCACGGACGGTAAGTATGCTGCTCCCCACTACACTTTACCATGGCTGCCAGGACTTTGGTTACCATGGCTGCATGGACACGCTATTCAGAAAAAGCTAAACGTCGGATAGGAAACTACGTTTAGCTTAAGGCCGGATCCGGATTAATGCCTTTCAATGGGCATTAATTCCGGATCCGGCCTTACGGCAAGTGTTCAGGATTTTTGGCCGGAGCAAAAAGAACAGCATGCTGCGGTATTTTCTCCGGCCAAAAAACGTTCCGGTCCAGAACTGAAGACATCCTGATGCATCCTGAACGGATTTCTCTGCATTCAGAATGCATTAGGATAAAACTGATCAGGATTCTTCCGGCATAGAGCCCCGACGACGGAACTCTATGCCGGAAGAAAAGAACGCAAGTGTGAAAGAGCCCTTACTGTGGCAAGAAGTCAGACACAACCTAATGCTGGCTATGACAGCCAGGAGCCATATCACACGGGCAGTGCCACACTGACCAAGTACACCCTCGTGGCAGAGTCCTCTTTCACCAGAATAATGCAGCCTGCCACAGAATGGTTGCAGACACACAAGAAGTTTTGGGGTTTTATTTTTAAAGACCCATTTCAGTGAATAAGTTATGTGAAAATTGTTGCTGGATTTTTCTCCGAATGGATGGACCTATATCTCGTGGGGAAAAATCACTTGTAGGAATTGACCCAGGTCAGAAGATAGCCAAGTACCGCACTCAGCTATTTCCGACAGTGCCGTAGAGAATGAATGGAGCGGCTGGGCGTGTGCTCATCCTGCTGCTCCAGATGGGGGTCGGAAAAGGATCCCTG
The DNA here is from genome assembly GCF_014858855.1 of Bufo gargarizans. NCBI lineage: Eukaryota > Metazoa > Chordata > Amphibia > Anura > Bufonidae > Bufo > Bufo gargarizans. The sequence goes on from NC_058088.1 coordinate 108,385,454, forward strand.
TTCTCAGGTTCATGTGGGTCCCACCGTCCCAATGGCCAGTTAGTTACCCCCAATCCTAAGGAAAGGGGATAACTTGCAAACGTACTTGGCACAAGCCCAGGGTGGTTCCAATTAGTGTAAAAAGCGCCCACCGCAGCTCATGTGGTGGACCTCGACAACAGCGCGGTCACATAAATGCAACAAGACGGCAACACGTGCACGAGTGGGGGAGCCAGTAGTCATTGACAGCCAGGCCCCACATAGAGTAAGCAGACATGGTTTATCACTGTATACGCAGGGCAGCGATTCATCCGGGGACCTGAACAAGGGCTAATATATCAGACCAAATTAGAGGAGAAAACAGCAATAAAAAAAATATATATAAGACGCAATATGTTAAAAATGCCCCCCCAATGTTGTTGGGTTTTAAGAGGGCACAACATGTAAAATAAAAAATACAAAGCAATATTTAAATAAAATAAAAAGAGCGCCACCACCAGGCTACCTGCAGCTTCAAGCCCGACCCTGGCGACAGTAAACTGCCATAATGGAAATGGAAAGGAGACAAAAATAAATACGCAGTTTTTGCAGCTTGGATACGGACCCATTCATTTCAATGGGGCCACAAAAGATGCTGTCCGCATCTGTTGCTCCGTTGCGTGGTCTGCCAAAAATAAATATAACCTGTCCTATTCTTGTCCGTTTTGCGGACAAGAATAGGCAGTTATATCAATGGCTGTCCGTGCCGTTCCGCAAATTACAGAACGCACACTGACGCCATCAGTGTTTTGCGGACCGCAAGACACAGTCGTGTGCATGAGGCCATAATCAAAGAAAGAAAGAAGAAGAAAAAAAAAATATATAAATAGCCTTTGAAGCTGCACATACTGAAATAAAAATAAATGTTTCTGGTCATAAAGGGGGGGGGGGGGGGGGGGGGAGTGGCCCAGTTCTAAACTAGTTAACGTAAGCCCGCAGCCTAGGGACTCATGGTGTGGGGCACATTACACTGGAGCCCTTCAAAAAAGGTCCAGTGATAGATTTCAGAAATGTTTTCCAGTACAGTGACGGACATGATGGAAACCAGTGAGGTCTCGTTCACATCTCCATCAAGCTGGATTCTCTAGTTCACTACCGGATCCCCATTGACTGTAGTGAGGTCTGGCGGTGATCTGGTCGAAACACGCCATATTCGGCTGGAGAAAAACCGTTGCATGCAGACAGCATGGCCAGATCTGCTTGACGGGGGTGTGAACAAGGGCGTCCGCCAGGCAATGCTGGTGTCCACCGTGTAACAGATCCACAACGTCCTTTTCCTGGATGACAAATGAAAAAGGCAGATGTGAATGCGTTAGGGTCCATTCACACGGATCTGCAAAACACAAACACCGGCAATGTGCGTTCCGCATTTTGCGGGCTGCACATCGCCAGCACTCTCATAGAAAATGCCTTTTCTTGTTTTCAATTGCGGACAAGAATAGGACATGTTCTAATTTTTGGCGGAACGAAGTGCAGATCCGAAGAGCACATTCCTGCCTCATTGAAGATGAATGGGTCCGCACCAGTTTCACAAAATTGCAGAATGGATACGGATGCGTGACTGGACCCTTTCATTCCTGCTACATTGTAAGTGGTGAATACCGCAGCAAATCCGCACTGAGGCTAAATGCACTGAAATCCGCAGGTATTCGCAGGTAAACTTGTACGGTCAATCCGCATCAATTTGAGCAGATTTTACTCTCCCCATTAAAGTAAATGGAGTCAGGAAAAATAAAATAAATTGACATGCTTAAGACTTTAACCGTAGGTAAAAATACGCACAGAAAACATCTGCATCGTGTGCATGAGAATTTCAAATTCTCAAAGAATACAATCTACACGACCTACGGTGCGGATTTTCTGCAGGCAAATCCGTATGCAATCCTGATCATGTGCATTTGCACTTTGGCTACAAGGACACAGCAGTACGGTTTACCTGGATTTTTGCGCAGTTGCGGGTTCTGACATGGGTGAAATGTGCACCGATAATCAGCACAAACAGACATGCTGCAGGTTTTAAAATCCACAAGGCCGCTACAATTTAGACGTACAAACGCCACATATTCAAACAGCTGATTGGTGGAGGCCCCGGGAGCCAGACCCTCGTCGATCCGATATTGGTGACCTATCCTGAGGAGGCAGCATCAATATACTAGCGCTGTACATGCCCTTTAAGCTTGTCAATACTGTATTATGCTGCAGATTTTCTGCACGGAAAGCACACCGCGTGTGTCTACTGTCACATCTGCATTTTTGCAGGATCCAGCAGGAGACCAGCAAAAACGTATCCGGTTGTATTATCTCTAAAATGAAAAAGACAGATCCGAAAAAAACTGTTCCAGCACCACTGACTTAGGGCTCATGTATACGACCGTATGCCCTCTGAGACATACAGTCGGTGAGCGGGCCATATGTCCCGGAGAGGCATATATCATGCGCACGGCATCATAGGTTACTATGATGCTGCGTGCACAGGGGCGCTCGCGGGGCTATTGCCCCGCACTCTCTATAGCAATTCAATAGTCCCATGGGCGTCCCGATACTGTGCGCTCCCATGCGCACGATGTATGCTGCTCCAGGACATATGGCCCGCTCACGGACTGTATGTCTCAGAGGTCATGCGTTTCATGCCGGATCGGTCTTGATCACTTTCCCATGCTTGCAGCGGTTTTGTGTCCGGCATGGGAACGCAACATGTTCTGCGGCCTCCCATCCGGCGTGCTCCGTTTTGTCCCCACTGACTATGAATGGGAATAATGTGTAGATAATACGGCACCAACTAAGTAGATGACATTTCCTGAATCTCGTCTACACGGTGCTGGAATTGACCCACATCACATGTCTATGGGGATGTTCAGTGCCGATTTCACCCTTTGCAATGCAGGTAAGATCTGGGCCAAATCCGCAGGTTGTGAGGAAACACTGAAAACCGCACACACACAAAAAAAAAAATTAAATCCATGAGGGCTCATGCACACGACCGTTTGTCCGTATCCAGCCCCATTCACTTCAATATAGAACATATCCTATTCCTGGCAGTTTTACTGACAAGGAAAGGACATTTCTACAAAGGGCAGGATGTAAAATACGGAACGCACGCGGCCGGTATCCGCTTTTGTGGACCGAACAGTTACGGCCGTGTGCATGAACCATAGAGATTACACTGCAGTGTGAACAGAACCCAACAGTGCAATCACACGGTTGAAGCTACATGCTGGAAAAAAATCTGACGTAGAATTCACACCAAAAATTCTGTCCCTCAGATTTCAGCCATAGATTTGCAGCCTGTCTTGGCGCTGAAACCATGACAGATTCCAGCCGGGGTTTCCACATCAAGAACTGACATACCGCTTCCAATTTCAAATGGGTTTATTTAGTCCACATGAACAAGGTCCCACCATGAGACTGGTGACATGTAGTGTTGAGCGAACTTGTGTTTTAAGTTCGGCGTCTAAAGTTCGGGTTATCGAAGAATCGCGTTATGGATTCCGCTACCACGGACGATAACTTAGTCCGTGGTAGTGGAATCCATAACGCAAATGTTCGATAACCCGAACCTTAGATGCCAAACTTAAAACACAAGTTCACTCAACACTAATGAGATGCTCATACATGTTCTGTAAAGAACACGTCAAGGAACTGAAGAGGATGTCTACCAGACAGGGGTCACCTAGAAGAACCAATCAGGTCCCAGCTCACATTTCTTTAAAAGGTTTAGGAAACATGAAGCCTGCAAGGTGATTGGGGGGGGGGGGGGGAGGAGAGGAGACACCTTCACTCATCTGGTACAGCGCACGTATAAGTGGAAGAGGGATTATCACCTAAAAGATAAATCCTGAACTGGACCCAAAGGTCCATTAGATAATGGGCCTGATGATAGCCTGCAGGAACAGGACTGAGGAGGGGCACCTGGTCACAGCATGTATTCCCAAGTAGGCATGTCCCCAGAGCAGCAATCCTACGTAGGGCCCCGGGGGTGACATCACACTCCAGCACAGGGCCCCGGGGGTGACATCACACTCCAGCACAGGGCCCCGGGGGTGACATCACACTCCAGCACAGGGCCCCGGGGGTGACATCACACTCCAGCACAGGGCCCCGGGGGTGACATCACACTCCAGCACAGGGCCCCGGGGGTGACATCACACTCCAGCACAGGGCCCCGGGGGTGACATCACACTCCAGCACAGGGCCCCGGGGGTGACATCACACTCCAGCACAGGGCCCCGGGGGTGACATCACACTCCAGCACAGGGCCCCGGGGGTGACATCACACTCCAGCACAGGGCCCCGGGGGTGACATCACACTCCAGCACAGGGCCCCGGGGGTGACATCACACTCCAGCACATGCAGCGGGGGAAGGCGCCGGGGATTACATAAGAAACGCCTGACACAAAACCTACGCCATAATCCGCCATACTGCCGCTTCACACGACCTCGACTGTCGGATACCCGCCCGGAAGACACTGGGCCTAGTCACCTCTGGAAAAGCCTCGGCCTCTCGTACTTTCCAGGCCGAAAGTTCGCTACACGTCGGAGGCCCGGTATACGTTACCGGACAGGAACAATGACCACTGTCTGGTATCCCACGCTCGCCATAAACATTTTCAACACATACAAACCTTAAGGAGAGCCCTCTTGCTCCGGTATCCGCTCTATTCCGGCTCCTCCGCCCAGACCTCTCCTTATTCCGCCATTTTCTCCATTGTTACGAAGGCAGCCCGGAAGTGAGAGGAAGGGGCGTGGCCTCAGCACAGGATGGTGGAACACCGCAATAGAACGCGTGATTATTTCGAATTTATTACGTCACGTCAGTCTCCAGGCGCCATATTCGTTGTGGCAGTAAAACCGGGGGACAACGTGGTATGGCGCCATCTAGTGTTTAGTCATCATCAGTGTAGCTGTAACAACGCCATGTGGAAGAATAGGAGAGAATTATGCATCCTGCCCTGTGTGCTTGGACATCAGTCTCAGAAAACCCGTTCAGAGTTCATGTAACTCCACTGCAGTTTTGTTCCACGTCCAATATGCATTTTTTATGGATCAAACATGGACTCTTTCATTTCTATGTGTCCGCCAAAAACATGGACAGCACATGTCATCTGTGTGGTCGTTCCGCAGATTATAGAACTTTTCCTAGGCATTTCTAATGATGGGAGTGATAATAATGCAGATCCTTATTTCACGGATTTGTGGTTTGGTCATGAGGCCATTTCCCTGCTTTGAAGAAAATATATTTTATATTATTTTTTCCTGTGGGTTTTAGAATAAATATTGTGGTGGATCTATATCAGAGTTAGGCCTCTTTCACACAAACGTAAGGGCTCCGTGCCCGTGCTGCGGACCGCAAATTGCAGTCCTCAATGCACGAGTACCGACCATGGGGCGGTTGCATCAGATCGCAGACCCATTCACTTGAATGGGGTCTGCGATCCATCCGTTCCACAAAAAGATAGAACAAGTTCTATCTTTTTGCAGAACTGAACACCACAGAAGCATTCCGTAGTGCTTCTGTGGGGTTCCGTTCCGTGCTTCCATTCCGTTCTGCACCGCATCTCCGGATTTGCGGTGCCATTCAAGTGAACAGGTCCACATCTGTGACTACACTTTAGAACCTCAAAGATTCCCTGAAGCAGTGTCGGACTGGGGTGCCTAGGGCCCACTGTACGGATAAATTCAGATGTGACCTGCTCACACAGCAGCAAGATGCTACCGGATGACTGAATATGGGGGTCCCTGCAGCAGCTTTGAGACGGTAGGTCCTGGGAAGAAGAGGACACTGGCAGCTTTCCTCTATACCTAGAAGTCATCTCGGATCTGATTGTGTCTATAGTAATAAACTGGGGAGTTTCTTATAATCTATCAGGTTTTTTATATGAACGTCGGCTGGTGGAGGTGCTGTACACTGAATATATGTGTGCAGTGCAGTAAGTCTACTGTGTTATGTGCCACTTGTGCAGGGGGTGGGAGACTAGGGGCCCACCTTGCTCAGGGGCCCACGGGGGATTCCCCTGTACCCCTGTGGGCCAGTCCGAGCCTGCCCAGAAGTGTAGGCAAGTCTCCTAAGCATGGAGGGCTGCCTTCTCCACTCCACTGCTGGCAGTGTGGCCCTCCAATTACACAGGGTGTGTCACTGTTCTCAGAGGAGTCATTTGAGACTCCTGGGCCCCAATGCAACATTTATATAATATCTACGTCATGTCTTTCTCCGGGCAGTGTGACATCTCATCAGAATCTTTCAGTAGTGCAGCCTCAAGCGTTGGCTTATGTGTGGACATTGATGGCAAAAAAAAGAAAAAACAAAATATATATGCATTTTTTTTTTCTTTTTGGGGCTATAAGGTGAACTTCCATTATGGAAGCGGTCATCACCATGCAGGAGTTGCAGGGAGCATTGAGGGAAGCTCTGTGCAGCTGTACTAGCACTCCCTGGTCTTCTTTCGGGCCACGCTCTGCACCATTTACTGACTTTATATAGCACCAGGGCGTAGTGCAGGTAGGCGCGCACTATGACCTGATGCTGTGCGACGTCCGGTCACAGTGCAGCCCAGGCCGGAAGAAGACCAGGGAGCGGTAAGTGAGAGGCAGCGCCATCCGGAGCAAGCGAGGTAAGTGCATTTATTTCTTTATTAACATCTGATCTGAGGTCTGACAGGGTCTAATCTAAGGCGGATGGGGGTCTGATCTAAGGCTGATGGAGGCTGGGGCGTCTGATCTGAGGTTGATGGAGCTTGGGGGTCTGATCTGAGGCTGATGAAGCTTGGGGTCTGAGGGTCAGATCTGAGGTCTGATCTAAGGTCTGATGAAGAATGGAAGTCTGATTTGGGGGTCTGATGAGGATTAGGCATTTGCTTTGAGTTCTGATTAAAACTATTTTTTTTGCAGATTTTCCTCCTCCAAATCCAAGGTGCATCTTATAGTCCGATGCGTCTAATAGTCTTAAAAAATATAGTGTGTGTATATAGTATATGTATATATATATATATATATATATATGCAGAGAATCGGACAGCACTCCAAGACTTGAAAAAAGTAGAAATCTTTATTCACCCATGTGAAAAATAATTGCAACGTTTCAGCTCACAATCGAGCCTTTCTCAAGCAATGAAACACAAGACTGTGCATGTCTTATACAGCTTTTTCAAAAATCAGACAACCAATGAATTTTACAAATCAAGACATGTGACTAGTGAACATGTGAAAGTAGTTCACCTCATTAGATCATGTGAACAATTACTTATGCAAAGTACCATACTGCTGGATACACAGGGACGTGTCCATTAGTGTTGCATCCAAGCTTGTAACATTTAAATAATGTATACTACAAAGTGCATATGTGCATAAATAAAGTGCATGAAGATACAAAAAAATTAAATCATGTATTAATGTTTAAAATCATACACCACAGAGGCTGAGGGAAAACAGTGAAGGTTTGATCATGTTCGACAAAACCGCATGTTCATGTGAATACTGGCCAAAAACAGCCCTGTTAACTAATACTGTCAAAACCACAGCATGTCAAAGACAAACCTCCACCCACAGTGTGCGCTCGCAACTGCGCTCCAATATATTCTCGGCAGCCAGATATCATACTTTTGCCGTGTGGGAGCTATTGCATACGCACAATGTGACATTATTAAAGGCATCGTCTTTGTAGCAAGGCGCTTGACACTGTATATGCTTCACTGTCAGGACCAATCAGAGAGGGATCCAACCTTCCGGGTAGATCAACCCCTCCAAAGTTATGGTCAGGTAAGGGGGACACCACATGCAAATGTAGTGCACCCCGAACCGTCCCATTATAACGGTCCATAGACAGTGTAATGGGGATCTCCCATATAAATCACTTGATAGCAGAAAATTGGTTTTGACACATCGTGGATGCAGTAACAGAAAAAATTCTATCCAGTTAAATTCATACACATAGAACATCACAAGCTGTCGCATGTATCCAAACTTCTATGTTCACTGTTTCCGCATCAGTCTGTGTGGTGTCTAAAAAACAAATAAGAGAAAATTACTCATATGCTTGTGAATCTTATCTAAATTCCATCATCACAACAGGGATCATGCCAGAAAGCATAAAAAGTAGGATATCAGGCAAACAGTAATCTAGAAGCATCCAGGATTGTATTCCACATTTAACCCTTTAGGTTTTAGGCTATCTAAAGTGTAGATCCACCACATTTCTTTGTTTTTCAATATTTTTATTCGATTGCCCCCTCTCCTGGGGGGAGGTACATGATCTACAATCCAGCATGTTAATTCACGTTCTGAATGTTTCTGCTCAGAAAAATGCTTCGGTACTGGTAAATCATGTCGTTTTTGGCGAATTGAAAATCTATGGTTATTTAACCTGGTTTTCAAATCCGTGGAGGTTTCTCCCACATACAGAATTTTACATGGGCAGGTTAACACATAGATTACAAAATTAGAATTGCACGTCAAATGAAAATTAATAGGATAAGTTTTACCAGTGGCAGGATGTATAAAGCTGCGTCCCTTGCCTATGTATTTGCAATTTACGCAGCTTAAACATGGGAAGCTGCCCAATCCATATTTTGACAATTTCATTTGACGTGCTCGCTGCCTTGAGCCACAATCTGCTCTCACCAATTGGTCTTTCAGACTGCTAGCTCTCCGGTATGAAAACAGGGGAGGCAGTCTAAATTCTTCAATATCACTAAAGGTATTGCCCAGTATACTCCAGTGTTTTCTAATAATCTTGCTGATAGCTGCACTTTCCTCCGTATGAGTAGAGATAAAAGGAATCCGACGTTGGGGATTTTCCTTATCTTTCCTCACTAAGGTCGACTCTCTATCCATCTCCAGAGCCTTATATTTATGTGTCTGTAGCAACTTTGGCGGATAACCCCTATCTTCAAACTTCCTTGACATATCCTCAAGGGCCTCCGTCAAATTGCTCTCCTCTGATGTTATTCTACGCACCCGCAAAAATTGCGAGTACGGTAAATGCCTAACCATATTTTTCGGGTGATTACTATCATACCTTAATATGGTATTCTTGTCAGTAGGTTTAGTGTATAATTTAGTAAGGAACTTTTCCCCAGACCAGACAACCGTGGTATCAAGGAACTGTACCTCAGTGTGTGAGAAAACCAAAGTGAATTGAAGATCACTATCACTGCTATTCAAATACATGTGGAAGTCAATTAGTTCCTTCTCCGTGCCAGTCCAAATGAGGAAGACGTCATCGATATAACGCCACCACCGCAGAACATGTCTGAAGTGGTGTGAAACATAGATGACGTCTTCCTCAAATTTTCGCATAAAAATATTTGCGAACGTTGGGGCCACATTCGACCCCATCGCTACTCCCCTTAATTGCTTATAAAAGGAATCTTGAAACAGAAAATAGTTCCAATGTAGAACAATGCGCAAGAGAGATAAAATGAAATGTAAAGCTGATTCAGTCATTGAGGAGAGTGCCAACATACATTCAACAGCCGTTATGCCCAACGTGTGGTCAATTGAGGTGTAGAGAGAGACTACATCGAAAGATGCAAGAATATATGTCTGCTCTCTATCCACCTCAATTGCGTTGAGTTTACACAAAAAATCGGTCGTGTCTTGAATGTATGAGGTCGCCCCTGTCGCAAAATTGCGAAGTATCTTGTCCAAAAAAATTGCAATGTTGCTGAATATTGACTCAGAGCCAGATACTATCGGCCGGCCAGGGGGATCAACCAGAGATTTGTGGACCTTGGGAAGCACATACATCACTGGTGTGACTGGATGTGTCACCACAAGGTACTCACAAAGATCCCGGTCGATCACCCCCGCCGCCAATGCATCAGTGAGACACTGTCCAATAATCCTAGCAATCTCAAATTTTGGGTCATAATTAATCAACAAATACACATTTGTGTCACCAAGCTGACGTTCTATTTCCGCAATATATTTATGTTTATCCAGGATGACTACCCCCCCACCCTTATCGGCAGGTTTAATTACCAAATGGGGATCATTCCTTAATTGATCTAAGGCGGCTATTTCAAATTTCGTCATGTTGGGACGGGTAAATCTATGAGTAACAGATGATTTCAGAGCGGACAAATCCTTTTTAACCACATTCATAAAGGCCTCCAATGCAGGGTTGTCAACCACTGGTGTGAAGGTACTTTTCCCTGGTAGACTGAGTCTCCTCATGCAAAACTCGCTCGCAGGAGGGGAGTCAGTCTGCACTTTATTGTGAAACCATATTTTTAATTTTATAGATCTAAAAAAACCACACATATCTGTCTCAAGATTAAACCAATTAACATGTGCATTTGGACAATATGATAATCCCTTAGAAAGTACACTCACTTGAAACGGTGTGAGTAACTTGGAGGATAAATTAATGACAGTCATTTCTTCCTTTGCTGCGGTTTGTTCTGTGGTCGTAGCTTGCTGTTCCGGGTTTTTATGCCGTCTGTGTCTACGTCCTCCTCTTCGGGTCCGGTTCCGTTTACAGGTGCTGTTTCCTTCCCTAAAAAAGGGGCGCGAGAAGATGTGGATGTGGACAACTGTGGCAATCTCTTCTTTCTTTTATTATCATTATAATTCACATTAGGATTTCTGGTATCCGTCTGCCAGGTATAAATATTCCCTTTCTTATAATCGTCCAAATCTCTGTTCCATTTGGAACGCTTGATTTCCTCCGCCTCGACTTGGGTTTTTAGTAGCCATGCGGCTGATCTTTCAAAAAATGCAGTGGATTCTTCAGATGTCAGAAGAGTTATCAAGCGTTCCTCTGTCTCACTAATTTCTACCGACAAGATGGAAAGTTCGGTTTGTAAAAACTGTATATTCAACTAAATAAAGTCCAGTGAGTAAGCTCATTCCTTTGGACATAGCACCTGAGCCAACAGACTGGTGCCGCCAAATCTTCTTTTCTGCTATACGTATACAGCTTTTTTGGCAGAGCACAGCGAACTATTTATACAACAAAAAATTTTTTATATTATAATTTTTCACCATGGAACTTGATCCAACATGTGGATCCACCTTCACACAGGAGGAGGCCGAGAGTATTATACGTGGGATTGATGGAGATGCAGCTTTTCTAAACATCCCTTCCACTAAGGAGCTGAAGAAAAGGTATGACCTTTTAACAAAGAAATCTACTGCATTACGTCTTCATATGACTACATTGGGCGAATATTATAAAGTCAAACGCATACCTCGGGGCATGAGATCCAACCTACGCCCCAATCTGTTTACAAATGACTCTATTTTTTGCAAAAAGTTTGAGGCACTCTCCACCAGATACTCACTGGACTTTATTTTGTTGAATATACAGTTTTTACAAACCGAACTTTCCATCTTGTCGGTAGAAATTAGTGAGACAGAGGAACGCTTGATAACTCTTCTGACATCTGAAGAATCCACTGCATTTTTTGAAAGATCAGCCGCATGGCTACTAAAAACCCAAGTCGAGGCGGAGGAAATCAAGCGTTCCAAATGGAACAGAGATTTGGACGATTATAAGAAAGGGAATATTTATACCTGGCAGACGGATACCAGAAATCCTAATGTGAATTATAATGATAATAAAAGAAAGAAGAGATTGCCACAGTTGTCCACATCCACATCTTCTCGCGCCCCTTTTTTAGGGAAGGAAACAGCATCTGTAAACGGAACCGGACCCGAAGAGGAGGACGTAGACACAGACGGCATAAAAACCCGGAACAGCAAGCTACGACCACAGAACAAACCGCAGCAAAGGAAGAAATGACTGTCATTAATTTATCCTCCAAGTTACTCACACCGTTTCAAGTGAGTGTACTTTCTAAGGGATTATCATATTGTCCAAATGCACATGTTAATTGGTTTAATCTTGAGACAGATATGTGTGGTTTTTTTAGATCTATAAAATTAAAAATATGGTTTCACAATAAAGTGCAGACTGACTCCCCTCCTGCGAGCGAGTTTTGCATGAGGAGACTCAGTCTACCAGGGAAAAGTACCTTCACACCAGTGGTTGACAACCCTGCATTGGAGGCCTTTATGAATGTGGTTAAAAAGGATTTGTCCGCTCTGAAATCATCTGTTACTCATAGATTTACCCGTCCCAACATGACGAAATTTGAAATAGCCGCCTTAGATCAATTAAGGAATGATCCCCATTTGGTAATTAAACCTGCCGATAAGGGTGGGGGGGTAGTCATCCTGGATAAACATAAATATATTGCGGAAATAGAACGTCAGCTTGGTGACACAAATGTGTATTTGTTGATTAATTATGACCCAAAATTTGAGATTGCTAGGATTATTGGACAGTGTCTCACTGATGCATTGGCGGCGGGGGTGATCGACCGGGATCTTTGTGAGTACCTTGTGGTGACACATCCAGTCACACCAGTGATGTATGTGCTTCCCAAGGTCCACAAATCTCTGGTTGATCCCCCTGGCCGGCCGATAGTATCTGGCTCTGAGTCAATATTCAGCAACATTGCAATTTTTTTGGACAAGATACTTCGCAATTTTGCGACAGGGGCGACCTCATACATTCAAGACACGACCGATTTTTTGTGTAAACTCAACGCAATTGAGGTGGATAGAGAGCAGACATATATTCTTGCATCTTTCGATGTAGTCTCTCTCTACACCTCAATTGACCACACGTTGGGCATAACGGCTGTTGAATGTATGTTGGCACTCTCCTCAATGACTGAATCAGCTTTACATTTCATTTTATCTCTCTTGCGCATTGTTCTACATTGGAACTATTTTCTGTTTCAAGATTCCTTTTATAAGCAATTAAGGGGAGTAGCGATGGGGTCGAATGTGGCCCCAACGTTCGCAAATATTTTTATGCGAAAATTTGAGGAAGACGTCATCTATGTTTCACACCACTTCAGACATGTTCTGCGGTGGTGGCGTTATATCGATGACGTCTTCCTCATTTGGACTGGCACGGAGAAGGAACTAATTGACTTCCACATGTATTTGAATAGCAGTGATAGTGATCTTCAATTCACTTTGGTTTTCTCACACACTGAGGTACAGTTCCTTGATACCACGGTTGTCTGGTCTGGGGAAAAGTTCCTTACTAAATTATACACTAAACCTACTGACAAGAATACCATATTAAGGTATGATAGTAATCACCCGAAAAATATGGTTAGGCATTTACCGTACTCGCAATTTTTGCGGGTGCGTAGAATAACATCAGAGGAGAGCAATTTGACGGAGGCCCTTGAGGATATGTCAAGGAAGTTTGAAGATAGGGGTTATCCGCCAAAGTTGCTACAGACACATAAATATAAGGCTCTGGAGATGGATAGAGAGTCGACCTTAGTGAGGAAAGATAAGGAAAATCCCCAACGTCGGATTCCTTTTATCTCTACTCATACGGAGGAAAGTGCAGCTATCAGCAAGATTATTAGAAAACACTGGAGTATACTGGGCAATACCTTTAGTGATATTGAAGAATTTAGACTGCCTCCCCTGTTTTCATACCGGAGAGCTAGCAGTCTGAAAGACCAATTGGTGAGAGCAGATTGTGGCTCAAGGCAGCGAGCACGTCAAATGAAATTGTCAAAATATGGATTGGGCAGCTTCCCATGTTTAAGCTGCGTAAATTGCAAATACATAGGCAAGGGACGCAGCTTTATACATCCTGCCACTGGTAAAACTTATCCTATTAATTTTCATTTGACGTGCAATTCTAATTTTGTAATCTATGTGTTAACCTGCCCATGTAAAATTCTGTATGTGGGAGAAACCTCCACGGATTTGAAAACCAGGTTAAATAACCATAGATTTTCAATTCGCCAAAAACGACATGATTTACCAGTACCGAAGCATTTTTCTGAGCAGAAACATTCAGAACGTGAATTAACATGCTGGATTGTAGATCATGTACCTCCCCCCAGGAGAGGGGGCAATCGAATAAAAATATTGAAAAACAAAGAAATGTGGTGGATCTACACTTTAGATAGCCTAAAACCTAAAGGGTTAAATGTGGAATACAATCCTGGATGCTTCTAGATTACTGTTTGCCTGATATCCTACTTTTTATGCTTTCTGGCATGATCCCTGTTGTGATGATGGAATTTAGATAAGATTCACAAGCATATGAGTAATTTTCTCTTATTTGTTTTTTAGACACCACACAGACTGATGCGGAAACAGTGAACATAGAAGTTTGGATACATGCGACAGCTTGTGATGTTCTATGTGTATGAATTTAACTGGATAGAATTTTTTCTGTTACTGCATCCACGATGTGTCAAAACCAATTTTCTGCTATCAAGTGATTTATATGGGAGATCCCCATTACACTGTCTATGGACCGTTATAATGGGACGGTTCGGGGTGCACTACATTTGCATGTGGTGTCCCCCTTACCTGACCATAACTTTGGAGGGGTTGATCTACCCGGAAGGTTGGATCCCTCTCTGATTGGTCCTGACAGTGAAGCATATACAGTGTCAAGCGCCTTGCTACAAAGACGATGCCTTTAATAATGTCACATTGTGCGTATGCAATAGCTCCCACACGGCAAAAGTATGATATCTGGCTGCCGAGAATATATTGGAGCGCAGTTGCGAGCGCACACTGTGGGTGGAGGTTTGTCTTTGACATGCTGTGGTTTTGACAGTATTAGTTAACAGGGCTGTTTTTGGCCAGTATTCACATGAACATGCGGTTTTGTCGAACATGATCAAACCTTCACTGTTTTCCCTCAGCCTCTGTGGTGTATGATTTTAAACATTAATACATGATTTAATTTTTTTGTATCTTCATGCACTTTATTTATGCACATATGCACTTTGTAGTATACATTATTTAAATGTTACAAGCTTGGATACAACACTAATGGACACATCCCTGTGTATCCAGCAGTATGGTACTTTGCATAAGTAATTGTTCACATGATCTAATGAGGTGAACTACTTTCACATGTTCACTAGTCACATGTCTTGATTTGTAAAATTCATTGGTTGTCTGATTTTTGAAAAAGCTGTATAAGACATGCACAGTCTTGTGTTTCATTGCTTGAGAAAGGCTCGATTGTGAGCTGAAACGTTGCAATTATTTTTCACATGGGTGAATAAAGATTTCTACTTTTTTCAAGTCTTGGAGTGCTGTCCGATTCTCTGCATATATTACAAGGTGGAAAGCTCATTCCTTTGGACATAGCACCTGAGCCAACAGACTGGTGCCGCCAAATCTTCTTTTCTGCTATATATATATATATATATATACAGGTCCTTCTAAAAAAATTAGCATATTGTGATAAAGTTCATTATTTTCTGTAATGTACTGATAAACATTAGACTTTCATATATTTTAGATTCATTACACACAACTGAAGTAGTTCAAGCCTTTTATTGTATTAATATTGATGATTTTGGCATACAGCTCATGAAAACCCCAAATTCCTATCTAAAAAAATTAGCATATCATGAAAAGGTTCTCTAAACAAGCTATTAACCTAATCATCTGAATCAACTAATTAACTCTAAACACCTGCAAAAGATTCCTGAGGCGTTTAAAAACTCCCAGCCTGGTTCATTACTCAAAACCGAAATCATGGGTAAGACTGCCGACCTGACTGCTGTCCAGAAGGCCATCATTGACACCCTCAAGCAAGAGGGTAAGACACAGAAAGAAATTTCTGAAGGAATAGGCTGTTCCCAGAGTGCTGTATCAAGGCACCTCAGTGGGAAGTCTGTGGGAAGGAAAAAGTGTGGCAGAAAACGCTGCACAACGAGAAGAGGTGACCGGACCCTGAGGAAGATTGTGGAGAAGGACCGATTCCAGACTTTGGGGAACCTGCGGAAGCAGTGGACTGAGTCTGGAGTAGAAACATCCAGAGCCACCGTGTACAGGCATGTGCAGGAAATGGGCTACAGGTGCCGCATTCCAGAAACAGCGGCAGAAGCACCTGACCTGGGCTACAGAGAAGCAGCACTGGACTGTTGCTCAGTGGTCCAAAGTACTTTTTTCAGATGAAAGCAAATTTTGCATGTCATTCGGAAATCAAGGTGCCAGAGTCTGGAGGAAGACTGGGGAGAGGGAAATGCCAAAATGCCTGAAGTCCAGTGTCAAGTACCCACAGTCAGTGATGGTCTGGGGTGCCATGTCAGCTGCTGGTGTTGGTCCACTGTGTTTTATCAAGGGCAGGGTCAATGCAGCTAGCCATCAGGAGATTTTGGAACACTTCATGCTTCCATCTGCTGAAAAGCTTTATGGAGATGAAGACTTCATTTTTCAGCACGACCTGGCACCTGCTCACAGTGCCAAAACCACTGGTAAATGGTTTACTGACCATGGTATTACTGTGCTCAATTGGCCTGCCAACTCTCCTGACCTGAACCCCATAGAGAATCTGTGGGATATTGGGAAGAGAAAGTTGAGAGACGCAAGACCCAACACTCTGGATGAGCTTAAGGCCGCTATCGAAGCATCCTGGGCCTCCATAACACCTCAGCAGTGCCACAGGCTGATTGCCTCCATGCCACGCCGCATTGAAGCAGTCATTTCTGCAAAAGGATTCCCGACCAAGTATTGAGTGCATAACTGAACATAATTATTTGAAGGTTGACTTTTTTCGTATTAAAAACACTTTTCTTTTATTGGTCGGATGAAATATGCAAATTTTTTTAGATAGAAATTTGGGTTTTCATGAGCTGTATGCCAAAATCATCAATATTAAAACAATAAAAGGCTTGAACTACTTCAGTTGTGTGTAATGAATCTAAAATATATGAAAGTCTAATGTTTATCAGTACATTACAGAAAATAATGAACTTTATCACAATATGCTAATTTTTTGAGAAGGACCTGTATATACAGACGTGGACAAAATTGTTGGTACCCTTTGGTCAATGAAAGAAAAAGTCACAATGGTCACAGAAATAACTTTAATCTGACAAAAGTAATAATAAATTAAAATTCTATAAATGTTAACCAATGAAAGTCAGACATTGTTTTTCAACCATGCTTCAACAGAATTATGTAAAAAAATAAACTCATGAAACAGGCATGGACAAAAATGATGGTACCCCTAGAAAACACAGAACATAATGTGACCAAAGGGACATGTTAATTCAAGGTGTGTCCACTAATTAGCATCACAGGTGTCTACAACCTTGTAATCAGCCATTGGGCCTATATATATGGCTCCAGGTAATCACTGTGTTGTTTGGTGATATGGTGTGTACCACACTCGACATGGACCAGAGGAAGCAAAGGAAAGAGCTGTCTCAAGAGATCAGAAAGAAAATTATAGACAAGCATGTTAAAGGTAAAGGCTATAAGACCATCTCCAAGCAACTAGATGTTCCTGTGAGTACAGTTGCACATATTATTCATAAGTTTAAGATCCATGGGACTGTAGCCAACCTCCCTGGACGTGGCCGCAGGAGGAAAATTGATGACAAATCTAAGAGACGGATAATCCGAATGGTAACAAAAGAGCCTAGAAAGACTTCTAAAGAGATTCAAGGTGAACTTCATGCTCAAGGAACATCAGTGTCAGATCGCACCATCCGTCGTTGTTTGAGCCAAAGTGGACTACATGGGAGACGACCAAGGAGGACACCATTGTTGAAAACGAATCATAAAAAAGCAAGACTGGAATATGCCAAACTACATGTTGACAAGCCACAAAGCTTCTGGGAGAATGTCCTGTGGACAGATGAGACAAAAATCGAAGTTTTTGCCAAGGCACATCAGCTGTATGTTCACAGACGAAAAAATGAAGCATATCAAGAAAAGAACACTGTCCCTACTGTGAAACATGGAGGAGGCTCTGTTATGTTCTGGGGCTGCTTTGCTGCGTCTGGCACAGGGTGTCTTGAATCTGTGCAGGGTACAATGAAATCTCAAGACTATCAAGGAATTCTAGAGAGAAATGTACTAGCCAGTGTCAGAAAGCTTGGTCTCAGTCGCAGGTCATGGGTCTTGCAACAGGACAATGACCCAAAACACACCGCTAAAAACACCCAAGAATGGCTAAGAGGAAAAAATTGGACTATTCTAAAGTGGCCTTCTATGAGCCCTGACCTCAATCCTATTGAGCATCTTTGGAAGGAGCTGAAACATGCAGTCTGGAAAAGGCACCCTTCAAACCGGACACAACTGGAGCAGTTTGCTCATGAGGAGTGGGCCAAAATACCTGCTGAGAGGTGCAGATATCTCATTGACAGTTACAGGAAGCGTTTGATTGCAGTGATTGCCTCAAAAGGTTGCGCAACAAAATATTAAGTTAGGGGTACCATCATTTTTGTCCATGCCTGTTTCATGAGTTTATTTTTTTACATAATTCTGTTGAAGCATGGTTGAAAAACAATGTCTGACTTTCATTGGTTAACATTTATAGAATTTTAATTTATTATTACTTTTGTCAGATTAAAGTTATTTCTGTGACCATTGTGACTTTTTCTTTCATTGACCAAAGGGTACCAACAATTTTGTCCACGTCTGTATATATATATTTTTTTTCCCCCCCTTTATATATAGTAACAGAAATACTGACAGTTATGAACCTAACCAGTTTGGTTCCTCATCCAGAATGAGGACATCATGAATGCTAATGATGACATAATGCCATCCCTTGGTTTTGAGATAGCGATTTCATAATGAGGATCACAGTGATTACCTTCATTATTTTCTTTCTTATTATCTTAGGACATGGGAGGCCACTGCAACCAGGACAAAGTAAGGGATGCTAACATTAACCCCTTACTGTCCTAGATCTCCTAGGATGCTATTAACCCCGCACAAGACTACCAGGGATGCTAGATCAACCCCTTATAGCTCTAGAAGACCACCAGGCATTATTAGGCCACTCTGGCCATAATGTGAAACACCTGGGCCCCAGTGTAAAAACTGTAACACCATATCTAATACTGGTGTCTACTGATGTGTGGTGGTGGTGCAGCCAGCCAGTAGCGCAGGGGCAACACGTGAGTTGCACGGTGAACCGATGAGGGGCCAAATAACACACAGTTCATCGGTTTACTCACGGTTAGCAGAAAGCCTCCCTGGGCCAGCAGCACAGTGTTGAGGTGGACAGCACGAAATCCTCCAGGGCACGCTCTGTGGTAGGAAGCATCAGCCAAGATGGTGGTTGAGGTGCCCTTGATGTTAGGGGTGCTTAGGGTGCATGTTGCGGCTGAGTCCTTTGATGGTTTTTGTCGCGACGCCAGTACCGTTAATGGTGGTACAACCAATAGTGGTAATAATGAGGTAGAGAGTGGTAAGATGTAACCCACAACTTTTACTGATGTTGGTTCCAGTTGCAGTGGGTACATCAATCAAAATGCAGTCTTTTGTTATCAGCAGAGTTAATCTGTGAATCCACTGTTTTTAGGCTTTCTTAGGCTCTGATTTATGCTGTGGTTATGGAGTACCTTACTTCAGTTGGTATGCTCAGTCCTATACCTTGTCCTTTCCCTCCAAGCTGAATATTGGGACAGGTAGCTAGTCTGTTTCCCAGAGTTATGGTGTGGCTGCCAGAAGCTATAAGTCCTCCACCAAAGTTGTCTGTGGCCCTAAATAACGGCTATTATCACCGATTAATATTTCTGATGCTTGGTTCTGTTCCAGGGAGGCAAACTCTCTCCTACTAGTCAGGGATACCAGTGTATAGTCCGGTCACAGAAAGAAAACGCTCTTCTGCGCCTCACACCTTGGTACTACCACATAGCGAAGTTGGCTCCACTCACTAATCTGTGATGTGAAGTCTTCACTCTGCATTCTCAACTCTCTTTTAATTTGATTCTCTCTCACAAATCTGTCTCACTATGCCTGACCTAAGTATTTATAGGACCTAAGTGTTATCCCCATCTAGTGGTGGGATGTATAAATTACACCTAATCTGCCTAGTAACAGGGATTTTGCAGATAAGTTAGTACAAAATTACATAGCATAGCATAATACAATTCTTAGGGAAAAAAGTGTTTTTAAGCAGTGCCCACACACATGTAGTGGGACGCTGCAGTGGTAGTGGTGGTTCCCATAGAGTACAGCCACATGAGACATTTTGGTGCAGAAAATACGCCACAGAATTTTCTGCTGATCCATGACGAATCTGTGCCAAAATTTGTTATATGAAAAAGTTATATGTGGAATTTGAAGTGGGTTTTGCACCAAATTTCACTCTTTGTATTTTAAAGGGTAAATCCATTGTTCAAATCTGCAGCATAAGGGTATATGTGCACACAGTGGATTTTCCATGCCCCACACTGTTTTCAACGGGAATCTGCACTGTTGTTGATGCTAAATTTTCCTGCGTGTGGATTTGAAATGTGTTGAAGAAAAATAGAGTGGATCCACATTATGCAAAGAACCACAACTGTGGATTTTGTATTGTAAAGGGTACATCTGTTGCGCACCTAGAGATAGGAGCCAAAGGTAAGACTCTAAGCTGTAAAACAAGACCAGGTGCTAGCAGTGGTGTATCTTGGTTTTGTGCTGCCCTAGGCGAGACTAAACTCGGGCTCCCCCCTAATATAAATTTGACCCACTTCTTCTCCCCCCTCTAACCACTCAACGGGTCCCAACCCCCTTACCCCATAAAACAACTAAGTAATAGATTTTTTGTGAATTACTTTCATTTAAGTACTTACAGTGAGCAGGCTCAGGGATCAGTGCATTGGTGGCTGGGGCTTGGTGTCAGTGTTTACGGTGACCGTGTGCAGGATCTGTTCTGCACTTGGACGGCAACGAGTGGACACAAAAGGCAGGGGAGGTCGAAAGGAAGTCAGGAGGAGGAGGAAGTAAGTCTTTCAACTCCTTCACTATACGGCGCCGGCGATACCGCTCGCATAGTGAAGGATTGGATCGGACAAGGAGCAATAAAAATATTTAGCATATTGTGTAACTATCACTAAGCAAACAAGGCATTTTGCCGCCCCATTGGCAAGTGCCGCCCTAGGCAAATGCCTTGTTTGCCTTGTGATAGATACACCCCTGGGTGCTAGCCTCCATACAGCCTGAGAAAAATATCCTAGAAATCAGGTCAGGGGTAAGAAGTATTACCTGCAGATCTGACACCTGAACATCTCAGGTTTTATCTCTAGGTGCTATACAGCCAGAGGTATTCCCAGTTGATGCAGCCCCCCCCCCCCCAATCCCCCACCAGCATGGAGACGGTGGGGGTGTGGGGGAGACTCTGACAGGCTGCAGGGACAGAAGGAAAGGTATTGATCCTCCTGTCTCAAAGTGACCTGATAGAACCCACTGACTATAATGGGATCCGGTTTCCATTACAAAACCAAGCATTTTACCTAATAAGAATGTGCTGTTCTGCCCATGTTTTTGATGGAGTCTGCAACAAGGGCTCCTGACTAGGGTTGCCACCCGGCCGGTAGCTCACCGGCAAGGTCGGTATTTTAGTGGCCCTGCCGGTAATTTTTTTCTACCGGCAATAATAAATGCCAGTATTTTCTTACAAGGACTGTCACTAATGAGCGCTTGCTTCCATTGCAGAGTGCAGCCTTTACCTTCCCCCCCCCACCCTCTGTCCCCTGTTGTGAATAAAAAAAAAAAGAAAAGCACTCACCTCAGTTTCAGGACAGGACCTGCAAGACATTATCACGCTGGAGCGCAGGTCTGAACGTGTGTTTAGCACGGCAGGGGGCGTCATCACAGACAAGCGCAGCCGCCTGTCCACAGCCAATGTGGATAAGCTCACGTTTATTAAAATGAACCAGGCATGGATCCCTCAGGACTTGTCCGTACCTTGTGCAGAATAGACATGTATACTGGCACTAACCAGCCATTGTTACACTCCAGGGCATGTTTGTATTTTGGATATGTCACACTCTTTTGGAGTGTACCTTAATTTTACAAAATTAAATTAAAAACAAAAACCTTTGTACTCCTCCACCGCTGCTTCCACCTATTCCGCTACGTCCACCGCCTCCTCAAACTCCTACTCCATATGGAACTCCACCTCATAAATCCATTGTTTTTATTGTACGTGTTTTATTTTATATCATTTCACTACTTTGTCATTTATATTTTCTGGTGAAATTAACAAATTTTTGGGTGTATAGTACCACTGCTATACCTAGTAGGCCGGTAAAAAAAATAAAAAAAAATTGTCAGTTACATTTTATGGTAAAATTAACAAATGTTTGGGTGTATAGTACCACTGCTATACCTAGTAGACAGATTAAACAAAAAAAAAAAAATTTGTCATTTACTTTTTCGGGTGAAATTAACCAATTTTTGGGTGCATAGTACCACTGCTATACCTAGTAGACCGGTAAAAAAATAATAATAATTGTCAGTTACATTCTATGGTGAAATTAACAAGTTTTTGGGTGTATAGTACCACTGCTATACCTAGTAGACAGGTTAAATAAATAAAAAATAATTGTCATATACTTTTTCAAGTGAAATTAACCAATTTTTGGGTGTATAGTACCACTGCTATACCTAGTAGGCCGGTTAAAAAATAAATAATTGTCATTTACATTTTCGGGTGAAATTCACCAATTTTGGTGTGTATAGTACCACTGCTATACCTAGTAGACAGGTTAAACAAAAAAAATGTCAGTTATATATTCTGCTGAAATTCACCAATTTTTGTGTGTAATATACCCCTCCTCTACCCAGTTGACAGCTTAATAAATTTCAATAATTTTTCTGTTACATTCTTGGGTTGACATTATACAATTTTATACGTTAATAAACACCTGCTATGCATAGGTGACAGGGAATAAAATTTAATAAATTATTCAGTAATTAATGCGCCCCACATCCTTACATTCAATGCTTACATTTCCCATATTTCAACTCTATAATTTCAAATTTGAAAAAATGTATCCTCCCTCGGATGTGGTCTCTCGTTCTCAGGCTTCTTCTCCGGCCTGGAACCCTGATTCCCTGTTACCCGTAATCAACATGGTAGGTGCATAAAAGAACATTGAAAGTTGATAGAGAAGATATCCAATTGGATCGTGAACATCACGGGGACATGCGACATGGTGGGGCACTAAGGCTAGGTCTACACGACGACATTTGTCGCGCGACATTTTGTTGCACCAATGTCGCGCGACAATTTTTATAATGGCAGTCTATGGTGTCGTACTGCAACATGCGACATGCTGCGACTGCGACGCGACAGTCGCAGAAAATCCATTCAAGATGAATGTAAGGATGTGGGGCGCATTAATTACTGAATAATTTATTAAATTTTATTCCCTGTCACCTATGCATAGCAGGTGTTTATTATATATAAAATTGTATAATGTCAACCCAAGAAT
The DNA here is from genome assembly GCF_014858855.1 of Bufo gargarizans. Lineage (NCBI taxonomy): Eukaryota > Metazoa > Chordata > Amphibia > Anura > Bufonidae > Bufo > Bufo gargarizans. The sequence goes on from NC_058088.1 coordinate 108,408,710, forward strand.
GTAACAGAAAAATTATTGAAATTTAGTGCAACAAAATGTTGCGCGACAACTGTTGCGCCCTATCTGTCGTGCGACATTTTGTCGTGCGACAAATGTCGTCATGTAGACCTAGCCTAAGTGTGCACACGCCTACATGAACTGACTGACAGGGGTCAGCCCCTGCAACTTCTGGGTCTCCAAATTAGGCACATGGCCTGAGCTTGCCCTTTACCCCTTGGAGGTGCTGGCCTGCCCTGCAGCCAGTGTATTGTCTGAATGTGTGTTTAGCACGGCAGGAGGGGGTTATCACAGGTTATATTTCTCAATGTTTTGGGGTGTACCCTAATTTTAAAAATAAAATTTAAAACCAAAAAGCAGTGTAGGCTACCTCCTCCTCCACCGCCACATCCACTGCCTCCCCAACCTCCTACTTCATATGGACCTGGTCCTCCTAGATCAAGATTATAATTTTTTATTTTTATGTATTTTATGTTATTTTAAGTAATTTCCCTATCCACATTTGTTTGCAGAGCACTTGCCATGCTCTTAACCACATTTTGACGCCATTTGCAGCCCTCTAGCCCTTTCCATGACATTTTTACAGCCATTTTAGTGCTCAAAAGTTCGGGTCCCCATTGACTTCAATGGGGTTCAGGTTCGGGTTCAAGTCGGGTTCGGGCACTCCTTGTAAATCTCCCCCAAATTCTTGAATGACCTTTTCTTGACAATCCTTTCAAGGTTGCAGGTATATCAGTTGCTTGTGCACCTTTTTCTACAGCACTTTTTTGGATCACTCAACTTACCATTAATATGCTTTAATACAGAACTCTGTGAACAGCCAGCTTCTTTAGCAATGACGTTTTGTGGCTTCCCCTCCTTGTGGAGGGTGTCAAGGACTATCTCCTGGACAACTGTCAAGTAAGCAGTCTTCCCCATGATTGTGTGGCCTATTGAACCTGACTAAGGCTACTTTCACAATAGCGTTTTTGCCGGTAGGGTTCAGCAAAAAAAACGCTTCCGTTACTGATAATACAACCATCTGCATCCGTTATGAACAGATCCGGTTGTATTATCTTTAACATACCCAAGACGGATCTGTCATGAACTCCATTGAAAGTCAATGGGGGACGGATCCGTTTTCTATTGTGTCAGATTGTGACAGAGAAAATGGATCGGTCCCCATTTACTTGCATTGTGGGTAATGACGGATCCGTCTTGCTCCGCATCCTAGGACGGAAAGCAAACTGCAGCATGTTGTGGTTTGCTCTCCGGTATGAGAACAGAAAGGAATGCATTTTGGAGCATTCCGTTCTGTTCAGTTACGCTTTGTCCCCACTGACAATAAATAGGGACAAAACGGAAGCGTTTTTTTCCGGTATTGAGACCCTATGACGGATCTCAATACCGAAAAATATTAACGCTAGTGTGAAAGTAGCCTAAGGCCTCATGCACACGACTGTGCCGTTTTTTGCGGACAAGAATAGGACATGTTATATTTTTTTAGCGGGACCGCGGAACTGAGCCACGGATGCGGACAGCACACGGAGTGCTGTCCGCATCTTTTGCAGCCCAATTGAAATGAATGGGTCTGCATCCGAGCGGATGCAGACCCAAACAACGGTCGTGTGCATGAGGCCTAAGGGATCATTTAAAGGGTTAGGAAACCTTTGCAGGTGTTTATTGGATTTACAGAAAGTGTGCTATAATTGTTTAAACAAAATTAGGCAGGTGCATACATGTGGTCACTGTTGTTGTCATTTTATTGATTCCAAAACCTTTAGAACTAATTATTGGAACTCAAATTGGCTTGGTAAGCTCAGTGACCCCTGACCTACATACACAGGTGAATCCAATTATGAGAAAGAGTATTTAAGGGGGCTAATTGTAAGTTTCCCTCCTCTTTTAATTTTCTCTGAAGAGTAGCAACATGGGGGTCTCAGAACAACCCTCAAATGACCTGAAGACGAAGATTGTTCACCATCATGGTTTAGGGGAAGGATACAGAAAGCTGTCTCAGAGATTTCAGCTGTCTGTTTCCACAGTTAGGAACATATTGGGGAAATGGAAGACCACAGGCTGAGTTCAAGTTAAGGCTCGAAGTGGCAGACCAAGAAAAATCTCAGATAAACAGAAGCGACGAATGGTGAGAACAGTCAGAGTCAACCCACAGACCAGCACCAAAGACCTACAACATTATCTTGCTGCAGATGGAGTCACTGTGCATCGTTCAACCATTCGGCGCACTTTACACAAGGAGATGCTGTATGCGAGAGTGATGCAGAGGAAGCCTTTTCTCCACCCACAGCACAAAAAGTGCCGCTTGAGGTGAGCTAAAGCACATTTGGACAAGCCAGCTTCATTTTGGAATAAGGTGCAGGGACTGGGAATCTTGTCAAAGTTGAGGGACGCATGGATTCCACTCAGTATCAGCAGATTCTGGAGACCAATGTCCAGGAATCAGTGACAAAGCTGAAGCTGCGCCGGGGGTGGATCTTTCAACAAGACAACGACCCTAAACACTGCTCAAAATCCACTAAGGCATTTATGCAGAGGAACAAGTGCAACGTTCTGGAATGGCCATCTCAGTCCCCAGACCTGAATATAATTGAAAATCTGTGGTGTGACTTAAAGAGAGCTGTCCATGCTCGGAAGCCATCAAACCTGAATGAACTAAAGATGTTTTGTAAAGAGGAATGGTCCAAAATACCTTCAACCAGAATCCAGACTCTCATTGGAACCTACAGGAAGCGTTTAGAGGCTGCAATTTCTGCAAAAGGAGGATCTACAAAATATTGATTTCATTTCTTTTTTTGTGGTGCCCCAATTTATGCACCTGCTTAATTTTGTTTAAACAATTATAGCACACTTTCTGTAAATTCAATAAACTTCATTTCACTTCTCAAATATCACTGTGTGTGTCTCCTATATGATATATTTAACCGGCATTTTTTATCGTAACAACCAACGATTTATACAGGAAAATCATGACGATTAACAAGGTTGCCCAAACTTTCGCATCCCACTGTATATACGCCTTTCACTGGTGCAGTTATTTTTGGCAAAAGCCTTTAGTGGCATATTTCAGTATAGAAAGAAAAATATACATGCACTTCACTGGTGCATTTATTTCTGCTGAAAGTGTTTAGTGGCCTATTTCAGTATAAAAAGAAAAATATATTCTCAGTTCACGTCGGCGGTTATATGTGTTGAAAGCATGGCTGGGAGTCAGCAGGATGTCAGCAGTGGGAGGTCAGGAGTCAAACGTCCCTGGGGTAGAGCACCTGCTTACCCCCCCCCCCCCCCCCCCCCCCCGGAAGTAGCAGAGGGTTCACGGAAGTAGCGGCTGTAGCGGTCAGTCAGTGCGGCAGTTATATGTGGTAAAATCTTTATTGAAGTATTTTGGTCGAAAAACAAAATTTATTCAGCGTTCAACGCTGTGGTTATATGCAGTAAAATCTCCATGATGTTTCCATGATAAATCTGCAGCGTGGGGGCCCCGTGTTGTTTCTACACACTTTCAAAATAATCCTTCAGCGGAGCGAATAGATGCCAGATAAGGCTACTTTCACACTAGCGTTCGATCGGATCCGTTCTGAACGGATCCGATCATATTAATGCAGACGGAGGCTCCGTTCAGAATGGATCCGTCTGCATTAAAATGGCAAAAAAAAGCTAAGTGTGAAAATAGCCTCGGACGGATCCGTCCAGACTTTCAATGTAAAGTCAATGGGGGATGGATCCGCTTGAAGATTGAGCCATATTGTGGCATCTTCAAACGGATCCGTCCCCATTGACTTACATTGTAAGTCTGGACGGATCCGCACGCCTCCGCACGGCCAGGCGGACACCCGAACGCTGCAAGCAGCGTTCAGCTGTCCGCCTGTCCGTGCGGAGGCGAGCGGAGCGGAGGCTGAACGCCGCCAGACTGTTGCAGTCTGAGCGGATCCGCTCCATTCAGACTGCATCAGGGCTGGACGGAGGCGTTCGGGTCCGCTCGTGAGCCCCTTCAAACGGAGCTCACGAGCGGACAGCCGAACGCTAGTGTGAAAGCAGCCTAAGCGGGACGCTCCATGACCTTCCCAGGAGCTGCTGTCTGGAGCAGCGGTTCATTTCTGAGATGTCCGTATGGTGCGGGGGGAATCCGAAGACACTTTCCATCTCTGTGCTCCATTATATGTGGTAAAATCTTTATTGAAGTATTTTGGTGGAAATATACATTTTATTCAGCGTTCAGCGCTGCACTTATATACGGTCAAATCTTTTGTGAATTATTTTGATGGAAAAACGAATTTCACTCTGCGTTTAGCACTGCAGTTATATGTGGTAAAATCTTTTGGGACTTATTTAGGTGGAAAAATAAATTGTATTCAGCGTTAAGCTCTGCACTTATATGTGGTCAAATCTTTTGTGAATTATTTTGGTGGAAAAACGAATTTCATTCAGCATTCAGCACTGCAGTTATATGTGGTAAAATCTTTTGTGACTTATTTCGGTGGGAAAAAAAATTGCATTCAGCGTTAAGCGCTGCACTTATATGCTGTAAAATCTTTTGTGAATTATTTTGGTGCAAAAAAACTAATTTCCACCTCGTCCATTAACCTCCTCCTCTCTTTATTCTCATCCTCAACACACATACTGACTTAACACCCCCCAGCTATATATATATATATATATATATATATATATATACCACCTAGGGGCGAATAAATGACACTGCCAACCTGTTAAAGGGAGTTACAATACATTTGATATGACATTTAGCAAGAGTTCAAAGTGCCCACATATAGCACATAGTGGGACACTGCATCAAGATGAATCAGGCGTGGATCAGCCAGGATTTCCACACACCAATGCCTGATGCATCAGACTAGATCATCCATGGTGCCACACCAACAATTTGACAAAAGAGATCGGTTTCTTCTGGCTACCTGCCTCAGCTACTTTTCTGATGCTGTTACCTGCCTCATGCCACACATCTGATGCCAAGTGCTCCTTCTTTCACCCACCATCTTCAACGGGTAATGGTATTGCCACCCACCTCCACAGTATGTCACCTTGCCACTCTGTGGCCTCCTGATGCTGCCACCACCTCCAGACTCTGTAATTGTGCCGCTCTGTGGTCTCCTCATGCTACTGCCACCTCCAAACTCTGTCATTGCGCCGCTCTGTGGCCTCCTCATGCTGTTGCCACCTCCAGACTCTGTCATTGTGCCGCTCTGTGGTCTCCTCATGCTGCCTACACCTGCAGACTCGGCCATTGTGCCCCTCGGTGGCCTTCTCCTAGTGCTGCTGCCACCTACAGACTCTGTCATTGTGCCACTCAGTGGCCTCCTCATACTGCTTCCACCTCCAGACCCTGTCATTGGGACACTCTGTGGACTTCTCATGCTGTTCCCACCCTCCCCATTTTATGACTGGTCCACTATTTTGGCTTTCGGCCTGGCTGACATCAACATTTATTTGACACTTTTTCTGATCTGTCAGAAGGAAGGAAAAATGAGACGCACAATGGGTCCTGTCTGTCTAGCAGCTTTAAGGCCTGTATGGTCCCATCAGAATTGGCTTATGATTTGGTAGCCAAAAGCAGGAGTGGGTACAAAACACAGAAGACATGCAAATATTCCATTCACGTGTCATCTCTGTTTTAGATCCACTCAGTTTTTTTTTGCCTTTAGCAATACTGATGGATTATTGAGCAAATGCTGAAGAAGGCCTCTTTAGTCCAGTGGGATCTCAGCTGGTTACGCCAGACGCATTTCGGGGAAGGGGTAAGAGGTCCCCGAAACGCGTCTGGCGTAACCAGCTGAGATCCCACTGGACTAAAGAGGCCTTCTTTATACGGATGATTTATTAAGATTAAAAATCTTACGAACAATTGGAGTGCTCCAAATAAGAAAAATCTTCGGATCCTATCTATCGACATCAAGTTCCCGCGATATTTCGCTGCAAGAGACGAACCTGTTTCCTAACACTGACCACGTGATATGCCGGCGTCTGCCTGAACAGCGTGAAGGAGCAAACATAGCAGCATTTGTATGTCGGGCTTGTAATTGCCGTACCTGGAGAAACGAAAACTTTAAACCACCTAGAAGCAGGTAAGACCTGTATAGGTGGTCATTATAGCACAAAATAGTATTTGATTCACCATATGAACAGAAATCAAGGTCTGGATTTAAACCGTTAGCCAATCTGGATTGCATCTAGGATCATTTTCATCCTTTCTAAGGACACTTTGTCCCACAAGCCATAGGTATGATCAGATGACTGAATAGTATTGCTGAAGGTACCTTATATGGACTTTTGAATTAATACCAAGACTCAGTCAGTCTCATCGCGAAGCTACCTTAATTTATTTATTTCAGGAATCACCTGTGTATGTGAATTATTGCGTATCTTTTCATTGTAATAGTTAATGTGTGTGAGCATGCACGTTTTGGATTGATTTTTTATTGATGTTTTTTATTGATGTTTTATTGAATTTTATAACAGTTTTATCAAGATTGTTTAATTTATTAAATTGTGTGTGATCACTATATATATTGTGTATCTATTCATAACCACACATACAGAGTGCCAGTCCGCAATCTACAAGTAATTCCAATATTTTTCTCTGTACGGGTGATACAGCTATTTGGACTAGAGCACCTGTTCCCTGTCACATAAGAGTGAGCTATTCCTACCATTTCTTTTCTGTATGGGGAATCAGCTGACGAGGGTGTAAAAGGAGTGCGGTTCTTCTTGACGCTAACATCTACCTGAAAGGCTGAGTTGATACGTGAGTTATTTGGTCAGTTTTGCCCCTGTGACTGCTCAAATAAGTGAAGTGTGCAGTGAGTCTAAGAGCGACGCTTGTCATCTGCATGTCATACGGACTGACAGTATTATTTCACTACCAAAGCAGACTCCCTATGCCTGTTACTGCAAGGCACAGTGTTCTACACCGCTATAAAGGCTCTAAGCATCCAGGAAATAGCCGTTTTGTAACGCAACTTGCCGCGGATAAATTTGGATCGAAGCAAATATGTACAAAAAATTTGGCGAACTGGTATCTCTAGTACAGAAAAAAACAACATAAATATATACACAGTCTACAGTCTATAAATGGAGAGGCTCACAACAATATGGAAGTTGGGAGATATTCCTATCACTCAGGCCCTGGATCATTGACTTTCGACAGCGACAGATCCAGTGAATACCAAAGACCGGCCCATTTTTAAGGGCAACCTAGAAGGAAAAGGCAGAACTTTCTGAAACGCACAAGGAGGGGTAAGAAGACGCAAGCAAAAAGACCGAATAAATACCCGATCACAGGTAAGGAGAACAACCTAGTCATCAATATATCCTCCACCAATCTATATCAAGCCAAGGTTCTACAAAATTGACTTTCTTTCTGTCCTACAACCAATTTAAAGTATAACTGTCATTTTTTTTTTTTTTTTTTTGAGTATTGGATTGTGGTGATTAATATCTCCTTGGTGGCCCTATTTCAACTTTTCACTGTGTATTCAATTACCCCTTAATTCCACAGTTTTGTTCCCTGTACTGCCTATTTTTACCTGTGCTTAAAATCAGGTTGCTATGCAGGTCCGTCCTCTGTGTTGAAGGACGGAGGACACAGAAGCACGCAGCCTGCAAGGTCAGATTACAGACAGCCAGGGACTGTAAGTAAATGATTAAAGCCAGGTCCTCCCCAGCAGCTGATAACAGTGCCTGCGCTGTGTGCACTTCTCCCTGTGCTTGGCAGACGCTCCCTCACTCAGCAGAGCTGGAGAATGCAGAGTTGAAGCAGCGCAGACCAGGAAAGGGAGATCTGCCATCTGCTCAGTGTATAAATGAAAGCAACATGTGGTAGGAGGACCCCTTTGTGCTGCAGAAGATTAACCCTTTAGGGGGAGGGCTCTGGTTACTGACACTTTTGGGGGCCTATTGTTACTGGCTAGTGAGGGCAGGCGGGATTAGCCTCAGGGTGAGGGCAGTGGCGGCCATCTTAACTGAATAGTGAGATTGCAGTTTTATGCAGACTGGTTGCTAAGGGGTGAATCTTATTAAATATGGGGTAAGTCAGTCTAATAGTAACTGATTCTGGAATATCATGTTATTAAAAACGACATATATGAAAATTGAAATTAGGGTCTAAGTGTGACAGTTATCCTTTAAACACATTCCAGATGGAACAAGAACTCTTTACATCACTCCATCACTCTTAGGCCTCATGTACACGGCCGTGTTCCGCGGCCGAGAGCGGACTGTGGAAACCCGGCCGGGATTCCTCCTGACAGTATGAGCGCCACGGCGTCATTGGCTGCTATGTTTAGGTACACATCTGTGATGGAAGTTCCATTAGGAGTCTCTATCGCAGATTCTGTTAAAGGGGCTTTGTTGTTCTGGCAGTGGTGGCATACTTGTATACCACATGTGGCTTCTGCAGCCAATCAGTGGTCTTGTACCGTACATTGCCTAGGTCAGTGATTTGCTACAGAATTCATGTGTGGTCATAGCTACAGAGCAGGGAGAAGAGGAGTGGTATTACAGGAACATATCGGGCAACCCATTTAAATCTGCCAAGCAAAATAGAAAAGCAAGATCTGCTTTTGTATACCATTGTACTGCTGTTTTCACACTATTGAACTCTGTTTTTCAGCTGCAATAATGGAACAAAAATGTGAACACAGCCTTAAGGCCTCCATATGAATTACTGTATTGTTGGCAGATTCGGATGATCGTATAATAGATTCACTTTACTCAAGAGTAGTGATGAGCGGCAGGGGCTATATTAAAATTTGCTATATTTCACCAATATTTAGGCGAATATTCGTCATAGATTTGCAAATTCGCAAATTCAAGGTTATTTTCTTGATTGTGAAAAATCGGCAATGTAATATTCACGTAATGTGTGCAAAATACAAGAGTGGGTCTTTTTTGCTACATTTTCCAAGCGGCAAAAATTTTCCTGAGACTGGAGAAAATGGTTGTCACAGCAGAACATTAAAAATGGCTTTATATGCAGTTAGAGTGCTCCAATATACAGTGGGATGCGAAAGTTTGGGCAACCTTGTTAATCGTCATGATTTTACTGTATAAATCGTATTCATCCCCGGAAGAAGCCAGGTCTACTGGCGAAACGGCTTTGGGTCAGGAGTCGTCCGAGAGATTGATACACCACACAGGGTATGCTAATTTTGTCCTCTTACCTAACCTCAACATTTTTTACAATCGCCTTTCTTGTACTTGGCTTGGGGCGTTGCTGCCATGAGGCTCCCTGGTATGTTTTTCTAGGAAGCATTCTGTTTCCCTGTCTCTTGGTGTACTGATCTCCCAGCCTCTCCTTGGGTTCTGTTCCTCATCCGTGTGTCCCGCCTTGTTCTGCCTTTCTTATTATTGTGTATGTATGTATTGTTTATGTATATTTATAATAAAGTCTTTTTGGATTTTCATATATACGAAAGTCATGTCCATTTTTTGGTGATAATTATGGCCCCGTGTGGGTCCGTTTTGTTGAGATCAATCCTGTCCGGTTAATATTGTTTGACAACTGTATAAATCGTTGGTTGTTACGATAAAAAATGTCAGTGAAATATATCATATAGGAGACACACACAGTGATATTTGAGAAGTGAAATGAAGTTTATTGGATTTAGAGAAAGTGTGCTATAATTGTTTAAACAAAATTAGGCAGGTGCATAAATTTGGGCACCACAAAAAAGAAAATAAATCAATATTTAGTAGATCCTCCTTTCGCAGAAATTACAGTCTCTAAACGCTTCTTGTAGGTTCCAATGAGAGTCTGGATTCTGGTTGAAGGTATTTTGGACCATTCCTCTTTACAAAACATCTTTAGTTCATTCAGGTTTGATGGCTTCCGAGCAGGGGCGTAGCTAGAAATGACTGGGCCCCATAGCAAAAACAATTTATGGGCCTCCCCTCCCGGATCTCCCACCCCCACATACCTCTCAGACCTCCCACCCCTTCCAGAGCTTCCACCCAAACACCTCTCCAGGACATCCCACCCCAACATCCCCACACCCCTCCTAGACCTCCCACCCCCACACCCATCCTAAATCTCCCACCGCCAGTCCTCAGATATAATGGTCCAGACATCAAGTGTCCTGCTCTCCCCTCCTGCCTATATAATGGTCCAGACCTCCAGGTTCCTGCTTCCCCCTACTCCCCATATATAATGGTCGAGACCTCCAGGTTCCTGCTTCCCCCTACTTCCCATATATATTGGTCGAGACCTCCAGGGTCCTGCTCCCCCCTCCTCCCTAAATATAATGGTCCAGACCTCCAGTGTCCTGCTCCCCCCTCCTCCCTATATAATGGTCCTGACCACCAGGGTCCTGCTTCCCCCTCCTCCCTAAATATAATGGACCAGACCTCCAGGGTCCTGCTCCCCCTAAATAGAATGGTCCAGATCTCCAGTGTCCTGTTCTCCCCTATATAATGGTTTAGACCTCCAGGGTCCTGCTCCCCCTTCTCCTTAAATATAATGGTCCAGACCTCCAGGGTCCTGCTCCCCCCCTTCATAAATATAATGGTCCAGACCTCCAGGGTCCTGCTCCTCCCCCTCAATAAATTGGTCCAGACCTCCAGGGTCCTGCTCCCCCGAAATATAATGGTCCAGACCTCGGGGATCCCACTCCCCCCTCCTCCCCAGAGATAATGGTCCAGGACTCCAAGTTTTACCAGTCCCAGCCAGAGTCAGCCAGCCCTGACCTCACAGCCACTTGAACGTCTGGGCGCACACACTCCAGCAGCGCTGCCAGGCCCAGCAGCACGCAGCTTCGCCGAACGCCCCTCTGTACGCCCTGCTGTACGCTCCGCCTCCTCCACTTCCGGCCAGTAGGACTGCTGCCCAGACTGGAAGCGGGACCACTCCCTCTCCTCACTGCAGGTATGCCTCTCTGCCTCCGGCCGTCCCCTATCGCACCGCCCACAGCCCTGCAGATAGCACTTTCTCTGTCTGTCCTGGAGGGGCCTGCGACACTACGCCACATGAATTAAAAATAAATAAATCCTCAGCCGGCGGCCCGGGCCCCCAGTGGCATAGGGCCCCATAGCCATTGCTATGGCTGCTATGGTGATCCCTACGCCCATGCTTCCGAGCATGGACAGCTATCTTTAAGTCACACCACAGATTTTCAATTATTTTTAGGTCTGGGGACTGAGATGGCCACTTCAGAACGTTGTACTTGTTCCTCTGCATAAATGCCTTAGTGGATTTTGAGCAGTGTTTAGGGTCGTTGTCTTGTTGAAAGATCCAGCCCCGGCACAGCTTCAGCTTTGTCACTGATTCCTGGACATTGGTCTCCAGAATCTGCTGATACTGAGTGGAATCCATGTATCCCTCAACTTTGACAAGATTCCCAGTCCCTGCACTGGCCACACAGCCTCACAGAATGATGGAACCACCACCATATTTTACTGTAGGTAGCAGGTGTTTTTCTTGGATTGCTGTGTTCTTTTTCCTCCATGCATAACGCCCCTTGTTATGGCCAAATAACTCAATTTTAGTTTCATCAGTCCACAGCACCTTATTCCAAAATGAAGCTGGCTTGTCCAAATGTGCTTTAGCCCGCCTCAATGTCACGGAAGGTGTACAGAAAACTAGAAGACACAAAATGAAGATCCGACTGACTGGATCCAAAACTAAGAAACCAAAGGGAAAGCCCTGCAACAGACCTGGCTCTCTCCCTAACTGCTCAGCCTATGCAAAAATCTCAATGGTAGATGATCGCATATCCTCGTTCCTCGACTGTATAACACCTAAACACCCTATAATAGTGAGGGGACATGACCAACGGCTCCCTACACTTGATACGGAGGGAGTCAGGGTCACCTGGGATCCAGCAAACCCAGCTGCATGGGCCCCTGCTCAGAAGGGATTGAGAGTGACTGAGACCCCTGTGCACTGAATGAGACTGCCACACTATCCTTGGACTGAGTATGACAGGAAGGAGTGATCTCTCCTCTCTCTCTAAGACACCTGTCAATACGAACGGCCCGAGACATGGCAGTGTCCAAGGAGGTAGGTCTCTCATGAAAGGCAAATGCATCTTTCAATCCCTCTGAAAGACCATGGCAAAATTGACTTTGGAGTGCAGCATCATTCCAACCAGTATTGGCTGCCCATCTCTGAAATTCTGAACAGTATATCTCTGCGGACTGTTTACCCTGGCATAAAAGACGTAGTCTAGACTCAGCCAGAGCAATACGATCCGGATCATCGTATATCTGACCCAGGGCTAAAAAAAATTCATCCACTAAACAGAGGAGCCGTGCCCCCTGGCAGCGAAAAGGCCCAGGACTGAGCGTTATCCCTGAGCAGCGAGATGATGATCCCCACCCTCCGCTCCTCATCACCAGAGAAATGGGGAAGTAGGCGAAAATGGAGTTTGCAAGCCTCTCTAAAATGAACAAAATTCTCACTACCCCCGGAGAACGTATCTGGAAGCGAGATTTTAGGCTCAGAACAAATTCCATGAACGCAAGCAGAAACGGTCACCTCAAACTGAGAGACAGTTTTCCAGAGATCTGCTACCTCCAGTGAAAGACCCTGCATGCGGTCAATCAAGGTTGAAACCAGATTCATGCTTAAGACGGTTTTGGCGGTTTATAATGTCCGTTTGATTATGAGTGATACTCATGTTGAGGATGTGTCATGTTTCGTCCTAAGCAGGTTGCCTACTCCTCTAGTGTTGGGGCTACCCTGGCTCACTAAACATAACCCCACCATTGATTGGCAAGCAAGGTAAATTAATTGTTGGAGTGACTTTTGCAGATAGAATTTCCTCACGACATCTGTTTCTGAGGTTTCTACTAAGACTGTACCATCTTTTCTCTCAGAATTTTCGGATGTGTTTTCTGAGAGTGGTGTTCAGGACTTCCCCCTCACAGGGAGTACGATTGCCCTATTAATCTCACCCCAGGCGCCATGCTGCCTAAATCTCATTTATACAATCTCTCCCAACCTGAAAGGGTCGCTATGCGTGCTTATATCTCTGAGAGTCTGAGAAAGGGACACATACGACCCTCGAAGTCACCTGTTGCCACTGTTTTTTTCTTTGTTAAGAAAAAAGATGGTTCTTTAAGACCATGTCTGGATTTCAGGGAGCTGAACAGTATCACAATTCGTGACCCTTATCCGCTTCCTCTGATCCCGGACCTGTTTAACCAGATTGTTGGGGCAAAAGTTTTTTCCGAGTTGGATCTAAGGGGGGCATACAACATGGTCAGGGTCAGAGAAGGAGATGAATGAAAGACGGCCTTCAATACCCCTGAGGGCCATTTTGAGAATTTGGTTATGCCTTTTGGTTTGATGAATTCTCCAGCCGTCTTTCAGCATTTTGTGAACAGCATTTTTTATCATTTAATGGGGAGATTTGTATTAGTGTATCTAGATGACATCTCCTGATTTCAAAACTCCTAAGGAACACTTACGTTAGGTCTTGCTCATCATGCGGGAGAATAATTTGTACGCTAAACTGGAAAAATGTGTGTTTGCGGTTCCAGAAATTCAATTTCTGGGGTTTCTTCTCTCCGAGAAGGTCTGTGCTGTGCTTGAGTGGGAGCTTCCTGAGAATCAGAAGGTGCTGATGCGTTTTTTGGGTTTTGCCAATTATTACAAGAAGTTTATTTTGAATTATTCCTCTGTTGTTAAACCACTCACTGATATGACTAGAAAGGGGGTAGATTTTTCCTCCTGGTCGGTAGAGGCGCGTAAGGCCTTTTCTAATATCAAGGAGAGTTTTGCTTCCGCTCCCATCTTGGTACAACCTGATATTTCTCTACCCTTCATAGTTGAGGTTGATGCTTCTGAGGTGGGTGTGGGTGCAGTCTTGTCTCAGGGTCCCTCTCCTGCCAAATGGCGACCATGTGCCTTTTTCTCGAAGAAACTCTCCTCCGCAGAGAGAAATTACGATGTTGGAGATAGGAAGTTGTTGGCCATCAAGTTAGCTTTCGAGGAATGGCGCCATTGGCTAGAGGGAGCCAGACACTCTATTACCGTGACACTCAAGCAGCACTTTTTGTGCCGTGGGTGGAGAAAAGGCTTCATCTGTATCACTCTTACATACAGCATCTCCTTGTGTAAAGTGCGCCAAATGGTTGAACGATGCACAGTGACTCCATTTGCAGCAAGATGATGTTGTAGGTCTTTGGTGCTGGTCTGTGGGTTGACTCTGACTGTTCTCACCATTCGTCGCTTCTGTCTATCCGAGATTTTTCTTGGTCTGCCACTTCGAGCCTTAACTTGAACTGAGCCTGTGGTCTTCCATTTCCTCAATATGTTCCTAACTGTGGAAACAGACAGCTGAAATCTCTGAGACAGCTTTCTGTATCCTTCCCCTAAACCATGATGGTGAACAATATTTGTCTTCAGGTCATTTGAGAGTTGTTTTGAGACCCCCATGTTGCTACTCTTCAGAGAAAATTAAAAGAGGAAGGAAACTTACAATTGACCCCCTTAAATACTCTTTCTCATAATTTGATTCACCTGTGTATGTAGGTCAGGGGTCACTGAGCTTACCAAGCCAATTTGAGTTCCAATAATTAGTTCTAAAGGTTTTGGAATCAATAAAATGACAACAGTGCCCAAATTTATGCACCTGCCTAATTTTGTTTAAACAATTATAGCACACTTTCTGTAAATCCAATAAACTTCATTTCACTTCTCAAATATCACTGTGTGTGTCTCCTATATGATATATTTAACTGACGTTTTTTATCGTAACAACCAACGATTTATACAGGAAAATCATGACGATTAACAAGGTTGCCCAAACTTTTGCATCCCACTGTATTCGTGATTGGGCTAATCGGCACTAATGATGCGAATATTTTGGCGCAATACGTGAAACTTCTCATTTTTGCAGGTCTGCATGTATGTATGGACAGCAAAACCTATCATACTAGCTAACACACTGCACTGGAACCTACACTGCCTGTCAAAAAAAAAAGTCGCCACCTGGATTTAACTAAGCAAATAGTTACGAGCCTGCTATGTGATAATTACTGCATGGGCGATTATCTTTCAGCTGGCAATAAGTTATTAACTGGTGCAATGAGTTGCTTCTCATTTCTTAAGCAACCATGTCGAAAGACACATCTCGTGGTCATGGAAAAGATGTTAGTCTGTTTGAGAAGGGTTAAATCATTGGCATGCATCAAGCAGAGAAAACATCTAAGGAGATTGCAGAAACGACTAAAATTGGGTTAAGAACTGTCCAATGCATTATTAAAAACTGGAAGGATAGTGGGGACCTATCGTATTCGAGGAAGAAATGTGGCGGGCAAAAAATCCTTAAAGATGATAAATGATCACTTTAAACGTTTGGTGAAATCAAATCGAAGAAAAACAACAGTAGAACTCAGGGCTATGTTTAATAGTGGAAGTAAGAGCATTTCCACACGCACAATGGGAAGGGAACTCAAGGCATTGGGACTGAACAGCTGTGTAGCCGTAAGAAAACCACTAATCAGTGAGGCAAACCAGAAAAAAAAGGCTTCAATTTGCTAGAGAGCATAAGGATTGGACTCTGGAGCAATGTAAGAAGGTCATGTGGTCTGATGAGTCCAGATTTACCCTGTTCCAGAATGATGGGCGCATCAGGGTAAGAAGAGAGGCAGATGAAGTGATGCACCCATCATGCCTAGTGCCTACTGTACAAGCCTGTGGGGTAGAGATGGCCTTGCGGTTCGCCTGGCGGTCGTTTTGCGGTAAACTTTGTGTGTTCGCGATTCGCCGAACATGCGAACATATGGAGAAATTCGCGCCCGCCATATTCTTTTACATTGTGAAGAACTTTGACCCATGACACATCTATCAGGTGGTACAGGACAGCCAATTGAGACATTTCAGCACATGGACATACCCCCTACCTTATAAATAAACCTGATCTGGCCGCCATTTTACATTCAGTGTTTTGCCAGTGTAGGAAGAGATTGCTGTGTGGAGCAGGGACAGGCTCTTAGGGACACCAAACGCTAGCTAATAGGGCCACAAAAGTCATTTTAAGCACTAGTATAGGTGTGCTATCGATATGTGTGATACACAGAGGGGTGCGATATACTTTTATAATGATAAACACATAGATCTATATAGTGATCACCTAGAAGTCAGGGGCCTAGGGGCTAGGGGCTTACTCGGGCTATTTTTATATAGGGTAAGGTTCCGGACGTGGTCACTCTTATCAGGGTGGGTGGTCTGTGCTTAGGCTATCAGTGCCAGAATAGCAGCCCCCCTATAGGGAAATATCAGGTACAGTTCTTTGCCCACCCTGTCCTTCAATACTACATCATCATCTAGCCCAGGCATGGATGTTTTTTTTACTTTCCCTCCTGGATTCATCGATGTGCACTGGAACCCCCCGGATTGTGGTAGGACACAGTGGCGTCGCCAGGGGGGGGCCAGAGGGGGCCACGGCCCCCCTACATCATGCTGTGCCCCCCCAACAAAAATGCCCGTGCCCCCCCAAGTGAGCCGCCGCAGTCGGGCACAGCCAGGGAGATGAGCGCTTCCATTGCGCTCATCTCCATAGTCATCTGCCGGCCTGTGTGCTGCGGCGGTGCAGGGGAGGGAGAGGCGTGTCCCTTCCCCTTTCTCTGATAGGCTGCAGGCACTAGGCCGGCAGCCTATCAGAGGCCGCCAGCCGGTGCAGGTGGCGCGATGACGTCATCGCGCCGCCTGAGCCATACAGCGCGGGACACAGGCCGGAAGAGGCCTGCATCGCATCGCTGACGTGGAGGTAAGTATGAGTTTTTTGTTTTGTTTTTACAACAGTGTTACTGGCACATTGGGCTGGCAGCTTATTACTGGCACATTGGGGGGGGCAGCTTATTACTGGCACATTGGGGGGGCAGCTTATTACTGGCACATTGGGGGGGCAGCTTATTACTGGCACATTGGGGGAGCAGGTTATTACTGGCACATTGGGGGGGCAGCTTATTACTGGCACATTGGGGGGCACCTTATTACCGGCACATTGGGGGGCAGCTTATTACTGGCACATGGGGGGCACCTTATTACTGGCACATTGGGGTGGGCTTATTACTGGCACATGATGGGGGGCTTATTACTGGCACGTGATGGGGGGCTTATTACTGGCACGTGATGGGGGGCTTATTACTGGCACGTGATGGGGGGCTTATTACTGGCACGTGATGGGGGGCTTATTACTGGCACTTTGGGGGGGCGGCTTATTACTGGCACATTGGGGGGTGGCTTATTACTGGCACATTGGAGGGGGCGGCTTATTACTGGCACATTGGGGGGGGCTTATTACTGGCACATTGGGGGGGGGCGGCTTATTACTGGCACGTGATGGGGGGGCTTATTACTGGCACGTGATGGGGGGCTCTTGTTACTGGCACGTGATGGGGGGCTCTTGTTACTGGCACGTGATTGGGGGCTCTTGTTACTAGCACGTGATGGGGGTTCTTGTTACTGGCACGTGATGGGGGGCACTTGTTACTGGCTTGTTATTGGGGGGAACTATAGGGGCATCTACTGAGGCCACAAAGAAGGGGTATTTTATATGGGGGGCTCTGTACAGTAGCATTTTACACTGGGACACATTATGGTGGATACTATGGGGAAGGGGGGAGAGGAGTACTATGGAGTCATCTACGTGGGGCACTAAGAAGGGGTATTTTATACTTGCAAATTATGGGGGACACTGAGGGCATCTACTGGGGCACTATATATGGGGCATTTTATACTGGTACATTATGGGGGCACTTGGAGGAAGGGGGGAGAGGAGCACTATGGGGGCATTTACTGGGGGCACTATATAGGGGTATTTTACACTGGCACATTATGGGGGACATTAGCTCAACTTGGGGCATAACAAGGGGGTATTTTTTGCACTGTCACATTATAAGGAGAATTATTTTTACGGGGGGGGGGGTGCATTATGGTGGGCTTTATTACTCCCCCATGGTATGACCCCCTAGTAGCAGCACCAGCCTCTCCCTGCTCTGCTATCCCTCTGCCCCTTCTCCAAATCCTTATTATGACATCTTTCTTATTAGGATAAAACAGAACATCAGCTCCGCCGAGCCCCCGGCCAATGTGGTGAAGTGGTGTCCGAGATCCCCAAGGGCCAAGCCAAGTAACTGTAAGTTTTCATGTGAAATATGTTTGTTATACACATATAGCCTACACTGTGCCCCACAATGTACAGTATAACGCTACACTGTGCCACACAATGTACAGTATACCGCTACACTGTGCCACACAATATACAGTATACCTCTACACTGTGTAGTCTGTTCTATAAGCACCCTTGTTCTGTGGCGGCGGACAGAAAATAATCTGGAAGTGCCGCTCCCGAGACCAAGCTCTGGATCCGCCACTGGACCGCTCACAGGAGTGTACATTTCTTCTAAACTGTAATCCGTATCCTCTGACCTGCAGAAATCAGCACTCGCTCGGTAACAAGTAACAGGCAGTACCTGAAGGCTGTAGCCTGGCCCTGTTACCAAAGCTAGCCGAGTGGTGTAAGGTTAAGGTACTAGTAGAGATGAGCGGCCGCTGAATCCGGATTTAAAGTAAGTTACTGCAGGATATGGTTTACAGTTTAGAAATGTCAAATGTACACTCCTGTGAGAGGCGGGGAGGGAGATCTGTGGATGACACTGTTATAGAGAGGGGGATCTGTGGATGACACTGTTATAGAGGGGGAAATGGGGATGACACTGTCATGGGGTGGATCTGTGGATGACACATATAGCATAAGATGCTATATACGGTATGTGTCATCCACAGATTCCCCCCCCCCTTCCATAGCAGTGTCATTCACAGATCCCTCCCATAGCAGTGTCATCCACAGATCCCCCTCCCTATAAAAGTGTCATCCACAGGCAGCTAGGACATGTTGAAATCGGAGTGATTTTTTTAATTTATTTTTTAAACCACAGACAGCAGGACTTTTCTTCCCTGTTGCGGTTTTAGGTATTGGGTAAAGTATCGCAGCATTTCTGAGTGTACTTGTGTAAATATATCGTTGTTATAGCTGCCCCCCCTACTTTTGCCCTGGCCCCCAGTGTGCCCCCCCAAAATTTGAAAGCTAGAGACGCCACTGGTAGGACATATGGTTTCTCATTTGGTGCCGCCAAGCACTTGTTATTGCCTACCACATCTATACTTTTTGCTTAACTTTAATAATTTAATTTATTTTCATTTTGAGGGATATCTTTTCCATTCACACGTCCGCAAAATGGGTCCGCATCCATTCAGCAATTTTGCGGAATGGGTGCAGACCCATTCATCTTCAATGGGGCCAGAATGTGCTGTCTGCATCTGCATTTGCGGATCTACATCCGCATTTGCGGATCTGCACTTCCGCATCCATGCTTCCGTTTCCGCAAAAAAATAGAACATGTCCTATTCTTGTCCGCAATTGCAGACAAGATTAGGCATTTTCTATTATAGCGCCGGCGATGTACGGTCCACAAATTGCGGAATGCACATTGCCGGTGTTCGTGTTTTGCGGATCCGCAAAACACTTACGGACGTGTGAATGGACCCTCATAGTAAAATTATTAAAGGTTACGTGAATTGCCTTCCTTGTACAATGTTATAATATACTTTCTGTGTTAGAAAGTATATTATAGTGCATTTGTATTGTGCGGCAGTTGTGTGCGGTTCTGCTGCGATAATGCCGGTATATAGAGGAACAAGCGTTATTGGAACAAATAATTTTTACTGGTGTGATATACCAGTCGCCCCCCCAAAAAACTGATTGAAGCGGGGTGTTATATACCAATATACTTTCTTTATAGTGCATTTGGGTACTGTATAGTGCATTTGCGCCTGCGCGTACGCGAAAATTATATTGCCGATATTTTGCATTAAAAAAAAAATGAATGGAGATTGCAAATTCGAATAATACATCTGGTATGTCACTGTCTATGTTGTGGGACTATTTGTGCACTTCTAGTAATTATTTCTTGGCTGCAAATATGAGCTGAAGGTTTTTCAGGTTCGCCTGCCATTAAAATGAATGGGACCCGCCGCGAACTAGCGGTTCGCGAACATTTGATCTCGTTTGCGCGATCGCGAACCATCCCAGCAGATGTTCGTCCATCACTACTGTGGGGGCAGTGCTATGA
Organism: Bufo gargarizans; assembly: GCF_014858855.1. NCBI lineage: Eukaryota > Metazoa > Chordata > Amphibia > Anura > Bufonidae > Bufo > Bufo gargarizans. The sequence continues at coordinate 108,428,798 of NC_058088.1, forward strand.
TCTGTGGTTGCTGCAGTTGGTCAGGTCTAGGTTCAGCAACAGTAAGTGCTCCAAGAATGAGGTCAGCTGACTACCTGAACATACTGAATGACCAGGTTATTCCATCAATGGATTTTTTCTTCCCTGATGGCACGGGCATATTCCAAGATGACAAGGCCAGGATTCATCGGGCTCCAATTGTGAAACAGTTGTTCAGGGAGCATGAGACATCATTTTCACACATGGGTTTGAGTCCAGCTCTTAACCCCATTGAGAATCTTTGGGATGTGCTGGAGAAGTCAGTCTCTACCATCATCAATGCAAGATCTTGGTGAAAATGTATGCAACACTGGATGGAAATAAATCTTGTGACATTGCAGAAGCTGATCGAAACTATGCCACAGCGATGCGTGCCGTAATCAAAGCTAAAGGTGGTCCAACCAAATATTAGAGTGTTAATTTTTTTTTGTGCCGACTTTTTTTTTGGACAGGCGGTGTATTAGCTACACTATATCACTATCTAACCTACACTGACTATCTCCCACTAACTATCTGTATTATATAAATATAAGCTAGCTAACTATCTATCTAATGTAGTGTGGAAAGCACAGAGCACAGTAATGACACTGCTCTCGCTCAGAACTTTAAAAAAAACTGTAGAAAATGGCTGCTGGGGAGGTTCTTATATAGTAAGGAGTAGGCAACTTTGGTTGCTAGGGATGTTGCTAAGCTCAGACAAAGACATTGCAGCTTTCTCATTGGCCCACAAGCAACAAGGGAGGTTACTGATGAAAAGAAAATTCATTCAAGAATATTCGAAATTATGAATATATATCACTATATTCTAAATGTTCGCAAATTCTTGAAGTGCCGATATTCACAATTAATATTCGTGATTTGAATATTCACGCCCAACACTCCTCAAGAGTAGGATCAGGTGAAGAGAATATTTTCATCCAATCCTTTGCTTCTCCCAGGAGATAAGTTGCTGCCAGAAGTGTCTGGCAGCAGCTTTCTCCGCTCTTCAGAATGAATACATATACACGTTCACCAAGCAGAATGTGCATGTGTATGGGGAAGTCGGGAGGGAATAACAAGAGATAATTGTCGTCTGAATGCTCGTTCGGACGACAGTTATTGAATGTTTATTGTCTCACCCTCCCCCTTATTGTACTTTTATTGAAATTAAACATGGTGCATTTTTAACTTTTTGGGGAAAAGGTAGAGTACAAAGAGTGTAGGACCCTCATACAGTATTCAAATAAATAGTGGGAAGGGGATCACCAGCGCCATTCCCGACAGGCAGCCACATCATGATAATAGGACGCTGAGGAAGGCCTACACGGGCCGAAACGTCCGGTTGCTATATCTTTTGAATGTGATCACTGTAAATTCCCTATGACAGAACTGGATCATGAACTTTATGTTATGTAATACAAATAAATAATTAACTGCAGATAAAAAGAGACTGTGTGCTGCAATGTTCTACTATTTAGCTGCGACTTATAAGTCTTTGCTGGCACCATTAACAGCAGTGTGCAGTGCTTCACCTCTACAACACATGGTCTACACAATGACCTAGTTCACCCGACCTCCTGATGTTCTACACACCCACCTGAGTAACCTGACCTTCTGATTGTGCTACACAATGATCTGAGTGACCTGATGTCATGCCCTGCTCAGATTATGTGCGGAGGTCTGCCAGGTTAGTAGCACGTGTGTAGTTTTTTGTTTTTGTTTTGGAGTTGAGCTGTATCCGCCTCCCTTCAGGTGCTTTGGGTGGGGTCGTTTGTAGGAGTTTAAATCACGCCTCTTCCCAGTGTTCTGTGCGGGTTATAGCTTCAGTCTTGCTCTGTGGAAGAAACAAAGGATTTGCCATTTCTGCTCTGTGACAAGATAAGTTGATTTTGGTTTTCTTTTGGGTGTTCTGTCTAGGCTGTTAGGGAGACGCCTGCTTCCTCCAGGTCCTGAGGAAGCAGGCTGTCTCTTTTCCCCTGTTACCATCTTAGGGATTTTAGGGTATCTTCAGCCTTAGGCACGGGGGAACGTTTGTTCCCATCTTCAGGGTCTGAACGTGGGCACAGTAGTCTAGGAGAGCTGGTAGGGATTTGTTAGCAAGTGACCTTTTATCCCCAGCTTCTGGCCTAGACACTTGTTTGTGGTTTTCTGTGGTATATTGTATCCTGTCCAGCGTGATACCTGACCTCCTGATGTGCTACACACTGACCTGACTACTATTATTGAAAAACAAATGGATCCCACGGGAGGTTGCCACGCTAATAAATCGGACAAGAAAAGAAAGATCAGGTGGTCTCTAGGACCTTAGCGTGTTTTTGCAACCTCACCGGCAGTACGTTAAAACTAATCTTTATTGTTTATACTAAAAAGAACATATAAGTCTAGGGATCAAACAATTAAAACTATCAGGAAGCGGTCATGAACGGGATATCAGTCTTTGTGGCTAAGATGTACTTCACTTCTTACACTAATGTGACCCTAAAGGGGTTTGGATCGCACACTTAATGCCAACATATGTCAATTCAGAATCCCTACACAGCCTTCCTGCCTAAAAACTGAAGCCTGCTTCCCTACATGTTTCGCCGAGCGATTCGGCGTCTTCAGGGGAAACTCACAAAAGATTAGTTTTAACGTACTGCCGGTGAGGTTGCAAAAACACACACTGACCTGAGTCACCTGACCTTTTGTTTTGTTGCTTAGTCCAAGTGTTGGCAAATACCAGCACAGCTCCAAGCTCTTATGTCTCTGACAGTCCACTGAGGCTTGTTGACACATCACCGCTGAAGCCAATCACTGGCTGCAGCATTGTACTCTGTCCATGCAGAAGTTGACAAACTGAAAGTGCAGAGAAGAAGCCATGGAGACGAAACGGAGCAGCAAGGATCAGGTAAGTATAGATTGCTTCACAGGTAATGCTGGGAGAGGGATTCATTAAAAAAAAAAAATTCCTAGACAACCCATTTAAGTTACGGTATTTTGCTGAAGGACTTGGAAAATGCCATTCTAACTTGTTTTAGAATAAGTCAGCTGCTTTATATAATCTATCTCTAGAGCAGGGGTGCACAACCTATGTTCCAGGGGCCACATGTGGCCTGTGATGCCATTCTGTGTTGTCTCCGACCATCTGGACACATACAGTGGATATAATAGTCTACACACCCCTGTTAAAATGTCAGGTTTCTGTGATGTAAAAAAATGAGACAAAGATAAATCATTTCAGAACTTTTTCCACCTTTAATGTGACCTATAAACTGTAAAACTCAATTGAAAAACAAACTGAAATATTTTAGGTGGAGGGAAGACAACAAAAAACTAAAATAATGTGGTTACATACGTGTGCACAACCTCTTATAACTGGGGATGTAGCTGTGTTCAGAATTGAGCAATCACAGAAACATGACATTTTAACAGGGGTGTGTATAGGGTTGCCACCTTTTCTTCAAGCCAAACCCGAACAGAAGGGAGGGAGGGCCCCCTTCCAGGCCCCACCCATGTCCCACCTCCAGCCACACCCATGCCCCGCCTCCAGCCACGCCCATGTTCCACCTCCACCCCTGGTCGCTGTCGCACCGCGATCATTACGCCCCTGAAGAGGCTCATTAGCATATTATAAGTTTATTTTAAGAGAACAGCGGCAGGGAGTTATAAAACACACTATTATGTAGCTGACTGACATCAGCCCATCGCTAATGTCAGTCAGCTACATAACGTAACGTTTGTTCTGATGATTGACAGATTCAGAAACCTGTTTAAATGGTTTCTACCACCAGAAATACTGTTATGTAGCTGTCTGATATAGCGATGCGCCCATGTCAGCACTACATAACAGTATGTTTCTAACGTTAGTCCCTGCAGCCGTTTTTGCTAAAAAAGCACTTTTATAATATGCTAATGAGCCTCTAGGTGCTATGTGGGCGTAAAATCAGCACCTAGAGGCTCCGTCCACTCACCCATTATCCCGCCCAGGTCCAGTCTTGTGCCCGCCCCGCTCATCTTGATTGATGCCACTGTTCCCTGCATCGATGGCGAAATCCCGCGCCTGCGCCGTTCACTTCTGTCTTCGGCGCAGGCGTAGTGAGTGAATGATGCGATCCTGGAAGTCGGCACCAGGAGAGTGGCCTTCACTCACTGCGTCGAAGACATAGTGAACGGCACAGGCGCGGGATTTTGTCAACGCTGCTGCGAACAGTGGCATCAATCAAGAGGAGCAGGGCGGGCAGAACAGGGGACCTGGGCGGGATAAATGGCGGAGCCTCTAGGTGCGGATTTTATGCCCACATAGCACCTAGAGGCTTATTAGCATATAATAAAAGTGCTTTTTTTTTTTAGCAAAAACGGCTGCAGGGACTACTGTTAGAAACATACTGTTATGTAGTGCTGACATGGGCGCATCGCTATATCAGTCAGCTACATAACAGTATTTCTGGTGGTAGAAACTATTTAAACACTGTTACATTTACACATTTCAAATGTTTTATATACCTTTTTAGAAGTGTCTATCTAGGACAGGTGTCAGGACTGTCTTGGTCACTGCAGGCAGGGCACAGTGGGCAGGGGCACTGCTGGAGCTGGGGCTTGAAGAAGAATAATTTCAATTCTCCCTCCCTGCCTCTCTCTCTGATGTCACTTCCTGTGTGGACCTGACTTATCAGAGAGAAGGAGGGAGGGACTGGGAGGCAGAGGAGGAGCGAGGGAGACTGAAGCTGCTGAACAGTGAGTGAACACAGCGCTGCCTGGCATCACTGTAGTGTGTAGACTAGAGGAGGGAGGCGGGAGGAGGGAGGAGGGAGGCTCGGGACGCTGCGCTCAGCTGATCACCCGGCCGCAGTGAGTGACAGCTTAAATATGTGATCGGATCGACGGAGTTTCGGTCGGACGTCCGTCCACACACACTGCAGTTTACTTTGAATGAATAATCCTGTGTCCGGGTCTGAGAAAGTTTTGTACCCGGACACAGGATTACAAACCCGGACTGTCCGGGTCAATCCCGGACGGGTGGCAACCCTAGGTGTGTAGACTTTTTATATCCCCTGTAAATGCTTGTCTGTGTGTGGCTGCTCACATTTCTTTTCTTTGTCAGAAAGTATACTGTGTAGCCATCACTGGTTTGCCATATGTAAGGAAACAACTGAGGTTGCTTGACTTCTGTTTAGCCCTCAAAATAGTATAACATTAGAGATATGTGACATGTGATCCTCTCTATTGTACTAAACTGTGACATGCTAGGCTATTACCACAAAATCTATGATATGGTGAGTCGAGAACGCCACATACATTTATGATCTCCTCCTCTCTGCAGTTCTGAATGGGACCCCCATTCTCCTGAGACGTGTTAATGATGGAAGTGGAACCTGCACATATCAGACATTTATGATATATACTTTTGATATGGCACAAATGTCTCAGATGGTAATATCCCTGTAAGTTTTATTGGCAGTGCTTCAATATGATAATGTGGCTATCGGATCAGAAAAAGCTGGGCAGCCCTGTTTTAGAGACTACTGAACCCATCTGAATCTGTACAAACTAAACATGGCCCACTATCATACAATACATGACCAAGGGGCCAAAGGAACAATACTTTGATGAAATCCAACACTGTTGAGGATTGTATAGTTAAAGGGAACCTGTCATGTGGATATTTCATTATAATCTAACTAATTATATACAATCACTAACTACTAAAAAGTACCTTAGATGTATTCACTTACTGATGTGACAGATGGTTACCTTATAATATACACACAAAGATGCCACATACCGCATGCTAATGAGCTGATTTGAGTTCAGCGTGATGCCAGTGAGTCCAGCGTTTTTTAATTCAGAGCTATAGCCACTCCCCTGCCCACCTGCTGCTGATTCATATGGAAAAAAAACTGTCAATCAGCAGCAGGTGGGCGGGGAGAGTCAGCAGCTCATGAATATTCAGGACTCATCATTATGAGCTGGAGCTTTTCAATGCAAGATGTGCTGCCAGCAGCTTTTACTGTCTAGCAGTTGTTATTACATGTTATGTTACTATATTATTTGGTATGATCCTTACACCCCTGCTGTTTCTGGCTAGTTGGTTGTTCCCACCCTCCATTTCCTGCTGTAACTCCATTTTGTATAGTTGTTGTGAAGAGACTGCAGAGTGAGGGAGCTGTGTAACTTCATTAGAAATGTACCTATGAAAAAGCCGCTATGTTCATATCCTTGCTACCTTGAAGCATAAAGAAGCATTGGAAATCACCTCTGGAGTCTTTATTCATTGAGTAAGCCATCTGTTAAAGTCATCATTCAACCTGCCGCACACATCCTTACAGACTGGGTCTACAAGAAGCTTGTCGCAGGTACAACCGATGCTGAGACAGAATACAAGATGTTGGCAGATTGACTGGGTCAATTAAAGAAAGTGACCCAGCATTTTGCTAAGAGAATCAGTCACTTATTTATGTTGCCCTTAGTTAGGACACCATAAAACTGGTGACAGGTTCCCTTTAAATAGATTTTCCAGTTTACATACAGTAAACATATGCCATTAAGATTAACAGTCTTTATTTATTTATATAGCAGCAACATATTCTGCAGGACTTCACAATCAGAGTGTACATGTGCAACCAAAATCATAAATTATATAGTAACAAATAAGTCAACAATTAAAACAAGAGGAGAGAGAGCTCTGCATATCTGTAGTGCTTTTGAGTGCATGGGGTGTAGTGGATACTGTTTGATGGTGGATCAGGTATTGAGGAATAATGTTGAAGGGAGGGATGGAGAAGAGCTAGATTAGGGTATGTGATAGGCCAGCCTAAAAATATGTGTTTTTAGGGAGTGCATAGAGCTGTAGGAGTTGGGAGTTAACTGAATTGCCTGGGGTAGCACCTTCCAGAGAACCGCAGCTCGAGAGACGTCTTGGAGATGAGAGTGAGAAGTTCTGATTATGGTAGATATTAGCCATACATTTTTGACAGAGTAGAGAGCACTGGTAGGGTGGTAGACCAATTAATTAATGAGGGTGCAGCACTGTGGCAAGCTTTGTGGGTGAGAAGTTTCAATTAAATCCTGTATGGGTTGAATTGAATACTGTATGGGTAAGCAGTGCAATGACTAGCACAGGTTGAAGGCATCGGAGTAGAGGATAGACAGATAAATGAACCTGGCTGCTGCATTCAGGATAGATTGAAGTGATGAGAATTTAGTGAAGGGAAGACTGATTGGTAAGGAGTTACATAGTAACATAGTATGTAAGGCCGGAAAAAGACATCTGTCCATCCAGTTCGGCCTGTTATCCTGCAAGTTGATCCAGAGGAAGGCAAAAAAAAAAACGGTGAGGTAGAAGCCAATTTTCCCCACTTAAGGGGAAAATAATTCCTTCCTGACTCCAATCAGGCAATCAGAATAACTCCCTGGATCAACGACCCCTCTCTAGTAGCTATAGCCTGTAATATTATTACACTCCAGAAATACATCCAGGCCCCTCTTGAATTCTTTTAGTGAACTCCCCATCACCACCTCTTCAGGCAGAGGGTTCCATAGTCTCACTGCTCTTACTGTAAAGAATCCTCTTCTATGTTTGTGTACAAACCTTCTTTCCTCCAAACGCAGAGGATGTCCACTTGTCACAGTCACAGTTCTGGGGATAAATAGATCATGGGAGAGATCTCTGTACTGATGATATATTTATACATAGTAATTAGATCTCCCCTCAGTCGTCTTTTTTCTAAACCCTAATGTTGATAATATTTCAGGTTACTGTAGTCTCCCATTCCAGTTATTACTTTAGTTGCCCTCCTCTGGACCCTCTCCAGCTCTGCTTTGTCTGCCTTGTTCACAGGAGCCCAGAACTGTAACACAGTACTCCATGTGTGGTCTGACTAGCGATTTGTAAAGTGGTAGAACTATGTTCTCATCACGGGCATCTATGCCCCTTTTGATGCAACCCATGATCTTATTGGCCTTAGGAGCAGCTGCCTGACATAGGTTTTTACAGCTTAGTTTGCTGTTCACTAAAATTCCTAGGTCCTTTTCCATGTCAGTGTTACCCAGTGTTTTACCATTTAGTATGTACAGGTGACTTGCATTATTAGTTTCACACTAGCGTTCGGGAGATCTGGCAGGCCATTCCAGGTCACTCGGCATTACCAGAACAGCCTGCTTGATCTCCCAAACTAGCCGTACAGTAAGCAAAGAGAGAATGGATCATAGCAACAATAACAGTCTTTGTTGTTTAGACAGTAAGAATAGGGCGGATTCTAGAGATGTTTTTAAGGTCCAGGCAACATGGGTGGGTGAGCGATTGAATATAAGGGGTAAAGGAAGGCTGAGCATCAAATATGATATGCACATGCAGTATTTTCGAATGAAGGAGGCTGAGTGATGCATCTGATCACATGCCTCTCCATTAGCAGCCATTAGAAATGAGAAAAGTTTTCAAAAATTCTGTTCGGATCTGTTGCCAAAGTTTTCACAAAAATTTGCTTAGTTCCGATTTAATTTGTCATGAAGCGCATTAAATCAGCTATATCAAGGCCTGCAGAGAGAGTGTATGTTTGTGTACATCACTGTACTGTACATTGCTCCAACATGCATAGCTAGTCCTTTCGGGTAGTGAAACACTTACTGTGCGTCAACATGACAGGCAAGTTTTATACAATATATAGACGTGCAAGCCACCAACAGTCCTAGCTAAACCAAAAGAAAAACATACAGCAGTCTTAGTAAAAGAAATAAAAAAACACTGTGTCCCCATGCAAGACCTGTGTACTAATGACTCTTTAGTGGAACAAAAGAAGAACATGGAGGCAGTGCCAATAAAGTGGTGGAGACAAAAAAAGGTTCTTTGATGCCATGTTGTGGCAATACACATGCTTTTGAATCACTTCTGTTAGCTGTAAAATGATTGTGCATCGCTATTAGGCTCAGTTCACACTTCGCTCATTTGGTCAGTTATGGGTCAAAAATACAGAACAGGTGCTTTTCATGATACCTTATTTGAGAGTAGAATTGGCTCCTGATTTTGGATACAGTAACTGCTGGAATTAACTGATAAAATAACTAAAGTATGAGCTCAGCCTTCCAGGTCAATGTTAGTGTCAAGTATAATGTACTTAACCGTGTAGTGGCCAAAGATTCTACTATAGAGTGAAAGAGCTGTCTCATTTATTTTACGCTGTCTGCTGTTTCCACATAGATTGATAGATAGCCTGAGATTGTACAAACCGGATTCCAAAAAAGTTGGGACACTATACAAATCGTGAATAAAAACTGAATGCAATGATGTTGAGATGCCAACTTCTAATATTTTATTCAGAATAGAACATAAATCACGGAACAAAAGTTTAAACTGAGAAAATGTACCATTTTAAGGGAACAATATGTTGAATCAGAATTTCATGGTGTCAACAAATCTCAAAAAAGTTGGGACAAGGCCATTTTCACCACTGTGTGGCATCTCCCCTTCTTCTTAGAAACATTCAACAGACGTCTGGGGACCGAGGAGACCAGTTTCTCAAGTTTAGAAATAGGAATGCTCTCCCATTCTTGTCTAATACAGGCCTCTAACTGTTCAATCGTCTTGGGCCTTCTTTGTTGCACCTTCCTCTTTATGATGCGCCAAATGTTCTCTATAGGTGAAAGATCTGGACTGCAGACTGGCCATTTCAGTACCCGGATCCTTCTCCTACGCAGCCATGATGTTGTGATTGATGCAGAATGTGGTCTGGCGTTATCTTGTTGAAAAATGCAGGGTCTTCCCTGAAAGAGATGATGTCTTGATGGGAGCATATGTTGTTCTAGAACCTGAATATATTTTTCTGCATTGATGGTGCCTTTCCAGACATGCAAGCTGCCCATGCCACACGCACTCATGCAACCCCATACCATCAGAGATGCAGGCTTCTGAACTGAGCATTGATAACAACTTGGGTTGTCCTTGTCCTCTTTGGTCCGGATGACATGGCGTCCCAGATTTTCAAAAAGAACTTTGAATCGTGACTCGTCTGATCACAGAACAGTCTTCCATTTTGCCACACTCCATTTTAAATGATCCCTGGCCCAGTGAAAACGCCTGAGCTTGTGGATCTTGCTTAGAAATGGCTTCTTCTTTGCACTGTAGAGTTTCAGCTGGCAACAGCGGATGGCACGGTGGATTGTGTTCACTCACAATGGTTTCTGGAAGTATTCCTGAGCCCATTCTATGATTTCCTTTACAGTAGCATTCCTGTTTGTGGTGCAGTGTCGTTTAAGGGCCCGGAGATCACGGGCTTCCAGTATGGTTTTACGGCCTTGACCCTTACGCACAGAGATTGTTCCAGATTCTCTGAATCTTCGGATGATGTTATGCACAGTTGATGATGATAGATGCAAAGTCTTTGCAATTTTTCGCTGGGTAACACCTTTCTGATATTGCTCCACTATCTTTCTGCGCAACATTGTGGGAATTGGTGATCCTCTACCCATCTTGGCTTCTGAGAGACACTGCCACTCTGAGAAGCTCTTTTTATACCCAATCATGTTGCCAATTGACCTAATTAGTGTTAATTGGTCTTCCAGCTCTTCGTTATGCTCAAATTTACTTTTTCCAGCCTCTTATTGCTACTTGTCCCAACTTTTTGGGGATTTGTTGACACCGTGAAAATTTTAATCAACGTATTTTTCCTTTAAAATGATACATTTACTCGGATTAAACGTTTGATCTGTCATCTACGTTCCATTACAAATAAAATATTGACATTTGCCATCTCCACATCATTGCATTCAGTTTTTATTCACAATTTGTTTAGTGTCCCAACTTTTTGGGAATCCGGTTTGTACTAAAGTGGAAAAGAGTTGTCTCATTTGACTGTTTGTGGGGTGTCCACATTGACTGCTAGATTACCTGTTCTGTTAGCCACTGATTCTACTAAAGTGGGAAAAAGCTGTCTCGTTTTAAACTGTCTGCTGCTTCCGCATAGATTAATAGATATCCTATTTTGTCAGCCACTGATACAAGTAGTGGCCCCATGACAGATTGGGAAGGGTGTCAGCAGTAAGTTTGTGTTGATATCACAGTTTTTTTTCTTCCTTCTCCTTATCTGACAGAAGAACAACCCCAAAAAACAAAAAAAGGTTCCTGTCTTTTGAGCATCTGCCTTCACACGACCGTATTTGGTCAGGCAAAAACAGGAGTGCGTCCAAAACAGAGATGACATGTGAAGGAAATATTTGCATGTCTCCTGTGTTCTGGACCCACTCCTGCTTTTAGGTTCCAAATCATGAAGAACTCCTGATGCAAAATACTGACCATGCGACCGAGGCCTTATGGCTGGTCCACAGGATCTGTTATGTTTTGAATTTTTCGGTTCTTCTGAAGGATCAGAAAAAAGGAAAATTAAATGGTCAACAAGGCCAAACAGGGATACTAGTGGCCCCAAAACAGACTGATGAGGGTGGCAACAGCATGATAAGTCAACATAGTGTCCCAGTCACAGAGTAGGTATGGTGTCAACAGCATGAGGACTCAACAGAGTGGCCCAGACACAGAATGGTGAAGCTGGAAATAGCATGAGGAGTCAACATAGTGGCTCAGTCAGAGAGTGGGGAGGGTGGCAACAGCATGAGGAGTTTACATAGTGGCCCAGTCTTGGATCTGGGCTGACACGATGCACTCCAAATATACCAACACCTGCTGGTTCAGGTTCTGCTCCATGTCCTGCTGCTGACTGGTTTCTTCAGTAGGCGGGTGAAGAAACATGCTCATTAGAGACTAAAGACTCAAGTTGCTGCTGATGGAGCTGGTACAGCTCCTGCAAACCCACCCCCGCCACTCCTCCAGCAGTCATGGCAATGGAGAGTGAGCGCATAGGGTCCCCTCGGTTCCCCCTTTGTAAAGGATGGGCAATGGAGCATATAGGCAGCGACCAACCAACTACATAGGATGTCTCGATAGTAGTTGAATTTATCATCCCTCTCAGGAGGTGGAAAAAAGCCCGCATTTTGGCCCGGTAGTGAGGGTCTAACATGGAGGAGAGCCAGTAGTCATTGCTCTGCCAAATGGTGATAATGCGGCTGTCACTACGCAAGCAACTCAGCATGCATTGTGCCATTTGCGCAAGGGAATCGGAGGGACTCCCTGCCTCCATCTCCACTGCATACTGCCACGGTCTGTAGGGGTCATCTGCGTGGTCTTCCTATTCGCCCTCTAGGTCCTCATGCTCCTCCTCAGTCACTTGGGCAGATAAACCACCTATTTTTCTATACTATTCCTGGCCTTTAATGTCCTCCTTCTCGTCCTTTTCCTCCACCAGTTAAGCCCCCAAGGCTCAGGTGGCCGTGATATGTAGTCCCCACGTCTCCTGTCCCCTAGCCAGCCAGATTTATCAGCATCTGCTCCAGGACACAAAGGAGTGGAATATCATCATTTAACCCGTACTCCTGGTGACTGACAAATAAAATGGCCTCCTCAAAGGGCCTGAGCAAATAGCAGGTGACCATAGTTATAACTGCACATGTCTCGCTGCCATGAACTGTACCATACACTGACAGGCTCAAGGACTGGGCCACCTCCTGCTGTACGTACTGTATGTATGCAAGGCTGGTACAGCTTTTTTAGAGAAGTAGTGATGGCTTGGGGCGCTCCACCTTGGCTCGGTACAAGCCATCAGTTCTCTGAAATGTGCAGAGTCAACCACATGGAAAGAGAGGGACTGTAGTATCAGCAACTTGGCCAGGAGCACATTCAGCTTCTGCATCGTTGGATGAGTGCAGCATACTGTTGTTTCTTTGCAATTGCCTCGGTGATCGATTGCTGGTGAAACACGTGACGATGAGGAGCATCAGGAGCAGTAGACGATGGAAAGGAAACACAGCTCTCTTCTGCTCAGGTGGTGGAGCCTTGACTGTAGAGAAGGGGTGCGGGCCACTGGGAGATGCATCAGGCTGTACCACTACATTAGCACCACAGTTTTCCCAGGCCACTTTATGGTGACTCTCTATGTGTTGACATAGGGCCCTGGTGCCAACATTGACATTCTAGCCACACTTTACCTTCTGCCCATAGATCCTACATACGGCCACACTGACATCTTCAAGTGACTTGATGAAAAATTTCCACACCAGCAAGTATGGAATTTTAGCCCCACCACATGGCCATGTCCCTGACTGCTTGCAACACCTGCTCCCATGTGACTGTCAGCATCGCTACTTGCACTCCTATAATAGGAAGCAGCGAACCTCTCCTCCAAATCTGGGCTGGCCAGTAGCTGCTGACTGTCCTCAATATTTTTTTCCTCGCTGAAAAGCAGAGCAGAGATGATGGCATACATCAAAACATGACAGCTGGATGACAGTGGCAGCTCTGGTATGTTGCTGCGGTTGCTGCTACCACACCCTTCTTCTTCTGCTGCTACTTCTGACGGTTCCAGCAACAGTTTTGCCACTGCCCGTTCCTTTGGAGGGCCCTGACAACTAACTGTCTGTTGGACATATTGTACTGTATCACTAACTGTATATGTAAAATAAGTTATTCAATGTCAATGTGGACACCCCACTAACAGTAGAACAAGACAGTTTATTCACCCCAGTTTAAGAATCAAAGCCTAATAGAATTGCTTATGTAATAAACAAGATGGACAACCATCTAACAGTAGAACAAGACAGTTTATTCAACCCAATTTGAGAATCAAGGCCTAATAGAATTGCTTATCTATTAAATAAGGTGGACATCCCTCTAACAGTAGAACTAGACAGCTTTTTCACCCCAATTTGAAAATCAAGGCTTAATAGAATTGCTTATGTATTAAACAAGGAGGATACAGTTTATTTACATAGTTCTGTGCCCTACACAAGGATTGATGCAAACTGCGAGGTCTCCTATGGATCCCTTGAGCTTCAGATTACAGTCCCTGCCCTGTCCCTGCAGTCTCCCTACAGTATATAAAAACTCTCCATACAATCTCCCTACACTGTCCCTGCACTCTCCCTATCCAATATTCTACAATTAAAAGCTTTTAGCAACACTGTCCCTAGCACTTGTCACGCCTCTCCCTATGCTAAGCTCACAGTGAAACAGCAGATACCGCGCAAGATGAGGCTTTTAAAAGGCTGTGACATCACAGGGGCTGGCAAGCTGCTGATTGACTCTCTGCATGGCATTATGGGTGATCTTGCATTCCTGGGCTTCTTACTGTCATTTTGTAACACGTGTAGCCACCAGTTTCGGAAAAAAAAAACGATTTGTTACCACAAAGCACAAGGAAATTTGGATTTGTTGCAAATCAAATTTTTCCTAAACTTTAAATTGAATTCCATTTTAGATGCTTCGATTCACTCAACACTAGCAGCCATCTTATGGACATGACAGAAGATTTGCCCAACAAGAGGAAGTATCTTATGAAATATAACAAATGGCACAGAAGGTTATATTATGTGCCACACAGTCATTGTATCTATACAATTGCCAATATACCTAGCACTTGTATCTCTGTGTTTCTATAGCTTCAGCTTTCAACTGTGGCACAGGGCCAAACTCATCTAATCTCAGCTCATATCAAGAGTCCCTCTCGTCCGACCTCTCTCATGACCTTCTAGCACCGGACCCTGGGTCCAGTTCCATACCTGTCTCTAGTAAGTTAACTGCTTGGTATCTCTTCCCTTCAGACAGAGTAGCTCATGCCTTTCTGCAGCTCCAGCAATTTCCCTCAAACTGCTAGTTCACCTCACTCTTCCTTGGTGTACTTCTCTCTTCCTAGCCTCATAGGGCTTTTTGCTTCAGCAATTGTCTTGTTGCTTTCACTACTGTGACACTCACTCAGGCCTAAAGCAAACATGTGTATATGGATATGTGAGCTCACTAACCTTAACTACTAGCGAAAAAGGTTATATACATCAATGTCCATGGCAACTAACAGGCAGTTTTTTAATAACAGTTCTTGCCCAGGTGCCCTTACCAAAAGGGGAGTAATCAAATGGATGCATAGACTCTGTTGTTGCTAACTCCTAGAGGACTGGCTTCAACACTACTTGCAGCCCATCAGTCTTCTTAGTAAAAGTGTGTCCAAATGACCATACTTTTTACATTTAGTCTTGGACTACTAATTGCCTCATCTTGACATGTGTTTTTTTATTTTTATACTAAAACATAACTTTTATTGTCCTTTTGTTTACTTATTCTTATCTAACCTACTTACTTTAAAACTACCATCAGATCTGTCCTTAGTGCTATGCTATATTGTTTTCATTGGTCACTATTCTGGTAGCTGCGCGCTCGCTCCAGTTATTGTCTAATATTCATTTGTGCCTCCTTTGTGTTGCACTTGTTAAGGTCTCCTGATGCTTCAAATTTTATGCACTGCCCCCTGACATGTTTCGCCAGCTACCTGGCGTCCTCAGTGTGGCCGTCCTCAATGACCATACCACACATGACACGTCCACAACAACTACACTCATTGATAAACAAAATAACGCATGTCAAGAAGCAGAGGCGGACTGGCCATAGAGTGTCATAATTACCCATCTATTACCTAAACAAATAACTCAGACACTGACTGAATTATAATTGTTAACTATTCATTTATTCAAATTGGTAGATAATTGGCCACAGTGCTTTTGGTTACCTAAATTTAAGTCATTAACCAATTAAATTCTCCAAACATTTATCACCAACAAATAGTTGCCTCCAACTATTAACTACAAATACATAGTCCGCTCAAAGAGCGACTATTACCCACCCGCCATATAGCCAACTTGGCTAAATGGCTAACATACACTGCAGCCAAGTTCTATCAAATTTTGGAAACCAATATTCAAAATATCCAAACCAATTTCCGATAAGGAATTCCTTTGAATATCATATAAACCTATCAAGAACCCTTCCAGTTCTAATTGCCTGCATCGAGATGTACAAATAAAGGGCCATCAGAACAACTTCTAAACTGTAACCATTCTTTAAAGGATGATACTGGACAGATAGCTAGATCATAAATCTTATTAATTACGATCCAATTACCTTTCCCAGCCTGATCTGTTTTCGATCTTGTCAGAAAAATGCGTATTTTATGTAAAGTTAATTTTTAGATGAGAAATGAGTAATGGTGCTGCTGCTCTCCTATTTTTTGCAGTGAATTCAGAAATACAAAGAGCTCCAAAGAAAGCTAATAAGAAAGCTGTTTTAAACAAAGAAGTTTCGTATTTGTTCATACATATAAAAGGTAAGTATAGAACACATTTTTTTTAATATTCTATAGAGAGTGGACGAGTTTTGGGCAAACTGGTTCCCATTTTCACTGATCCTTTTATGATCTGTTTCAGTAGAAAGTTGGAAGAAAAGTGGGGGGACACCCAAAATCTTCTGAAAATAGGAAATACCCATCAACAGCTTGTTAATATACTGTCCTCTTCTTCCCATTTTCAACAGATCATAAATGTAATAGATCGCTGGGGGAATCTCACCATTCACATAACTATAGTCATAATACAAACAAAAATGTTTCCATTTGTTCCAAGCCACTGAATAAGAGGCCCATATATTAGTGGCAACTGCCTTACTGACTAGCATAGTGATGATTGACCAATTTCCATAGCCTTTCTGGGCAAGGGATTCCTTTCCTCTCCGCTTCTGGCGCCAGGAGTCGGGACAGAGAATTGGCGGTTTCGTTAGATTTATCTGTAAAATATTGGGCCTTAACCTACATGTTATTATTCAAACATATAATGACAATTTGTCTTAACAGCTTGATGACATCCTCAGACTTAGCAGATAAGCAGTTTAACGCAAACACTACTACTATTATCTGAAAAGAACAAAATATGCCTGTTTCTGAGTTGTTCCAAATAGTTAACGCGACCAATACTGGAAATAATTCTAAGAAATGTATAATTTTTATAATATTCTTTGAAAACCAATCAGACAGCCAAGTTTCTGCTGACCATTGGTTACCAAACACGCCATGACCAATTGATTCTGCTGCGTCTGTGTATAAATGTAATGCTGCGACAAATTCTTCTTGCCAATTCTTCTTGCTCTACCTTTAAAATTGCAACCACATTTTTATCATCCTTTAAGATTTTGTTTAAGCGAATATGATCTTGTGGTTTCTTTATCCCAGCTGTGGCAGCATAAAGTCTTTTAGAAAAAATTTGACTCATTGGGATAACCCTAGTAATAAAGTTAATAAACTTTGCCCA
Organism: Bufo gargarizans; assembly: GCF_014858855.1. Taxonomy (NCBI): domain Eukaryota; kingdom Metazoa; phylum Chordata; class Amphibia; order Anura; family Bufonidae; genus Bufo; species Bufo gargarizans. The sequence goes on from NC_058088.1 coordinate 108,445,937, forward strand.
AAATGGGTGCTTTTTTTTACTAACAGAATATGACAGCAGTATATAACGCTTGAATTTCACACGTACAGATGCAGCAAGGGCTTTAAAATTGAGTATTTTGCCCAAAAAGGGTGTTTTTTAAAACCCAGAAAAATAAAACTGTATTTCTAGCTTAAATTGCACACTGACTAATGCGGCAGAGGCCCAAGATGGAGGGTATTGCCAAAAATGGGTGTTTTTTCAAAGCCAGAAAATTATTGAAGTATTTCAGCTTGTTTTAACAATAACAGATGCAGCAAAGACTGCAATATTAAGTACTTTGCCCAAAATGGGTGCTTTTTTTTTACTAACAGAATATGACAGCAGTATATAACGCTTGAATTTCACACGTACAGATGCAGCAAGAGCTGTAAAATTGAGTATTTTTTTAAAACGCAGAAAATTATAGCTGTATTTCTAGCTTAAATTGCACACCAGGGCACCTGATGTAGGATATTGCAAAAAATTGGTGTTTTTTTTAAACCCAGATTATTATTGTAGTATTTCAAGCTTGGATTTCAATGTCACAAAAGCACATATGCTGTGCTGGTGCACGGAGCTTGCATAAAATGGCCGCCACCGCCCACCTAACTTACAGACGGATAAAAGTTATTTTTCTCTGTCACTGGGCTCAGGGCAGGGTAAAAAGATTGTGCACTGCACCCACAAAACTAAATCTATGTAGATCGCTGAGTTCATTAGCAGTTCTGATTAAAGTTTCTTTCCTATTCTCTCCCTCACAGCAGCAGCATCCTCTCCCTACACTAGTAACAGCAGAGTGACACGCAGCACTACGTGACTCCAGCTTATATAGAGGCTGGGTCACATGCTGCACTGGCCAATCACAGCCATGCCATTAGTAGGCATGGCTGTGATGGCTTCTCAGGGCACACAGTTAAACGCTTGTTGATTGGCTGCTCTGCAGCCTTTCAAAAAGCGCCTGAAAATCGCCGAACACCGAACCCGAACCTGAACTTTTACTGAAATGTTCAGGTTCGGGTCCGGGGTCCAAAAATTTACAGTTCGGGTTCGCTCAACCCTAATTATGAATTAATCTATAGCTATTAGGTTCCTTTTTGGGCACTAAGCCTAATGGAGAAATTCTGAAGTTAGTAAATGGAGGTGAAGAAAATGGCCCAGCAACTCAGTGTTCTAAAATCTCTTTATTTATCTTAGCTAAAACTATTTTTTTGCTGAACTGAACAGATTTTAAGTTATTGGAAAAATAACAACACTGCCCAGTAAAGGCAGGTACATAAAATCCATTAGTAAATCCATTAATTAACAATTCCGCCTTCTGTTTGTCTGGGTACATTTTCATACTGGAGATTAGCCTTGATATGTTCAATGGCGTCACCTCCCCTATTTGATTCTTTATTGACAATTTGTTTCTTGAAGCACTTAATTGCTGGGTGGTTTTCGGAACAGAAAGTGCATTCGTGTCTGTAGTTGCAAGTGGCTTCATTAACCCTTTCATGACCAAAGGTCATTGATGCCCCAGTGTCCAGGTCAAAATTTACAAATCTGACATGCGTCACTTTAAGTGGTAATAGCTTTGGAACACTTTTACTTATCCACGCCATTCTGAGAATGTTTTCTCGTGACACATTGTACTTCATGACAGTCATAAATTTTAGTCAATATATATCACCTTTATTTATGAAAAAATCCCAAATTTACTAAAAAATTGTAAAAATTTGCAATTTTCTAAATTTAAATTTCTGTGCTTCTAAAACAGAAAGTGATACCTCATAAAATATATATTACATAACATTCCCCACATGTCTACTTTATGTTGGCATAATTTTGGAAATGTTATTTTATTTTTTTAGGACATTACAAGGCTTAGAAGTTTAGAAGCAATTCTTAAAATTTTTAAGAAAATTTCCAAAACCCACTTTTTAAGGACTAGTTCAGGTCTGAAGTCACTTTGTGGGGCTTACATAGTGTATACCCCCATAAATGACCCCATTGTAGAAACTACACCCCTCAAGTTACTTAAAACCAATTTTACAAACGTTATTAACCCTTTAGGTGTTCCACAAGAATTAAAGGAAAATGGAGATGAAATTTCTAAATTTCACTTTTTTAGCAGATTTTCTATTTTATTACATTTTTTTCTTTAACACATTAAGGGTTAACAGCCAAACAAAACTCAATATTTATTACTCTGATTCTGCGGTTTACAGAAACACCCCACATGTGGTCGTAAACTGATGTAAGGGCGCACGGCTGGGCGCAGAAGGAAAGGAACACTGTATGGTTTTTGGAAGGCAGATTTTGCTGGATTGGTTTTCTGAACGCCATATGTTTTTTTTTTTCTACTGATCGTCTTGTGCAGGGGCTCATTTTTTGCAGAAAGAGTTGAAGTTTTTATTGGTACCATTTTTGGGTACATAGGATTTTTTGATCATTCATTATTACACTTTATGGGACAAGGTGGCCAAAAACTGGCTGTTTTGGAACAGTTTTTTTTTTTTTTACAGCGTTCATCTGAGGGGTTAGGTCATGTGACAGTTTTATAGAGCAGATCGTTACGGACGTGGCAATACCCAATATGTATACTTTTTCTTATTTATTAAAGTTTTACACAATAATAGCATTTCTGAAACAAAAAAAATGATGTTTTAGTGTCTCCATAGTCTGAGAGCCATAGCTTTTTTATTTTTTGGGCGATTGTCTTAAATATGGGCTAATTTTTTGCGGGATGAGGTAACGGTTTGATTGGTACTATTTTGGGGTATATACGGCTTTTTTGATCGCTTGGTGTTGCACTTTTTGTGATGTAAGGTGACAAAAATGGCTTATTTTTTTACACCGTTTTTTTTTTAATGGTGTTTATTGGACGGGGTTGATGATGTGATATATTTATAGAGATGGTCATTACGGACGCGATGACACCTAATATGTGTGTTTTTATTTTTTTTATAGGAAAAGGAAATTTTTTTATTTATTTATTTATTTTTACTTTTATTATTTTCACATTTTTTTTATCAGTTCCCTCTTGGATCTTGAAGATCCAGTGGGGCTGATGGTTGTACTATACTTTGCAATGCTCTTGCATTGCAAAGTATAATACAATCAGATGCCTGTAGGTGGCAGCACTGGACGCCTATACCATGGCAACCGGACGCCTTTGCAAAGCGTCCGGTTGCCAGCCCTGATGGTTGAGAGAGAGGGAGCCCTCTCCCTCTATTAACCCTATGGATGCCGCTACTGCGTCATCTATGGGGTTACAGCAGTGTCAGCATAGAGCTGACACACGCTGCTGATGGCGGCGGCTCAGGAATGGAGCCGCCGCCATCACACACAGAAGGGGGACCGCATCGGGGGCAGGGGGCATCGCTGGAAACTGGGGAGAGGGGGGCAGCATTTCACTACTTACAGGAAGGGGCTGCAGGAAGGGGCGGACCGCATCGGGAGGAAGTGGCAGGAGAAGATGATGGACAAGAAGGGGGCACAGGTCGGGGCAGGAGGGGGCGGACCGCATCAGGGGCAGGACAAGAACGGGGCACAGATCGGGGGCTTCAAGGGGGCACGGGGGGGCTTCAGGACACATTACCGATTTCAGGCTCTGATCTGCAGAGCGCAGATCTGGTATGTGCAGCTATCACGTATATATACAGATTGCAGTCGTGAAGGGGTTAAACACGAAGCAAACACCTTTTTTGGGGGTTTGCTGACGAAAATTATGATTCCTTTGCGGGAGCATGAGATTGATCCAAAGACCAACATCTTTTGACCCCAATTTAATTCATCATACGAATACCAAGCAGATCCCCCAAAATTGCTATATGCCTCTAAAATGGCATCTAAGTGATGGAATAAGCCACTGCAATGTTGGGGAAATTTTTTGCCCATTACTGCGACGTAGATACAAAAACCCTGAAGCCAATTAAAAAAGGATTTTTGTGGATTCTTTTTCTTTTCGTCTTCATCTTTTTTATTATCAATTTTATTTGACGGTAACAGGGATAATAAATCTATAAATTCCCTGTGCCAGATCTTTTCTTTTGTATATTTGGTAAAATGAAAACCTAATGGTGATATTTGACAAGGCATGGATTCTGTGTAAGCGCTCTCTTTAATACCACTAGCTGCGGCCAATGATGGTAAAAGACATTTATTTTTTGCTAATGATTTGGGAATTTCTGGGTATATCTGACAATTTAGATTCAGATGAAGAGTCCTGAGAGGACCAAGCTGAATCCTGATTGTGTGGTGTGCTTTTAAAAGATAAAAATGAATTCATTAAATAATTGAATACGATCTTGAGGTATCTCTGTGGATGTGTGAACTGCCTGTGATTCTGGATTCTTCCTAGGTCCAGCCGAATCTGCACAGCTTCTAACTGCTCTTTCTTATACAGGTGCCCCGAGATGACTGTTGAACTCTTCACCAATCAGCTTCTGACCTTGAGGACCCACAGACTGCATCAACTGCATCTGTAACCCAGGTAAGATCTGTACAGATTTTATAGTATTGCGCATGCAAGCTTAGAGGGTTCATGACACCATGTCCCCCCTTACTTGCATCTGCAATAATCCCATACTACTGGAGCCACTATAGGGGTCATTATTGGAGGAAGGCCAGGCAGCATGCTAAAGGTAGAGCTGGCTTGATGCTGTGACCTAAATCTCACCTCCTAAGCCCCCTGCTCCGTATCTTTATTAGGGACAATTGGACGAGGAGGAGGACAGAACGTGACAGTTATTGATGGCCACCACAGAGAGACAAGCTTCTAGGGAGGTATTTTGTGCTGCACTATGGTATTTGGTTCTTTGGGATAGTATGCTGGGCTGCGGTATGATATTGATAACTCCTCCAACGCATTTTGGCCCCTTCTACTTATGTTGCTCCGCTTTTTGTTAATTTGGACCCACCTCCAACATTGGGGCCAATTTTAGAATTGAATAAAAGTTTATATGTATGAATGTAATGATGATATATGTATGTAAGTGATTACAATATTAGAGCGAAAGGTTAAGTTTATTGGGGAAAACTGAACAATTAAAAGGAGGCTATAGTACCCTGTTGGTCAGCATCTAAATGAGCATGGAGGCACACAGGCTCCATATGGTATCCTGCGCAGGGCCGTCTTTAATATTGATTGGACCCTGGGCAAAAATTTACTTGGGCCCCCTGGATCCCGCCTTCCCACACCTTAGCAGGCAATCACGCCCTCCACCACAACACACACACAAAAAATCCACACATCTGGTAGAGTACAGTGAATGACTGTAAATACTTCCAGTTCTGAAGACTCCAGCGGCTCAGGATCAGTGCTCTGGGCAGCTGGGCTCAGGCTGGAAGTGGGCACCGCTCTGCAGGAAGGAGACCAGGGCTCGGCTCACCCTAGTGTTACAGTGCACCCCAGCACCCCACAGTATGCAGTATAGCACCCTATAGTATACAGCAACCCACTATACAGTACCCCACAGTATATAGTAGAGCAGTATAGCAGCCCACAGTATAGAGCACCCCACAGTATACAACACCTCACAGTATACAGCACCCCAAATAATACACGATACAGCCCCCCCCACTATACAGTACAGCAGTATAGCACTCCACACTATACCGCACCCTCAGTATACATTATACAGACCCCCACAGTATACAGTACAGCAGTATAGCCCCCCCACTATACAAGCCCCCCCCCCCACACTATACAGCCCCCCACAGTATACAGGCCCCCACACAGTATACTGGCCCCCACACTATACAGCCCCCCCCCACAGTATACAGCCCCCCCCCCACAGTAAACAGGCCCTCCCCCACAGTATACAGGCCCCCACATAGTATACAGGCCCCCACACAGTATACAGCCCCCCACACAGTATACAGCCCCCCACACAGTATACAGACTCCCACATAGTATACAGCCCACCACATTATACAGCCCACCACACAGTATACAGCCCCCACACAGTATACAACCCCCACACAGTACACAGCCCACCACACAGTATACAGCCCACCACACAGTATACAGCCCCCACACAGTATACAGTTTCACACAGTATACAGTCCCACACAGTATCCAGCCCCCCACAGTATACAGCCCCCCAATGTATACAGCCCACCACACAGTATACAGACCACCACACAGTATACAGCCCCCACACAGTATACAGCCCCTACACAGTATACAGTCCCACACAGTATACAGCCCCCCACAGTATACAGCCCACCACACAGTATACAGCCCCACAGAGTATACAGTCCCACACAGTATACAGTCCCACATAGTATACAGCCCCCCACAGTATACAGCCAGTATACAGCCCCCCACAGTATACAGCGCCCACAGTATACAGCCCACCAAACAGTATACAGCCCCCACACAGTATACAGTCCCACACAGTATACAGCCCCCCACAGTATACAGCACCCCACTATACAGTAGTTTACAGTATATTAACATAACTTCTGCAACACTCCTGATAGGACCTGTGATGACCTCATAGCCATGTGACCAGTAATTGCTAGGTTACTGGTCACATGGTGATGATGTCATTAAGGTCCTAAATCACAACTTTAACACAGTACGATCATGATGCCTGGACTTCTGGTAGAGCTGACAGCCTGACACCCGGGGCAGTGGCTAGCAGGGCTCAAGAGGCAGCTGCCTTGGGCCCCCCAGGAGCAACTGGGCCCGGGGCAGCTGCCCCTTTTGCCCCTTGGTAAAGACGGCCCTGATCCTGCGGCACATTTGCCCACAGATTTTGCAGCTGGGCCTGTAGATCCTGCATATTTATAGTTTGCCAGAGCTTATAACCCAGCTAATCCCATAAATGCTTGATTGGCGATAAATCTGGCGACCGGGCAGGCCCAGGAAGTGCTGCAGTCTGTAGGATACATTTCTGGGAAACCCTTGCTATCTGTGGGAGAGCATTATCCTGCTGAAGAATGCCAGTTGGAAGCCCTGCCATGATAGGCAACACATGTGGCCGCAGGATCTTCTGGCTGAGCTCTTATTGTTCCTCATATCACTACTAGGATTGATCGACTGATGTATTGTTAAATATGATGTGCTATAAGATAACTGGTATGTAAAAAATGTAATACACACTTTACTGACATCATCTATATTAAAGCACAAGGGGGATGGAAATGTCTTGTGGGTTTCTTCAAGGCCTATATTTGAAGTTTTCCCATATATGAAGAGGAGAAGCACCTAGATGTGGATGGCTTGCCTATATCTATTCTATATATATATGACTGACTGGGACAGACATGTGGGGTCTATTGGGGCTTGCTGCTGGAAGACGGCTGACAAGACAACAAGCAGTATCAAAAAGGCATAAAAAGTGGTCTCTGACCTCCAACAGGATGCCTTCAGGATGGTCTCACTGACAAGGACAATACACTGATGAGCTGTATGATATTATTTTTGTAATCAACAACTTTTATGTAGACTGAAAATAAATCTGTTGCCCTGGTGGCCCACATCACCCAGGGTCTTTTGTGCTGGCAGATCAGACCCGCCTGCCCTCCTCTGCCCGCCAGCAGTGGGCCCAACCGGTGGTATGCAATGTTGTCTCTCCTGTTGTAGGACGCTGCCTGCACTTTCTTCTAAGGGCTCCCAGCTCTGCTCCTAGTCTTTCCCAGCCAATAGCTGGTTACATCAAGGTATTTAAGGCACCTTCACCTTGGAGAGGGCCCGGAGCCTTAGATTACCTATCTTGCTAGTTCCTAGTGAAGGTCTGCTGTTCTCTTTGCCTGTTTACTGATTCTGACCGTTCGCTGCCTGACCTTACCTTAGCCTGTTTACTTTATTGACTGTTTGCTGCCTGCTCTGACCTCAGACTACTTTCACAGATTCACATGAACGCTGCCTGTCCTTACCTCTGCCTGTTTCCTGACTTACAAGTATTACCTGACTCCTCAGTGCTTCACAGTGGTGTCTTTGACCCCCGTAGGTCAGCAGCCAACTACACCAGATTATTCCAAGAGGTAGTGGCCTGGTGGCTCCCCTGCAGCGACGACCAGATACCTGTATAGGGGCTAAAGGATAAAAACCAAGGATAAAACCAAGGGACTGCCAGGATAATACCCTTAGGTCTAACCCAAAGTCAAACCGGTTCTACACCTATTGTCCATTGCAAAATCTCATTAATAGTTTTTATAGAAATCCCAGTCAGTCCTCCTGATATTTTGCTCCAAAAATCACATACACTACATTTGGAGAAGATATCCTATTTTATATTTTTCCAAATATTTTAAATTTATGGAGTGGCTCCCCAGATTATCACAGCAATTGAAGCAGTGTGTCATTTACATTAAAGGAAGGATTAAAGCAGTCACCACTAGGCCTCCATACTCAAACACAACAGTCGTAGAATCCTAAACAGAACCTGTATTTGTTGCTAAAGACTATATGGTTCTAGTCTCATTCTCATTCATGACACCACTGCAAACAGAGGTCACAGGGGCTGTCAATGTCAGGACACCCACTGAGCATTGTGACACCAAGTTTCCTTCTGTTAAGTGCCTGGAAATGGTCTGGGCAGAGAGAGGGGTGTATAATGAATTTGCTATGTGTGTCTGGATGGAAAATAAAAGTCTGTCAACTGGGCAAAATTGCCTTAAATGCATCATAGAGGCATGTCTAGCAGTCTATCATCTCTCTCTAAGAGGTACCCTACCTAGAACTTGTCTCTGACAGCCTTGCTATAGGGCAGTAGGGGAATCAGACCACACCTGTAATCAATACATATCGGCCTGAGACATAACTCCAATGGGTGCATTATTTTTGTTGTCAATGAATGTATTTTCTCAAGTCAATATAAGCAGCATAGTATCAGATATATATTGTCCTGAGGGATGCATGCATCACAGATGGGCAATCTCCTTACAGGTACATGGAACTTATGATCTCTGAATAAATCTATAATTTTCAGCATAGGTTTTCTAAGGGTACTTTCACACTAGCGTTATTCTTTTCTGCCATTTAGTTCTGTCCTAAGGGCTCAATACCGGAAAAGAACTGATCAGTATTATCCTAATGCATTCTGAATGGACAGCAATCCGTTCAGGATACATCAAGATGTCTTCAGTTCAGTCTTTTTGCCTTTTCAGGACAGAGATAACCTACCCGGTGTTAGGTGGTGTGCCTTTAATGTTACATAGATGGTAGCTAGACAAGACTCCCTGGTGGTGCAGCCAAAGCAGTGGGGGCAGCAGTGCAATGGTGGTGCAGGGTTCTTTACTAAGGTAGTTAGTTTACTGAGGTAGGCAGTTCTTATACAAGGACGCTAGTAGCATTCAGTTTAGACTCTCCAAAGTGCTTCCAAGTCCACCAACAGGGTGTACATTCACAATATTGTACTAAACATTCCACAGTGGGGTGTAGATCCTCCAACAGGTAGCTTATCGATGGTAAAATTGTGGTAGGTGCCTGAGGTGATGTACTCTTTCCACTAGCAGTAAGGCCTGTAGCTATATCAATGATTGATTGCATTTTACACCAATTCTTTAAATTGGCCCTCAACAGTTTGTATATTCTGTAGTTTTTCTTTGTGGTGGTAGTTGTTGGGATGCAAGGATGAGGGTTACTTACAGCAGGCCTCACCTCTACACAGCTTCCTCTCACTTCTTCCTCAGACTTTTTCCTTTTCCTCTCACTTTGGCACCTTATCAAGCTCTTGACCCAGAGGAGAAGAGCTCGCCTCCTCCCACTGAGGACAACTAACTAAACGGTGTTCTCATTTCAGCTCTTGGACTACAAAGGTCAAGAGCTGAAGTGAATTAACATTAACAAGGGACATTAACCTATGAAGTAGCAAATTAATCATTTCACATGGGATAAACTTATTATATCCCCTACACCTGTTTTTGAAGTAGAAAAGTCGCAAATCCAATTGGCAACTTTTCTAGTTGGAGTTGGCATTTTACGCTGCCCTTGCCAATTTTATGAAATCTGCTCCATGTGCAAAGATAAACGTAAAACAAATAGGGCTGAAAAAGCTGTCCTTGGTAGCAGCCTAAGTCTGGTGTCACATGTAGGTTTTTTTGGGGAGTATTTGTGTGGCGTTTTGAGGTTTTGCCACCTTTTTAGACATTAAACCACCAGCTTGGCATCTTGCATGGAAGTCTATGTGAAATAGTAAATACTGGACAAACTGATTTTTAGTAGCAGTGTTTATTTACCCTTGATGTCTTTTTTTTTTAAATCACAGTATGCTCTGGGTCTGGCTTTCCTCCCCCATTATTGCCTGTTGTTTATCCAAATAAACTATTAACTTTTGTGTTGGCTTAAAGATTTAGACTCCCTCCTCCACTGCCTCCTCACTGACAGGACCAGATCTGATGTATGAAGTGGCACCATAACGTCACATGAGTGGTATCACACTGGCACCAGTTGTCAGGCTCCCCTTTTTTGGTATGTTCACCCGGTCCTTGATGGCAGAATTGCCAAGACTGCCCTGATGGCAGCCCTGCCTGCATTAGTTATATAGTTAGATAGTTAATACAGTTGAAAAAAGACATAAGTCCATCAAGTTCAACCAAGCCATTAGTGGGATTTTGAATTTTAGAAAAAGGAGAGTGAGACTCAGATTTACAAACATTTTCATAAGCATTAATGTCATTTACTTTTAAGAATTTATCTAAACCCTTTTTAAAACTGTCCTCTGTTCCTGCTGTGACCACGTCTTTGTCACGATCAGTGTGGGGGGGAACTCCACACTGAACACAGGAGGGAAAGGGGAACAGTCACTGGACCTGGAAACTAGGGAAGAAACAGTCTTTGCGCTTTGACTCCCATATTGTTGAATAGATTAGGCAGGGGGACCAATTTGGAGTATTGTGCGCAGTACTGGAGACCATATCTCCAGAAAGATATTGATACTTTGGAGAGAGTTCAGAGAAGAGCTACTAAACTAGTACATGGATTACAGGATAAAACTTACCAGGAAAGGTTAAAGGACCTTAACATGTATAGCTTGGAAGAAAGACGAGACAGAGGGGATATGATAGAAACTATTAAATACATAAAGGGAAACAACAAGGTAAAAGAGGAGAGAAAATTTAAAAGAAGAAAACCTGCTATAAGAGGACATTGTTTTAAATTAGAGGGGCAAAGGTTTAAAAGTAACATCAGGAAGTATTACTTTACTGAGAGAGTAGTGGATGCATGGAATAGCCTTCCTGCAGAAGTGGTAGCTGCAAATACAGTGAAGGAGTTTAAGCATGCATGGGATAGGCATAAGGCCATCCTTCATATAACATAGGGCCAGGGGCTATTCATAGTATTCAGTATATTGGGCAGACTAGATGGACCAAATGGTTCTTATCTGCCGACACAGTCTATGTTTCTACCTCCTAGACAACCTGACTAGCTATAAATATGAATAGACCTTGAAGGTAGGAATATTCATAAGCAGTATACCTAGGCCCTGATTTCCCTGTAATTCCCTGGAATAAGTATAGGACCAGAGACAACCCATTCCTCCCCAGATGGATGAATGGAAGTCTCTGTCTCAGGCCCAGATACAAACAAACGTGACACTTAACTTCTGTAGAGATGGAAGAACAGGAACACCAGAGAGGATCTCACATAGTGATGGACAAACATCGTCCGGGACGGTTCGCAAACGTGATCAAATGTTCGCGAACTGCAAGTTCGCGGCGGGCCCCATTCACTTTAATGGCAGGCGAACCTGAAAAACCTTCAGCTCATATTTGCAGCCAGCAAACACTTACTAGAAGTACACAAATAGTCCCACAACATGGACAGTGACATACCAGAGGGGGATCATTGGCAAAAATTCCCACAAAAAATATGTATTTTAATCAGGGGCCATTTTTATGCATCTTAAAGGGAAACTCTCAAAAATGTGCCCTGCTGGAGCCTAGAAAAATGTTATTTCCTATCGGTTTGATGTATGCAAATGTGCAGCACTCCACGTTTTTGGATCCTGCAGAGTCTATAAAAAAAAAGCATAATTGCATAAATGCGCTAACGTAATTTTTTTTTCTACCATGGAACTGTATTGGTCAGTAGTGATGTCCCGAACTATTCGCCAGCGAATAGTTCCCGGCGAACATAGCTTGCTCGCTTTTGCCGCTGTGGGCGAACATATGCGATGTTCGGTCCGCCCCTATACATCATCATTGAGTAAACTTTGACCCTGTACCTCACAGTCAGCAGACACATTCCAGCCAATCAGCAGCAGACCCTGCCTCCCAGACCCTCCCACCTCCTGGACAGCATCCATTTTAGATTCATTCGGAAGCTGCATTCACAGTGAGAGGAGGGAGAGTGCTGCTGCTGCTGCTGATTTAATAGGGAAAGCATTAGCTAGGGCATTGTTCTGTGTCCACAGACTCATCTGCTGTAAGGACAGCGTCATGACAGCACCCCAAAAAGCCATTTTCAGGGCTGGTACATCAGTGTGCTTTTTTTATTTTATATATATATATATATATATATATATACACAGTACAGACCAAAAGTTTGGACACACCTTCTCATTCAAAGAGTTTTCTTTATTTTCATGACTATGAAAATTGTAGATTCACACTGAAGGCATCAAAACTATGAATTAACTCATGTGGAATTATATACATAACAAAAAAGTGTGAAACAACTGAAAATATGTCATATTCTAGGTTCTTCAAAGTAGCCACCTTTTGCTTTGATTACTCCTTTGCCTACTCTTGATGAGCTTCAAGAGGTAGTCACCTGAAATGGTCTTCCAACAGTCTTGAAGGAGTTCCCAGAGATGCTTAGCACTTATTGGCCCTTTTGCCTTCACTCTGCGGTCCAGCTCACCCCAAACCATCTTGATTGGGTTCAGGTCCGGTGACTGTGGAGGCCAGGTCATCTGGCGAAGCACCCCATCACTCTCCTTCATGGTCAAATAGCCCTTACACAGCCTGGAGGTGTGTTTGGGGTCATTGTCCTGTTGAAAAATAAATGATGGTCCAACTAAACGCAAACCGGATGGAATAGCATGCCGCTGCAAGATGCTGTGGTAGCCATGCTGGTTCAGTATGCCTTCAATTGTGAATAAATCCCCAACAGTGTCACCAGCAAAGCACCCCCACACCATCACACCTCCTCCTCCATGCTTCACGGTGGGAACCAGGCATGTAGAGTCCATCCATTCACCTTTTCTGCGTCGCACAAAGACACGGTGGTTGGAACCAAAGGTCTCAAATTTGGACTCATCAGACCAAAGCACAGATTTCCACTGGTCTAATGTCCATTCCTTGTGTTTTTTAGCCCAAACAAGTCTCTTCTGCTTGTTGCCTGTCCTTAGCAGTGGTTTCCTAGCAGATATTCTACCATGAAGGCCTGATTCACACAGTCTCCTCTTAACAGTTGTTCTAGAGATGTGTCTGCTGCTAGAACTCTGTGTGGCATTTACCTGTTCTGTTAGCTGAGCTGCTGTTAACCTGTGATTTCTGAGGCTGGTGACTCGGATGAACTTATCCTCCGCAGCAGAGGTGACTCTTGGTCTTCCTTTCCTGGGGCGGTCCGCATGTGAGCCAGTTTCTTTGTAGCGCTTGATGTTTTTTGTGACTGCACTTGGGGACACTTTCAAAGTTTTCCCAATTTTTCAGACTGACTGACCTTAATTTCTTAAAGTAATGATGGCCACTCGTTTTTCTTTACTTAGCTGCTTTTTTCTTGCCATAATACAAATTCTAACAGTCTATTCAGTAGGACTATCAGCTGTGTATCCACCTGACTTCTCCACAACGCAACTGATGGTCCCAACCCCATTTATAAGGCAAGAAATCCCACTTATTATACCTGACAGGGCACACCTGTGAAGTGAAAACCATTTCAGGTGACTACCTCTTGAAGCTCATCAAGAGAATGCCAAGAGTGTGCAAAGCAGTAATCAAAGCAAAAGGTGGCTACTTTGAAGAACCTAGAATATGACATATTTTCAGTTGTTTCACACTTTTTTGTTATGTATATAATTCCACATGTGTTAATTCATAGTTTTGATGCCTTCAGTGTGAATCTACAATTTTCATAGTCATGAAAATAAAGAAAACTCTTTGAATGAGAAGGTGTGTCCAAACTTTTGGTCTGTACTGTATATATTGCAGTTGCCTGGCTGCCCGTGTGTGAGAGGCTGCAGGCTCAGTCACAGACAGCACTGTGTGCACTGCACACCATTCATACAGGGTGTGACAGAAAATACCTTGCAGATAAAAAATAATTCTATTTAATATTTTTCTGTGACATAATCACATTTGCAAGCCCGTGTGCGTCAGGCCCACACAGACTGTATTGTGGCCACTGGCTAGGCCTCCACTCATACCGTTACAGGGTGTCCTTCACTCAAATACCTTGCAGATAAAAAAAATGATATTAAATATGTTTCTGTGATATAATCACATTTGCAAATTGCAAGCCCGTGTGTGTCAGGCGCACAAAGACTGTATTGTGGCCACTGGCTAGGCCTCCACTCATACCATTACAGGGTGTCATTCACTCAAATACCTTGCAAATAGAAAAAATTATATTTAATTTTTTTCTGTGATATAATCACATTTGCAAGCCTGTGTGTGTGTCAGGCCCACACAGACTGTATTGTGGCCACTGGCTAGACCTCCACTCATACTGTTACAGGGTGTCATTCACTCAAATACCTTGCAAATAAAAAAATGATATTTAAAATTTTTCTGTGATATAATCACATTTGCAAGCCAGTGTGTGTCAGGCCCACACAGACTGTACTGTGCCCACTGCCCACCACTTATATAGGTTGGCACAGTACCTTTCACGCATAGTACCACTTCACATTTAAAAAAAAATGACAGGCAGAGGTCGTGGTGCTGTGATTTCCACTGGCCCTGGAATAATGCCCAGTGTTCAGAGGCCACGTACCCTGAACTAAAAAAAATTTGAGAAAATAGTTGACTGGCTTAAACAGGACACCCGATCTTCAACAGCTTCCGCTAAGAACATTGACGCACCATCCTCCTCCAGCTCAGCTTTGGTCACCTGCTCTCAAGTTACCACTCTCCCGCCCGCCACCACCACCACTACCACCACAGCCACTTAACTTGATCCCTCAGAGGAGTTATTTACGCATCAGTTGGATGAAATTAGTGATGCGCAACCATTATTGCCAGGGGATGTAGATAACAGGGATATGTCTCAGTCAGGCAGCATTACACACATGGACGTACAGTGTGATGATGATGATGATGTTGTACCCGCTGCTGCTTCCTTTGCTGAGGTGTCAGATACAAGTGAAGTGGTTGATGATGACGATGTGTCCGTGGATGCCACGTGGGTGCCTGCTCAAAGAGAAGAAGAAGAGGGGGAAAGTTCAGAAGGAGAGACAGAGAGAAGGAGGAGACGAGTTGGAAGCAGGGGGAGGTCGTCGCAAGGAGCTAGTGGCACAGTCAGAAAGCTTGTATCGGCACACGGGGTCAGCCAGACAGCACGCCAATCAACGCATGCCGTTGCCACCACCAGAATGCCGTCATTGCAAAGCTCAGCAGTGTGGCATTTTTTTTGTGTGTCTGCCTCTGACAACAGCGATGCCATTTGTAACCTGTGCCAAAAGAAACTGAGTCGTGGGAAATCCAACACCCACCTAGGTACAACTGCTTTGCGAAGGCACATGATCGCACATCACAAACGCCTATGGTATCAACACATGATGACGAGTAGAAGCAGCACAAGCTCAAAGCCACCATCCTCCTCCTGGTCCAGCATCTTCAGCCACGTCAACCACTGCTGTCCTCATTGCCCCCTCTCAACCACCCGCCACTCCGCCTCTCACCTTCAGCAGTTCCATCTCATCTGCCCACAGTCAGGTGTCTGTAAAGGAAATGTTTGAGCGTAAGAAGCCAATGTCACAGAGTCACCCCCTTGCCCGGCGTCTGACAGCTGGCTTGATGGAACTCTTAGCCCACCAGCTTTTACCATACCAGCTGGTGGAGTCTGTGCCCTGCGAAGAGTGCTGGATCAGGCTGTAGATGAGCGTGAAGAGGAAGAGTTGTGGTCACCATCACCACCAGAAACAGCCTTGTCATCATCGCTTGCTGGACCTGCGGCAACGCTGGAAGAGGAGTATGAGGAAGAGGAGTCAGAGGAGGAATGTGGCTTTGAGGAGGAGGAAGACCAACCACAGCAGGCATCCCAGGGTGCTCATTGTTGTCACCTATCTGGTACCCGTGGTCTTGTACGTGGCTGGGGGGAAGAACAGACCGTCAATGACATCAGTGAGGATGAGGAACGGGAAATGAGTAGCTCGGCATCCAACCTTGTGCAAAAGGGGTCTTTTATGCTTTCATGTCTCTTGAGGGACCCTCGTATAAAAAGGATGAAGGAGAATGACCTGTACTGGGTGGCCACGCTACTAGACCCCCGGTATAAGCAGAAAGTGGCGGAAATGTTACCAAATTACTGGAAGTCAGAAAGGATACAGCAGTTCAAAACCAAACTAAAAAATATGCTTTACACAGCTTATAAGGGGGATGTCACAGCACAACGGGAATCTAACAGGGGAAGAGGTGAAAGTAATCCTCCTCCTACCACGACCACGGCGGCAAGGACAGGACGCTTTACAGATGTGTTGTTGATGGAGGACATGCGGAGCTTTTTCAGTCCTACACATCGCCACAGCCCTTCGGGATCCAGCCTTAGAGAACGACTCGACCGACAGGTAGCAGACTACCTCGCCTTAACTGCAGATATCGACACTCTGAGGAGCGATGAACCCCTTGACTACTGGGTGTCCCCCAGAGGAGCGATGAACCCCTTGACCTGTGGCCTGAACTATCCCAGTTTGCGATAGAACTTCTGACCTGCCCCGCTTCAAGTGTCCTGTCAAAAAGGACCTTCAGTGCAGCAGGAGGCATTGTCACTGACAAAAGAAGTTGCCTCGGTCAAAAAAGTGTTGATTACCTCAGCTTCATTAAGATGAATGAGGCATGGATCCCGAAGGGAATGACAGTGGGGGATACGTTTGACTAACAAAAGGCCTGATGACATGCCTTGGCTTCAAAATGGTACCCACGCTGCTGTATTTAATGTCTGCATACCAGATGACTTTCATGAATTCTCCGCCACCAACTAGGGTTCAAGCCGCAATGTTTTAGTCACCTTTCTGCCTGGAAAACATCAATTTTTCTGGCCGCTGCTTAAACAGCGGCTGCAACAATACCTAATTTTTCAGGCATGTGTACATGCCAAATTTTTCTGGCCTCTAGTGCTAAACTGTGGCTGCAAAAACAAAACAAAAAAAAAGGCACATACAAGTGTCAATTCCCCTTCGTGATCGGTACCTTGTTGTGGTGAAGGGGCTTGCGTATCACAATGAAGCGATCATCACCTCTATGAGTGTGTTGGCAATGTTGCCACACCACAGATAAGGCTGTTGCTTCATTATGATCAGACTAAAAGCGATCGGCTGGATAATTTGTCATAGAAAAAACATTATTTTTCATTTTTTTTGTATGGGTTTTTAATACATAAAATAAACTATTAAGAGACTTTATTATGATTTTTTTTATTAGAAATAACGCAGACAATTTAAAAAATCCCCATCAATTCCAATACAAAGCAAGTACAGAGCTCAGAACGAAATTATTTCAGGATGTTGTTAATTCGACAATGATTAATCAATTCGACACATGTCCCCGGATAGAGGACGTAACAGGGATTAAACTGATGAGAATAGTACTACAGAAAATACCACTCATATCAGGTGTGACAGTAAATTGCATGGCGCAGACGCAGTGACCGTGGCGTGGATTCAAACAAAGGGGAGGGAGTCAGCGTTTTTTTAACCATCTCCCCGTTTGAAAAATCTATTCAATTCACCTTTCGGGTCCCTTGGTGTTGTACGTGGCTGGGTGGAGGAAGAAACCTTCAATGACATCAACGGGACATGGCTAGCTTGGTATCCAACCTTGTGCAAATGGGAAGTTTGCGGTTGGGCAAATGGACTGTTTGCGGTGCATTAAAAGGGGAGTTTTGTCTGTCAATGTCTGTGAAGCGGGCGTAACCCTTACACTACCTGATCGATACAACATCATACCTGATCGTATACACACACTGGATGTTTTAAACCACGTTGTTCAAAAAAATGTAGGATTGTTAGGTAATTTATGCCCTTTATGGATTAAAATCCAACTCTGCGTCAACTATGTAATTTTCCATGGGAGTTTTGCCATGGATCCCCCTCTGGCATGCCACAGTCCAGGTGTTAGTCCCCTTAAAACAACTTTTCCATCACTACTGTGGCTAGAAAGCGTCCCTGTGGGTTTTAAAATTTGCCTGCCTATTGAAGTCAATGGCAGTTCGCCCGTTCGTGAACATTTGCAGAAATTCGCGTTCGCCGTTCGCGAACGGAAAATTTTATGTTCGCGACATCTCTAGTGGTCAGACGCCACTATACAGCATCAGTCTGAGGCATCTGTTAACACATACCTTTTTGGTATGCATTAAATGGATGGCAAAGATAGGATGTGTCAGAATAAGCACCAGTACACATCGGAGCAGCGTGGCGGAGAGGGGAGGCCGCCATTTACTGACAGAGCGCTAACTGGTCCTGGTGGTCAGGAATGAGGACTGGGAAATGCAGGGCACAGTATAATACACTAGAATCTATATACTATACAGATATTAGCCCTACCCCTGAATGATAATACAATTAGGTTATCATTTATTATATAGAAATATATCAATGTCAGGCATATTTCTGACACAGATTGTGGCGCAAAGGTCCTACATTGACCGGATAACACCTCTGCACAGTGACCAGATAACACCGCCATACCGTGACCGGATAAAAGAGTATAAGAGGGCACAGTACAGGGAATGACTAGGGGCATTGCACAGGGTGTGGTAAGAGGGCACAATGCAGGGTATAAGGGGGCACAGTACGGAGTAAGGAGCACAGTACAGGGTGGGGGGCACAGTCACATGACCCTGTGACATTAGAAGGTCCTTGTGGTGAATGAGAGGCAGAGGAGTGAGACAGGGGTGTGATTATGTGACTAGAGATAAAAAATGTAACTGTCGGCCAGTACAAGCCCCAAAAATTAGGCAATAGGCATTCACCTGACAGCAAAGAACTTTGGATTCTGTGGCTGGAGGTACATTAGGCGGTCACAGGATAAAAATGTAACTGTTGGACAGTAAAGGCCCCAAAAATTAGGCATTCAACGGACATAAAAGGCCATTTATGCCGCTGTATTTACCTAAGACAGGGACCATGATTTGTTCTGGGTTGTGGCAGATATTTGTTGGCTGTCATGAGGAAATTCAATCAAACGTGGTCGACTCGTCACATGTGTTCAATTCCTCCGAGATCCATGCCTCATTCATTTTTAGAAATGTGAGGTAGTCCACACTGTCGTGAGCTAGTCTAGTGCACTTATCGGTCACGATCCCCCTGCTGCGCTAAACGTCCTTTCAGACAAGACACTCGACAAGGGGCAAGCCAACAGTTCCATGGCAAATTGTGCCAGCTCTGGCCACAGGTCAAGCCTGCACACCCAATAGTCCAGGGGTTCATCGCTTCTCAGAGCATCCACATCAGCCATTAACCCGATGTAGACAGACACCTGTCGGTATAGGCGTTCCCTGAGGCTGGATGCAGAGGACGGCTGTCGATGGGTTGGCTGCAAGAATGATCTCATATCCGAAGTGACCAACACATCTTCAAACCGCCCTCTTCCGCCCTTCTTCCATGTGCTGTTGGATTGGTACCTGCAACTGTTTCTCTGTGAGTGGAAATTCCTCTTCCAGCGCCCGCAAAAGCAGAATGCAGCATTTCTCAAAGCAAGGCCTGGAAGTGCAGCATTCTGACAGCCCTCTGTGGTAACATTTCCCCCATTTTGTGTTTGTACCGGGGGTCTAAGTTCGTTGCCACCCAGTACTGGTCCTTGACCTTTATGCTTTTTATACGGGGGTCCCTCTTCAAACACTGGAGCATGAAGGCCCTCATTTGCACTAAACTGGAAGCAATGGAGTGGCCTGGCTCCTGCTCATCATCCAGGATAATGTCGTCCTCGTTCTCCTCACCCCAGCCATGGACAACGCCAGGGATCCCAGAAACGTTTAAAGCATACTCCTCTGACTCCTCTTCAGACTCCTGCTGACTTGTCTCAGATGGAGTAGCCCCCCCCGGGAATTTATCCAGCATTGCGACTTCCTCATCTTCCTGCTCCTGCTCCTCGACGGCTTGAATGACATGATGCAATACACGCTCTAGAAAGAAGGCGTAAGGTAAGATGTCACTGATGGCGCCCTAGCTGCGACTGACTAGTTTGGTGATCTAATCAAATGGCCGCAGAAGTCTGCATGCGTCGTGCATGAGCAGCCACTGGTGCGGTGGAAAAAAAAATAAGCTCCCCAGAACCTGTCCTGCAGGTACAGGTAGTCGTTAACTGCACGTTTCTGTTGGAGCAGCCTATTAAGCATATACTAGGTGGAGTTCCATCGCATCAGACAGTAACAAATCAGACGTCTGACGGGCAGGTGGTGTCGCCGCTGAATGTCAGCAAAGCGAGCCATGGCCGTGTAAGATCTAAAATGACCAGAGATTTTCCTTGCCTGCTGCAAGACGTCCTGGACCCCGGGGTATTTGGCAACGAATCGCTGCACGACTAAGTTCAGGATATGTGCCATGTGTGTCATTTTGCCCTGTTTCAGCGCGCTCAGCAGATTGGCACTGTTGTCACACACTACTTTACCAACTGTCAAACTGAGCGGGGTTAGTCACTGATCGGCCTGTGACTGCAAAGCTGAAAGGAGTGCAGGACCGGTGTGGCTCTTGGCTTCCAGGCACAAGAGCCGCAGCACAGCATGGCAACGTCTCACCTGGCAAGTCGAATAGGTTCTAGGGAGCTTAGGGGGTGCAGCAGAAGAGACGGTAAAAGTGGAAAAGGAGGAGCCAGCCGAGGATGAGAGGGAGGATGGAGGAGGAGGAGGAGAAGAAGAGTCAGGCCTGCATGCAATCCGTGGCGGTAACACCAAATCCACATGGGTGCCACGGGTTACATGCTTGACGTCCGTCAGAAGGTTCACCCAGTGGGCAGTAAAAGCTATGTACCTTCCCTGCCTGTGTTTGCTAGACGTGTCTGTGGTCAGATGTATCTTGGCACTGACACTGTGTGCCAGAGATACATTCACTTGCCGCTGAACGTGGCCATATAGCTCTGGAATGCCCTTCTGGGAGAAATATTTCCTTCCGGGGACCTTCTATTGCGGTTTTCCAATGGCCACAAATTTTCTAAAGGCCTCCGAGTCCACCAGTTTATGTGGCAGTAGTTGGCGGGCTAGTAGTTCTGACAAGCCAGCGGTCAGCTGTTGGGCAAGAGGGTTATCCGGCGTCATCATCTTTTTTCACTCAAACATTTGGGGCAAGGAAGCCTGCCTTTTGCTAGATGAACGCGACGACGGCACGGTGGAAAATGGAGTGGAGGACAACTGGGAGGAGAGAGGAGAAGGAGAAGAGGCAGGGAGGGGAGCGCCGGGAGTGTGGCTTTGTGGGTTCTGACAGTGTTGCTCCCACTGGTCTCGGTGATGGAAGGCCAGGTGCCTTCTTAAGGCGGTCGTCCCTAGGTGAGTGTTGGGCTTACCGTGACTTTTGCGTTGACAGCTCAGGCTGCAAATGGCAACACTATTGTCAGCAGTGGACACGTTAAAAAGGCCCACACTGAGGAGTTATGTGCCGGCGTCCTGGGAGCACCAGATGTAAACGTGCATGGTTGATGACTCGTTCCAGATACATTAGCATTATGCTTTTTGCCTCCTGTGCCCTATAAGTTCTGCCTGCTTCTCTTCCCTATCTGCTGCTCCATCTCTCCCTCTAAACTCTCTTCCTCTTTCTTCCTTGTGGGCACCCACGTGACGTCCATCGAAACGTCATCATCAGATTCGTCACCTTCACCACCACTGACATTAGTGATCTCGGAGTAGGCAGCAACAGCAGGGACCACCCTCCTTTGACTGATCTTGAGTGCTGAGTGGCGACCGTTGATACCTCCTCCTGATCCGATGCAAATAATATCTGCGCATCGGTAAGGTCTTGTAATGGATGGGAAAATAAACCCTCTGACTCGAGAGGAGGGAATATGGTGGTGGTGTCTTTGGGGGTGCACACCGCAGAAAGTGAAGAGGGTGCAGATAGAGAGGATGAGGAGAGTGCAGAAGCGGAATGTTGAGTGAGCCACTCAACCAATTCTGGTGCACCCTTTGACATAATCGCACGCACCTTCTGCAACTTTCCACTTAGGCTGCGGCCTGGTGCACCTGCCCGACCCCTACCACCCCTGCGGAATGGCCTGCCTCTTCCTCTGCTTGTCATTTTCAAAATGACCCTGTGACAAAAGTCCCTATAGAAGAGCAGTATTTGTGGAAGAAGGTATTTCACACCCCTGCCTCAATCAGTTTTTTTGGGGGGCAACTGGTAAATCATACCAGTAGAAATTATTGGTTCCAACAGTGTTTGTCACTCTGTGTAGATGAGGTAACGCAGCAAAACCGCAAGCAAATGCTGCACTACCTAAATGCACTTTATAGAAAGTATATTATTGATATATCACACCCCTGCCTCAATCAGGTTTTTTGGGGGGCAACTGGTAAATCACACCAGTAGAAATTATTTGTTCCAATAGCGTTTGGCACTCTGTGTAGCTGCAGTATCGCAGCAGAACCGTACACAAATGCTGCACAATACAAATGCACTATAATATACTTTCTATGTTAGAAAGTATATTATAAGTATATTACACCCCTCAGTAAGTCACACCTATCGATAGCACACCTATACCAGTCCTTAAAAGGACTTTTGTGGCCCTATTAGATAGCGATTTGTGTCCCTAACAGTCTGTCCCTGCTCCACACAGCAACCTCTCCCTACACTGGCAAAAGACTGAATGTAAAATAGCGGCCAGATCAGGTTTATTTATAAGGTAGGGGGTATGTCCATGTGCTGAAATGTCTCCATTGACTGTCCTGTACCACCTGATGGATGTGTCATGGGTCAAAGTTCTTCACAATGTAAAAGAATATGGCGGGTGCGAATATCGCATGTGTGCATGTTCGGCGAATCGCGAACGTGCAAAGGTCACCAGGAAACGACCGCCGGGCGAACCACAAGGCCATCTCTAATCTCACACCAGCTCAGCCAAACCCAAATTAAGCTATCAACTGCATAGTCAGAAGGGTGGCGTGAAACTATAAAGGGTAGAAGTGATGACCACTGAGCAACAGCTGAGAAAAGGGAAGTGGTCATTAACCCTTTCAACACTGAATCAAGAGAACTCAAGGAGGCTGTTAGATTCCTCCACACTCAGCCAATCTCCTTGATTTCCTGACATGAGTCACCTGAGGGACTGTGACAGTCCTGAAGAGGTCTATTCTACAGAGTCACAGTTCCTACAGTAAAGAAACCTTGATAATTACTGGAGACCAGGGGCGTAACTACCATAGCGGCAGACCAGGCGACTGCTATGGGGCCCATGGCAACAGGGGGCCCAGTCTTAGTAGGGATTATCTCCTCTTCTACTGGAGGTGAAAACTTGGTCAGGACTCTTCCCTCTAAAGCAAGAACTTTTAGCAAAAAAGGCAGTTGAAAAATGGCCCAAGGGTAATTGAAAAGGGTTTAGGCAGAAACTCTTCTGTGTTGTGTGGGGGCTTGGTTTGACCCTTGCTATGGGGCCCTTACTTCTCAATGTACACCACTGCTGGAGACTAAACTTTTTCTTCTCCAGTTGGAAGCAGTGCCCCCTTGTCTTTTGAGGGCATTTGACATGGAACAGTTTTTCACCGTATTTTTTTGTATGGCCCATTTATATATTTGTATAGGTTAGGCTACTTTCACACTAGCGTTTTGGCTTTCCGTTTGTGAAATCCGTTCAGGGCTCTCAAAAGAAGTCCAAAACGTCCAGTTTTGCCCTTATGCATTCTGAATGGAAAAGGATCCGTTTAGAATGCATCAGTTTGCCTCCATTCAGTCACCATTCCGCTCTGGAGGCGGACACCAAAACGTTGTCTACAGCGTTTGGCTGTCTGCCTGACGAAACAGAGCCAAACGGAGCTGTCCTGGCACACAATGTAAGTCAATGGGGATGGATTTGTTTTCTCTGACACAATCTAGCACAATAGAAAACTGATCTGCCCCCTATTGACTTTCAATGGTGTTCAAGACTGAGCTGTAATGGCTTGGGAAGACATAGTACAACCGGATCCATGCGGCTGTATTATTGTAATGGAAGCGTTTTTGCAGATCCATGACGGGTCCGCCAAAAACGCTAGTGTGAAAGTAGCCTTAATCATGTCCACCCTAGATGTCTCTTCCCAAGACTAAATACATTTAATTATTTTAGTCTTTCCTGATAACTAAGACCCTCCATGCCCCTTTTCAGTTTAGTTGATCTCCTTTGTACTTTTTCCAACTTCAGGGCATCTTTTCTATGAACTGGTGCCCAGAACTGACCTGCATATTCCAGATGAGGCCGCACCAATATGCCATCCCTGTCCTGTGAGTCGATGCCTCGTTTAATACATGACAGTATCCTGCTGGCCTTAGAAGCAGCTGATTGACATTGTATGTTGTTATTTAATCTATGATCTACAAGGACACCCAAATCCTTCTCTACAAGTGACTCTCCCTGGGTTACACCCCCTAGGACATATGATGCACAGATATTCTAATCACATGGAATGATAAGGAGATGTTCTGTTGCGTCTTGACCCTAGTGGTTTCTTCTACATATACCTAGTATAATGGCATGCTACACCTCTTGTAATGTTGTGACTACTTAGCCATATCTTCCTACTAAACCAAACACATGACAAATGTTGCATTACATTATCATGGTCAGGTGGCTGATGCACGATTCATACAGGAGTGTCTTTTTAAATATTGTATTTTATAAGTTTCAAACAGTAGTTATAAAGTTATTGCCCAAAAAAAGTTTGCATCCATAGCACTCAGCTTACAGGCGTGTATAAGCCCCTCTGAGCTGGTTTGCAGATATCTGCTCAGTTTCCCAGGCTTTCCATTGACGTGCAGGTTTTATTTTTAATTTGTGTGACATTTAATCAGCACATATTGAAAACCAGGGCTTAGTTTTTCATTATATCTCATTGTCGAATATGAAGACAGCTTAATACAAGCCACCCAGCTGATGCACACTTCTCTGTCAGGATCAGAATGCCTTCCAGAACAGAGATAGTCATTAAGCTTCCTACTTTAGGGGATAAAAGGTTTACTTGTTTAATTAATAAACAAATCAATTTATTTTAGGTTTGGAGTCCACAGCTTTCTCGCCACACAGAAGTGTTGTGAAAGTGGCAAAAATAAAATAATAAGCCAATTTTTTATGTTGTTTTGACCTATCAGTATTACAATAAAATTCTGATAATATGGAACCCAAAAGCACAAAATCTAAAAGTAGTTCTGAGCCACATTTGGTAACTCACACGTAGTGGAAAGATGCGTATTTTTCGGCAGATTTTTCTGCCGCTTTTCTGCTGCGTGTAAAGTCTCCTTAAGAGTACTGCCACACATTCAGTGTGCTTTGTACTTGTAACAAAAAATAAAACACATACAAATACACCTGACTTTTTTTAACCACCTCAGCTCCCCTAGCTTAAACACCCTTAATGACCAGACCACTTTTTACAATTCTGCACTACACTACTTTCACGGTTTATTGCTCGGTCATACAACTTACCACCCAAATTAATTTTACCTCCTTTTCTTCTCACTAATAGAGCTTTCATTTGGTGGTATTTCATTGCTGCTGACATTTTTACTTTTTTTGTTATTAATCTAAATTTAACGAGATTTTTGCAAAGAAAAAACATTTTTCACTTTCAGTTGTAATTTTTTTTTAAAACGACACCTATATATATATTTTTCTCTAAATTTATTGTTCTACATGTCTTTGATAAAAAAAAATGTTTGGGTAAAAAAAATTTCCGCTTTTTGAAGCAGCTCTGACTTTCTGAGCACCTGTCATGTTCCTGAGGTTCTACAATGCCCAGACAGTAGAAAAACACCACAAATGACCCCATTTCGGAAAGTAGACACCCTAAGGTATTTGCTGATAGGCATAGTGAGTTCATAGAAGTTTTTATTTTTTGTCACAAGTTAGCGGAAAATGATGATTTTTATATTTTTTTTTTCTTACAAAGTCTCATATTCCACTAACTTGTGACAAAAAATAAAAACTTCTATGAACTCACTATGCCCATCACGAAATACCTTGGGGTGTCTTCTTTCCAAAATGGGGTCACTTGTGGGGTAGTTATACTGCCCTGGCATTTTAGGGGCTCTAATGCGTAAGAAGTAGTTTGAAATCAAAATGTGTAAAAAATGCCCTGTGAAATCCTAAAGGTGCTCTTTGGAATGTGGGCCCCTTTGCCCACCTAGGCTGCAAAAAAGTGTCACACATGTGGTATTGCCATACTCAGGAGAAGTTGGGCAATGTGTTTTGGGGTGTCTTTTTACATATTTCTCTCACCCAGCATAAGTATATGTAAAAAGACACCCCAAAACACATTGCCCAACTTCTCCTGAGTACAGCGATACCACATGTGTGACACTTTTTTGCAGCCTAGGTGGGCAAAGGGGCCCACATTCCAAAGAGCACCTTTAGGCCCCTTTCACATGGGCGAGTATTCCTCAAGGATGCGATGTGTGAGTTGAACGCATCGCACCCGCACTGAATACCGACCCATTCATTTCTATGGGGCTGTTCACATGAGCGGTGAATTTCACGCATCACTTATGCGTTGCGTTAAAATCGCAGCATGCTCTTCTTTGTGCGTTGCGGTGCGATAATCCATGCAACGCAGGCCCCATAGAAGTGAATGGGGTTGCGTGAAAATCGCAAGCATCCGCAAGCAAGTGCGGATGCAGTGCGATTTTCACGCACGGTTGCTAGGAGACGATCGGGATGGAGACCCGATCATTATTATTTTCCCTTATAACATGGTTATAAGGGAAAATAATAGCATTCTGAATACAGAATGTATAGTAAAGTAGCGCTGGAGGGGTTAAAAAAAAAATATTATTTAACTCACCTTAGTCCACTTGTTTGCGTAGCCCGGCATCTCCTTCTGTCTCCTTTGCTGAACAGGACCTGGGGTGAGCATTAATTACATGAACAGGACCTGTGATGACGTCACTCCGGTCATCACATGTTCCATCACATGATCTTTTAGCATGGTGATGGATCATGTGATGGAACATGTGATGAGCGTAGTGACTTCATCACAGGTCCTGTTCATGTAATTAATGCTCACCCCAGGTCCTGTGTTGCAAAGTAGACAGAAGGAGATGCCGGGCTATGCGAACAAGTGGACTAAGGTGAATTAAATAATTTTGTATTTTTATTTAACCCCTCCAGCGCTATTTGACTATGCATTCTGTATTCAGAATTCTATTATTTTCCCTTATAACCATGTTATAAGGGAAAATAATACAATCTACAGAACACCGATCCCAAGCCCGAACTTCTGTGAAGAAGTTTGGGTTTGGGTACCAAACATGCGCGATTTTTCTCACGCAAGTGCAAAACGCATGACAATGCCCGTGTGAAAGGGGCCTTAGAATTTCACAGGGCATTTTTTACACATTTTGATTCAAACAAATTCTCATGCATTAGGGCCCCTAAAATGCCAGGGCAGTATAACTACACCACAAGTTACCCCATTTTGAAAAGAAGACACACCAAAGTATTTCGTGATGGGCATAGTGAGTTCATGGAAGTTTTTTTTTTTTTTTCACAAGTTAGTGGAATATGAGACTTTGTAAGAAAAAAAATAAAAATAAATCATAATTTTCCGCTAACTTGTGACAAAAAAAAGTGGGGTAGTTATGCTGCCCTGGAATTTTAGGGGCCCTAATGCATGAGAAGTAGTTTAAAATCAAAATGTGTAAAAAATGCCCTGTGAAATCCTAAAGGTGCTCTTTGGAATGTGGGCCCCTTTGCCCACCTAGGCTGCAAAAAAGTGTCACACATGTGGTATCGCCGTGCTCAGGAGAAGTTGGGCAATGTGTTTTGGGGTGTCTTTTTACATATACCCATGCTGGGTGAGAGAAATATCTCGGCAAAAGACAACTTTTCCCATTTTTTATACAAAGTTGGCATTTGACCGAGATATTTATCTCACCCAGCATGGGTATATGTAAAATGACACCCCAAAACACATTTCCCAACTTCTCCTGAGTACGGCGATGCCACATGTGTGACACTTTTTTGCAGCCTAGGTGGGCAAAGGGTCCCACATTCCAAAGAGCACCTTTAGGATTTCACAGTGCATTTTTTACACATTTTGATTTCAAACTACTTCTCACGCATTAGGGCCCCTAAAATGCCAGGGCAGTATAACTACCCCACAAGTGACCCCATTTTGGAAAGAAGACACCCCAAGGTATTCCGTGATGGGCATAGTGAGTTCATGGAAGTTTTTATTTTTTGTCACAAGTTAGTGGAATATGAGACTTTGTAAGGAAAAAAAATATATAAATAATCATCATTTTCCACTAACTTGTGACAAAAAATAAAAAATTCTAGGAACTTGCCATGCCGCTCACGGAATACCTTGGGGTGTCTTCTTTCCAAAATGGGGTCACTTGTTGGGTAGTTATACTGCCCTGGCATTTTAGGGGCCCTAATGTGTGAGAAGTAGTTTGAAATCAAAATGTGTAAAAAATGCACTGTAAAATGTATAAGGGACTCGTCTACGCAGATATTTTGCTCAGGGGTATACAAATCTGCAAATTTGGTGTTGAAGTGGTCTATGAGGGGCCAAATTTTGTGGAGCCGGTCAAAAGCTGGGTGGCCTCTGGGACGAGAGGTGCTGTTGTCGCTAAAGTGCAGTAAACGCAGGATGGTCTCAAATTGTGTCCTGGACATGGCAGCAGAGAACATGGGCATGTGATGAATTGGGTTCGTGGACCAATATGACCGCAATTCATGCTTTTTGGTTAAGCCCTTGTTGAGGAGAAGGCCCAGAAAATTTTTAAATTCAAAAACTTGAACGGGTTTCCACCAGAAAGAGTGGGCATAATAGCTTCCCGGGTTGGCGGCTATAAATTCAGTGGCATATCAGTTTGTTTCTGCCACAAGTCCAAGTCAAGAACAGCTCAAAAAACCCCAGTGCCGAACCGATCTGAGCTGTCTCAACCCGAACTCCAGACTGGACTGTGAAAGGGGGAACTATTGGTGCGGCTGAAGTTGGGGGCTACCAATCAGGGTTTGCCAGCACCTCAGGGACTCTAGGGGCTCTACGGGCCTGTCTGTGCGGTGGCTGCGACGGGGAACTAATGCATGTGCCACCGTACCAGCTTCAACTGCCCTTCTGGTGCTCGCCACTTCACCATGTTGTACGGCAGTGCTGGTACTAGGTCCAGGATGGGCTGCGCTGCTGGTGTATGCCTCACCACGTAGTCCGACAGCGCCAGCCCCACTCTGCTGCCCTTGAAGTGGATCCTGCGCAACCTGTGGTCTAGCAACACGGGGCCGGGTACGCCTGGTGGTATCAGGGACCTCAACCTCCTCGTCCGAACTTTGGGTCAGACTGCCACTGCTTTCTACAGGTTCATATTCTGACCCGCTGGATTCGTCAGATGAGGGTTCCCATTCCTTATCCGACTGGGTCAGAAGCCTGTAGGCCTCTTCAGAAGAATACCCCTTATTTGCCATTTGGACTACTAAATTTACGGGGTATTCCCTGAGACTAACCAAGAAAAAAAGCAAGCCTGTCTTACAAATGGGAGGCTAGCGAAGTACCGGAGGCCGCTGCGATTGATAAAAATATCAAAAGTGATTTTTTTATCGCCGCAGCGCTTGTAAAGTGATTGTGCAGTGATCAAAAAATAAAAAATAAATTGTCACTGCGGCGGGGCGGGCGTGGGTGAACGCACGTGTGGGCGACTGATCAGGCCTGATCGGGCAAACACAGCGTTTTGGGTGGAGGGCGAACTAAGGTGACACTAATACTATTATACAAACCGGATTCCAAAAAAGTTAGGACACTAAACAAATTGTGAATAAAAACTGAATGCAATGATGTGGAGATGGCAAATGTCAATATTTTATTTGTAATAGAATGTAGATGACAGATCAAACGTTTAATCCGAGTAAATGTATCATTTTAAAGGAAAAAGACGTTGATTCAAATTTTCACGGTGTCAACAAATCCCCAAAAAGTTGGGACAAGTAGCAATAAGAGGCTGGAAAAAGTAAATTTGAGCATAACGAAGAGCTGAAAGACCAATTAACACTAATTAGGTCAATTGGCAACATGATTGGGTAAAAAAAAGAGCTTCTCCGAGTGGCAGTGTCTCTCAGAAGCCAAGATGGGTAGAGGATCACCAATTCCCACAATGTTGCGCAGAAAGATAGTGGAGCAATATCAGAAAGGTGTTACCCAGCGAAAAATTGCAAAGACTTTGCATCTATCATCATCAACTGTGCATAACATCATCCGAAGATTCAGAGAATCTGGAACAATCTCTGTGCGTAAGGGTCAAGGCCGTAAAACCATACTGGATGCCCGTGATCTCCGGGCCCTTAAACGACACTGCACCACAAACAGGAATGCTACTGTAAAGGAAATCACAGAATGGGCTCAGGAATACTTCCAGAAACCATTGTCAGTGAACACAATCCACCGTGCCATCTGCCGTTGCCAGCTGAAACTCTACAGTGCAAAGAAGAAGCCATTTCTAAGCAAGATCCACAAGCTCAGGCGTTTTCACTGCGCCAGGGATCATTTTAAATGGAGTGTGGCAAAATGGAATACTGTTCTGTGGTCAGACGAGTCACGATTCGAAGTTCTTTTTGGAAATCTGGGACGCCATGTCATCCGGACCAAAGAGGACAAGGACAACCCAAGTTGTTATCAACGCTCAGTTCAGAAGCCTGCATCTCTGATGGTATGGGGTTGCATGAGTGCGTGTGGCATGGGCAGCTTGTATGTCTGGAAAGGCACCATCAATGCAGAAAAATATATTCAGGTTCTAGAACAACATATGCTCCCATCCAGACGTCATCTCTTTCAGGGAAGACCCTGCATTTTTCAACAAGATAATGCCAGACCACATTCTGCATCAATCACAACATCATGGCTGCGTAGGAGAAGGATCCGGGTACTGAAATGGCCAGTCTGCAGTCCAGATCTTTCACCTATAGAGAACATTTGGCGCATCATAAAGAGGAAGGTGCAACAAAGAAGGCCCAAGACGATTGAACAGTTAGAGGCCTGTATTAGACAAGAATGGGAGAGCATTCCTATTTCTAAACTTGAGAAACTGGTCTCCTCGATCCCCAGACGTCTGTTGGGTGTTGTAAGAAGAAGGGGAGATGCCACACCGTGGTGAAAATGGCCTTGTCCCAACTTTTTTGGGATTTGTTGACACCATGAAATTCTGATTCAACATATTTTTCCCTTAAAATAGTACATTTTCTCAGTTTAAACTTTTGTTCCGTGATTTATGTTCTATTCTGAATAAAATATTAGAAGTTGGCACCTCCACATCATTGCATTCAGTTTTTATTCACGATTTGTATAGTGTCCCAACTTTTTTGGAATCCGGTTTGTAGATCTGACTGTGATCAGTTCTGATCACTTACAGATACTATAAAAGTACAAATGCTGATTAGAGATATGCTAATCAGCGAATCAGTGACTGCGGTGCGGTGGGCTGGGCGCTAAATGATCGCTAACTACCTAACCAAGGGGCCTAAACTATGCTAAAACTATCAGTCAATACCAGTGGGAAGAAAAAGCGACAGTTTACACTGATCACTTTTTTCCCTTTCACTAGGTGATTGACAGGGGCGATCAAGGGGTTAATTGGGGTGATGGAGGGTGATCTGGGGCTAAGTGTAGTGTTGGGTGTTTTCACTGTGAACTGTGCTCCTCTGCTGGAACCAACCGACGAAAAGGACCAGCAGAGGAGCAGAGAAGCCATTTAACACATTATATTTATAAATATAATGTGTTAGATGGCTTCTGATTAGATTTTTTTTAAAATCATCAGCCTGCCAGCGACGATCATTGGCTGGCAGGCTGATGACGAAATTGTCTTTTAACATTTGCCGGCCCGTGATGCGCATGCGCGGGCCGGCTTTGCCCGAAATCTCGCGTCTCGCGAGATGACGCCCCGGCGCGTCCACTCGGAATAACACGGCCGCCGCAAAGACGCAATCCTGCGTACGGCGGTCCTGAAGAGGTTAAAGCTTTTTTAAGGCATTTTAAAAAAAAAAGCACTCCCACAAAAATGTTTTACTCTCAGCTGTTATAAAGCTACATGATGTAAACTGAAGTGAAGGTAATCTCACGAGAACTTGAGCTCCTTCTCCCAGGCTAAGAGTGGGGCGCTCTGATTGGATGCGCCCACAGCCAGGGAGAAGATAACCACTCCAGGGAAAATACAAGTCTCCGCCTAGTACCCTATAAGGTAGGATAATAATTAGACTAGAGCTAGCCTGATGAAAGGTCCTCTTTAATAAAGCCCCATAGCTGGTGGAGGATCCACGGAAGTTCTGAAGAGGCGCAGGCCTCTCCATAATTTCGGTGCATGCAGCGCCAGTTCTAAATGTAAGACAGTTTCCGAGCTGTCTTAAATTAGATCTTTTTCTATGCCTGAAACAGACGTAGAAAATTGTACTTTTGTAGGGGCTGCAATATGGTAGAACCAGGCACAGCTTGAAGCATTCACTTGAAGGTGCTGAGCTGCAATAATCAGGCACAGATAATACACAGTGCATGATGCTATGCCTTTTTTCAAGCACAGTGCAGTGTTTCATATTGATAAGCTAAGGACAGGTTATTATAATCCTGAAAAACACTTTTAACCACTTTCTGTCCGCCCATAGGATATAAACGTCCTATGGGCGGATCTCTATTTCTGAATGGACGTTTTAAAACGTCCGTTCAGAAACTGCAGCTGCACGCTAATCGTGCAGCTGCTGATCGGGTTGCCCGCTGTCAGTGACAGCAGGGCAACCCAGAGAGAAGGCAGGGACAGTGCCCAGGTGTCCCTGCCTTCTGGATCGCTGCATACACAAAAAAACTGTCAAAACAAGCAATTTTTGTCACCTTACATCACAAAAGGTGCAACACCAAGTGATCAAAAACGCTCATCCCGCAAAAAATGAGCCCCTACATAAGAAAATCTCTCAAAAAATAAAAAAACTATAGCTCTCAGAACATGGACACATTAAAACATAATTTCTTTGTTTCAAAAATGCTATTATTGTGTAAAACTTAAATGAGAAAAAGTATACATATTAGATATCGCCACGTCTGTAACAAGCTGCTCTATAAAATTGTCACTTGACTGAACCCCTCAGGTGAACGCTGTAAAAATAAATAAATAGAAACTATGCTAAAACAACCAATTTTTTGGTCACCTTGCCCCATAAAGTGTTATAATGAATGATCAAAAAATCATATGTACCCAAAAATAGTACTAATAAAACTGGCACCTTATCCCCTATTTTCCAAAATGGGGTCACTTCTTGGGAGTTTCTACTGTAAGGGTGCATCAGGGGGCTTCAAATGGGACATGGCATCTAAAAACCATGTGGAGTTCCTTTTCTTCTGCGCCTTGCCGTGTGCCCATACAGCAGTTTATGACCACATGTGGGGTGTTTCTGTAAACCGCAGAATCTGGGTAATAAATATTGAGTTTTGTTTGGCTGTTTAACCATCGATGTGTTAAAGAAAAAATTTGATTAAAATGGAAAATCTGCCAAAAAAGTGAAATTTAAAAATTTGATCTCCATTTTCCTTTAATTCTTGTGGAACACCTAAAGGGTTAACAAAGTTTGTAAAATCGGTTTTGAATACCTTGAGGGGTGTAGTTTTCAAATTTGGGATTTTTTCATAAATAAAGGTGAAATATTTTGACTCAAATTTATGACTATCATGAAGTACAATGTGTCACGAGAAAACAGTCTCTGAATGACTTGGATAAATAAAGGCGTTCCAAAGTTATTACCACATAAAGTGAGATATGTCAGTTTTGCAAAATTAGGCCTGGTCAGGAAGGGGGCAAATGGCCCAGATGGGAAGAGGTTAAGGAGGATTTGTAATCAGTTTTTTTTAAATCAACATGGTTTACATAAGGGCACTTTCATATTAGCGGCAGGGGAGTCGGGCAGGCTGTTTCAGCGGATGAACAGCCTGTCGGATCCGTCCTGCCGCTAGTTCACATGTGTTCCGCGGACTGCCACTCCGTCCCCATTGACTATAATGGGGGCGGAGTTCCAGCGGCAGCACGGCGAGAGGCAGCCGGACTAAAAGTACTGCATGTTGTCATGTCGTACTTTTAGTTCGGCTGCCTCTCGCCGTGCGTTGCCACCAGAACTCCACCCCCATTTTAGTCAATGGGAGCGGAGCGGCAGTCCGGGGGCACACGTGAACTAGTGGCAGGAGGGATCTGACAGGCTGTTCACCCGCCGGAACAGCCTGCCGGACTCCCCTGCCGCTAGTGTGAAACTAGCCTAATTCCCACTGGTCCTGAGAATAGTTTGGCCCAGATTTACAAATCTTAAAGACAGTGTAAGCTTAGACCGGCTGTCTAGACCTGCTCCAGATTTATCACAGGGGCTCAGGCTGGATGATACCACTTATTGGTTGGCTTACTTTGACACACATTTATACATCAGAATTGTGGCACACTTTTGGTGCAAAATGGCACATCCTAGAAACTGCCTGTTTCCGGCAAAGCTCCACCCCTTTCTGCTAAACCCTACCCCTTGTCAAGCATATCAGAAAAAAAGTGTAGAAACCCTAGATAAGCCAAACTGCACCAATCTGTTACACTTTTTAGACAGATTTTTTGGGTGCGCAGACACAGTAGTGAATCTGTATTTTTTAAAATCCATACCCTAATTCTATAGTTATAGCCCCTCAAACCTTTTGCTGCTCTATATGCCAATAGAGTACCAAGGTCCAAAGGCGCGTAGACCAACTGTCTTCTCCATCGGTGACATCCAATTATAGTGAACAGCTTCAGATCAATGCAGAAGCACAGCAGGATTATGCAAGATGTAACTAATCTCATGAGCAGTGGCGTCTCTAGCTTTCAAAATTTGGGGGGGCACACTGGGGGCCAGGACAAAAGTAGGGGGGGCAGCTATAACAACGATACATTTACACAAGTACGCTTCGAAATGCTGCGATACCTAAAACCGCAACAGGGAAGAAAAGTCCAGCTGTCTGTGGATGACACTTTTATAGAGAGGGGGATCTGTGGATGACACTGCTATGGGGGGGGGGGGGGAATCTGTGGATGCCACATACCGGGTATAGCATCTTATGCTATATGTGTCATCCACAGATCCACCCCATGACAGTGTCATCCCCATTTCCACCTCCATAACAGTGTCATCCACAGATCCCCCTCCCCGCCTCTCACAGGAGTGTACATTTGACATTTCTAAACTGTAATCCATATCCTGCAGTAACTTTAACTTTAAATCAGGATTCAGCAGCCGCTCATCTCTACTAGTACCTTAACCTTACACCACTCGGCTAGCTTCGGTAACAGGGCCAGGCTACAGCCTACAGGTACTGCCTGTTAGTTGTTATCGAGCGAGCGCTCATTTCTGCAGGTCAGAGGATACGGATTACAGTTTAGAAGAAATGTACACTCCTGTGAGCGGTCCAGTGGCGGATCAGAGCCTGGTCTCGGGAGAGGCACTTCCAGATTATTTTCTGTCCGCCGCCACAGAACAAGGGTGCTTATAGAACAGACTCCACAGTGTAGCGGTATACTGTATACTGTGTGGCACAGTGTAGCGGTATATTGTATATCGTGGGGCACAGTGTAGAGGTATACTGTATATTGTGTGGCACAGTGTAGAGGTATACTGTATATTGTGGGGCACAGTGTAGCTGTATACTGTGTGGCACAGTGTAGTGGTATACTGTATATCGTGGGGCACAGTGTAGAGGTATACTGTATATCGTTGGGCACAGTGTAGAGGTATACGGTATACTGTGTGGCACAGTGTAGAGGTATACTGTGTGGCACAGTGTAGAGGTATACTGTGTGGCACAGTGTAGAGGTATACTGTGTGGCACAGTGTAGAGGTATACTGTGTGGCACAGTGTAGAGGTATACTGTGTGGCACAGTGTAGAGGTATACTGTGTGGCACAGTGTAGAGGTATACTGTGTGGCACAGTGTAGAGGTATACTGTGTGGCACAGTGTAGAGGTATAATGTGTGGCACAGTGTAGAGGTATACTGTGTGGCACAGTGTAGAGGTATACTGTATATTGTGTGGCACAGTGTAGAGGTATACTGTATATTGTGTGGCACAGTGTAGAGGTATACTGTATATTGTGTGGCACAGTGTAGAGGTATACTGTATATTGTGTGGCACAGTGTAGGCTATATGTGTATAACATAAACATATTTCACATGAACACTTACAGTTACTTGGCTTGGCCCTTGGGGATCTCGGACGCCACTTCAACACTTTGTCCGGGGGCTCGGCGGAGCTGATGTGTTCTATCCTAATGAGAAAGATTTCATAATAAGGATTTGGAGAAGGGGCAGAGGGACAGCAGAGCAGGGAGAGGCCGGTGCTGCTACTAGGGGGTCATACCATGGGGGAGTAATAAAGCCCACCATTATGCCCCCCAGTAGAAATAATTCTCCTTATAATGTGACAGTGCAAAAAATACCCCCTTATGCCCCCAGTTGAGCTAATGTCCCCCATAATGTGCCAGTATAAAATACCCCTATATAGTGCCCCCAGTAAATGCCCCCATAGTGCTCCTCTCCCCCTTCCTCCTAGTGCCCCCCATAATGTACCAGTATAAAATGCCCCAGTAGATGCCCTCAGTGTCCCCCATAATTTTGCAAGTATAAATTACCCCTTGTTAGTGCCCCCGCAGATGACTCCATAGTACTCCTCTCCCCCCTTCCCCATAGTACCCACCATAATGTGTCCCAGTATAAAATGCTACTGTACAGAGCCCCCCATATAAAACACCCCTTCTTTGTGTTGCCTCAGTAGATGCCCCTATAGTGCCCACCAATAATGTGCCAGTAATAAGCCCCCCATTATGTGCCAGTAATAAGCCCCCCATCATGTGCCAGTAATAAGCCCCCCATTATGTGTCAGTAATAAGCCCCCCATTACGTGCCAGTAATCATGTGCCATTATTAAGTCGCCCCCCATTACGTGTCAGTAATAAGCCCCCCATTACGTGCCAGTAATCATGTGCCATTATTAAGTCCCCCCATCATGTGCCATTATTAAGTCCCCCCCATCATGTGCCATTATTAAGTCCCCCCTCATCATGTGCCATTATTAAGTCCCCCCCCATCATGTGCCATTATTAAGTCCCCCCCATCACGTGCCATTATTAAGTCCCCCCCATCATGTGCCATTATTAAGTCCCCCCCATCATGTGCCATTATTAAGTCCCCCCTCATCATGTGCCATTATTAAGTCCCCCCCATCATGTGCCATTATTAAGTCCCCCCCATCATGTGCCATTATTAAGTCCCCCCCGTCATGTGCCATTATTAAGTCCCCCCCGTCATGTGCCATTATTAAGTCCCCCCTCCGTCATGTGCCATTAAGTCCCCCCGATCATGTGCCATTATTAAGTCCCCCCGATCATGTGCCATTATTAAGTCCCCCCAATCATGTGGCATTATTAAGTCCCCCCCATCATGTGGCATTATTAAGTCCCCCCCATCATGTGGCATTATTAAGTCCCCCCATCATGTGGCATTATTAAGTCCCCCCCATCATGTGGCATTATTAAGTCCCCCCATCATGTGGCATTATTAAGTCCCCCCCATCATGTGGCATTATTAAGTCCCCCCCCATCATGTGGCATTATTAAGTCCCCCCCATCATGTGGCATTATTAAGTCCCCCCATCATGTGGCATTATTAAGTCCCCCCCATCAAGTGGAATTATTAAGTCCCCCCCATCATGTGGCATTATTAAGTCCCCCACCCCTTCAGTATCACTATTGTAAGAAAAAAAAAAAAAAAAAAGAACACTTATGCGATGCGATGCAGGCCTCTTCTGGTCTGTGTCCCACGCTGTATGGCTCAGGCAGCGCGATGCCTATCAGGGCAAGGGGAAGGGGCACGCCTCTCCCTCCCCTGCACCGCCACTGGCACAGGCAGTAGTAAGGAGATGAGCGCAATGGAAGCGCTCATCTCCCTGTGCGGTGGCGGCTCACTTTGGGGGGGGGGGGCGCATTTTAGTTGGGGGGGCACATGGGGGGCCGAGCATGATGTAGGGGGGGCCGTGGCCCCCTCTGGCCCCCCCCCTGGCGACGCCACTGCTCATGAGACCAGGCTGTGGGAAGACTAAGGCCCCATTCACACGGGCGAGATTTCCGCGCGGGTGCAATGCGTGAGGTGAACGCATTGCACCCGCACTGAATCTGGAGCCATTTATTTCTATGGGGCTGTGCGTTGCGTGAAAATCGCAGCATGCTCTTCTTTGTGCGTTTTCCACAAAATGCAGGCCCCATAGAAGTGAATGGGGCTGCGTGAAAATCGCAAGCATCCGCAAGCAAGTGCGGATGTGGTGCGATTTTCACCCACGGTTGCTAGGAGACAATCAGGATGGGGACCCGATCATTATTTTCCCTTATAACATGGTTATAAGGGAAAATAATATGATTCTTAATACAGAATGCATAGTACAATAGGGCTGGAGGGGTTAAAACATTTTTTGAAAAAATGTACCTCACCTTAATCCACTTGCTCGTTCAGCCCGACTTCTCTTCTGTCTTCATCTCTGCTGTGGACAGGAAAAGGACCTGTGGTGACGACGTCACTGCTGTCATCACATGGTCCGTCACATGATC
Source organism: Bufo gargarizans (assembly GCF_014858855.1). Classification (NCBI taxonomy): domain Eukaryota; kingdom Metazoa; phylum Chordata; class Amphibia; order Anura; family Bufonidae; genus Bufo; species Bufo gargarizans. The sequence goes on from NC_058088.1 coordinate 108,484,780, forward strand.
CATCACCATGGTGATGGATCATGTGATGGACCATGTGATGAGCACAGTGACATCATCAAAGGTCCTATTCCTCAAAGAAGAAGACAGAAGAGAAGCCGTGCTGTGCGATCAAGTGGATTAAGGTGAGTTAAATTATTTTTCTTTTTTTTTTTAACCCCTCCAGTTCTATTGTACTATGCATTCTGTATTAAGAATGCTATTATTTTCCCTTATAACCATGTTATAAGGGAAAATAATAAAATCTACACTTAACCCAAACCCGAACTTCTGTGAAGAAGTCCGGGTTCGGGTCTGGGTACCAAACATGCCGATTGCAAAACGCATTACAATGTTTTGCACTCGCGCTGAAAAATCACGCATTTTCCCGCAACGCACCCAAATCTTGACTGGGCCAAAAACATGACGCCCGTGTGAAAGAGGCCTAAATTTCTGTGTCTGGTGGCATTCAAAGTGGAGGAACAGTAGCTGGTCTTCTCACAGCCTGGTCCTGTAAGATAAGTTAGGGTATGGGCCACAAGGTCAAGTTTCCTGATGCAGTTTTGAAAGCCAAAATCAGGAGTAGATCATAAAATGAAAGTATAAAGGCCCCATTATATAGCCTGATGGAGAAGACGATTGTTGGGAAGGAAGACTTCCTTTCTAATAATTACTTATTTGTCAATGGAGGAGAAAACTGCATTTACACGCAGCGATCTCCTCTACAATATGGGAAGGAGTGATCGCTAATGCCAGCGCTCATCCCCATACAGAATTATTGTTTACCGCTAGAAGAGTGCTGTTTAGACAAACGATGATGCATTTATTCATCAGGTGATCGGCACCACCTTTACACCTGCAGATGATCCCTAACAAGTGTTCATACAAACGCTCATTAGAGATAACCTGCCTGAACAGCAGGCAGTGTAAAGAGGCCTTTTGAATTCACTCCTGGTTTTGGCCTCCAAAACTGTATCAAGACACCTGAACATGTGGCCGTATGCTTACATTTCACGGAATCATGCTGTGAGAGAAACCAAATATTTAAGTAAAACCACTGAGACATGAGAAATTCTATGTATATTTCATATACAGCAATTCACATCACTAAGGACTGAGCTCTTTGAGTGATATTGCACAGGGTTGGATGACTGGTAATGGATATAAAAGTTTGACCCTATCCCCAAAAATAAAATAAGAAAAATAGAATGAAACAAGAATTTCAAATTAAGAACAGTTTGTTTTTATTTATTCCATAAACAATATACCAAAACTCAGCATGTTAACAATGTGACATTTTCACCATACAGGATCAATCACAAATATTGAAAAAACTTTGCAACAAGAACAACAAAACCTCAAATATTACAAGAATAATTTACAAGGGAATCTATAAAACAGCAAAGAGCTCACAAAATTCTCAATGAATCTTTACACGAAATCACTACACTCTTTCACAATATTTGTTTTATTACAAAATTTCCAACAAAATTTACTTTTTTTCTTTGTATTTTGGTTTTTAAAACCAGGAACCTTTAAATATACATCCTTTTAGTGACACCCCAGGGTGCCAGAAAAGGAATACCCACACATACAGACACTTCACAGCACTTCTCTAAGAAAAATATACACTTACAAAATATATTACAAATTGGCACACTTAAAAATATACAAGTTTTTTTTTTGTAGGCGTCTTCGAGTGATCCCTTAAAGAATTATACTTCGATTGATTCTACAGATATTTATAAAGCTTATTCTAAAAGAAAGGCAAACCAAAAAACATTAACATTGCAGAAGTTCATATTTAAAACAAAAGATCTGTTGTTACATTCATATACTGGGGCCTGCATTAGTTTGTGTAATACTGAAGGAGAATACTGCAAACCAAGTATCATCTTTAGCACCTTGAAACCCCTCATTTTATGTATTTTTTTTTTACATTTTTTTATTTTTTTAATTACTTTTTTGCTAGGAGGTTGTGAGAAACAATGTAGTACAAACCTCTCCAGGACTGCACAGATTAAACGATAACAGTAACAACTCTTAAAGGTGCATGCAATGGTGAAAAACAAAAATGAGGGGGAATACATTCAAATTTCTGTAGTCAACTGTAGCAGGCTAGAGAAAGCCAATGGAATACTGAATATGGCATAGAGGTTTCTATGGTACTTATGTGTATTTTCGATTTTGGGGTTAAGTTTGTAATAGTTGTGGTAAGTCACACTGCTGGCGATAGCATTTTATTTGTATAGGGGACAACAATGAGTTTCTGAAACAATTGGGGTTTCCAGCTCAAAATGAAAAATGAAACTAAGTTGACATGTAAAGTATAAATTATGGACATGCATTTTTGACATTTGAGAATAAATATGTGGTTACTAAAGGTGCCTGTGAAAGGTCATGTGGCTCATTTGGTAGGAATAAATAATACTTATGTCTGTAGTCCTAGTACAATTTGCTACAAAATACCTTGTAATCTCAATCCAGGTGTAATTTAATGATTTATCTCAAATGTTGCAGTTTGAGAATTCACCTGGAGAACATCAGGATTATCTGTGTTCCCATCTAAGGCATTTATGACAATTTCACAGGATATGTCATAAATGTCTGATATAAAGGGGTCCCACAACCTATCTCAACAACAGGGCTCTCATGACCACCATCTTTAGCTGGTGAGGCAGCTGCTGGCCACTGCATCCAGGTGGAGGATGAATGCAGAAGCGGCCGCACAAGTGCACAACTGTCTCCATTCATTTCTAAGGAAACGACCAAGCCACTGGAATAGATGTAAATCTAGAAAGCTAAGCATTGGTTCTAATGATCCAAACAAAACCATTTGAAGAAGTAAACATTTTCAGAACATTTCAAATTATTCACAAATTCATACATTTGTTTTATTTTGGAATGACCCTCACCTAACATTGACTCTCAAATATGCAACCCTGAGAATGTCTTTGTTAAGATAAAATTAACCAATTCCATGTATCTATTTGATTGATCGAAATACAGTGTTTTAAATATCCTCCATACAGAGCCTCCATTAGGTCTTCTTTCACAGTCTACGGCACTATTCATTCTGTTAAAAACACAGGGACCCCTGACGGACACCATTAAAGTGGTTCTCTGGCAATTATTTAAAATGGGTGCAAGCAACCGGTCCCAGAATGTGGGCAGGACTGGGTGCCTCCACTTTCAGAGCTGCCTAGGAGGGTGAATGGAACTCACTACACAATACTGCTGTACAATAGATGGTAATGATGTGTTTCTGCCTATGATATGCCATCATGGCTGAGCAGCCTGGCAGGAAAACTCACCAATGTGTAGTATATGCAAGTGCCAGAGCATAGTGTAGTGAGGCCCCACCGTCTCATCCCCCTAACCAGCTCTGTAAGTGGGGGTAACCAGTCCTGCTCACATTCTAGGACAGGCTGCTTGCGGCCATTTTAAATCATTCCCAGAGAACCCCTTTAAAGCCAAGCCACAACCTTTATATGAAAATCTAAAGTTTCAGATGCAGACACTATTTTTGCTCATTGGATTAGGCCCCCCTGGTACCTTGCATTGGCATCAGTGTTTATAAGCTTTTAAGGTGCTTGTAGCTTTATGCAGCATTTAGTACTTCCAGTCCTAAAAGACTATGTAGAAATCTGAATTTTGGTTATACAGATGCTCAAAGCTGTTTTGTACACAAGATTTCTCTTTTTTATTCCATTTTTATACAGTACTTGAGTGTGCATGACATGTAATATAGATTTTACTAGAGAGACCCATAAAACAAAGCTTGTTGCGTTTGTGGATTGTATTCCTGTAGTCAAAGCATTTTACCCACAAAATTGTATTGGTAAGTCTATAGATTTATAAAGATGTCAGAGCACCAAGTCTCATGGCAGCTCACAGAATCCGTGTGGCTCCATACTATAGAGGCATAAGCATTCTGTGTCCCGCTGCCCTACGTCTCCAGATCATTCTGCAAGCATTGCTCCTAGGGGAGAATAACCTCTTTAAAGGGAGTTTCCAGATTCCTGATATTCATGACCTATCCTCAGGATAGATCGTTAATATCTGATCAGTGGGAGTCCAAAGCCCCGCACCCCCACCGATCAGCTTTTCCCCGCAGCCTCTGGATCCTCAGGAACAGGAAGTACAGCTCTGTTAAAGTGTAGTGGCCATGCCAGGTAACTGCAGCTCTGCTCCCATTCACTTCAGTGTGAGATGGGCTGCAGTAACTCAGAACGGCCACTTTGAACGGAGCTGTGGTTCCATTCAAGAGCTAGTTTGGGCTAAATGGAACAGTTTGGTGGAGGTGCTGGGTGTCAGACCTTCACTGACTGGATATTAATGACCTATCCTAAGGAGCCTGGTGGAAAACTCCTTTAATACGACATCAGATGTACAATGTATTGTATGCAATCAGAGGCATACAGAGGTACAGCAGGGCCATATATACTATCATAGGTGCCCTGTTACATCTCTGTACAATTCACAACTTGTATAGAGTCAATATGGTTGCGTTCATTAGACCTAATGCTACAGAGCAGCAGGTAGGCGGACATATGTAAGCAGATAGAGGTACAAGTGAAATATAATGTGCATACCTTATGTACCAATTCTGAGTTCGTCTCTTGTATATGTAAATGACACTGTTCTATCACAAACGGGAAGCTCACTTTTTTTATTAATAGCAATATCAAAACATAAAAAAATTTGAAATGAAAAAAAATAAATCTGAAATCCTAATTTACAATTACAGTAATCACAGGTTATTCGCAGAAAATTTGAAATGAACGTAATATATTTTTTGTCTTCCTCATTGAAATTTGAAAGTGGAACCAAGGACTACGTAGTGTATAAGACCCCAGTACTATCTGGAATGTTTCACTAGATAAATTTGCGTCAATTTCTCCTTTTAAAGGATAACTGTCATATTTTTTTTACGTAATTGGATTGGTCTGACTAAGTTTACCTTAGTTCCTAGTTAATACTTTTGTATAGGTATTGAATTACCTAGTAATTGCAGCATGTTCTTTCCTCCCCCAGGCATTTCAGTGGTGTGGCTAAAACAGCGTTACTAGGTGTCCTCCATCTTCTATATACAGAAGATGGAGGACGTAGTAGTGGGCAGTCCTGAACGCTGCGTGCGCGCTCCCATCGGACCAAGATAGTGCCGATATTCGTGATAGAAATGAACTACTCAGGAGGAAGAGGGCGTGTTTAAGTCTGGAGAAAGCTGATTGGTTGGGGTGAGGCTGCGCGTTCCCGAGATGAGCCGAATGAATTCTGGGTAGTTAGGGAGGGAGGTCTTAGCCTCAGGGTAAGGGCATCGGCGGCCATCTTGAGAAAATAGTCAGAAGTCTTGTGAGGAGCGGTTGCTATGGACGGAATCCTATTAAACAAGCAGCAACAACATATATGAAAATTGAGATTTGAGTGAAAATATGACAGCTATCCTTTAAGAGCTCTTCGCGTACACTGGCCCAGTTTTACTGATCTATCTGCGCCAAAACTCTGTCTAAAAAGTGGCGCAGATTGTCGCATCTAGGGTTTCCACACATTTTCCCGACTTGCTCATTAATGGAAGAAGGAGGGGGAGGTTTGTGGGAAGCGGCAGGTCTAAGAAGAAGATGCATTATTTTGCACCACAATTCTAGCGAGAAGCGTCCCAATTTGCACCAGATTTGTCATCCAGCCTGAGCCCCTGTGATAAATCTGGTGCAGCTCTAGACAACCTGTCTAAGCTTACTCCATCTACAGGATTAGTAAATCTGGGCCTGTGTACGGTATGTAGACTTTTCAATTCTCATTGACTTCAAAGTAACATATGGCTGCAGCATTTTTGTTAAAAAATAAATAAAAAATTAGGCAGTGAAATGTCTGGCATTGACTATGCAAGGTGCACTGCATCAATGTAAGCAAAAACCATATGCAACAATTAGGTAACGTGCAAGTCATATTAGAAAGAGTCACCAGCTTCTTACTTAAAGGGTCAATATCAGATCGGTGGGGATCCAACACCCTGCACGCCCACCAGGCAGCTGCGGTGCCAGAAACTATCCAGTGTACTGAGAGGAAGCAGAGGGCTCCTAAGGGCTCATGCACACAAACCAGGCACCGACCTTCTGGATTGTGGACCATTTAAGTGAATGGGTCCGCATTCGTGATGCGGTACATAAAATGCTGTTTGCGGGCCGCAATGCAGGCACCAGCTGACAATGGTCGTGTGCATGAGCCCTAAGGGCTGTTTCACACGAGCGGATGCCGTGCGTGGCATCCGCTCCATGAAAGACAGCCAAAACCCGATGCAGACTGCAGAGGCACGGAGCATTAACATGACTGATAATGCTCCGTGCCTCTCTGTGATCTCTTTACTACGAAATCACAGTGACAACTTTATCTCACTGTGATTTCGGAGTAAAGAGATCACAGAGAGGCACGGAGCATTATCAGTCATGTTAATGCTCTGTGCCTCTGCAGTCTGCGGGTTTTGGCTGTCTTTCACGGAGCGGATGCCCCGCACGGCATCCGCTCGTGTGAAACAGCCCTAACACTGTACAGTTTCTGGCACAAGTATACTGCAGCCCAACTCTCAGTCACTTGAATGGAAGCTGAGCTACAGGAGCCTTGCACAACATTGTACGGAGCTGAGGACTGGTCACCAATATCGAAGTCCCAGAAAACCCTTGTCACCACTCCCGACATGTCATTTTTAGTAAATTACTGTATTCCATTTATGGAGACGGATTACATGGGGACCCGCAAGCCAAAACTGTTCTCTTTCATACGGGCGATTCAGAACTGAGTTCTGTCAGGCTAAATGCACTCGTCCAGGATTTATGTGTGGACAATCCACACTAAAATCTGCAGGTGTTCGCAGGGAAATCTGTGCGGCAAATCCGCATCAATTGGTGCGGATTGGCATGCAGATTTTACTGTCCCCATTGAAGTGAATGGAGAAAATTTGGACAGGAAAAATAAAATAGATTGACATGCTGGGGATTTTAAAATCCGCACTGTAGGTCGAAATCCGCATTGTGTGCATGAGAATTTCAAATTCTCATAGAATACAAGGTACATGACCTACGGTGCGGATTTTCCGCACGCAAATCCGCGCAGAAAATACGCACGCAATCCTGATTGTGTGTATTTAGCCTCAGTGAAAAACTGACTTTTTTGGCCTCATGCACATGACCGCGCTGTTTCGGATCCGCAAAAAACAGAAGCCGCCTGTGTGCCTTCCGCAATTTGCAGAATGGATAGGGCGGCCCATTGTAGAAATGCCTATTCTTGTCCGCAAAACGGACAAGAATAGGACATGCTATATTTTTTTTTAGCCTCGGAACAGAGTGCTGTCTGCATCTTTTGCGGCCCCATTGAAGTAAATGGGTCCGCACCTGAGCCGAAAAAACTGCGGCTCGGATGCGGACCTGAAAAACGGTTGTGTGCATGAGGCCTTTCCCTGCTGTTTTTTTTTTTCATGTAGATGTCGTCAGTTTTGATGCGTTTTTCATGCATGTGAACAATAAACTGCACACGGATGCTGGTCATGTACTATGTGTTTTATCACTGACCCATTGACTTGAATGGACCTGTGTTACATGCTGCAATTTTTCTTGAATGGACAGTCAGTGGAAGGCAGTGCTGATGTGCATATACCCACTGAAAATAATAGGTTAATGTCCAGTCCAGATGCAGTCCATTGTAAAAATGAAGCGCATCCAGACAAAAAACATTCATGTGAAATAAGCCTCACTAATAACTGCACAGGGCAATGATTGGGAATTAACGTTGATTCAGCCGATCATAAAGCAAGGCGTAGATTCAAAAGGAATGAGAGATATAAAGAAACACCTCGCAGCCATGATACGTGTAATCCGTGATTCATTTAGCCTTAGAATACCGTAGTCCCTCTTTTATACCTATAGGTGTCACTATTGCCATTTCTATAGAGAATACTGGAAACACTGACACTATCATGTGCAAACCTGGCAGCGGCCTCTAGTACCTCTCTCCTTTCAGTGTCGGTGATCAAAGATATGGAGCATGGAGAATAGAGGTTAAACAGTCCGAATACAGGGTCATTATCAAAATACACAAATGGGGTCATTTATCAAACTGGTGTAAAGTAGAACTGGCTTAGTTGCCCATAACAACCAATCAGATTCCATCTTTCATTTTTAACAGCTCATTTGGAAAATGAAAGGTGGAATCTGATTGGTTGCTATGGGCAACTAAGCCAGTTCTACTTTACACCAGTTTGATAAATGACCCCAAAAGACTACTAAAAAAGGCAGATAAAATTGTCCACAATAGAATATTTTTCAAGGCATATATGTCAGATATAAAGGTCAGAGTGCATTTTCAATGATATGTAGACATATAATCCCCTTTTCCACTGGGTTGACTGTACTCAGCTCTAAGCGGCCATTTTAGGCACAAGTTCTGGATGGTATCTGGTACATTTCTGGTACCACATCTGACGATATTTCAAGGAAATACCATGAAAGTCACAAGAAAACCCTGCTGACTAGTGTTTGGTCCTAGAGAACTGTCACTACACTCCCTTGCTATGATGACAACTACATTGAGGGGTACCATATCTAGTAGAGTACCTAGTACCATAACCACGTACAGGCGTGTAGAGTAAGTTACAGCCAGTACCGAGCAGTGGAAAAGTGGTTATAGGGGCACATTTATTAAACCCTGTACTCCAGTTTTCTGGCGTCAAAAAGTCACAATTTTTGGTGCAAAAATCTGCAACTTTTTGGGGCTTTGCACCATACTTGCCACTATTATACCTGAAATCTATACCAGCTCCTTGCTGGCACAGATTTAAGTTCTCGAACAGGAACAGCCCCAAACTGCACCAAAATTGTGGAGAGCGCCTCGTAATAACTGCGGTACATCTGACGCCAGTTGGCCACAAATTAGGAATGGCATTTAAATCACTGGTTTTAATAAATGTCTCCCATTTGGTTTGGATCTCAGGTGAAACAAATATTTCCCCATGTGTTCTTCCTACATTGATTACATAGAAATCTGCTGATAAATACTGCTATATACCTCTATATCTACAAAATATCCTGTCTTACCCACAGGGGTGCACCTAGCCTTTCTGCTGCCTGAGGCGAAAATTGAAAGAGCGCCCCCTCCAGCCCTACTGTTAAAGGCATACTGTGATACAGTTGACTACAAAGAGATGAGCACTTCCACAATGGAAGTGCTCATCTTCCATGGCACTGCCACCTCCCCCACTTGTCTCCAGAGGCAGTCGCCTCATTGAAGGTGCACCCCTGCTTACCCAGAGTCCACCCCTAGCTGGAATTACACCAGCTGCTTGACATTGGCACTGTGCAGATGTGCATTACACGAGCTCTCACTGGTGCAAACAACACCATCAAGGTATATTTCAGTTAATAGATATATGTATCTAAAGGGGACATAAACGTCTTATCTTAGGAGCCAGCAATACAGATAACATCCATGTAAACCATTGCCCAGTACAGTAGATGTAGATCGGAGGAAAATTTTTCAACATTGCACAAATTCCCTGGTACATATATTGCATTGGAAGATAACAGCATATATTTTTTTCCATATGTTTTTTGAGGATGTGAGCTTCTCAAATGGTGCTAGAGTTTACCCATAGAGTCATACTCACTGTGGCACCTTCGGAGATTTTTTAAAAATGTATGCATTCAAGATATGACTGACTGTAGGATTTTATTTCATAAGCATCAACGATCCTAATGACAGCTGCATTTTTCATGTGGCTCAAAAACAATTTCATAGACACTTAGGCCTCATGCACACAACATGTACAGAGGCACACGGAGTCTCTGCGCCTCCAAATTAAGGAGCTGTAGGTACTCCATGTGCTGCCATATAGGTTGTATGGTATCATATGATGGAGATATTCTCCCCTAGACACAAACTTCCAGGGAGGATACCTCTGCAATACATCATCCGAGGGAATATGCTCTGATTTTCTTTCAGTACATACTGAATTAGACAGAAGGGAAACGCTGTATGCATCAGTATAAAGTTAGAGGTGTGTGAAGGTACAGGAAAACCCCATGGAAGCATAAATTACTGCTCTGTCCAACTCTGCTGTGTGCAGGAGCCCTCATAGTAAGTCTTTCATGGTCATATGCCTATACATGATTCAGAGAACTCTGGCCCAGATTTACTAATGTGTGTGTGCAAACCATCTGTCTAAAAACTTTCAGACATGCTTGACAAGAGGTGGAGCTTAGCTAAAAGGGGCAGAGCTTCACGGGACAGGCGCAGGGTGTAAGATGTGCTATTGTACCACAAAATTGCACCACAATTCTTTCATAAAAAGCTGTCTCTAAATAAGTCAACCAATAGTTGGTACAGAGTCAGAGAAAAGTGTCCATCCCTGCACCAGATGCATCCTCCAACCTGAGCCCATGTGATAAATCTGGCGCAGGTCTAGACAGCCTGTGTAAGGGTATGCCTGTCTATTCTTATGGTCCACTGTGTCAATCTGTCCTACAGAAAAGAAAAACTGGGTCACATATGCCTACACCATGGTCTTCTATCTGATGGGAAACTCAGTTATATTTTAGTGATTGGGCTAATGTTGAAATACATTTATGTCTGGTGGAACTCTGAATCCTAGAAATGCTGAGAATTAAAAATGGTCATAGGGGTTGTGAATAGTTGCGTCCAGCTTCAGAGAAATTATAGTTTTAAACGACGAGCCAGGCACAGGGAGAGGTATCCAGTAATGGGAAGATGAATCCACACTGCAACTTCATACCTAAACAAGGAGACTTGACCAGGGGGCGAAGAAGACACCCAGTGGACCTCCTTACCTGGACTCTGCCTGGCTTGGTTTTAATATTTTCCTCTGAAATGCTGCAAGATTTCAGAGTAAAACATAGCCCTATGTGGTTGGGGCAGCATGAACCTAATGAAGGATTCCCTTTAAGATTGAACTTGTACAAGAAGTACCAGAAATGAATGTATAATATCGACATGTCTTTTCTTTCTCAATTACCCCCAAAATTGCTGCCACAAAACATGGTTCAGAATATTGATTACTCTAAAGGAAATCTCCCACAAGCACTACATAAGGGTGCCTATGGTATGCTTTAAAGGGGTTGTCTGGGTTCAGAGCTGAACCCGGACATCCCTCCATTTTCCAACCAGCAGTCCCCCTGACATGAGCATCAGAGCAGTTCATGCTCCAATGCTCTCCTTTGCCGTGCGCTAAATCATTTTTTGTAAATCCGGTGACGTACCGGGGCTCTCCATGGGGCTGCCAGGAACCCAGGTGACGTCACCGGCACTTATGGGTGGGATTTAGCGCTGCTCTAGCCAGTAAAACAGCTAGGGCAGCGCTAAAGCCCGCCCATCAGAGCCCGTGATGTCACCGAACACACTGCCGGGCGGAAGTTACCGCCCGGCAGTGTGTTATTGAAAACAAAAGAACCTGTGCCCTGCGCGATCTAGCGCAGGGCAAGGGAGCGCATCAGAGCATGGGATACTCCAATGCTAGCCTCAGGGGGGCTGCCTGGATGAAAATAAGGATATGTCCGGGTTCAGCTCTGAACCAGGACAACCCCTTTAAGTGGGAAAAAAATATTACATTGAGAAGCTATGAGCAACTGACATTATAGATCAACTGTGAGAAGAGCTTTTCTGCCTTGGTTCAACATCACAGGGACCAAAAGATCCATCCATATCAATTTCCTCATTCTAGTGAAATAGTAGGCTTTAGGATGGGGACATCAATATGCAAGAAGATCTGTCCCAATGACAGTGGTGAAACACAGAAGTATATGGAGGTATCTCCTCTTAGGCTTCATGCACAAGGCCGTATTATTCATCTGTGTACTATTTGCATTTTTTTTGCGGATAGCACACTGATCTATTATTGGGCCATGCACATTTGTAGTCTCTGATGATTGTGAGAAAAATGCAGACTGTACACTGAAGGTATCTGTATATTCTGGTTCTGTTGTCTGCGAACCGAAAATTGGACATGGCCTGCATGAAGCCTTGGAGATGTCCTGTAACGTCAATTGCTGATGGCTCAGTAAATGAATAAAATATATAAAAGAACAAGGTATTTTATTAAAAAAACATTGTGGGAGCTCTCCCTTAGGAGTAAATGCTAAATCTGCATAGGAATATTCATGTCGTGGTCAGATTATACATTCATTACTATTGATTTACATGACTGGTAGGAGACAGGGGCTAGTACTGTGTATTTTATGTAAATATCTGCTACATGTCATTAAATTGCTGACAGGAAATCAATTGACATATATGAAGTCTCCTCGACAACAGAACGTTCTGAACATCTGTGTTATTATGTATAGGTTGAGTATTGTGGCTTTTGTGCTAGAAATTGCATTCATTTAAACGTGATATGTACAATGTGCATATCTTGTGTAAACCGCGTATAGATCCCCAATTGTTTTACAAGACATGCAGCTGTATAACCAACATCACAATTTCATATATATATGTATATATATCATAATATTGGGTAAAATCCCTTCATAAAATGGCATGGTCAAACATGCAATGACATAAAAGTGAGCAATAAATTAACATTAAGCAAACATAAAACAACAATTTCTTATAAACGCATATTTCTTTTTCTGCTGATATAGACTCGCTATATGATTGTTCAGTAGGAAAGGCTGTTGGTTTCTCTTCTCTGGGGAGAAAGTGAGAAGGACTTTCTGCATGTATATAAGTATATCAGTCATTGGCTCAGTCTAGAAAGACAAACCTGTCTAGAGGCAGGAAACCTTTCTTTTTATTTTCTTCTATAGGAAAGGCTTTATACTAAGAGATTTACAGTAGTTGCTTTTAGGAAGCATTGCTTTATATAAAATACTGGCATTAGGAATCAAAGTCTGTGCAGTACTTAGCTATGTCCCCATTCTCTCAAATAATGGGGTCCTGCAGCATATTGCTCCGCACTTCAGTGCTGAAATGTTTAAGAATGAGATGAAGACAAGGGATTGAGATTCTTTGTCACCTTTGGTCTTCTGTGAGTTCAGAGATGATATCTAACTGATATTTCCTCAAATGTACCTAGCAATCAGACTATGATATGAGGTAAGATAATATGGCACTATATTCACTATGTTCACTTCAATGAACCAGTATATCCCCGCATAATGGTCACTTTAGGTTTCTCAGGTGCTTTCATTGTCAGGTGACTTAATATATGTATTTTGGAATGTTTGCAGTAAAGCAAAAGGCTCAGATCCAGACTGACAATACCCACAGATGAAATGCAGTAATATATATTTGTGTCTATATGTATATATATATATTATATATATATATTTAATAAAATATGTACAGTCACAGATCAGAGTTTGGCACAATTTCATTTCTTGTGTGGGTTGTAATAGTGCATTAACTACTGTACAACAGTATGACTTTAAACAGTCTTTCACAGAGAATACCAGATTAAGCTGCCCTTCAAACAAGTCATCACAATGTAAACCCTGGATTTCAGCACTTAACAGATCAACAAACCACAAGGCATATATTTTTCCAAAGAAACAAAACATAAACATCCATGTAATTTTTTTCGTCTAGAAAAAAAAAAGGAAAGTCTATTTTTTTTTTATTGAAAATGTTTTTTTTCTTCTGCTTTGAATGTATTCTCGAATTACTGCAGAGGAAAATGCTTGGTGTCAGCTCGTTACAGTAGGTGGACAATAAAGAGTTTAACGCATTTTGAATCTCCAATGCAGATCTTGTGAATGTGCAGCAGGGGGAGCTGAAGAACACATCATGGGACCACAAATCCTAAAGACTCCACATTGTGGCGTTTCAATGCATAATTTTCCTTTTCTGTACCTTTTTTGTGTATTTTTACAAGGTTTTTGAGAAAAAAAAAGGAAAGTAAATCTTTGTGTTAGAAACAAAGAAGCACAAAATGTAAATAAAGCCAAATAGCAGAAAATAGAAGTTTTTGTTAGCCTTCAGTCTTTGTAAAACCCAGCCAAGTCAGGAACCAGTGATTTTAGGTAGCTTGTTAGCATTTGTCATGCGCAGCCTTTTCTTTATTTGCAAGGCAATGACTATCATGCAGCTTTAGGCTTTTTAAAAATTGGTTTTAAAAGAGAAATAAACAAGGACCAGCAAGCGTAGCAAATGTGAAGAAAAGAAAAAGATGAGCTTTGGAGCTTTTGGTGCAACATTACCTCAGTTTTTCAAATGCAGATGTGACCAAGGGGTCCTTGCGTGCCTGGTCTATTCTTTTCCCTTTACAGTTTTCATCTCTCAGAGACTTAGATGTTGATTTATGACGATACAACTTTTTGTGTGTTGGTACATTATTGGTTAAAATACTGAGGTTTCCAAAGTTCTTATCAAAGAAGGCTGCATGAAGATTGGATCCATAACCTAATGTACAGCTTGGATCAAAAACTCCAAACTTAGCATTGTTCTTACCTGAGCCCTTGTTGGTTGACTTCTTGGAGCCTCCCACTGTGCTGCCATTTACCTTTTTCTTGAAATCTTGTGGTGTCCCAGCCAAGATTTTCAATGTTTTCAATTTTAGGCTGTTTGACTCAGGAGACAGTAGTATATCTGGGATGTCACTGGGCCCCACAGGGTTGTAAAAAGGCTCCATTGATGCCATCATGAACCTCTGAACATCAGCCATTCCAGATGCAATATTGGAAAGAATGTTAGAAGGCTCCTCAAATTCTCTCTGATCATCATCAAGGAGATTGTTTCCATTCCCTACCTTTGGTTCAGGCCAAGGAGCCTTGTTACCTTTATCTAGCATCCATTCATTGACCCCAGCTATGTGCTTCCCTGTCTTGGAAGAGCCAGGCTCATAAAGCTGCATGCAGTCAGTTAAAGCCTGTTTTGTAGGGCTTGCATTATTCAATAGACCTGATCGGTAGCCTGCACTTTGGGATTTTTCACTGTTGGCATTTTTTCCTTTCTTGGGTGTTTTAGGGGAAGTTTGTCGAGGAGTGTTTGTTTGTGTTTTATCTGTCCCTTTGCAGGCTTTTGGGGTTTTCTTCTTGCTACTTTTTGGAGAAGAACTTTGGTTGGCACCTGGGTTTTTGCAAGTGGACAGTTTCCTTTTTGATTTTGAGGCTTTGCCATTGGCATGGACAGGAACAGCAGACTCATCAAATGCTGGCAAACATGGACCTTTCTCCAGAACATTGACAGAATCTTCATCATTAAACATATGAAACTGAAACTGATGGTTGTTTAGTGCAAATCCACTATTGGTCTGCTCCTGTGTAGGAAGAACAGCACAGTTCCACTTAGACTTCTCTGGTCCATTAAGCACTACCTGGGTACCATTTTGAAAAGCCTTTATGTTCCCTACTGACTTTGCATCTGTGACTGTAATTTGAGGGGAGAGGTTAGGGGTATCTGGTGGTGACATCTCTGATAGGGATGAGTGGCGGAATTTGTCAGGGGTGAAGTTGGAGATGTCCAGAAGGTCAGTAGATTCCTTCAGCGGGGTAATTTCATCAATGCTCTGCTGAATCACAAGTTTGGGGCTGCAATGAGCTAAGAAATCATCACTTATTTCATCTTCTCCATCCTTTTCACAAGATTTCATGCTTAAAGAGCTGTAATTACTAGAACTAACTGACAATGAGCCCACTGAGTCAAAACTAATAAGCCTCCCATTGTCTGTACTAAGCATGCCTCTCTGCAAAACAAAATGCCCATCTCCATTGTTATAATGACAGGGCTGATAAGAGTCATCCTGCTGAATCTGGTCTTCTTGCAGATATGTTTTGTGGTACAGCTGTTTGCTGCTGTTCAGTTGAACTTGACTATATCCAGAGGCTGTCATGTCTGTATCTGATACAGCAGCAGAACCGACAAAATCTCCCGATATGATGGACACTTCCCTAAGGTTAGATATGAACTCAGCCTGACTGCTAGGGGGCTTGCCATGCCACATGTCTGGGAAGCTCTGCTCTATATCTAAGTGATGGGGTGACTGCTGGAGCTCAGACTCTGAAGGGGGAGAAAGCACACAGCTCTGCGCAAGTTGAAGGGAACTGAACTGTTTTTCTGTCTGCATGATGTTAACTGAGTGCTGCCCCAAGGGATGAGGGGCAAAGTATGTTATACCAGTGCCACTAGATGAATCTGATGCATCTAACAAAGTCTGTAGATACCCTCCAGGGATAACTGGTACATTGGTAGTGATTTGAGCAGATGGTAATGGCTTGTCGGGAGAGCAGGTGGCTTGCAGAAATGGAGAATTTTTAGCTTCGTTATCAGCATGGCACTGCGATGGATGGGAACTGTCTGATGCACTGTGACTGGCTTCCTCTTTCAAGAGAACTGCTGATTCCTGGTTCTCAATGGCAGGGAAGTTTTCAGTTGGATCTGCGGCACTAACTTCACTGATCTGCTCTAGCTTCAGCTGTTTGCATTTCAATCTGGCTTCACTTTTAAATTTTATTCTTCTTATCACTTTCCGATCAGCACATTTTAATTGCCTTTCTAAAGATCTGCATTTTACAGGGGCAACTTCTGCTATGTCACTTAAGCGTAATCCATTCACGCAGCTTGGTGTTTCCAGAGTTATAGAATGCAATTCATTAAGGCTAGCCTCATCTTTGCTACTGCATCCCTGCCTGTGGTCAAAAGAAGATAGCATGACTGGTTGCTCTATAGTTTGTATCCTCTGTAACCTGTGTCGATTTGCTAGATGTCCTTTTCTCTTCCTTGGTGGAATAGCATTCTTACCTCCAATAAGACTTCTCTGTGCACTCATGGCAGAAAAGTTCCTCCTTTTTTCTTCCCAGTACTCTTTAAGTGGAGCAAGCTTTTGGTATTTTCCTATCTGATCATTACTCAAAGTCACAGTTGTCTCATTTGCATCAAGCTTTCCAAGTTTTATCAACATGTGCTTCTCTCCTTTGAACCTATTAATTATGATGTACTTGATGATTACAGGTGGCTCCTTCCTACAAACTTTCCGACGTTTCTTAGGGCACCAGTCATCATCATCTTCTTCTTTGGGTCCATCTGGTGCTCCTTCCTTCTTCTCAACAACCTTTTCATTCTCTAGTGAATCCATGTCATACAGGTAGTCATCACTGTACCTGACTTTCCTTTTCACCCTCAGACCATAATTTGGTTGAATGAGCGAATGAGAGTGTTCACGTGATAGGTATCTTGTACAGTCCTTGATATCTCCTAGAACATCATATGAAGATTCACTGCATGAGCTATCATCACTGTACTCGCCCGAGTCTTCAGCTGAGTTAACAGAATCCAGAAAATGACTTCTTTTGGTGCTTATGTACTGTACCACATCCATATTTCCACAGGTCTTATTTAAGCCTGATTTTACACCTTCAACCTCTTCTTCTTCATCTTCTTCTTCATCATCATCTTCCCATATCCCACCTTCTTCCAGTTTGAATTGAGAAGGGTCAGCTAACCTCTTTTTTGACCCTTTACTTTCTCTTTTGGGACAGTTAGTGAAGACACTTGGGAAGAAATTAAACTGAGCATCCTCTTGTAGGGCATTTGTCTTCTCTCTCACATTGTCCTGGAACGATTCATACCTGATTTTCAAGGAGCACACATCACTGCCAAGCGTAGAATCATCATCATCAAACATGTAATTATCCACATCTTCTTCTGAAAACAAATTAACAGACAGCTCATTTTTAGAGCACAAGTCAAGTAGTTCAATTTTACTCTCACTAATAAATGACTCAAAGTAACCCCATTCTTGGTTAGGGTTAGCCAGGAGTGCCTCATCTCCATTGCATTTGTCCAGTAGTAAACCATCATAATAGTTCTTTTGAGTGGGGTCCTCTGAATCACTGTCAGATTTGTCATGGTCCCTTTTATCAGATTCTTGTGATTTATGAACAGGGAAGCTTAAAAGCTGGTCAGAAAGCAGTTGATCACCATATTTTAGACTGTCAGTTGTACTCATGCAGTGAATCCCCATGTCAGAAACTGGACATGTGTCATAGTCTCTACTTATATCTCCCATTTTCAAACTGACACCAGGTTCTGGGTCTACTCCATCCTTTGTTTCTATAAAACAACCCAAACAAGTCCGACTTTGCTGCATCAAGCAGTCCCCGGTCAAGGTTGACATTGTCCCAGGCTCCATAATGGTAAAAGGTGTTTTTTCACTGTCACTGGGCAAAGACCAAGAATTGAGACCTTTGGTGACACAGGTTGTCAAGGATATGGCCTGAGATGATGGATCACTGCTAACATGTTCTCCTGTATCTGACAAATGTAGTGGAGAAGAAGGACCCAGCAAGCAAGGCTCTTTGGAAATGATGGGTGGCAATGCTCTGTGACAGGCATGGATTTCTTTCTGATTTAAGGCTGAAAATGTGACAGGAGCATCTGCAGCATCAAAGGACTTCACGTCATCCACAGGATCATGTGGCTCTGCAGAGGGGAGAAAGATAGTTTTAGCTGTTTTGTTTATCAAGCTGTTCAATGTATAAATGTACAGTATATAAACATCAATACACAGTAGGATGCAGTCACTAAAATGCAAAAGCTATTAACGATCGTTAACAGCCATTCAAGTGAATGACTCTTAACGACTGTTAATGACCTCAACACTGCAGAGAAGGGACCCCTAGGTATATAAACTAATTATATTTCAATATAGATTTGATCAATAATTATTTGACATATGTATACAAACACACATAATGACATTGCTTATGTGTGGGCATGTTCTTAAAAATTATATCTGTGTTCCATTTACCTTTTGTTAGTATCTGAATTAATTATACATTTTCTATTAAAATCATAGTTGGTATTCAATTAAGGCTACTTTCACACTCGCGTTTTGGGAGGATCAGTCATTGATATGCAAAAACGGATCCGTTACAATAATACAACCGCATACATCCGTCATGAATGGATCCGTTTGTATTATCTGTAACATAGGATTAACTGTAAGGAATAGTTTGCGTATATATTATTGTATGATTTTACTGCCTGAATAAACACTTAAAATAACTTTATTAATATCTTTATTAAAATAGTGGCTACCCACCACATTAAATACTCATCAGGCTAAGTCTGGAGCAGTGGCTCCCACCGCAATTCTAGGGTACAGCCTAATCCTCCACACTTAATAAAACAGTGTGTTTAAATGGATATGTCAGGGTTTGTATAGTACCCTGCCCAAATATCCAAACACCCTGTAATAGTTGCTCAATGTGCGCTGAATGCACTTTTAAAACAGCTATACACTGAAGTGCAACTAATAACTTTGTTGCAACAGTGCATCACACCAGCAACATATGTAGATAGCAAAGTAGGATGGATATAATGCAGGCGAGAGCTTTGTTAATAAAGCTCTACCCTTTACCATGCTTTCCCAATCCCACCTTTGTTGAATCCGATTGCTCTTTACATAAACATGAACTGTCCCTGCCTATTCATGCTTCTGCTCGACGCGTTTCTATATCACTTTGGTGACAGTGATATGTCATCAGGAGCAGAGTGGTACGTTGGCATGAGTGCAGTTCGCCCCATCTATTAAGCGAATACTGCCACTCTGCCTGCAGGTGATAGACGCTGCACGCTCCTGTTGGCGCGCATGCAGCACACAAATACACAGCCTCCGGCTCTATTAAGGCCGTAGTGCGGCCGCTCAAAGCCGCTCTCATATTAAGGTAGCCACTCCCACTAGGCGGAGCTAGTTGGCATGTGGATACGTCACTTGGGGGGGGTGGAAAATCAACCTCCTCCGCTCTGCCCATTTTATATATGCTAACCGCTACAGTGGGTAATATTTTATTTGGCAGAAAAATTGCCTACCATATGAGGGGATGTACTGAAGGGTGAAGCATCCCGCTAGAGGTAAATGGATAAGAGTTACAACAACTTAACATTTACGGTTATTAACCATATCCCCAATACACAACAAAGTCACCCAGATAGCCGGTGACATATTTAACCCCTTAAGGACATAGCACGTACCGGTACGCCCTATTTCCCGAGTCCTTAATTCCGGCGCCGCAGGGGTTAATCGGAACGGGATTTCGGCTGAAATCATTCAGCCGGCATCCCGTAACAACGCAGGGGGGGTCATTTGACCCCCCGTATCGGCGATCGCAGAAAACCGCAGGTCAATTCAGACCTGCGGTTTTCTGCGTTTCCGGTCCATTCGGGTGTCCTGTGACCCGATGAACCGGAAAAAGACTGCGATCAGTGGCGAAATTATACACCACCAATCGCAGTCCGAGGATTTGGAGAGGCGGTGCTGGCCCTGGTGCTGAACACTGCTGTCCAGGGTGCTGATTGGTGCAGGGGAGAGAGGCGCGAGATTCAAACTTCCTGCGCTCCTCTCTCCCCTCCTCTTCCTGTCCAGCACCCTGACCGTGCAGCATCGTCCAGCACAAGCTCCTGTGTCCCCCTAATCGGCATCCATCACCCTCCTGCACCCATCGCCACCCAGGTAGGTTAGGGTCAGTGGGGGAGAGGCACCGTTAGGCAGGGAAAGAAGGGAAAAGTAAGTTAGGAAAAAAAAAAAAAAAAAGTACTTTTATTCCAAACTTCCATCTATCCATCTAACCCTAACCAAGACCCCCCCCCCCGCCACTTCACCCCCCCCCCCTCACCACCACTTATTTTTTTCTGCGTGCGCTGACTGGCCGGCACTTTTTAGCGTCCGTCCACTGTTAGCGCATCGCCCGCCCCACCGCTGATCAGCGTTGTACCGCTGATCAGCAAGTTTTAACTTTTTTTTTTCCTAACACTTGCCCTTTTTTTTTTGCCTTTTTTAGTACGCGAACACCCGTTGCCCCCACACACACGCACATATAATAAAGTTTTCCTCACACGCACACCTACACGCATGGCCCGCCGGGTGTTCTCGGCCGAGGAGGCATATGCCCAGATTGCCTCCAACTCTGAGAGCCCCAGTGAGGATGAGGATGACCCCACATTCCTTTTATCATCCGCATCCTCCTCATCATCATCGGATGACGATGAGCCACCAAGGCGGCGGAGACGCCGCCAGGCGGAGCCAGGGGCCACACATGCTAGGGATCCTGTGGCCCACCCTAGTACAAGCCGCCCTGGGGTTCGTACTGGTTTCCCGGCCCACCAAATAAGTCCACCGGAGCCCCCTGCCGATAAACTTAGCTGGTGTCCCCCAGTGGACTTTGAGCCTGAGATTCCGGATTTCGCTGGCAATCCTGGAATCCAGATTCCCACAGTGGGGTTTACTGAAATAGACTATTTTAGTTTTTTTTTCAGTAACCCACTGGTGAATTTGATGGTGGAGCAGACGAATCTGTACGCCCAACAGTTCGTCGCTCAAAACCCAGGCTCAGTTTTGGCTAGACCCGGTGGCTGGACGCCGGTCAGTGCAGCCGAAATGAGGACATTTTGGGGCCTCGTGCTGCATATGGGTCTAGTCCAAAAACCCAGTGTCAGGCAATACTGGAGTGGGGACGTCCTGTACCAGACCCCACTGTACAGTATGGTCATGACACGTCACCGGTTTGAGGCCATCCGTAAATGTCTGCATTATTCCGATAATGCAGCATGTCCACCCCGAGGTGATCCTGCCTATGACCGGCTGTATAAGATATCGATCACTTTGGGGCCACATTTCAGCAGGCCTACGTACCTGGAAGGGAGGTCGCGGTTGATGAGTCTCTCGTTGCGCTCAAGGGGAGACTCAGTTTCCGCCAATATATTCCCACAAAGCGGGCGAGGTATGGCGTGAAGCTATACAAAATACCTCAGGGTACACTTACAAATTTCGTGTGTACGAGGGGCGAGATTGCCGTATTCAACCCCCAGAATGTCCCCCCACTCTGGGTGTTAGCGGGAAACTTGTGTGGGACCTTATGTACCCACTGCTGGATAGTGGTTACCACTTGTACGTGGATAACTTTTATACCAGCATTCCCTTGTTCAGGTCCCTTGCCGCCAGATCCACGTTCGCTTGTGGGACCGTGCGGAAAAATCAACACGGCCTCCCTGCCTACCCCCTCCAGGTACCTATCCCCAGGGGTGAGACCCGTGCACTTACCAGTGGAAACCTGTTGCTGGTCAGGTATAAGGACAAGAGGGATGTCCTTATGCTGTCCACAATCCACGGTAACAGCACCACCCCAGTCCCTGTGCGAGATACCGCGGCAACGGTCCTCAAGTCCGATTGTATCGTCGACTACAATCGGTATATGGGAGGAGTTGATCTCTCTGATCAAGTCCTCACGCCATATAACGTCATGCGCAAAACCCGGGCATGGTACAAAAAAGTTGCGGTCTACTTAGTGCAGGTTGCCATGTACAACTCTTTTGTACTATCCCGAAGCGCTGGCAGCACAGAGACATTCCTCCAATTCTATGAGGCAGTCCTCAAGGACCTGATCTTTTCGGACCGGGAAGGAGCAGGCCATAGTACCTCGGGAACTGGAGGTGCCCGGATCGTCCCAAGCCAACACTTTCCAGGTGTGGTCCCCCATACTGGAAAGAAGGGACGAACCCAAAAAAAGTGCAGAGTGTGTCACAAGAGGAGGATACGGAAGGACACCACTACTCAATGTGACACGTGCCCCGATCATCCGGGCCTCTGCATTATCGATTGCTTCAGGGAGTATCACACTTCCATGGAGTACTAAATTTTTATAATCCCCAACAGTTCACTAGAGAACATAAAACACTATGGCTCTCAGACTTTGGAGACACAAAAACAATTTTTCTTTCCCCAAAAAATATTAGTTTTAGTGCAGGCATCCTCAAACTGCGGCCCTCCAGATGTTGTAAAACTATAACTCCCAGCATGCCCAGACAACCTACAGCCATCATCAGGGCATGGTGGGAATTGTAGTTTTACAACATCTGGAGGGCCGCAGTTTTAGGATGCCTGCTTAGTGTCTCCAAAGTCTGAGAGCCATACATATTGGGCATCGTCGCGTGCGTAAAAGTCGTCGCTATAAAAATAACTTTTGACCAAACGCCTCGGATGAACGGTGTTAAAGATATAAAATAAAAACGGTGCCAAAACACCTATTTTTGGGCAAAATTTCAATTTAAATCCATTTTGCCGGTAATAAAGCAAGGGTTAACAGCCAAACAAAACTAAATATTTATTGCCCCGATTCTGTAGTTTGCAGAAACACCCCATATGTGGTCTTAAATGGCTATATAGCCGCACGGCAGGGCATAGAACGAAGGGAACTCCATACGGTTTCTGGAAGGCAGATTTTGATGGACAGTTTTTTTTTTGACACCATGTCCCATTAGAAGCCCCCCCTGATGTAGCCTAGACTAGAAACTCCAAAAAAGTGACCCCATCTAAGAAACTACACCCCTCAAGGTATTCAAAAGTTACTTTACAAACTATGTTAACCCTTTAGGTGTTCCACAAAACTAAATAGCGAATGTAGAAACAATTTTAGAATTTAATTTTTTTGTTACATTGCCTCAAAAAAGAGTAATATAGAGCAACCAAAAATCTAATTTACCCCAAAAATAGTCCCAAAACAACAACCACCTTATCCCGTAGTTTCCTAGATGGGGTCACTTTTATGGAGTTTCTACTCTAGGGGTGCATCAGGGGGCTTGAAAGGGTACATGGTGTAAATAAACCAGTCCAGCAAAATCTGCCTTCCAAAAACCATATGGCGTTCCCCTTCTTCTATGTCCTGCCGTTTAGCCAAATAGTAGTTTACGACCACATATGGGGTGTTTCTGCAAACTACAGAATCAGGGCAACCCATTTTGAGTGTTGTTTGGCAGTTAACCCTTGTTTTACTCCTGGAAAAAATTGATTATTTTCCCAAAAATAGAAATTTCAAGATTGTTTCTCCATCTGCCATTAACTCTTGTGGAAGATCTAAAGGGTTAATAAAGTTTGAAAAAACAGTTTTGAATACCTTGAGGGGTGTAGTTTCTAGAATGGGGTCATTTTGGGAGGTTTCTATTATCTAAGCCTCACAATTTGACTTCAAACCTGAATTGGTCCATAAAAAGTGGGATTTTGAAGATTTCTCAAAAATTTCAAAATTTGCTTCTAAACTTCTAAGCCTTGTAACATCCCAAAAAATAAAATATCATTCCAAAATGCTACAAACATGAAGTAGACATATGGGGAATGTAAAGTCATCACAATTTTTGGGGGTATTACTATGTATTACAGAAGTAGAGAAACTGAAACTTTGAAATTTGCTAATTTTTCAAAATTTTTGGTAAAAAATATATTTTTTTAATGCAAAAAAATTAACTTTTTGGACCCAATTTTAGCAGTGTCATGAAGTACAATATGTGACGAAAAAAACAATCTCAGAACGGCCTGGGTAAGTCAAAGCATTTTAAAGTTATGAGCACTTAAAGTGACACTGGTCAGATTTGCAAAAAATGGCCTGGTCCTTAAGGTGAAAATGAGCCTGGTCCTTAAGGGGTTAATGGAGATATGATGTGTCCGAAGGTACAATAATCCCCATCCCATTAAACACATATAGACCAGAGTCTTTAAAGGGATATATGTGAGATGTTTTAAATTCAATCATGTATTCACATCAGTTTATGTCTGGGATCACCATTAGCAACCAGTGGATCACTGTGGTATAAATCCACTACATATCTATAGCATTGGGATGCCCAACTTTATAAATCAACGGGAATTCTCCTTTTAAATGAAACATGTATAGGAGATAAAGTCATTTAGACCAAAGGGTTTTACAGTTCTCAGTGTAAATGTCCACTGCTCCTCTTTCCGCAGCAGCAGATTGTCTATGTCCCCTCCTCTCGGAGAGACTCTAACATGTTCAATACCCTGAAAGGAAATGCATTGTTTAACTCCCGGGTGACATTCCATAACATGTTGGGCAATTGGAGTGTCATCCTTATTGCTAATGCTCAGCAAGTGTTCTCCAATACGTCTCCTAAATTCCCCCTTGGTTTTACCCACATATTGTTTTTGGCAGATACATGTAGCCACATGTAGGACCTGATAAGAAAATTCCGTCCTGTTGTGGTGCATTTTACTATATTGCCCCTTTTAATGGCCTTACATGCAACACATTTACCGCATTTGAACGTACCGGGTGGTCTATTGGGTAACCAAGTGGGCTGTATTGGGGGACTGTACAAACTGTGCACCAGTTGATCTCTCAAATTACTCTCTCTTGTATACGTAATAAGTGGAGATTCTCCCACAAGATGTCCAATCACTGGATCTGATTTCAGAATCCCCCAGTTCTCCTTGATAATATTCCGGACCTCCTTATTGGCCTGATCATATGTACCTATAATTCGCATTTTGTTGTCCGTTGTCTGTTGTTTAGGGACCAGGAGATTATCTCTATTACTCGCTGAGGCATGCTGATAAGCCTCAGCAAGACAAGGACCAGGGTCTGACTAAATATTTTTTGTAAATCAGAGGATGCTTTTTTGAAATCCACCCACTCTGAGCAATTACGTCTAGGTCTTAAATATTGCCCTTTTGGTATACCATACTTAATTTTGTGGGATATGCACTATCCCATCTTAGCAAAGTGTTGGTAGCAGTGGTGATTTTTTTGGATCCATCAATGCTTATAGATAGATCCAGGAATATCATTAGGGCTGTATACAAAGGGCACCTTTTTTTTTTCTGTTTGTCTGTCTGTTTATTTGGTAGTCCATCACGAGGCCAATACCCACCCACTGACACGAATCAAGGGTACAGTAGGAGGTGGTAGCTAAGGCTCGAGGACAGGGAGTCCCCACCATTAGGGGCCGTCCCTGGGCAGAGGGTTAGCTCAGGGTGCAAACTTAGGGAGAGATTCCCCACCCAATATCAGCTAACCCCGTTTTCGGTGGCTCTACCTAAATAGTCGAGTTGTGTACGTCATTCATGTATGATCATCATTACAATTTATATACTTTTTCAAAAGGGTTATTTCTATTGCTGGACTTATGTATTACAAACTCATTAAAGGCTATGCTGGTGCCATTCCACAAGATGAACATGTCTTCTATAAATCTGAGCCATAAGACAATAGACTACGTCCACTGTTCCATGGTCTCGCTGAATACATGTTCTCTCTCCCACCAGCCAAGGTAGAGGTTGGCAAACGTAGGGGCACATGGAGTTCCCATGGCCACTCTCCTGAGCTGGTGGTAGAACTTTCGATCAAATGTGAACACATTGTGGCTCAGAATAAATTCAAGCAACTCAATTACAAACCCATTATGATTCGCCAGATGTGATCCCCTTTCTGCTAGGAATGTCCCCACAGCTTGGCAACCCCTATCATGGGGTATCGAGCTATAAAGAGCCTCTACATCGAGGCTTGCCAGTAGGGTACCTGGATCACAATAGACATCATTAAGTCGTCTCAGGACGTCCATGGAGTCTCTGAAGTAGGATGGAAGGTTCGTGACAAACGCTCTCAACACCTCATCTACATACAGACTGATTTTTTCAGTCAAACCATTGATTCCTGACACAATGGGCCTACCCTTTAAAGGGCTCAGCCCCTTGTGAATCTTTGGTAGACTAAAAATGCTGCTGTTACAGGGTATTCAGGTAACAGAAACGCAAACTTTTTGTTCTTTCTATGAGATGCTGCTGCATGGCCTTGTTTAAAATGCCCCTAAGTTCACGTTTAAACACCTCCATTGGGTTGTGTTCTAATCGCTTATAGCAAGACCTGTCATCCAGTATCCGCATGCACATCTCGACATATTTATCATCATCCAGGACAACCACATTGCCCCCTTTATCTGAGGGCTTGATAACTCTGGTGGTTTCCTTTTTTTAACATTTTTTCCTCTTCTGTGACACTGACATATGAGATTTGCGCATGTGGAGTGACCTACATTTTTCTGTAATACAGCTCAGCAAAAATGCTTTGGGTCTATTCTTTACAAGTGAAATTGACAGAACTCAATTGACATTCCTGGATCTATCTATAAGCATTGATGGATCCAAAAAAATCACCACTAAGATGTTCCAAAAACCCACTGCTACCAACACTTTGCTGAGATGGGAGAGTGCACATCCCACTAAATTAAAGTATGGCATAACAAAAGGGCAATATTTAAGACCTAGACGTAATTGCTCAGAGTGGGTGGATTTCAAAAAAGCATCCTCTGATTTACAAAAAAGATTTAGTCAGACCCTGGTCCTTGTCTTGCTGAGGCTTATCAGCATGCCTCAGCGAGTAATAGAGATGATCTCCTGGTCCCTAAACAACAGACAACGGACAACAAAATGCGAATTATAGGTACATATGATCAGGCCAATAAGGAGGTCTGGAATATTATCAAGGAGAACTGGGGGATTCTGAAATCAGATCCGGTGATTGGACATCTTGTGGGTGAATCTCCACTTATTACGTATAGAAGAGGGAGTAATTTGAGAGATCAACTGGTGCACAGTTTGTACAGTCCCCCAATACAGCCCACTTGGTTACCCAATAGACCACCCGGTACGTTCAAATGCGGTAAATGTGTTGCATGTAAGGCCATTAAAAAGGGCAATATAGTAATATGCACCACAACAGGACGGAATTTTCTTATCAGGTCCTTCATTAACTGCAAAATGGTAGGGGTGGTCTATGAGGCTACATGTATCTGCCAAAAACAATATGTGGGTAAAACCAAGGGGGAATTTAGGAGACGGATTGGAGAACACTTGCTGAGCATTAGCAATAAGGATGACACTCCAATTGCCCAACATGTTATGGAATGTCACCCGGGAGTTAAACAATGCATTTCCTTTCAGGGTATTGAACATGTTAGAGTCTCTCCGAGAGGAGGGGACATAGACAATCTGCTGCTGCGGAAAGAGGCGCAGTGGACATTTACACTGAGAACTGTAAAACCCTTTGGTCTAAATTACTTTATCTCCTATACATGTTTCATTTAAAAGGAGAATTCCCGTTGATTTATAAAGTTGGGCATCCCAATGTTATAGATATGTAGTGGATTTATACCACAGTGATCCACTGGTTGCTAATGGTGATCCCAGACATAAACTGATGTGAATACATGATTGAATTTAAAACATCTCACATATATCCCTTTAAAGACTCTGGTCTATATGTGTTTAATGGGATGGGGATTATTGTACCTTCGGACACATCATATCTCCATGAAATATGTCACCGGCTATCTGGGTGACTTTGTTGTGTATTGGGGATATGGTTAATAACCATAAATGTTAAGTTGTTGTAACTCTTATCCATTTACCTCTAGCGGGATGCTGGACCCTTCAGTACATCCCCTCATATGGTAGGCAATTTTTCTGCCAAATAAAATATTACCCACTGTAGCGGTTAGCATATATAAAATGGGCAGAGCGGAGGAGGTTGATTTCCCCCCCCCCCCCCGCCCAAGTGACGTATCCACATGCCAACTAGCTCCGCCTAGTGGGAGTGGCTACCTTGATATGAGAGCGGCTTTGAGCGGCCACGCTACGGCCTTAATAGAGCCGGAGGCTGTGTATTTGTGTGCTGCATGCGCGCCAACAGGAGCGTGCAGCGTCTATCACCTGCAGGCAGAGTGGCAGTATTCGCTTAATAGATGGGGCGAACTGCACTCATGCCAACGTACTACTCTGCTCCTGATGACATATCACTGTCACCAAAGTGATATAGAAACGCGTCGAGCAGAAGCATGAATAGGCAGGGACAGTTCATGTTTATGTAAAGAGCAATCGGATTCAACAAAGGTGGGATTGGGAAAGCATGGTAAAGGGTAGAGCTTTATTAACAAAGCTCTCGCCTGCATTATATCCATCCTACTTTGCTATCTACATATGTTGCTGGTGTGATGCACTGTTGCAACAAAGTTATTAGTTGCACCTAAGTGTATAGCTGTTTTAGAAGTGTATTCAGCGCACCTTGAGCAACGGATCTGTCCCCATTGACTTACATTGTGTGCCAGGACGGATCCAATTGGCGTTTTGGTGTCCGCCTCCAGAGCGGAATGGAGACTGATCAGAGGCAAACTGATGAATTCTGAGCGGATCCTTTTCCATTCAGAATGCATTAGGGCAAAACTGATCAGTTTTGGACCGCTTGTGAGAGCCCATGTCGGATCTCACAAACGGAAAGCCAAAACGCGAGTGTGAAAGTATCCTTAGCTAGAGAAAGGGTGGTTTATTTAAGTACATGTAGATATCTTTGGAAAACATGTATGATGTTGCTCATGTCAAATAACATTGTGCAATTGTCATAAATTTATAAACATATCACATATCCACTCTTCCCTCAACCCTGAGTCAACAAAAATGCTAGTGCATGCCCTCAACATTTCCCTCCTAGACTACTGTAACATCATTCTCTGCGGCCTCTCATCTAACCTTATCCTTAACTATGCTGTCTAGTCAATCCATCTATCTGTTTCTCCCTTTTTCTTTCTCCCCTTTGCCATTCCCATCACTGGCTACCCATTGCCCAAGTTCAACTGACAACATACAAGGCCATCTATATGCCTACTCCATCTCTGACCTAATCCCCTAACTCACCACACACAATCTCAGATCCTTCCAAGACCTCCTTTTTTGGTGTCCTCTCTTTTGCTTCTCACATATAGGTCTCCAAGATTTCTCCATAGTCTGTGTAATGCTAATTTAACAATAAAGCTAAACAAGCCGTCACACTCTGAACACCCTCGAGGGTCGGGGTACTCTTCACCTCCAGAAGGAAGGGGGGTGTTGGCAGAGCCCTTACCAGGTGTCAAATCACAGGACGGCTGGGCACACCAGCTGCAGTTGGGCAAAACCCCAAAGTAGATACTGTGACACAATGTAATGGTCAATAGGGAAACACGAGAACGGTCATTAAACGTAAGCTAGGGAAGGAGAACCAGAAGACAACCAAAGCCAGAGTCAATAACCAGAGAAACCACTCACCAGATAGCTTCAGATTCTGAACCAGGAAGTAGCTGAATAATCAGCAGTGAGTGGGGGAAAAGACCAGGTTTAACTATCCCTCCACAGATCACCATACACTGCTGAGGTTACACCCAATCTCCACCCTCAGACCAGGGAAGCACAGGTGAGGGCTGAGAGTGTGCAGAGGAAGGAACCTTCCACCACATGTCCAAGTAAGGAGACATGACAACAGAGGTTCCCTGGCAACAGCTGACGCTAGGGGTTCCGGCATCCCGGGACCCCTGACCAGCGCCAGCGCTGGGAGTGACGGTGTCCGGTCTCCCAGCACTAAAAAGATCTGGAGTGGATCTCACAGAGTGACGCGCGCGCATAAAGCGTGAATCTTTACTAGCTCCGCCCTCTGTGGGCAACACTCGGCCCCTGGTGGCCAGCGAGGGGTGAGGGATGTACTGCCGGAGGGCAGGAGACCACCTGGGAGAATGAGGGACACATCTTTGCTTGGTGACCTGCTTCCGGTGAGACTGCGTCTGTCTTCCTGGCTGCCTGACAGTCTGGAACCTACTAGCCCAACACATAAGACAGTCTCCCACCATCCAAACTTTCAATTACTTTATGTATACTTTTATCACATGTACAGTACCCTGGAATTAATGGCGTCTAAGTGTAATAATAATGAAGACTTTTCACACCAGCACATATACTATTCACATGGTCTCAGCAGGACTGAAGTTTATGGGTGACTTCACCCACAGCATTCTTTGTAAAAATGCCACCGCAGTTTTTTGAGCCAAAGTCAGACAAGCTATTCATACTACCAACTTGAAAATCATACCCATTTTTTTTTTACTGGTTATGTCACTTATTCACACTGTACTCTGACCCTTTTTTTAAGAGTGATAGAAAAACTTGTTCGTGCTTGTCCAGAAACACAAGTTTTTAAACGGACTGCACATGGATGCTGTCTGTGTACAGTGCATTTTTCCTGCAGACCCATTCATTAGGATGAGGGAAAATCAAGGATAGAACATACTATAATTTTCTGTCCATGCAAAAAAAATGCCTATTAGAATATACCCTTTCAATTGTCAGTGTTCAGCACCGCTGCTGTCCGTTCTAAACATGGACAGACATCCCCATCTGAAAGCAGCATTAGGGTGCATCTGGCTTGCATCCCAAATTCATAACATTCAGAGAACACAGGTTTCAATTAAAAAACAATCTTCCTGTGCCCCTCATCATGTTTTGCCATGAATAAGTGTCTTTAGAAGCACTGTGGCAATGGCACATGGATCACTGCATACGGCGCTTTTAGGAGCTCATACTGCATCATCTGAAGGGTTTGCCGCATCCCAACTAATCACAGAATCCAGGGGGCGAAAAACCTATCAATAATAATTAAATAGGCACAGTGGGATAGGGGAAGAGTGTTGAAGCCAGCCAGAACTATAAGCCAATAGGAATAGTGCAGATGGAACAATAGTGTGAAAACGAAAGCAACCATTCAGATTACACCTTTCATTTTTCAGAGCGGTTTTGGAAAAAGAAATGATTGATCTGTTTGGTTGCAATGGGCATCTAAGCCAGTTTTCATAAAGCTACCCTGTACACCCAGAACCTGTGTCAAGCAGGAGAAGTTTAAGTTCTTCCTTTACTTCTCATTCCTTTTGAATCCACTTCTGGCTTTGGCTAAAGAAAATGGCATGAAAAACTGCCACAAAAACGGCAGCTTTTTTTTAATTTCTTTTTTACTGTTGTGTGTGAAACAAACTTATAAAAAAACTCTCATTAAAGGGGTTGTCCAGCTTTTTTACAACTGATGGCTTATCAGGATAGGCCATCATTATCAACTCAGCTGCCTTGCTGATCAGCTAGTTCAATGTAGATCTAGTGCAGGAAGTCAGCGCAGGAACTACACAGCTCCGTCCATGGTGCTGGTTACTGCAGCGCTGCTCCCTGGAGCAGGGGTACTTTGAGGTCAGGACATTTGCCCCTGTTTCCCCTATACAAAGTCATCAACTCCTTACTTTATTTCACTTTAAAGGGTTAACTTGCATTGACTTCTGTTGTTTAATACTGTGTAACTGTGTTTTATATGTATGTTGTGATATATATCCTGCTCATTATTAGCTAGAGAGTTTGCAAGGCACTGTGGGAAGAGTTCATGAACACTGAGAGACTTTTGGGGCTCTCTAGCTAATAATGAGAAGCTGGTAACTTTGGAATGCTAGCTCAGGCTTTTCCTCAGCATGAAAACATTCTTCTGCCAGGGAGGAGACTGGAGAAGCCAGCCCTACGACTCGCTTGTATTGTTTTGCACCTGAATTCCTCCAGTAAAGAAGCACCCTGGTTTACTGCAGACCCTGACTCTCTGGACTTATTCCCCATTTGGGTGCACCACGCCTTACCATCCCTTCCAGAGAGCAGCAACATGTGGTGACACCTTGACGGTGACAGGGGGATCCAGCGTAGTGTTGGGCCCACCCCAAACCCAGCCAATGCATATTCATTTCCCTGCATAGGAACTACTGCAAAACAGCTAATCAGCAAGGTTCTCGGACACCCACTGATCAGATAGGAATGGCCAATCCTGAGGATAAGCCATCACTTGTAATAAGCTGGACAACCCCTTTAAGTTTTACCTATCAAAGATTGTATATGTGAGTGAACTTTCCACAGCAGAAGCTTTGTATATTTTACTTATAAATGCAGTTTCCCATACATCCTTTACAAATCACAAATAATCTTACCATTTCCTCTAATCCCATTAATCAGAAGTGTGGTATCTGCTGGGGAGGCAGACTCTATATTGTCCTGGGCAGCCATCAATTTATCGTTCTGGTGCTCACTCCATATCTCTCCACTTGTGTCCAACCTGTGAAATAAAAGGTTCAGTGTTATTTAATGGCTAACTATATAAAGTTCTTAAAAACATTAACACTCTCGCACAGCAATAATTTTCTGTAATTCTATAATTGTGAATTCACCAACACTTTACACTTATATGAGCAGATTGTAACTTTATAATTTTGAAATAGTTTGAATACATCGTTATTAGTAATATTCTATACCCTGCCTGTGAAGGTTCTAATTTATCCAGGTCATGGTACATCAGTAGTAATAAGTGAGGACAATTGTCTGCCACTTACAATCCTGTTCTAACACCTCTCCCAAGGCAGTTTAATCACACCTAATAGGTTTAGTCACTCAAATGCAATCAACATATTACCTCATGACTGAAGCATGAATCACCAGTATTTAATGCTAGAGATCTCTCATACAAACCATTCTATTCCAGAAAGCCAGTCGGGTGACTAGCAAAATATTTTCAAGAAAAAAAAATCCAGTTGCTCTGACATATCTTTTCATATATCTCTATGTTGTCATTCCTTTATTATTCCCACCAGAAGTTTATAATGAATTGCTAGCTTGGTGTTGGTGTGACCCTGCACAGTCTGACACTAGCAGGACTGATTGGATAATGTCAACAGGTGAAACCCAGTGGGCATTTCATTCATAAACTTCTAGTAAGAACAAGAGAGGAATGGCACAACATAGAGTCATAAGAATAGATGATCCAGAATGATCATTTAATGTGGAAAACAATTACCTATTAAAACCGACATGACAGCAGTGGTGACAGGTCCTCTACAACTTTTAGAGAACCAGGTATTTTTTATGTATAGAGCTGAAGACATGGGTTGCTAGATGGCTGCTAGCACATCCGCAATACTCAGTCCCCATAGCTCTGTGTGCTTTTATTGTGTAAAAAAAAAAAAAATTTGATACATATGCAAATTAACCGGAGATGAGTCCTGTCCTTGACTCATCTCAGGGGCAGTACTCATCTCAGGTAATTTGCATATGTATCAAATCGTTATATATATATTTTTACATAAAAGCATCATACTTAGCTGCTCCCTGCTGCAGGGTTCCGGTTCATTTGCTCCCCAGCCACCTCTGCAGATCGCCGGTCTCCCCGCGTCAGCATCTGGTTTGATGCGGGTCACATGACATATGGGGAACAAGTCACCACTGCAGCCAGTCAATGGCAGCGTCCACGTGACCCATGTCAAACTGGATGTTACATGGGGAGGCCAGCAATCTGCAGTGGTGGCAGAGAGTGAAGGATCCAGAACCCAGTGGCAGGGATAAGGTAAATATGATTGCCTCTGCAGGTCCGGCCACACTGGAGGGGGGTCTGCCAGAAAGGACCCTGGGGGGTGAAGAGCCCTTAAATGTAAACCTGCTTGTATTTGTAATCAGGATCTTGTAAGGATCACTTCCCACTTAACAGAACGGGAACGGCAATACAATATCGCTAGTATAACGGTAAAGTGCATTCCAATGCCACCATCAGATTTATCTGTATACTACAGCTACAAGATACGATTACAGTAGCAGAAATGAGAAACAATGTCAGATAATATCACTTGATCCTATTTGTCACTGTCAGACACAATAACATAGCATAATATTATGACAGCATGGCTGGCCTCTAGAAATGACAAGGTTACAGTAAAATCTTAATTCACAGTGCACTATTCATCAAAGCTGTCATAGCAAAAGAGGCATTTTACATTCCAAATATTCTACAATTCAAATGTTGAATGCTCTTCGGTATAGCGAGGAATCAGAATATCTTCTTGTGACGATATGACCAAATATCAGTAACAATGTCTATCCAGTTAGAGTCTAGCATCACAATTTAATCCGCAACTTGCAAAACACAATTAAAAGAGCAAACGTTGAATAAAAAAAATAAAAAAAAGGGGTTGCCTAACAAAGACCTATTGGAGCATGTGAACCTTAATGTTTAACTGTCATTCTTTTTTTTTATTTGTTCAATGTGTAGGGGCAGTGATACTGACCATCTTTGCAATATACTTCAATTACTGAAATCGTACATTTCTATTAGAAAATTAGCTCTAAAGTGGCCCACTTTGAGCCTTAGCATCGCTCCTCTGTCTTCTATTTACATAACTGTGGAGACTTGCTCAGCATTGACTGTGTTATGTAAACAGAAGACAGAGGAGCGTTGCTAAGGCTCAAAATGGGCCAATGTAGAGCAATTTTTTTAATAGAAATGTAAAATTTCAGTAATAAAGTATATTACAAAAATGGTCAGTATCACTGCCCCTATATATTACAAACATAAAAAATAATAATATGACAGTTACACTTTAAAGAGGGAGTTCCTATGCTCAGGACCCCTCTCTATGAGTCAGGGAAATTAGAGTGTAAGAACCATTGGGGGCTGAGACCTATACGAGTTGAGACTATCTCGATAAAACCCTGCAGAAAACATTGGTGCTATACGAACAATGAAAAATAAGTAATGTATGTACAGTGTCTTGCAAAAGTATTCACCCCCTTGACTTTTTTCGTGCTTTGGTGCCTCACAACCTGGAATGAACATGGATTGTTTGAGGATTTCCATCATTTAATTTATAGAACATGCCCACAACTTTGAAGATTTTTATTATTTTTTATTGTGAAGCAAAAAACAAATAGGACAAAATAACAGAAAAAGTCAATGTGCATATCTATTCACCCCCCTAAAGTCAATACTTTGTAGAGCCACCTTTTGCGGCAAAAGGTGGCTCCAAGTCGCTTTGGATAAGTCTCTATGAGCTTGCCACATCTTACCACTGGGATTTTTGCCCATTCCTCCTTGCAAAACTGCTTCAGCTTCTTCATGTTGGCTGGTTTGCGCTTGTGAACAGCAATCTTTAAGTCTGACCACAGATTCCAGGCCATTCCAACATGTTTCCCCTTATACCACTCAAGTGTTGCTTTAGCAGTGTGTTTGGGGTAATTGTCCTGCTGGAAGGTGAACCTCTGTCCTAGCCTCAAATCACGTACAGAGTTTTTGCTCAAGGTTTTGCTCAAGAATATCCCTGTATTTAGCACCATCCATCATTCCCCCAACTCTGCCCAGTTTCCCAGTTCCAGCTGCTGAAAAACATCCCCACAGCATGATGCTGCCACCACTATGTTTCACTGTGGGTAATGTGATGTGTTGGGTTTGCGCCAGACCTAGCGTTTTCTTTGATGGCTGAAAAGGTAAATTTTAGTCTCATCAGACCAGAGCACCTTCCTCCATACATTTTATTTATTTATTTTTTGCTGAAAGTAATGGCTTTCTTCTGGCCACTCTGCCATAAAGCCCAACTCTATGGAGCATACGGCTCATTGTTGTCCTATGTACAGATATTTCAGCCTCTGCAGTGGAACTCTGCAGCTTCTCCAACGTTACCTTAGGTCTCTGTACTGCCTCTCTGATTAATGCTCTCCTTGCTTGTGAGTTTTGGTGGGCGGCCGTCTCTTGGCAGGTTTGCTGTTGTGCCATGTTCTTTCAATTTGGTTATGATAGATTTTATGCTGCTCCTGGGGATTATTAAATATTAGAATAGTTTTTTATAAGCTAACCCTGACTTGTACTTCTCAACAACATTGTCCCATACTTTTTGGAGAGTTCCTTGGTCTTCATGGCAGTATTTGGTTAGTGATGCCTCTTGCTTAGGTGTTGCAGCCTCTGGGGCCTTTCAAAAAAGGTGTGTATATGTAATGACAGATCATGTGACACTTAGATTACACACAGGTGAACATCATTTCACGAATTATGTGACTTCTGAAGGTAATTGGTTGCACCAGAGCTTTTTATGGGCTTCCTAACAAAGGGGGTGAATATATACGCACATGCCAATTTTCTGTTTTCTATTTCTAAACAATAGTTTTATTTGTATTTTTTTCTCATTTTACTTCACCAACTTAGACTATTGTGTTCTGATCCATCTCATACAATTCAGATTAACAATACATTGAACTTAGGCTGTAATGTAACAAAAAAAAGTCAAGGCACTGCAAATACTCTATTGTCCCTTAGATAGACCATCCATTATTGGACAACTTTATTCAACCTTTCATTCATTGCTCATTTTTGTGTGGTTGTAAGGTAAGCTTAAACCCCTAGTCAGATTATTTACTACATCACTTAGTACAATTTTTATACAACACCAATTCCAAAATAGTAGGGAAGCTGTATAAAATGTAAATAAAATGTAAAATGTAAAAATGTAAAATGTAAATAAAAGCAGAATGCGATAATTTGCAAATCTCACAGACCC
Source organism: Bufo gargarizans (assembly GCF_014858855.1). Lineage (NCBI taxonomy): Eukaryota > Metazoa > Chordata > Amphibia > Anura > Bufonidae > Bufo > Bufo gargarizans. Next base: position 108,521,722 of record NC_058088.1, read on the forward strand.
ATATTTTAGTCACAGTACAACATAAAACACATATCAGATGTTGAAAGTGAGACATTCTACTAGTCTAGAAAAAAATTAACCCATTTAGAACTTGATGGCAGCAACACATCTCCAAAAACTTTGGACATGTCTACCATTGTGCAGCACTCCCTCTTCTTTTAACAACAGTCTAGAAATGTCTGGGAAATGAGGACACCAGTTGCTGGAGTTTTTGGAGAGGAATGCTGTCCTATTCTTGTCTGATGTAGGATTCTATCTGTTCAACAGTCCTGGGTCTTCTCTGCCAGATTTTTCATAATGCACCAAATGTTTTCTATTGCTGAAAGGTCTGGACTGCAGGCAGAATAGTTTGATCACCCAGACTCTTCTTCTGTGAAGCAATGCTGTCATGATGGATACAATATGTGGTTTAACACTGTCTTCCTGAAATATGAAAGACCTTCCCTGAAAAAGACATTGTCTGGATGGAAGCAACCTCTATTTACTGTTCAACATTGATAGTGTCTTTCCAAATAAAGGAAGCTGCCCACACCATAGGCACTAATACAACCCTATACCATCAGAGATGCAGGCTTGTGCCTTGATAACAAGCTGGATGGTCCCTTTCCTTATGAGTCCACAGACCACGGCATCTACAGTTTCCAAAATGTCACATTTTGATTAATCTGACAGAAAAATTTTCCATTTTGCCTCAGTCTATTTTAAATGAGCTTTAGCCCAGAGAAGACGGTGGTGTTTCTGGATCATTTTTGATATATGGCTTCTCTGCATGATACAGCTTTAACTTGCATTTGTGGATTTCATGGTGAAGTGTGTTCACACTAGGGCTGCAGCGATTAATCAAAGTTATCGATAATATTAGATAACAGGTTTCGTTGTTGACGAATCCCGTTATCGAATAATCAACCGATTCGTTGCTATGCGGGCGGGAGCGGGCGGTTAGGTGCTATGCCTGCGGGTCCTTAACCGGAAGTAACTTTTACTTGAACTTTAAATCAGTGCATCTTTATTACCTTACAATGAAGCTCCGGTAACGGGCAGAGTGGTCAGCAGCGTAATGTCACTTACTCACGTGACGCGCCTGCTCCCCCTGCTTCATTGATGAAGTGGGCGGAGCAGGAGCATTACGTGAGTCAGTGATGTTACGCCGCCTCCCGCTCTGCCTGTTAAAGGAGCTTCATTGTATTTGTAAGGTAATATAGATCATAGCGTTGATTTAAAGTTCAAGTAAAAGTTACTGCCAGTTAAGGAATACTCTTTAGATGTGAATACTGATGTGAGCGGCGGGGCCGGTGTATTGGGAGACACTGTTATGGGGGACACATATAGCAGAAGATGTTATATAGTGTCATCCATAGATCCCCCTATAGCAGTGTCATCCACAGATCCCCCTCCTCATAACAGTGCACAGTTCCCCCTCCCCACAACAGTGCACAGTTCTCCCTCCCCATAACAGTGCCATCCACAGATCCCCCTCCCCATAACAGTGCCATCCACAGATCCCCCATAACACTGTGTCATCCACAGATCCCCCCCCATAACAGCGCCATTCACTTCACAGATCCCCATAATAGTGTCATCCACAGATCCCCATAACAGTGTTATCCAAAGATCCTCCATAATAATGTGTCATCCACAGATCCCCCATAACAGTGTGTCATCCACAGATCCCCCATAAGTGTCATCCACAGATCCTCCATAATAGTTCATCCACATATCCCCCATAACAGTGCCATCCACAGATCCCCCATTATAGTGTCATCCACAGATCCCCCATAACTTGTCTTTTTTACATTGTAATGCAAAATGTTTTTAATTATGTAACTCCTAAATTTGTTTTAATATGACTTTTGAACATAATTTTTCAAGTAAAATCAAGTAAATCCCATTTTTTTGTCATTTTGGTGTTTTTTCCTGATTAATCAATTAAATTATCGACAACTAATCGATTTTTAGGGCTGCAGCCCTACTTCACACACAAAGATTTCTGGAAGTATTCCTGAGCCCTTGCAGTGATTTCCAGTACCGAATCATGCCATTTAACACAGTGCCATCTTAAGGCTTGTAGATCACAAGCACCCAATATTGACAGTCGGTCTTATCCCTTACACACATTTTCTCCAAATTCTCTGAATCTTGTGATGATACTATGTACTATACATGGTATGATATTCAAAGCCTTTGCAATTTTATGTTACGGAACATTTGTTTTGAAATTGTTCCGCAATTTTTTACGTGTTTTTTTTTTTGCAGATTGGTGAACCTCTGCCCATCTTTGCTTCTAAGAGACTCTGCCTCTATAATATGCTCTTTTTATATCCAGTCATGATGGAGTATAAAAGTCACTTAGTAGCAAATTGCTCCTTCAGCTGTTTTTTTTTGTACTACCGTATATACTCGAGTATAAGACGAGTTTTTGGGCACATGTTTTTGTGCTCAAAAAGCCCCCTCGTCTTATACTCGAGTCTAGGTCTGTATTATGGCAACTTACATTGCCATAGTACAGACCATGACATGTTGGGGGCCGGAGAAGCTGTACTACCTTACAGCTGCTCCGGTCAGCTCCAGCACGTCCGGCACCTCTGTTAAGCTCCCAGTGTAAATCTCGCGAGACACGTGGGCCGCGAGATTTACACTGGGAGCAGACTGCGAGATTTACACCGGCAGTAAGTACCGGCCCCTGCACAGCCTCCCCTCCCCCTGGACAGCCCCCCCCCCCTCCCCCTGGACATCCCCCCCTCCCTGGCCAAGTATGAAGTAGGTAGGGGGGGGGGGGGGGAACAAAAATAAATAAATAAACAACCTGATAAATATAAAAAATATTAAAATAATAAATGCCCAGTTGATGGGAGTCTCTCCCACTCATCCTCTGCAGCCTCTGTGGGTGGTCCAATGACTGTTGATATCACCGCTCTTCTTTTCTCCTGCACGCCGGCTGTAACGCAGCGCATGCAGTAACACTGCGTGTATAGTATGAGCCCCAACACAGGCTGCTCTATGCAAACATAGTTGGCATTCTTTTTCAAAGTCTTTTTTTTTATCCTGTTAGGAATGGAACCCAGTACTTCTAATCCCGGACCAAAACAAAAATTCAGGTCATACGAAGCTGGTTTCAAGCTCAAGGTTGTGTCAAGAGCAGAAGAAAGCAATAACAGTATTGCAAGTAGGGAATTTTGTGTTGGCGAAAAACAAGTGAGGGAGTGGCGGAAAATGAAAGCTGACTTGGAAAAGATTCCAAAGGCAAAAAAAGCTCAATGTGGTTTAACGACTTCATATGGGGCTCTAGAGACTGAATTGCATAAATGGGTTATGGAGTGTCGTCAAAACGGTTACTGCGTAACACGCATGGGAATTCGCCTACGTGCCCTTCAAATGGCTAAAGATGACAAATTAAAAGCACCAGGCATTGAAAATTTTGTTGCATCAGCAGGATGGTGTACCCGCTTCATGAATAGGTTTGGCCTTTGTTTGCGGCAAAGAACAAAGATTTCACAGAAGTTGCCAAAAGACCTTGATGAAAAATTGATGTCATTCTATTCATTCATCATAAAACAAAGAAGGATCCATAACTATGACCTGGGAGATATTGGGAATATGGATGAAACACCTATGACCTTTGATCTTCCAAGCAACAGAACTGTGGCAAGTTTGGGAGAAAAAACTATTTTACTCAGAACCACAGGAAATAAAAAAAAAAAAACATTTCACAGTTGTTCTGTCATGTTTGGCTAATTGAACTAAGCTACGGCCTGTCATTATTTTTAAAAGAAAGACCTTGCCTAAAAAGGTCAAATTCCCACCACGAATTACAGTGCGCGCACATGTTAAAGGCTGGATGGATGAAGACGGAAAAAAATGGCTGGAAGAAATTTGGAACGGACGACCAGGAGCAGCCTTAAAGAAAAAAACATCATTGCTAGTTTGGGATATGTTCAGAGCCCACACATCTGATGACATAAAAAAATTGGCAAAGTCTTCTCAAGTTACTTTGGCCGTTATTCCAGGTGGGCTTACATCTGTATTGCAGCCCCTAGACGTGTGTTTAAATAAACCTTTCAAAGACCGTGTGCGAAAGAGGTGGCATGAATGGATGTCATCTGGTCAACCCCCACTGACAAAAGTTGGAAATCTGATGAAGCCCGACATAGAATTGATAGCAACATGGGTTCGTGATGCATGGGAAGAGATTCCAGAGGACATGGTGCAACGCGCCTTCAAGAAATGTGGCATTAGTAATGCTATGGATGGCAAAGAAGACAGCGCTTTGTATGAGGACAGCAGTGATGGTGATGACTGCGAACTCAGTGATGATGACAATGTCTACGCTGATAACCTCACACCAGCTACAGTTGAAGCTCTGTTTGGACTTACAGACGATGAGGAATCCAGTTTTGAAGGATTGTAACTCTTTTAGCTTTAGTTGGTTTTTGTACTGTTAAAGTTATTGTTGATACCATATTGTTTTTCTTTGAAATAAATATTCAAAAACCTTTAACCTACTGATGCCTTAATTAATGTAATTTTATTGGTATCTATTTTTATTTTTGAAATTTACCAGTAGCTGCTGCATTTCCCACCCTAGTCTTAAGTCAATAATTTTTCCCATTTTTGGGGGGGAAAATTAGGGGCCTCGGCTTATATTCGGGTCAGCTTATACTCGAGTATATACGGTAGTTACATTTCCAACCTTTTTTTGCCCTGTCCCAATTTTAGACGCATTACTGCCATCAAATTCTAAATGAGTTAATTTGTTTTGTGAAATGGTAAAATGTCTCACAGTCAACATCTGATATCTGTTCTATTGTGAATAATGTATGGGTCTATGAGATTTGCAAATAATTGTATGTTTTTATTTACATTTATTTACAGTTTTACACAATTTCTCAACTTTTTTGGACTTTGGGTTCTATATTGTGGAAGCTCCCTTTCCATATGTCAAATTAAGATGGTTACAGACACGGCAAAGCAACTACATGATGACTAACCAATGAGCAGCCACATCTTTCACTGAAAAAGGCTGGTGATCACCATAGAACCCAGAATCACTAACTGATTGTCGGATTCACTCAGTCTAGTTTTTAAATGTGGGCGCAGATGTGGGTGTGGTTAGATATGTTAATGATTTCATCTCCAGATTTATCACTGAGACTTTTTTTTAAAGTTGCAAAAAAGTTGCAATCTCCTTCAGTAGGAGGGTGGAGTGGGAAAACTGGAGTAGCTTTTCTAGACAAACATGTTAGGTTTAAAGATAAGACACATTTATCAAACAATATGTAACATTTGACAAATGTGACATAAGTACCCTACACTAACGCAAAAAATAAAAACAAAAACAAAACTCACTTCAGATATTCCCATCGTGAGTTTTGTTTTTGTTTTTGCAATGGCAAAAGTAGACCAGAAAGAGGGTTCTGTGGTAGAATGCCATGTTGTGTTTTCTTTTACTTCCCATAGTACGTATATACCTAACATATGACTTTTGCATATTCCAGAACATTTTAGCTATATAATAATCTAAACCCTAACCTAATGTAAACCATAATTCTTTACAGTTTACAATGACAGAATACAGAACAGCTTTGCTCTTTAACAGGTCCATTTGCCATTAGTACGTCTTCTTGTTTCCCGCGTGCTGCACATGATAGGCGGCTTGGAGCTGACATTCTCGGAGCCAAGTGCAATCTATCATGATTAGCTGGCCCAGCTAAGGAGAGCCCTGCTGTTCCAGTCGGCAGGTGGGGCTGCAGGTCAGAGCTGGCTGAGAATAACTGAGCACTGCCAGCTGGCTTTAGAAAGCCTTCTTCAAAGGTTTCCTTGTATTGTACTGACTATCGGTTTCACTACTGGCTAGAATTCCCCTTCCCTGAACAAACTGAAGCAACTCATTCAGAGCTGATCCAATAAATGCAGCTATACCTGCTCAGAATTAAAGGGTTTGGCCACTTTCTATCTTTATGATATGGCTTTTTTCGACTGCATCATTATTCCATTCATATGGCACTCCAATCCATAAGAAAGCTGCAGATGGAAGGGCACGCGACCAAACACTTCATCATAAAACAGAGTGCACCTGTCACCTGCGCATGCGCTGGTCCTAGATGTCAGAAGGTCCAATGGAAGAGGCATGATGATGTGTTTTGTCATATGCCCCTCCATCTGCAGTCTTCTTAAGCACAGGAGCACCATGATCTGGAAACGAGCCCAAAGGTTGAAATAATGATGTATGAGTAAGTTCCATTTAAAGGGGTTTTCTAAGATTCTGATATTGATGACCTATCCTTGGAGCCCCCACAAGTCAGCTGTTTGAGGACTGCTGCTGCCTCCTCGCAGTTTACCAAGCACAGTGCTGTCCAATGGAGAGTGGCTGTGCTTGGTATTGCCGCCCAGACACATTCACTTGAATGGGACTGAATGACGTCACTGGACTAGGAAGAGGTCACAGCACTAACAGGAACTGATCGTCAGTGGTGCCGGTGGTCGGACCCCCACCAATCAGATAGGACATCAGTAAATTTAAACGCTTGACAACCCTTTAATTAGAATTAGGACTGAAAGGTATAAAGTGGAAATAAAGAGTGTGACTACAACACAAGATGTCATAGGCTTTGAATGTTTTTTATTTTTTATCTCTGAGGGCAATTTGCTCAATTAAACTTACTATGACCTGACAGTTTTGTTCCAACCTTAGTAACATACGTTGCCATGGCAACATACCATTATACTATATATATATATTTATATATATTGTAAGGGATTGCCTCTTATTTGGGGGTCATTCTCACAGATACGACTTTAGGACACCAGGTTTCAGGTCCAAACCGTGCATTTATTGTTTGCAATCCAACCAATACAGGTTATCATGAAGGCGAAGCTTCACCTAACACATGTGACATCCACATAAAATAATAAACACTTGCCCGGCTAGGCTCTAACTAACACAGAGTTTCCTGACTCACCTAAGTCCTTGTTCACACCCTGTGAACACATGCGGCTTTCTCAGCCAATGTCCCACAGCCTCCTGGCTGTACAGAGCACAGTACGCCCACTGCCTCCAGTCCAGTGTCTCAGCACACATGGGGAATAGTGGTCTCTCAGCCCTCCTGGCTTGGACCACACAGAGCCTCCAGGCCTCTGTCCACAGGCAACACACTCCCCCCTTACTGACACCCTGGGAGGTGCTTTGTGCCAGCCTGATTACTTCCAGCTGGTCTCACCTGTGGTGGAATAGGGGTGTGGACCGAACTATCCACCCCTTCCTTGCCTCTAACCTGCGTGAGACCTCTCACTGTCTCACAATATATATATAAATATATGATTGTAGAATCCAAGATACCATGTAATGAGTGGTGTACCTAGACCACCTTTAAAAGGACCTGGTACAAAACCATCCCATTGGTGTGCCACTGCTAGTTTCGGACATCGCGTTTGGTTGGGGCCTGTTGAGAAGAAATCATGGCTAAATAAATAAAATTTGCAGACAGATCCTGAGAGATTTACTCCAGAAGAGTAAAGGTCAGTCTGGATGTAATAAAGTCAGATATTCCATATGAGTGGAGTAGGCCTAGCAGTTCGTCTACTATGAGGCATGGTTTCAGGCATGTGCAGGGGCATGAAAAGATTGATTGCAGCGCGGAGAGTAGTTGGGAAGTCAGGCACAAGCAGATTGCCCAGATTTGGTTTTCTGACAAGTGCACCTGTTAAAGCTCGGAGATTGAGATTTAATATTCCAGGCTACAGTCTGTCAGCTCTAATCATCCCGGGCACGTTACTGAGCACAATGGTTAGGGAGGCAATGAGGAGATTAGACTGCCTGGCTTTATGAACATAGCAACGTATTCTACCAGTGGCTTCCACCTTTTCACCTAGATAGACACTTCCAACGCTGATGCCAGAAGACACAAGCCTGCTGGGGCCAGCTCTTCTACTAGATCTGTATGCAATCTATGATTGCGAGTATTCACTTCACATATTGTGTACAATGAATACCGTGTTAGGGGGCATGTATATGTCCATATGTATTTTGCACTTTGCAAAATGAGGATCCACAAAATAGGGGTGATGTCCATGTCGCAACTATTTTTTTTTGTGTGGACCCATTGACTTCAAAGGGTCCATGGTCCGTATTTTCACTGGAGCAGCAACTGTTCATGCATCACTACCCGGAAGTGTAGAGACTCATGTGTAGTCGCTGCTCCAAAAGTGGAAGCAGAGCATCTGCACTTGTACCACTACTTGGTGCAGCAGATGTCCAGCCCTATCAGTCAAGCGGCAGGGGGAACATCCTCACACCGTCACAGGTGCAGAACCTATGCTTGATGAGAGGAAATTGATTTGCTCATCTTTATTCAGCGTGAGGATTTTATTTAAATGCTGTAATTTAAAGGGGTTGTTTCATCAGAGACAACGCCTTTGAAAATGCAGCTGCTGGGCCATCAGATGATCACCCTGGTCCGTCAAACCAGGATGTTGCCAGCTGAATCGGTGGCCTGCCAAGTATTTCTCTTACAAAGGTTGTATTATGGTGGCCACTCAGATGAGTGATTGTCTATGTGGTACAAGGATGGTTCAAGTCCTGCAGAATGGGTGCCACTCTTCATTTCCACACTTGGGCATATGAGACAACCCCTATAATGGGCCCATAGGAACGTGATCAACAACTTCCAATTTCGGTAAAAGAATCAACATCTATGATAGACCAAGTAGCAGACTTTATGCTGTGTTCAGTATACAGGGAGTGCAGAATTATTAGGCAAGTTGTATTTTTGAGGATTCATTTTATTATTGAACAACAACCATGTTCTCAATGAACCCAAAAAAACTCATTAATATCAAAGCTGAATATTTTTGGAAGTAGTTTTTAGTTTTAGCTATTTTAGGGGGATATCTGTGTGTGCAGGTGACTATTACTGTGCATAATTATTAGGCAACTTAACAAAAAACAAATATATACCCATTTCAATTATTTATTTTTACCAGTGAAACCAATATAACATCTCAACATTCACAAATATACATTTCTGACATTCAAAAACAAAACAAAAACAAATCAGTGACCAATATAGCCACCTTTCTTTGCAAGGACACTCAAAAGCCTGCCATCCATGGATTCTGTCAGTGTTTTGATCTGTTCACCATCAACATTGCGTGCAGCAGCAACCACAGCCTCCCAGACACTGTTCAGAGAGGTGTACTGTTTTCCCTCCTTGTAAATCTCACATTTGATGATGGACCAGAGGTTCTCAATCAGATCAGGTGAACAAGGAGGCCATGTCATTAGATTTTCTTCTTTTATACCCTTTCTTGCCAGCCACGCTGTGGAGTACTTGGATGCGTGTGATGGAGCATTGTCCTGCATGAAAATCATGTTTTTCTTGAAGGATGCAGACTTCTTCCTGTACCACTGCTTGAAGAAGGTGTCTTCCAGAAACTGGCAGTAGGACTGGGAGTTGAGCTTGACTCCATCCTCAACCCGAAAAGGCCCCACAAGCTCATCTTTGATGATACCAGCCCAAACCAGTACTCCACCTCCACCTTGCTGGCGTCTGAGTCGGACTGGAGCTCTCTGCCCTTTACCAATCCAGCAACGGGCCCATCCATCTGGCCCATCAAGACTCACTCTCATTTCATCAGTCCATAAAACCTTAGAAAAATCAGTCTTGAGATATTTCTTGGCCCAGTCTTGACGTTTCAGCTTGTGTGTCTTGTTCAGTGGTGGTCGTCTTTCAGCCTTTCTTACCTTGGCCATGTCTCTGAGTATTGCACACCTTGTACTTTTGGGCACTCCAGTGATGTTGCAGCTCTGAAATATGGCCAAACTGGTGGCAAGTGGCATCTTGGCAGCTGCACGCTTGACTTTTCTCAGTTCATGGGCAGTTATTTTGCGCCTTGGTTTTTCCACACGCTTCTTGCGACCCTGTTGACTATTTTGAATGAAACGCTGATTGTTCGATGATCACGCTTCAGAAGCTTTGCAATTTTAAGAGTGCTGCATCCCTCTGCAAGATATCTCACTATTTTTGACTTTTCTGAGCCTGTCAAGTCCTTCTTTTGACCCATTTTGCCAAAGGAAAGGAAGTTGCCTAATAATTATGCACACCTGATATAGGGTATTGATGTCATTAGACCACACCCCTTCTCATTACAGAGATGCACATCACCTAATATGCTTAATTGGTAGTAGGCTTTCGAGCCTATACAGCTTGGAGTAAGACAACATGCATAAAGAGGATGATGTGGTCAAAATACTCATTTGCCTAATAATTCTGCACTCCCTGTAGAAAGGAAGAGATCAATAACTTACATTTCCCTGCAAATTAGAACTAATATCATTTCTAGAGAGGGGCAGTGTGCAGGAACAAACCACAGTGGCAATGTCCAGCCGATCCATCTGCAGAGGTCGCTCCAACCTCTTACTCCCACAGAAAGGCAGCATTCTGCCTGTGTGCAGCCATTATAGGAGTAATGAGCCCAGGCAGATTGAGCAGTCATGACAAATGACACGATCAGGCCATCAGAAGCACGCTGGATTATTGCTTCAACTATTCAAGACGTACAGATTCCAGAGCACTGCTGCGAGGCAGCTTCGTCACACAGTGAAGCAAGCCGTGCTGTTAAATTAGGATTTATTGAGATTTGCAAAGAGGGAAAAATAGATATTTATAGTACAAAAGAGACTGATGAAATGATTCATTTCAGATTTAGAAAGGACAAGCAACCATTAACTCTTTCTGTGCTTCATGACTATCTCTGCTCGCCCTGAGGAGAACGCATGCAGTATGCCAAGTTCACGATATATGGTTCCCATTACATATCTGGAGCTAAAATCTGACTGCATGCTCACATCCTCCCTAAGAGGGTGCTATTCACCAAGCTTCCACTTTTAATATACATACATGTACACTAGTGAATTAACAAATAGAAAAAAACATCTCCATACACATGGAGGTAATAGTGCTATGCTGTAAAGCATAAAATCTCTCTCTGCCTTCTACTGTGTCTGCATCTGTCTAGTATTTACATGATCTGCACATACTGTAAAAGAACAAGGAAAAATCCAGCACAGAAGAATTCTGTTTATGATAAATCATATTATTCTTCACAATAAACCTTGAGATGAACGAAAAGCAAAAAACGCAGCAATATCTTATTTAGGGTCTGTTCACACTGGTGCTGTAATTACACAGAATTCTGTCAAGACCTCTATTTCATTGATTCAGATTTTAGACTTTGTTCATCTCTACACATTTGTAGGAGCAGATGACCAGCATACAAGATGGATCCATCATAATGGACAAAATACACCGCCTGACAGACCCTATTGACTATCAGGTTTCTATCATGGTGTCTGTCATTCTACCAGATGAAATAGTGCAGCATGTTGTGCTCAGTTGTTTGACATTTTTGATGGCTTCTGTGGTGGAGACACCTAACAGAGCCTCCAACACCGATGTACCGTATTTCTCGCTTTGTAAGGTGTGCTACAATATTAAATGTGACTATAACCCCACTGTGACACAGTGAGAGGTTTGGTCTGGGAAAACAGATATTTTCCTCCCAGCATGTGCTGCTGGGCTGATTTACAGCCAGGTGAGGTCAAATACTGGACCGGATTTTAAGTGACGGTACAGGTATTGGCAGCACCTAGGCTGTCCTTAAATAGGCAGCTGGGCTCAGAAGCCATGTCTGTGTGCTGGGATCTGAGGCCTGTGCTGGGCTGGAGAGCTAAGACCCGTGCTGGGCTGGAGAGCTGAGATGCGTGTGTCAGGGGAACAGGCCGCCTAAAGCCTGTATTTGGACTTTCTGGGGCAGAACTGCCACCAAGGTGACTTTTTGTTATATTAACTTGCCATTGGGTGTGAAGTAACACCAACACTGCAAAAGTGACGTTTTGTTTTTGGCACCATGTGTGAATAAACACTGAAGTTTGAATTACGAACTTGTATTTTGCTTCTGTACTGCGCCCGCTTATCCTAACTACCAGAGCGAATCCCCCCCCCCCCCCCCTCATCCTTAAGAATACACCCATGTACTGCAGAACATGGGTGCAATATTATGGATGAGGGAGTTAAATTCATATTTAACACACAGTTAATTTTTAAGTCGGCTCCCGAGCTGTCACACACCCAGGGACTTTAGGTGACAATGCAGGGTATAGTACAGGGCGACGAAGGCCACTACAACTCCTTCTTTCCTCCTATCTCACAGCAGTTGCAGTGGCGCTCGTTGCAACAGCTTTTATGGCCAGCTGGATGGAGCGAGTAAGTGTATTGATGAAGGCAGCAGAACCCGCCGATGCTCACCGCCAATCAACAGTACATGCAGGCGGCAGTACAGAGAAGAACTGCTCTCCTCCTCCTCTTCTTTGGAGCGGACCCAGGCGGCCGCTGCATATTAGGGAGGTGCGGGCTGGTGGCATTCAGCTTCACACTTAACTTGCAGGATCAGGAGCAGGCTCCTGCGATCCTGCAATACTTCTGGCCAGCTTAACTTTCGGCACTTTCGCTTTATAAGACGCACTGACCTTTTCTCCCACTTTGAGGGTAAAAAAATGCGTCCTATAAAGCAAAACAGACAGGGTAAATTAAACTTTAATGGCGTATTTCAGGATTTTCAGGATAGATCATCACTATCTGATTGGTAGAGGACCAGCATCCCATCGATCAGCTGTATTACAGTAGCTCCTGTACCGGAAGGCAGCACCGGAACTACATAGCTCTGTCCATTCAGTAGTGGATGGAGCTGTGTAGCTCTGGCACCAACTTCTGGCGCAGGAGCTACTGCAGTACAGCTCATTGACAGACTTAAAAAGGGCTGGGGCGGATTGGCCATAGACCCTACAGGAAAATTTCTCAGTCGGCTGATGCTCAGGGGGCTGCAGAAGCCCTCCTCAAGGCCACCGGTCAGGTACATAATGATCTGATGTTCTCACCGCTAATTAATGTTAGCAACATCAGGTACCTATGCACCTGGTTATCAGCTGCAGGCGCCCTGCTGAACTCAACTGGTGGTATTTAGTTCTGCTGGGGCAGTATTTTGTGCTGGAATACAGTATTGCCTTAAGTTATAAGTCCACCCCTAGAGGGGTGTCAGGCAATTGATATAGATGACCTATCCTGGTTTGGGCTCATAATTATTGCTGGAAATCACTGACCAAAACTCGCATGTGTGAACTAGGCTGAAGGCCACTTTCACACAGTGTTTAGTCAGTGTTTCCCTTCAGTATTTGTACACCAAACCCAGGAGTAGGTCCAAACACAGAAGAGACACAGATCTTTCCATTATACTTTTGTCTGCAGGTTCTACTCCAGATGTTAGCTTACAAATACCGATGACAAATAGTGACCAACTACTGACCATATGAACGTTGCTTTAGTCGGTAAAACACATATATGTAAATCTTAAAGGGTTACCACTAGGACTTAAAAATTCCCACCCGTTCCGCGGCTAAGGCCTATTGTAAACACTCTGCATGCAGATCACATGACATATACTGAGGTAAAAAGAATGAACAAGAGGCACCTCCCTCAATCTACCTCAGTAGAAAACAATGTCTTAAAGGGCAGTAGTCTATTGTAAAACATAACTTTAAATTCATCATAAATAAATAAAAAAGGAGTGAAGTGTAAACTCCCTAAAGAACAGCCCCAATCCAAAACTAAACAAAACAAACAAAAATCTAATCACCCCAAAGCTGGGATAATAACCAGTATGATACAGATGGATCTTACCGGTAAGATGAATCTACACAAGGTGGGAATGGAAGTGGGCCCAGCTTGATGGACAGTCGCTCTATCTCGTTTTCACAGTGAGAAGTTGAGCTCACTAGGGGCAAAAGAAAAGAATAAAGGCGGTACAAAATTTTGTACCACCTTTATTCTTTTCTTTTGCCCCCTAGTGAGAGCATTGATGCCAATAGGTAGGGCTGTCCAGGGCCTTCAGTTTAGGTAAAGGTTTCGGACGGGCCGCTCTTTTCAGGGTGATGACTCCGTATTAGGAGGTCATCAAGGTATACTAGCCTTGTTAGGGCATAATAGGGTCAGTTGTATGGCCTTGGCCCCCTCTATTCTATTCTGCCAGGTGTGAAATTTATTGAGCAACTTTGCATGGTTAAAATGAGATTGAGCGACTGTCCATCAAGCTCTGCCCACCTCCATTCCCACCTTGTGTAGATTCATCTTACCGGTAAGATCCATCTGTATCATACTGGTTATTCTTATCCCAGCTTTGGAGTGATTTGATTTTTGTTTGTTTTGTTTAGTTTTGGATTGGGGCTGTTCGTTAGGGAGTTTGAACTTAACTCTTTTTATTTATTTATAATGAATTAAAAGTTAAGTTTTACAATAGACTACAAGTATTGATCGAGCACCAAAGTGCTCGGGTGTTCGGGTCGAACACCTCGGAAAGCTCGGTAGCATAATGGAAGTCAATGGAGGAACCCGAGCATTAGACCAGGTACCCCCTGCTCTGGTTCATTGGTAAAGGTCATCAATTGATGGAAACACCACCAAAATGGTGAGCTGACCCTCAAAAACATTATATGCGAGGGCCTGCAGGTGAGCAGACACTCGAAAAGATTGTAGGTGAAGGCCTGCTGGTGAGCTGACCCTGAAAAACATTATATGCAAGGGCCTGCAGGTGAGCTGACACTCAAAAAGATTGTAGGTGAGGGCCTGCAGGTGAGCTGCCCCTTTAAAACAGTATATGCGAGGGCCTTCAGGTGAGCTGACCCTCTAAAAGATTGTAGGTGAGGGCCTGCTGGTGAGTTGACCCTTAAAAACATTATATGCAAGGGCCTGCAGGTGAGCTGACTCTCTAAACGATGGTAGGTGAGGGCCTGCTGGTGAGCTGACCCTCTAATTATCTAGTTATCACAGCTCTCCATCTGTGTTGATTCCTCAAAGTTTCTTAAAAGTTCACAGAGGTCAGACATCCATGCCCACTCCTCGCTTGTGAAGAGCGGAAGCTGACTGGAAAGGCGACGACCATGTTGCAGCTGGTATTCCACTACTGCCCTCTGCTGCTCACAAAGCCTGGCCAACATGTTGAACGTCGAGTTCCAGCGTGTGCTCACGTCGCACAACAGTCGGTGAGCAGGCAATTGTAATCGCAGCGTTGACAGACCGATGGAAGCTGCCGATGACTTGCGTAAATGGGCACACATGCCTCGTACCTTCACCAGTAGCTCAGGCAAATTGGGGTAGGTTTAGCAAAACCACTGAACCACTAAGTTGAAGACTTGGGCTAGGCATGGGATGCGTGTGAGCTTCCAAAGCTCCAAAGCCAACACCAAGTTACGGCCATTATCAGACACAACCATGCCTGGTTCTAGGTTGAGTCGCAAGCTCAGTCTGGTCTCTTATCCCCTGCCACAGCTCTGCGGTGGTGTGCTGTTTGTCACCTAAGCAGATAAGCTTAAGCACGGCCTTTTGACGCTTCGGCACTGCAGTGCTACACTGCTTCCAGCTACTGACTGATGGTTGACTGGTGCTGCAAGAGGATAATTCTGAGGTGGAAGTGGAGGAGGAAGTTGGGGTTGGAGCCACTAAAAAAGGTGGTGGCGGAAACCCTGATGGAATTAGGGCCTGCAATCCTTGGCGTCGGTAGCACCTGTGCCATCCCAGGGTACGACTCGCTCCCAGTCTCCACAACGTTCACCCAGTGTGACGTCAGGGAAATGTAGCGTCCCTGGCCGAAAGCACTTGCTCATGTGTCAGTGGTTAAGTGGACCTTCCCAGTAACTACGTTGGTCAGGGCATGGGTGATATTACGGGACACATGCTGGTGTAAGGCGGGCACCGCACACCCTGAAAAATAGTAGCGGCTGGGGACTGCTTAACGAGGGACAGCCGCCGACATCAGGCTGCGGAAGGCCTCAGTGTCCACAAGCCTAAATGGCAACATTTCCAGGGCCAGTAATTTGGAAAGTTGCGCATTTAGTGCTATGGCCTGTGGGTGGGTGGCTGGTTATTTGCGCTTGCATTTAAATGTCTGGGATAAGGACATTTGTACGCTGCGCTGGGACACGGAAGTGGATGTGGTCGCTGATGGTGCTTGTGAAGGTCCAGGTGCAGGGAAGGAGGCATCTGGGCCTGCGCCTTCGACAGGGGATTGGCCAGCACGTAACACAGGGGAAGAGGAGGAAGTGGTGTGACCCGCAGACACAGATTGTGGACCCAGGCATTCGGCCTACCTATTATGGTGCTTTGATGCCATGTGGCTGATCATGCTGGTCGTGGTGAGGTTGCTAGTGTTCACGACCCTGCTCATTTTTGTATGGCACAGGTTGCAAATTACAATTCTTTTGTCGTACGCACTTTCCTCAAAAAAGCGCCAGACTGCGGAACACCTACACCTTGGCAGGGAACAGTTGCGGGCCTGTTTGGTGTGGCCCGCCTTCTCCCTTTTGCCACCCTACTGCCTCTTCCAGCCTGTTGCGGTGCTGCGGATCCCTCCCCCTCTGTACTGCTATCCTCGCTCGTCTTGCCACCTTCCCAGGTTGTGTCAATGACTTCATCATCCACCATCTCTTTTTCCACTTCCTCACTCTGCTCATGCTCCTGACTTGTTGACCTAACAGCAACCTCAGCTATTGACAACTGTGTCTCATCCTCATCCTCTTGAGACACTAATTGCTGTTGACTTATTGGCAACTGTGTCTCATCATCATCATCCACCTCGTCAAACACTAATTGCCGTTCCCCACCGTCATCTTCTTTTGACTGTGGATGCTCAAGAGTTTGGGAATCAGGGCATAAGATCTAATGTCCCTCTTCAAGCGGGCTTGTCGAGAGGCCCAAATGAAGGAATGGCGCTGAAAAGAGCTCCTCGGAATATCTGAGTGTGGGATCACTTGTTTGGCAAGACTCTCCATGGTGGGAGGAAGGAGGATCAGGGTGAGTATTGTGTTGACCAGACTCTTGGCTACTGAGACTGGACTTGGTGGAAGACAGGGTGGTGCTTAACTGACTACAAGCATTATCTGCTGAAATCCAACCGACCACCTGGTCGCACTGGTCTGACTTCGAGATTGCTGTCCTGCGCCGCCCTGCAAACTGGGACAGGAAGCTAAGTATCGTGGGTGATTTTTTTTCTTGTGCTCTGGCAGCAGGCCCAGTTTCAGCGTGCACCATCAGCATCACGGCCACTTCCCTGTCCCATACTGCTCGCCTTCTTCATATTAAATGTTATATATGCTTCAAAGTATGCCACACGTACAGTAGCGTAGGATTTGTAAGAACATGCGCAAAAAATTTAAAAAAGGTATTTGGGATGTGGAAACGTCACACAGGAGAAATACAGCAGATAATGTCGCTGATGTCACCACCGGCTAATAAAAAATTACAGGGAACGTCACAGGTATTTGGGAGATGTACCTCAGGTAATGTCACTGTCCGCAGCGGACATCGTCTACGGAAAAAGTACACTGGATGTCACAGATTTTTTTTAAATGTGCACACGTTACACAGAAGATGTAGCGCAGATAATGTCGTTGTCGCTAAAAATATATATTGCTGCTGCCACACACAACAATAGTCCTTAAAAGGACTTTTGGGTCTCTGAGAAGTTTTTCAACTGAAAAAATGAGAATTTCACTCCCTACACTATCTTCCCCTTCTTCAGCACAGCTCTCCCTGACTAACACTGAGCCAAATATGTGTCATCGGGTGCTATATAGCACCCGATGACGCGTTCCGGCCGGCCAATCACTATAACATGGCTATGGCATTATAGTGAAGGACAGTACTAACCTGCACACTTATTGGCTGCGTAGCAGCCAACAAACGTGCGGGGAGGAGACTCGAGCATTGCGCTCGAACATATGCGGTATTCGGGCGAATACCGCCATGTGCCGCATCGGGATGCTCGAGCCGAACTGGTGTTCGGCCGAGCATGCGCGATCAACACTATAGACTACTGCTCTCCCCTTTAAGACATCATATACTGAGGTATTGTGCAGTCAATGAAGCATGGTGTCCCATAGCAAACCTCTCGGTGGAGAGAGGTTACCAGAAGTGAGTTTAGGTGATGATTATTATTGCTTTTAATCTTTCCTCAATTTATCTATCCCCTATCATCTACAAATGTCCCTCACCTCTGATGCTCCTTTAAGTTGGGAAGATACTCCGAAATTTCTGATGGGTACACCTGTGAAGGCCTCTTTCACACTGGCGTCATGTTTTTTGCCCGGATAAGAGGCGGGTGCGTTGCGGGAAAATGCGCGATTTTTCCGTGCGAGTGCAAAACATTGTCATGCGTTTTGCACTCGCGTGAGAAAAATCGCGCATGTTTGGTACCCAGACCCGAACTTCATCACAGAAGTTCGGGCTTGGGATTGATGTTCTGAAGATTGTATTATTTTCCCTTATAACATGGTTATAAGGGAAAATAATAGCATTCTGAATACAGAATGCTTAGTATAATAGTGCTGGAAGGGTTAAAAATAATAAAAAAGTTAACTCACCTCTTGTTTGCGTAGATCCCGGTCTGTTCTTTAGCTGTGGGCTGAATGACCTGAGGTGATGTCAGATCACATGCTCCAATCACATGGTCCATCACCATGGTGATGGAGCATGTGATCTGACATCACCACAGGTCCTTTAGCCCACAGCTAAAGAACAGACCGGGATCTACGCAAACAAGAGGAGAAGGTGAGTTAACTTTTTTATTATTTTCAACCCTTCCAGCACTATTATACTAAGCATTCTGTATTCAGAATGCTATTATTTCCCCTTATAACCATGTTATAAGGGAAAATAATAAAGTGAATAGACTGTCACCTAGAACCCATGCGTGAAAATCGCACCGCATCCGCACTTGCTTGCGGATGCATGCGATTTTCACGCAACCCCATTCATTTCTATAGGGCCTGCGTTACGTGAAAAACGCACAAAGAGGAGCATGCTGCGATTTTCACGCAACGCACAAGTGATGCGTGAAAATCACCGCTCGTGTGCACAGCCCCATAGAAATGAATGGGTCAGGATTCAGTGCGGGTGCAGTGGCACGGAAAACTCGCCCGTGTGAAAGGGGCCTAACTGTTCCATGTAAAATGTCCTCAAAAGACAAGGGGGCACTGCTTCCGAAGTGTCAAAGTTTCTTTACTGTAAGAACTGTGAATCTGTGGAATAGACTTCCTCAGGACGTGGTCACAGCAGGAACAGAGGACAGTTTTAAAAAGGGTTTAGATGAATTCTTAAAAGTAAATTACATTAATGCTTATGAAAATGTTTGTAAATCTGAGTCTCACTTCCTTCTGGGATTCACTTCCCACCCATTCCTTGGTTGAACTTTTTTCAATCGTATTAACTATGTAACCTCTTTGTACACTGTATTCCCTACAGTTTTATTTTTCATCAACCTTGAAAAAGTCTTGTTGTCCAACTGAAACATTACTCATAATATAAGAAAAAAATATTTTTTTTAAATGTATTTCTTGCAAATGCTGTCTTTCCCTTTTGCGGTCTTACAGGTGCTCATTAGTTTTACAGACATGCTTTACTGAAATGCCTTTTGAAGTCAGTCATCAGACTATGTATAACTATCTATAGGACAAATCTGAATTTCTGCAAGTCAGTTTATACTTTAAATCTTTGACTATTTGATGGTACATTTTGAGAAAAAAAAGACCTGTGAGTCCTGACAGTGAATTAACAAAAATTGAGTATATACTGTACATACTGATAGCACTGCAACATACATTGTACTGGACTCATTGCTCTAGATAAACAATTGCTGAGAAGCCCTTACCAGGAAATGTACATTGACCAGTATGTATTATTTTAGTCAGAATTGACAGAAAATGAAGTGGCAGGAAACACGAGGGCCAATACTAATCACTGTGGCAAAGCAATCAAAGGCTATCATTCTCATTTTCACTGGTATAACTAAGGGCTTATAGAATTTCCATTTGTAGGGACTTTAGTAGACTACATACACTATGGGACAAGTGAGGGACATGTAAGAGAAGATATGAGTGTTCTCTTTCATTAGGATATTCTTCAAGTATGATCCATACATTATGTTGTCATTCTGCTGCAGGAACATTTTGATAATAATATGCAAAACTATGGTGAGAGATCAGTGGATATCTTATAGGGGTTTTTCCATTCCAGTGATCTCTCGTCTCTAGGATTCACCATCATTTCAAATATTTACTTCCACCAGAAAGGAGATTTTTTTTAAATTTAATATTCACAGAAAACAAAATGTTTAAACAATTTGTGGCTGATTTTATTTTTCAGTTAAATTCAACATAGTTTACTGCTGCTGTGAAAGTAGGGTGTTATTTCAAGAGAATCCTCATAACAGTAGGTGTACAACTGGGATAACTGAATGACAGCTCTGTTGTTCTCTTGACTGGCCTAGATAAAGGCCACAGAAGACCACTGCAATGTGTGATGCTCTAATTGAGTCACTCATCCTTTTCTCCCTCTGCTCGCAATGATAGTTTTACTGACGGAAATTAACCAAGACGGTTTGCTGTGCTAAAACTAAAAGGATGTAAAACTAAAAGGATGTAAAATACATTGAGTGACTTCAAAATTTATACCAAAACCATCCACTCGTTCTTATAAAATATCACATTGAATATTCCCATATAGGCTGTTAGTAAATAATAAAAAAGAATGTTCATGGAAGTGTCCCTTTAAGCACTATGTGAGTGAATGGGACTGTACCACAGATCCCTACACAGGTGATGGCCAGGAGTGCAAGAAAAAACTCTGATGGTGGGCTTCAATGCTAAAGCAGCATTGTGGTCCCTTCATTCTTAGGATCAGTGAAGGTCCATCAGCTGGCACCCAAGAAAGTGATGCCACGTGATAGTGATATGTTTCTGTGTTGAGAATAACCCTTTAAGTACTGTAAGCTTTAACTCTTTACTCCTATTGTTCCGGACACCTTATGTATTCACAATTTCCAGGATCTCCTGTATACACCACTGTGCCAAGTCAACATGACAATACATTCAGTTAGTATTTGCTTTGTTGCAGACTTCAAATTCAAGTTTTTCCCTGTCAATCTGCACTCAGGACCCTAGAATGAAAAACTGAAAACAGAATGTCCGAAATCTTTGACAATTTATTGTAAAGGAAAAATTAAAAGTTGCATTGACATAAGTGATTAGACCCGTTACTCGTGTTTAGTTGAAGCCCCTTGGCAGTGATTACAGCCTCCAGACCATCCGAGGACCCAGAGCACTGGATCAGATTTTCATCAAGAATATACTCTATTCAGCTTTCCTTCAATCCTGACCAGTATCTCTAACCAGATGCTGCCACCACAATGCTTCACTGTAGGGATTGTATTGTGCAATTCATGAGATGTGCCTGATTTCCTCCAGGTATTACGCTTAGGCCTGAGGCCAAAAAGTTCATTCTTGGTTTCACCAGACCAGAGAATCTTGTTTCTCACAGCCAGAGTCCTTTAGATGCTTTTTTGTAAAACTCCAGGTGGGCTTTCATGTGTCTTTTACTGAGGACAGGTTTCTTTTTGGCAACTCTGACAAGCCCAGATTGATGGAGTTCTGCAGTGATAGTAGACCTTCTGTAAGTTTCTCTCATCTGCAGATAGGATCTTTGGAGCTTAGTCAGAGTGACCATTGGTTTTTGGTCACCTCTCTTACCAGGGCCCTTCTCCCCCAATTACATAATTTGGTAATGCAGCCAGCTCTAGGAGTACTGGTTATTCCAAACTTCTTCTGTTTAAGGCCTCTTGCACACAAAGCGTTGTGCATCCGTTCCGTGCATTGGGGACCGCAATTTGCGATCCCCAATGCACGGACATGTCCGTGTGGTAGCCGGGAAGGATCGAGATCCATTCAACTTGAATGGGTCCGTGATCCGTTCACACCACAAAAAAATAGAACTTGCGGAGACACGGACAGAAACACCACGGAAGCACTCTGTAGTGCTTTCGTGGGGTTCCGATCCGTGCTTCCGATCCGCATCTCCATGATTGCGGACTCATACAAGTGAATGGATCCGCATCCGTGATGCGAAGTGCACACAGGCTGGTGCCCGTGTATTGCGGACCCGCCGTATACGGGCCGCAATAAGGCCACTGGCACACAACTGTTCGTGTGCAAGAGGCCTAAGAATTATGGAGACCACTGTGCTCCTGGGAACTTTCAGTGCAGCAGAATTTTTTTGTACCCTTCTTGAGATCCGTGCCTCCATACACTCATGTCTCTGAGCTCTACATGCAGTTCTTTTCTAGTCAAGGCTTGGTGTTTGCTCTGATAAGCATTGTCAGCTGTGAGGCGTTAAATACACAGTAATGTGTCTGCAAATCATGTTAATCAACTGAATTTACCACAGGTGGATTCAAATCAAGGCGTAGAAACATCTCAAAGATGATAAATAGGAATAGGAGGCCCCCACAGCTAAATTTCAATTGCCACAGCAAAGGGTCTGAATACTCATGTCATGTCATCTTAATCAATTTGTAAACATTTCTAAAATGCTCTTTCCACTTTCTTATTATAGGGTATTAAATGCAGATTGATGGAGGAGACTTGAATTTGTATTTATTTTAGCCCAAGACTGCAACATAAAATGTGAAAAAAGTGAATGAGTCTGAAGACTGCTCTGTATATAATCTACTATATCAAACTCGCCTTCATGGTCTTCTGTAACTTCATCATACCCTGTCCCCATGGCTGTTATGTGCTGATCATCCTACTGTTTTTGTTTTCTGTAGTGCTGCTCCCTGCCCTCCCCCCTACAGATTTTTCTATGTTCATGCTGTCCATTAATAGTTTTATGACACTATGATCCTACCTTTAGTTCATTGTCCTCAAAAGCCTTGCATCTAATTTATTCTTCATCTCATGATTCTGGGCATCACTGACAAGATTTGGTTGGTGAGACACCTGCTCATCCTCAGAACTCTACTATGGTCGCAGCACACTTTTTAAAAAATTATTTTTGTATGGAAGAGGTTAGAAATTTGCAGTGTTGGAATATATCCTTGTACATTATAGAGCTCTTCTGGTCCAAAAAAGTACTCTGATATGCCTTCATTTATAGAATCTACCCATAAACATTGCATTCCAGTTCATGTCTGACATGCAGGTTCCTGGACACTCCCTTAGCAGGTTCCTTATTATGTCAGTGCCAGTCGTATTTTTAAAGGGAACCAGGTATTTGAACATGGTGTCTGAGCTGCCTGCAGGTTACAGAGCAGGAGTTGCTGAGCAGATTGATATATAGCTTTATGGAAAAAGATTCATTATAACTAGCATTTTATGTATTTAAATCTCTGATGATTCTGGGCTTTGAAGTCAAGGAGGCGGTCCTATCACTGATTGACAGCCTTCCCACTCTGATGGGGCATACAGAGATAGCTGTCAATCACTGACAGGACCGCCTCCTGGACTTCAAAGCCCAGAATGAAAACAAAAGAATAAATTACAAGATTTACTGATTGGTTTTATATATATATATATATATATATATATATATATATACCGGTATATATTAAAACAGCATTTTCATGAAGACAGGTTCCTTTTAAATGCATTCAAATACAAGAAGGTCTGTGGGAACTGTAGGAACACAAGCTTCATTTTTCAGCTGATCATGCAAGCTTATTTATTTTTCATTTACTATAGAAGAGTTCATGTGAGAAAATTGTGTCTAAAATGGCTGTTTACCATGCATTTTTGAACACTCAAGAGAGCACAGCCCACCTGACTGCCAGCTATTCTTCTCCATCTTATACTTCTATTATGCTGAAGTCGTCAGCATTAACTTCCTTCCTTCAAATGAGTTTCATTTTATGCTTTTTAATAAATTCTTTTCCTGATAGTGGCGCCCTGTAATCCCCTTTTTATTTTTTATATTTGGAAAACTGAAATTAGAACATAGTAAATACAAGCCAAGTAATTAAATCATATAGCATAGGTTTAAGGGGTAGCCCCACCTCTCTCTTAAAGGGGACGTTCCATGGTTAACTATTACATTCTCTAGCTGCAGTATTCACATGTGGTCCACATAATTTGACCGTTGCGGCAGGGTAACAGAGCCCGATTGGATCATTGGATCTGCTAGGTAAATACTGCTCTGTTCACCACTGTTGTCCAGTGTCTTATTGAAATCAGATGACCCCTTTAAATAACAGGAAACATACATCCAAAAGTTGCCCACTTACAGAGGCAATCCCAGAATTTTTTGCACAATAAATGCAGCTTTCACCTCCTTTGATGGGCAAGCAATTATGGACCTTTACTGTAAAGAACCTTTTCTTATAGTGATGGTGTCATACTGATCTTCTGAAGGGGTGAGGAACCACCCGGAAATTATCTGGCTGACAGTTAAAGTGGTTGTCCCACAAAAAATATTCTACAGTTTTCAAACCAGCATCTGCATCTGAATACTTTTGTAATGTCATGTAATTACAAATTTAGCATAGCCACTGAGTTATTCAATAAAATGTATCTGTATAGCGCCACCTGCTGTTTGTTTTTTTCCTATTTCTTTGACCTGCTCACTGAGAATGCCGCACATGCTCAGTTTCATCCTTCAACTGCCTCCTGAGCTGTGATAGGGAGAGCATGGACACACACCCTTACCTGAAGCAGAAAAGACACTCCCCTGAGCTGTGATAGGGAGAGCATGGACACGCCCCTGAGCTGCAGAAGAAAAGACACTCCCCTTGAGCTGTCAGCTTGATATAAATCTAGCAGAGCAATTAATGTGGAGATCTCTGGACCCATGTGAGGTTCACGGCTGGTTCTAGGTTTGTTAGACAGAGATTGTCAGGTACTGTATGATGTCTGATTTTCATTTTTTACATTAATCATGGTATAACCCCTTTAACCAATAAAGACAGATTCAAACTGGACACCAACTGTCACTTAGAATGTTCTACAATCACTGCAGTCCTTCTAATAGCTTTCTACACTTATTTACGTTGACAGTGCAGTAGGAATGCTTTTAGGTCTTTTTTGCTTTTTATGTATTGTGGTATTGTCTGTCCATGGGAAGTGGACACCATTGCTAGAGGCCCCTGGATAGCAGAAGGGCTCCTGGAAGAACATACTCATGATATGCAATGTATGGTTATTGAAAATGAGCATGGAACCTACTGGTGAAGGATATCATATTCTTGATTATACATGAATGCTTGTCTCATGAAGCGCCCAGTTTGTTCTTTTCTTTTAAGCTGCTAGTGATACTGGTGTGTTATATGCCCTGTTCTTGAAATGAATAAGTCATGTGCCAGTTCTTTGTTTTCATCTTGTATATATTTTTACACATTGATGAGATCACCTCTAGGTGCATTTCAGTCTAACCAGGTCTACATTCTCCAGCTTTTCCTTATAAAAGAGACAAAGCAGCAAATTCATTAATCTAGTTTCTTAGCTTTCTTATATGTCGGTTTTACAGCGGGGAATCTAAAAACTGCACCCCGCGTTCAAGATAAGGCGTGTTGTGATTTATGGAGTGGTAATACAATTAAATCACAGCTTTTTAACTCCTAGTATGAATCCTAACATTTTACCTGCTTTTGCAGCTCCTGCTTGGCATTGAGTAGTAAAGACCCAAGTCTTTCTCTGTTATTCCTGTCTGCATTCATACACATTGTCCTATCCACCTGCACCCTCCTCCTAACTGCTCTGCCGCTGTGCCAAGTAGCTTTGGCAGTTTGGCATCTTTGGTAACTTATTTATGAACCAGCAAGCTCAGGATCTACTTTGGTATAGGCCACTTCCAGACAGGAGAGACACTACTTAGAATGATATGGGCCACACAATGAGTAAAAGGAAAATGTAAGCTTAATAGCTAAAACATACATGTTTTCTGCACCTGTAACCACCATCTCTGGAGGCCTCCTGGCATAGCTCTTTAACATTCATCTCATGTACTTTATTCTCAAATGCATTCCAATTTTGTCAACAAATCTGCCCCATCTCACTAACCTGCGCTCGCATGAACCATCTCCAGCATCCAACCTCTTCTTGACATTCCTTCGCTCAATATATTGTGCTCTGCACCTAAAGGGCCTTTCATTTGCATTATATAAAGAATGGTAAGTGTGGAACAGGCAATATGCGTCTCTGAACTGTATGGTCTATTTTCATTACTGAGACAATTCCAGGCTATTAGTGATAAGTTGTAATTTACGAATATACAGCTGAGCAGAAATAGCCCCTTTCAATCCGTTGTATTTTCAGAAATTTTAAAACAGTTCCCGGTATATTCAGTATTAATCAATGTGCTTTGTGTTTTGACTGCCTCATGTCATTCCTTGCTTGAATACCTAAATTTTCAATTGAATTTCTTCTGAAGAAGTGATGGTATAAAAATCCTCCAAATGGATGCAGTACTTTACAGCTTACCATGGGCTTCAGACTGCCAGCGGGTTAAAAAATGTATTTGGCTATTCCTTTATATGTACTTAATCCATGTCCTTCAATACATGATGTAAGAGCAGTGATGAGACACTTTCACTGCATCTAACGCACTATATAGTACCATGTATATTATAGACGGCCCTCTATTACATCAATGGCCTTGCTGAATTATTTATGCTTCTAGCGCACAGTGCTAATTTTCAGCCATTCGTTAATGTGTCTGGTTTGGATAGACTACAAACATTCAGATGCATTAAATAATTCAGCAACGTACACAAGGGAGGCATATGTCAGTGGTAGAGTAAGAGGTCTTAAGGATAAAGAGAAGGTGCCTGTGATGGATGTGCAGGTTGTAACGCAAAACAGCAAAAATAAAACCAGTTGGGGTCCAGAAAGTGCTGTATGAATGCCACTGCTTAGGGTCCATTCACACGTCCGTTGTTTCTTTCCTGATCTGTTCCGTTTTTTGCGGAACAGATCTGGACCAGTTGCATACCCATTCATTTTCAATGGGTCCTGAAAAAAATCGGACAGCACAATGTGTGCTGTCCGTTTCCGTTGTTCCGTTCTGCATGTCCGAAAAAATATAAAACTTGTGCCTATTATTATCCGCAAAATCAGATCCTGGTACAATACAAAGTCAATGGATCCGCAAAAAACGGATGACATTCGGAAACATTTTCAGGAACAACGGATCCGCAAAGAACGTACCGAAATTCGGGATATAGAAAAATACTGACGTCTGAATGTAGCCTTAGGCCTCATGCACACGACCGTTGTGTGCATCCGTGGCCGTTGTGCCGTTTTCCGTTTTTTTTCGCGGACCCATTGACTTTCAATCGGAAAATGCACCGTTTTGCAGCCGAGACCGTGATCCGTGTATCCTGTCCGTCAAAAAAATATGACCTGTCCTATTTTTTTGACAGACAACGGTTCACGGACCCATTCAAGTCAATGGGTCCGTGAAAGAACACGGATGCACACAAGATTGGCATCCGTGTCCGTGACCGTAGGTTACTTTCATACAGACGGATCCGAAGATCTGTCTGCATAAAAGCTTTTTCATAGCTGAGTTTTCACTTCATGAAAACTCAGATCCGACAGTATATTCTAACACAGAGGCGTTCCCATGGTGATGGGGACGCTTCTAGTTAGGAATATACAACGAACTGTGTACAAGACTGCCCCCTGCTGCCTGGCAACACCCGATCTCTTACAGGGGGCCGTGATCCGTACAATTAACCCCTCAGGTGCTGCACCTGAAGGGGTTAATTGTGCTATCATAGCCCCCTGTAAGAGACCCCCCTCCCTCCCCAGTTTAAATTTCATTTGTGGCCAGTGCGCCCCCCCCCCTCCCTCCCTCCCTCTATTGTAATGATAACATTGGTGGCACAGTGTGCGACCCCCCCCCTCCTCCCTCCCTCTATTGTAATAAAAGCATTGGTGGCACAGTGTGGGGCCCCCCCCTCCCTCTATTGCATTAACATTGGTGGCAGTGTGCGCCCCCCCCTCCTCCCTCTATTGTTTTAATACATTGGTGGCAGTGTGCGCCCCCCCCCTCCCTCTATTGTAATAATAGCATTGGTGGCAGTGTGTGCCCCCCCCCCCCCTTCCTCCAATAATCAAGGAAGACCCACGGACGAAAAAACGGTCACAGATCACGGACCTAGTTTTTGCGGACCGTGAAAAAATACTGTCGTGTGCATGAGGCCTTAGACTGAGGATATTTGGCTTGCTTGTTGCAAGCTTAAGGGTTAGCTTTCTGGTCTACCTAGCTCACACGCCTTGAACTGTGTTGACTATTTTAGGGCAGACAAAGTACTATAAATGGATGCACTGAATAGGACCGCCCACTGGACTCTTAATCCTTCTCCTTCTTTATCATACTATGACTCCAGCTTTTACAATTATTTTTATATTGAGTTGTGCCATAACTGAATGTGAAAATGATTTGTATTTCTCTTGGACTGGTCACAATAATCTGCAAGCCTGCACTGATGGAGCTGCTAATACGGCAAATGTGCTGTGTGTGTGTGTGGGGGGGGGGGCACACTTTATGTTTTATATAGCTCTGATTCCATATTATGTCTGCACAAATCTCTTCTGTGCATCAGTAGCTAACATCTGACAAGGAGCACTCTCACATACTGTATATACACAGGACAATTAGATTATTTTTATTTTGTTTGTATCTTTGAATTTGACTTACTTTATTTCACATAATTTTTGTCTAAAGAGGACCTTTCAACATTCCAGACATTACAGTATAATAATAATAGCATTTATTTATAAAGGGCCACCATATTCCGCAGCGCTTTACAAATTCATAGGGTTCATGCAGGCTCGGACTGGCCCACCGGGGAGGCGGAGGATTCCTCGGTGGGCCCCCAGCCTCCTGCGTCCGAGATAAGATGGAGGAGTATTTATTTCTTCTTTCTCAGGAGAGATAGTTATTGTAACCACTAGGTGGCAGTATTGCACAATGATTCAGCCTCCTATTGGTGTGCATTGTACAGGAGGCCCGCAGTATCTTCTAGACTTCTGGGGCTGCTGGCTATGAAGGAGGAGAGAAGGTGTCTGCCACCTCCTGCCATCCTTGCTGTCAGGAAACTGTGGCTGCTGGAGAGAAGGACTCCTCTGCGGTGCTGGGCTGATTTCTTAGGTGTGTGACAATAGTGAGCTGTAGGAGACTGTAAGGGGGAAATAGGGGATTTGTTTATAGCAGACACAGGACTGTGTATGTGTGCTGCTCTCTGCTGAGTTCAGAGTGGCATTGGGGGGACTCTGCCCTAGGCCCCCCAATGCCTCTGCTTTAGGTGCACCCCCATAAGTGCCCCAGCTCCAGATGCCCCCTCAATGCCCCACTCTAAAAGCACCCCTAATATTGAATCTTCTCCAGTTGCCCCCCTAATACCCGTGCAGCTGCTCCAGGATTCCCACTATTACCCTGCCTCAGGTGACCCTAATTCCTCTGCTTTAGGTGCACCCCCATAAGTGCCCTGGTCCAGATGCCCCCACTCTAAATGCACCCCTAATATTGCCTCTTCTCCAGTTGCCCCCCTAAGACCTCTGCTCCAGGATCCCCACTATTACCGTGCCTCAGGTGACCCTAATGTCTCTGCTTCAGTTATGACCCTCCTGTTTGTGCCCTTTGCTCACGTTGCTCCTCTAGTACCTTCCCTTGGGCTTTGTTAAAGGTTGTGACCTGCAAAGGAGGTTGGACTTATGCCCAAAAGATTCTGCACAGTGCATCATATTCTCCAGTATTGACATGTATGGTTTACATGGCGGCAGTGATGATATTTCGTATTTACAGGCACCACTGCTGCCATGTAAAGAGATACTGGTGATGGAGTGGTGGAGGAATTAAAGGGGTTGTGCAGGTCTTCAAGTTATCCTCTCCACACCATAGGGCATAACTAAATGAATAGCGGGGTCCAATTCTGTAACCCCCACTTATCCCAGGAACTGGTCATGTTCCCCCTTTTTATGGTGCGACAGGCTACACATACACCCTGTTGCTCCATTTATTCTCTTTGGGACCACTGGAAATAGCCAGCGCTGTACTCCGCCATCTCCGGTGACCCCATAGAGAATGGATGGAGAGGCAGGGCTTATGCTCGACCTGCCACTCAATCAAGAAGGGGGATCAGTGGGGGCTCCAGCGTTAAGACCCCCACTTAGTTATCCCCAATCCTGTAGATAGAGGATACCTAGAAAAGTGGACACAGGCCCTTTAACAGGTGAGCATTTCTATTTTAGTTTGACACATATTTTGGCCCAGATTTTTAATTTTTATTTAATTATTTATTATTATTATTATTATTTTTTTTTTTTTTTACACCCAAAGAAAACCTTTAAGTGGCACTGCTGAGGTGTTATGGAGGCCCAGGATGCTTCGATAGCGGCCTTAAGC
The DNA here is from genome assembly GCF_014858855.1 of Bufo gargarizans. Classification (NCBI taxonomy): domain Eukaryota; kingdom Metazoa; phylum Chordata; class Amphibia; order Anura; family Bufonidae; genus Bufo; species Bufo gargarizans. The sequence goes on from NC_058088.1 coordinate 108,551,994, forward strand.
TCATCCAGAGTGTTGGGTCTTGCGTCTCTCAACTTTCTCTTCCCAATATCCCACAGATTCTCTATGGGGTTCAGGTCAGGAGAGTTGGCAGGCCAATTGAGCACAGTAATACCATGGTCAGTAAACCATTTACCAGTGGTTTTGGCACTGTGAGCAGGTGCCAGGTCGTGCTGAAAAATGAAATCTTCATCTCCATAAAGCTTTTTAGCAGATGGAAGCACGAAGTGCTCCAAAATCTCCTGATAGCTAGCTGCATTGACCCTGCCCTTGATAAAACACAGTGGACCAACACCAGCAGCTGACATGGAACCCCAGACCATCACTGACTGTGGGTACTTGACACTGGACTTCAGGCATTTTGGCATTTCCCTCTCCCCAGTCTTCCTCCAGACTCTGGCACCTTGATTTCCGAATGACATGCAAAATTTGCTTTCATCCCAAAAAAGTACTTTGGAGCACTGAGCAACAGTCCAGTGCTGCTTCTCTGTAGCCCAGGTCAGGCGCTTCTGCCGCTGTTTCCTGGTTCAAAAGTGGCTTGACCTGTGGAATGCGGCACCTGTAGCCCATTTCCTGCACACGCCTGTACACGGTGGCTCTGGATGTTTCTACTCCAGACTCAGTCCACTGCTTCCGCAGGTCCCCCAAGGTCTGGAATCGGTCCTTCTCCACAATCTTCCTCAGGGTCCGGTCACCTCTTCTCGTTGTGCAGCGTTTTCTGCCACACTTTTTCCTTCCCACAGACTTCCCACTGAGGTGCCTTGATACAGCACTCTGGGAACAGCCTATTCCGTTCAGAAATGTCTTCTGTGTCTTACCCTCTTGCTTGAGGGTGTCAATGATGGCCTTCTGGACAGCAGTCAGGTCGGCAGTCTTACCCATGATTGCGGTTTTGAGTAATGAACCAGGCTGGGAGTTTTTAAAAGCCTCAGGAATCTTTTGCAGGTGTTTAGAGTTAATTAGTTGATTCAGATGATTAGGTTAATAGCTCGTTTAGAGAACCTTTTCATGATATGCTAATTTTTTTTAATAGGAATTTGGGGTTTTCATGAGCTGTATGCCAAAATCATCAATATTAAAGCAATAAAAGGCTTGAACTACTTCAGTTGTGTGTAATGAATCTTAAATATATGAAAGTCTAATGTTTATCAGTACATTACAGAAAATAATGAACTTTATCACAATATGCAATTTTTTTTAGAAGGACCTGTATGCTTAAAGAGGTTAAAGAGGTTGTGTCACTTCAGTAAATGGCATTCACCATGTAGAGAAAGTTAATACAAGGCACTTACTAATGTATTGTTATTATCCATATTGCCTCCTTTCTATCACATTATATACAGCACGTATCCGTGGTTATGACAACCCTGCAATCCAGCAGCGGTGGCTGTGCTTACACACTATAGGGAAAGTCTGGAAGTGCGCATAGGCCAACACCTTTACTTATAGTGTGCAAGCACGGCCACCACTGCTGGATTACAGAGTGGTCAAAACCATGGATATGAGCAGTGTATAATGTGATGGAAAAGAGCCAATATGGAGAATCAGAATACATTAGTAAGTGCCTTGTATTAACTTTCTCTACATAATAAATGCTATTTGTTGAAGTGAGGCAGCCCCTTTAGGTGTGCTACACTTAATAGGCTTAGGCAAAAAATGTCTTGGTGCGTGCATTGCATGTTTCCTATGTGTGATAGGAACTGCATGTGTCTTGTTTGTGACTGAATTAAGAGCAGGATATCCATATGTGTAAGGCTTCATTCACACTTGGGGTAGCAGGGTCCGGCAGGCTATTCCAGTGGGGGAACAGCCTGCCAGATCCATGCACTATAATGAGGGTGGGCCGGAGGTGTCGTAGCATGGCAAACATGTCGAGAGGCGGCCGGACAAAAACTACAGCGGACTTCTGGCAGCATGGTGGGCTAGCGTTAGCACGGATGCGGCAGGATGTTCCGGGGGACCCTGCTACTGCAAGTGTGAAAGTAGCCTAAATTCTGTCACATGTATATTTGTGCATTTTGCTGTGAGTGTCTACCATCATACTGGGGTAATATTTCTGTTATCACTGTAAGGGCTCATGAACACCATTTTTGGATTGTTGGATGTTTTGCAGCAAATTGTGGATCTGCAAAACATGGATACTGGGTGTGTGCATTCCACATTATGCGGAACGTCACAGCTGGCCCCTAATAGAACAGTCCTATCCTTGTCTGTAATGCCGACAATAATAGAACATGTTCTATAATTTTGTGTAATGGCCATAAGGACATACAAACACGGAATGCACATGGAGTCACTTCCGGTTTTTGCGGCCCCACTGAAGTAGTTTCACATACAGACCACAAAAAAAAATATGGTACAGACACGGAAACAAAATACGTTTGTGTGTAGGAGCCCTAAGGTGGGCCCCTAGAATCAGTTACACTGGTGGGCCATAGGTACCCCAGTCCAACACTGGGTTCATGTACAAAACAAAAGTAACTGGCTAATATACAACTGAAACACTAGGAGTCAGGGCCCTGCTCACAAGAGCTTACAATCTATGAGGAATTGGGGGTGACACATAAGGTAGTTGATTGTGATAAGTAGGATACGAGCCATTATTGAACTGAAAGAAGTGGTGTCGGACGATCTGCTTCGGGTTTGGGACTGTTAGAGGATTAAGTTCAGGCCAGAGGAGTTGGTGGGGGAGGGGTTTAGTCAGGGAAAAGACATTTTAGGTAGCTTGATAAGCATAAGTACCTGGCACTGTACGGCATTATTACTAGATGTCATCGCTGTAATTTTTTGACTGCTCTGTTGCCCTGCTGTGACCCTCCTTCTGGTTTTGCGCCTTGTATGCTAATAGATAGCACCCGTACAGGTAGGAGAAAACGCCAGCTTTTCTCGGGGGGCGTATCCTTCTCCAATTGCAGTGGACGGTGTCACAGCCAGGTAGACAAAACAGCTCACCTTCTCCCTGGCTGTGATGCAGTCCACTGCAATTAGACAGCTCACAGCCAGAGAGAAGGAGACTTCGAGAAAAGCTGGTGTCTCCTCCACTCTATACCAATACTATCTATTAGCATACAGGGCGCGAAACCAGAACAGGGGGTACAGCGGGCAACAGAGCAGCTGATCTAAAAAAAAAATTACAGCTATGATATCTACTAATAATGTTCTACAGTGTCAGGTACTTACAGTCATGTGAAAAAATTAGGACACCCTTTGAAAGCATGTGGTTTTTTGTAACATTTTTAATAAAAGGTTATTTCATCTCAGTTTCAACAATACAGAGAGATTAAAGTAATCCGACTAAACAAAGAAAACTGAAGAAAAGTCTTTTCAAGATCTTCTGTAAATGTCATTCTACAAAAATGCCTATTCTAACTGAGGAAAAAGATAGGACACCCTTGCCCCTAATAGCGAGTGTTACCTCCTTTGGCTGAAATAACTGCAGTGAGACGGTTCTTGTAGCCATCTACCAGTCTTCGACATCGGTCTGAGGAAATTTTACCCCACTCCTCAATGCAGAACTTTTTCAGCTGTGAGATGTTTGAGGGGTTTCTTGCACGTACAGCCCTTTTCAAGTCACCCCACAGCATCTCAATGGGATTCAAATCTGGACTTTGACTTGGCCATTCCAGGACTCTCCATTTCTTCTTTTTCAGCCAATCTTTGGTTGATTTACTAGTATGTTTTGGGTCATTGTCATGTTGCATGGTCCAGTTCCGCTTCAGCTTTAATTTTCTAACTGATGGTCTCACATGTTCTTCAAGCACCTTCTGATACACAGTAGAATTCATCGTGGATTCTATGATGGTGAGCTGACCAGGTCCTGCTGCAGCAAAGCAGCCCCAAACCATGACACTTCCACCTCCATGCTTCACAGTTGGTATGAGGTTCTTTTCTTGGAATGCTGTGTTTGGTTTACGCCAAACATGTCCTCTGCTGTTGTGTCCAAATAATTCAATTTTGGACTCATCTGTCCAAAGAACATTATTCCAGAAGTCCTGGTCTTTGTCAACTTTATCTCTGGCAAATGTCAGTCTGGCCTCGATGTTTCTCTTGGAAAGCAAAGGTTTCCTCCTTGCACACCTCCCATGCAAGTTAAACTTGTACAGTCTCTTTCTGATTGTAGAGGCATGTACTTCTACATCAACAGTAGCCAGAGCCTGCTGTAGTTCTCGAGATGACACTTTAGGGTTTTTGGAGACCTCTTTTAGCATCTTGCGGTCTGCTCTTGGGGTGAACTTGCTGGGGCGACCAGTCCTGGGCATGTTGGCAGTTGTTTTGAAAGCCCTCCACTTGTAGACTATCTTCCGGACAGTGGAATGGCTGATTTCAAAATCTTTTGAGATCTTTTTAAATCCCTTCCCAGACTCATAGGCTGCTACAATCTTTTTTCTGAAGTCCTCTGACAGCTCTTTTGCTCTCACCATGGTGCTCACTCTCACTTCAACAGTCAGGAGCACACCAAACTAAATGTCTGAGGTTTAAATAGGGCAAGCCTCATTCAACATGCAGAGTAACGATCTACTAATTATGTGCACCTGGTGTGATATACCTGTGTGAGATCTGAGCCAATTTAAGAGGGAATACATGTGAGGGTGTCCTATCTTTTTCCTCAGTTAGAATAGGCATTTTTGTAGAATGACATTTACAGAAGATCTTGAAAATACTTTTCTTCAGTTTTCTTTGTTTAGTTGGATTACTTTAATCTCTCTGTATTGTTGAAACGGAGATGAAATAACCTTTTATTAAAAATGTTACAAAAAACCACATGCTTTCAAAGGGTGTCCTAATTTTTTCACATGACTGTATGTTGTAATGTCAGGACCAGTGAAAGGTCCTCTTTAACTGTATTTAATAAATTCATATTTTAAAACCTGTTAAAGAGAATATGTCATCAGATATTGGCGGTATAACTAATTACATGCCCCCGCTACTCGCCTCACCTTTGTTCTCTATTTTTATTTTATTTTTGAAATAAAACTCCTCAGAGCCATTTTGCAGAAATCACATTTTGTAAAAGTTGTTGACTTGACCGAAATGTGTCGCTTGAGGTCACTGGGGCATAGCCTTACAATTGTCACGTCAATGCCACAAGTCCGCCCCTCCACATCATGATTGGTGCCTCTGAAAAAAATCTTGCACATGTGATTTCTACATGATGGGCAGAGGTTCCACAAATTACTACCAAGACCAGTTAACTTCTGAGTAACATTTATTAAGGAAATTTTATATCAGTATACAGTCAGGTCTATAAATATTGGGACATTGACAAAATTCTAACATTTTTGGCTCTATACACCACCACAATGGATTTGAAATGAAACTAACTAGATGTGATTTAACTGCAGACTGTCAGCTTTAATTTGAGGGTATTTACATCCAAATCAGGTGAACGGTGCAGGAATTATAACAGTTTGCATATGTGCCTCCCACTTGTTAAGGGACCAAAAGTAATGGGACAGAATAATAATCATAAATCAAACTTTCACTTTTTAATACTTGGTTGCAAATCCTTTGCAGTCAATTACAGCCTGAAGTCCGGAACACATAGACATCACCAGATGCTGGGTTTCATCCCTGGTGATGCTCTGCCAGGCCTCTACTGCGACTGTCTTCAGTTCCTGCTTGTTCTTGGGACATTTTCCCTTCAGTTTTGTCTCCAGCAAGTGAAATGCATGCTCAATCGGATTCAGATCAGGTGATTGACTTGACCATTGCATAACATTCCTCTTCTTTCCCTTAAAAAACTCTTTGGTTGCATCAGTAACACCGTTCACCTGATTTGGATGTAAATACCCTCAAATTAAAGCTGACAGTGTGCAGTTATAGCACATCTTGTTAGTTTCATTTTAAATGCATTGTGGTGGTGTATAGAGCCAAAAATGTTAGAATTGTGTCAATATCCCAATATTTATGGACCTGACTGTATATGTGGAGGTAAAGGCCGCGATGTTAATTCTTTAAATAACTAATAAACAGATTAAATAGAGATAATAATAAATAATACGTCCACTCATTAATGAGCGACTTCACCCAATGAATCTAACATCGCGACAATATAGGGGAGGGGGGGGGGGGGCGGGAACTGTTTGTAGGGATTATAAGTAAGCAAAAAAAAAAAGGTTTAGTGGGGTGACAGAAGCCCTTTAATCACTTTATATCTCAACCTACCGGACATATCTTTGCTCAGATTTCCAGATATTTTTGGGGTTATGGATGATGTAATTTGTGGTGTTGCTTACAGTAGATATAATCTGTCATACTCTGCATACATGTTTCACAATTTATAAAGCGATGTAGTAACACTAGGAGTGGGGTCCGACCTCTGGGATCCCCCAACGATCTTAAGAGGGAAGGATGCTTCAGTGCTGCGTCTTTTTCAAAGTTTTTCCCAGCACAACAGCGCCCCAGGGAACATGGCCCCATTTAGTTCAACAGGGTCAGCTGCAGCTTCCTGCACAGCCGGGGGACCAGGAGCGCTGCTGCTTGGGGAAAAATTAGAAGAGGACACACTGCGAAATCAGAGCTGTGACCCTTCTATTATCAGAAGTTGTGTTGAGCGAATCAAAGTATCCAAATTACAGGAAATATTTGATTTGTCACAAAGCCATGGTAATGAATACATTTTTCCTAAAATGGTGACTGAAAAAAATAAATAAATCATTCACTTGCTCGCAGAGAGGCCATCCACTCCTGTCTTGATTGAAGAAAACTCGCCAAGGGATCTGCGGCAAGTGTGACTATGTCACCGTGTGCTTCCAGCGTGATCCTGTGGTGACATAATCACACTCGCCGCAGGTCCTTTGGCGGGTTTTCTTCAATCAAGATGTGAGCGGACGGCATCTCCGCAAGAAAGTGGATGAGGTGAGTATTATTATTTTGTAATCCCTTAATAACCCCTAAATGGTTGAATGTGAGTTACAGAGGCCGTTATCAGGAATTAAATGACAGGAGGGGCGGCACGATCGCTATTTCCATGTCATTGCCCCCGCTTCATACAGTGGACAGTGATTCGTGATGAAGTCATTTGTAACAAATCGAACTTCTTAGGCTGGGTTCACACCTGAGCGTTTTAAAGCGCGTTCCTACGTGCTGTAAAACGCTCAACAAGGAGAAACCAATGCTTCCCTATCAGCATGGTTCTCACCTGGGCGTTTTACAGCACGTACGATCGCGCTGTAAAACACCCGACACCCCAAGAAGTACATGAGCTTCTTTGGGGCGTCTTGTCGCGCGTTCCCGTACATAGACCTTCGGGAACGCGCAACAATGGGCATTCGCTTGTCTCTGTATGTGCGATTGCAAACGCCGGTACAATCGCGCATACACAGCGCTCCATCGCGAAGGCTCAGGTGTGAACCCAGCGTTATCGATCTTCGGCAAAGCAGCCGAATTCAATTTTTCCAAACTCATTATCAGGAGCAAAAAGTGATGACATATCACTGTATGTGCTGGAGGACTAGAAGGCCGTACAGATCGAACAAATTCACCAAGTACATGATTTGGGCTTTCTTCATATTAAAGGCAGACTTTGCATGGCACCAGATCTTTTCCCAGCACTACTAATTATAAATCAGTGCCAGTGTGATTACTGGCAAAACCCGCCACATTGAAAATGCAGTGAAATCTGTGGGCAGAATGTCATACAGCAGGAGGAGCTGAGCAGATTGATACAGTGATATAAACTGCTCATTTGAGGGTTAGGAGTCCACTGGGCGGTCTACTCTTTAATTGACAGCTATCACTTTATACACACTCATACAAGGAAGGCTTTCCCTCATTTATTAGGACCACCCACTGGACTCCTGAGCCCAGAATGACAAGAGGCTTAAATGAATAAAAGACACTTTTTACAGAATCTTTTCCCACCATTACGTCTCTCCATCTGCTCATGGCCTCCTGCAGTGTAACATGCTGGCCATAGGTTGGACTGCATTTCTAATTTAATGGGGCTCACTTTAAAGATACTGCCGCTAATCTCCTTTCACTTAAAGGGGTTGTACTATTATAACCCAGGATAGGGTTAAGTGTCTGATGGGCGGTGGTCTGACTCCTGTTATGAGAATGAGAGGCTGTGTTCCCCCATTTGAATGGAGCGGCAGATAAGCACTCGGCCAGAGAGTTGAATGTAGTGGCGGGACAGATGCATGTCTACCACTCCACTGAAATGGGGAAACGTGGGCACCTGTTTTAGTGATCGGCAGGGGCACATGCTAATCAGACACAGCACCTATTCTTTAGATAGTGCTGCAAAGGGACAACCCCTTCAAATAGAAATGAGTTACAAGAAAGTTGTTTCTGGGGTAAAAAAAAAACCTTTTTTTCTAATTCTGACCTACTGGCAGTTTCCCACCCAGACCTCTGGACTGCCGTCCTACACTCCTGGGTGCTCTGTATGGCTGAGCGTGCTCCAATGATATTCTTCACATCGGTAATTTCCACTTCTTTATGATCACTGTGCCTTTTATAAGTGGCAAAGTCCAACCCCCCCCCCCCCCCCACCACACTACCGGTAACAAAATCAGTATTCAGGGTGCTAGGAAACAGCAGTGAATATAAAGATGGACATACCGTATGTGAATAGCCTTTCAGGGATCCTTCAGCAGAACTGAAATACTAAAATCGGTAAATATGCTTGCTACAAAACAAAAAGTAAAAAAAAAAACACTTTAAGGCCTTAAACAATCTATAACATTACCAAAAGGTCATTTCTGCTATCTGTTTAGCTATAAGCCACAGTTTGCTAACATATTTATGCTGATAATAGAGAAGACTTTGAGAACATTATTTTTCGTAGCACGAAGCTGTAAATTTGAGGGCTAAGCTGCAGGTCGGCCCCTCTCTGTTCCATCTTGTCATATGTTTCAGCTGGAAAAAGCGTTACTATCAAGAAACGTAAAATCCGCTCAAGTTTCTCTGGCAACAAGGTTAAAGTTAGCTCAAAGATGGCAGCTTAATTGACACACAGAAAATGGCAAAAAAAAAAAAAGATGAGACGTGTAGTACACTCCATAGCTGTCATAATATGTATGTATGTGTGCTCTCTGCCACTCCTGTTATTATGCCGTAAAACACTCAGACATATCGCTGGCTCCAGCAAGTAGGCCACAATCAGCACAAGTGCCTAGATAAAGTGTTATGACACCTTACCGACTGTCTGTTTTATAGGTACTGTAAAGCATTGTGGGCCATTCACTCCATATTTTGATTAGCAGACAGAATTCACTTCTTTCAAAAATGTGGAATCAAGGAATGCTCTTTAATAATTATTAGAGGTATACAATCAGTGTCGGACTGGCGCTCCTTGGGCCCCAGGGAACATTATTCTTAGGGCCCAACCCTTATTTCCCCAATAAAGTCTAACAAGTTTTGAATCAATGGATTAGATCCCAGTGGCAAGCAGCCAAATAGGTTTTTTCTCCTTGACCTTTCGGCTCACTATGGTATTATGAGCCTGGGCCCACTGGAGGATCCTCTGGTACTCTGGTGGACCAGTCTGGCAATGTATACAATGGGATATCTCACAATAGAAAAGGGCCAGCCACTTATTATCAATACATCTGTCTAACTGAGCTGTCACCATGCTGACAAAATGATTGCAATAGCGGCCCATGCTTGACGCTTTTCCACTCCTCTGGGAGGGCACAAGCCTTGTGTGACTCACTGGTGCTTCCTTTGTACCGGCAGTCAGGAACCACTTGCCCTCTGCTGCCCACCAGCAGTGAGTGAGACCACCAGGATCCCATGTTTTCTACAGGCTGAAGCCTACACTTCTCTGCTGGTCCTTCTGTCTCTAGGGTGCATGCTCCCAAGCTCTTAAAAGGCCAGTGTGCATGCATTTTGGTCTCTAGCTTGCTAGTTCCTAGTTAAGATGTGCTGTTCTGTTTACCCATGTACTGACCTCAGACTCATCTGCTTCCTAACCTCAGGCTAGTTTTACAGATTTTCACGATCTCTGCCTGTCTCCTGACTTTGAGTATTGCCTGGCCACTCGGTGCTTTGCACCAGTGTCTCTAACCTCAGTGGGTCAGCCGTCAACTACACCAGGCGGTAGCCTGGTTGGTCCCCTGCAGTGAAGTCCAGATGCCTTTATAGGGGCTAAAGTTTGAATAGCAGGGGACTGCACCGTAAGCCCAAAGTCAAACCAGTTGGTTTGGACAGTGGTTCCACATCCTCTGCCGATATTTCCATAACAATAATTTTTTTCTTATTAATCATTCAATTGGTCACAATTTTCTGTATCATTTTTCTAGGTTCAGGTCCAGGTTTTTGCTTTTTTTTTTTTACATTGGAATGTATTTGCAGTACTGTACACAGCTACCACTTTCTTTCCTTGGCTCCTTTAATTAAAACTTTTTTTACTGTATAGATCTTCAATAAAAACAATTACAGTATTTATCGATTTTGCTAATTATATAACATCATTCAGAATATTGTAGTGGATTTCTATGACCATTTAAACATAGGACGCAAAAGATACACCCAAGTTGTTAAAGGGGTTATCCAAGTTCTATAATGCCCTCACAGAGGTTGAACTTGCCTCACTCCCCATCACCCGCGTCGCTTATCATACTGGCATGGCCCCCGCTGAATCTTCCCGTCGTACGGATGAAAACATCCGGTGTCGGGGGGAGGTGCAGCCAATAGCAGGCCGTGATGCTAGGTAGGCTTATTCCCGCCTACCGAGGTCATTCGTGTGAAGGGGAGATGCCACGGCAGCCGTGCCTGTATGAGAAGGGACGCGGTTGCTGAGGAGCGAGGTAAGTACAACCTCTGTGAAGGGCCCGGGCATATAGAGGGGCATTATAGAAATTGGATAACCACTTTAAAGTATCCACCGTTAATGTTTTGTAACTTGCTATCCTTTACCTGGTCGTTTGTTCCATAAGCAAAAAAAATTGGACAACTTAAACCAAGGAGGATTATCCAAGACGAAGAGGAAGGTCATGTGATAAATGCTAGATCAGTGGGGGTCCAACCGTCCAACTACTCTTAGAAATCCCGAACAGGAGACTTCAACCTCCAATTTCCCCAAGCCATAAGACCACTGATAGGTGGAGTTTGAAAGGAGAACCCTGCTGGTCCATTCAAAGTCTACGGCACTGCTTAAGGGGGTTCCCCGGGAATGATTTAAAATGGCAGCCAGCAACCTGTCCTAGTATGTAACTGGTTGACTCCACTTGTAGAGCTGACTAGGGGAGTGATGGGGCCTCACTACACACTACACTACACTACAATAGATGGTAATGATGTACTCCTGCCTATGATATGCCATAATGACTGAGAAGTCTGACAGGAACGTGCACCAATGTGTAGTAAATGCAACTAGTCCTGCTCACATTCTAGCAAAGGATGCTAGCGGCCATTTTAAATAATTTCAGGAGAACTCCTTCAAACTATATAATCTATTTTAATTTAATAATACTTAAAGAGAACCTGTCACCAGGATTTTGGGTATAGAGCTGAGGACATGGGTTGCTAGATTGCCGCTAGCACAAGCGCAATACCCAGTCCCTATAGCTCTGTGTGCTTTTATTGTGTAAAAAAAATGCAATTTTATACATATGCAAATTAACCTGAGATGAGTTCTGTCCCTGACTCCTCTCACATACAGGACTCATCTCAGGTTAATTGGCATATGTATAAAATCTTTTTTTTTTACACAATAAAAGCACACAGAGCTATGGGGACTGGGTATTGCGGATGTGCTAGCGGCCATCTAGCAACCCATGTCCTCAGCTCTATACCCAAAATCCCGGTGACAGGTTCCCTTTAACAACATATTATTAAGTGACCAAATTATTTGCTCACTTACTTCAAAATGAGAACAGCCTTTTTAAATGCTGGTAAATATCAGATGATCAGATACAGGTCAGGGGTGTTATAATAGTGGGTGTAAAGGCAGCAGCTTTGTCTGGTCAGTATTTTTAATGCTGCATGGCAGGTGGGGGAGAGGTTTTCCAAGTGTTTTAGGCTACATTCACACAACTGTAGTGTTTTCCAGATCCTATGTGTGTTCCGCAACTGCACATGGATACCACTATCAAAGAAAATGCGTATTCTTGTCCGCAATTGCGGACAAGAATAGCACATGCTCTAACTACGGATTCATTGAAATGAATGGGTCCGTATCTGTTACGGATATGGACTCATTCATATGGTTGTGTAAATGAGCCCTTTTACTGATGAGATGACCAATCCTCAGGATAGGTCATCAGAATGTGATTGATGGGGATCTGACTCCCGGCACCCCCACCAATCAGCTGTCTAGTGCCACAACCTCTTCAAACAGCTGATATGTGGGGGTGCCGGGAGTCAGACCACCATCAATCACATTCTGATGACCTATCCTGCATTGAGCCCCAGGAGCTTCTAGTTATAGCTCTGGTACAGGTGGTTTCCACCACCCAACCTACCTGACAGGCATTATTCCTTTTAATCTCCAAATGTATTTCCATACTGTTCTCAGCTATATACTTATTTACTACATTATGTAGCTATATTATATAGGTGGAAAGCCATTTGTAGTCATTCATTTTACCATAGTTTCCATGACACTTCTCAACTCCACGTATCATTACCAGGTCAAAAACTGAAGAAAAATATTAAAATCTTTAAACTCTTAATTGTGCCAGTGGGACCATTAGTACAAGGCTTGATGGAGCATTGCCTGCAAAAATCCACAAGTCAGCTAGTGTGCAATCTACAGAGATGATATGTTATGCACATAAATGACCCCATAGAAAACTTTTCATGGCTGGGAAGTAACTGGACTGTGGACATGACATATCCCAAAGCAGCTTGTTAGGGATGAAAGTGAAAACAAAGCCATACGTAACCTGAATATATAAAAGAGGAGCAGTCAGTGTCAGAGTATTGATGACTTATCCTGAGGACAGGTCATCAATATCAGATCGGTTTGGGTCACATACCCAGCACCCCTCCCTATCTGCTATCTGAAGGGGCCGCATCACTCATGCGAGCGCTGCATCATCTTCTGTGTTTACTTGCATGCCGTCTAGACTGAAGCGGCGATAACACCTACCTTTCCCTTGCACTGGAGTGGGACAAACAGCTGTAATTACACAGCAATCTAGACGGCGTGCAGGTAAACATTGAAGAGGACCCAGTGTATGTACGAGTGAGGATGCCCCTTCAATCAGCACAGATGCCAGGAGTTGGACCACCACTGATTTTATATTGATGACCTATCCTGAGGATAGGTTATCAGTATCATAAAAGCAGAGCATCCTTTTAAGAATTACATGTGTTACACAACCTGTAATTCCTGCAAATCCAGAGTGTTGGGTAACCAAGAATTAAAGAGAAATTCTGACCAAAATGAAAGTTACCAATGTGCTGCATTCGGGAATTCCATGAGTCAACCTTTTATCTGCTGTTTTTCCTGTTGCGTATATCTGTATACATCAGACTGAGGTCACTGCATAGCTAAACTAAGAATCAGGCTTTTTCTACTTGAGGGTATGGGAATGGAAGGTCACTCATACAAGCACCGGAACGTCATGTATGATGAAACAGGCTCTCCAGGGTGGGGTGGGGACATACAGTCAGGTCCATAAATATTGGAACATCAACACAATTCTAACATTTGTGGATCTCAGCTTGAAAGTTGACAGCAACAGATTCCAAATGCAAATAGCACACTTGAAATGAACTCTGGACCTTTTATCTGCTCATTGTAATTGGGATAATGATGGAATAACGCACACCTGGCCATGGAACAGCTGAGAAGCCAATCGTCCCATTACTTTTGGTCCCTTAACAAGTGGGAGGCACATATGCAAACTGTTGTAATTCCTACACCGTTCACCTGATTTGGATGTAAATACCCTCAAATTAAGGCTGACAGTCTGCAGTTATAGCACATCTTGTTAGTTTCATTTCAAATCCATTGTGTCGATGTCCCAATCGACTGATCAGTTGTCCTTGGGAAGATTTGCATGAACAATCCCACCCGCAACATGGCAGACTAAAGTGCCATATTTCTGACTCCCTGGTGTTGAAGGAAAATGGCAAATAATCACGCAAGTTTGGCCGAGCATGCCATAAACATGTAGTTTTGATTGACAATGGCTGCAATTTTCCAGCGTGGCCGATTACATTACATACAGACAAGAGCCTGCAATAGTAAAAAATCTTGATTGTTTTTCAAATAACAGTCGGCTGAAATGGCAAAAATCGGCCATTCCAGCCAACTTTTTTCTCATGTGTGTGGCCAGCTTAAGATGTGACCAATTTATAAAAAGCCAGGTCTGTCAATTAACTTGTCCAGCGTTCTGTTGGAAATTCATGGCAGAAAGAAGCGCACCAACTGGTGCTCAGTGATTCGAATTTCACTCTTTGCATTCCAAAGGGTGAAATCTGCAATAAAAATCTGCAATGCTTTAAAGTCGGCACCACAGGTGAAATTCTGCAGCAGATTTTCTATTACAGTTTGTGGATGAGAATTGATAAAACTTCATTCGTTCTACTGTTACTATAAGGGTACGACCTCATAGTCAGGTTTCTGCATGTAGTTAGGGAAGCCAAAACTGAGAGTAAATAAAAAAACAAGGAGAAGTCAAATCTGTCCTTTATACTCTCTCTCCTTTTATGAACCACTCCTGACTTTGAGTTCCAAAACTACATCAGGAAACCTGAGTGTGTGGCTGTGCCCTAAGATACTGCAGATTTTCCGTATGCAATTCCGCAATGTCCTTCGTCATTACACAGTGCTGTCCATTTATAAAAATGGTATCAGTACAGACATAAGCTGCCACTCTAATTGTCCGCTGCAGCCTTTGTGTCAGTAAATGTATTAGAAGACAGCCTGCGGCCCCCCTGGGAGTTAAGGTACATGCATATGTCCTTCTAAGACATCTGTCAAGGGCTGACAAAGTGTCAAACCATCAATGTGTCCACTGACCCTAGTAATATATGCAGTGATAAGAGTCCATGTCTCTGTGCAGGTGCTGCTATCAACAAGATGTTTGGGCATATCCGATAAAGAATGTAAGAAGAAGCAGGCAATATTGGCCGAGGTTAAAGGTACTTGTGACAGGGGAGAAGACAAATTAAAAACATTGTCCAAGAGAATGCTGGAAGACAACCTGATCAAGACACGAAAGACAAAGCCTAGCAGTGTAACGTATTAACCCTTATCTTATCCTACTTAGCTCTCAATAGTAGGATTGGATTGGAATTTTATGAACCCTTTAATGACCAGGCCTAAAAATGCCTTAATGACCAAACACTTTTTTTGTGATTCAGCGCACGTGGTGGTTTACCGTTCCTAACTTTTTTATTTCTTGGGCAACCCAAAACATTTTTGCAACATTTTTACATGACACCTAAGACTTTTTATTAAAGGGGTTGACCCATCTCACACTTTGGTGGCATATTGCTAGGATATGCCACCAATGTCAGATAGGTGCAGGACTCACCTCTGGGACAGGGCCCCCAAAGAAGGGCATTCCTCACAAGCGTGGCCACCCTCTATTCAATTCCATGGGAGTCCTGAAAACAGCTGGCTCGGCTATTTCTGAAACTCCCATAAAGGTGAAGGGAGAGGTGGCCGCACTTTCCTACGGGAGTTCTGGAAATAGCTGAGCGTGTTCACTTGACTCTTTTCGGAACTCCCATAGAAGTGAATGTAGAGCACAGGAAACATGCTCGGTGCACTCTTTTTTACTTTGGGGGCCCCGTTTTAGATATAGGTGCAGGTATCAGAGGTGGAACCCACACCTATCTGACATTGGTAGCATATCCTAGAAATAAGCTACCAATGTGTGAGATGAGCCAACCCCTTTAATATGTTTTAAGAGATTTTTTTCTTCTTTTTTAGTTGTACTTTGGGACAACTGTACAACATTTTTTAAAAAGTCATATTTTACTTTGTGTGGGATGCAATAAAGGCATATATGCGTAGGTTATACTATGGCAAAAAAAAAAAAAAAAAAGGAAAACAGAGTTCTTCAAAGAGGAAAAAAGTCTGGGAGAAAAGGTTGCATACTTGGAGGGTAGGATTAGAACAAACAACGATAAGAATATGCGGGCCAAGTTAAAATCTGCCAAGGACCACTATATAAATTTTATGAGGAAAAAAGCTCAGAATCAATTATTTTTCCAAGGTTATGAGCATTTTTGTGAAGGAGGTACCCCCGGTAAACTACTCGTCTCTATAATAACTAATCAAAAGGCCCCTCAAAAGATCAGACAAATTCAGACAGGTGACGGTCGGAAACTGGAAAAAGCAATGGAAATTGAAGGAGAATTCGTAAAATACTTCAATAATCTCTATCGCTCTGAGCTGGATGACATGGGGACTAGCATAGAAGATTTCCTGGAACAAATTAAGATCCCAGCATTGTCGGAGCTGGATTCGGCTCTCCTAAGCTCCCCCATTTCTTTGGGGGAGCTACAGGAGGTCATAAAGGGAGTTCGGGGCTCCTCGGTCCCTGGGTCAGACGGGCTTCCGTTTGGTATATACAAGAGCCATGCGGGGGTCCTTCTACCCGGGTTATTGCAAGTTCTGAATGAATCCAGTAACTGTGGAAAGTTGCCCCCGTCTTTAATGGAGGCAATTATTACACTGATTTTGAAGAAGGGGAAGGATGGAAACAAAGTTGAGGCCTATCGACCTATATCCCTGCTCAATGCAGATTATAAGATAATTGCTAAAGCCCTTGCAAACAGGCTAAAAAAGGCAATTACTGGCCTAGTCCATACAGATCAGACAGGGTTTATCCCCGGGCGACAAATCCAGACCAATGTACGAAGGACTTTTCTGAATGTGCAGAGGGGGGGGGGGGGATCGCTCCATCATGTCTTTAGACGCCGCCAAGGCGTTCGACCGGGTGGAGTGGCCCTTTCTCTGGCGGATCATGTATAAGATGAACCTGGGCCAAAAATTCATTGGTTGGGTTAAAATGCTATACAATGGACCAGCGGCTAGAATCAATATCAATGGGGTGATTTCCCCTGCTGTCTGCCTACAGCGCGGGACACGGCAGGGCTGCCCACTTTCCCCACTCCTTTTCGCAATCTTTATGGAACCCCTTGCATGCAGGATCCGAGCTGAGCAGAGTATTGTGGGATTCGGGGGAAGGGGGGCGGAGGACAAGATCAGTTTATATGCGGATGACGTATTGCTCTATTTGAATGATGGATGGAAAAGTGTCCCACGCGTCATGCAAATAATAGTGGAGTTCGGCCAGGTCTCCGGGTATGAGATAAAGTGGTCTAAATCCATCCTCTTTCCTCTGAACTGTGTACCTCCTCAAAATGATTTAAAGGTTAGAATCATCTCCCCACTAGATCACTTGGAATATTTAGGGATAAAGATTGGTAGTTCAACTAGGGAATATAATAAATTAAATATTACTCCCTTAGTTAATAAAGTAAGGGAGAAGGTTAGGGTTTGGCAAAAATTGCCGCTTTTACAGGTTAACAGAATTGCATTGATCAAAATGATTCTATTGCCTTGGATATTGTACGTGGTCAGTTCCTGCCCCGTCTGGATTGAAGACAGTGTCTTTAATTTGATTGATAGACTGATTAACGATCTGATATGGGGCAGGAAAAGGGTCCGCATTAAGTTACAATATCTGTGCTTGGCTGAAATAAATGGCGGCCTTGGCCTCCCCCACTTCCAAAGTTACTATCTATGTTCACAATTGCAGTGGTGTATTAACACGGGGGATGGTTTATTAATATCTTATATTGCTGGACAACAGCAGCGGCCTATACAGAATATATTTAGCATACTGGAATCTGGATTTTTGGGACGTGAGGAACATACCTGCCCCATTGGTCTAATGTTACAGAAGGTGTGGAACAAAATAAAGGGTCCTTTGCAGGTCACACATGCCTTGGAGTTTACCCCGCTATGGGATAATCCCTCGTTAACAGAGTTTTTAGCCCTAAATGAAAATAATTACTGGACCCGGAGAGGGATCATGTTGTTGTCACATATATGCACCAAGGGAAAAATGAAACCAATAGGGGAAATATTTCATGAGACACCAATCACCGCGTTAGAACAGATAGATAGATATGCTCAATTAAAACAGGCATTAGCATATATACTTAATAAAACTTCTCAAACAATAGGCACTCAGCGACTGTAAGTTTCCTGTTATAACTCAGTAGGGAAAAAAGTTAGGTTTTCACAAATTTATAGGAGATTAATAGAGGAAGTAAGCACTGTCACTAAATTTAAAAGTGTAGATAAATGGGAAGCGGATATAGGGGAATGTAACCCACTTCAATGGCGGGAAATATACCAAAATATCAAGAAGGCCTCCCTTTCAAGACAACACCGTTTGACACAATTTAAAATAGTACATCGACTATATGTCACTCCGAGTCTCTTAGCTAAAATCTACGGTAAAAAGGGAAAAAAATTCTGCTGCCTGAAATGTTCTTTCACTGACGCAGGTTACGTTCATATGCTGTGGGGCTGTCCAACTATTAAGATCTTTTGGCATAGCATATTTCAGGGGCTAGCGGCAATATTGGAAATAGTCCCCCCTTAACAATCCAAGTAGCTATACTTGGACTTTTTCCACCCGAGTTCAAACATTTGTTGGTTGAAGGGACTCTTATTGGCCAAGGTAATAATCCTTAGGAACTGGGTGAAGGATAGAGCCCCCACAATACAAGAGTGGGAAAGTTTAATGTCAAGAGTAAAAGAATTCGAGCTCATGAAATGTAGCGGGGAGAAATAGCAGAAATAGATGTATAGTCGGACTGGAACTGATGACCCATAACTATTTGATTTATAACTCCTAAACAATACCTATAATCGGAGTAACTCGTATACATTGGAAGTGGGAAAAAAAAAAGGGATTTGTTTTGTATTGGTCTAGGAGATACCCGGATATGAGGGCGCGAGTCGCCCGCCGCCCTTCGTGGCAACCGTGCCAGGCCAGGCATAGCGGGGGGGGGGGGGGGGGGAGGATTGCTTGATACGGGAGATAGGAGACCAGCACTAATTTGGGGTGTCTTGGTCTTGGTGTTCGGGTGTCTATGTCGCTATATGGTGTTTGACCCATTAGGCTTTCATTTTGCGTTAGAACTCCGACAGTATGCATATAATCGGGGCCAGGCACCAAGAAATGCTAAAGAAATGTATATGTGCTATGATTCTTCTTGTTTATATATATTTGTAAATTGTTCCTGTTCAAAGAAAATTTATAAAGATATTTATAAGAATAAAAAAAAAGTCATATTTTCGTTTTAAATTAAAGCTCCATATTCTTTAAATATGCAAACGGACACCAAAATAAATTATTAAAAGAGGTTCTCTATTTTGTGTTGGCCATTTTGATATATAACATGTACTGTACAGTTTTGCATGGCAATGGTTTTGGCTGGAAACACACACCCCATCCACTGCCTTGCAGAAGCTGTCAAAGTACTATATGTAATTCAGGTACGGAGGCCATTTGTGTGGATGGAAATCATGAAAAGACAGCGTCTGCAAGACACTAAGGAATATACAGAATGCCCCAATCTGCTCCCTTTATAGAGCTACCAATATCTTCCTTCCAAAACTAGGCTACTGAGCGAGAGGGTAAGGAACCCCGAATAGCCTCTAGCCCAATCCATTATCCCTCTGGATCTATTGGCGTATTATTAAAGTGCTTACATTGTATTGTTGCCAACACCGACCATATTTAATATTTAATTTCCAGCTAAGGTTTTTAATTGGATTTTAACCATTATAAAGTTTAACTATTATTGTGCTGCATAATTACAGAGCGACTAACAAAGTATAGGCACTCTGTAGCACCACAGAGCATAGCCAGTTCATGTAGTCGGCTGTGCATGCCAAGGTTTCATTATTGGCTCTTGTCTCACTGAGAACGCCCGTAGAAGTCTTATAATGCCACGCTAGCAGTGGTAAGTTTCAAGAACGCCAGTGTTTATAATAAAGCCCTTTTGCCTGAATTACAATCCAGCTGGTACATGTGCACATCCTACATACTGGATCAATTACACCAGCGACCACGTTTGTCAGTACGTATGGATGGACACTCTTAGTCCGGATGGACTAATGCACATCATTACAAGTGACATTACCACCAATCGACATTTGAACATTACCATTAGCCATACTACTATGGAGGACATTCTTTAGTGTCATTATTTCCAGGGGGGAATAACTATTTAGATTGTTACATTACTGTATAGTTCACTATATAATGGATCTGCCGTTATTGTATAGTTAGCTGCTGGTACACTTTACTGTATTCTATTTTATTATTTTTATTGTATAGGATTATGTACTATCCTCATTGGATACTTTTATTGGTTCCATCCATGCCTCTAAAGACTTATATTATACAGGTGAAACTCAAAAAATGTGAATATCATGCAAAAGTTCTTTTATTTCAGTAATGCAACTTAAAAGGTGAAACTAACATATGAGATAGACTGATTACATTCAAAGCGGGATATTTCAAGCCTTTATTTGTCATAACTTGGATGATTATGGCTTACAACTTATGAAACCTCAAAGCCACAGTCTCAGAAAATTAGATGAAATCAATAAAAATAGGATGTTAAATGGAAAAATGTAGGAAAGTATAATCATGCATATGTATTCAGTACTTGGCCCCTTTTGCATCAATTACTGCCTTAATGCGTAGTGGCATGGATGCTATCAGCTTATGGCACTGCTGAGGTGTTATGGAAGACCACGATGCTTCAATAGCAGCCTTCAGCTCTTCTGCATTGTTCTGTCTCATGTCTCTCATCTTTCTCTTGGCAATGCCCCATAGATTCTCTACGGGGTTCAGGTCAGACGAGTTTGCTGGCCAATCAAGCACAGTAATCCCATGGTCATTGAACCAGGTTTTGGTACTTTTGGCAGTGTGGGCAGGTGCCAAGTCCTGCTGGAAAATGAAATCCCCATCTCCATAAAGCTCGTCTGCGGAAGGAAGCATGAAGTGCTCCAAAATCTCCTGGTAGACGGCTGAGTTGACTCTGAACTTAATGAAGCACAGTGCCAACACCAGCAGATGACATGGCTCCCCAAATCAACACAGACTGTGGAAACTTCACACTGGACTTCAAGTATCTTGCATTGTGTGCCTCTCCATTCTTCCTCTGGGTCCTTGGTTTCCAAATGAGATGTAAAAGTTGCTTTCATCAGAAAAGAGGACTTTGGACCACTGAACAACAGACCAGTTCTTTTTTTCTTTAGCCCAGATAAGATGCTTCTGATGTTGTTTGTTGTTCAGGAGAGGCTTGACAAGAGGAATACAACATTTGAAGCCCATGTCCAGGATCTGTCTGTGTGTGGTGGCTCTTGATGCACTAACTCCAGCCTCAGTCCACTCCTTGTGAAATTCCCCAACACATTTGAATGGACTTTTCCTGACAATCCTCTGCAGGCTCCGGTCATCCCTGCTCCTTGTGCACCTTTTTCTTCAACACTTGTTCCTTCCACGTAACTTTCTATTAATGTGCTTTGATACAGCACTTTGGGAACATCCAACTTCTTTTGCAATTACCTTTTGAGGCTTTCCCTCCTTATGAAGGGTGTCAATGATGGTTTTCTGCACAACTGTACGGTCAGCAGTCTTTCCCATGATTGTGATTCCTACTGAACCAGACTGAGAGACAATTTAAAGGCTCAGAATTAATTAGCTGACTAGAGTGTGACATTTTGAGCCTAGAATATTGAACCTTTTCACAATATTCTAATTTTTTGAGATTGTGAATTTGGGGTTTCATAAACTGTAAGACATAATCATTCAAATTATAATAAATTATAACAAATAAAGGCTTGAAATATCTCGCTTTTTATGTAATCTCATATATTAGTTTCACCTTTTTAAGGGCTCTTTCACACTTGCGTTCTTTTCTTCCGGCATAGAGTTCCGTCGTCGGGGCTCTATGCCGGAAGAATCCTGATCAGTTTCAGGCTACTTTCACACTAGCGTTCGGGCGGATCCGTTCTGAACGGATCCGCCCATAATAATGCAGACGGAGGCTCCGTTCAGAACGGATCCGTCTGCATTATATTAGCTAAAAAAAGCTAAGTGTGAAAATAGCCTGGGACGGATCCGTCCAGACTTTCAATGTAAAGTCAATGGGGGACGGATCCGCTTGAAGATTGAGCCATATGTGGCATCTTCAAACGGATCCGTCCCCATTGACTTACATTGTAAGTCTGGACGGATCCGCACGCCTCCGCACGGCCAGGCGGACACCCGAACGCTGCAAGCAGCGTTCAGCTGTCCGCCTGTCCGTGCGGAGGCGAGCGGAGCGGAGGCTGAACGCCGCCAGACTGATGCAGTCTGAGCGGATCCGCCTCCATTCAGACTGCATCAGGGCTGGACGGCTGCGTTCGGGTCCGCTCGTGAGCTCCTTCAAACGGAGCTCACGAACGGAAACCCGAACGCTAGTGTGAAAGCAGCCTTATCCTAATGCATTCTGAATGGAGAGAAATCCGTTCAGGATACATCAGGATGTCTTCAGTTCCGGACTGGAACGTTTTTTGGCCTGAGAAAATACCGCAGCATGCTGCGCTTTTTGCTTCGGCCAAAAATCCTCAACACTTGCCGCAAGGCCGGATCCGGAATTAATGCCCATTGAAAGGCATTGATCCGGATCCGGCCTTAAGCTAAACGTCGTTTCGGCGCATTGCCGGATCCGACGTTTAGCTTTTTCTGAATGGTTACCATGGCTGCCGGGACGCTAAAGTCCTGGCAGCCGTGGTAAAGTGTAGTGGGGAGCAGTATACTTACCGTCCGTGCGGCTCCCGGGGCGCTCCAGAGTGACGTCAGGGCGCCCCACGCGCATGGATGACGTGATCGTATGGCACGTCATCCATGCGCATGGGGCACTCTGACGTCATTCTGGAGCGCCCCGGGAGCCGCACGGACGGTAAGTATACTGCCCCCACTACTACTATGGCAACCAGGACTTTAATAGCGTCCTGGCTGCCATAGTAACACTGAACGCATTTTGAAGACGGATCAGTTTTCAAATGCTTTCAGTTCACTTGCATTTTTCCGGATCCGGCGTGTAATTCCGGCGAGTGGAGTACACGCCGGATCCGGACAACGCAAGTGTGAAAGAGGCCTAAGTTGCATTACTGAAATAAATGAACTTTTGCACAATATTCAGATTTTTCAAGTTTCACCTGTACCTATACTTGTGTTTATTGACACAGCTCATGTATCTGACTATGCTTCTGCCTTCTCCCTAGTATCTCCTACTCTGTATGACCTCTGGTTCTTGCCCCGGGTGGTACCACCCCATTAACTCAATTTAAGATTCCATACCACCAGTATGGACCACTCAAGGTAAACCAGTTTAGGTTTTGGTGATGTTGGGGGTGGCGGTGTGTAGTAATATGCAACACCAACTCTTCCAGACCTTGATCATAGATTTCTAGGTGATTAATTTTCAAGTTATTTTTTTTCAGTGAAGCAATTTTAGAAAGAAGGAAGCACACAATACATCAAGACTTCAGCAGGTGGCTGTACATAATTAGCAAATTCCCTTACATTGTCCTGTAAGAAAATGTAGAGTTGGTCATTTTCATACCTTAACTAGAGATGAGAAGTTTTCAAAAATTCGATTTAGTCGCTTCACAGAATTTTTCCCAAAAATTTGCTTCAATCCAAATTAAGGGGCACATTTATTAAGACCAGTGTTTTAGATGCCAGTCTTAATAAAGCCCTAAACTGGAGGTGGATCCGTTGGAGTTATGAAGAGGCGCCGGCTTCTACATAACTTTGGCAGATCCTCCGCCAGTTCTGAATGTAAGGCAGCTTCCTAGCTTAAAACAGACGTAGAAAATGCTGGCCCACCCCTTTCCCCGCCCACTTTTTCAGACCAGGTGTGAGCGGAGAAAGGTTTAATTGCGCCAGAAATAAGCCTAATATAGGCATATTTCTGTTTCATAAATGACCCTGTAATTCATTACGAAGCAAGTTAAATCAGGTCTATCCTGCCCTGTGATTACACAGAGCCTGCACTATCCCTGCAGTCTCCCTACAGTGTCTGAAAACTCTCCCTATGATCTCCCTATACCGTCCCTATCCAACAGTCTACCATTAAAGCTTTGTTAAACACTGTCCCATAGGTACATCTGTCCCTACGCTCAATCACTGTAAAATGGTGGAGACCGGGAGGAGGCTTTTTATATGACTGTGATATCACAGGGCACAGCTATTTGCTGACTGGGTGGCTGCATGGAATTATGGGTCATATCGCATTCCCGGGCTCCTTACTTTTACTTTGTAACACATGTAGAGAGGAAATTTGGGTTCATGGCAATTTAAATTATTCCTGAAATTCAGATCAAATTTGTTTCACTTCGATTTGCTCAACACTAATTTTAACCCATTGTCTCCGGGTTAGGAGAAAACATTAAAATATTTGTTTAGTAGTACATTTACAATTCTTAATAACATATCCATCTACATGGCCATCTTCTGAAGTACTGTATTTGTATCTGAGCCTACATGCACACTGTCTGCAATTGATCCGTATCTTGATGCAGCAGAGCTCATGCAGGTTAGTGGAAGACTCTTACAATGCTTGTACACAAAGGTTACTGCTCCCAGCTCTGCAGTGTTTTGCACATTGAATGTTTTTGTGCTGCTGGATGACAGAGTGAATGGTCGATAGAACATGACACTTTCTGGTATAATATACAATATATATGGTGCATAGTCAGTAATGGTCAGGAAACACAAACTTCATCTAGACAGGAGATTACCCTGCAAGGGTTAATAAACCCTGCACTTCTGCAGATTTTTTAAAATTCATCCACAGACTTGGGAAATGCTGAATGTCAGCGGTCACTTCATGAAGATGAACTGCTCATTACATACAGAGAGGAGATACAGTCTTCAGCCATGTCCTGTTCTCTGCCATCACAAGCAATAAATCTCGGAGAAGCTAATTCACTTCACGGGAGATAAATAAAAGGATGTGTGTTAGACGCATTATATGTGATCCCTAAATCCTTTAGCTCATGGGGAAAAATAAGTCTGCTACAGAACGGATATAAATCTGCCTCTGGGGAAAGGAGATAAATGGAGTAAGGGGGGATGACACTCTCCTTTATAGCTGATTCTATGATGACATTAAAAGTGGCACATAAGTTTCTGTAATGGCCACATCATTTTATTAATTAGTTCCCTAAAGAAAATATTTTAATGATGTTCATATTTTAAGGAATGTCATTATACCAGAAATAACCACCAGCCATTGACTTACAGGTCTAGATAAAAAAAAATGGACACATGGAAGGATTCAAGTAGAAATGTTTATTACCTTCCCCCACTCCTCCAGTTACGATATGCATACCCTTTATCAGGGGCGTAGCATGGGGGGGGGGGGCCAGGGGGGCTGTTTTCCCCCAGGCGCCAAATTGTAGGGGGCGCCAGGCAGAAGGCAGTAAAATGAGGGTGATGGAAGCCTATGTCTCCCATCCCCTCCGTTCTGCCTGGCCTGAAGCTTTAAAAAGCAGCAGAGCGGCGCAGGAGTCCAGGAGATCGCGATTATATCACGAGACCTCCTGCGCCGGTCTCGCGAGAGGACGCGATGATGCGGAGCAGGAGGGCAGGGTGATGTGTTCCTGACCGCCTGCGCCTGGACGCCCAAGCAAAGACTACAAGAGGTGATGGAGAGGTCAGTATTATTTTAATTTTTTATGTAAGTACTGGGGGCACTATGGAGGTGGGCAGAAGAGATACAAAGGAGGCCAGTATATTTAAAGAATGGGCACCGTTTTATATTATACATAGGGGCCATTTTATATTATAATTATTATATATTCTGGCCCCACTGTATAACTACAAACCGGATTCCAAAAAAGTTGGGACACTAAACTAATTGTGAATAAAAACTGAATGCAATGATGTGGAGATGGCAAATGTTAATATTTTATTTGTAATAGAATGTAGATTACAGATCAAACGTTTAATCCGAGTAAATGTATTATTTTAAAGGAAAAATACGTTGATTAAAATTTTTACGGTGTCAACAAATCCCCAAAAAGTTGGGACAAGTAGCAATAAGAGGCTGGAAAAAGTAAATTTGAGCATAACGAAGAGCTGGAAGACCAATTAACACTAATTAGGTCAATTGGCAACATGATTGGGTATAAAAAGAGCTTCTCAGAGTGTCAGTGTCTCTCAGAAGCCAAGATGGGTAGAGGATCACCAATTCCCACAATGTTGCGCAGAAAGATAATGGAGCAATATCAGAAAGGTGTTACCCAGCGAAAAATTGCAAAGACTTTGCATCTATCATCATCAACTGTGCATAACATCATCCGAAGATTCAGAGAATCTGGAACAATCTTTGTGCGTAAGGGTCAAGGCCGTAAAACCATACTGGATGCCCGTGATCTCCGGGCCCTTAAACGACACTGCACCACAAACAGGAATGCTACTGTAAAGGAAATCACAGAATGGGCTCAGGAATACTTCCAGTGTCAGTGAACACAATCCACCGTGCCATCCGCCGTTGCCAGCTGAAAGAAGAAGCCATTTCTAAGCAAGATCCACAAGCTCAGGCGTTTTCACTGGGCCAGGGATCATTTAAAATGGAGTGTGGCAAAATGGAAGACTGTTCTGTGGTCAGACGAGTCACGATTCGAAGTTCTTTTTGGAAATCTGGGACGCCGTGTCATCCGGACCAAAGAGGACAAGGACAACCCAAGTTGTTATCAACGCTCATTTCAGAAGCCTGCATCTCTGATGGTATGGGGTTGCATGAGTGCGTGTGGCATGGGCAGCTTGCATGTCTGAAAAGGCACCATCAATGCAGAAAAATATATTCAGGTTCTAGAACAACATATGCTCCCATCCAGACATCATCTCTTTCAGGGAAGACCCTGCATTTTTCAACAAGATAATGCCAGACCACATTCTGCATCAATCACAACATCATGGCTGCGTAGGAGAAGGATCCGGGTACTGAAATGGCCAGTCTGCAGTCCAGATCTTTCACCTATAGAGAACATTTGGCGCATCATAAAGAGGACGGTGCAACAAAGAAGGCCCAAGACGATTGAACAGTTAGAGGCCTGTATTAGACAAGAATGGGAGAGCATTCCTATTTCTAAACTTGAGAAACTGGTCTCCTCGGTCCCCAGACGTCTGTTGAGTGTTGTAAGAAGAAGGGGAGATGCCACACAGTGGTGAAAATGGCCTTGTCCCAACTTTTGGGGGATTTGTTGACACCATGAAATTCTGATTCAACATATTTTTCCCTTAAAATTGTACATTTTCTCAGTTTAAACTTTTGTTCCGTGATTTATGTTCTATTCTGAATAAAATATTAGAAGTTGGCACCTCCACATCATTGCATTCAGTTTTTATTCACGATTTGTATAGTGTCCCAACTTTTTTGGAATCCGGTTTGTATAATTTATAGTTATACAGTGGGGCCAGAATATATAATAATTATACAGGGGGGCCAGAATATATAATAATTATACAGGGGGGCCATTATATATAATAATTATACAGGTGGGGCCATTATACACTCACCTAAAGAATTATTCGGAACACCTGTTCTATTTCTCATTAATGCGATTATCTAGTCAACCAATCACATGGCAGTTGCTTCAATGCATGTAGGGTTGTGGTCCTGGTCAAGACAATCTCCTGAACTCCAAACTGAATGTCAGAATGGGAAAGAAAGGTGATTTAAGCAATTTTGAGCGTGGCATGGTTGTTGGTGCCAGACGGGCCGGTCTGAGTATTTCACAATCTGCTCAGTTACTGGGATTTTCACGCACAACCATTTCTAGGGTTTACAAAGAATGGTGTGAAAAGGATAAAACATCCAGTATGCGGCAGTCCTGTGGGCGAAAATGCCTTGTTGATGCTAGAGGTCAGAGGAGAATGGGCCAACTGATTTAGGCCTCATGCACACGACAGTTTTTTTTCACGGCCCGCAAAAACGGGGTCCGTGGGTCCGTGATCCGTGACCGTTTTTTCGTCCGTGGGTCTTCCTTGATTTTTGGAGGATCCACGGACATGAAAAAAAAGTCATTTTGGTGTCCGCCTGGCCGTGCGGAGCCAAACGGATCCGTCCTGAATTACAATGCAAGTCAATGGGGACGGATCCGTTTGATGTTGACACAATATGGTGCCATTTCAAACGGATCCGTCCCCATTGACTTTCAATGTAAAGTCTGGAGTTCTGTTATACCATCGGATTGGAGTTTTCTCCAATCCGATGGTATATTTTAACTTGTAGCGTCCCCATCACCATGGGAACGCCTCTATGTTAGAATATACTGTCGGATATGAGCTACATCGTGAAACTCATTTCCGACAGTATATTCTAACACAGAGGCGTTTCCATGGTGATGGAGACGCTTCAGGTTAGAATATACAAAAAAACTGTGTACATGACTGTCCCCTGCTGCCTGGCAGGTGCTGCCAGGCAGCAGGGGGCAGACCCCCCCCCCCCTGTTTTTAACTCATTGGTGGCCAGTGGGCCCCCCCTCCCCTGTTGTTAACTCGTTGGTGGCCAGTGTGCGCACCCCCCTCCCTCCCTCCCTCTATTGTAATAATAGCATTGGGGCCAGTGTGCGCGCCCCCCCAACCCCCCTCCCTCCCTCTATTGTAATAATAGCATTGGGGCCAGTGTGCGCGCCCCCCCAACCCCCCCCCCTCCCTCCCTCCCTCTATTGTAATAATAGCATTGGGGCCAGTGTGCCCCCCCCCGATCATCGGTGGCAGCGGAGTAGAAGATTCATACTTACCTGGCTGCTGGCTGCTGCGATCTCTGTGTCCGGCCGGGAGCTCCTCCTACTGGTAAGTGACAGGTCTGTGCGGCGCATTGCTGTCACTTACCAGTAGGAGGAGCTCCCGGCCGGACGCAGACATCGCAGCAGCCAGCAGCCAGGTAAGTATGAAAATCTTCTACTCCGCTGCCACCGATGATCGGGGGGGGGGGGGGGGTGTGTGCGCACACTGGCCCCAGTGCTATTATTACAATAGAGGGAGGGAGAGGGGGGGGGCGCACACTGGCCCCAATGTATTAAAACAATAGAGGGAGGGAGGGGGGGGGGTGCGCACACTGGCCACCAACGAGTTAACAACAGGGGAGGGGGGGGCCGCACAATGATATTCAAACTGGGGAGGGGGGGGGGGGGTCTGCCCCCTGCTGCCTGGCAGCCCTGATCTCTTACAGGGGGATATGATAGTACAATTAACCCCTTCAGGTGCCGCACCTGATGGGGTTAATTGTACTATCATATCCCCCTGTAAGAGATCGGGTGCTGCCAGGCAGCAGGGGGCAGTCTTGTACACAGTTTGTAGTGTATTCTAACTAGAAGCGTCCCATCACCATGGGAACGCCTCTGTGTTAGAATATACTGTCGGATCTGAGTTTTCACGAAGTGAAAACTCAGCTCTGAAAAAGCTTTTATGCAGACGGATCTTCGGATCCGTCTGTATGAAACTAAAACCTACGGCCACGGATCACGGATGCCAATCTTGTGTGCATCCGTGTTCTTTCACGGACCCATTGACTTGAATGGGCCCGTGAACCGTTGGCCGTGAAAAAAATAGGACAGGTCATATTTTTTTCACGGCCAGGAAACACGGCTCACGGATGCGGCTGCCAAACGGTGCATTTTCCGATTTTTCCACGGACCCATTGAAAGTCAATGGGTCCGTGAAAAAAAACTGAAAACGGCACAACGGCCACGGATGCACACAACGGTCGTGTGCATGAGGCCTTAAGCTGATAGAAGAGCAACGTTGACTGAAATAACCACTCGTTACAACCGAGGTATGCAGCAAAGCATTTGTGAAGCCACAACACGCACAACCTTGAGGCGGATGGGCTACAACAGCAGAAGACCCCACCGGGTACCACTCATCTCCACTACAAATAGGAAAAATAGGCTACAATTTGCACGAGCTCACCAAAATTGGACTGTTAAAGACTGGAAAAATGTTGCCTGGTCTGATGAGTCTCTATTTCTGTTGAGACATTCAAATGGTAGAGTCCGAATTTGGCGTAAACAGAATGAGAACATGTATCCATCATGCCTTGTTACCACTGTGCAGGCTGGTGGTGGTGGGGTATGTTTTCTGGGCACACTTTAGGCCCCTTAGTGCCAATTGGCCATCGTTTAAATGCCACAGGCTACCTGAGCATTGTTTCTGACCATATCCATCCCTTCATGACCACCATGTACCCATCCTCTGATGGCTACTTCCAGCAGGATAATGCACCATGTCACAAAGCTCGAATCATTTCAAATTGGTTTCTTGAACATGACAATGAGTTCACTGTACTAAAATGGCCCCCACAGTCACCAGATCTCAACCCAATAGAGCATCTTTGGGATGTGGTGGAACGGGAGCTTCGTGCCCTGGATGTGCATCCCTCAAATCTCCATCAACTGCAAGATGCTATCCTATCAATATGGGCCAACATTTCTAAAGAATGCTATCAGCACCTTGTTGAATCAATGCCACGTAGAATTAAGGCAGTTCTGAAGGCAAAAGGGGGTCCAACACCGTATTAGTATGGTGTTCCTAATAATTCTTTAGGTGAGTGTATATTAGAATTATACAGAAGGCCCATTATTAATAGCCTCTCTGTATAATTATAATATATAATGGCCCCTATGTATAATATATAATGGCCACTTTGTACAATTATTATGGCCCCTCTGTATAACTATAATATATAATGGCCCCCTGTATAATATATAATGGCCCTCTTGTATAATGATTATATATTATGGCCCCTCTGTATAACTATAATATATAATGGCCCCTCTGTATATTATACATAGTGACCCCTCTGTAATATTAGGATATATAATGGCCCCCTCTGTATTATTATTATATATATAATGGCCCCTCTGTATAATTATTATATATAATGACCCCTCTGTAATATTAGGATATATAATGGACCCTCTGTATAATTACTATATATAATGGCCCCCTCTGTATAATATATAATGGCCCCCTCTGTATTATTAGGATATATAATGGCCCATTATATATCCTAATATTACAGAGGGGCCATTATATATTATACAGAGGGGGCCATTATATATAATAATAACTAATAATAATAATAAAACTCTGCATAGATGAGACACGGCTGAAAGAAGGTGTGATGGCGGTCTTATCTCCGAATGAAGACGCTGAGGAAAGTCTACATCACAGGAGATGTCACTGGATGGATGAGCTATGTGCTGCTGTATTCTCCTGTATATTTTGTAGTGATGTATGTAATGTCCAAACACATATTTGTTTCACGGTAGGGTTGGGGGGTGGATTGAGAATTTGCCCCACCCTGCAGCATCCTGGCCCCAGACTTCAGGTCACACTGTGCGTGTTCTGAATTCTGGAGTCTTATACCCATCTACTAAATCATCTGTACTTAGAGAGTTACCACTATGTTATCTGTGGTGTTATATAAGACTGCTACATTATCTGTAAAAGGGGCGTGTCCACAGGTTGGGAGGGGGGGTGCAATACATGGCTCGCCCCGGGTGCTGGCAACTCACGCTACGCCACTGCCCTTTATACGATACCCTTTACAATGCCACACCCTACCTAATTCTTAAATACCGCCAGAGCTAGGTCAAGAGATTTTGGTACTGGCGCAATGTGAGATAAGACTCATTTACCTGGAATGAAGTAGCAGTATATTTATTGTCATCGTTCTACTGGAAGGTGAAGCTCTGTCCCAGTCAAATCTCTGACAGAAACAGGTTTTCCTACAAAATTACCCCATATTTACTGCCATCCATCTTTCCAGGTCCTACTGATGAAAAGCAACCCCACAGCAAGATGTTGCCTCTACCATGCTTCACTGTGGGAATGGTGCTCTTGAGATGATGGGAAATGTTGGGTCTGAGCCATGCATCGCATGATGGTCTACTCTCACCAGAAAAGCTCCTTCCGCGTGTTTGGGGAGTCTGCCACATGCTGATTGGTGAACTACAAGCATTTCTTATATCTTTCTCTAAGCCACTCATCCATAAATTCCCACTCTGTGGAGTGTAGGGCTTATAGTGGTCCTATGAACACATACTTTCATCTCTGCTGTGAATCTTTGGAACTCCTTCACTGTTATCTTTGGGGTCTTTGTTGAAGCTCTAATTAATGACCTCCTCGTCTGATCTGTGAGTCTTGATGGGACACTTTCTCCTGTCATTTCAATGGGAACAGTACTGAAGTAACCAGCAACGTCTACTACACCATGGATGGAGCTATGCAGTTTTGGCACTGAATTCAGGCGCTGGAGCTACTGCAGTACAGCTGGACTCCCACCAATCAGATAGTGATTGCCTATCCTGAGAATAGGCAATTACTAGTAAAGGGTTTAACACCCCTTTTATAGCAGCAACATGAGCTAGGGAGATACGTAGCACACATAGTGCTAAATCTTTGCTAGCAATAATAAAAGCCATGAATTGACTCATTCATCAACAGTTTGGGTCACTACAAAAAGTACTTTCACAATGTGTTCAGCGATTTTTGCAATGTTAGCTGTAAGTGAATAGCTGACTCCACAGGTTGTAACTTAATAGCCCCAACGGGTTACTGTAAAATTGAGAAAGAGTGCTAAATTTAAAAAAAAAAACACCTACAAGGGACTGAACAACATAAGAACTCAGTGACTGCTGGAGATTGGAGACAAAATGTACCAATCCCTCATATCAACACTGGGTACTATTGACCAAGCAGAGAGTGGCATGGCGAGATGTGGTCACTTTATGGCACCTATAAGCAACATTTCTACTGAGCTGCAGTTACTTTCACAATTAGCTGTGACATGTCCTCCCCAAGCAACAATAGGAAACGACATAATGTTTTCATAAATTCAGAAAGTGCTACCTCAACTCCACACTGAACTATAGCATTTTTATCTTATTGAAGACCATTTCTTTTAGATCAGTATCTATTATCAATCAAATATTACACCATCAAAACTACATACAGGAGCTACAGAATATGAAATAAAGTGTTAATCTGAAGCTCTGTTCCTGATGTTTGATTTTTGTGGGATCCAAAACTGTTATGCAACAGCCCCACACAAGTCAATGGAGGCTGGAGTGTGAAAGCCACACAGATTTAGACTCAACTCTTATAGGGCAAAATAGGTTGTGCGACTTAAATTTCAAGAACATAGTATCAGACAACTTGAGATGTGTGACTCCCTTCCATAACGAATCATGACAGTCCCGATCCCCACAATACAATATCAATTCTGAAGTAACTTGCATTCTTTTTGGCACGTGGGAGAAACACCATGAAAACATGGAGAGAATAGACAACATCCAAGTAGATGTTGCCCTTGGTTGGATTCAAAACAGGACCTCAGTGCTGCTAGGTAGTGTTGAGCGCGAATATTCGAATATCGAATTTTTTTCGCGAATATCGGCACTTCGCTAATTCGCGAATATTTCGAATATAGTGATATAAATTCGATATTTCGAATATTCGTTTTTTTTTTTTTTTTTTTTTTTATTGTTATATTTTTTTCTTTCCCACTTCCCTAAAGTTGTTCTTACCTGTCCTTTGGATTCCTGGCTTCCTGGCTGCTCCAGTCAGTGCCCGTTGCCGCTTCTGCCGACTTCCATGCTCATGGAGCGTCCCCATCACCATGGGAACATCTCCATATACTAGAATGTACTGTCGGATTTGAGAATTACGTTGAAATCGCAATTCGATTTTTTCAAGTTATAAAATTCGAATTTCGATTTTAACTTAGCACTGCTATATGCCATATTAGTTAGCCTAATATGGCATATAGCAGTGCTAAGTTAAAATCGAAATTCGAATTTTATAACTTGAAAAAATCGAATTGCGATTTCAACGTAATTCTCAAATCCGACAGTACATTCTAGTATATGGAGTCGTTCCCATGGTGATGGGGACGCTCCATAAGCATGGAATATGGCTTCAATGGCTTGGTAGAATTAGCGAATTGACGAATATATTCGTTATATTCCACAAAACGAATATAACGAATGTATTCGTCATATTCCACAAAACGAATATAACGAATGTATTCGTCATATTCCACAAAACGAAGATAACGAAGTATTCTGCATCTTCATTTTAGCTACCTATTCATCAATTTCGCTAATTCTAGCAATGATATAGGAAAGTTAACTATAGAGACAGCTAAGTTTAATTCGCTATGCGATTATATGACTGCTTTTTTTTAAAAATAGTATAATTATAATAATTATCAGGTATTATAATTATTCTATTTATTTAAAAAAAAAGCAGTAATATAATCGCATAGCGAATTATACTTAGCTGTCTCTATAGTCAACTTTCCTATATCATTGCTAGAATTAGCGAAATTGATGAATAGGTAGCTAAAATGAAGATGCAGAATACTTCGTTATCTTCGTTTTGTGGAATATGACGAATACTTCGTTATCTTCGTTTTGTGGAATATGACGAATATATTCGTTTTGTGGAATATAACGAATATATTCGTCAATTCGCTAATTCTACCAAGCCATTGAAGCCAACCATATAGTAAACCAGGTCCAAGTTGGAATCGCAATTCGATTATGTCAAGTTATAATAATCGAATTTCGATTTTAGCTTAGCACTGTTATATGCCATATTAGGCTAACTAATATGGCATATAGCAGTGCTAAGTTAAAATCGAAATTCGATTATTATAACTTGAAAAAATCGAATTGCGATTTCAACGTAATTCTCAAATCCGACAGTACATTCTAGTATATGGAGATGTTCCCATGGTGATGGGGACGCTCCATAAGCATGGAAGTCGGCAGAAGCGGCAACGGGCACTGACTGGACAGCTAAGTTTAATTCGCTATGCGATTATATTACTGCTTTTTTTTTAAATAAATAGAATAATTATAATACCTGATAATTATTATAATTATACTATTTATAAAAAAAAGCAGTCATATAATCGCATAGCGAATTATACTTAGCTGTCTCTATAGTTAACTTTCCTATATCATTGCTAGAATTAGCGAAATTGATGAATAGGTAGCTAAAATGAAGATGCAGAATACTTCGTTATCTTCGTTTTGTGATATATGACGAATACATTCGTTATATTCGTTTTGTGGAATATAACGAATATATTCGTCAATTCGCTAATTCTACCAAGCCATTGAAGCCATATTCCATGCTTATGGAGCGTCCCCATCACCATGGGAACGACTCCATATACTAGAATGTACTGTCGGATTTGAGAATTACGTTGAAATCGCAATTCGATTTTTTCAAGTTATAAAATTCGAATTTCGATTTTAACTTAGCACTGCTATATGCCATATTAGGCTAACTAATATGGCATATAGCAGTGCTAAGTTAAAATCGAAATTCGAATTTTATAACTTGAAAAAATCGAATTGCAATTTCAATAGGAGAGTAGCCTTTAAGTTAAAATCGAAATTCGATTATTTAAATCGCATATTAATCGCGATAACAAGAATAATGACGAATATTCGATTTCGACGAATATAAAACGAATATTCTATCGAATATTCGCGAATTTCGTCGAAATCGAATATGGCACCTGCCGCTCATCACTACTGCTAGGTAGTGCTAACCACGATGCTCCTGCAGGCTAATGACAGTTTCCATAATGGAAGCGGTGCAGGGAGCCGGGGGCCAAATAAAATGATCCTGCAGACCGCACTTGGCTCGTGGTTTGGAGGTACTCCCCCCTGGTTTATATAGAACTGCAAAAGAAGGACATACATTTGCCTGATTATCACTATTACCTTAATAACCGGTACTTATACATTTTACCATTCTTACAGTTGTGTGTGCAGTCTCTCTTTAAAGAGTATCTGAAACGGAGATGGTGAAATATGTCAAAACAATGCACTACAATGAGAGTCCTATTATTGCTCTGTACAAAGCTTTCGCCATGAAACCTTAAAGATAAAGTGACGTCAGAAAATGACCTACTGTTTAAATCAAATATTTATGTTGAACATATTTTTAAGATTTTAACTTTTTTCATTTCCCATATAGCCATATTCTAAGAAAACCCTGAAATCCTGCAGTGTCAAGCTAAGGGTCCATTCACACGTTCGTAGTTTTGGGTCCACATCTGTCATTGTAATCCTGCCTGTGATGATATTGAGATAACTGGTGAAAATTGATCTGTACGGAGCACAAAGTGTTAGGGATTATTCAGACGTCCGCAAGTGTTTTGCGGTCCACAAATTACGGATATGCAAAACACGGACACCAGCCGCGTGCGTTCTGCATTTTGCAGACCGCACATGGCCAGCCCTATAATGGAAGTGCCTATTCTTGTCCACAATTGCGGACAAGAATAGGACATGCTCTATCACACAAGGTGTGCTGTCTGCATCTTTTGCGGCCCCACTGAAATGACTGGGTCCGAACCCGTTCCGCAGAATGTGGAAGGCACACAGCTGGTATCTGTATTTTACGGATCCGTAATTTGTGGACCGCAAAACACTTAAGGATGTCTGAATAGACCCTTACACTTTGTGCTCTCCATAGAACAGAGCACATGATGGTCACAGCTTATCTATCTCCCCTCCCTGCACAATGACCTCTGCACAGGACACAGAGCATGTGCAGAACACTCATTACTATGGTCCTAGGAGTCCCTATGGTCCATGGTAGCCACTGTAAAGCATACTGTATTTCTAAAATCTGTTAACAGCAGCTCAGGTAAGATGGCAGCCCCAATATTCATGTGTAGAAAATAGAATAAAATATCCTGAAAAAACTTTTTTTAACGCTGTCAGGTTTTTCTTAGTAAAAAAATATATGTGATACATTCCCCTTACTATGTATGACATTACATGTAAAATGTGAAGTGTGAATGGTAATATATCATTAGTTATGCAATGTAATATTGCTTTAAATTTAAAATGCTAGAAAATAAAAAATCCTCAAAAATACACATTTCCAATTTTAAAAGTAGAGCGTGCTACACTAATAAGCCTGGAAGAACCTGACAATCAATTCTCTTTGTGCTAATGATGGCTGTTTATCATTAGAAGACAATGTGCACCGTGATTATATGGGGTATGGGGCTGGAGGTGTTGCCTGCGGCTCACTGCTCATGTAGCTGCGGCAATTTAAACTACATTCTAGTCGAGCAATGAACATCTAGTCATGTTCCTACACATGCGTCAGCACAGACTGCAGCCCTGCGTCTCGCAGGCACATTAAAGATTCATATTATCTTACATTTTTCTTAATATTTCTCTCATACAAAGACCAAAAATGT
The DNA here is from genome assembly GCF_014858855.1 of Bufo gargarizans. Classification (NCBI taxonomy): domain Eukaryota; kingdom Metazoa; phylum Chordata; class Amphibia; order Anura; family Bufonidae; genus Bufo; species Bufo gargarizans. The sequence continues at coordinate 108,589,242 of NC_058088.1, forward strand.
GTGAACACCCAAAAATAACCTCCTCATAAAATATTTAGAACTACAAAGGTTCCTTAGTTAATGCATGTCCATTCCATAGCTGTATTCTTTGAATTTAGGCTTAAATAGGCATGTGGTCCATAAGGTATTCTATATATAGCATACATTCTACATAATAATGTCCTAAAAAACAAGAAAGGTGACCATCATGTCAAGCAATCAACTAATGCACACCTGCAGCTACTGACATAACAAAAGGGTTGAGCGTCAACTTCTGTATGTATTGTAAGGTGGGAAACAAGTCCAGTGCTGCAGAACCTCTTTGAGATTCAGATCAATCAATAGATGTTCTTGATTTCACAAATCTCCCCCTTCCTCTTCCCTTCAGCAGTTGGGGCATGTGCTATCACAAACCGGGGAGTGAAAAACTTGACAGTTGTCTAGTTTCCTTGTTTCCAAGGGCCCTCCATGGGATGGAAAGATTAAACTCCCTAATATTATTTAGAAGTGTATGGTGGCATTATGTGGTAATTAATTGCAGCATTATTAGCATTATGTGGGAACTATATGACAGGATTATGTAGGCACCAGTATTCTTGACACTGCATGGTGCTATGGTTGTGCTCTGTGCCTGTCGCTGTCTGGTGTAGGCACAAGCCCCGCATCTCCCACACTCCCTCTGGAATCCCAAGGCTTCAGGTGAGTCGGTCCCACGTGTCCACAGTCTCTTCCTCTCTCTGTCCCTAGGGTGCGCAGACGCTCTTGATGACTCTTAAAACACTAATGAGCTTTCTCATTTGTTCCAGCCTGTGGTTGGTTATCTCTGGGAAGGTGCTTTAGCTTTAGTTATCTAATGTGCTAGTAGCAAGTAAAGGTACTGCCTGTTTACCGACTCTGGCCCTCTGCTGCTCGACCCGACTTTAGCTTGTTTACCGTATTGACCTAAGACTGGCAGCTCTGACCATTGACTGTCTCCTGTCTGCGAGTACTGCCTCAACTTTGCACTGATGTCTCTGACCCCAGTCCCACAACTGGACTGTTCGAAGTCACTGCATATTCTAATAATTTTCAGCAGGGGGCACACCATAAATATGTTTCGCTCTGGTAGACAGGATTAGCGGACGCAGTATAGAGGCAACAACAAGTTCTTTGGATCAAACAGTTCAGTGTTTTATTCACACTTTAGGCAAGTGACAAAACATACAGTCATAGGCCTCATGCACACGGCTGTGCCATTTTTTGCGTTCCGCAAACCGCCGATCCGCAAAAAAACTGAAGCCGTCTGTGTTGCCTTCCGTAATTTGCGGAACGGGCGCTGGCAATATAAATGCCTATTCTTGTCTGTAAAGCGCGGACAAGAATAGGACATGTTATATTTTTTTAACGGGGCCGCGGAACAGAGCCACGGATGCGGGCAGCACACGGAGTGCTGTCCGGATCTTTTGCGGCCCCATTGAAGTGAATGGGTCCGCATCCGAGTGGCCAAAACGGCGGCTCGGATGCGGACCCAAACAACGGTCGTGTGCATGAGGCCATATTCAAACAAAAAGTCACCTTGCGGTGTTGGTGGTAATTCACACCATGCGGCAATTCTGCCTCAAAGAGTCCTTGATCATAGCAGCACCAACCTGATTTCACGTCAAACAGGTAGCAAGCTTTCATCCAGACACAAGGCTCCCAGATCCCAACACAGAGACCTGGCTTCTGAGCCAAACTGCCTATTTATAGACAGCCAGGTGCTGCCGAAAACCAGACCGGCTGTAAATCAGACCAGTAGCACAATATCTTTTTTTTCCAGACCAAACCTCTCACTGTGTTACTATATACTGTGTATATATATATATATATATATATATATATATATATCTCTCATCAGTTATAAACTTACATACCAATCTATTCTAGATGTTATCCGACATTTTACATTGACATGTTATAAGTTAAGATTTTACGTGCAAGTAACCTGTACAACACATTGTACCACAATCCGGGCTAACGCATTTCTGCCATTCAAAACCAAAGAAAGAAGGATCTTACAATTGCAATCAGAGCAGCCCCCAACAAACTCATCCCAGCATGCGTTTTCAATTATATTTAGATTACCATCATTCCTCTAATTGTTTTTATTTCGTGTAATGCTATTATGCCGCTGTGCGCCTCCTCCCCTTCACTCAGTGTTATCAATTACTTACACAGGCACTGTGAAAACTGAACGGGAGCAGGTGATCATGGGTAATATAACATGCAAATAAGCCATCGCTCATTCACTGAAAGCAAGATCACAATGCTAAACTGGAGCGAAGAATTGTTTGCAATCTGGTACCACTTTCCATGGCATTCATTGCCCAGAAAAGTCATGCCTTCATATACATTTATACTGGATTGGTTTCCAAAAACCCCACTGCTATCATAGCAACCAATGAAACGCAGGATCACTCAGCAGTACTGTGGTGTGTCTGAGCTCTGTCTGTAGACCGGTCTGATGACCAGTTCATGGGGGCGTTTCCATTATACGGCAGAGCTCGGTTCACATCACGTTCAGTATGCAGACACATTCAACGGCACGGCCATACAGTTACCGTTCATAATCTGCCATTGACTTCCATTACATATATAAACCTTAACATGTACATTATATTGCAATATCCAGCTGTACCTAACAGAAAAAGTACAGGTAAATAAAAGGCATCCAGACAGCTAAATGCACGCCAACACGGCACACTTGGCATATGTCTGGCCCTCAAAAGACTATGTACAGTCTGTGGACATCACAGTATACATGTGGATATCTTCCAGACACATACACTGAATGTATTCAGAAAAAGTCAAATTACCTGCAGCTTTCCCATCCACCCATTGAAGGGGGTTTCAGGACCCCCCATAAATGTTGCTATGCTTTCACAATAACGTTCTATACAAGTGGTAGGGTTTCTCTAATAATTCTACATGACTAAGGGGAATTCAAATGCCTGCTAAGGCTAGTTTCACACTAGCGTTCGGCTGTCCGCTCGTGAGCTCCGTTTGAAGGGGCTCACGAGCGGACCCGAACGCTTCCGTCCAGCCCTGATGCAGTCTGAATGGATGCGGATCCGCTCAGACTGCATCAGTCTGGCGGCGTCCAGCCTCCGCTCCGCTCAGTGAGCGGACACCTGAACGCTGCAAGCAGCGTTCGGGTGTCCGCCTGGCCGTGCGGAGGCGTGCGGATCCGTCCAGACTTACAATGTAAGTCAATAGGGACGGATCCGTTTGAAGATGCCACAATATGGCTCAATCTTCAAGCGGATCCGTCCCCCATTGACTTTCAATGTAAAAGTCTGGACGGATCCGCTCAGGCTAATTTCACATTAGCTTTTTTTTGCCAATATAATGCAGACGGATCCGTTCTGAACGGAGCCTCCGTCTGCATTATTATGATCGGATCCGTTCAGAACGGATCCGATCGAACGCTAGTGTGAAAGTAGCCTAATCCGTCAGCAGAGGGAGGCTAATGATTTACAGCAGACTGTAATTAGTAAATATACACATTGTCATAGAATATCAGGACCCCTCCAAAATATTGCCATATGCAGAGAATAGTATAAAAAAAGAAAAAAAAGAAGGCTTATTTACCTGATCCTCCATCATCCCAGCATTGGCACCCTGGTGCTCCTGGTCTTGGGGGATTGGGCAGAAGAGTAAGCCTCCTTGTTATATATACACTCACCTAAAGAATTATTAGGAACACCTGTTCTATTTCTCATTAATGCGATCATCTAGTCAACCAATCACATGGCAGTTGCTTCAATGCATGTAGGGTTGTGGTCCTGGTCAAGACAATCTCCTGAACTCCAAACTGAATGTCAGAATGGGATGAAAGGTGATTTAAGCAATTTTGAGCGTGGCATGGTTGTTGGTGCCAGACGGGCCGGTCTGAGTATTTCACAATCTGCTCAGTTACTGGGATTTTCACGCACAACCATTTCTAGGGTTTACAAAGAATGGTGTGAAAAGGGAAAAACATCCAGTATGTGGCAGTCCTGCGGGCGAAAATGCCTTGTTGATGCTAGAGGTCAGAGGAGAATGGGCCGACTGATTCAAGCTGATAGAAGAGCAACGTTGACTGAAATAACCACTCGTTACAACCGAGGTATGCAGCAAAGCATTTGTGAAGCCACAACACGCACAACCTTGAGGCGGATGGGCTACAACAGCAAAAGACCCCACCGGGCACCACTCATCTCCACTACAAATAGGAAAAAGAGGCTACAATTTGCACAAGCTCACCAAAATTGGACTGTTGAAGACTGGAAAAATGGTTTCTTGAACATGACAATGAGTTCACTGTACTAAAATGGCCCCCACAGTCCCCAGATCTCAACCCAATAGAGCATCTTTGGGATGTGGTGGAACGGGAGCTTCGTGCCCTGGATGTGCATCCCTCAAATCTCCATCAACTGCAAGATGCTATCCTATCAATATGGGCCAACATTTCTAAAGAATGCTATCAGCACCTTGTTGAATCAATGCCATGTAGAATTAAGGCAGTTCTGAAGGCAAAAGGGGGTCCAACACCGTATTAGTATGCTGTTCCTAATAATTCTTTAGGTGAGTGTATATCTCTAATATATAAAGCTGAGTGTATGTATGTGTGTATGTCCGCTAAAGGAATCCGCACCATCGCATTTACAATCACGAGATTTGGCACACAGGTACATCAGGTGTCCGGGAAGGTTTTAGACCAGGTCTCAGCTCTCTAGGACGTACCGTTCCTGAGATATTCCCAAAAGATGCATTAGCCAATAGAAGCTTGGTCACATGACCCTTATCAGCCAATAGAAGCTCGTAGGTCCTCCAGCCTCCACATACACAGTTTTACTCCAGGTTTCCATAACAACCCAGCCGTTTTTCTTCACTGCTGTAGGAGAGCTTTAAAGGAAATCTGTCACAATGATAATTGCTATTGAAGTAAAGCCATGGCCTAATAGCACTTAGTACCTTATTTAAATGCGTGCCTTTGTTTCAGCAATAGATGTTGTTATCCTCTGAAAATCCAGTTTATTTTTGTATGCAAATGAGCCAGTAAGGTGCCCAGAGTGGTGTCACTCTTGCAGGAAGGATCCCAGACATGCCCCCTGTCACGCCCCCTGTCACAATGTGTCCACCCTCAAAAGACTTAAAACCCCGCACCCAGGTCCCCGATAAGCCACGCCCCATCCCACTCCTGAGCCGACGGGGATTGAAAAAATGAAGGTAAAAATCAACTTCTGTCAGCTGCAGGGGTGGGAGGGAGGGTGACTTTCTCCCTGCAGCTTACACTCAGTATAGTGCTGCTGTCTTAGAGTCAGCTTTTCAAAAAGACACGCCCCCAGATCCAGTAAAGGCCACTGTTAAGGGGGCGGGCCCCTGTGGAGGTCACTGTCAAGGGGCTGGTATGCTGTGAAAGTCACTGTTAAAGGGGAAGGCTACTGTAAAGGTCAAAGTTAAGGGGGTGGGCTTCTGTGGAGGTCCAATTTTAAGGGACAGGGCACTGAAGGGGGGTTAGTGTTAAGGGGTGGGGGCTGTGGAGGTCATTGTTTTGGGGGTGGGGTGCTGTAGATGTCACTGTTATAGTAGATAGTGTTGATATATTTTAAGGACATCCACAAACATTAAATTAAATAGATTAAATATACCCGAACAAATCCGGGTCCTTCAGCTAGTATCAGCTCTCTAGGACGTACCGTTCCTGAGATATTCCCAAAAAAATGAATTAGCCAATAGAAGTCTGGTTACATGACCCTTATCAGTCAATAGAAGCTCGCAGGCCTTTAGTCTCCACATACACACAGTTTTACACCAGGTTTCCATAACAACCCAGCCATTTTCTTCACTGCTGTAGGTCAGCTTTAAAGGGGCAGGGCGCTGAGGTTGACACTGTTAAGGGAGTGGAGTGCTGTGGAGGTCACACTTAAGGGGGCAGGTAGAGTAGCCATTCAGGCCACCCTTAAAAGACGGACTTAAAAACCCAGTCTCCAGGTCCCGCTAAGCTACTCCCCCAACCTGGTTAAGTCACACCCCCTCCCACTCCGCAGCTGCCGGGGATTGAAAAAATGAAGGTAACAATCAACTTCTCTCAGATGCAGGGGTGGGAGGGAGGGTGACTTTCTCCCTGCAGCTCACGCTCAGACAGCACAGTGCTGCTGTCTGAGAGTGAGCTGTTCAAAAGGACATCCCTGTGTTCGTCCAGGCCCTGCACTGGACAGAGTACAGGGAGTCTGAAAGCCAGACTGTCCAGCCTAAAACCGGACCTCTGGCCACCCTTAGGGCAGGCTGCTGTGGAGGTCACAGTTAAGGGGACGGTCCGCTATGGAGGTCAGTGTTAAGGGGTGGGGTGCTGTAGAGGTCACATTTTAAGGGAACGGAGCTCTGTGGAGGTCACTGCTAACTGTTAAGGGGGCGGGTTATTTTGTGGAAATCACTGTTAAGGAGAAGGGGTACTGTGGATATCACTAATAAAGGGGTGGCTGCTGTGGAGGTCACTGTTCAAGAGGTGGGCTGTTGTGGAGTTCACTGTTAAGGGGGCGGGATGCTGTTAAAGGGATGGGCACTGTGGAGGTCTCTGTTAAGGGGGCAGGGAATGATGGAGGTCACAGTTAAGGGGACGGTCCGCTATGGAGGTCAGTGTTAAGGGGCAGGGTGCTGGTCGCATTTTAAGGGAACGGTGCTCTGTGGAGGTCAGTGTTAAGGGGGCGGATTATTGTATAAATTACTGTTAACAATACAGGGTACTCTGGAGGTCACTAATAAAGGGGCGGCCGCTGTGGAGGTCTTTGTTAAAGAGCAGGTCGCTGTGGATGTTACTGTTAAGGGGGCAGGCCGCTGTGGAGGTTACTGTTAAAAGGGCGGGGTACTGTAGATGTCACTGTTATAGTGGATACTCTCGATATCTTTTAACGACACAAACGTTAAATGAAATATATGAAATATACCCGTGTGAAGCCGGGTCATCCTGCTAGTATATATACTATATATTCTACAGTCCCTTGGGAAATAGCTGCTTATGAAACTCAATATCTGCAATATCTGCATGGATTTGTCTAGTTTATACCTCTCAGGGAAGCAGTAGTCATACTGGGACCCTGGGCATGTGGTCGGCCCAAAAAAACTTTTCTGTGTAAGAACACACCTGTATTATAAAGGTCACATAGTAAGCGGGGGAACTGTTTTAGATTTTGCATCACAGACCAGAAGTTACAGGTTACGCCTCTGTACCACAGTGAGTTGTTATTGAATTTTTAGTGCAACATTTAACCACTTGCCATCTGGGCCATTTGCCACCTTCCTGACCAGGCCTAATTTTGCAAAACTGACATATCTCACTTTATGTGGTAATAACTTTGGAACGCCTTTACTTATCCAAGTCATTCAGAGTTTGTTTTCTCGTGACACATTGTACTTCATACATTTTGGAAATGTCATTTTATTTTTTTAGGACGTTAGAAGGCTTAGAAGTTTAGAAGCAATTCTTACAATTTTTAAGAAAATTGCCAAAACCCACTTTTTAAGGTCTGAAGTCACTTTGTGGGGCCTACATCGTGGATACCCCCATAAATGACCCCATTGTAGAAACTACACCCCTCAAGTTACTTAAAACCGATTTTACAAACTTTGTTAACCCTTTAGGCGTTCCATAAGAATTAAAGGAAAATGGAGATCAAATTTTTTAATTTCACTTTTTTGGCAGATTTTCCATTTTAATCCAATTTTTTCTTGAACACATCGATGTTTAACAGCCAAACAAAACTCTATATTTATTACCCAGATTCTGCGGTTTACAGAAACACCCCACATGTGGTCATAAACTGCTGTATGGGCACACGGCAGGGCGCAGAAGAAAAGGAACTCCACATGGTTTTTAGATGCCATGTCCCATTTGAAGCCCCCTGATGCACCCTTACAGTAGAAACTCCCAAGAAGTGATCCCATTTTGGAAACTAGGGGAGAAATGCACCACCCTCCCCCCCCCCCCCCAGAGAGGCTGTACAGCGCAATACAGCGCTGCACAGCCTCAGTGCAGGGCTGATCGAGGTCTGTGAAAGACCTCACACAGCTCCTGCACTCTCCGGTCCGGAACAGGAAGCGCGTAGCATGCAGCGATCTAGAAGGCAGGAAGCGCGTAGCATGCAGCGATCTAGAAGGCAGGGACACCTGGGCACTGTCCCTGCCTTCTCTCTGGGTTGCCCTGCTGTCACTGACGTTTTCAGAAACGTCCGTTCAGAAATAGAGATCCACCCATAGGACGTTTATATCCTATGGGCGGACGGGAGGAGGTTAACAGGGTTTTCCAGGCTTTTACTGTTGATGACCTATCCTCAGGATAGGTAATCAATATCATATAGTCGGGCATCAGACACCTGGCACCCCTGTCAATCATCTGTATAAGGAGATGGCGCGCCCTGTTGTGCACATCTATGGTCTTTGCCATAGACAGCAGCAGCGGACAGGAAGAGAGAAGGAAGACGGCACGTGCACACTGCGCGCGCCGTCTCCTCATACAGCTGATCGGCGGGGGTGGCTGTAAGACAAAATGAACTGGACTTGCTTAGAAACCCTGGAATAAAGTAGATTTGGATCATTTCCTACCACTCAGATGAACTCAAGATGACACTTTGATGACTTGTGTCATATAGTAGCCTGGTCTAAGGGTGGCCATATACATTCAATATTTTTGGGGGGCATTCAATATTTTTGGGGGGCGAATGATCTCTCACAACCCCCTCCTAACTCCACCATACACATGCATGTTTGGCTGGGCTGAACATGTATTTGTATTCAATGGGGAGAGGGAAGAAAGCCGCAGCCAGACACTTCTGGTGGAGCTTGTCTCTAGGGAGAACAAGAATATTCACTTCAACGATCCTTCTCTCCCCCGATATCATCTGTTGGGAGTGAGATGGGAGCTCCTTATACACATTAGACTCGGGTTCAGCTGACAATAGACTAATGTGTATGGGGACCTTGAAACACAAATAAATACACAAAAATCCTTAACCATTCAGTGTTACTATATAATGTGTGGTGGTACCATATACACCACAATACATCAGGTTACGCCTTGCCCCTCACCACTCAGTTCAATTAACTGAAGAACAGAAGAGATAAACGGCTGACCGCTGTGGAAGGAAAATAAAATGCAAAAATGTATCATAAAACAGTTCCTATAAGGCACAGCAGACCGTTCCTGTTACTCTCTTGATTTCCCTGGAGCAAAGGGATTTAGGGATCCAGGGCCAGTGAGCATGACACTTCATCTACTCTGTGTACATACATGATCAATGTGAACATATGTGCTCCAGTCCGCACACGCATACTGCAACTTGCCTTTCAGGGTTAATGAGAATATGGAGTGAAGCTCTCGGTGCACTCACCCCCAGCTCTACAAGCGTTGGATTGAAGCATGTCTTTTAGTGATGCAGAGAAATCCATCAGCAGGCAGAGAAGGAACAGCAAAGAACACGTTATTCCAATGTGAAGTATTCAGTGGCTACAGCTGGTGTCGGCCGACCGACCGGGGGTCCTCTGGAGCCGGAAAGACGTCACGGAGCAAGAGCGCTGTGTTTTCACTGTTGAGCTGTCCTGACTGCTTTTCTATTATTCTGCTTCTTATTGGGACTTTCAGTCGATGGTCAGGCATGCTGTGTTGAGCCTCCCATTACCATGCATGTTTCATGGCCCATTCATTCCTTAATGAGGTCTATTCAAGCCACAGAGACCATGCAGAGTGGCCTACAGATTGACAACCTTTGGCCTTCCAGCTGTTACAGAACTACATCTCCCATGATCCTTAGCCAGGGTATTTCAACCCTTTTTATTGTAGCTGATTTATTTCTAGGTATCTGTTATGCTTGGATATAATCACCAGGGTAGGAGACCCAGCAGCTGCTATGTAGCCCAGCACTAAGGGGGGCATCTCACACAAAGACATAAGGTGCAGCGAATGATTACCATGGATTCTAACTTTTACTATGGAGTCCTATAGTTACCCCTGCTCTTCTATTACCTATAGTGCTGTTTTGCTGCAAAATATGTGACTCTTTGCCATTTTACCCCACCCTTGCCACTTTGAAAAGTGGAGTAAAAGTGTGCATCGTATGTATTTTAATTACTTTTATGCCAGATTTATCATATCAAGTCGTAAAATCATTCTAGCAGGAGGTGGCTTAGAAAAAGTGGAGTAGCACTTCTAGACGGTTCAAAGACGTGCCAAATTTAACAAATATCAGGTGACCTCAGATATATCTGTACACCTTTCACCAACCCGAAGCAAATCTGCCAACCACAATATATCCCCCCCCCCCCCCAATATGTCACTTTTTCTATCTTGTGAAGCCACAGTTTACAGGGTGACTTTATGTGTACTATTCCTGTGCTGTGATAACATGGTGGGCATTATCCTATCACTGTGCACAATATTACAGTGCGATCACTGTGTACATTTGCCCTGCATTGTGCCATCACCATGTGTATTATCCTCTGTGCTGTACCTTTACTGTGTGCACTGTCCTGCTATTGTGATATCACCGATATATCTGCGCTATATCTATACCCTACTGCACTGTCCGCGCTGCAGTCTTCAGTCTAGAGCTGATATACTTTTCTTGAGCCGGAGAGATTAGCATTACCATTGTTAGGGTACGGCCACGCGTTCAGGTTTCCTGATGCAGTTTTGGAAGCCAAAACCAGAAGTGGATTCAAAAAAGAGAAATTATATCTATCCTTTATACTTTCTCTTCTTTTATGATCCACTCCTGATTTTTTCCAAAACTGCATGCAGAAACTTGATATTGTGACTGTACCCTTATATACCTGTCCAGAGTACCACAGAGTCATGTTCACTGGTCACGTGGCCTAGGTGCAGCTCAGCCCCATAGAAGTGACTGCACACATCTACAGGAGTGCCGAGGCCTTCTCAAACAGCTGATCGGTGGGGGTCCTGGGTGTCGAACCCCCACTAATTAGATACTGATGACCTATCCAGAGGTTAAGTCATCAGTTAAAGTCTTGGAAAATGCCTTTAAGCAAAGCCACATCACATGGAAGCCTCCTCAAAAGAAACATGCAGGAACGTGTATACCCAGTTCCGTACTTTAGTTTGCTATGCCGAGACACTGAGCGTAGGCATTTTTAGCTTGTGGCATCTAAAATGTGCATGTCTTCCTTTTGCTTTTGACCTTATGAGAAAATCTAACAGAGAAGCCCATGCCTGATTGAATTACTCATGTGCTGTGAAATTTTTGGAGTGTTTTTTGGGCACGATGATCTGATCATACCACTTGCGAGCAGCAGTTCATTCATAAATAGAGGTGGTCATTGTAGAGGAGGGGCCACAACCAATGTTACTTCAATTCCTTCATACCAATATTTAAAGAGAACCTGTGCTCCATTTCTCACCAGGCACCATAATGTTAGCAAACAAAAGACAGGGGTGATGGATGAGAGCCTAGCAGATGTTCTTTCCTCTCAGCCGTAGGACGAGCCGGGGACAATCAAGTGCTTGCTGTCATGTGCCAAGATGGAGTAAATCAGCAACAGTAGGGAAGCTCCTTTTGTTTATTTCGACACTCCACATTTTGATTTATTATCCTCTTTCATACTGTTAGATTCCTCTATGTAAACCACCTGGACGATCAAAAACATTCATAGGAATTGTGTAATTTGCCACCTAAATCTTCTCCCCTGAATTATACTCATGGTATATGAAGCTCATCATCATGTAGGTACCAGTCTGCTCACATACTGGGTCAACAACCTACGGGTGAATCAAACAATTGAAAAAAATAGACACCGTCTATCCAAATGGCTTCTGAAAGAACAAATAAGCTCTTTCCAGCCTTGACGGTACTTGGTATCAATCAATCAAGTGATAGCATCTCTTATATTTACAGGCATATCATATCATTGCTTTGTATTTCAAAAGGGCTCTGCTCATTTCCATTACACAACCGGGATGTAATAAAGATGGTGTCAGCACAAACATGACATCCTCACACCCAAAGAGCATTTTGATCGTGTTTACTGAGAGTGGCTTTAAAATAATTCCAGGGGAGAAAAGCGCACACATCTTCCACAGCAGGCCCTTGCTAGCCGTCAGCCTGTCACTCCACCATTGTTCTGTGCACTCTCTTCTCACTGGGTAATCGCCGCACATCCAGGACAAATTGAATATGATTCTAGGTCATAAACCTTGGGGACTATTTGTGATAAAACTTCAGCATTTCACCAGCATGCTTTAGACTCAAATGCAGAGCTTCTCCACCAACTTTCCATTCACTTTCAGGTAAGGATCTACCTCTCACGGAGACTGGGGTCAAAACATTATTTCACAGGAATTTGAAAATTGAGGAAATAAGACAATCCCAAGCAAAAGAAAAAGAAGACACAGTGAAAGGCCGGCCATACAAGTAAAGACACAAGCAAAGGAGATGTCTACTCAGAACAATTGCTGTCCTCAGAAAGTGGTCCGAAATAAGGACATTGTGGAGTACATTTCCTATCCAGTAGCCCCCTATATTCGCAAGAGTGGAGAACAGCTGCAAAGTTGTGGTTGTCACTGTAATTATGCTTGCCCATAGACAGAACTGAATGTATTATACCGTTCACCTACATGTACATGCGACTGCTCATCATTGGGGGAGATGTTGCAGGAAAGGAGGACTATCCTTGGTGTACAACCCCTTATAAGGGTTCATGTACACAAACGTATTTTGTTTCCGTGTCCGTTCCATTTTTTTGGGCAGACCCCATGCGGAACCTTTCATTTTAATGGGTCTGCAAAAAAAACGGTTCCGCAAAAAAATAGAACATGTCCTACTATTGTTCGCATTACGGACAAGGATAGGACTGTTCTATTAGGGGCCAGCTGTTACGTTCCACAAAATACGGAATGTACACGGATGCCATCCATATTTTTTGCGGATCCGTGTTTTGCTGACCGCAAAATACATACGGTTGTGTGCATGAGCCCTAAGGGTCAGTTGACAAAGCTAATTTTCAAAATACACGGGTAAAAAATCTGTGCTGAATCTAAACAGATTTTTATGCCTCAAAATTACACACGTTTTTTTAAAGTGTTTTTGGCACGTTTACGTTTTTTCTGCTTCCCATTACTTTGAATGGGAAAATCAGTGCTGATTCTGCCCCAAGATAGGACATGCTGCTTCTTTTTTACACGTGTTAAAAAGAAGCAAGTGCTGCTTCCCACTTGGAGCTGATGTTGAGGCAGAAACGCTCCAAAATCAATGCCAAAACAATGTGAACTGACCCTAAACGCACAGAGGAATCTCTGTATATGTGCTAAACACATAGATTAGCACTATTTTTTTTTATCTTATCCTTTCTCTCCCTCTCCTTAGGGCCTGCCTGCCCGCCAAGCTCCTTCTTGCTGTACAATCACTATAAGGTCCCTTTCACACGAGCAAGTTTTCCGCGCAGGTGCAATGCGTGACGTGAACACACAGCACCCGCACTGAATCCTGACCCATTCATTTCAATGCGTCTGTGTACCTGAGCGCTTTTATTTCACTCATCAGTTCTGCATTGCGTGAAAATCGCAGCATGTTCTATATTCTGCGTTTTTCACGCAGCCCTGGCTCCATAGAAATGAATGGGTCTGCGTGAATAATGCATTGTATCCACAAGCAAGTGCGGGTGCGATGCGTTTTTCACTGATGGTTGCTAAGAGATGTTGTTTGTAAATCTTCAGTTTTTTATCACATGCCTGAACAACGCATCAAAACGTATTGCATCCACGCGGAAAAAACTGAACAGCTGAACGCAATCACAGACAAAACTGACTGAACTTGCTTGTAAAATGGTACGAGTTTCACTGAACGCACCCTGAACGCATCCGGAGTAAATCCGGGACGCTCGTGTGAAAGAGGTCTAAATGACCTGGGATGCAGTGCATATGGATGAACAGACAATGTGGTTAAGATATAGGAGGAATCCATCAGAAAGGAGGACTGCATAACAATGTGTTGCAATGTACTGTAATTCATTGCCATTAGATTACAGAAGAGTAATACTGCATTTGGTTGCGTTGAGAATCCAGTTTTTAGGTCCAGTGAATACAGGTGATATGGAGGAATTAGTGGGGCCATCTTGCATTTTAACATCCATAGCATTATATAACAATGGTGAGAATGGTCATATGCCATTGGGTCAACAGTGCTTGTCACCAAATTAGGTGGTCAAAGTTTTCTGTTCATTTACATGGGGGCTCAAAATGTTACGAAGTTTGGGCCATGTTCCGAGGGAGATGTGAATACCCATCAGTGCATTCATGCACATACAGAGCTCATTTGTGCACAATGGAAAGCAATGTAATGAGAGGTTTGGAAACAACAAACATCAAGACATAACTCATCTTCTTATTTCTTGAAGCTATTTAACTCATACTCGTCATTCACGAGAAAAAAAATTGAAATGTAATACTACAGATTGTGTAATATTCTAAGTGCTATGTAATTTTCATGTCATCGAATTTTTAACGACCAATCTTGAGAACAATCTGCCATAAATCGCTGACCTCCAATCTATACCATAAAAGCATGAGCAATATGTGCTGATATTGGTAGGTAAGTATTATGATATTGAGAAGACATTACTACTTGGGGTTCCAGCACTGAAGGGTGATACAGTATGTTCCCATTCTTGATATCTCTTATTAAAGGGGCTGTCCAGATGGCTAGCCCCATTTCAGATTGCAGGTTCCTCAGTGGTAAGGCAAATGAGCAGTTGGAGTGTGGTCCAGATGCTGAGATTCCACACCATTGGCTGTTATATATGAGGAACAGATGTGGAATTGCATTTTTTCCCTTTAAAAACAAAGAACTGCAGGTTACCCATTAAAATCCATGGGCATCCATTATGTCCATGTCTGCTTGTGGTCCTCCATTGTGGATCAGGTATTACAAACCAGTGATCCTGCAATGTGGATGGGGCTATTTGCTGCAGAGAAGAATGGAGTGAGTGACCCTAGAGTGGAACTATAAGCCCAATATACAAGTTAGGACACATGGGAAAAGGTCACTCTGTTCATCATATAGCACTCATTAAGCGATATACACCGAGAAAAGGTGAAGGCAGAAGCGGTAATAAACCACTTCTGTCTTCTCCTTGGGGTCTCTGGCTGTCAATGACCTGCTCCTGCTAAACTGAAGGAGCTTTCATCCTGTGTCGTACATGTATAGTGCTTGGTTAATAAGGAGCATTACTACTATATGAATTCTGCACAGTAGGTCCATGGAAATATTACTATATATATAAATATTACTCGTAGTACTAGTAAAACTCCCATAGGCCTGCTGTCCAGACAACTCTTAAGCCTCGGCAGGAATAATCCTCCATTATAAGGCGAGTCCCAATCCATATTTAGTCCCCTCCCCAGTCACTAAAATTCTCCCTGAAATAAATAAAATTACCTGGTTGCAGGGCCACAATGGTCACCGCTCACTGAGCAGTGCTCGGGATTGTGGACTGCAGCCTCAGCCATGTGCACTCTGATGACTCAACAGTGCACCTAAGCCAGGCATCATAGGCTGCAGGCTTAAGCCTCATTCACTGAATGGCGATGACGGGATGTGAATGGCATTGTCTGCAACCGCCACTCCGCCACGCCCACGCTACCCCACTGTTTAAGTGCACCTGTAATGAGGCACAAAGTATCTAAATCTGATTTGCATAGCTATATCCAGGGGTGCACCTAGCCTTTCTGCTGCCTGAGGCAAAAACTGAAACGGCGCCCCCCAATGCCAATTTCTTATCCTAACCCCTTTGCCACAATGAAAGCGCTCATAGCCTATGGCCCTTCCGCTGCCCCCCTTTTGCTCCTACCTGGTGCTGCCTGAGGCGATCGCCTCACCTGGGATCATTGGTGGTGAACCCCATGGTTATATCTGAGTAACAGTGCAAACATTGGCAATAACAAGTAAAGGAAAGGGGACATGGACATATATGATCAGTGATGAGGAAGGGTGAGTTGACCTGTAACTGTCAGGTGGTCCTCATGTAATATTAGCATCTGAAGGTATAAAAGACACGGACTACTGTGTACCGCACCATTTCATGTGTATAACAGCCAACCACATCCATGGATTCATGATGGCTGCAGTAGATTTACAGAGGCCAGTATCAGCCCCCAGAGGGCTCACACAAGCTCGGCCAGTATTCATACCACAGCACGACCCGTCTGTTATAAACCATTTACTATGCACTCACCTGCATGTGTGATTTGGACACAGCCACATTACATGATTGGAGTCATTTTTGGCAGTGTGTGTTGGCTGTCTCTGTAGGGCTGGTGCTTCCATTGTTTTCAAGGAAAAGCATCTGTTTGAGCTTGGCCCTATAAGCAGTTCTAACAGCAGCCTTTCACCTCTTCATTCTCCCTTGTTCTGTACGTCAGCCGGTCCTGCGGCTCACAGCGGTGGCTTTGTGAGTTGTGCTTCACATGCACAGAACAAAACCCTGAATGGAAGGAGGTTTAAGGAAAGCAATGAGTTGCTTAGATGTAGAATAAGCAGGAATTACATGGAGAGCGCATTTTCTTTTAGAAAATGGGTTTGGTCGTGTGCATTTAGCAGAACACGATGAAACACGTAGAGTCCACTGCAGGTGAAGATCTGTAGCAGATTTGGCCAAAATCTGCAGCAGAACATGGCTATGTCAACCTGCTTCCTAAATAAAGCTCAATAGTCCCCATTTACTAATGTGAGAACATCTAGATTTTGGTGTAAATTGTGCCAAAATATGGCACATCTATGGCTATGTCCACATCTGCATTTGGTAAATCTGGTATTCTTTGTTCAGCAGAGGAGCAGACTACTGTAATTAGCATATCCGACAAAGCTGGACACTGTCAGTTCCTCATTCACTATAATGGGATCTGTTGGGTTTCTAGAAGGTTTCCAGCAAGTACATTGGCTTTCTACAAAAAATAAATAAAAAAAATGCTGCATGCTGGAAACCCAACAGATCCCATTATAGTGAATCGGCATTCAGCGAGCCCCTGGTTGGGTCCGGGCTATGTCACATATGGTAATTCCGATAGCCTGCTCCTCTACGCCTAGCCTGAAAAGGGGACTCACTTTACTGAAAATAGACTTTGCATGAAAGGGGGTCTGATCTAACCAAAATTACACAATTCCAACAAAACAATCTGTTTCAAAGTAAGCCAACCAATAGCTCATATAGAGTGAGAGAAAAATGTCTATCCCTGCACCAGATTTATCATCCAATTGGTGCCCCTGTGATAAATCTGGTGCAGGTCTAGACAACCTGTCTAAGCTTTCCCCATCCCATGCTTAGTACATATGCCCCAATGTGTGCAGCATGACCGAAAGACACTACCATATGGGCTTGTAAAGACAATTACAGACACAGGCTTCCCCGAGAAAATTTTAGAGACCTGTTAGGCTAGATTCACATCATTTTTGGTATTCAGGTATAGAGTATATAATAGGAAATAAAAGTGTCTGACTCTTCCAAAACAGCATTCAGAAACCTGACCATGTGGCTGTACCCTTACTGCCCTACATCAGTATTGGATCAGCAGGAGTGGTGAGTATTGCCTTTTCTTTGCTGTTGTTTAGCATATTTGTTGCATGCCTAGCAAGACG
Organism: Bufo gargarizans; assembly: GCF_014858855.1. Classification (NCBI taxonomy): domain Eukaryota; kingdom Metazoa; phylum Chordata; class Amphibia; order Anura; family Bufonidae; genus Bufo; species Bufo gargarizans. Next base: position 108,606,857 of record NC_058088.1, read on the forward strand.
TATGCATTAGCATGTTCTTATGACATAGTTTAGGCAGGTACTATATACAGTGGTATAAATACCATTGCCTCAACTCTATTGAAAGTGTACTCAAAAACGCAAAGCAATGGCAGAAGTATTCAACTGTTTAAACAAGAAGTTCCTTGAGTCGGGGGCATATCTTTAGTATACCAGAGTTTAAAACGCCAGAACACAACAAAAGAACCATTACTTACTTCCTAAATCCCCCACTACTCCAGGACTGCTGCTCGAGTGCCCCCACCACGGTCTTTGTTTACTTTGTTGTAGGAGTGATGTCATGTTGACACCTTGGAGGCCAGTGATTGGCTGCAGTGCTCACATGTGCCAATGTGACGTCACTGCTGCAGCACAGTAAACAAAGACCATTGGGACCCATTGGGGGAGCACAGGTGCTGAAGCAGTGTAGGTTTGAATGGGTTTTATGCAATTTTCCATCCTTGACCTGTTCTTTCTTGACCCTGGACAGCCCCTTTAATTAGATTACCCCCTGTACTAGGGCATCACATTCTGCTTTTACAGTGCGCCTGGCAGGCAATGAAAGATGTTTCTTCTTCAGTTTAGAATTTTAGAACATTCCATTCGAGATGGTCTGATAATAGAAACTCACATAACTTCCACTTAACATGTCCTAATGCGTAAGCAGGCCTTTTCTTTTTGTGGGGTTGCCTGGGAGAGAAGGCATGTTCTCAGCAGTCGGGAACGTGCTCTCAAAGGCCACAGAACAAACCATTTTTGTCCTTGAAAACCTTTTAGCATGTGACAAGCTCAGCTGCTCGCCAGTTACGCCGTGATGAAAATCAATACTGAAGAGTGAACATTATATGTGTATAGCGGTGGCAGGCGGCAGCCGTACATTAGTACAAGCCAGGCTTACAAGTGTAACGTCTATGCTGTGTTGTCTATACCACTGGTAGCGGAAGCATAGTGACATGTCACTTACATGTGCAGAAGCATGGATGTAATATGATATACAGCCTATTACCCTGGACTGACTTTCCTGTAGACCAGGGATAGCTGGTTAAATTTTGTACTTTTTATATGACTACCAATGGCCGTTGACCCAAACTCACTATAAACGTCATGTAGCATTCTTGGTTGAACAGTTAATTTCGATGGAAGACCAAGAGTAATGAAATAAATGGTTCTATGTGTAATGTTAAATTATCTGTTCCACATAATAGCCTAGGAGCCTAATGATGGTGAAATGGGGTGGAATTGTGCATTAAAGGGAAAATGTACCCTCTTGTGCGCAAAGCCAAGCCATCTATTTCGGCATTAGCTACTCTAATGATAGGCTTTCTCAACCCCACCATTTCGCCCTTGCACGCCGGAACAAATTACAACGCTTCACTGCCACAGTAAACAGCGACCACCAACTAATGTTTGTTACTGCATTTGACCCAAAACTATAAATGACATCATTAATGTTAGTAGAGTCATCATCATCTTCATCATTTTAGGATCCTGGGCTAATTACAATGGAGGAGAACACCTGACTACAAAGTCACTGCTCAGGTAACTTGTTCTCCAGGCATCAGATGTGAAGGTCTGGAAGAGTGTTATGTCTTCACAGCAGGTCAAGTGAATTAAGAATTTTAGAGTTCTTAGAATCGGTAAATTGTTACTATTACTTACACTCCAACCATTTTACCAGCTGAAATAACATAGCAAGTAAGAATATGCACGGGGCTGCTCAAAGTCTTGATGATAACACAGCTCAAGCCCTGATTCACTGTATTTTATTCTATTCATTGAATGTGCATGGGCAGATGGAAGAACTGTAACGGCCACTATGGACTAAAATGTGTATGACCATGTCTGCAAAACGGTGATAAAAGGGGTTGTGATTCCTTCAGACAGTTAGGAGATGCTCTCATGCTGGGTACTGTGCTCTTGTGTGAAAAGCCGGGCTTTGGTAAAGGCAGAGACCATGAGGGTGCAGACAGCTGGTGCATTGGGCATAGACTGTGCAGCTGGATTCCATTGTGGTCTAGGAGGCCTGGTGACGGAAGTAGGAGGAGAAGGTTGTGGTGTGATCTTGAACTATGAATCAGATCAAAGCAACAGTACTTTCCATAGTAGATCCAGTAGCAGTGCTCCAGGGACCGGCTGAAGTGTCCGGTGTTCTCGACATGACATCACTGATGTAGTCAGGTAGACAAAGCCTGGTGGAGAGAACTGTTGTGGCGCCACTGGATCTACTAGGTAAGTACTACAACTTTTTTTTTTTTTAGACCACTACCTGACTTGTCTAGTTTCTTGCTGAAACCAAACAATCCCTTTAAGAAGGCTCTGCAGTATAGAGCCACATCCATCCATCCTTTAGTGTGCATCAGGTAAGAACCACCACTGCTACTTACCATTGCTATACTCATTAGTGTGCAACAGGTAAGAACCACCACTGCTACTTACCATTGCTATACTGTGAATTGGACTATTTGTAATGTCATAGAACCGTGCCTCTCCTGTGAGAAGAATTGTTGCCTATCCATAGGTGGCCAGGGAACTGCTCCTGATCTGTCTTTCTTGTTAAAACAACCCCCATGCTTAAAAAAAATAAATTTACATGAACTGGGGAATGAACAGAACACATACAATGTGTCCTCCTTTTCGTGTTTTCAGCTGCAGATTTCCGAATTCCAGAGCTTTTCTTCTACAATCCAAGATGGCCGAACACCGCTTCTCAGACTACGTGGTGTACACTGGGCATTTCCTGCTTTTTTGCGAATTGTTTGCATCCGAACCGTACTGGGACATTTTGGGCCTCCATATACATGAACACAACTACACAGCAGAGGTCCATACAAATAAACTATAAAATGACGTTCAAAGGAGTATTCTGGATTAAGGCAAAATACATACAATAGCTAAATGCAAGGAAAGATGTGGCGTTCATCCCTATTTATGTCAATATTTTTTTCCAATTCCTGAGTGAAATAATGATCCAGCTGTCATGGGAACATAGAATATTCATCTTCCCAACAGATCTATTTTTTCAGTTTCCACTGACTTCCTTTTTTGCTGCAGTAATTTAAAGGGAACCTGTCACATTGAACCTGGTGTTAGAGATGCAGATAGCATGTTATAGAGCAGGAGGAGCTGAGCAGACTGATATATACAGTGGCGGAAATAATTATTTGACCCCTCACTGATTTTGTAAGTTTGTCCAATGACAAAGAAATGAAAAGTCTCAGAACAGTATCATTTCAATGGTAGGTTTATTGTAACAGTGGCAGATAGCACATCAAAAGGAAAATCGAAAAAATAACTTTAAATAAAAGATAGCAACTGATTTGCATTTCATTGAGTGAAATAAGTATTTGAACCCCTACCAACCATTAAGAGTTCTGGCTCCCACAGAGTGGTTAGACACTTCTACTCAATTAGTCACCCTCATTAAGGACACCTGTCTTAACTAGTCACCTGTATAAAAGACACCTGTCCACAGAATCAATCAATCAAGCAGACTCCAAACTCTCCAACATGGGAAAGACCAAACAGCTGTCCAAGGATGTCAGAGACAAAATTGTAGACCTGCACAAGGCTGGAATGGGCTACAAAACCATTAGCAAGAAGCTGGGAGAGAAGGTGACAACTGTTGGTGCGATTGTTCGAAAATGGAAGGAGCACAAAATGACCATCAATCGACCTCGCTCTGGGGCTCCACGCAAGATCTCACCTCGTGGGGTGTCAATGGTTCTGAGAAAGGTGAAAAAGCATCCTAGAACTACACGGGAGGAGTTAGTTAATGACCTCAAATTAGCAGGGACCACAGTCACCAAGAAAACCATTGGAAACACATTACACCGCAATGGATTAAAATCCTGCAGGGCTCGCAAGGTCCCCCTGCTGAGGAAGGCACATGTGCAGGCCCGTCTGAAGTTTGCCAATGAACACCTGAATGATTCAGAGAGTGACTGGGAGAAGGTGCTGTGGTCTGATGAGACCAAAATAGAGCTCTTTGGCATTAACTCAACTCGCTGTGTTTGGAGGAAGAAAAATGCTGCCTATGACCCCCAAAACACCGTCCCCACCGTCAAGCATGGGGGTGGAAACATTTTGCTTTGGGGGTGTTTTTCTGCTAAGGGCACAGGACAACTTATTCGCATAAACGGGAAAATAGACTGAGCCATGTATCGTGAAATCCTGAGCGACAACCTCCTTCCCTCTGCCAGGAAACTGAAAATGGGTCGTGGATGGGTGTTCCAGCACGACAATGACCCAAAACATACAGCAAAGGCAACAAAGGAGTGGCTCAAGAAGAAGCACATTAAGGTCATGGAGTGGCCTAGTCAGTCTCCGGACCTTAATCCAATCGAAAACCTATGGAGGGAGCTCAAGCTCAGAGTTGCACAGAGACAGCCTCGAAACCTTAGGGATTTAGAGATGATCTGCAAAGAGGAGTGGACCAACATTCCTCCTAAAATGTGCGCAAACTTGGTCATCAATTACAAGAAACGTTTGACCTCTGTGCTTGCAAACAAGGGTTTTTCCACCAAGTATTAAGTCTTTTTTTGTTAGAGGGTTCAAATACTTATTTCACTCAATGAAATGCAAATCAGTTGCTATCTTTTATTTAAAGTTATTTTTTCGATTTTCCTTTTGATGTGCTATCTGCCACTGTTACAATAAACCTACCATTGAAATGATACTGTTCTGAGACTTTTCATTTCTTTGTCATTGGACAAACTTACAAAATCAGTGAGGGGTCAAATAATTATTTCCTCCACTGTAGTTCTGTGGGCAAAGATTTAGTAAAAACTTGTAATTTCTACATTTAAATTCTTGCTCATTCTGGTCTTTGAAGTTGAGGAGCCGGTCCTATCAGTGAATGACAGCCTTCCCTCTATGACTGTGAATACAGAGATAGCTGTCAGTCACTGATAGGACCGCCTCCTGGACTTCAAAGACCAGAATGAGCACAGATATGAATGGATAAATCACAAGTTTTACTGAATCTTTTCCCATAAAACTATATATCAGTCTGCTCAGCTCCTCCTGCTCTATAACATGCTGCCGTCACCTCAGACACCATGTTCAATGTGACAGGTTCCCTTTAAGAAAGTTTGTTTTGGTGAATCACAGATAAAGAGCTTTTGGAAACGATCTATCTTATTGACTTCAGTGAGCAGTTTAGAAGTGTAGATGCGTCTCTGATCTTTCTCCTGAAGCTATTCATTTTAGTATTGACTATTCATTTTGCAATAGTAATGCAGTTCTACAATGCACCACTAAGATGTTGTTCTAGATCAGAACCTTCTAAAAACAGCACCACTCTTGTCCATAGGCTTCATCTGGAATTGCAGCTGATCTTCCTTTACTTGTAAGGGGCTAAGCTACATACAACACATGGGGTTTTTACTGGTGACCTATCCTCTGATCATCTGTTTGAGAAGGCACCACTGCTTACAGTAGCGCCACTGCCTTGTCCATCTTTTCCTAGGCCATGTGATGTCACCTTCATCGGTCACATGACCTAGGCCAGGGGTAGCTGCGATACCAAGCACAGCCACTGTGCAGTATAGGCTGCTGTGCTTCGTGAGCAGAGAGATGGCTGCGACGCTACTGCCTTCTGAACCAGGTGATAGGGCAGGGGTCCTGTATGTCGGACTCCCACCAATCAGTGAAAAACTCTTGGAAAACCCCTTTAATACATTTGCCCCTCTGTCTTTATGCCAGATGTAACAATTTTGGGATTGTCATAGAAATTGTACCATACAAGCCTCCACTGTGGAGGCAACAATATATCTCAGATGTTATAAATGGTGTTATTATGGCCCTCTGAAATTGGTCACCTTGAAGAGTGCATTCCTGTCTTATCTCTGGGCCTCCAAGAGAAATGTGCAGGCAGCTTGTCGGGCACGTCGTATTGGCATCCTGCATTCTTCAACACCTGTGAAAAATCAAGATAGGTTCATTATTATCATGTTTTATGCATCTATGACTGTAAACATACTGACTGTTCTGTGACTAGGAAAGCTGGGTGTCAAAACAGTTACATAGGTATTCAATTATTTGAGAAAAGTAGGGGTAAGTTCACACACTGCAAATACACTGGGATTTTATTTTGCGGAATATTGTGCAGAAGATCCGCAGTGCCTAAGGCCCCTTGCAGACGAACGTGTCCAGATGCGTTGCGGATGCGTTCAGTGAAAACTGAGCGATTCCACAAGCAAGTCCATTCAGTTTTGTTTGCGATCGCGTTCAGTTGTTCAGTTTTTATCGTGCGGGTGCAATGCGATTTAATGCATGATAAAAGAATGAATGTTTACAAATAACATCTGTTAACAACCGTCCGTTAAAAACGCATCGCATCCGCACTTGCTTGCGGATGCGATTTTCACGCATCTCCATTCACTTTTATGGGGAAAATTGCAGACTACAGAACATGCTGCAATTTTCATGCAACGCACAAGTGATGCATGAAAACCAACGCACATGTACACAGCCCCATTGAAATGAATGGGTCTGGGTTCTGTGCAGGCGCAATGCGTTCGCATCACGCATTGCACCTGTGCGGAATACTCGCTTGTGTGAAAGGGGCCTCACAGTACCAGCAAAGTGAATGAGATTTTCATCTCATTCACACTCTGCCTAAAAATCCCATCCCCAGTAGAAATTGTCCTCTGGAGCAGATTTTTTATGTACAGCATGTTAATTTATGCTGACGATTTTCTCTGCGGATTTCTGCCTTTGTAATGCAAATAGGGAAATCTGCCTCAAATTGGCTGCATTTCTGCTGCAAAATCAACAATTTCTTGTGTGGATTTTCAGCAGAAACACAGATTTTCTGCTACAGAAACTCTTCAGCATTTCAGTCACGTGTGGACAGACCCTAAAAGTGTCATCAGGTTTGGGATCCAGGAGTTTGGGAAGCTAGTGTCTTCCACTGTAGTCCACTGTACTGTAAGGTACTGCAACCTAACTGTAGCCCCAGTGTCAGGCAGCTGCTGCAAAGGCAACTATAGGGCATCAAAAGAGATATAAATGCAGGTGTTGGGAACATAGTTCTACCACTTTTCAAATCACTAGTCAGACTGCTCATAGAATATTATGTATGGGGCTCTAGTGAACAAGAAAGACATAGTAGAGCTTGAGTGGATTCAAAGGCAGACAACCAAAGTAATAAATGGAATACATGCACTAAATTAGGCCTATCTAGTTTAGGAAAAGGCAAATATTGTACATCAAAGTTCAATAGAGAGATCTCTCCTATGATCTATTTATACCTGGACTGTACCAGTATTCGGACCCTCGCCAATCTCATATTGATGACTTATCCTGAGGATTGGCCATCAATATGAAAATCTTGGAAAACCCCATTAAATTAACCCTATGCTCCAACATACAGTCTACACCATTTAGTTATGACTGTTATACTGTTAAATAAGCAACACGAAGACATAACTGCTCCTGACATCCACATTCAACATGTGCAAATGAGGGAACATAAAAACACACTACATTATTACTATTTTCACAGCAGTTTTCAGTACAAAGTTATTTATTGAGGATCAATAAAATAAAAAACTGTACCTGTTAACCTACTTAGTATTGTCCGTGTAGTATTGACATCTAATGGAAAGCCGCTAGAAAACGGTTCCATAAAACAGAACTCTAATTGACTTGTGTCTCATGGTAACATACATAGTGCAGATATCGTGTGCACGCACTACAATATTTCATTGTATAGGTCCATATCTGTTAAGGAGATTATGCTCTGGTATTCACTTCATCAGGTCTCTGAGCCAATACCAAACACAGTCCAGGGACAAGAAAAAAAGAATTCATTTTTATCATCTTAACCAATCTCTCCCACCAAAAAGGGTACCATTTTGAAGTTTTTGGTCATTTTCACAGTGAATATAGCACAGCAGGTAAAGTAGATGACCAATGCACTCAGGATAGGACTAGCCCTCCAAAATACCAGCGGATCCTCTTATGGGCGAGGGCTCTGACAAAATAATGGAAGACAACCCACCTGGAGCTGGCTTTGGAGCAATTGGGTACTAGGATCTATTTCTTATTAAGACATTTGACCCGGTTGATGATGACGACAGTAAAGTTTACAACGCAAATAAAACTGGACACACCCATGTTCTGGATAAATGGAAGCCGACACTCGTTGTAATTGTGTTGTGTTCCAATTATATGTACTCTGTGGGAGTTTGCGTCCTCATCAACTTTTTTCTGCCCCACTAGTTGTCCTTCTTTGATGACATTTTCTTTGCAGCAATTTTTGTTTGATGCATGACCGTTGGGATTTCTGGACCATCAAGAGCTGGGCTAGACTTACTGCATTTAGTGCCAGCTACATCGGTGCTGTATAGATTGACACAGCCCCTGTTGTACGGCAAAACCAAGCCCTGTCTTCACTGATGTCAATCCTCATCATCGAGCAAAGCAGTTCACAAACAGAGGCTGGATCCAGAGGTAGTCTATCTCCTAATAACATTTCAGACAAACTGGCTCTTCTGAAGAAATGCAATATTTTGTATTCTCTTTTTCCTTAAAAAAATGCAAGAAATATCCTCTGCTTGGAGCATAAATACCCATTTCACAGATGGCACTGATTCAGTTACTGTGTATGAAATTCATTTTGTACACAGTATGCAGACATACAGTTCAAAAGAGATCTGAAGGCTCTATTAGTATGCATAACAAGGGTCCCCTGGCAATAACTGTGACCAGCACTGGAGAGAGATAAGCCAAGCACTGAACATGTGGTTTGAGATGCAATAAGCTCAGCTGTGTGAATATTTATGTTTGTTTTTCCTGTCTATCCTGCACAGAAAGTATCCTGGATCATCATCATCCTTGACAGAACACTACAACCGAGAGACTATTATTATATGAACTTCATTGTATATTAGCTAAAGGAGCTAAAGTAATTACAACACGTGTTCTATAGCCTAACATATTCTGAGACATGGTTACTAACTTTTCACACAACTTTGCATAAATCAAAAGTACATGTGAATATAAGAAACTTTGCACTATATCTTATCAGCAAAAAATACCTTGTTCTCCAGTAAGTAGCCCCCTTTCCTAAGCTCTCCACCATACACACCAGATTGGCAGCCCCAACAGGTCCCTGTGGGGTGGAGAGGTACCCTCATGACTTTTATTTAGGCTCTCAATCCTACTTAATCCCAGTTCCTAATAATAATAATCATATTTATTTATATAAAGCCACTATATTCCGCAGCGCTTCCCAAATTCATAGGGTTCATGTACGAAACAACAGTAACTGGCTAGTATACAACTGAAACACTAGGAGTCAGGGCCATGCTCACAAGAGCTTAGAATCTATGCGGAATTGGGGGTGACACATAAGGTATTTGATTGTGATAAGTAGGATTCAAGCCATTATTGAACTGAAAGGAGTGGTGCTAGACGATCTGCTTCGGGTTTAGGCCTGTTAGAGGATTGAGTTCAGGCCAGAGGAGTTGGTGGGGGATAGGTTAACTCAGGGAAAAGTCATTTTAGGTAGCTTGATAAGCCTGCCTGAAATGATGTGTTTTTAAGGCACATTTGAAGGTGGAGAAGTTGTGAATTGACCTATTATTCTGAAGCAGAATATTCCAGAAAGTAGCTGCAACTCGAGAAAACTCTTGAAGACGGGTGTGAGATCTACGAATTATGGAGGTTATTAATCTTAGGTCGCTAAAAGAGCGAAGAGCACGAGTAGGGTGGTAGATGGAGATGAGGGAGGAGATGTATGGAGGTGCAGCACTGTGGAGAGCTTTGTGGGGGAGGGTGAGAAGTTTGAACTGTATTCTGTGGTGGATGGGCAACCAGTGAAGTGACTGGCACAGACTAGTAGCATCAGTGTGGCGGTTGTGGATAGATAGTTGAGCCTGGATGCAGCATTTAGGACAGACTGAAGGGGGGAGAGTTTAGTGAGAGGGAGACCGATTAGTAATGCGCTGCAGTAGTCAAGACGAGAATGAATCAAGGCAACAACAAGAGTTTTTGCCGTTTGCACCGTAAGAAAAGGGCGGATTCTGGCGATGTTCTTGAGGTGCAGATGAGAAGAGTATGTAAGTGATTGAATATGGGGAACAAAGGAAAGATCAGAGTCAAATGTGGCCCCAAGACAGCTGGCATGTTGCACAGGAGTTATGATAAGTTATGTGCTGCAGACCGAAATTGAAATATCAAGTTTAGGTAGGTTAGTAGACGGGCGAATAGGCAAGTGTTTATTACAGTAAGTGGGCAAGTGTTAGGGAGCAGAAACATCTGTTTTCTCTATGTGCAGTCTATAGGAGACATCATAACAGAAGCAGCAGGCTTGAATGGGGCTAAGCTGTGCCAAGGCCACATGCCTGATGCACGTGACGTCACTGTCCTAGGAAGAGGACACAGCAAGCAGCACTGATCTGATGTTCTATCTTGAGGATAGGCCATCACTATCAAAGTCTTGGACAACCCCTTTAATCTCAACACACAGGAAATAAGAGTTATGTGTTTCACAAGATTTAGTCGTGCATATAATTTAACTACTAGAATCCTTTACAGGAGCACCGACGTCTTCTCTTTCAAATTTACAATGCTCAATATATTGTAGGGCTCTCTCCACCATATTTATTTTGTAAAGCACTAGATTGGGAGTCCCAGGCTATGAGCTGTGCGCTGCGATTGGCCAGCACTGCAGCAAGGGACAACCCTAATACAGAAACTCCACCCAGTACAACAGAGGGAGCTGCAGACACCGGAGCCTATACCGGGCGAACAGAGCGGTGCCCAGACATACTAGTAAGTGCAGGGGGACCCCTGGGTACCGCTCTGCCCACTGATATAGTTAGTTTTTAGTTTTTAAACTAGTGAAAGGTCCTCTTTAAAGGGGTTTTGAAATCACATACAACGGGGGCATATCGCTAGGATGTGCCCCCATGTCTACAACAAGAATGGAGCAGAGAAATTAATGGAGGGCGCAATGCGCATGTGCAGCCGCCCTCCATTCATTTCAATGTGGCAATCGAAAATAGCAAAGCGCTGGCTTGGCTATGTCCGTCTGCCCCATAGAAATGAATAGGAGCAGGGGTCGCGCGTGTACGGTGAACTCCCATTCACTTGTATGGGAGCAATGGGAAGAAGCACTTGGTGGTGGACGGACCCCGGGAAACCTGGGGTTCTCCAGCCACAGCTCTTCCTGCTCATTGCAGGTGCGGATCCCAGAGGTACCGATATGTCCCCATTGTATGTGATGGGAATACCCCTTTAACTCTGGGACCGCTAGCATGCAGGGAGATGAGGACTCTTTGTATTGAGTACAGCAGGGTATATGTGAAATCGGGTAAAGCCATAGTGAACTTTTTTAACCACAGACTGACTTAAAAAATTACAAGTTAAGCAACTTTCATTTTTATTAAAAACTTTGCCTGGATCTGACACTGGCTTTATATTTGTGACATAAGTCTAATATTCTCTATTATCTGCTAGACATTTATTTTAATATTTCACAGAACTTCTTCTTTACACACAGATGCTAATAATCCCCTCCAAATTTGTATATATTGCTCTAGCAGCAGAGAAATTGTGTAAACTGCCCATAGCTACACAAGATTTATAGCAAATGATATTCATATTAGGTTCCTCATGAAACAGTTGACATTACAGTATAGAGTCACCCACTCAACAGGAGTCATCAACACTTTCACAACTTCATGCTGAAACTAACATATGTCAGCAAGTGACTGACAATAGTGTAACTTACATAGTTAATTACGGCAAAATCTGTAAAATGCTCCTTGTCTTATACGCTGTCTTCTAATGAAAGAAACACAGCGTCTTATCATTCTCAGAGGTCTATTGTCACGCTTCGGTGTAGGAGGGATACACCACACCAAGCATAAAAGGGAAGGGGGAAACAGGGAATCAGGCCTGAGAACTAGAGCAGGAAGAAGGACACCTCCTAGTAAAACCCTAGCCAGGATCCTGACTGACTACCAGTATGAACAAACCCTAAAGGTAGGTGTGTTCATACAAAGGAATACCTAGAGTCCTATATAGCCCTATAGGACCATGGTACTAATGGCAGGGACGAGACTACCTGTTCCTCCAAATGGAAGGACGAACAGGAGTCTCCTTCAGGCCTAATACAAACAATAAGGAAAATCAAAACACAGAACCAAAACAAAACACAAAAAGGGAAAGGAAAGACTTAACTTCAAAGGAGCTATGGAAGCACCAGGAACTCCACTGAGATCCACACACCAGCAATCCACAACTAAAGCTGAAGCTATAAACCGCACAGCATAGTGGGAGAAGAAACAACAAATAAGGAAGGTTAAATGACCACATTAGCAACACCTGAGGCAAGATGTGTGGCCATTACCAGAAACAACACAGACGCCTAGTGATCCACAGTGATAGCCTGTCAGATCAAACCACATGTTGCTAGTCTCACCGATCTCCTGCCACCTGTCACGGGAACGTCCGTGACATCTACAGTATATACCAGAGCCTCTGACTGTTGTCCAGCTGACCACCGGCATACTAACGTCCTCAATGGTTTATGTTACAGCAAGTGGTACATATAATAACTGACTGAGCTCCTAGTGTTCTCTGATATATACAGTGCCCTATTACTACCACTTGTAGGAGCTAACCATTTTGATAATCCCTACCTGTTTCTAATTGGTTACACAAAATTGGGTTTTCACAGTCCCACTCTGTGAGTGAGAAATACATGGTTGATTTAAATCAGACCTGCATTCAGTGTGTAATTGTATATATTGTGTCCAGTGGTGTACACATTATCACTGATGTCCAGTGCTATATACTGTACTACAGACTGTACTGTCCACAAGTTGGTGCATAGGTAGACAAGTCCCAATGGTGTATGTAAATCTAAATAATATATACAAAGTTACATGCCACCCATGGTATATGAAGTTCCCATTAGTCCATGCACCACATCTATCTTTAACATATACATGAACCCAATTGAGCATCTGTAGGACCACCTTGATTGCCGTGTTTGCTCTATGGATTCTCCCCCATGCCCCCTCCAGCAGCTGTGGGATGCACTGCAGTCAGCATAGCTCCAGATACCTGTGACCAGGGTTGTAACTACCATAGCAGCAGACCATGCGCAATAGGGGGCCCAGGGCAACAGGGGGCCCAGTCTTAGTTGGGATTATCCCCTCTTCTACTGGAGGTAAAAACTTGGTCAGGACTCTACCCTCTAAAGGAACAACTTTTAGCAAATGAAGCAGTGGGAAAAATGGCCCAAGGGTCATTGAAAGGGGTTTAGGCAGAAACCCTTCTGTCCTGTGTGGGGGCCTGGTTTGATCCTTGCTATAGGGCCCTTACTTCTCTATTTACACAATGCCTGTGACAACCTACCAGGACCTTATTGAGTCATCTCCAGCCTAGGGTCTGGAGCTGCTAGTCATGATAATGTGACTTGACTGTGTAGCTCTGTGGTAGGAAGGGTGCAGCTTATGTCTCACTGTGTGCATGCTCCTGATTCGATCCATGAGCAGTAACAATTGCAAATAAAGTAATACATTTACAGGAAAACAAAAAGCGTATAATGTACATAATGGCTGACTGGAAAACCCATTTCAGATGATGACACAGCATAATTTGCAAGGCGAGTCTGACTAACTGCAAGCAACATGTCAATTGAACTGACGTTTCTCAAAACTTTATTCTTTAGTGCCCTGACCTGGAAAACATCTGCTTCCACATGCTAGGAGTAGGGCTGAACAGACTTCATCATAATTGATACTGTATGTTTTTTCTCAAAACTTGTGCGGTTTTAAAAATAAGTGAGGTAGAATTGGCTTGAAAGGCCTAATGCAAGGGGGTAGCGCTCACTATTATCAGAAAGATTCATTGGCCTCTCTACCATGTCTCTATTATAATTCTGGCATTTCTTAGGGTACGTTTACATTAAATTTTTTTGAGTGCTAAAAAAAAATGATGTGGAATCCGCTTCAAGATTCTGCATGTTTTTTTGGATGCGTATTTATTTTAAACATGGTTTTGATGCAGTCTTTCATCCTGCCAAATTTCAATGGAAACTCTGCCAAACAAAACCTTGTGTAAGCATACCCTTAGGTGGCAGAAAGACCATTGTGCTCCCTATGCCACCAGCACCTGGATGTGACTGGTACCTCTGCGGCCCCTACAGCTACACTCTTGCATTCTTCCCAACAATTATTGATACTAACATGGGACCCCAGAAGATTGAATGCTGTGTAATATACAGTATTATCCCTGCACCATGCCGTACAATATACAGTATAACACCTATACCATGCTGTGTAATATACATTATAATCCCTGCACCATGCTGTATAATATATAGTATAGTTCATACACCATGCTGTACAGAATACATTATATTATAATCCCTGCACCATACTGTGTAATATACATTATAATTCCTGCACCATGCCGTACAGTATACATTATAATCCATACACCATGCCGTACAATATACAATATAACACCACAGTGCAGGTGTTTTACTGTTTTATTGAACGGCATGGTGCAGAGATTATAATGTATATTATATAGCATGGTGTAGGGATTATTATGTATACTGTACAGCATGGCGCAGGAACTATACTGTATATTGTACGGCATGGTGCAGGGATTATAATGTATATTATACAGCATGGTGCAGAGATTCTAATGTATATTATATAGCATGGTGCAGGGATTATTATGTATACTGTACAGCATGGCGCAGGAATTATACTGTATATTGTACGGCATGGTACAGGGATTATAATGTATACTGTACAGCAAATGTATGGAGGTTACACCATGCCGGACAACGTAAGCCCTGTGCCATGCTGTACAGTATACAGTATAACCCCTACACAGTGTAGCGGTATACTGTATATTGTGTGGCACAGTGTATGCTATATGTGTATAACATCAACATATTCCACATGAAAACTTACAATTACTTGGCTTGGTCCTTGGGGATCTCGGACGCCACTTCAACACTTTGGCTGGGGGGCTAGATCTAAGAAGATGCCATCCCCTCCTCTTTTCCCCTCTTTTGCCGCGCTGCACATGTTCTCCTCTTCCAGTAGCAACAGCACATGAGGAAGGAGGTGGGGCCAGCTTGGAGCGCCGCACAGGAACGTCCTGACAATGGATAATGTCAGGACGTTAAGGGCAGTGTGGGCAATATGGTGGGTGCTTGTTCTGAGTTCTAGGGCAGCCAACCACAGCAATGTACTCAGTGAAAATTGTGTGCATTGCCAGGGTGGGCTTCCCCAGAGAAGGGAACAGGCATACACCAATTACCTGAAGTACGGGCTGCGGTGATGAGCGGGCCTGCAGAGGTCCTGAGCAGAGGCATAAAGGAAGCTGCGCAGGCCACGCGCCCGCGCAGCTTACAGGGAACACTGCTGAGGTCCATTCCAAGCACTGGTGACCAATATGGGAATAGAGAATTCTTCCCTCCAGTGATGGTAGGAGATGATGCTATTCTTCTGTCGAAAGTTTAAGATCAACATCATCTGACACTTTGTTCTGATCTCATGATGGGGATACTGTAAAATACAGCTGGCACGTATATTCATTCTGTGATTTACAAAATGTTTTCATTTCCACCAGTTTGTTGCATTTAACCTATTTTATAATATTATGCAGTTGGCCTTTCCCCTTAAAAACTGTTTATCACAGTAATATAGTCATTGGATTATAGAGGCTTAATAAAATCAATGTACTTTTATTCTGATTCTAGGATTTCATGCAGTGAGACAAAACTTTGGTTTTTCATGTAATTTTTTTTTTCTAGTTAAGAGATGCTCGCAAAAACAGAAAAACAGAAAAATCCCTCCCAGCAGACCCAGAGAAAAAGCAATACAAGTCAGCAGGGGTCAGTCTCTGGCAGAGCTAGTGGGAGAAGTGTAACTCCTGCTGACCTCCTTCCCCGCTCATGGACCAATTAGCTGCAATTCTGCCTATTAGTTGTGGAAAATGCAGAACAATTATGGAGAAACACAACAGCTTGCACGCAGAATACACAGCAGAGACTGAGCTGCCAATCATTCCGATACCCCCTATGTTCCAAGCACACAGCACAGCAACGTTACAGTCCCAGATGTCCTGGTTTTTTCTTTATGAATGCTGCAGAAACGAATTGCAAAGAATGTTTTTATATATGTTAAAAAAAAATCTTAAATCTCAGGACATGCTTCAGTCAGTCTCCAAATTCCATGTCTTATTATTACCTAGTTCTTACATGTTTTAGGGTACTTTCACACTGGCGTTAGAAGAATCCGGCAGACAGTTCCGTTACCATAACTGCCGGATCTGGAAATCCGTATGCAAATTAAATATTTTTTTTCTGGATACGGATCCGTTAGATTTTTGCATTGAAATACCGAATATGTCTTTCCGGTATTATCCGGTATAAAATTTTTTCACATCTAGAAAGTACTTTGCATGCGAAGACTAGAATACCGGATCCGGCGATGCAGTAATTTTTCGGAACACTTGGTACCGGCATTAATACATTTCAATAGAAATGAATGCCGTATCAGGCAAGTGCGGTAGTGTTCTGGGATTTTGCCCGGGGAAAAAAACGCAGCATGCTGCAGTATTTTCTCCAGTCAAATACCGTAAAAGGGACTGAATGGAAGACATCCTGAGGCATACTGAACAGATTGCTTTCTATTCAGAATGCATTAGGACAAACCGGATGCGTTCTTTTGCGGTATTGAGACCCTTCACCGGATTACAATACCGGAAAAGAATAAAACTATTGTGAAAGTACCCCCCACTCCTGACATGCCTGTTTTAATAGCCTCATGCATTCCCCATGTAATAATAATTCTGGAGCATCTATTCTTATGGCTCTATGTTGTGCCGTTCCTTATTATTTCTACTAGAAGTTATAAATAAATTGCTAGCAGTCTGCAGTAAGGGGAGGGGAGGTCTGAAAATGGCAGCACTGACTGGGTAGAGTAAGACTGTGCAGGAACACACCCCCAACTGGTTACCGCCCCTCTGTACCCTTACTGCAGACTGCTAGCAATTCAATCATAACTTCTAGTAGAAATAATAAAGGAACGGTACAACATAGAGACATAAGAATAGATGTTCCAGAATTGTTATTACATGGGGAATACATGAGGATATTAAAACAGACCTGTCAGGAGTGGTGAAAGCTCTTCTTTAAGGACCAGGCCAATTTTTATTTCTGAACTTTTATTTTTTTCCTTTCTCTCTTCCGAAAGCCATAACCTTTTCAATTTTTCATTCACATAGCCATGTAAGGGTTTACTTATTGTGGGACAATTTATTTTATTTTATTTTTTATGGCACCATTTACCTTTATTCATGACTTATCCTCAGGATAGGTCATCAATATAAGATTGGTGGCATGAACTTGGAGTAGTTTATTGTTATTTGTTACTATTTGAAAACGAAATGACAATTGCTAAAAATATACTGTCAAAATGAAAATATAAGATTGGTGCGGGTCCGACTTCCAGCACCCCCCATAGTCAGCTCTTCGAAGAGGCCACAGAGCACTGCATACCAAGCACAGGGCTGTACATTGTGTATTGGCTGTGCTTGGTATGGCAACCCTGGCCTATTCACTTGAATGGGAATAAGCTGCGCCACCTTTAAGAAAAAAAATGTTGGCATCACCATATTCTCATCCAGAACTTTTTTGTGAGGTGAGCTGTTGTTTTTATTGGTACCATTTTGGGGTGCATACAACTTTTTGTTATTATTTTATCACATTTTGTTTGGGTGCCAAAAAGGCTTTCGCATTAAGGCATTCGCCCCAACAATAAACATTTTTATATTTTAACAATTCTGACATTTTCAGACACAGCATTAACAATTATGCGTATTTTGTATTTTTACATACAATTGGGAAAGGAGGGTGATTTGATTTTTTTTTCATATTTAGAAAAAACTAAAACAATTTTTACTGTTGTTTTTAGTCCCCTTAGAGGGCCTGAATATGCAGTCTTCTGATCACTTGTACCATAGACTGAAGTAGTATACAACTGCAGTTGGTGGTATTTTGATAGGCTTCCTGTTAACCTATGCCACAGTCTGAAAAGTAACTGATCATAGCCCCATGATTTTGACGTGGTGGCTTAGATTGGAAGCCCTATCCCTCTAACATCTCAGATGCCACAGTTGCCCATGTATTGGGTTAAATGACCAAGCTCAAAGTCATCTCCTGCCTACTATAGTCACAATACTATTGTAGCTATATGTGGAAGAACATATTGAATGCCATTGGTGTACCTATCATAGAGGGAGGACCATGTGGCTTCTGCTGGACCCTTGAAAAGAGGGGGTTCATCTTTGGTTGGTCTCACCTCTTTTGTTATTATGTGGCAAACTGTTGCAGGACTTCCCTATACAGAGGAACAGCACTGTTAGCAATCAAGTGGAAGGGGAATTTGCCCAAAGTTTATGAAAAGGTTGTGGTGCTGATAACAACCACCAGTCCATTCTTTTCTGGGTGGCAAAGACCCTGTGTCTGCTGCCATTAGCTGCCCTTAAACCTCCATTGGTGATATATTTTTTTAACATGTACCTGTTCAAAGACTGAAAGGATTACTCTTGTAATGGCACATGGGCGTGCAAACCTTCAGAGTAGCCCAAAAGTTCATTTCATTTATTGTCAATTTTTTGCTGCCATTAGGCTTGAGCGAATCGGGCTACAGCTCACAGATCTGAAGTCAATTTGTTCAAAAGATTCGTATAGCATGAAAATGTATGGGATGCGTGGAGGAAAACTTTGTCTTGCCCTAAGTTGTGCGAGACTTCGATGAATGACTTCGCTATTCCTATCTGCTTAAAAACATTTTCAAAATAGGAATCCAAACTCGGCTTTGTTATTGGCTGTACCTTGGCACCAAAGCCGACTTCGGATTCCTATTTTACAATGTTTTTAAATAAGCAGATCGGAATACCGAAGTCTCACGCTAAATCTGACGAGACAACATTTTCATCCATGGAGCCAATACATTTTAATGCTGCAGCATTTCAAACATAGTTTTTGAACGAATCAACTTCGGATATATGATCCGAAGCTCAGTTTGCCCAAGCCTAGCTGCGGCAGCATGTTTCCACATCAACAGCCTTGTTTAATCACATATGACAGTCGATCACCTTTACCAGTGTACAAATTTACATACGTTACATCCATCTGTAAAAAGGGGTTGTCCAAGATTCTAATAATGATGTGACCTATCTTCAGGATGCATAAATAAATCCAAAAGATCTGCTGCACTCCTGCAATTAAAGCATGGGTAATTTATCCATGGTGACGTTTCGACTTCTCCAAGTCTTTTTGAAGCTCGGTGAAGTCGAAACGTCACTAGGTTTTGATGTCTGTTGGTGAATAAATTATTTATGCTTTAATTAGAGGTAGTGCTTCAGATCTTTGGATTTATACATGCTGGGATTCTAAGTCGGGATCTGACGCTGCGTGTAGCAGGTACCCTCAAAGGAATAATTTGATGCACTTCTATTTTTAACTGGCTCTACCCAGATGGATTTGGAAAAGCTCCGCATTAGTGAACTGTTTTTCTATCGTTAGGATACATCATCAGTCTGTTATCAGCAGGGGTCAGACTCCTGGCAACCCTGTTGACCTGCTGTTTGAAGAGACCCCAACTCTCTTGTGAGCGCGCAGCCTCTTCCTAGGCCAGTGACATCACGTTCAGTGGTCACATGGAACAGCTCAGTCCCCTTCAAGTGAATGGGGTTAAGCTGCAATACCAAGCACAGCCCTATCCAAGCTGAACTCTTGCACCAGGGCCCATAAGCCTTTAGCTTACGCCCCTGGTCGACACCACTACCATTAATTATGTACATGAAAGAACAAAGCCTCCTAAAATCCATGTGTGCACCCAGACCAGATCAGACAGGCAGATATTTTCCCACTGTAGCTGTTTGAATTATGAGCAGAAAGAAATCAATACATTTTACAGATCTTACAAAGTATTTTTTTTTTTTATGATTAATTTAAAGGAGTGTAAAAATGAATTCTGACGCCTTTAGATTGCGGTGAGGGTGGCAGAGGAGTTAAGCTGGTGGTACCTGCACTCTGTCTCCAGCACTTTGCTGGTATCTGGTTACCATGGCAATGAAGCCACGTTGGCCGCTCAGAATAGTTAATCATGATTAGTGCAAATCTGGGGTCTCTGGCCCTCGTTGGCTTCAAACTGTTCAGTGCCGAATCATCTCTGAAAGGAGGTAATCACTGAAGAGCTTTAGGTGATGTAATTACTCCTAAATCTGGAAAGGATCTGCCTACCACAGGTTAGAGTTGGGCAACAAACCTCCAATAAATGTTCCACCCTACCAAGAGAGACTAGGCTGGCAATCTGTATAAAAATGATCATTTCCCTTCAAGGAAATACAAGAAAAGTCTACCACCTTATAAAACTTCAAACTCATTCAGTTTCCTGTTATTGGATCTATATCCAACTTACCAACATTCTAGCCGCTAATTCGGGGCAAGTAAGTCAAGCCCTGGACGTGCCCAAACCTGACTAAACACCCACTTATGGCCAAGGCTTACAAAAGCCACATCTATTTTTGCCATGGGCCAGTCTCTGCTAATTCGGGCAAGTTGGCAAAAATGGTATATATGTGGGAGATCCACTTTCATCACAACTACCTAAACTGCAGAAACAACCATCACATCTAACCAAATATACCAGTCTAGCTGATTTTCTGTTACGTGCAGTGTTGGGCGGGGGTCCCTTGGTCGCACCAGAGGAAATAACTTTGAGCTTCCACCGTCCATCTATACAGAATGTGTATGTCCACCTTTAATTCCTGTTTAAACTTTGCTTCTATCATTGTACATACCGGACATTACATCACTAATGACTAAAGGCCCCTTTACATTGGTCAAACAGTGGCCAGATAATTTCTAACAAATGTTCATGGGAGCGCTCATTAGCGATTATCTGCTGGTGTACAATTGACGCCAATTACTCGATGAACAAGCAAAATGCTCATTCATCGGGTAATATGATAGTTCGTTTTTGTGCGGTCACCTAAATCATTGTTTGTGGGCTGCAGATTGTGCCGTCCTAAACAGCCTCTGCTGCCAGCAAACAAAGACTCTGTATGGGGATGAGAGATGGCATTAGCTCCTCCCCATACAGTGGAGGAGATCGCTGCATGTCATAGCAGCGGTCTCCTTCACTGATGAGCAGCCGCTTCCTTCCCGATAATTGCCTGCTAAATTTTTCAGTGGAAAGGAGCCTTAAAGGCTACGCACACCTTTGGGGCCATTTTTTTTAAAAATTACTGTATTGTATTCATTTTGAGCTAAAAATATATATTTTTTAAAATTGACTTTATTAATAATATGGCGTCCTTTTTTTCTGTACAGAGCTGACATGCTCTAGTAGCACCATTTGGATTTTCTGTCTTTTCCGTCAGACCAGGCGCAGACAGACTCCTTATCTCTGCTCTCTGACCTCATAAACACTGATTATAGCTCAATCCTCATCTTACTGATAAGAATGTGGCTTAAATAAGGCTTCTTTCACACTAGCGTTTTTACTGGATCTGGCAGGGTTCAGCAAAAACGCTTCCATTACTGATAATACAACCCTCTGCATCCGTTATGAATGGATCCGGTTACATTATTTTTAACATAGCAAGGACGGATCTGTCATGAGCTCCAGTCATGTCATGAGCTCCAGTTGAAAGTCAATGGAGGACGAATCCGTTTTCTATTGTGGCAGAGAAAACGGATCAATCCCCATTGACTTGCTTTGGGGGTCATGCCGGATACGTCTTACTCAGCATCCTAGGATGGAAAGCAAACTACAACATGCTGCAGTTTGCTCTCCGGTCTGGGAACGCAACTAAACGGAACGGAATGCATTTGGAGCACTCCGTTCTGTTCAGTTCAGTTTTGTCCCCATTGACAATAAATGGGGACAAAACTGAAGCGGTTTTTTTCCGGTATTAAGCCCCTATGACGGATCTCAATACCGGAAAACTAAAACACTAGTGTGAAAGTGTTTATGACCTGTCAGTAGTTTAGTGATATGGGTTATTAGATGACCGGCACAAAGTGAAAGTACCAGTAACACAGCTAGAAAAACAGTTAACCCTTTGTGACAGAACAGCTCAATAGTTTTAATAAAGGTCAATTGAAAAAATAATTTTTAGTCAAAAATGAGTAACATGCAATCATAAAAATAAAAATTAAAAATTACCTCCGAAGGTGTACATAGCCTTTAAGCGGTTATTTGTGAACCACCCAATAAGACCCTAGTGGCAGATGACTGGCTCCAAAGTCAACCCCCAATGGAAGTGTCTTCTGATGGACCTCTGGGCCCATTACTATATCAGAGTCTGGCCCGTTAGAGGATCCTATGTACTCTGCTGGTCCAGTCCGACCCTGGTTAGTAGTTGTTGAAGTTGTAATTAGAGATATAAAAAAATCATATGCAGAATACTGTATTGGGTATGGCCGATACGTTGCGGATATTCTACAGTGGAATTACGTGTGGAAAATCCCAGTGTAATACAGAAGCTGCCAAGAGGAGGAGATTTTAATAAAGAAATTCATCCCCGCGCTGTAGAAAATCTCCACAATGGGATCCGCACGTGACACCCATAGGGAATTTAAATCTGCTGCATTTGAACTTATGCTACAGAATTGATGCGCCTCTTTGTAATACATAGAGTGAAATATGTGGCAAATCTGTTGAAAAATTAGTATATTTTTGTGGTGGATTTTGCTGCAGGATTTTACCTCTCGTGTTTCCATTCTGATCTTATTTACGATAACAACATATTCAATAAAAGGGTTGTTCCATGAATAATGTTAAAAACAAAAATCATACATAATCTGGTACATGACAATCTCTTTCTAACAAAGAAGAACCAGCCCTGTACCTCACATGGATCCAGAGATCTCCCCATCCATTGCTCCAATTGCTCTGCTAGATTAATTTTGAGGTGTCAGCTTAGGGGGCATGTCCTTTCTGCTGCAGCTGGTGGCAGTTGAAGGATGGAACTGAGCATGTACTTTCATCTCAGTGAGCGGGACAGAGAAATTAGAATAAGAGCAAACAGCAGGTGGCGCTATACAGATTGAATAACTCATTGAATAACTCAGTAGCTATAATACTTTTTTTAAGGGGTTGTCTAACTTTAGAAAATGGCATTTATCATATAGACCAGGCATGCTCAACCTGCGGCCCTCCAGCTGTTGCAAAACTACAACGCCCATTATTCCCTGACAGCCTACAGCAGGGCACATTATACACTGCTCATTTCCATGCACACTATCAGAAGAAAAGCAGGCCTATTCTCGCTCCTGCGGTCCCAGACACTGGGAAGGCCGCTGCTTTTTCCTATAGTGTGCAAGCACGACCACTGCTGCTGGATTGCAAGATGGCCATACCTATGGAAAAGAGCAATTTATAATGTGATGAAAAAATGAATCAAGCCAGCAAAGGAAGCAATATGGACAATCACAATACATTAGTAAGTGCTTCATATTAGCTTTCTCTACATTATACATGCCACTTGCTAAAGTGAGACAACCCCTTTAATTACATGCAATTACAAAATCAGATCAGATCCAGATGCTGGTTTGAAAACTGTAGAACATGTTTCCTCTTTTACTATGTAGTTCAATAACAGTGTCCAACACTAAAATGTACACAGCGCAGTATACCATGGAAGTCAGTAGGTGACACACGTATACTGTCACCTATGTTAGCAGTTTACATTAAAGGGGTATTTCTGGTTTCATGAAATTGGTGACCTATCCTCAGGAAAGATCATCAATTTCAGATTAGTGGTCTGACTCTCGGCACCGACACGGATGAGCTATTGGAAGGGGCTCCATTCTCTTCAATGTTTACATGGTACTGGCGGTGCGGTGTACTTACAACTGTCCATCCCATTGAAGTGAATGACAGAGGAAGCTGTAATCACCCAGTGTCATCACTGCAATGGCCGATCAGCAGGGGCGCCAAGAGTAAGACCCCCGCGATCTGATATTTATGACCTATCCTGAGGATAGGTCACAAATATCACGCAATCAGAATACCCCTTTAAGAATATTGTAAGAACTTTTTTACTACTGCACATTACAGTATATATCTGCCCTGTGTGGACATTACAATATAGCAGGGGCATCGTTAGGTCAAAACATTCGGGGCTTGAGCCCCAGATGTTTTGTCCAGTCCCCCGAATGTTATGCTGGTAGCATTTTTTTTATTTAATTTGGCTTTTTCAGGGCCCTTTAATATTGATTGGACCTGGGAAACCCTACAGATCATCCCACAACCCCCCATGTACTTGTTCCGCTGATCCGCTACTTGCGAGCCGTGCAGGGATGAGTTCCGTCCCTTTGGTCATGGGTCTCGTGGGATCACGCGCCGCAGAACGGGATTGCGCACCGAAGTGACTGAACTAATGCCGCGCAGCCCACAAGTAGTGGATCAGCTGAACAAGTACAAGGGAGGTGGGGGATGATCTGTGGGGTTGCCCAGGGTAAACACCCATCAATATTAAAGGGCCCAAGCAAAGATTTCTCTAGTGGTGAAGAAATGAAACATAACAGATATTGGAAAGTTACCGAATGTTGTACTTCATTGGCGTAAACCAGAACACCCCTTTAAGCATGCCTTTAATGTACAATTTTAACACAGGGAGCTTGTGCCCCGGATGTTTTCTGACCCTAGCAACGCCCCTGTAATATAGGGAATAAAGGCTGGGCAGACCATGCCGTTGTCTTCTGCAGCGCTGACCTGGCTTGCTTTGGTCTCGAGGCAGTTAAAAGTGGAAATGTGAAAAATTCATAATGCATGAATGCAGTGAACGCGATCAATGCGGTTATGCAGAATGCAAGAGGCCTGGACTCTGGCCTGTCTGTATTACGGAGGGTTCCACATGTCATTTTACAGTTCCCTCTGAAAATCCCAGCAATATTGTAGGCTTTACTCTGGGGTAACCTGCTTGGAATAAGCCACATGCACTGAGCTCTAATGAACGTGGCATGTTGGGAATTCAGGGCTGCTCCACAGCTGGGGGGAAAGGAGGAGGAAAGTCTCCATCAAGCGGCAGAGACCTTCAGATGGAGTTCCCTTTGAGTCGGTGGAGTAATAATGGATGCAGGTAGCACTCGTGTACAGGAATACCTTCAGCCTTCTCACACCAGCTCCATATGCAATCTGTGACCTGCCCCACATAATACAGACGTGGCACAAGCCTTTATTGATCAGTGTTTTTCCAGAAGGATTTCATTCAATCTGTCTCTAATCCCACTAGGATTGACCATAGTAATGTCATTTTCATGTCCATAGAGGTTAGGCGCATGATGACAGAAAGTCGTTGGGCTGGCATTTCTCCCATCTACTTCCTCTACACCCTGCATGGAGGAGGGAGGAGGGATGAGCAGCTGCCGGACACCTTTGGCACTGCTCATCTCTGGGGAAAAGAACAGATGATCATCCAAAAATAATCCTCTTTTTCTTCAACAAAATACGCAGGCATCAGACCTATAGAGATGACATCCCTCCGAAACAATGGCACCTGCAGACAAAAGGCTAATGTCTGAGGGCAGTTATAGTCACCCAACCTTGGAGGAGAAGATGAGCAGGCATCACGTTCAAGGATAAAGATCTGGCGCGGTGTGCGTCTGAGAGCAGTCCGGCAAACACTGCACAAAGCAAAACCTAGATGTGCGGAGCATTTATTACCACATCATACTCTGTCCTCCCAAATACAACTGTAAAGAGATTGCCAATAATGTATGGTCCCTAATATCTAATCAGTAGTATCTATCTATCTATCTATCTATCTATCTATCTATCTATCTATATATCCATCCATATATCAATCTACTTATATATCTAATATCTGTCTAATATCAATCTATTTGATATCTATCTATCTATTTACCTTTCTATGTCTTTTTTTTTTTGCTGTAAAGGGTTAAACAACATGCTTGAAAATTAGGCTACTTTCACACTGGCGTTCAGGGCTCTCACAAGCGGCCCGAAACGGATCAGTTTTACCCTAATGCATTCTGAATGGAGAAGGATCCGCTTAGAATGCATCAGTTTGCTTCCGTCTTCCGTTCCATCACCATTCCGCTCTGGAGGCGGACACCAGCGTTTTTCACAATGTAAGTCAATGGGGACGGATCCGTTTTCTCTGACACAATCTGGCACAACAGAAAATGGATCCGTCCTCCATTGACTTTCAATGGTGTTCAAGACGGATCCGTCATGGCTATAGAAGACAATACAACCGGATCCGTTCATGACGAATGCATGTGGATGTATTATTGTAACGGAAGCGGTTTTGCAGACCCATGATGGATCCGCAAAAAACGCTAATGTGAAAGTAGCCTAAGCCTGAAGCTTTAACGATAGCACTTGTACCTCTGGCAATTCTCCTGGCAGAAGTAATTTTGCTTCTGCTCCAGGATTCCATTATACGGTGTTAGTCAATGGTGCTATTATCTGATTAATGCCGACATTATCCACACTCTTGACATACCCTGTACAATATAAATATTATTTGAAGCTATTTCTCCTTAGATTTCTTCCTTAATGACACATTAACAGCGCATTTGTAAGATGCTAATGGTTTACATATGAAAGCACATTAAGTGATGTGCAGGTGGGGAGGAGGAGGGGGGGTGACGGAGGGTCTTATATAGACTCTTACACAAGAGACTGCAGTGCTGTGATACAATCAATGTAACTGCCATACAGATACAGATGTGTCCGCCTTTAACTGATCTCCAATATAGTTAAGGACTAAAACTAAAAACAATTCAGTACATTATCACAACATGCTATCTAAACTCTGGACAGGCTGCAATCCCCACCACAACCACTGGGTGTCCGGTGTACCACATTCAGCTCAGGTACTCATCCTTGGTGCCTCCCTAACACCACTGTCTGGGGGGTGGAGGTCTTCTGAGTGGCAGATGTTTGATATACACTACTACAGAAGATATGTGCAGATTACCAGGAGTCAACGCTGGGCAAGGTGCAGCAGATATGTCTGAGAAATATTATCTGCTATGAATTGTTCTCTCTGTGAAGAATATAGGAAGTCATTTATTATCCAGAAATATGCCTATATTAGGTGTATTTCTGGCTCAGATTGCGGGACAAAGGTTATCCCGCGCGGTGTGGACGGGGAAGGGGATGGGAGCTGTCTTACATTTTGACCTGGCTCTGGATTCGCAAAAGTTATGTAGAGGCTGGCATCTGTATGTAACTTCGGCAGATCCACCACCAGATAAAGGAGGTATTAAGACCAGCATCTAAAACGCCCGTCTTGATAAATGGCCCCCATAGTACTGTAAACAGTAATTAAACAAAAGGAAAAAAAGAAAGGAAAGTCCCTGAATTATCTGTGTGGTTAGTTTAAAGGGGCAAAGCAAAATTACCTTTACAATGTCCCCCTCGCCAATCCCCTCCAATAATCATAACATCATCGGTACAGTGATCAGGGATGGGAAACCAGAGCAGCGGTGAGGGACCACTGGGATCATTTAAGGATAAGAGCCCTCTGGTCCCTACCAAAATCTTAGAGAACACTTGTAATTATAATTATCAACTCATTCATACATTTCAGGGAGATATCGAAATGAAACTGCACAATATAGAAATCTAAAAACGGTTATTTTATGGTTATACAAAATGATTAAATTATTTAATAAAATTATGATATGCATGCAAGTATTTAATAAAACAGCAGAGCTGACAGCACCTCTTTAAAAGGGCTCTCTGGGAATGTTTTAAAATGGCCTCTAGCAACTTGTCCTAGAATGTAAGCAGGACTGTTGCCTCCACTTGCAGAACTGCCTAGGGGGGTGAGGGGCCTCACTACACACTACACTGCTGTACAATAGATGGTAACGATGTGATCCTGCCTGCAATATGCCATCATGGCTGAGCAGCCCGACAGGAATGCTCACCAATGTGCAGCATATGCAAGCGCCAGAGCGTATTGTGCAGGGAAGCCCTGCCCCCCTTCCAGGTAGTTCTGCAAGCAAAGAAACCAGTCCAGCTCACATTATAGGACAGGTTGCTGGCGGCCATTTTAAATCATTCCAGGAGAAACCCTTTAAGGTGGCCATACACATTGACAAAGTAGATTGATGGCTATGAACGTCTGGTGAACAATACACATTTTAGTCCATATGGGCCCTATCTATCTATCTATCTAATTGTTTAAGCTGGCCATACATCAAAAACAAGGTATAAACAATCTTGCTGGGAATGTTCTTTCAAGGACTGATCCTTCAAGAATGAAAGATCTTTCATATGACTACAGGATGACATTTTTAAAGTCCCCGACCACCTTTCCAGATGGGTACAGTGTGTCATTGGGCAGCTAATGGTCATTGTTAAAGTCCACCTGAACAAACATTGTTAAAGTCCACCTGAACAAACATTAATCATGGTTGAAATCATCTATTTTAATTATCCTTAGTCTAACTTGTATGGGCACCATTAAAGGCTATGGACACCTACCTGCTCCAGAACTGGTCAGACTCCATTACAGCTCCAGTACTGGCCAGACTTGTTTTTCAGTAGTCTGGCTACTTTGGAAGCTGATGGCAGATATGTTGGTTGTCATAAAGTTATTCCACAAATTGATAAAACTAGAAAACATCTATTTAGACATAGCTTACCTGAATATTTTAGAGGGCACCAATAGACCGATTTTTTGGTGTTGCCAATATAAGAACAGATTTGGAAGATGATTTCTCATTGGTTGCTGTTGACAACTGAAACTTTGAACAGTTTTAGCCTATACATCTTGGATATCTCCTCCAACAGATATGTACAGTATATGCTTTACCTGTACCTACAGTAGATGTAGGTATACTTAATTAAAGTGATCTTATGGTTCAGAAACCCTGCTTTCAAATGCAGTTACGGATTTGTGACTTAACATGACAGTGGCTACAAAACACATCTCTTGCTCTGTAGGACCTGGTATGTCCATGCTTTCCACTATTGACTTCAATGGGCATCATGCAATGCTTCATTTCCCCAGAGGTGGCACTGCAGGCAAACTGAGCCCTGGCAGCCTGTTTACCCAGAGATTACAGTTGATCCCTGGAGATGCCAGTACATCCTACATCCTACGATCAGATTAGGAGCCTTGTAATGGTTTGTCCAACAAGGAAGACCCCTTTAAAAGGATATTTATCAGAATTTTCATACTGATGCGTGATTAACCCTTTCCACAAAAGTCCTCCATGCCACACAGAAATTCTGCTGCCACTGGAAAGGGACATTCTTTCTCAGACTAATAAAAAAAAGAAATCCATTTTGCAGTAAAGCTTATCTGAGAGTGAATTGATTCGTCTCAGGCTGGAGATTATTGATTTCCTACTAACAGCTTTCAGAGCAAAGTTAAAGAATAACAGAAATATGTGCATCTAAAGCAGTGGTGAGGACAAAGTGGCATTTCCTTAAGGGGGACACCCTGTGCATCTGCATCAAAAGCAGTGAGACATAACATTTCTATAGGAATTAAACTACTTGCACAAGCACCATCACCTGAGATGTGTAGACCAGCATGATCCAGAAGATAGTAATTATTGCATGGTCCTACCATGTACCTCAGAGGTGGAAATATGGGATGAGGGGTAAGAGAGGGTAGGCACCTGCATAAGGCACCACCTTGAACCAAAGATTGGAAGGCACAATTTTCTTTAAAAAAAAAAAAAAAGAAAGAAAGAAAAAAAGGAAAACAAATGTGTGCAGGCCATTATACGGCTGAAGGCCCTGTGTTCACTTGACCATCTGTGAAGGTCCTTAAGCCAGTGACTATAGGTACAAAGCTCAACAGAATTTGGGGGTCTGTATTTATTTTGGGAATTGTAACCATTTTGTGGTCTGGTTATTCCGGGTTTGATCTAGGGTCACTTTTCATGTGGATCTAGCTGCAACTCCAGATTCCACTCTGGATTTGTCACGGATTTTGCTTTAGAGTTGCTGAATTCTGCTGCAGCAAATCCGCAGCATCTGCTATACCCTAATAAAACAGAATCTTCTTCCCTGCCAAATAATGGGCATCCACATCTAGAGGTTCTGACCCTTTGGACAGTAGACCAGTTTCAGTCTCCTTTAACCTTGCCCTGTGTTGGGAAGAGCAATGAACTTCATACGATGTAACCAAGAATGAAGGGTGCATGAGACCTGTTGAAGATCACTAGTCTTGTCCGATGTTCAGTCTTAGCTTTGCAGAAAAATCTGAATTTTAAAGTTTCTGGGTACAGATACACTCAAATGTTGGTAGTACCGATGTAATGTATTGAGTAGCACAGTTTATTTTTAGTGGTCCTCTCCTTTAATTCCTTATATTAATGTAGTTAGTGAGCATATACAGGCCCCTATTGGTCTACAGCCATCAGGACGCAGGACTGGTACCTCTGGTGCCAGGCTGTGTTCCTGAGGTATGACACATCTGTACATGCGTACTGCACACTGGAAACCTTTAGGAGGGGCTAGGAAGTTCGAAAGTTGCTGTTCATGTAACATCATCAGGGTAAGAAGTGTCTTATTACTACCTCCTCTCTTTGTATCATATGGGCACTGGCCAGGTGCCATGTTGTGAAATAGTCGATGGTGAGCTCGCTCATTTGTTCGTGACTTAGGTCACTGTTGGCAAGCTTACTTTGTATGTTATATCTTTTATAATCGTTTAGTAAACTTTTTTTTAAGTTCTGTCAAGCCTATTTATTCCCGGATAGCAGAATTCACAATATCACATGTATTTGCTATTCTAGGTACCAAATAGACTTCTTCAATTAATTCACAATCAAGAGGGTGTATTCAAATATACATTAGGACCCCTGTATCTGCTGTGGATTGGGACCAAGACCCCATGGATGCATGAAGTAGCAAATACTGTAAAGGAACATGCTGTACGTACTTATGATAAAAAGGCACTTTGCAGCTTCATAGCCAACTTTCCAGCATTGCTACTTAATGCATCACTGGTGGCACTGCGATTGTGTGAGATAACGGCGACATAATTCAAATAATGAATGTATACACCGTGGTCAATCATGGAAGGCATGGAAAGAGAAACTGCAGACATACTGTGCCATACATCTTTACTGCCCATGTTATTCTAATTCACACTTCATATTGGTATATGGCTATACATCTGGGACCAAAACAAGGTATCCAGACCTATACTGCAGAGTAGTTATAGAATTCTATGAGGCCACGGTTTTTAAAATGGAAGTCACTTGTAGATGCTTCCAAACTTAAGGGTCAACACAACACATTTGGATCCTTTAAAAAATAGATCAATTAAACAGATATCAACTGTATGTAATGGAATACCTTTTTTGATGGGATCCATATGACAGGTACGTCTATCAGATACTAAAAATACACACGTTTCGAGATGCTCATTTGTTTCATATCCTGATCATGTGTTTTCTGAGCTGTGAGAATGTGAAATTCACCAGATGATGTACTAAACCCTACATATACGGTGCGGAAAACAATGCCTGGACTGCGCTATTGCATCTATCTGTCTGTGTATTTATTCTATGGGAGCTGAATGGTTACATTAGTTCTGGTCAAATGACACAGGAATAATCAGAGGCAACAATTAAAATCTGCTAAATAAAATAAATGAAAAAAGAATACGTAATATGTACTGTAAATATAAATAGAGAAAAGGCAACTGGAAGCTCATGAGTTAATAATTTAGTCTAAAATGTATTGCTGAAGAGCAACTGTCTGGGTCCTGGTCTCGCCGGTGTGATAATCAGCAGTCCTGATGCTGTAGATCTGCACTGCAGTAATTCTACATGTGACCAAGCACTAGCAACACAACGCAGTCTGCACCACCACCCTGAGGGAGCTGCTAAGATATTAAAAGGTTAATTTTTCAGTGTCCAGCTCTTATGCCCCCCAATCTTGTCAGCAGATCCGGCATGACAAGCGCTGGCCATGAACCTCCCCCATGTGCCTTACAGGGGCACAGAAGAACTGGGGCTCGGGGATCATAGGCTGATATGGTATGCTTGTCACATCATAATGCACTGTGCTCCAGACGTGATCATTTACCATACTCCGCCAGTTACCCCCAAGCCTGGCCCCAAACGGAAGTGATGCTCAGTACCCCCAGGGCCACCTAGCAGGTGGGAGTGAAAGCGATGCCAAATAGCACTTTACCTCGGGGGAGTAAAGGTGGATTTGGACTGCCCGAATTTCGGGCAGATTATTGGGAATGACAGTTCCTATGAACGCTCGTTCCCGACAATCTGCCCATCTAAATGTGCCGCCAATCACGTTCATGGAGTGATCCTGTTGCTTGTGCAGGCACATCAGTCATCATTTCTGGGCAGCAGATCGTGTCGTCTAAACCATGATTGTGTATGAGGATGAGCGATAGCAATAGTGAGTCGCGACCACTCATGCTGTGATGGAGATCGCTGCATGTAAATGCACCTGTCCTGACCTGTCCTGTGCGGTGTAAACCCGCCTTTAGGCTATATGCACACGACTGTATGTGTTTTGCAGTCCGCAAAAAAAATAAAATAACGGATGACGTCCGTATGTCATCCTTTTTTTCAGATCCATTATAACAATGCATATCCTTGTCCGCAAAACAGACAAGAATAGGACATGTTCTATTTTTTTTTTCCGGGGCTACGGAACGGACATACTGATGCAGACAGCACACGGTGTG
Organism: Bufo gargarizans; assembly: GCF_014858855.1. Taxonomy (NCBI): domain Eukaryota; kingdom Metazoa; phylum Chordata; class Amphibia; order Anura; family Bufonidae; genus Bufo; species Bufo gargarizans. Next base: position 108,639,581 of record NC_058088.1, read on the forward strand.
CTGTCCACAGTTTTTGCGGACCCATTGAAATGAGTGGGTCCGCATCCTATCCGCAAAAAAAACTACACGGAAAGAAAATACATTCATGTGCAAGAGGCCTTAAAGTGTAGACTCATTGCTGCAATACGGGTATAAACTATATTCGACATTGTACAGATGCAGCAGAGCTGGTACAACATACTGTAATACCGTCACAGTGTTTTATCTGTGGTTTTACACTAAAACCTATTTTCTGAGATATCCTTAGACTTACCAAGATGCAGAAACAATGGGGACTTAAGAGTTAAATAACAAATTCAGCTTGACTACAGCTATATCTCCTAAAGGATTATTTCTACACTTGCAGGGATTGGGACACAATACATCCTATACAAAGGACTGATACAAAAGGCAGATTTTCGTTCTTTGGCCCTACATTTCCACTCTATGAGAGTCCTCGCTCTTTTGACAAGGGGCAGCAAAGCTGAGTAGCATTTTGTGAGTAGAAAGGATTAGATTGATATTGTACATTCATATACAAAGTAACCAGCAAGCAATACAATGGGGAACTGTAACAATAACGCCAAGGCAGCTCGGATGTCAAACCGAACACGTGGAGCCATTCTGCCTCCCTGTGTCAGCGTGCAGCTCCTCCGCCATCTGCACCATAGCTGTGCACAAGCCTCTGCCAGTTCACAATGTTAAATTCGGCTTTTAGGCTCCACGTGAACCTGTGACATCTCAGATGCTGTACGGGCTAATAAACAGCATTGGCTGTCAGTAATGCCAAGTCTATGCCATTTCCATGAATTCATTTACCTCGGGGACAGAGGAGGCATGTGCCTCGCTGCTTCTGAACCACAATACACAGCACATGATACAGCCAGTGGTACTATTATACACTATAATGTACGGCCACACTGTGCGGTCATGATGCGGTTAGGAAGTGCAGCAGGCCAAGTCTCGTGCGGCCAGCAGCAGGCCAAGTCTCGTGCGGCCAGCAGCAGGCCAAGTCTCGTGCGGCCAGCAGCAGGCCATGTCTCGTGGGGCCAGCAGCAGGCCATGTCTCTTGCGGCCAGCAGCCAGCAGCAGGCCATGTCTCTTGCGGCCAGCAGCAGGCCATGTCTCGTGGGGCCAGCAGCAGGCCATGTCTCTTGCGGCCAGCAGCCAGCAGCAGGCCATGTCTCTTGCGGCCAGCAGCAGGCCATGTCTCGTGCGGCCAGCAGCAGGCCAAGTCTCGTGCGGCCAGCAGCAGGCCAAGTCTCGTGCGGCCAGCAGCAGGCCACGTCTCGTGCGGCCAGCAGCAGGCCACATCTCGTGGGGCCAGCAGCAGGCTATGTCTCTTGCGGCCAGCAGCCAGCAGCAGGCCATGTCTCTTGCGGCCAGCAGCAGGCCATGTCTCGTGCGGCCAGCAGCAGGCCACGTCTCGTGCGGCCAGCAGTCAGCAGCAGGCCATGTCTCGTGCGGCCAGCAGGAGGCCATGTCTCGTGCGGCCAGCAGGAGGCCATGTCTCGTGCGGCCAGCAGCAGGCCATGTCTCGTGCGGCCAGCAGCAGGCCATGTCTCGTGCGGCCAGCAGCAGGCCATGTCTCTTGCGGCCAGCAGCCAGCAGCAGGCCATGTCTCGTGCGGCCAGCAGCAGGCCATATCTCGTGTGGCCAGCAGCAGGCCATGTCTCTTGTGGCCAGCAGTCAGCAGCAGGCCATGTCTCGTGCGGCCAGCAGCAGGCCATGTCTCGTGCGGCCAGCAGCAGGCCAAGTCTCTTGCGGCCAGCAGCAGGCCACGTCTCATGCGGCCAGCAACAGGCCACGTCTCATGCGGCCAGCAACAGGCCACGTCTCATGCGGCCAGCAGCAGGCCATGTCTTGTGCGGCCAGCAGCAGGCCACGTCTCGTGCGGCCAGCCGCAGGCCATGTCTCGTGCGGCCAGCAGCCAGCAGCAGGCCATGTCTCGTGCGGCCAGCAGCAGGCCATGTCTCGTGCGGCCAGCAGCAGGCCATGTCTCGTGCGGCCAGCAGCAGGCCATGTCTCGTGCGGCCAGCAGCAGGCCATGTCTCGTGCGGCCAGCAGCAGGCCATGTCTCGTGCGGCCAGCAGCAGGCCATGTCTCGTGCGGCCAGCAGCAGGCCATGTCTCGTGCGGCCAGCAGCAGGCCATGTCTCGTGCGGCCAGCAGCAGGCCATGTCTCCTGCGGCCAGCAGCAGGCCATGTCTCCTGCGGCCAGCAGCAGGCCATGTCTCCTGCGTCCAGCAGCAGGCCATGTCTCCTGTGGCCAGCAGCAGGCCATGTCCCACTGACTTCTATTGGAAAATGAGAAGCTGCTGTTCCTCACCGCGTCATGTGGCCGAACCCCAAGGCTACCTGCACATGGTGCGGATTACGTGTGGTTTGTCCACATGTGGAAAAAACAAATGCAGAGTAATACAGTACCAGCACAGTGTAGGAGATTAGATGAATTTGACCTTCTGTGTGGATTTTGAAATTCGCAGTATATCAATTATTTGGTGATTTTTGGGGCAGATTTCACGCTTTTCAATGGAAGGTTGTGATCGGTGCCAAAATCGCATCAAATCTGTAAGTAACACATGTGGTGTTGGTGTGGATTTGGCACAAAAAACGCAAAGGATTTCTGTTTTCAAATTTGCACCTGTGTGCAGGTACCCTAATTATTTCTCCTAGGGAACGTCCATATGAGATCACACTATCTACTTATGGTGTTCCACAAAAGCAGATACAAGTTCTCATTGTATCACTGAATCATTGCAGCCATGTCATCAGTACTGTATCTGTATGTTGTCAGCATGTCATCAGTACTGTATCTGTATGTTGTCAGCATGTCATTAGTACTGTATCTGTGTGTTGTCAGCATGTCATCAGTATTGTATCTGTATGTTGTCAGCATGTCATCAGTATTGTATCTGTATGTTGTCAGCATTTCACCAGTACTGCAGCCATGTCATCAGTACTGTATCTGTATGTTGTCAGCATTTCACCAGTACTGCAGCCATGTCATCAGTACTGTATCTGTATGTTGTCAGCATTTCACCAGTACTGCAGCCATGTCATCAGTACTGTATCTGTATGTTGTCAGCATGTCATCAGTACTGCAGCCATGTCATCAGTACTGTATCTGTATGTTGTTAGCATTTCATCAGTACTGCAGCCATGTCATCACTACAGCATCTGTACATCACCCATCGATCAAAACTTTCCCAATTAATCTTTTTCTACATAAGTGGTTGGAAATTTGAATACAGTGATCCCTCAAAATACAATGGCCTCAATACACAAAAGTTTCAACACACAATGGTCTTTCTGGGCCATCGTTGAAACTAGACTCGCCATACAAAGCCTCAGACCCAGATGCAACCAATTACTATGGAGGTTTCTCTGGTAAAACCCCTGTATTGGTGTCTTATAGCGCCTCTCTATGGTACAGTGCAGCACTACATGTCCTGTATGCCCTCTGTGTCAGGAGGAGCTTCTTCTCTGGATCTCAGGTGAGGGTGGCTCCATTTTACGTTTCTGGTCGGCTATGTGCTATACAGAACTCTGAACAAGCTCCTGTCCTCATCATAGAAAGTGATTTACAGCTTCCAGCATTTATTCCGGTAAGGACATTACCTGTCGTAGTTGCCTGCCTATTTTTCTTAAATATCCCCTTTCTCTTATGTTGAGGTGATATTTTGGGTCTTTGGAACTAATTACTAGTTTTCCATAGCGTTACCGATTCACGTTACAATGGTCACCCAGAAACAATTAATAGTGTAACTAGAGGGACCACTGTATTGAAGGACACTAAAAGCATTGCCCTCCACAACCATCATATTCCAATCCATTTGTGTGGGATGAAGTATTCAAAGTTGAGACTCAACATCAATTGACTGGGAAGAATATAGGACATTGCCATGAACCATCTTTCTACATTTGCTGAGCTCCATGTTAGAAATATTTTAATTAGAAGAGAGAATGTTTTGTACTCTCTTCTCACACCGAGACTTCAGTTATCCTGGAGTTGGAGAATATTGGCATGCTGTCTTCTGTATATCGGTACAGATCTGTATATTAATGATCACAATAAAACTCGAGATTGTCATCGACTGCCTGGATGATTATCTAGTTTCCTTCATGCTCCAACACTGAAATGCTCTACCCATCAGTCTAAATGTTATCTACATTTTAGTCTGAAATGGTCGTTTAACTATTCTTTAACTGTTCTGCTAAATGTTCTTTCCAAATGTTCAACCACAATCATAGACAAGGGACCATCAAGCACCAGTGTTGTATGATGACAATTCATCTTCTAAAGAACCAATTTTTGACTTACAGTTGTCTAAAATCCATTTCTCACAAGGTCTCAGAGTATTTATCTGCACAAAACACACTCTAAGCTTAATCACAGGATTGACAAAAGCCCTTGTTATCTAAATAGGCAACAGAAACAACTGTCAAATGGTAATGATTTATCCTGATAAGACATTGTATTTCTTCCACTACTAGTAGAACTTAAAGGGGTTCTCCGGGCATTAAGAAAATGAAAATACATAAATATTTCTTTATTATAAATATATTCCCAAATACCTTTCATTAGTTATAATGGCTTTTTTTCTCTGGGGAGCAATGATTAGGAGAAACAAAATAGCTGCTGTCCTGTTAGTGCACACAAAACCTGTCCTAATCACACGCAGGACAAGTTACTTCACAGCTCTGAGGTAAAGACCTGCCTCATCCTCTTCTCTGCTCTACCTGTCTGGGATTATGATCCTGAATACAGTTTAATATGATATTTATCTAAGTCTTTGTGGGAATGAAGATGAAGTACAGAGAGGATGGACAGGACAGACTGTGGTAATGTGGGGCTGTGGTAATGGAGACTGTATACAAGTGCTGCTGCTCATCAGCCACATCTGCTCATGAACTCAATTCCAACAGAATTCAGCTCAGGTTCTTATCATCTGTTTTCAGGATAATAATCCCTGACAAGCAGAGAGGAAGATGAGGCAGCTCTTTAGTTCAGTGCTGTGAAGTAACTTGTCCTCCTGTGTGATTAGGACAGATTTTGTGTGCACTAATAGGACAGCGACCATTTTCTTTCTCCTAATGATTGCTCCCCAGACAAAATGAGCCATTATAACTAATGTAAGGTATTCGGGAATATATTTATAATGAAGTAATATTAAAGTATTTTCAATTTCTTCATTCCCGGAGAGCCGAGTTAACTATGACATATCACGGATCCTTATGCTTTCCAAATAGCTGTAATGGTGGTCAAGATAGTCACTAGTCTTTCATCAAAATGTACATAAATTAATAGTAATGGTGAATATACCACATTTTGTAGCATATTGTATCAGATAAAAAATGCCTCTCTCTTCACTCTTCCACCCGCTATATTGTGCATCTGAGTTGTTCTGATTGGGTGAGAGAGTTAGGGACCAGAATATCCTCTTTTCTCCTTGTGCACTCTATGGGAGACATCATTAGGGTACTTTCACACTAGCGTCTGGGGACTCCGGCAGGCTGTTCCGGCGGGTAAACAGCCTGTCGGATCCGTCCTGCTGCTAGCTCACGTGTGCCCCCTGACTGCCGCTCCATCTCCATTGACTATAATGGGGCGGAGTTCCGGCGGCAGCAGGGCATCGCACGCCGAGAGGCAGCCGGACTAAAAGTACTGCATGCAGTCCCCTGCGGCTAGTATGGAACCAGCCTAACAGCCACCTACGAACTGAGAATCAGCGATAGAACCTGCAAAGAGAAAGCTGGATGATAAAAGCAGGACTCAGGTCATATAATGGCCAGATATTGTGGAATTTATCCTGTACACACACAAAAGTCAAAAGAAAGGTAGGTACGCTTTAAAAAAAAGGTTGTGCCATGAAAGGCATGTCATAAATAGACAGTACTAGTTAGTGGAGTCCAGTTTAATTTCACATGTACAAAAAAGCAATATGGCACTCACCATAAAGATAATCTTCTTTTGTTTATTCCATACCATGCTAAAACATGATGGGGGAGAGAAGCAGGAGAGCAGGCAGGCTACGGCCATTTCACATCAGCAGATGCTTTCTCAAGGCCTCCCGGTCTAGGTAAACTAACCTTTCCTCCCCATACCCTGCTGAAAAGAGTTCTCTCACTTCAGAAAATGGCATTTCTCATGTAGACAATTAAAAAAAAAAAGACACTAATGTATGTAACAGATTGTCTATATTGCTTACATTGCTGGCTGGATTCATTTTTCTATCACATTATACACTCTTCATATCCAGGGGTTATGACCACCACTGCAGCGCAGATATGAGGTGGTCAGGACAAGAACTGCTGCACATTCGTGCCTATGTGCACTACCTTGGTCCCGATCAGCAGAGAGGTTGGCGCTTTTCCCTATAGTGTACAAGTATGGCCACCACTGTATTGCAGGGTGGTGGTAAACCCTGGAACCAAGCAGCATATAGCACGATTTAAAAATGAATCAAGCTAGGAAAGGAAGCAATATGGACAATGACAATACAATAGTAAGTGCCTTGTATTAACTTTCTCTACATGACAAATGCCCTTTTGCTGAAGTGAGACAGCCCTTTAAGTGCAATATTATCACTTGGCACTGAACCGCTACACAAGGAGAATTCAGGGACTAGACCATCAAGCTACGCTACAGCACTGTTATCAAGGGGACTGGAGGACAGTGGGTGTGCTTTGGGCACCATAGGAACTTGTCTCAAGTAATCTATTACATACGTTATTGAGCTAATTTATAAACAAAATATTATTTACATATTCTATTGTTCAGTAACCCCAAATGCATCAAAAAAATGAATTCTCATGATCACGTAAAAATGAATTCCATTGACATTTCTCTAAAGTACTTGGTGTTTCATCCAAAACACTTACATGCCGAAACAAAAGAAACTACAGCTGTCAGGACTTGCAAGCCTGCACATTCCACTGGGTACTTTGGTGATACGTCAGGGGTATTCGGCATACCAAGTTCCTTTTTCCCTTTGGTTAAATCTACCTACTGAGACCAAGCTGTGAACAGACGGGGACTGAATAAAAGAAGAAACTATCCAGAATAAAGTAAAATAAAAAGCTAATACAGTAGGTTGGTCAAACAAGGGAAAACATCAATCACAGATTCAGCTTAGAAGACTATCATGAAGAACGTGTCATTCTGAAGAAACCAGGAGTTGAGCTTTAAATATGGTCAATTAAAGTAATTTCCAGCAATAACAGGATGAAGTGATTGAAATGACCCAATACCAGCCTTTATCCTATTTTCCTTACTGTATAGAGCCTGCCAAGGGCTGTTCATCTAGATGAGCTAGAGAGATCTTCAGCCAAGGAGCACCAATCATGTTAAATATATATATTTTTTATAAATAAAATACAATATATCGACCTGTGCATTTCTAGATTTGGATGCCCCTCTAAACCTGCATCCTGCAATCACTTGAATTCATTATTAGTCTATGTAATACTATGCCCTGAAACACAGACATGAACAGCTGCTTAGGAGTAATAATTTACATGGCTGCAAAGTCCGCTTCCGTATTCTCTAAAATTAATGGACAGAATTCAGGGGAAGACTGTACATCCATATTCTATAGTTTGGCCACAATATCCATAAAAGATGATGCCAATAGCATTGTACAATATGTATAATACAGAAGTGTGAATATCTGGTTGGAAGGGTACTTAAGAGCATGTCCATGAAAGACATTTTGCTCATGCCACATTTTGAGACAGTTTGACCCACATACGAATGTACAATAAGCCTGTAAAACAAATACAATTTACAGCAGCTCTTTCGTGCAGATTTTGCATGTATTGTCGGGCCAATATTTTGTGCCAAAAATAAGTGTTATGCCGCCTTCTACAGTGACAGGGAAAGATAAGCAGGGTGCAGAAAACCTCATAAATAATCATGTTCTAACAAACACTGCTTACTACTTCCAGCTCCAGAATAATATGAAGTTACAGACAAGCCATATTTAGAAAGGAGGAAATATGGAAGCGGTCTGACACTTAGGCCCAATTATACTGTGCAAATCATTAGCAAGATGAAGGAGAACCCCTCTACTTAATTATTTCTCAGATCTTCTCCTGGATGCTAAACACATATTTTACTTGGAGTGAGAGATCTTCACAACAGTGTAATATAGTTTATTAAGTGTAAAAAGTTTGGAGTAACTCATATTAAATCATTTCCTTTAACCTGATATAGTTAAAGAGTCAGACCTTCTTTGGCTTTGTAACAATGTACTTAAGATACTAAATTAATAAAATAAAAAAAAATCAACTAAACCATTATGAGGGGGAAGCCTTCTCAAATGTCCATTTTTGGAGCAGCAGTAGACAACTGGTTAGTATATGACCCATTCTTATCTCCTAATTACAAGCCCCAGGAGGCTGACGTGGGACTGTCACCTGTATGTCACCACTATGCACAGGCTTCTTTACAGTACAGGGTGGAATCAGATAGCTGGTTTTCATCGATCTCTCCCAAAAGAAAAAATCTACAAAAATGTAAGCCAGGTTATATCCATTCTCTCAATGGAGACTGCTGAGCAGAAAGACCAAAGGTGTAATTTGAAGCTCTTGGGCCCCAATCCAAAATCTGTTACAGAGCTACCATGTGTTTCTAAAGTGGCCAAAAGACCTTTGGTTGCCTCAAGAACCCAACAGCTACATATATTACACAGAACTCTAGATATGATATAGAAATTACATGCTGTATCAAAGTACGAGAAAATACTGCAGTTAGGTACAACTAGTAGATCAAACCCTGAGAAGAGATCAGGCAAAAGGAACAGACGAGAACAAACATCAAGATCTAGAAGCAAAATCAGGGCAAAGGGCAGTAGGATAAACACACACCAAAGTAGCCTAAAGGTGGCCATACACATTACCCAGCTAACCAAAAACATGCACACCCACCATTTTTATTTCAATATGTTAAAGGGAACAAAGGATGGGCTATGCTGAAATCTAACATGCCCAATCCTTCTTCCCACTTGACATCTTCACTCAAGGGAGAGCCCAGAGGTTCCCATCAACATTAGATCATCGATGGATTCTGCCAAAATAGGAGTGTTCAGACAAGTTTTGTATAATGTGCACGGTTCGTTTAGAAGCTGAAATTGACAAATGGGTCAGGAAAATGTTCCTCAACTACGGTCCTCAGGGCGCACCTGCCGGTCCTGATTTCAGGATATAATTAGTGTCAATGGATCAGGACTTACAACAGGTATTCATTCTGTGAGATTATTGTGATTATTCTCAAATCATGACAAGTGGGTCCTGAAGACTGGAGTTAAGGAGATGTCCATCCCCAGTAAACATGAGTGGTCCAAAGCCTTCTGTTCTTCAGTCATTTTCCTGCATGGGGTTATCAGGTACAGCTACTTTCACACTGGCGTTTTGGCTTTCCGTTTCTGAGATCCGTCATGGGCTCTCACAAGCGGTCCAAAACGGATCGGATTTTCCCTAATGCATTCTGAATGGAAAATTATCCGCTCAGAATGCATCAGTTTGCTTCCGTTCAGTCACCATTCCGCTCTGGAGGCGGACACCAAAACGTTGCCTGCAGCGTTTTTCTGTCCGCCATGTGGTGTGGAGCACACAATGTAAGTCAGTGGGGACGGATCTGTTTTCTCTGCTACAATCAAAAACGGATCCATCCCCCATTGACTTTCAATGGAGTTCATGAAGGATCCATCTTGGCTATGTTAAAGATAATACAACCGGATCCGTTCACAGTGGATACAGATAGTTGTATTATCAGTAACGGAAGCCTTTTGGCTTAACCCTTCTGGATCCAGTAAAAACGCTAGTGTGAAAGTAGCCTTAAACAGCAGCATGATAATGAATTGTACATCAGGTACGGATCAAACAATTCCTCAATTATATTCTTCTAAAAAATCTACCAACTTTTGTAATAACAAAACAAAAACAAAACACCTTTTCATGAAATAGATGCACTTTGTTCTGCTTCATTTGAGCAAAATGGCTGGTGTCTCCAGATCCTTCATATTATGCACTGAATGGGTTAAACCGGGTTTAATTGGCTTTTATATTTCAGTTTAATTGTGACAGTTTGGTTATATTGATTGATATCGCCCTGCATTTGGAAGCAGGCACAATGCCTGGTTTTCAATTGAAAGTTTTAGCAAATAATTACAGATAACAAGAAGCTGTTCTCTGCACAATTACTGCAGGACTCTGCTCTAATTTGCAGGCGGCGTGTAGAGAACCTACATGATCAGGAAAGTGCCACTACAAATGCAGAAATAATATTATAGCATCTGCATGATGTTCCATGCCACGCTAGGCCTATGAGTATTTAGCATCAATAAAAAAAAAATATATAATAATTGAAAAATAAAAAAAAACATACATGGCTCGTGTCAGATTCTGAGAACATAGTGCTGTGGAGGTCAGGACTGGAGCTGAACCGCTAGTTAATTGTTATGGTGTCTTCTTTTCTTTATTATTTTTGTACTGTAATGGAAAATATCACTTCTGCATTTCTTTTCTTTTGGAATATTTTTAATATATTGCAAGTATAACAGATTTGAATGGATTTTTACTTTTTAATTATGCATACACAGGATGTCCACTTTCTGGTTATTGGTGACCAGTGTGTTTGTAAGATGATTATATGGGGCACTAAGTGGGGTGCTTCACTATATGGGGACACTAAGAGGTCATTTTAGTGTAGGGCCCTAAAGGGGCGTTCTACTGTGTAGGAGCACTCTGTGGGCATTTTACTGTGTAGGGCCTTCTACCATGTGGGGATGCAACTATTGTGTGGGGGCACTGTGGGGCATAACTACTGTGAGTGGCAATAAGGGGCATAACCATTATGTGGGAGCACTAAGGGGAAATAACATCTATGCGGGGGGACTTGGTGGGATTGAGCATGTATAGAAAAGTATTTGGCGGAGTCGGCAGTATGGCTTAGTATAAACAAAAAGAATACTGCAGTCCCCTATAAGCCCCATGATATTGTCCTTCCTCTGCGTTTTCAAAAGCTGGAAGGTCTGGCTTTAGGCCTTGTTGACTCAGGTTGTCAAATGCACCTTTTAGAGACAGAACTGTCAGTGGATAAAAACAGTAGATCTATAGGCATATCATTCATATCCTTCAATGGTTAGGAAACTTCTGGTTCCAGTTTAAATAAAAATGCATACCTGCCCTCTACCGACATGGTCTAACGTAAGCCTCATGCATGCAATCATTCTGAATATGAAATGTTACAGGACTGTAAAACATGTATTTATGGATCCTTTTCTGAATGCCCCATTCATCTCTATGGGGAGATTACAAGCTTTGTATGACTTCTGATGAACTGCGTTATGCAAACCCCCTTATGAAGATACTACAATGTGCAGTGCAATAGGATTCCATTATGAGGTTGTGAGCATGCGTCCTTGGTCTGTAGTTTAATTCTAGCCTTCACATCAGCTACAGTACAGTTAATTGTCACAAACATGCAACCAAGTTGATTTTCAGAACAAAATCTCTGTAAAAGATATTTCTTATAAGGCCTCATGCCTAATCGTATGTATTTTGCAGTCTGCAATTTGTGGATCCGTAAAATACAGATACTATCATTGTTGCATCCGCATTTTTTGTAGACCCATGGACTTCGATGTGTCCTTGGTCTGCATTTTGCGGCCAAGCGTAGGACAAGTTCTACCCTTCTGCAGAACGGACATACAGATGGACCGCAAAACGGATACAGTCATGTGTATGAGGTCTAACCGAAACACCAGTATATTTCAGTACTCAGGTTCAATAACAGAAAGAATAAAAAATGGAATGTAAGCGAGATTTTTTTCTTTATTTTGCTCAATTCATTTCGTGAAATGTAACAACCATTATTTAAACCTTGTACATTATCTTCTAAAATTGCACGCTGTGCGTCTGAATTCCCCTTTTAGAGAAAGAGGAAGTGAATGCATTTGTGAAGAGGATAGACTAGCAGAGAGAAGGGGGGGAGAAAAAAACCACATAAAAAACCACAATTACACTTTTCAGCCATGAGAAGGAAATCAGATGGTGCTAAAATCCCTGCAGAATACACAGATTAATTAAAGTCTGCTCTTTCCAAATCTGTTATTCAGCTAAACACAGCTGCTAGAAAAATAAAGCCTTACCTATAATTTTCAAGAGCCATCATAGAGATAAACTACAGAAGGGACAGACATATCCAGGATTATGATGGAGAAGGTATCAGGACCAGTTGTAGTCTGCAATCAGCGTTGTAATACTGGCAGCAGCCTCTGCGCACACGTCCTGGTGAGAAGCCATACAATAACAGCCTCAGCATTGATATGCATGGATTCACCTCTAATCCCACCGCGCGCCACCATGCACCCAATGCCTTCTTATCATATCCACATGCGTCCGAATCAGCATATATTTCAAAACCTGCTCCACAGGCCAATGTTAGGTCTGAGTGGACATTAGGTGGCAGTTTTTTTTTATGTACAAGGGCACTGTGCAGGGTGAGTGCTTATACTGGGTCTACAGTAGGTTCATGGCCGGGTATTCAGTGTGGCCATAATGTAAAATGGACCATAGTTCTATAGCATATTTATCATTTTTGTTATAATAGGCTGCTACAATCTTTTATTTTATTTTTGCAGTATTTGTGTTAGTTGCACCAAATACCAGGAGATATACCTTCTATGGAAATAATAAACTGCATATTGCAATTAATATAAGACCTATACCCAAGGTCATACAACCACTGAGTCATTGGGCATCTATAGACTTTTAGAGGGTCCGACCTTCTCCATGCTCAAGCTGTCCTTATAGAATTCAATGGAGAGGTGACCCCATAGGAGTTACAGAAAGAGCCAAATGCTGCCGGGAACCCCCATTTTTCCAGAAGTGGGATCTGCACTATATACAGAAAATAATGATACGCTCCCCAACAGTGTAGTATCCATAGAAATTCACCACTAAACATGGTGCAGGAGGAAAGTAAAGTCCTGAGTCAGCCACAGGTAAATCAGAGATTTCTACAAAGATCAAAGGAGTCTGGAGCTCAATAAAACTTCATAATCTTTATTACCACATCTTTAAAGGGGTTCTGCACTTTGTTTAAACTGATGATCTATCCTCTGGATAGATCATCAGCATCTAATCGGCCGGGGTCCGACACCCAGGACCCCCGCTGATCAGCTGTTTGAGAAGACAGTGGTGCGGCCTTCTCACTGTTTACCGCTGGCCCAGTGACCTCACGCATAGTATCAACTGGCGTGGGCGGGGCTAAGCTCCATTCAAGTGAACGGAGCATAGCCGCGCGCAGCAAGTTGATACTAGTCGTGACGTCACTGGGCCTGCGGTAAACAGTGAGAAGGCCACGGCGCTGCTATAGCACCGCTGCCTTCTCAAACAGCTGATCGGCGGGGGTCCCGGGTATCAGACCCCCAGCGATCAGATGCTGATGATCTATCCAGAGGATAGATCAGTTTAAACAAAGTGCAGAACCCCTTTAACCTCTTAGGGATCAGGCTCATTTTAACCTTAAGGACCAGGCATCTTTTTTGCAAATCTGACCAGTGTCACTTTATGTGGTGATAACTTTAAAACGCTTTGACTTATTTTTGTCACATATTGTACTTCATGACACTGGTAAAATGGAGTAAAAAAAAAAAAGAATAATTTTTATTTATAAAAATTAGCAAATTTTTAAGTTTCAATTTATCTACTTCTATAATACATAGTAATAACTCCAAAATAGTTATTACCTTACATTCCCCATATGTCTACTTCATGTTTGGATCATTTTGGGAATGATATTTTATTTTTTAGGGGATGTTACAAGGCTTAGAAGTTTAGAAGCAAATCTAGAAATTTTCAAAAACCCACTTTTTAAGGACCTGTTCAGGTCTGAAGTGACTTTGTGAGGCTTACATAATAGAAACAACCCAAAAATGACCCCATTCTAGAAACTACACCCCTCAATGTATTCAAAACTGATTTGACAAACTTTGTTAACCCTCTAGGTGTTCCACAAGAATTAATGGAAATAGAAATACAATTAAAAAATGTCACTTTTTTGGCAGATTTTCCATTTTAATATTTTTTTTCCAGTTACAAAGTAAGGGTTAACAGCCAAACAAAACTCAATGTTTATGGCCCTGACTCTGTAGTTTATAGAAACATCCCATATGTGGTCGTAAACTGCTGTATGGGCACACGGCAGGGCACAGAACGGAAGGAATGCCATAAGGTTTTTGGAAGGCAGATTTGAAGCCCCCCTGATGCACCCCTAGAGTAGAAACTCCATAAAAGTGACCCCATTTTAGAAATTACGAGATAGGGTGGCAGTTTTATTGGTACTAGTTTAGGGTATATATGATTTTTGGTTGCTCTACATTACACTTTTTGTGAGGCAAGGTAACGAGAAATAGCTGTTTTGGCACCTTTTTTATTTTATTTTTTATTTACAACATTCCTTTGACAGGTTAGATCATGTGGTATTTTTATAGAGCAGGTTGTCACGGACGCGGCGATCCCTAATATGTATACTATTTTTTTATTTATGTAAGTTTTACACAATGATTTCATTTTTGAAACAAAAAATATCATGTTTTAGTGTTTCCATAGTCCGAGAGCCATAGTTTTTTCAGTTTTTGGGCGATTATCTTGGGTAGGGTATGATTTTTGCGGAATGAGATGACGGTTTGATTGGCACTATTTTGGGGTGCGTATGACTTTTTGATCGCTTGCGATGACACTTTTTTTTACACCATTTTTTTTTACAGTATTTACCTGAAGGGTTAGGTCATGTTATATTTTATTAGAGCATGTTATTACGGACGCGGCAATACCTAATATGTATACTTTTTTTATTTATGTAGGTTTTAAACAATGATTTCATTTTTGAAACAAAAAAAATCATGTTTTAGTGTTTATTATCTTAGGTAGGGTCTCATTTTTTGCGGGATGAGATGACGGTTTTATTGGCAGTATTTTGAGGTGCATATGACTTTTTTATCGCTTGCTATTATACTTTTTGTGATGTAAGGTGACAAAAAATTGTTTTTTTTACACAGGTTATTACGGATGCGGCAATACCTAATATGTATACTTTTTTTATTTACTTAAGTTTTACACAATAACAGCTTTTTTTAAACAAAAAAAAATATGTTTTAGTGTCTCCATATTCTGAGCCATATTTTTTTTATTTTTTTTGTCGATTGTCTTAGGTGGGGGCAAATTTTTTGCCAGATTAGGTGACGGTTAGATTGGTACTATTTTGGTGGGCATACGCCTTTTTGATCGCTTGCTGTTGTATTTTTTGTGATGTAAGGTGACCAAATTTTTTTTATTTAGCACAGTTTTTAGTTTTTATGGTGTTCATCTAAGGGGTTAGGTCATGTGATATGTTTATAGAGCCGGTCGATACAGACGCAGCGATACCTATTATGTCCACAAAGTATTTTTTTTACTTGAAACTTTTAATTTTTTGGGGGGAAACTTTATTTTTTGTCCGACTTTGGGACTTCAACTTTTGGGGGTCTAATCCCCTTTACAATGCATGTCAATACTTTTGTATTGGAATGCATTGGCTGTATGAGTAATACAGTGTTTATTACTCATACAGCTTCCTACCTGTGAGATCCAGGGGGCTGGATCTCATAGGCTCGTCACCGGAAGGCAGCGACAATGCCTAAGGAAGGCATCGCGCTGCCTTCCATGCCATTGGGTCCCTATTACAGCCGCACGGTGACCTGATGGCACCTCCAACCGCCCGCCGCAACTCCCAAAAAAGCCGCAAACAGCAGGTCTGAATTCACGGGACCCCTGTGCATTGACCCAAGGTGCCTGCTCAGTGATCGGAAATACACAGGACATACCTGTACGCCCTGTGTCCTTAAGAGGTTAAATACATCAAAATTCTTCATTAGAGAGGTGTACGTGTTTTAGATGATATACGTACATCTTTACTCATATTTGTGGAAGTCAATACCATAGATCAAATGGGCGGCGCTGCCCATTGCAGGAACGATAGAAGACGTCCTTATATTAGAAATAAAATGATACTGTATTGTACAATGCTATGAACAACGCGTCTCTGGGCTGAAATGGCCCCTTTGTCAGGTTTGGTATCCAAACACAATTACACTGCAATATTTAAAGACCTTGGAAGCGCAAAACCAGAGCGAGAGGAGCGAAGCAAACGTGCTTCCTGCTACCCATAGTCGGCTGTGTTTATCAGCGATACGAAAGAAGCTGGTGATACAGTGCAACAATTTCCAGCAGATAGTTCAGGTTTCCAGCTTTCTTTGGTGCCGATAATGACACCTTCAATGATAAAGGTAATAATGCAGCTGGCAATACGACAAAAAAACCTGGGCATATTGTTAGCAGTAATTATAATAATCGGTAGCAGTAATTATAAATACATAATCTCTCAGCAAACATGCCGTATATTAGATTTCTATTAGAATTCAACTACAGTAATGTTAGGGATCAGCATTGGTTACCTTATATTAGAGATTCTAAAAGTAATAGTAAAATAAAATAATTGAATAGTAAATAATGAATGAAAAACAAATAAAAAATACTGAATAATATATATACAAAATTGGTAGGGATAATGATATTAGTAGTATTGATAATAATAGCAACTCAAAAAGATACCCCCTTGGGGAACATATTTAGTAGAGTTATATCAGTGGCTTAACTAGAAAAGACTGGACTCCACAGCAAATTTTTGAACGGGCCCCCCCACACCCCAGCAACTTCTTCGCAACCCCTCCTCCTGTGCAACCCCCACTCCTGTGGCTAGTCAAGATCTCTCTCTCAGACGAGGCCCGGCAGCCAGTCCGTCTGTTTCCTACAGTGTCACTGTATATAATGTCATTGTATAATACTGTTGAGGGAGCCCTGACAATAAAATCTTTTAGTCCTTCTTCTAGGTGGGCCCCTTCTGAGTTTGGGCCCCAAGCAGCTGCTCCCCCTGCTTTCCCTATAGCTACACCCCTGGGTTATATACTGCATGCTAAGTACTACTACTCTGGGAAGTACTACCATGAGACAGAAATGTCAGGATGTCTGTAGGTGGTAAAGCTAAACCCGAATAAGAGGTATATAATTATATATAAGGGAGCGTTTCCATATAAATAGCTACAAAGTACTGCTGTGACTACAATGTAACACAATATAACAGTTGTCAATAGTACCCTGCAACAAGACACTTATTGTAGTCTATGGGGGTGGCTGGCTATGTAAAAACTTCTTGATGAAGTTGGATACCGTATTCTCCTAAAAACAGCTTACCCGGACCAAATACTCTGTAGGCCCCATGTAGTATATAACCCTACTTCCCTAACATCTTATGTAAATTTACATCAGTGGTCCGATATTTAAACATGGCGCCCGCTCATGACGTTTTTAGCAGCAGCCTCAGATGCCGTGGACAAATGTGACCACGACATCTGGGACCTCAAAAACTGGGAGTACGCCCTCCGGCTTCTTTCCAGCTTCTTTTGTATCACGGATGAGCACAGCCGACTATGGGTAGCGGGAGGCACGATTGCTTCTCTCCTCCTGCTCCGATATGGTTAGATTCTAAGGTCTTTAAATATTGCAATGTAATTGTGCATGGATACTGAACCCGACGAAGGGGCCATTTTGGCCGGGAAACGCATTGTATTATAAAGTTGTTTATTTCATTCATTTCTTATATAAGGACATCTTCTATCTTTCCTGCATTGGGCAGTGCCACCCGTTTCTTCTATGGCATTGTTTTACGTTTGCTGACGTGAGACAAACCCTTTAAGCATAGTTTTGCATTAAGAGTAAATTCCTCCTACTAATAAAAAACATTACATTTTCTTGAGCCATCACACAAGACCACAGAAGCAGGAACAAGCTAAATCCATAGTATATAGACTGGCCAGTGTTTGATCCAAAGTCCTAAAGTAGCTACAGTGGCGCTTTAAGAAATGAAAATAACAGGTAGCATTCATTTATGGTTAACAGAAGAAGTTTCACAGTGAATACATGTTATGCCTCACCCACGGTAGGTCCAGCGGAGGTGGTTAGAAAAGTTATAAATTACTATTTAACTAAGTGACTAAAGACTCTCTTGGTTTATAGCGATTCTTATCATTTCAGATGGTGAACCTTAGAAATGTAACTTCATTAAAAAGTTAACTCTATCATTTGGTAGCAAAATCTCCATCATTGTGGCCTGCATTGCAGTTTACATGGATTTACGGTATGTAATGGAGCTTGCTATGGGCAACAATATAAGTTTTCCTTAGCGCCAATTTGGATAAATCTCATTCTATTTCTATAGTGGCTCATATAGATGTGTGTATGGAAATGACCCTCATTCTTGTACTGTGCAATATCATCACTGTACTCACTGCCCCGACCATAGGCAATCAGAATTCCCCTAGACAACCGACCCATGACTGGATGCGTGCTCCTGTTCCTCTGTCTCTATTGCGCATGCTGTGAATCTAAAGATCAGGGCATGCGCAGTATAAACTTACCTAGTCCACTGTCTCCCCATCCATTGTGCATCCAGGATGATATATTGGTGCATGCACAGCAGACCACATATAATACAGTGCAATGGACACACAATGAAAGGGGGGACAGTGGACCAGGTAAGTTTCTACTGCACATGTCCTGGCCCTTGGATTCAGAGCATGAGCTATAGACACAGAGGGATGGGAGTGTGCATATGGTCAGACGGGTTGGTCAGATGACCCTCCAGAGTGTGAAGGTTGGAGTACAACTGACTCCTGGCTTCTAGCCACAGGCATAAGAAGCACCTAGTGACCACACCCAGCCAGGTAGTTAACCCTTCACGCACCAGACAGGGAAGGAACAGGGGAATCAGGAGCAATTCACACACATGCTGAGCAAACAACACGATGACCCAGGCAACCAGCATGCACGGCTATCGTGTCACAGCGAACAACACCGACATCATGACACCTAGCCTATAAAACAGCTATGGCAGCGCTAAAGCCCACCCATTAGTGCCGGTGACGTCACCAGGAACAAAATGTGTCAAAATGTAAACAAAAAAGCCTTTCCCTGCGTGATACAGCACAGCATGAAATGCTCCGATGCTCATCTCAGGGGGGCTGCCTGGGTGAAAAGGGGGGTATATCCGGGTTCAGCTCTGAACCTGGACAACCCCTTTAATATGATTGTTTTTATTTTTAATCTGTTCGGAGTGAAGCCCTTTAATCAGGATAAGCGCATGATCAGTAAAGCAATGTATATGCAAAATGACTCTATATATACTGTAAATTACAACATTGGCATCAAAATGCCCTGCTTTTTTATTATAATGCTTATAAAGTTGAAGTCTTAATCCATGTCAGGTGCCTTGGAAACTTTTCTTTTAAGTGATTACCTGACGATAAGTGGTGGAATATCACACAGAGGAAGCACGGATCTAAAAAGTAGAGAGCTGAAGCCGTGTGGTGCGGAGGAATTACAGCACTCCTCAATATATACTGCAAAAATTATGGTTTTAAAGAAGGAGCAGTAAATATATAGAGTACACGTAAGTCTACTTTCACACTCACGTTTTGGCTTTCCGTTTCTTAGATCCATCATGGGCTCTCACAAGCGGTCCAAAACGGATCAGTTTGCATTCTAATGGACTCTGAATAGAAAAGGATCCGCTCAGAACGTATCAGTTTGCATCAGTTCAGTCTCCATTCAGCTTTGGAGACGGACAATTGGTGTCCGTCTGATGAAACTGAGCCAAACACAATGTAAGTCAATAGGGACGAATCCGTTTTCACTAACACAATCTGACACAATAGAAAACGGATCCGTCCTCCATCGACTTTCAATGGTGTTCAAGATGGATCCGTCTTGGCTATGTTACAGATAATACAAACGGATCCATTTTGAACGGATGCAAATGGTTGTATTATCTGAACGGATCCGTCCATGTAGCCTAAATCGTTGTTTTTCAGACTGCCTTGTATCGGGCTGTAATGCGTTTTACCATATGCAGCAGTTCTTGTCCTGAGCTGCAGTATGGGTAACTTTCTAATGAAGTCAGCCCACATTCATTAACCTTTACTTAACTGTCAGCTCCTAGAATAATAAAACCGGAACGGTGACATAAAAAAGAAAGGTTATGTGCACTAGAAAATTATAATGTGATGGCGGAATTATAAAGTCATTGCACATGTCACTTAAACACATCAGAAAAACATCTTAAACACATGATGGTACTGTGTATGAGGGTACAGCCACAGTTTAGTATGTGCTGTAATGAAAGCAAACTGATACATTAGTGGCAACGTTTGTCCTGTAGAAATGATCCGAAAATGTCCTTTTTTCCATGAAAAAGGATTTAAAAAATCTGCACACTACCAAATTTTACTAACTTAAAGAGGTATTTCAATTTTAATGATTACATTTATTTCTTTAGAAAATAGGGTGTTGAACAATTGTCTAATTTACATCTATTTAACATTTTGCTCACAGACCTTCATTATATCCGTGAAATTGACTCTCCCTAAAGAAAAAAAAAAAACAATACAGTCCATTTTAGTCCTGTAAAATGCGTCCTATAAGAGTGCTGGGAAGGACTAAACATAGCGGCAGTCATGTGAGTTGTCATGTGACCTTCAAAAGTATCATGTGACCTTGCTTTCAGTTAACTGCCCAGGTATCTAACAGGTGAATAGTAGTGTATTGAGAAGCAGAATATATACAGTATATAAAGTACTACTACCTGCAACATCACCTCATGCCTGTCAGTGTAGAAGCAGATCTCTGTGTATGCCCCCTTTTTTATACTAAACTTTATTAATAAAATGGCAGCATCACTTAGAGACAAGCAGCCATTTTGCAAATCACTATAGCCGGGCACACAATGATGTAGTTACTGTCATAACCACAATAAAAAGCATGATGATTTTTCCTGTAGTGTGTGCATATTCCTATAGTGTGCAAGCACGACCACTGCTGCTGGATTGCTGGGTGGTCGTAACCAAGCAATGTATATGTGATGGAAAATTAATCTAGCCAGCAAAGGAAGCAATATGGACAATCACAATACATTAGTAAGTGCCTTGTATTAACTTTGTCTACAATATAAATGTCATTTTCTGTGAGACAACCCCTTTAACCAACAGGCCATGGTAACCCAACAAAGGCAAGTGTATAGAACACGGAGCAGAGTGCACATTGTGGTCTACAGATCTCAAACTTGAGAACCATAATACCGTACTATGTGATGTGGCTTGCTACAAAATAGCCTCCTTACATTACATTGTGATCTGTAGTGGAGCAAACACATATATGGAATATACGTCATTGAAAAAGTACAATAACATCTTTTAAACAAATGCATACAAATCTGCAAAAAAGACAACATTGGAGGGAGAGTTGGAGAGCACTAAGGCCCCTTTCACACGGGCGAGATTTCCGCGCGGGTGCGATGCGTGAGTTGAACGCATTGCACCCGCACTGAATCCTGACCCATTCATTTCTATGGGGCTGTTCACATGAGCGGTGATTTTCACGCATCACTTATGCGTTGCGTGAAAATCGCAGCATGTTCTATATTCAGCGTTTTTCACGTAACGCAGGCCCCATAGAAATGAATGGGGTTGCGTGAAAATCGCAAGCATCCGCAAGCAAGTGCGGATGCGGTGCGATTTCCACACATGGGTTCTAGGTGACAGTCTATTCACTGTATTATTTTCCCTTATAACATGGTTATAAGGGAAAATAATAGCATTCTGACTACAGAATGCTTAGTATAATAGTGCTGGGAGGGTTAAAAAAAATAAAAAAAGTTAACTCACCTTATCCCCATGATCGCCTAGTTCCCGGTCGGTCTGTTCTTTAGCTGTGGCTAAAGGACCTGTGGTGATGTCAGATCACATGCTCCATCACCATGGTGATGGACCATGTGATTGGAGCATGTGATCTGACATCACCAAAGGTCATTCAGTCCACAGCTAAAGAACAGACCGGGATCTACACGATCATGGGGATAAGGTGAGTTAACTTTTTTATTATTTTTAACCCTTCCAGCACTATTATACTAAGCATTCTGTATTCAGAATGCTATTATTTTCCCTTATAACCATGTTATAAGGGAAAATAATACAGTGAATAGACTGTCACCTAGAACCCATGCGTGAAAATCGCACCGCATCCGCACTTGCTTGCGGATGCTTGCGATTTTTCACGCAACCCCATTCATTTCTATAGGGCCTGCGTTACGTGAAAACGCACAAAGAGGAGCATGCTGCGATTTTCACGCAACGCATAAGTGATGCGTGAAAATCACCGCTCGTGTGCACAGCCCCATAGAAATGAATGGGTCAGGATTCAGTGCGGGTGCAATGCGTTCACCGCACGCATCGCACCCGCACGGAAAACTCGCCCGTGTGAAAGGGGCCTTAGGGTAAAGATGTCCATACACGTACACCCTCGGTTCGGCTGAGCATGTACGGTATGTATTTTTAAAGTGGAGAGAAGAGAAATCCACTGCCACACTCCTCTGGAGGCTGAATTTCAATGCCCCTGATCCTTCTCTCCCTGCTGACATCATCTGTCGTGGAGATTCAGGAGACCCCCGGATTCTTGGTTGGTTCTTCTGAAAATTGGGGATTTGGCTGTCTATAGTCTAATGTGTAATGGGCCTTAATTCTATACATTCATTCCCTGGACTGATGAAAAGTATACAGTAGCATGCTGCGCTCTGTACTGCATTCACATTTCTCTACACTGGTGCCGCTTCCATAGTTAGATGTTTTCTCATCTGATGGAACATATGAACGTCTCCTATGTGTTATTCTATTCTATGACTTAATTACCATACTATCCCCTCCCTGAATGAAACTCCAAGACATAATCACCATATGCATAAGGCATAGCTTCCAACTGTCCCTGTTTGGAATTAACCCTGCGCATTCCTTTATCTTTCTGCTCCATCTTGATACACTGCTAAGGCTGTGCCTTCTCTGGAAGCATACAGAGGACCTACAAGTCTACAGACAGACATAGCGGAGTTCTTCCACTGTGAATCCGCAGCAAAACCCAAGTGGGTTAAATACAGATTTTGTAGCAGATTTTCCTACAGATTTGCTGTGGATTTCTCTCTTCACATTTACTTGTGAGTTACCAGCTTTAAAGTTTATTTTTTAATAAAGTGTAGGTACAGAGATATCAAACCTCTACCAGCATGGAGAGTCTGTCTTCAGTCTTCAGCGTTTTACTGAGCACTGAAGACGCCCGTGTGTCACATACAGAGGCTTCTCGCCGCCTCTTGTCACTACCCCAGTCCCTGGCTATGTACATGTGACCCAACTATCATTACCCATCCCCCTGCCTATCTGGCTTCTTTCAGCGCTCAGTGGAACATCCGTGTCCCTACACTATATGAAAAATAAACCGAAACAACAGTTACACCTTATAGGGGGTTGTCTCACTTCAGCAAATCATTAATCATGTAGGGAAAGTTAATACAAGGAACTTACTAATGTATTGTGATTGTCCATATTGCCTCCTTTGCTGGCTAGATAAAATTTTCCACATTACACAATACTCATTTCCATGGTTACGACCACCCTGTAATTCAGCAATGGTGGTCATGCTTGTACAGCATAGTAAAAAGAGCAGGCCTCTCTGGTGGTTTGGACTGTGGGTGTGCACCTAGTCCAGCACTTGGATTGCAAACTGGTCATAACCATGGAAACGAGCCGTGTATAATGTGATGGAAAAATGAATCTAGCCAGCAAAGTAAGCAATATGGATAATCACAATACATTAGTAAGTGCCTTGTATTAACTTTGTCTACAACTCCTGACAGCATATAAACACTCATCTAAGCTATAGTATTCTCAGTTTGAAGGCTTTAGAACAAAAATGGTCATTTTTTTAAATAAATTATATTTAGCCCACAGAGGGATGTAGTGTTTCTGGATTTTGCAAAAACTTTTGATACTGTAGTAATATGTCGAGGATACGGTCGGCACTGCTGTAGGTGTTGGATTTAATTTGGTGCTGCACTGATTGAATGTGAGTAGTGGTGGTGCTAAGCATAAAAAACAAGTAGTATTTACAACAAAGGAGAGAAAGAAAAAAAGAATGCGTCACTCACCCAAAAATACTCTTTGCAGCTTTATTCACATAAAAAGGTCAGCGTCATGCGGGCAAAACACAGCAGTGCGGACCGCATCCTCTACATATTACTACAATATCAAAAGTCTTTGCAAAATCCAGAAACACTACATCCACAGACACCCCTCTTGGGGCTAAATATAATTTATAAAAAATTGTCAACAATTTTTGTTCTAAAGCCTTCAAACTGAGAAGACTATGGCTTAGATGAGTGTTTATATGCTGTCAGGAGTTCATAGATAAGGGCTACACATCGAGCCATCAGATCAGCTTCCTGACAGATTCAGTGTAACACAAAAAGCAGTAGTCTGCAGTCTGAATTTTTTTATTTTTAACAGAATAAATATATATTTTTTTATTTAGAGTAAAATGCAATGAGAAAAAAAATTGGCCTCTGAAGGTGTTTTTAGCCTTTACGGCTTTGTCCAGTTTACAGGTTGTTCAGAGTTGTAATTTGAGCGCTTGACCTTTAATGATGATGAAAAAAATTGTGAATCTTCTGTAAAAATAATAATGTATGCTCAGATTAAGTTACAGATGTACAATACTCAGTAATAGTGCAGCCTAGCTACCTTGTACCAAAAATATTGCAACAGAGACAGGATAATAAACCTTCCATTTTTGTGTTATCCGTGGCCAATTCCTTGGGTACAGATGTGTCAAACTAAAGGATTTTGGTATTGATGACCTACGCTCAGGATAGTCATCAATATCAGATGGTTGAAGAGCCCGCAGCAATCTGGTGAGCACAATGACCTCTTAATAGGCAAGTGATGTCCTGTTCATTGGTCATATGTACTAGGAAAAGCTCAATCCCTTTCAAGTAAATGGGGCTGAGCGGCAATACCAAGCATGGTCACAATCCAATGGACAGCACTGTGCCTGTAAGCTGCAAGGTGGCCACGGCACTCACAGAAGCTGTGGTCTCTTTAAACAACTGATCAGCGTGGGTGTCAGGTGTCAGACCCACTGACCACGTAATAATGACCTATTCTGAGGATCAGAATCATGGAAAACCTTATTAACCCATAAACTTGTAAGCTTTGTTTTGAAATCCTTTTAGTAGCATAGGACTTGTGAGAATATTGTGACAAGGCCATGCAGAGATGGCTGGTTTAGTAGAGAGACTCCTATCCCAAGTGAGAGACCTTTCAGAATCTTAGTTAATGAACCACATGAAGCCTCAGAGGATAAAAAGTGGAAAATCTTTACATTATAGTGAAGGAAGAAAACATTCTTGTATGGCCTGGGAGAAGAGCCCATTGTATGATTATATAGTAGTATATACTGTATATAGTGAGCCTGCAGATACCATGTAAGCTCTCAATCATGTGAAGAATTTGCCTTCAGAGATGACAGAGCCTTGAAACTTCTCAGGTTTCTCCTTCGAGTGTGCTCAAATCAACAGAATTTCAAAACCTTCTGCACTTCATCTATGGAATTCTATTACCTAGTTATATAAAAGGTAAGAACATCTATGACCATATTGCTTTCCTCCAAGGCTATTACTCGGAACTTCATGAACAATACTACAAACAGCGTCCGTGAAAATACCATGGGTTAGAAGTCCTGGACATTACAGTTTCAGCGAGTAAATAAACACAGCAAAAGAAATGTAATTGTTATCACCGTCACCAACTCAAGGTTGGAGAATATATCACATGTTGTAGTTTCCATAGGGTTCTCTGGCATTTCTGTTCTGTTTAAAATAGGCGAAAATACGCTTTTCCCCCCCAAAAGTACTAAACCTTTTCTAACCACTATAGTAGGTGGTGCACAACCCTTCTAAATATCATTAAAATGTGATGACCCAACCCAAGATGCGTGATTCATTTACTACCATGTCATTATTGAAACTTTCATTTTCTTTGGTAAAGGGGTATTTTGCAGCTACTATGTGGCAAACAGAGATGGCCGCGGTACCAGAAACCAGGCGCGCTGTCCTATGCTGTTTCCGTAGCCTTCATTCTCCTCTAACAGTTGGGAGAACAGTTTATTGAGTGGTAATTAACTATGGGGGTCATTATTATGGGAAGTACATCACTTTTTGGCATACTTTAGATTTGGTCACAAAGGGCCGAATCTGAGACTTTTTCACGCTCAAGCCACCTGATACATCATTTTCTACGCCAACAAGGGAGCGGGTGTAGATTTAAGCAAGTCGTTAAAACGCCTAAGTTATGTTGAGGCGGGCGCCTCAACATAACTTAGGAGCATCAAGCAGCAGCGGACATTGTCTAAGACCAGCATCTAAATCGCCGGTCTTAGTAATTGTCCCCCTATGTGACTAGTAGCCATCATATAGACAGCAGTACCTGAGTGTCTGTTACTAATAGAAAGGGATGCGAATGAGCTCTTAACAAGCTCTGATTCTAATGCCACCGGATGTAAGGCAGATATCCTATAAATCAGTGCTCGACCCTTTAACCCCTTCAAGACCAAGCTAGTTTTTACCTTCAGGACCAGGCCATTTTTAGCAAATCCAACATGTGTCACTTTATGTGGTAATAACTTTAAAACGCTTTGACTTATCCAGGCCATTTTGAGATTGTTTTTTCATCACATTTTGTACTTCATGACAGTAGTAAAATTTAGTAAAAAAATAATCATTTTTATTTATAAAAAAATACAAAATTTACCAAAAATTTAGAAAAATTTGCAAATTAGTAAATTTCTATTTCTCTACTTTTATAACAAACAGTAGTACCTCCAAAAATAGTTATTACTTTACATTTCCCATATGTCTACTTCATGTTTGAATCATTTTGGGAATGTCATTTTATTTTTTGGGGATGTTAGAAGGCTTAGAAGTATAGAAGCAAATCTTGACATTTTTCTGAGAATTTCCAAAACCCACTTTTTAAGGACCAGTTCAGGTCTGAAGTCACTTTGTGAGGCTTACATAATAGAAACCACCCTATTTTAGAAACTACACCCCTCAAGGTATTCAAACCTGATTTTAAAAACTTTGTAAACCCTTTAGGTGTTCCACAAGAATTCAAGGAAAATGGAGATGAAATTTCAGAATTTAACTTTTAAGGTAGATTTTCCATTTTAATCTATTTTTTCCAGTAACAAAGTAAGGGTTAACAGCCAAACAAAACTCAATATTTATTACCCTGATTCTGTAGATTACAAAAACACCCCATATGTGATCGTAAAACTGCTGTACGGGCACACGGCAGCGCACAGAAGGAAAGGAAAGTCATATGGCAACATTTTAAGACCCCCTGATGCACCCCTAGAGTAGAAACTCCAAAAAATTACCCCATTTTAGAAACTATGGGATAAGGTGGCAGTTTTGTTGCTACTATTTTAGGGTACATATCATTATTGGTTGCTCTATATTACACTTTTTGTAGGGCAAGGTAACAAAAAATAGCTGTTTAACTATTTTCTGGGGTTGTTTGTTTCAGTTCTACATAATAAACCATTTTTGAAAAAAAAAGTTTTGGTGTCTCCATATTCTGAAAGCCATAGTTTATTTTTCTGCGATTGTCTTATGTAGGGTGTCATTTTCTGCGGGATGAGATGACGGTTTTATTGGTACAACTTTGGAGTGTGTATGACTTTTTGATCGCTTGGTATTACACTTTTTGTGATATATGGTGACAAAAAATGGCTTTTTTGACACTGTTTAAATTTTATTTATTTTTTTACTGTGTTCACCTGAGGGGTTAGGTCATGTGATATTTTTATACAGCAGGTGATTAGGGTGATGCGGCGATACCTAATATGTATAGGTTTTTTCAGCCCCATTGAAATTAAATTAATGGGCCCGCATTCGATCCCCAAAAATGTAGATTGGATGCGAACCAAAAATATGGTTGTGTAAATGGGGCCTTTTAGATTAGATATAGCACTGCCTTTCTTTCCAATCCTAGAAGGACAATCTCCAACCCTCGGCGCTTGCGGGACACACAACAAAATGTAGACAGTCCCTGCATGATTTACCCCGGCCAAAATCCTGCCATTTAAAAAAAAAGAGCCAATAATAAGCAATAATGCACACAGCGGAATAACAAGTGGCTGACTGCAAACAGGGTGTCGATAAATATAAAACAAGGGACTGGAGCTTGTACTCCATCTATACATTATGTTTCCTCAGTAATGAGAGTGAAATGGAAAAGGCAGCCATAATTTTGTTAGAGGAATGCATCAGCGCGGGTCAGATTAGTGCGCATATTTCCACTAATGCTCTTTTCATTATTTGCTGTGCTTACGATAAGGGTAAAATGCTTTTCTATTTCAGGTTCCCAGAACATTGTAAACTGTCATTATTAAACAGCTTTAACAACACAAGAACATTTCTATCCTTTCTTCCGGTGAGATTCTGCTGCAGGTTCACGTCTATAGAGCTCAGTCTTTGTACATCCGACGGCTGCTGTGTAGCTCTGTGCGGAGGAGATATACTGTAATAGACTATGCTGTAGTAATGGAAAGGGAAAAGAAATCACAATACTGACTTTGGATAATACATAACGTATGACTATAATATACCCATAGAGATGCATGCAGTGGTGCTGTCCGTGGTACTAGGATGAGGGCTGAACAATCATGTTACAGTTGCAGCCACACACATTGTAGTCTTACAGTCATTCAGTCTGGCCATCCATGTTCAATGACACCGGGCAAAGTACAAACCACCTTTCATTAAATGAATGATTTTTTGCCGGACTATCAGTGACAGTCGACTTCTGCTGGCGATGATGGTCCGTCACTGGTCGATCTCATAACTATCTATCTACATACTAAAACAGAAATAAAGTGACACTGCTGGATATAAAGTCAAAAGATTGGTGTGCCAGCGGCCGCGAACATGATCATACCTCCAATAAATACCTAGATGAATAAAGGACACTGTTTCTGAACTTTTCAACTTTTCCTAGGAAAGCGGTTGAATTAATTTGATTATCTATTTATCTATCAAATTCAAATCAGCTTTATTGCCAGGACTAAATACATTTTAGCATTGCCAAAGCAAGTAGGAAATAATTGGGTAGGGGTGGGGGATGGGGACACAACCATGGTGTGGGTATAAGAGTCTGTGACATATCAGGCTCCTCTCAGTCTATGGCAGGCAGTAATATATTGTGCTGCTATGTGTTCTCCTCCTCCCCCAGCAGTATGAAGAGTCTCTCTTCCTCCTCCATGGAGGTCAAGTCTGGGCAGAGATCAGACAGTCTCCTGAAATGAGCGTCCCTCACTGCTGAGTATTTGGGGCACCGCAGCAGAAAGTGAGCATCATCCTCCACGGCCTCCTGATCGCACTGCTGGCACAATCTGCTCTATTCTATCTATCTATCTATCTATCTATCCATTTATCTAATCTATATACTCTAATATCTATCCATTATCTATCTATCTCATCTCTACCTAATATCTATCTTAGATCTATCCATTTACCAAATCTATCTAATATCTATATATCTATCATCTATCTAATATCTAGCTATCTAGCTAGAGAGTACAAAAATGAGGCAGCACACCAGTGGTAGTGAAAAAAGGTGATGGACCTCTTTATTCACCCAAACTGCAGCGTTTCAGCAGAAACACAATGAGGTCTTTATCTATCTACCTATCTATCTCCTATCTATCCACAATACGTGTATGTATACCTGTCACACATTTTCACCATACTGAGCCCATTCTGTAATTCTGTAACATGAAGGAACCTTCATTCCCAGCTTCAGAGATAAGCAGAAGAAGCTGTGAATCAAACACTTCCATTCACAGATAGAAAGTGCTGAAGTACAGTCAGTTAGAGATGGAAAAACAATGGCTCAGCACTAGCAGGATGACATTAGCATTCAAACTTCCATTCCTGTGAAGAATAAATAACTTTCATGTACAGGGACAGACAATTGCCTCTACGACTCTACTGTCAAACCCGGGTTGATCTGTATGCAATTTCCACCTCATCCAGTCTGCTGTGCTGTTTAAATCTCGCTTTGTGCATTCTAATGATTTTTTTATACTCTGCCTTTGCTTCACGTCTCACAGATGTCTTCAGCATTGAGTGGTTAAGCAGTTCTCTAGGAACCAGAGCTACTAGAGCAAAATAATTGAAGCATCTTTCTGGGTCAATGTGGCCAGCTGGTGGTGAGTAATGGTGACAGGTACACTGGTTCCACATGCCCTCATCCTTAGAA
Source organism: Bufo gargarizans (assembly GCF_014858855.1). NCBI lineage: Eukaryota > Metazoa > Chordata > Amphibia > Anura > Bufonidae > Bufo > Bufo gargarizans. Next base: position 108,669,858 of record NC_058088.1, read on the forward strand.
CTTGGTTCTCCATGGGGCAGGCCAGGTTTCGTCAGCATGCACCAACACAATTTATACTTTTGGCTAGTGATATATCAAATATTCGAGGTCTATGGACCTTCTCAGAGGAGACATCACAACTAATCATTTAACTCACTAATGCTAACTAAAACAGTAAAGTATTACCAAGGGTAACAACCAAACCATTAGAGAAACCACTACAGCCAGGAACATTAAGACGATGATGATCCATCACATGAATAAACACAACCAGGGCATGCTAGCTAGTGTGATCTTCATTTTATTATAGCCAGAGGTCGCAGATTTTTTTTTCCAGAAAAGTAAAAATACTCCTCCGACCATTTTTGAGGAGTATTTTTACCCGAGGAGGAGTACGAAATTTGCAGTAATTCAAATACATAATACATAGGCCTGCACTCGCTCACATCTGTGTTGGAGGCTGCGTTTGGAGGCTCTGTTGTAGATTCTGTCTAAAGACCAGACAAAAAAGCCTTGTATGCAGCACTTTATTGGTCTGGTAAAAAGACAGGCTCGTGAATGGAAACTGAACGGCCTCCATCATAGTAAGCGGGGTCTGTTCAGCTTCTTCCCTGTCAGTTAGGCCGGGTTCACATGACATTTTTGCCATATATTAATTGTGCACACAAAAAACGCATATACATTAACAGACGCCTCAGACAGACGCCATACTGTGGCATCTGTCACCATAGAATTCCATTGTAAAAAAAAAAAAAAAGCCTACATGTTTTTTGCAGGATGGAAAAACATGGTACACTACACTTTCCCATCCTGCAGAGTCCTAAAAAAAAGTACATATTTTTTTTTTTTACTATGGAACTCCATTGTGATGGATGTCACAGTATGGCATCTGTTGTGTATGTTGATCATATGACCCAGCCTTACGTGCCCGATCCAGCACTTCCGTTATTTTCGTTATTCTACTCCATTAGATGAGCAGAACAACAGAAATAAATAGTGGTGATGTGAATGGGGCCTAAGAGGTGGGGATTTATGCAAGAACCATTACTGAAAACCACAGAAATGCACTTTGTAAAGTAGATGCAAGCACTATATATGGACTAAGCCCTCATTCTGATATGATAATATCTGAGACACTTAGCCAATATATTTTGATCAAAATACATCTGTGCCCGCCTACCAAGCGCCAAGGTAGTCTCAGGTCAGGCGGGTCCTACGCTAAACCTACCTAAGCCGTTGGGCTTCTATGTTCAGGAGCGAAGATGCCGCACATATGGTGTGCTGCTCCTAGTCACCTCCATGTGCATCATGCAACCAATGGGAGGAGGAGCAAGCACACCCATATGTGCCACCTAATCAAGGCGCTCTATTGGATAGGAAGGGCAAAAGTGCAGTGGAATGCTACTCCCAAGATAATAGGTGCGCATTCACACTTGAAGGTGCCACTCCCTCAAGCAAATACTACATAGAACATTACTGGTCTAAATAGTATCAGGCTATTATAGCGAAGTTATAAAGTCCAGTCCAATATGGCCGATCTTCCCTGTACTTTACCACTTGGTAATAATAGCCTGTCTGCATTCACTACATACTGCACCACATACATGCATGTGATGTAAGTGGTGCAGTGTGTGATGTATACATGTGTGGGATGTATGTAGTGCAGCGTGTGATGTATACATGTGTGTGATGTACAGTACAGACCAAAAGTTTGGACACACCTTCTCATTCAAAGAGTTTTCTTTATTTTCATGACTATGAAAATTGTAGATTTACACTGAAGGCATCAAAACTATGAATTAACACATGTGGAATTATATACATAACAAAAAAGTGTGAAACAACTGAAAATATGTCATATTCTAGGTTCTTCAAAGTAGCCACCTTTTGCTTTGATTACTGCTTTGCACACTCTTGGCATTCTCTTGATGAGCTTCAAGAGGTAGTCACCTGAAATGGTTTTCACTTCACAGGTGTGCCCTGTCAGGTTTAATAAGTGGGATTTCTTGCCTTATAAATGGGGTTGGGACCATCAGTTGTGTTGTGGAGAAGTCAGGTGGATACACAGCTGTGGTCCTACTGAATAGACTGTTAGAATTTGCATTATGGCAAGAAAAAAGCAGCTAAGTAAAGAAAAACAAGTGGCCATCATTACTTTAAGAAATGAAGGTCAGTCAGTCCGAAAAATTGGGAAAACTTTAAAAGTGTCCCCAAGTGCAGTCACAAAAACCATCAAGCGCTACAAAGAAACTGGCTCACATGCGGACCGCCCCAGGAAAGGAAGACCAAGGAGTCACCTCTGCTGCGGAGGATAAGTTCATCCGAGTCACCAGCCTCAGAAATCGCAGGTTAACAGCAGCTCAGATTAGAGACCAGGTCAATCCCACCCAGAGTTCTAGAAGCAGACACATCTCTAGAACAACTGTTAAGAGAAGACTGTGTGAATCAGGCCTTCATGGTAGAATATCTGCTAGGAAACCACTGCTAAGGACAGGCAACAAGCAGAAGAGACTTGTTTGGGCTAAAGAACACAAGGAATGGACATTAGACCAATGGAAATCTGTGCTTTGGTCTGATGAGTCCAAATTTGAGATATTTGGTTCCAACCACCGTGTCTTTGTGCGACGCAGAAAAGGTGAATGGATGGACTCTACATGCCTGGTTCCCACCGTGAAGCATGGAGGAGGAGGTGTGATGGTGTGGGGGTGCTTTGCTGGGGACACTGTTGGGGATTTATTTAAAATTGAAGGCATACTGAACCAGCATGGCTACCAGAGCATCTTGCAGCGGCATGCTATTCCATCCGGTTTGCGTTTAATTGGACCATCATTTATTTTTCAACAGGACAATGACCTCAAACACATCTCAAGGCTGTGTAGGGGCTATTTGACCATGAAGGAGAGTGATGGGGTGCTGCGCCAGATGACCTGGCCTCCACAGTCACCGGACCTGAACCCAATCAAGATGGTTTGGGGTGAGCTGGACCCACAGAGTGAAGGCAAAAGGGCCAACAAGTGCTAAGCATCTCTGGAAACTCCTTCAAGACTGCTGGAAGACCATTTCAGGTGACTACCTCTTGAAGCTCATCAAGAGAATGCCAAGAGTGTGCAAAGCAGTAATTTAAAGTAAAAGGTGGCTACTTTGAAGAACCTAGAATATGACATATTTTCAGTTGTTTCAACCCTTTTTTGTTATGTATATAATTCCACATGTGTTAATTCATATTTTTGATGCCTTCAGTGTAAATCTACAATTTTCATAGTCATGAAAATAAAGAAAACTCTTTGAATGAGAAGGTGTGTCCAAACTTTTGGTCTGTACTGTATGTAGTGCAGTGTGTGATGTATACATGTGTGGGATGTATGTAGTGCAGCGTGTGATGTATACATGTGTGGGATTTATGTGGTGCAGTGTGTGATGTATACATGTGTGGGATGTATGTAGTGCAGTGTGTGATGTATACATGTGTGGGATATATGTAGTGCAGTGTGTGATGTATACATGTGTGGGATGTATGTAGTGCAGTGTGTGATGTATACATGTGTGGGATGTATGTAGTGCAGTGTGTGATGTATACATGTGTGGGATGTATGTAGTGCAGTGTGTGATGTATACATGTGTGGGATGTATGTAGTGCAGTGTGTGATGTATACGTGTGGGATGTATGTAGTGCAGCGTGTGATGATCACACACTGCACTACATACAGTACATCACACACATCGTTATGTTACACGCTGCTGTCACTTAGTTCTGCATCCATCTTCATGTCCGGACCCAGTCTTTAGCTCCACAGCCACCAGGGCAGTGCGCCCGGCACTCCATATCCTCCTCCTTCCAGAGCTCACCGCCTTCCCCTGATGCAGGACCTGTATCGCTCCTGTGCCCGCCCAAACTGACCAATAGCAAAGCTCTTTGCTGTCTGGAGCTTTGCTATTGGTTACTGCGGGCACAGGCAGTATCGCTGCACTGCTTGTGCCATTCATGGCGCGCCATATGCTGATGAAAAGCAGGAAAAAGTCTAAGGTGTATTGGTAAGCCTTAGGCTACTTTTACACTCGCATTTTGTGCAGATCCGTCATGGACGGATCCGTTCAGATAATACAACCATTTGCATCCGTTCTGAACGGATCCGTTTGTATTATCTTTAACATAGCCAAGACGGATCCATCTTGAACAAGATTGAAAGTCAATGGGGGACAGATCCGTTTTCTATTGTGCCAAATTGTGTCCGTCCCCATTGTGAAAACGGATCCGTCCCCATTGACTTACACTGAGTGTCAGAACGTTTGGAACAGTTTGCAGGCAGCGTTTTGGTGTCCATCTCCAAAGCGGAATGGAGACGGAACAAGACCGATGCAAACTAATCCGTTTTGGACCGCTTGTTGAGAGCCCTGAACGGATCTCACAAACGGAAAGCCAAAACGGCAGTGTGAAAGTAGCCTAAGGCTTTTTCCAGGGAGTAAAATGGTCTGCACAGGCGTCTATGACGCTTGTACAGGCGTTATTTCGACCTCTGATTATAGCTATTCTCAAATACAAAATATATACGGCATATCAGGCCCCAAATTAGTGGGAGCAATTGTGTTAATAGAGCAGGGTCTGTGGAAATCCCACCATTACTATGCAGGTCTCTCTTCTTCTCATTGCACAGCAAAAAATAAGCCATGATGAGATTCAGCCTCAATCCTATAATACAAGCGCTGGTTCATTAAGTGATTTGTACCATTAAAGAGGTTATCTGGGAATTTGATACTGATGGCTAGTCTCTCTTCACAGCTTAAAAAGCACAGCGCTGTACATCATATAGTGGCTGTACTTGGTATTGCAGCTCAGCCCCCTTCACTTGAAAGGGACCGAGCTGCACCTAAGCCACGTGACTGATGTACAGTGACTTTCATTGGTCTAGGATAGGCCTTCAAAAACAAATTCCCAGATAACTCCTTTAATTAACAGCCACACAGGAATCAAAAACCTTGGCTATGTTCACACTAGAGTCATGTTTTTGCTTTTCCAGTACCATTTTAAAGAATTAATATTGACAGTATAATGGGCTCTCCATTTCAGTCCATTGGTTTCTGTGGTAATATACCAGTGAAATGGCAGTAATATTTATTTTACCATCAGAAAACTCCCACAGAATTCAATGCAATGGGGCAAATTGAGCCACAATGATGGTACATGGTTTGCCCCACATTTAGGTTTTAGATGCTTTTTGCATCTCACCCAACAAGGAGTCGTGGCTTAGTGGGGGAAGGGCATGGCTTTGTAAGAGGGGCTGTGCCACAATATGCAGTGAAACCACCAAAATTTTGGCATGGAATATAAAGTAAGACAACCAAATAGGTGTAAGATAAGAGTGTCTAGCCATGCACCAAATGTATCATCCCAGCATGAGCTGCAGTGATAAAGTTATGGCGCCCTGAGACTAAAAGGCAGGATTGGTAAATCTGTCCCATTATGTACTAGTAACAGAATCCATACGTGCGATGAACTCCACCCCAGAGGAGCCCACATTAGATGTCCAAGGTCTTATGGGGATCAGAGTGGTCAACTTCATCGCTAGTATTTTGGAGTAAAATAAGTCTTTTGGTCCCATTGTGGTTAAGCAAGGAGTATTTTTTTTCTTACTGGTGCTAGACAGAAATTGATTGAGAGAATCTCTCTGTTGGGTCAAGTGCCGCTTGGGGATATGTCACCAATCACTGGCTGCAGTGGTGCACCTGACCCAGTCCATACCGAAGTTGACATGTGGGGACCGGTAATCCAGTGAAGACCGCACGTGCCTCATGCAGCCAGAATTGGGTGGGGGAAAAGGATTTCTAAAAAATCTTGGACAGCCCTTTTATATGAGAGGATAATCAGCCAAACACAAGCTAATCACATCTTTTATGTGGGCCTAAAACCTATGATTGTTGGCACCAATCTCCCCATACAGTCTAGTTACATTCAGTCTCAGTTCTAGTATGGCCCGTATGAAAGGACCCTTAAACGGTGTGTCCACCATTAGTAAGTATAAATCCCATTGTGCTGGCAGATTCCCATGGCAAGGCTGGGAAACCTAAACTCTCTGCCTCTGCTCGAGTATCGGGTCGCTTCTGCTCTTGAAGAAAGAAATCAGACAATAACTCCATATGGAATTCACAATAATAATAATAATGAAGCTTAGGTTCGGCAGAGCTTACATATTAAATCCTTATAACTGGGTCTTATTTGTTCACAGGCGCTTCTGGAATCCATAATGATGGACATGATGTTTTACAAATCTAGAACATTTGCACACAATTTTTGCAAATATTATAGCAAGGCAGTGTACGAAAGGTAACATTAGAGAGGAGGAGTAAGAGTCAAACTGAAAACGTACGTTTCATCCTTGAGCTCTTTGAATAATTTAACACTTGATCAGTGATGAGACACTTTGCACCGCAGCTTTTTGTGATGTCTTTTTCCAATAACGTGAATGTATTTTCAAGTACCTTTTAACTCGTTGCGATCCAAATACCAGACACTGAAAGAAGTGTTTTACACTCTGGTGCCCAATTTTACAGCATCAGATATGTGGTGTCTAAGAGCAGCATTTCTACATGTCCCTCCATGCACCTTATGTGTTAGCTGTATTATCGATCCATACATTTGTGTTAGGGCCTGTTCTCAAAACCATCTCTGATTATTAATTTGCTGTGAAAAACGGATAGCTTCCGTGTGCTATTGTCTTTTTCTCACTCCCATCAATAGGATTGTTTTTTCTCATCCACAAAAATGGAGCAGAACAGGACACTTTTATGGGTTCGTGTATAGTGTCTGTTTTAAAAACAGACAGCACACGTAAGAAAAAAATAGTCGTGCGAATAAGATCCCTTTTCTCAAGAGTATCAATATGAATGGGTGAGAAAAAAATGTTGCATGCTCAAATACATGCCATATTACAGATGTATTCCCCTTCTCCTGTACCTATGTGCCACAATACACAGTCTGTGCATGGAACAATACCACGAGCATGGATTCTGTAGTGAAACTTTTACTTACTAGTTCATATATTATGCTTGTCAGCTTAAGAAGATTTGCAGGAGAAGTGATAGTGACAGAAATGTTTTCCTGGTGTGAACATGCCTCATTCTGGAAACCATGCCCCTTCTCACATAGCTTTGCCCTCTCTACCATGACATATCACAACTCTTTCCCATCATGCCCCTCTCAGAGCACAGATGAGTGCCAGGGTTGCAGCATCTCGGCACTGCATGCAGTTAGCACTCATGGAGTGCTGCCTTCCAGAAAAAAGCAATCCACAGGAGATTTGCCATACTGGGAGAGTTGGCAAGTATGTCATACACCATATTGATTTCATAAGTAGCTTATAATAAGTTAAGATCGCACACAAGTGATGATACAGGCTTAGTTTACTCCATACATTATGTTACTAGTTCATATATTGAGGGCATAGGTAGCTCATCATTGTTTTAGGTTGACTACAATAGATGAACTAGGCCTAGATTACACCATAAAAGACGTTACCGGTTCATATACTGTGGCCATAGGTAGCTCATCATTAGTTCAGGTTGACTACAAATAATGAACTAGGCCTTGGTTACTCCTACATAGGATGTTATTGGTCCATACACTGAGGCCATAGGTAGTTCATCATTGGTTCAGATTGACTACAAATAATGATCTAGGCCTAGATTACGTCATATAGGGTGTTACTGGTTCATATACTGCAGCCATAGGTAGCTCATCATTAGTTCAGGTTGACTACAAATGATGAACTAGGCCTTGGTTACTCCACATAGAATGTTATTGGTACATACACTGAGGCCATAGGTAGCTCATCATTACTTCAGGTTTCCCACAAGTAATGTGCTAGGCTTGGTTTACTCCATACAGGACCTTACTTTTTCCTACAGTATACTGAGCTCATCATTGCTTCAGGTAGCAGGCAGCTGAACTCTTGGATTACTCCATACAAGATCAAACTAGTTCATACAGTATATTGAGGCCCTAGGAAGCTCATCATTGCTTCAGGTAACAAGCAGTTGATGATTTAGGCTTGGATTATTCAATACAAAATCAAACTAGTTCATATATTGAGGCCATAGGTAGCTCATCATTGGTTCAGGTTGACTACAAGTGATGAGCTAGGCTTGGTTTACTCCATATAGGATGTTACTTTTTCATAAAGTATATTGAGGTCATAGGTAGCTCATCATTGCTTCAGAATGCCCACAAGTGATGAACTAGGGTTAGTTTACTCCATATAGGAAGCTACTTTTTCATAAGCAGCTCATCATTTTTCAGGTTGCCCACAAGTGATGAACTAGGCTTGATTAACTCAATATAGGATTGTACTAGTTTATATACTGAGGCCATAGATAGCTCATCATTGCTTCAGGCTGCCTACAAGTGTTGTGACTAGGCCTGGGTTACTTCACACTGCAGGCTACCAGTTTATATGATTAGACAAAACTTTCATCTACGAGGGTAAACTTTCTAGGCTATGTTAATGTGTATTGCAAGGAATGTTTCACATCAATGTCCAGGTCAGAATTTGTTGATGTGTGGTTGCAAGCGCAACACCGTTTTATTAGCATTTCAGTGAAGGGTTTTATCTTTAGATCATGAATATGTGCACATGTGGTTCTCTGGGAATTAACCAGACAGCATCAAATTGCAGAGGGAAGTGTAGTTCGATTTTTCGTCTACTTTTGTTACATTTCATTTAATCTCTTTTAACAGACTCTCCCCATCACAGTCAACGCGTATTAATTACTTGAGAGTATTCTGGCTCCTGATTTACTCATGCGAGAGATGGGAAGAGGTCCATGGCAGTGATGTAATTAGTTTTGGCCTCTCCATCTTTCATTTTAAACTTTAATCAAAGAGTTTAAATCAGACTGACAAAGCACATGGACTAAAGTAAAAGGCCAACAACCTGGTTGAAGACTAGCGTCCTGGAATCTGGGTCTAAATATTAATGTGAAACAAGCTATGACAATGTCATGCTATAGATTAGCTAAACTGCAACTCCCTATGTATAGCTAAAAATGATCTGATAACCACTGGAACCAGTTTTACATTTAGCAGAGAAAATTTAAATTCAAATGTTTAAGAAATCCAAGTGAGCTCTGTTTTTCTATTAAATTGCCATATCCATTGCAAACGGTTAAATGACACAATTTTACTGCTGGCGGTCACCACTAGAGGGAGTTGTGAAGATTACTGCATACTGATTTATTATTGCATTCCATGAATATACAGCATGCAGTAGGCTCCACATTATAAGCTGAATCTATGGCTATATAAGTGATTTGGAGCTTTGCCATAAATAAAAAAAAAAGAGCTCCAGCCATAATGATATATTATTAAATTAATCCACACAGAATTTTGATCCTATTTAGATTAAAAACACAAGGTTGGACATTTACTTTAAAGAGGTCCTATCAGCAGGATGAACCCTATTAAACCAGGCATACTGCCTAGCAGGCTGGATACCAGTCTTGTGAAAGCTGGTTGTGCCGTTCCAGAGGGAATGGCACAATGTTCTTTATGCTAATGAAGGCCTCAGTGTGCCGAGGGGCGAAGCCACAAGATTTCTGTTTCTGTCAACAAGCTTGATGATTGTTTCTAATAGAATCTAGTACAATTGTGAATTCATTTCTGGGCTTTAACAGATATTGTAACCCAGAAAGAGATATATAATGTAGTTTATTTTTACATTACTCCATTTTTCAAGGCTTTTATATTTCTATATAAATTATAAATGATGCTTAAAGGGATATTACAGTTACATTAGGTTATCCCTATCCACTGGATAAGGGGCAACTGATAGATCCGTAAGTGTTTGATTACTGGGACCCCAAACAACATCAAGAATCAGGGTCCTGTGTCCTCTGACTGAATGAAACGGCGGTCAAGCATGCACACAAAATCAGGAAAATTGGCGTCTACCTTAGAGTTTTTTTTGCCTTCCTCCAGCCTTACAAACTGTTACTATGTTATTGGGTTTTCAGATTCCTCCCGTACATTTTGTGAGAAAAATCAGGTAGACAACTGAATCAGCAAAATGTATGAAGTCAAGCTTACTTAAGGGGGCCCCTGCCAGCTGCGGTCACAGTATAACACCCCCTGAGACGTACATGAGTGTGTTTTCATGTTAACAGATTAAGTCAAGGACTGTCAGGCAGATGTTTCCTCCTGACCAACTTTTACAGAGTTATTTGTAAGTAGTCAGAAAGTCCTCAGCACCCAAAATGTAACCTGGTTTTGACCTTCCTAACTACTAAGAGAACTAATTTCAATAAATCTCTATAGTGCATAGTATACTTCCTGTCAGCTCAAGGGAAAATTGTAACTTCTTAGGAACGTAATTTACTTAAAGGGTTTATCCCATGAATAATGTGAAAAATGAAAATCATATATCATATAGAAGGTGACAATCCCTTTCAAACAAAGGTAGAACCAGCCCTGAACCTCACATGGATCCAGGGATCTCCCCATTTATTGCTCTGTTAGATTTATATCAAGCTGACAGCTCAAGGGGAGTGTCTTTTCTGCTGCAGCTAAGGGGGCGTGTGCATGCTCTACCTATCACAGCTAGGGGGCGTGTCCATGCTCTCCCTATCCCAGCTCTGGAGGCAGTTGAACGATGAAACTGAGCATGTGCGGCCATCTCAGTGAGCAGGACAAAGAAAAAAACAAACAGTAGGTGGCGCTATACATATGCATTTTATGGAATACTTCAATGGCTATGCAGAATTTTTAATTACATGCAATTATAAAAGAATTCAGTTCCTTCCTGACAATCTGCTTATCGCTAGCGGAGGAGACCATTGCATTTATATACAGGGATCTCCTTCAGAGTATGGGGAAGAGTGATCGTTAATGCCATCGCTCTTCCCCATACAGACTTGTTCTTTCCCGGCAGCAGATTGTGTTTACACAGCACGATCTGCCACCGGGAAGCAAAGATTTTTTGTGCTGCGCAAACAATCCAATTACCCGATGAACAAGAGTTCTGCTCATTCATCAGGTAATCGGTGGAGCATTTACACCGCCAGATCAACGAACGTTACTATTAATACTCATTAGCGATGATCTGTTCAATTCTTGGCCCGTGTAAAGGGCCCTTTACTCAGGTATCTGAGAAAAATCTCACAAATCTGCTAATCAGATGTCATAATCCGAGCAGAAGAAGGCCTACAGACTGAAATGTTTGTCTACAGAAGATGGTGTCTGAGTTGTTCAGGGATCTCCTTCTAGGGGGAAGCAATGGCGTGAGTAAGGTGGCACTGCAGGGAGAATATTTGTCATAGTTTGTAATAAAATGGGTCCTGTGTCTGGGAAAGCAACTTATTATTGGCACACTAGTGGGTTTGGTAGCTTACAACAAGAGTTATCTTCAAAATTCAGAAGGCCATGCTGTATTAGGCCTATGAGAGAAACTGAAAAAAGATCTCCCACATCCCGCCAGACATAGGTGTTACTACCGTTCTTAATCTTAAGATCCCTTTATCTTTCCTTATGCCTGCCCGATAGAAAACACTGCACTCGATCCACTGAGCAGGCATCACAGGAGCCAGACACAGATTTTCCAGATAAGTGCAGGACTGGATATCACAGCTGGCAAGGAGCTATGCAGATAGCAAACACAAATATAAAATGGGATTAGCGGAGGTCAGCGTAATGATTAGACATGATCTGTTTGCAAGGACTGAAAATCAGAGCTTTAATTATCTTTGTGTACCACAGCAGGCATCGCTGGGGAAAACTGAACAAACATTACAAATAAAGCTATCAAGCTTCCTCTCGAACTCTGCTTCCTGCCACGATGGACAGCAAATGGGGGGCAACATGTAGACAGGCAGAATTGGCAGATAGGAGTAATGCAGAAGATGAGATCCAGACAGGTGAGAGAACAATTCAGATAAGGACAATTTATATTTTTTTGTTTGAGACATTGATGGCTTTAATGTGACGGCAAGATCTAGCATTCCAAATGTACAGCAAAATGTCCCCCATTTTAGTGATTTATTACTGCAATTCCACTATGATTGAAAAGAACTGAGACAGGAAGTGGTGATGTCATGGGTGTGAAGGTGAAGTATGCGGTATAAGTTGTTGAGTGACAAAACAACACGATTCATGTCACAGATACAACATGCCATGTAATATAACTGCAGTAAAACGAAGCCCCCTTCTTGTCTGCATCTGTCAATCATGTGAAATATCTCGCTTTGCATGTAATGAGTCGATCTCATATATTAGTTTCACCTTTTAAGTTGCATTACTGAAATAAATAAACATTTCACGGTATTCTAATTTTTCGAGTTTCACCTGTATATTGTGACACAGTGAAGGGTATTGTCTGGGAAAACAGGTATTTCTTCCTGTGTGTGCTAACATAGGGCAGGTGGGTTGCAGGGAAATGCGGATGCCCTGTCCCGGATGCAGTGTTTGGCATGTGTTCACCCCCTCAGTGTTGAACATGGGGGTGGGGGGGGTATGTGACAAAGTGAAGGGTATTGTCTGGGAAAACTGGTATTTTCCTCCCTGTGTGTGCTGCTGCACTAATTAGCAGTCAGGTAAGGTCAAACACCAGACTGGATCGCAGGTGGCGGTTTTTGTTAACACCTAGATGCCTTTAAAAGACAGCTGGGTTCATGCAGAGGGGATCTCTGTATTGGGATCTGAGGCTTGTGCCGGGGTGGAGGGCTGAGACCCATGTAACAGGCCGACTAAAGCCTGCTGATGGACTCTTGTTGGCAGAACAGGCCGCATGGTGTGAACTGACTGCAACTTTTTTGCTTCAAAGTGTTTTTTTTGTTCTGTGAACTTTCTAACGTGTGAAAAAACACGGAACTTTTGGTTTACAAACTGGTTGGTGCCTCTATACTGCATCCGCTTACCCTGTTTACCAGAGCAAATCCCCACAATATATATAGCTATATATGTGTATATATATATATATATATGTGTGTGTGTGTATATATATATATATATATATATATATATACAGTTAGGTCCATATATATTTGGACAGATACATTTTTTAAATGTTTGTTCTGTACATTACCACAATGGATTTTGAACAAAACAATTCAGATGCAGTTGAAGTTCAGACTTTCAGCTTTAATTCAGTGGGTTGAACAAAACGATTGCAGCGGTTTTCAGTTGCTGTTTGTTTGTGGGTCCTTCTGTCTGAAGTTTAGTCTTTAACAAGTGAAATGCTCTATTGGGTTCAGATCAGGGGACTGACTTGGCCAGTCAAGAATATTCCACTTCTTTGCTTTGGCTTTATGTTTTGGGTCATTGTCCATCTGTATTATGAAACGCCGACCAATCAGTTTGGCTGCATTTGAGTCTCTGAAAACCCCAGAGTTCATCCGGCTGCTTCTGTCCTGTGTCACATCATCAATAAACACCAGGGACCCAGTGCCACTGGCAGCCATGCATGCCCAAGCCATCGCACTGCCTCCGCCGTGTTTTACAGATGATGTGGTATGCTTTGGATCATGAGCTGTACCATGCCTTCCCCATACTTTTTTCTTTCCAGCATTCTGGCAGAGGTTGATCTTAGTTTCATCTGTCCAAAGAATGTTCTTCCAGAAGTGTGCTGGTTTGTTAAGATTTTTTTTTAGCAAAGTCCAATCTAGTCTTCTTATTCTTGAGGCTTATGAGTTGCTTGCACTGTGCAGTGAAACCTCTGTATTTACTTTCAAGCAGTCTTCTCTTTATGGTAGATTTGGATATTGATACGCCTACATCCTGGACAGTGTGGTTCACTTGGTTGGCTGTTGTGAAGGAGTTTCTCCTCACTATGGTATCTGCGATCATCCACCACTGTTGTCTTCCGTGGGTGTCCAGGTATTTTTGCATTGTTGAGGTCACCAGTGCTTTCTTTTTTTATCATAATGTACCAAACTGTAGATTTTGCCACTCATAGTGTAGCAAATTCTCAGATTTTCTGTTTTCGCAGATGAAGGATGGCTTGTTTCACCTGCATAGAGAGCTCCTTTGACCGCATCTTTACTTATGAGCAAAATCTTCAAAATGCAAGCACCACACTTTATATCAACTTCAGGCCTTTTATGTGCTTAATTGAGAATAAAATAATAAAGGAATTGCCTACACCTGCCCATAAACCAGCCTTTGAGTCTATTGTCCAACTACTTTTGGTCCCTTTAAAAACAGGGTGTCACGTGTAAAGGAGCTGAAACTCCTAAACTCTTCATCTAATTTTAATGTGGATACCCTGAAATGAAAGGTAAGTCTGGACTTTATATACATGTCCATTATATAACTATAACATATTTTAGCAAACAGGTAAAAAAATTAAAAATTTGTGTCAGTGTCCAAATATATATGGCCCTAACTGTATATTCACAGAACCACCACCATTAAAACATAGGGGGTCATTCACTATCCAGTAAAATGCCTAAAAAGGTTATTTGCGCCGCAATCTGCAACTTTTCTCTGCTCAAGCCAAGTCTAGAAAAGTGGGCGTGGTGTGAAAGGCGACAGGCCGGCAGGCCTATCTCATGCATCATTTTCTACGCCTATTTTAGGTGTAGAAAAAAGTCTACATGTAGGACAGCAAGGAATCTGTCTTACATTTAGACTGGCACTGAATACGCCAAAGTTATTTTCAGGGCGGCGCCTCTTCATAACTTTGGTGGCTCCAGTGAAGGGGTTATTAATAAAGGACCCCCATAATCTTTAATGTTAAATCAATAAAATCAAAATTCTACTCACTCGTGTGTTTAACAACTGCAGTATTAGGTGAATATGACTGACCTCAGGAAAGAAACTCTCCCTAGAGTCTGTCCCTTTTCTGTTGACCCTGCATAAAAACGGAATAGTGATCCCGATAAGGGTGATCTCTTGTCAGAAACCTCCTGGTAGTCCCTAGAATCATCCTGGTACAAGGATAGAGCTATTGCCATATCACAGTCTGTCATCAGTCAGTCAAACTCACCTAATATTGCAATGTACACTTTTGGAGGCAATTTTTGTTAATGATTGCATTGTACCCATTTTTGGCTAAAAATCATATTCTCATTTGGCCTTTATAAAAAATATTGAGCCATTCTGTCACAATTTTTCTAACTGTGTGACTGGTACTTTCACTTTGTTGCGGTCATCTCATAAATCTTATCTCTAAACTACTAAGAGGTCATAAACACTCTTAATTTTAAGCCACATTCATATCAGTAAGATAAGAACTGAGCTATAATAAGTTTTATAATGTGAGAGCAGAGATGAGAAGCCCGTCTGCTCTCCAAATAATGGAAAAGACACAACCCACAGGCAGCTAGTAGAGCATCTCAGCTCTGTACAGTAAAAAAGATTCCACATTTTTAATAAAGACCAATTGAAAAAATGATTTTTAGCTCAAAATAAGTACAATGCAATAATAAAACAATTGCCCCCAAAGGTGCACATAGCATTAGGGAATAGCATTTTCATTTTATTGCTGTAACATCATATCATGTTTTAATGGTAGTGGCTCTGTTGGTAATGACTGAAAGCTTTAGGCTAAGGTTCAACAGCAATCTTGGCCGTGACACTTGATGTACAACCTGTGATCGCTCTGTAGCAGTGCAGACATTGAACTGAACTTACAGGTTGCTGAGAGTGTCGCCCCAGGAGCACAAAAAAATAAATCTGGTGGGTTTTTGCGATTCTAGGGTCACAGCAACTTGCAAGTTGAGCTGTGACTACATTCAGTTGAATAGCTGCAGTGCTACAGTGTTCGTTTGTCACGCAACAGGTGTTGCAGTCAAATTCACTTTGCAGCCTCAGCCTAAGGGTACTTTCACACTAGCGTTGTTGGATTCCGTCGCCGGAACTGCCTGCAGGATTCGGCAATCTGTATGCAAATGGATACCAATTGTAGATGGATCCAGATGCAGATCCATCTCACAAATGTATTGCAATACCGGATCCGTCTCTCCAGTTGTCATCTGGAAAAATGGATCCGGCATTTATCTTTTCCACATTTTGAAAGGTCTGCCGGGTCCGTTTTTCCGGAACACTTAGGGCTGGATCCGGCATTAATGCATTTTAATGTAAAATAATGCCGAATCTGGCATTCCGTCAAGTGTTCCGGAATTTTGGACAGAGAAAATACCACAGCATGCTGCGGTATTTTCTCAGTCCAAAAACCGTACAGTGACTGAACTGAAGACATCCTGATGCATCCTGAACGGATTGCTCTCCATTCAGAAAGCATTAAGATAAAACTGATCATTTTTTTCCCCGTTATTGAGCCCCTTGGACGGGACTCAATACTGGAAAAGAAAAACACTAGTTTGAAAATACCCTTATACTTATTCACTTTTTGGGATTCATTCCCCATTTTGGCTGCATGTAAAAACTGTGAACGAGGGTTAGACAAAATTTCCTCTTGGGATGCCATAAATAGCATCTTGTGATTACCACATTCATAGGAACCCAATCCAAAATTATTAAAATAGATATTACAGTCTTAGAATTGTTATTAGATGGCCTAGACATTTCCCCATGGACTAAAGCAGGAACTAAATATGTAAATGAGTTTAATAAAGGTAATGTACCGTGCTGCTTCTCAAACCTCACTTAAAGTTTTTCCAATATAATTTCTTAAACAACATAGGCCCCCGTATCTCCCATTTCCATCCCAAGCTTCAACATATGTCAGTGACCAGCTTAAATACTGAAAGTATCAAGTATCAACACATTACTCATTGTGTTCAGATTATCAATTACATCGTTCACAAGCCCATATAGTAATATGGGAAAAGCGCTTGAACCTTTATTTCACAGCCAAACAACAGTCCTTTGCATATACAACTCTTCTGAAAAGCTCATCATGTATTAATCACCAAGAACCTTATCAAGCATGTTCTTCTGTTGATATAACACCCCTTACAAACTGCGTAGGTTTTTCATTTTTCCAATCATTTCACCCTAGATTTATACCTATTAAAACTAGGTATAAATGTAATACCAGCCCAACACCAGAACAGTATTTTTTCAGGTCACATCTACCTCTGCTACCTCATTCTCTGCTCAAAATTAGAGATCTTCGTATTCCTGTAATTACTGAATTAGTAAAAGCAACTACAAATAGCTTGTGAATGATGGAACAATTCTGACCTCACAGCTGACATTCCCCTCTAGCTGTACCATTTAACCTATGATGATGATTGTTTTAGGCTGTGCAGTGGCATAACGTGTGGGGTGGGTGGTGGTGCGTAAAAGTGGTTACCCTGGGGTGCCAAAAAAGTCTGTGCAGATACAAGACCGATCCGCACCAAATGCGAGTGTGAAAGTAGCCTAATGTGATGTATCCACTATATATGTGATGTATCCACTATATACACTACGTGCAGAATTATTAGGCAAATGAGTATTTTGACCACATCATCCTCTTTATGCATGTTGTCTTACTCCAAGCTGTATAGGCTCGAAAGCCTACTACCAATTAAGCATATTAGGTGATGTGCATCTCTGTAATGAGAAGGGGTGTGGTCTAATTACATCAACACCCTATATCAGGTGTGCATAATTATTAGGCAACTTCCTTTCCTTTGGCAAAATGGGTCAAAAGAAGGACTTGACAGGCTCAGAAAAGTCAAAAATAGTGAGATATCTTGCAGAGGGATGCAGCACTCTTAAAATTGCAAAGCTTCTGAAGCGTGATCATCGAACAATCAAGCGTTTCATTCAAAATAGTCAACAGGGTCGCAGGAAGCGTGTGGAAAAACCAAGGCGCAAAATAACTGCCCATGAACTGAGAAAAGTCAAGCGTGCAGCTGCCAAGATGCCACTTGCCACCAGTTTGGCCATATTTCAGAGCTGCAACATCACTGGAGTGCCCAAAAGCACAAGGTGTGCAATACTCAGAGACATGGCCAAGGTAAGAAAGGCTGAAAGACGACCACCACTGAACAAGACACACAAGCTGAAACGTCAAGACTGGGCCAAGAAATATCTCAAGACTGATTTTTCTAAGGTTTTATGGACTGATGAAATGAGAGTGAGTCTTGATGGGCCAGATGGCTGGATTGGTAAAGGGCAGAGAGCTCCAGTCCGACTCAGACGCCAGCAAGGTGGAGGTGGAGTACTGGTTTGGGCTGGTATCATCAAAGATGAGCTTGTGAGGCCTTTTCGGGTTGAGGATGGAGTCAAGCTCAACTCCCAGTCCTACTGCCAGTTTCTGGAAGACACCTTCTTCAAGCAGTGGTACAGGAAGAAGTCTGCAAGGTAAGAAAAACATGATTTTCATGCAGGACAATGCTCCATCACACGCGTCCAAGTACTCCACAACGTGGCTGGCAAGAAAGGGTATAAAAGAAGAAAATCTAATGACATGGCCTCCTTGTTCACCTGATCTGAACCCCATTGAGAACCTGTGGTCCATCATCAAATGTGAGATTTACAAGGAGGGAAAACAGTACACCTCTCTGAACAGTGTCTGGGAGGCTGTGGTTGCTGCTGCACGCAATGTTGATGGTGAACAGATCAAAACACTGACAGAATCCATGGATGGCAGGCTTTTGAGTGTCCTTGCAAAGAAAGGTGGCTATATTGGTCACTGATTTGTTTTTGTTTTGTTTTTGAATGTCAGAAATGTATATTTGTGAATGTTGAGATGTTATATTGGTTTCACTGGTAAAAATAAATAATTGAAATGGGTATATATTAGTTTTTTGTTAAGTTGCCTAATAATTATGTACAGTAATTGGAGTGAGGTGTCAGCCAACTAGAGTCCAATCAATGAGATGAGATTGGAGGTGTTGGTTACAGCTGCAGAGCTGAGACCCGGTCTAAAACCTTCCTGGACACCGGATGCACCTGTGTGCCAAATTTTGTGATTGTAAATGCGACGGTGTGGATTCCTTTAGCGGACATACAGTACATACACACATAGGCCTCATGCACACGACCGTTGTTGTGGTCCGCATCCGAGCCACATTTTTTGCGGCTCGGATGCGGACCCATTCACTTCAATGGGGCTGCAAAAGATGCGGACAGCACTCTGTGTGCTGTCCGCATCCGTTGCTTTGTTCCGTGGCCCAGCAAAAAAAATATAGAATGTCCTATTCTTGTCCGTTTGGCGTACAAGAATAGGCATTTCTCCAATGGGCCACCCGTTCCGTTCCGCAAATTGTGGAAGGCACATGGGCGGCTTCCGTTTTTTGCAGATCCACGGTTTGCGGACCGCAAAAAATGGAACGGTCGTGTGCATGAGGCCATACACTCAGCTTTATATATTAGATTTTATATTAGCCTTATTTCTTATAACCAGGTATTATAATTATTTAATTTTCATGAAATACTTGTTTTCAAAGTTGCCACATTACTATACAGTAATATTAAAGATCCAACAGGTAAAGCTTAAAGGGGTTCTGCAGTTTTTTTAAACTGATCTATCCTTTTGATAGATCATCAGCATCTGATCGGCGGGGGTCCAACACCCGGGATCCCCGCCGATCTGCTGTTTGAGAAGGCAGCGGCACTGGCAGTAGTGCCGTTGCCTTCTCGCTGTTTACCGCAGGCCCAGTGACATCACGACTAGTATGAATGGCCCGGGGCGGGGCTAAGCTTCATTCAAGTGAACAGAGCTTAGCCGCGCCCAGGCCATTGATACTAGTCGTGACTTCACTGGGCCTGAGGTAAACAGCTACTGCCAGTGCCGCTGCCTTCTCAAACAGCTGATTGGCAGGGGTCCTGGGTGTCGGACCCCCGCTGATCAGATGCTGATAACCTATCCAGAGGATAGACCATCAGGTTAAAAAAATGCAGAACCCCTTTAACACCAGATGTTAAGAGGTACGTGATAATTAAAGAGTGTAATATGATGGGGATAATTCAAATTAGGCTTAGCGACCAATGCAAAAAATACAGTTTTTGGGGATTCAAAAAATTATTTTTAACATAAAAACGTGATTTAACTCCTAATGGACTAAGCCTATTTTGGCCTTAAAGGGGTTCTCTGGGAATTAAGAAAATTAAAAAACCTAAATATTACTTTATTATAAATATATTCCCAAATACCTTTCATTAGCTATATTGGTCCGTTTGTCTGGGGAGCGATCATTAGGAGAAATAAAATGGCCGCTGTCCCATTAGTTCACACAAAACCTGTCCTGATCACATAGCAGGACAAGTTACTTTACAACACTGAGGTAAAGCGCTGCCTTATCTTCCTCTCTGCTTTAGTCTACTTTCACACTCGCATTTTGGCTTTCCGTTTGTGAGATCCGTACAGGGCTCTCACAAGCGGTGAGTTTGTATTCTAACGCATTCTGAATGGAAAAGGATCCGCTCAGAATGCATCAGTTTAGTCTCCATTCCGCTTCTGATGAAACTGAGCCAAACCGATCCGTCCTGGCACATAATGTAAGTCAATGGGGATGGATCTGTTTTCTCTGACACAATCTGGCACAATAGAAAACGGATCCGTCCTCCATTGACTTTCAATGGTGTTCAAGACAGATCCGTCTTGGCTATGTTAAAGATAATACAAACAGATCCGTTCTGAACGGATGCAGACGGTTATATTATCTGAACGGATTTGTCCATGGATCCACACAAAACGCGAGTGTGAAAGTAGCCTTACCTGTCAGGGATTATGATCCTGAATACAGATGATAAGATCTTTAGCTGAATCTCTGAAGGAATGGAGGTCATTAGGAGACATGAAGTACAGAGAGGATGGACAGGCTATGGTAGACTGCATACAGGCGCCACTGCTCATTACCCACATCCTGACCCTCCTCTCTGTACTTCATGTCTCCTCTTGATACTTCATTCCTATAGAGATTCAGCTGAAGCTCATATTAAACTGTATTAAGGATCATAATCCCTGACAAGTAGATCAGAGAGGAGGATGAGACAGGCCTGTAGCTCAGTGTTGTGAAGTAACTTGTCCTTCTGTGTGACTAGGACAGGTTTTGTGTGCACTAATAGGACAGCGGCCATTTTATTTCCACCGATGTTTGCTCCCCAGACAAAACAAGCCAGTATAACTAATGAAAGGTATTTGGGACTATATTTATAAGGCCTCATGCACACGGCCGTTGTTTTGGTCCGCATCCGATGCAGACCCATTCACTTCAGCACTCCGTGTGCTGTTCGCATCCGTTGCTCCGTTCCGTGGCCCCGCTAAAAAAATATAACATGTCCTATTCTTGCCCGCACTTAGCAGCAAGAATAGGCATTTATATTAAAGGCTGTCTGTGCCGTTCCGCAAATTGCGGAACGTGCACGGACGCCATTCCTGTTTTGAGGATCCGCGATTTGCATGAGGCCTAATAAAGTATTATTTAACTATTTTCATTTTCTTAATTCCCAGAGAACCCCTTTAAGGACGAAGCCCCATTTTTAAATCTGATATGTCACTTTATGTGGTAATAACTTTGGAATGCTTTTACTTACTTAGGCGATTCTGATTTCTTGTGACACATTGTACTTTATGCTAGTGATTATTTTCAGTTGATAAACTTTGCTTTTATTTATTTTAAAAAATCTAAATTTTATGAAATTCTAGCAAAATTAGCAATTTTCCAAATGTAACTTTTTCTACATTTAAGACAGTCAGCCATAGCTCACAAAATATTCAACAATTATTAGTTACCATACGTCCACTTTAACCCCTGATGCGATGTCAGCCGTTTAACCCTTTCCATACAGCGGTCCGTACGGACCGCTGTATGGAAAAGGTTAACAGTAAAAGGGAGCTCCCTCCCTCTCCGATCGGGGGGCTGCTGTGCCTTTGCAGCCCCCCGATGGGAGAGGGAGAGAGCCCCCAGACAGCCCCCCCAGAGCCCCGTCCTTACCCTTCCCCGTCTGCGCAGTTCTGACCATAACTGAGCAGACGGGGAAGGTTCCCATGACAACAGGACGCCTGCTCAGGCGTCCTGCTGTCCATGGTGCTGAACAGATCTGTGCTGAAAGCATAGATCTGTTCAGTGTAAGTAAAATACAGTTACAGATACCTATATAGGTTCTGTACTGTATTTTACAGACATCAGACCCACTGGATCTTCAAGAACCAAGTGGGTCTGGGTCAAAAAAAAAAAAAATAAGTGAAAAAAGTTAAGATAAAAAAAAAAAAACATTTATCACTGAATAAAAATTAAAAAAAATAAAATAAACTACACATATTAGGTATCGCCGCGTCCGTAACGACCTGATCTATAAAACGGTCATGTTACTTTCCCCGCACAGTGAACGCCATAAAAATAAAAAATAAAAACTATGAGAAAATTGAAATTTTGCCCACCTTACTTCCCAAAAAAGGTAATAAAAGTGATCAAAAAAGTCGCATGTACGCCAAAATAGTACCAATCAAACCGTCATCTCATCCCGCAAAAAATTTGACCCTACTCAAGATAATCGCCCAAAAACTGAAAAAACTATGGCTCTTAGACTATGGAAACACTAAAACATCATTTTTTTTGTTTCAAAAATAAAATCATTGTGTAAAACCTACATAAATAAAAATAAAGTATACATATTAGGTATTGCCGCGTCCGTATCGACCGGCTCTATATAAATATCATATGACCTAACCCCTCAGGTGACCACCATAAAAAATAAAAATAATAAATTGTGCAAAAAAAGCAATTTTTTGCCATCTTACGTCACAAAAAGTGTAATAGCAAGCGATCAAAAAGTCATATGCACCCCAAAATAGTGCCAATCAAACTGTCATCTCATCCCGCAAAAAATTAGACCCTACTCAAGATAATCGCCCAAAAACTGAAAAAACTATGGCTCTCAGACTATGGAGACACTAAACAATTTTTTGGTTTTAAAAATGAAGTTATTGTATAAAACTTACATAAATAAAAAAAATTGTATACATATTAGGTATCGCTGCGTCCGTGACAACCTGCTCTATAAAATTACCACGTGATCTAACCTGTCAGATGAATGTTGTAAATAACAAAAAAAAAAACGTGCCAAAAAAGCTATTTCTTGTTACCTTGCCGCACAAAAAGTGTAATATAGAGCAACCAAAAATCATATCTACCCTGAACTAGTACCAACAATACTGCCACCCTATTCCGTACTTTCTAAAATGGGGTCACTTTTTTGGAGTTTCTACTCTAGGGGTGCATCAGGGGGGCTTCAAATAGGACATGGTGTCAAAAAAACCAGTCCAGCAAAATCTGCCTTCCAAAAACCGTATGGCATTCCTTTCCTTCTGCTCCCTGCCGTGTGCCCGTACAGCGGTCTACAACCACATATGAGGTGTTTCTGTAAACTACAGAATCAGGGCCATAAATAATGAGTTTTGTTTGGCTGTTAACCCTTGCTTTGTAACTGGAAAAAAAATATTAAAATGGAAAATCTGCCAAAAAAGTGAAATTTTGAAATTGTATCTCTATTTTCCATTAAATCTTGTGCAACACCTAAAGGGTTAACAAAGTTTGTAAAATCAGTTTGAATACCTTGAGGGGTGTAGTTTCTTAGATGGGGTAACTTTTATGGAGTTTCTACTCTAGGGGTGCATCAGGGGGCTTCAAATGGGACATGGTGTCAAAAAACCAGTCCAGCAAAATCTGCCTTCCAAAAACCGTATGGCATTCCTTTCCTTCTGCGCCCTGCCGTGTGCCCGTACAGCGGTCTACAGCCACATATGAGGTGTTTCTGTAAACTACAGAATCAGGGCCATAAATAATGAGTTTTGTTTGGCTGTTAACCCTTGCTTTGTAACTGGAAAAAAAATATTAAAATGGAAAATCTGCCAAAAAAGTGAAATTTTGAAATTGTATCTCTATTTTCCATTAAATCTTGTGCAACACCTAAAGGGTTAACAAAGTTTGTAAAATCAGTTTGAATACCTTGAGGGGTGTAGTTTCTTAGATGGGGTAACTTTTATGGAGTTTCTACTCTAGGGGTGCATCAGGGGGCTTCAAATGGGACATGGTGTCAAAAAACCAGTCCAGCAAAATCTGCCTTCCAAAAACCGTATGGCATTCCTTTCCTTCTGCGCCCTGCCGTGTGCCCGTACAGCGGTCTACAGCCACATATGAGGTGTTTCTGTAAACTACAGAATCAGGGCCATAAATAATGAGTTTTGTTTGGCTGTTAACCCTTGCTTTGTAACTGGAAAAAAAATATTAAAATGGAAAATCTGCCAAAAAAGTGAAATTTTGAAATTGTATCTCTATTTTCCATTAAATCTTGTGCAACACCTAAAGGGTTAACAAAGTTTGTAAAATCAGTTTTGAATACCTTGAGGGGTGTAGTTTCTTAGATGGGGTCACTTTTATGGAGTTTCTACTCTAGGGGTGCATCAGGGGGCTTCAAATGGGACATGGTGTCAAAAAAACTGTCCAGCAAAATCTGGCTTCCAAAAACCATACAGCGTACCTTTCACTCTACGCCCCGCTGTGTGGCCGTACAGTAGTTTACGGCCACATATGGGGTGTTTCTGTAAACGGCAGAGTCAGGGCAATAAAGATACAGTCTTGTTTGGCTGTTAACCCTTGCTTTGTTAGTGGAAAAAATGGGTTAAAATTGAAAATTAGGCAAAAAAATGAAATTCTCAAATTTCATCCCCATTTGCCAATAACTCTTGTGCAACACCTAAAGGGTTAACGAAGTTTGTAAAATCAGTTTTGAATACCTTGAGGGGTGTAGTTTCTTAGATGGGGTCACTTTTATGGAGTTTCTACTCTAGGGGTGCATCAGGGGGCTTCAAATGGGACATGGTGTCAAAAAAACTGTCCAGCAAAATCTGGCTTCCAAAAACCATCCGGTGCACCTTTCACTCTACGCCCCGCTGTGTGGCCGTACAGTAGTTTACGGCCACATATGGGGTGTTTCTGTAAACGGCAGAGTCAGGGCAATAAAGATACAGTCTTTTTGGCTGTTAACCCTTGCTTTGTTAGTGGAAAAAATGGGTTAAAATTGAAAATTAGGCAAAAAAATGAAATTCTCAAATTTCATCCCCATTTGCCAATAACTCTTGTGCAACACCTAAAGGGTTAACAGAGTTTGTAAAATCAGTTTTGAATACCTTGAGGGGTGTAGTTTATAGAATGGGGTCATTTTTGGGCGGTTTCTATTATGTAAGCCTTGCAAAGTGACTTCAGAGCTGTAGTGGTCCCTAAAAATTGGGTTTTTGTAAATTTCTGAAAAATTTCAAGATTTGCTTCTAAACTTCTAAGCCTTGTAACATCCCCAAAAAATAAAATATCATTCCCAAAATAATTCAAACATGAAGTAGACATATGGGGAATGTTAAGTCATCACAATTTTTGGGGGTATTACTATGTATTACAGAAGTAGAGAAACTGAAACTTTGAAATTTGCTAATTTTTCCAAATTTTTGGTAAATTAGGTATTTTATTATGCAAAAAAATTAATTTTTTTGACTTTATTTTACTAGTGTCATGAAGTACAATATGTGACGAAAAAACAATCTCAGAATGGCCTGTATAAGTAAAAGCGTTTTAAAGTTATCAGCACTTAAAGTGACACTGGTCAGATTTGCAAAAAATGGCCTGGTCCTTAAGGTGAAAATGAGCCTGGTCCTTAAGGGGTTATATTGACATGATTGTTCTATTGTACTTTTATTTTTATTTTTTTTATGAGATGTCATTGGGCTTATAAGTTTAGCAGTATTTTACAATCTTTCAAGAAAATTCCCAAATCCAATTTTTTTAGGGACCAATTTATTTCTTAAGGGGCTTTGAGAGGACTACACATTAGAAACCCACCAAAATCATCCCCTTAATTTATCATGTATTTTTATAAAAAGATTTTCAATTTTAATACATTTGTTTGGAACACAGGACGGCTGCATTGCAATACATTGTCAGGACTGCTGTGCATGGGCATATGAGTCCTCTCCATTATGTTGGAACAACACAGCAGCCCACACAAGTATTTCAGTGCAGCTCTGGGGGAACCGAGGGCAGTAGGAAAATAAAAAACTTGTGACCTGGACCCCTTATCAGAAGTACTACTCATGTATTACTGTAGATAATGGTCCAAAATCAGGGTGACAGATTATCTTTAAGGTCCATTGTGGCCACCTAAAAATGAGATTTGTTTAAACCTCTGAAACTGTTACTACTATGTATACCGAGAGCCTATGTATAGGTCTGTATAGCCTACAGTTTACATTTCTACTATTAAAACACAAATGTGGCTTTTGTCACTTTCATGGATAACTATGTCAAACTATTTATTGGGGTTGGATGAACCCATTTCCGTTAGAGGGCTCCCAAATCATGTGGGTATCAATTAGGCCTGCACACTATATTGCCAAAGCAATTGCAAACGCAATTAATCGCCATATCGCAATCGCCAATTGGCTGACCCAAAAATGCTGCATTTATATTGCCATATTTTTCACTTTATAAGACAAACTCCCCCCCCCCAAAAAAAGTGGGGGGGGAAATGGCAGTGCGCCTTATAAAGCGATGGTTGACTTTTTACGTGGTTGACACGGATGTATCGCCGGCCGCTATGCTGCACAGCGCGGCCGGCGATACATCAGTTACAGTATGGGGAGGGAGGAGGGGCTGGAGGCAAGTCGTTATTTTAATGAACAAATGTTCTTTTATTTATTCTATTTTATTTCTCTGTTCTGTGCAGTGCTATTAAGAAAATGGCAAGTTTTGTATTTCGTACTTTTGCAGTAATGCAAATATGTTATTTAATTTAGTAAAAGATGTTTTATTTTGAAAAACACTGTGCATTTCAGTTCTTGAGTTAAGCATAACTACATTTCTGCATTATCAGTAATTTGTGTGCTTTTGCCTTGAAAATCCAAGCAAATAGGCCTCTAGCACAATTCCCTTAAAATATCGCATTGCATACCGTTATCGCAATTTTTAGGGCCCTAATCGCAATCGCACAAAATTCCCATATAGTGCAGCCCTAGTATCAATGATAGAAACTGATGTTAATAGAGTAACACAAATGGCAGAAATGTCCCAAAAACTGTATAGAAAAATGTAGAAATTGATGATAGCAGCCAATCAGATTCCAGCTCTCATTTCCCTGAGGCTCATTTGAAGATGCAAGCAGTAACTGAGGTTATAGATTGGTGTCCTTGGACAATGACTGTGTTCTCGTTTACATTAGTTCTGCTTAATCTCCCCAAAGCTATATGCAAGAAAACAAAGCATTATTGGTCATCTACTGAAAACTGTCATCTACAATGGTCCAGGCTCCATGTTTGCACTTTCTGTCTGCAGACCAAAGCAAGATTCCATGTGGTGCAATGGGTTTAACTAATGAAGGATTTCCTCTATTAGATAAACATGCTGGCATAGTGTAGATGAAATGGGCTGTCTGTAGTCAACAACACGTTTAATGATGTTTTGTAATTTGTAGCTGGAGGATATTGTGTATGCAGCAAAGAGGTTGAGACAAACAGCTGTGTGAACAGGCTCTTATACTTCTACATCAGCCTAATATACACTATATGGACAAAAGTATTGGGGCATGTAGAAGTTACACCTACAAGAGCTTTTATGACATCCCATTCTAAATCCATAAGCATTAATAAGAATTTGGTCCCTTTCTGCAGCTAAAACTGCTTCCACCCTTCTTGAAGGCTTTATGTAAGATTTTGAAGTGTGTAGGTGGGAATTTTTGCCCATTCATGCAGAAGAATATTTCTCAGATCAGACACTGATGATAGATGAGAGGTCCACAATCTACGTTCTAGTTCATCTCAAAGGTGTTGGGTGGGGTAGCGGTCAAAGCTCTTGCGGCCAGTCAAGTTTTTCACACCAAACTCACCCAACCATATCTTAATGGAACATGATTTGTGCATTGGGGTACAGTCATCTTGGAACAGAAATGGGCCTTCCCCAAACTTTTCCCACAAAGTTAGAAGCATAGTATTACGCAAAATTTCTTTGTATGTTGAAACCTTAACATTTCCCTTCACTGGAACTAAGGGGCCAAAGCCACCCCTGAAAACAACCGCATTGCATTATCCCTCATCCACCAAACGTTACAGTTGGCACAGTGCAATCAGGCAGGTAACGTTCTCGTAGCATTCACCAACCCAGACTCGTCCATCAGACTGCAAAATAGAGAAGTGTGATTCATCACTCCACAGAACATTTTTCCACTGCTCAACAATCCAGTGGTTATGTGGTAACGCTACGTGGTCTTCACTTAGGAGCGGAGTTGCTGTGGTTCCTAAACGCTTCCACTTTAAAATAATATCACTCACAGATGATGATGGAAGGAGGAAGAAATGTCCCAAACTGACATCCTACACCAGCTAGAATTCAGTGAGCTCTAGAATGAGCTACTCTTTCACAAATGTTTATAAAGGCAGACTGCATTGCTAGGGGATGGATTTTATACACCTGTAGCAATGGGACTGAATGAAACACCTAAATTCAATGATTAAGAGGTGTATTCCAATACTTTTGTTCATGTAATGTATTTCTACATTCAGATCTATTTACAGGCTTCCATTCAAACTAGCAGACTTAGTTTAGCTGTAGGACAAATTAGAACTCCCCGGCAGACGCAGGGAACCTTTGGTGCAGTTACGGTACAAACAAGTGTCTCTATATAAAAGGCTTCTCTGCTTTATCATTCAGCATGCATTGCCACCACTATTTGAAGAAGAAATTTCAATGTTAAAGTCAGCATGGAAAGCTGGGATTTCACTATAGTCATTGAAAATATTTGTTAAAGCTTCCGTGTAGTTTTCTATGCTCTTTCAAAGCTCTGGTGTTGCTATTGTTTGGCTACCGCTTGCAGGTTTTTATAATTAAGGGAAATTCAATTATAACAGCCACACCTGTATATTCTGTCCTGCTTATGCGTCGCTGGGAGGCTAGCGGGAGATTGTGCCAATAAATGAGATAACCTTTTCAGAACTACAAGAATATTAATATATCATTTACAGTAAAGGAAAGGTTGTGCATTAATGTGTGAAATTTTAAATCCAAATCCAATGCTTTGTTTTAATGTGCCATGTTATGGATCTGGTAAACTGCACTTACAGACAAGGGCAAATATACCTGCATCTTGTGCTGCTGATACCAGTTGCAGTATGTTCTTGTATTATGCAGCAAACTGTTGTCATATCCAGAAGGGCAGAGAGGTAAATAGCTTTAGGGTAAGACCACATGGCATGGTCGGGTTGTGGCTGTGCTGCGGGCATGAACCGTGCGGCCAAATAACCTGCAGCTGCCTTTTATTTAACTAATGAAGACTGCACTGTTTAGTTGGTCTTCATTGTTAATGGCCATTAACAATGAATACTGACTATATAGTGCAGCCTTTATTAGTTAAATGAAAGGCAGCTGCGGGCTAATTAGCCACACAGTTCATGACCGCAGCACAGCCACAACACGACCATGCCATGTGGTCATACCCTTATCCTTGTGCACATGTAAGAGCCATGTGTAACAGGCTTTATGGCAGCCCATGTAGTTCTGGTGGCTCCAGGCTATAGCGCTATAAGGGTACGACCACTCAGTCAGGTTTCTGCAGGCAGTTTTGGAAGCAAAATCAGGAGTTTATCATAAAAGGATAGAAAGTACAAGGGGCTCACAAGCATATCATAGACCGTCTTAAAACATATATTTTACCAGTTGTTCACCCTTTTTTTGCAGCTTTTTTAGAGTTTTAAAAAATGCACAAATCCCCCCAAAAAAGAAACATGCCCAAAAAAAACAACACTTTGCAGTGAATTTGACTTTATAGTACCATGTGGCACATAAAAAACATTTTAAAAAATGAGAATTTTTACAAAATGTAAACTTAGACAGGTTGTCTAGACCTGCACAATAAAAAAGCCAGGTTCACAGCTCACCTCCTCAAACAGCACTCCCTATGTAATGCAGAGCTGCACAGACACTCTGGACCGACTCCCTGATGAATCCAATAAATGCATAGACAAAGTATGCCAGCGGCCGTTAGTATTAGTAAAATCATGTAAACTAAATTTTTTCAATAATTAAAATCCAGATGTGCATTTCATACTGTAGGGTAGTCCTTAGTCTAAACCTGCATGTATTACAGGGGCTCAGGCTGGATGATAAATCTGGTGCAGGGATAGACACTTTTCTCTATCCTGGTTATTGGTCAGCTTACTTTCAGACAGAATTTTACACCAGAATGTTGGCACAATTTTGGTGTAAAATGTTACATCTTAAGCCGTGCCGCTTCCCACCTAGCCCCAAATGGTGCCAATTTGCAGCACTTTTTAGACAGATTCTAGGTGCAGACACAGATACCTCCCATGGACATTCTGCATTTTTCTCATACCCATCAATAGAAATGATTATTCTTTTCCACAATGTGGACCAATGTTCTAAAATTAGTGAATGGCCACACAGATTTGCAAAACATATGGATGTGTGCATGGCACGTAGAAAATAATGGGTCAGTGTGCTGTCCACAAAAAATGCAGATGGCACACCTATGAAAAATATGGTCATGTGCATGGGGGCCTTGTACTACTGAACCAGTTTTACTCAGTGTAAATTTATGAACAGGTTATTTTGTAAAAGTACTCACCAAGTCTTACATCATACACATAGAAATCATGTTTTTTCTACCTTAAAGGGGTTGTCCAGGTTCAGAGCTGAACCCGGACATACCCTTATTTTCACCCCGGCAGCCCCCCTGAGCCTAGCATCGGAGCATCTCATGCTCCGATGCGCTCCAGTGCCCTGCGCTAGATCGCGCAGGGCACAGGCTCTTGTGTTTACAATAACACACTGCCGGGCGGTAACTTCCGCCCAGCAGTGTGTTCGGTGACGTCACCGGCTCTGAGGGGCGGGCTTTAGCTCTGCCCTAGCCGTTTTACTGGCTAGGGCAGAGCCAAATCCCGCCTATCAGTGCCGGTGACGTCACCGGGCTGCCTGTCAGCCCCATAGAGAGCCCGGTATGTCACCGGAACTCAGAAAAATGCCTTTGCCCTGCGCGATTTAGAGCAGGGCAAAGGAGAGCATCGGAGCATGAACTGCTCCGATGCTCATTTCATGCTCCGATGCTCATGTGAGGGGGGCTGCCTGGGTGAAAATGGAGGGTTGTCCAGGTTCAGCTCTGAACCTGGACAACCCCTTTAAGGTCCATGCAGGTGTGCAGCACTTAAAGCCCCTATAGTTTTTTTTAATTATTATTATGGACCTGTAGACACTCTGTGGGCAATGTACAATGCTTCCAGAAACAGTCTTTGTAATGAAGAATACTTTGGTAATATGGGATGGGTTCGACCAAGCCATATTTTTTTACCCTATGAATCCAGTACAATTTTTTTTATTATATATGAATATACAGTTGCAAGAAAAAGTATGTGAACCCTTGGATTTAATAACTGGTTGAACCTCCTTTGGCAGCAATAACTTCAACCAAACGTTTCCTGTAGTTGCAGATCGTACACAACGGTCAGGAGTAATTCTTGACCATTCCTCTTTACAGAACTGTTTCAGTTCAGCAATATTCTTGGGATGTCTGGTGTGAATCGCTTTCTTGAGGTCATGCACCAGCATCTTAATCGGGTTGAGGTCAGGACTCTGATTGGGCAAATCCAGAAGGCGTATTTTCTTCTGTTTAAGCCATTCTGTTGTTGATTTACTTTGTGTTGTTGTCCTGTTGCAACACCCATTTTCTGTTGAGCTTCAGCTGGTGGACAGATGTCCTTAAGTTCTCCTGCAAAATGTCTTGATAAACTTGGGAATAAATTTTTCCTTCGATGATAGCAATCCGTCCAGGGCCTGGCGCAGCAAAGCAGCCCCAAACCATGATGCCCCCACTATCATACTTCACAGCTGGGATGAGGTTTTGATGTTGGTGTTCTGTGCCTCTTTTTCTCCACACATAGTGTTGTGTGTTTCTTTCAAAGAACTCAACTTTGGTTTCATCTGTCCACAGAATATTTTGCCAGTACTGCTGTGGAACATACAGGTGCTCTTGTGCTAACTGTAAACGAGCAGCAATTTTTTTTGGGACAGCAGTGGCTTCCTCTGTGGTATCCTCCCATAAAATCCATTCTTGTTTAGTGTTTCACGTATCGTAGATTCGCTAACAGGGAAGGTAGCATATGCCAGAGACTTTTCACATTTTATGATCAATTTGTGCAGAAATCCATATCATTCCAAAGGGTTCACATACTTTTTCTTGCAACTGTACCTTAAATGTATATAAAAGTAATATATATTTGTACTGTATTGCATAAAAGCTAATACGTAGAGAGGTACAGTAAGGGTCAAACAGAATATGGGTATTGTATTATAGATTTGAACTCCATTGATCCATAATATGGACATGTGCATGAGGGCTGACAGCAAGTATAGGACTACTACATACTTTTAGACGCACATAGAGGAACAGTATAGTATGTGCATCTACACACAATTAGACGAACATAGAGGTACAGTTTGTATAGGTCCATAGCAATCTATTGTCCCAAAATTATAGATCAGTACAACACTATATCACACATATCAGAAATATGGTCATGTTCCTCAGACCCTGTACTTACAAGGCCTTCAAATTACAAGTGGAGGCTGTATATATACTATATAGCAGTGGTTCTGGATACATAAACCCATATTTTCTAATGTATCTGCACTTAGAATCTGTCTAAAATGTGTCACAATTTGGCACAACTAGGGTTTCTACCACCTTTTTTTTAAAACTTACTCAAAAAGGGGGAAGGCCTAGCAGAAAGACGTGAGGCTTCACAGCAAAGAGACTGTGGCCTAAGTCGTGCCGTTTTGCACCAAAATTGCACCACAATTGTGGCATAAACTTCTGTGTCAAATAAGCCCACCAATAGTTGGTATAGAGTCACAGAAAAATGTCTATCCCTACAGCCCATTTGTCATCCAGCCTGAGCCCCTGTGATAAATCTGGTGGAGGTCTAGACAGTCTAGCTAAGCTTACATCAGCTACAGGTTTAGTAAATTTAGGCTATAGTTGATCAAGGACAGAAAGGAACCATAATCTTCTAGTTCTCTCACTTATATGGGGGCATAGATATCCAATACTGGACTACGGACTGTTCCTAAGGAATAAAAGAAGCCGTAGAGAAAACCACATTATGGTGCACAATATGAATATATGCATTGGCAGTTTATTTTAATATGTGTCAGTTTTTTTTTTCTTAGATTAATATCATCTCCAAGATCTGAGGATAGAAGTGATCATTATGCTAATACAGTCTGCATTCACTTATCCAGTGCTCAATTATCTGATTCTCTCAGTTAACTGGAAGCACATAACACAAAAGTGATGCAGGCACCAGACATAAATTAGTGGCCTACTTTGCTCCACACCCTTTAATGGTGTAAAGGAAATACAAGGACTGCTTACTAGATGTTCTGCTTATTTAGAGTCTATTCAGTTATTATGACACCGTATCTATAACAATCTATGGGTTGAAGGCAGGAGAACATGCACTGAGCTGTCTCATTCTTTGACGCCTATCTGAAGGATCTACAGCAGGTTTCATTCCACACACTCTTGCCTTAATTTCTGACAATTTTATATATTAAGGTTTTAATTGGTGCAGCAGCTATATATCTTATATACAACAGGTCTACTTGAATGGGTATAAGGTGAATTTTACTAGTTCCTCTGTAAATCTTAAAATCTTATTCTATGAGGGATAAACAGGGGGAAAGTAAAAATCGGATTTTCTTGGATTCATGGTAATTTGGCATCCAAAAAGTAATGTAGAATGGCTGGCTACAATTTAGGCTGGGGCTACACAGCGACAAGTGTTGGGCTATATGAAAATCATGCAAAATCACATCTTATGATTGTCAATGGGGTATTTTGCAGATTCGTGGTTTGCGAACCTCAATACAGACACAGTCGTGTACATGAAGCCTAACTGTGAATAGACTGCATGACCTGATGGGTCTATAAAAAGCAGAAATAATATAAAATTCCATATGGAGTTTTCATATATTAAATTCATTAACATAGGGCCATTAATGCTTAATTCGCCTTGCCCTTGAGTCAATTTAGATAATGAGCATTTCTACTGGGAATCCCTGCAGAGATGGACGTCATCCATGTACCGTCAGTGCTGATGGCACGGTTATTGTAGATGTTTTTTGTGCACTACTATATTTTGGAAAACATCCCTCGCACTTACGGTATGGGCTACATGTGTAACGCCCCAGAGTGACATTACCACCTTTAACACCCCTCTACTATCTCCTATGGTTGATTCTGCTTAATGTGGATTTGTATTTCCCTGTAATGTTATGTTAAAGTGTAATTTGCCTGGTTTACCAGCAGATGGTGGCAACAATGGCAGAACTAAAAGACGTCCAGCACAAACCAATTCTTTCAAGTCGCTTTGGTCTTTATTCGTGTTCTTTAAAAATACATCCATTGAACAATCTCTCCACTTAAACCTGGTGGCGGTATATCATATTTTGTTATGAATAAGAACTGTAATGTGGAGAAGTGGAGAGATTGTTCACTGGATTTTATTTTTAAAGAACACGAATAAAGACCAAAGCGACTTGAAAGAATCGGTTTGTGCTGGACGTCTTTTACTTGCCATTTGAAATCCAAGGTGAACCTGCACCTGTCTGTGCACCAAGGGTAGATAAAAGGTGAGCTGGATTTGCATTTTTTCAATGGCAGAACTAGTTTGCTGGAGTGAAGCCTTCTATCCATTCTAGACAAGTTAGTGGAGGGCAGTTGAGCTTACCCCCTACTTGGGGAAAGCAGCAGGCCCTCGTCCCTCCTGGAAGAGCCCTGCAGTAGTGAGTTCAGAGTACCCCCTGCAAGAAGAAGGCTGTGTTCCAGTCATCAAAGCCTGTCTGCTCTGCTGAGCCCGGGGGCCTAACCTGTTTGCCTCCAGAGTCGAGAGTAAAGATTCCTTAAATAAAGATAAAGATTCCAAAGATAGAGACAAAGAGAAAGATACAGATCAAGAGAAAGATAGAGTCAGACTACAGAAAGCTAAGTACAGCAGAAAGAAAAAGTTTCCATTTAATTCTGATAGCACAGAAGAGATAAATAGTACAGATGTAGCAGAGCCAAGTGTGTTTTCCTGCCAGAATGTAATGCCAAAACCTGCTAGTAACCAAGATAAAGTTGGAAGATTCTTGCCTGATGCAAGTTTGTTCAAGTAAAGCTGTTTCAACTCCAATAAAAGTCTAGGCTCCATTCATTCTACCAATCCCTCAACCATTCACCCTTTATTTGCACTAGTGCGGACGACAATGCCTGGGGTCCCAGGATATCCAGGTAGGAGCACCGTGACACGTGCACAGCCACAACACCTAAAGGGACATTTTAGGCAACCCTTCGACCACTCTGGCATTCCTACACCTGAGTACCACCACTACCATCCATTAGGGGGACCCAGTCCCTGGTTGCTGAAATGCAACTGGCGTCACAACAAAAACTCTTTCACTTTAAGGGAGCCCAAATCATGAATGTATCAAAAAATGACATAAAATATAAAAGACAGATATGACTTATCCCCTATTTTTTTTTATTCACTCCTGGTTTTGCCTTCCAAAACGGCATCAGGAAACCTGACCGTGTGGTCATACCCTATTATAACAGTGGTTGCTAGCTTTTAAGTGAATGTATGTAATGCAAGAGACCTGATACCAATCTTTTACTCCAATTCACAAACCCAAAAGTAGATCTTAATATTTCTAGCTGTTGATGTAATGTGAAAATGTCTCATGTGTTCATGTGGGCGTAATTATAGCCATAAAAGCCATAGCACTTGCTATGGGGCCCAGAGGTTGAGGGGATCAGATGCAATAACATTGTATATTTTTGTTGAGAATAACAATATGGGTTGGATTTTTTTTTTTTTGCTTTAGGGTCCATTCACACATCCGCAATTCTGTTCGTCCGCAATTCGGGTCCGCATTTCCGTTCCCGAAAAAAATATAACATGCCCTATTCTTGTCCGCAATTGCGGACAAGAATAGGCATATTCTATTAATGCCGGCGATGTGCGGTCCGCACAATGTGGAACGAACATTGCCAGTGTCTGTGTTTTGCGGATCACACGGACGTGTGAATGGACCCTTAATGTGGGTTTTCTGATATGCT
This sequence comes from Bufo gargarizans, assembly GCF_014858855.1. Lineage (NCBI taxonomy): Eukaryota > Metazoa > Chordata > Amphibia > Anura > Bufonidae > Bufo > Bufo gargarizans. The sequence goes on from NC_058088.1 coordinate 108,705,868, forward strand.
ATTATACATTCTCTATAATTAATGCTACTTATGTTGTTTTTTTAATTTCCTTACTCTAGGTAGTGGGAGCCCCTTCTTATTTTGCTATGGGGCCCTATGAATTATCATTACGCCTCTGCATGTAAGGATTGCATTGTTAGTGGGGAGCGCTCAGTAGTCTTTCACATATCAGGAATTGTCACAAACCCTCACTATCTGTTTTCTCCTTATTAAGTCACGTTCCACCCAGCAAGCATTTTGTTGGAATAAATTCTTTCGCTCACAAACATCCTGTAGTGTTGTTCGCAGTCGTCTGTCTGGGATTTGAGCAGATCTGCAGCTACAAAAACTAATGTGCAGCCTGCTCAGAGATGTACAGTATCCTCAGCAGTATAAAATATACAGCTTAAACTTCAGATCTAAACACCCAGCTCCTGCAGAACTGCTCTCCGATGAGCTCTGCTGCTCCATGATTCCCTAGCATTAAATGATAAGTTAATGGTCTATACCTCACCAGCTGCTCTTCCTATTCATCCACCAAGTACCCTTGAGCCAGTAATAGTTCTCTCTCTGAGGCTGCAATGGAAAGTTCACCTAAGTGATCTTGTCCATTAACCCCGAGTCCTTGCAGATCTTAATCATAATGACATTTGTTTCACAAGTCCGTCCTACATTCTTTTATTTGTATCAATCTTCTAACATTCGCATTCCATTTCCGTTCTTTCCTACCTATACCCTTGTATTACCAAGTGTCTTTCTGACTCATCCGCTGTCTCAGAAATAAAACTCCAACAATTTTTTAAAGCTTTCCCTTAATAGCCATAGTTCCACCATGCAAATACTGTATATGTTAGGCTAAGTTCATACTACTGTTGTGGTCCATTCTGTTAGATTTCCTGGTAATCACAATCGTACAGTTTGCTGCGCTATTTTTGGTGGACCCAATTGAAGTCAATGAGGTTTTGTTGCAGAAAGGATTAAAAGGGAACCTGTCATCTAGAAAATGCATATTAAACCGCCAACAGTACCTTATTCCAGCCTATAGAGTGATTATAAAGGTAAAGACAAAGGGAACTCAACCAGAGAGCAATAGGATATCAGGGGGTCTCATTACTTCCAACTTATCACAATATATAGACCACATATTACAACCGTATGTTAAAAAAAATCCCATCATATATTAAAGATTCCACAGCGGTTATTAAGTGTGTGGAACATCTACACTATGAACCACATTGGATTTTGGGCACACTGGATGTCAGTTTCCTCAACACCATAATTGATCATGAACAGGGACTCTCAGCAATAGACAAAGCCCTTAGTTGGGAAGGCTCTTTGGGACCAAATAGATTTCACATTGAAGGGTATTCGGCATATACTCACACATAACTATTTCTGGTACTCTTCCGATTTCTATCTCCAGGTTTGGGGCACCACCATGGGCACCAGATTCACCCCCAGTTATGCCAGAGAGCAATAGGATATCAGGGGGTCTCATTACTTCCAACTTATCACAATGTATAGACCACATATTACAACCGTATGTTAAAAAAAATCCCATCATATATTAAAGATTCCACAGCGGTTATTAAGTGTGTGGAACATCTACACTAAGAACCACATTGGATTTTGGGCACACTGGATGTCAGTTTCCTCAACACCATAATTGATCATGAACAGGGACTCTCAGCAATAGACAAAGCCCTTAGTTGGGAAGGCTCTTTGGGACCAAATAGATTTCACATTGAAGGGTATTCGGCATATACTCACACATAACTATTTCTGGTACTCTTCCGATTTCTATCTCCAGGTTTGGGGCACCACCATGGGCACCAGATTCACCCCCAGTTATGCCAATCTTTTTTGGGCTCACTGGGAACACCATAACATAGGCGCATTGCTGGGGGTGGATCTGATGCTCTGGTGGCGTTATATTGATGACATCCTTTTCATCTGGAAATCGGAAGAGGACAAATTAAATACTTTTTTATCAGACATTAATATCAACACAAATAATTTACATTTCACTCCCAAAATAAGTCAAATACAGATTGGATTCTTGGATCTATTAATCACGGTGCAAACAAACAGTTTGGCATGTAGTACAAAAAGTAGTAGCTAGAAACAGTTTCATTTTATATTCCAGCTGCCTTCTTCCAAGATGGCTCATGAACATTCCAGTGAGCCAAATTCAACATCTTAAGCGCAATTGCACTATGGAGAATACCTTTGAAGAAGAAGCCAAATAGATGGAGAGGGATTTAGAAATCAAAGAATATCCATCTGAACTAATACAAACATCCTTAGACAAAGTTAGGAAGATGAATAGGATTGACTTTCTCAAACAAAAGGAAGAAATCATAGGGGAACATAATGATATATATTAAGGATGGTTCTTCCATACAATGCCCAGTATAAGAAGAATGAAAAAATAATGCAGAACCATTGGCAATATCTCTTGAAAGATTAAGTAATAGGTCCCCTTCTCCCATTAACATCTAGAATTACTTATACTAAAGTTCCCTCCTTAACTTTAAAAATTGCCCCCACAACCAAGAATGTGGAAAAATCAAAGAACCTAAAACATTGGATGGGTCTTAAAGGCTTCTACCGATGTGGAAGCTGTAACAGTTGCAAGATTACAAATGATAATAAAAGAACAGAATGGGTAGTATCAACCCAGAATTACTTCAAATGGGAAATCAAAGAATTTCTCACATGCAATACCACGAATGTTATATATATATATATATATATATATATATATATATATATTAAAATGTACATGTTACAAACAATATATAGAGGACAAAACACGCTTTAAAAAAGAGAGTCTCTGAGCATATTGCAAATATACGCAAAGGATATGAAAAACATACAGTTTCTAAACACTTTAAATATTTTCATAATAAGGATCCTAGTACTTTAACATATGCTGCTCTAGAGGTAATTAAACCACATTGGAGAGGAGGTAACCACATCTCCAACATGTCCCGGGCCGAATCAAGGAGGATCTTCGAGTTTAATACATTAGTTTCAGGTGGATTGAATGCGGACTTGGAGGTATTTGGGTTTCTGTGATACTGGGGCCTGGGGATGACAGGACATTGGGGTCAGGCTGTTTTGTTTTTCAGCACCCTGATCTCCCCTTCTCCCAAGGTCCCTCTATCCATCTATGCAATCCTTCCAATTCCTCTTTATTATCTACTTTAAGTTTCCAACTATAATATATAATTATATTGCTGTATCAAGTATTTTTATCAGTTTTTTATCAGTTTTAACATCAATTTTTTTAATTTATTTGTTGATATTATATGGAGTAATAAACATATAAATAAAAATGCACAGATGACGCAAGAAAAATGCACCGTGCTATATTGATGAGATGAAGATTTATTTGATAATCAAGTGTATAGATATTATGTCTGTTTTATTTAATATGAACAAGGTGATCTATATATCACATGTGAAGATATGATCTATCCCGGGTGTTATATCTAGCTCTGAGGATCCTGACTCCATGTCTTAGAAGTGATTTATGTTGAGCCCTATAAAAGGGAGTTGAATTTGACACAGACCACAAGCCACTGATGAAGGAGCAGGGAGCTCCGAAACATGTCTGGCGTGATCCTGTGTCAATAATCTAAAGACTATATTTGGTCCGGACCTAAAGAAGAAAAATCTGGAGGTACTGTACCTCAATTGCTACAGCGCTATCCTACTGTTTGCCCCATCTCTGTGTATGGAGAAACAAACAACTGGCTAAGAACTCCAATCACCTGACTTTTTCTATGATCATGTGACCGGATCACATGACTGTATCACGTGACTACTCTCCATAGCGTGCGGATTCACAGCGTTCATCCCAGCGCACGGCTTCCTTGGTGTCTGCTCCACAACTAAAAGAGATCAAAAGGGGGGTAAGAGCCTCAATATGAGGCCAAAGATATCTATCTAACAAAAGATACTTACCTGAAATATGAATATATAGAAGGAGGTAAAGTGTGCTATTGATGGGAGCTGCAATACCTGCATTACTAACCAAAGTATACAGCGTCACTGTGCCTACATCTATAAATACAAACTACCTCAATCAATAGCTTTTTCCTAGTATCTCTTATGTGCATTTATATTGACACAAATTGGAGGTGTCGCTATATGAAACATATTGTGCTAATATTCTGATAAACGGAGTGCACATCTTAAAGTGGATATTACTATAATATAACCTTTTTTTGGATCCTTGATTGAACATTAAAGGACATTTGACTGCCACGAAATTAGGTCTATCTATATCTTTATACATGTGTAATTATCTAGAATAATATATAGTGTCTAGCTATAACGCCACCATTTGGATTAGCAGTCTGATATTAATAAATGTGCATTTTTTTTTACTTAGGTAGGAATTTCATTAACCATGTTTTTATGATACTTTTATTTTTATGTTATGTTTTTAACCTACATGTACCCGACTTGTTTTTAACATATGTACCCAGCAATTTAGGAGGAATTAGTGAGTAGTGTAGTTTAATAAAAAACTTGTTGTCATCTACAATACCAGCAGTGGGTGTTCCTCCCTTTCTCTATATAACCATGATTATAAAGGTGTCTGAAAAAGGTGTCTGAGTCTGAAAAAAAACTTCTATTCAACTAGGTGCACTATGTAAATGATAGTCTTGAAGTCAAGGGGGCAGCAGCTTTCTCGTCTGAAGTCAAGTGTTTGAGTGTTCAGTGGTGAAGGAATTGGAATTCCTATCAATCAAACGCTAAAAAGCCGGACAGGGGGCGGGGAACACTTGACTTCAGGTGAGAAAGCCACTGCCCCCTTGACTTCCAGACTATCGTTTACATAGCGCACCTAGTTGAATAGAAGTTTTTTTTCAGACTTTTGGCGCATTGTACAGAAAAGACACAGACACCTTTGTAATGATGCTACAAGCTGCAATAAGGAACGGTTGGCGGTTTAATATGCATTTTCTAGGTGACAGGTTCCCTTTAACTTAAAGTGAATCTGTTGTTTCAGTAATTTTTTTTATAAAACGCAGGGATATTAAACATTTCTGTAATATACTTCATTATGGAAAGATGTTTCTTTGTTTTAGAAAACACGTTGCAAAAAGTATTCTTAGAAAAGCTCTAACAGCATTGCTAAGGAGTCTGTCTTCTGTCTTCAGCGTTGTACTGAGCACTGAAGAAGCCTGTGTGTAACAAGTCAGATAGGCAAGATACTATACAGTGACAGTTACGCCAAATGTACATAGTCAGGAACCGGAGAACTGAAAAAAGGCAGCTGGAAGCCTCTGTATGTGACACACAGACGTCTTCGTCGCTAAGTAGAACTGTAAGAAATACAGGTTTTAGAAATAATATATTGCATTATATAGATTGTATAGATCATGAGGGATTTATTTGTGTGAATCAGAGACGGGTAGGTGTATATGTATGTACTTCATCAGTATGTATCTAGCGCTTATTGTTTTACTCTGATTCTCACAGATAAAGGTCTTGGAGTATCCTGTATGTCTTACATATGCTGATTGGTAGAGAACAAAAGGCGCCCAAAATGTGTGAATAAGAGCAAAGGGGTCATAAAATGTTAAAATAACTGGTTGACCAAGATTCATTTTCTGGGAAGGCCCACAGACTCTCAGATAACAGATATGGGGCCTTGACAAGGATGGGGTTTGATAACTTTCAAGAGATAAAAGATCCATGCTTTGGGCTATATGGGGGAAGCTGGAGGAGACTTGAAGGAAAAGAGGATTGGAGAGGGCAGAGGAGAGACAAGGATTGGAGGCCCATGTGTGGTAACTATAAACTGTAAGGAATATTGTGTCCTGGAATTTGTAGTAACTGTAATTATTGCTATGTGTATAAGCCTCTCTGGTTGTAATCTCTCTATATGTAATATTTATTTCTTTTTGTTCCACTGTAACTCCATATATACTGGGATAAAGTGCACTGTAGAGGAATGGTGGGGGGGGGGGGGTGTATTTTACCCGGTGGCCAGTTTAGCTGGATGAGATAACTGAAATCCAGAAATGGTGCTGCTTCAGCAAGGCATAGCTTGCTGGAGATTGTTTTGTTTAGAGTTGTATGGGCTGGATTTCTTTGGACTGGGAGACAGGGTGGCAGTGGGAGTCTCTCAGTCCACACCCCTAGTCCACTACAGGTATTCCCTTTAGCTGAGGAGATCACAGGTGAGGTCAGCTGGGCTATAATCAAGGTGGGATAAGACAACCCTCTGTGTATGAATGGGGGGATGAAGTGACCCCACAGAGAGGGTTGGAGCCTGAGACCCTGGGAGTAACGTGTGCTTAGAGGTGAGTCAGGGAAAACTATTGTGTATAAGGCTACTTTCACACTCGCGTTTTGTCTTTCCGTTTGTGAGATCCGTTCAGGGCTCTCACAAGCAGCGTTTTGCTGTCCGCTTGACGAAACTGAGCCAAATGGATCCGTCCTGACACACAATGTAAGTCAATAGGGATGGATCCGTTTTCTCTGACACAATCGTCTCCCATTGACTTTCAATGGAATTCATGATGGATCCGTCTTGGCTATGTTACGGATAATGCAAACAGATCCATTCATGGCGGATACATGCGGTTGTATTATTGTAACGGATCCGTTTTTGCAGATCCATGGCAAATCCACCCAAAACGCGAGTGTGAAAGTAGCCTTAGTTAGAGCCCAGACGGGCAGCTGTTTATTTCATTTTGATGCTTATGTTTGTGCAGTTGCTGAAGTGCCACAATAAAGCACCATTTGGACATTAAAATCCAGTTGTCTGCGAAGAAGTCTGTGACTGCGACCCCCTGAGAGAGAGCGATCCCTTACAATACTCATCAATAATAACTATATAAATTTTCCACACTATACAATATATCTTTATTTATACGTTCACACTTGTGTCTCATTTATTGCATCCAACCTTCGAATCAGACCCAGTAAGAGGGTGTATTGCATATAGTATATATTTATATATAATCATTTCTTACAGAACTGAAGACAGAAGACAGACTCTCCTTAGCAATGCTGTTAGAGCTTTGCTTAGGAGACTGTTTACACCTAATGAAGTATATCTGTCCCTACACTACATTAAAAATAAACTGAAACAAGAGTTACACTTTAACAGTAAAAGCATTGGCAATAATGGAAGGCATGATGACATTGAGAACAGAGCCTAATGTTGGTTGTGTTGCAAATTTGGCTACAGAGTGGGTGCATAAAAATTAGTTGAAATGCAAATCTGCAAGCAAAAAACATGCATCTGGAAGTAACAGTTTGCTTCCCCACTCCTTATTCTAAGGCTATAGCAGGGATGGCCAACCTGAGGCTCTTCAGTTGTTGCAAAACTACAACTCCCATCATGCCCGGACAGTCTACAGCTATCAGCCTACAGAAGGGCATGGTGGGAGTTGTAGTTTTACAGCAGCTAGAGATCCGCAGGTTGGCCATGCCTGGGCTATAGTATCATTGGTCCAGTGGATCAGATTATACAGCTCTGTTGGGGTAATTAGACAAATAAAAGCCATAGTGCGGTAGAGATGAGGTCGGGATGTGGCTGAAAACCATCTACTTCTACTGCAAATCAGCTCAATTTTTTAATGGATTTTTAATGACTGCTTGGATTAGTGGGTGAAACAGTTTACGTGCAAAACCATGCAAACATTAACACCCAATTAAAAAACGACACTCCAAGAATATATTTGGCGCTATATGTAAATTCATCCTGATGCTCATCAGGGAGGCCGATAAAGGACAGCATAGAACACGAATGGCTAGTACATGTGGCAGCAGTTGCCTGCAGTGCCTTAGAGTCTCACTGCAAGTCATTAGGCAGATTTAGCAGTCCAACTGATCGTGGATGGTGCACCAGATTTATCACAGAGACTGGATGATACATTTGGTGCATGTTAAATACATTTGTCTAACTCTGTGCCAACTAGTTTGGTACAGAATTTCATGAAGAAATTGTGGCGCAATTTTGGTGCAAAATCTGTCACATTATGCCACGTCCCAGCAATGTGACGCCCCTTTCCAGTTAGGTCACTCCTTGTTGGGTAGGCGCAAATTTGTCTGATTCGCATCATTCACATTGGTGGGTGGATTGGATAAGTAACTTAAATAATTAAAACTTTTCGTATCTGTCAATCTACACAGAGTGGCCAATTTTGGAGAACTGTGATCCTGCAATAAATACTTAGGAGATATCAATAAACTAATATTGCAGCTGCCTCCTGAACAAATCCCTGCAATAAATCAGCAGCAAGCCTTCGTTCTTCAGGCTTGTCCAATTTCAATCTGTGCGCTCTGCAGACAAAAAACAGATGGATCACTAAGTGACATAATGAATTGCACACTATGTGCTTCGGTGCAAGTAATAATATCTTTAAACTTTTCCCATTTTATTCTCCTTGTTAGCAGAACTTGCCACAGTGACTAGATATGTATTAATCCTCCGAAATAAACTCTGCCAGGCAGAACTGGTCATCAAGTTAAAAAGCATTTAAAGTAAAATTTACAAAGCTTGGTCCATAGGGGCATTACATTCAGTGCTGGGCTCTAAAATTAGCAATGAATAAGCGTCTCAAGTCACCGATAATACATCAAATCATTAATAATACATAAAAGACATATGTAATACGAAAATCTACCCTAACTAGACGCGTGTAATTCTAAGCTTGTAAACAGATGTGTGAGGACAACGTCCTCTTAAAAAATCTACTGCTAGTGTGAGAAACACGAACCGTGGCTTCAATATGAAAAGTGTTTGTGTTTGTGAGACAACCCCTTTTTATGTGACAAATCTCCTGCAAGTGTGAGACCATATGTGGCCTAACCACATCCACCAGCAGCAGCCATTGACCACACAATTTTGTGGCAGTCGTGTGGCCATTGACCATGGTGGGTCAGCTTGTCTGTGTGCTGCCCGCTTGACTGTGTGGTCTTATCCTAAATAATGTTTTTCATTGGTTAAATTCATGTCACAAGTTTAGCTTGTTCTGAGGACAAAATGGAGGATCTGTACATGAAATGTGCATCTAATTTTATGGTTACTACTAGAGAAGAGTGAACCTGCCTCCTGGATTACCAAGCTGCTGGCCCCTCTGCTCAAGAGAATCCCCCCTCCCCTTGATTGAATGGTTACTGGATAGGGAGTAGTGGACCAAAAAGTTCCTACCCCAAATATTAGGCTCAAAACATGACTGTTACAGAGCTGAAGGTACTTTTTGGGTAAGTATACTTCAAGTGGACAAAGTGTTTAAGGTTCTGGGACCCTTTTCTCAAGTACTTTTGATGTTAGTGGGGAAGATAACACATGTTTAAAGGTGTCACTGGTGGCTGGAAACCCTGAAAGAGCTTGTAAGGCAACCTGTGTAGACACAAACTGTGTCCAGCTGCTGTCACACACGGCAATGCGTTGTCCTTTGTTTCTGTAACAAGCCTATTATTTGGTGGTGGAACCTTTTTGGTCCACTATTCCCTATCCAACACCCTTTTTGAACTCCTACGCTGGCAACCGCAATTAGAGTACCAACAATAGTCTCAGAAGCACCGACCCCTTACTTCGACCTAACAGCTCTCAGTAGTGTAGCAGTAACAACTGTACTTTACAGGTGAGTACAACACATCTCAGGAACCTACTCACCCATTGAGCACCTCTCTCTTCTTTGCCCTTTTCGCTTGATTTACTGGGCCAGACATCTTGCCTGGCACTGTCAATCTCTCTCTGGCACAGTTGTAACATGCGCTACCTCAGACTATCTGTTGCTGCTGCCTGAGCAGATACCAGCTGTGCATGCGCTGCTTATGTCTGAATACACCTGGAAATAGAGACGGCGGCTGCCAAGGCCCCAATGAAAAATTCACAGCATCAGGTGAGATGTCTGGTCCTGTCAATCAACGAGGAGGTGGAGTCTGTTGAGAAGAGGAGGCTAGCCCCTCAGTGCTCTAGAAGGCTGATATTGAACAAACTTGATTTGCTAATCTCCAGTTATTATACAGAGATTTATTATTATTGCCTTAAATTTAGACTGTTTAAAACTTTACCAGGAAGGGTGAATAATGCACCAAATTTATCACAGTGGCTCATGCAGTGTTATAGATTTGGTGCATCTCTACTTTTACACTAGTGGTACATTTTTCTGGCAGGCTGTTCCAGAAGAAGAACAGCTTTACAGAAGACATTGTATCAGGCATAGCGGCATACTACATGACCCCGCTGGAGCCCTTTGACTATGATGGGGCTCAGCGGGAATCCAGCCTGTTTCAGGCATTAGTGCCTGCACTCGGACGAAAAAAAATGCTGCTTGCAGGCCAGATTCCCGCAGAGTCTCATTATAGTCAATGGGGCCTGGTGGGACTATGCTGCATATGATGTCAGTACCACAAGTGGGAAACTAGCTTCAGACACATCTTTACCTTCCACAACATTTTGGTTGACTTTCTTCAGACCAACATTCTATGAAAAAATGTTAGCACAATTTCTGGCACATTTTTCCAGGCACTTTCAAAACTGGTCAGGGCGGTGCAAAGCGTCTAAAAACCATAGTAAATCAAGGCAGGTACACCTGCTTCTTTTAGTGCAAATTGACCCTAAATTGTAGCGCATTTAGCTTAGTAAATCTTCCCCACTATCATGCATCTATCTTACTCATTCCTAATAGTCGAGGTGCTCGGTCATGTCCTATGATGAGGGGTTAATATATCAGACTCTGATTTCCCCAAAGCATGAAATCATGAAGCCGTCTTGCCTTCTATCTAATAAATATATAACATGTAGAGGCGCCAAACCTCTGTGAGAACATGTACAATGCTCAGTGGTACAAGGCTTATTATCAGAAATTGCCTATGGTTCAGCATTTTGTGAAGACAGCAGCTTCCCTCAACAACAGCTTCATATGAATTAGAGTACAATATTTTCTGTAGTACAGCACTATACCGAAGACGGCCCTGGGAATGAGTGAGCAGGTAATACCGACATGGCCTGCAGGCAGGGAGCCAGACTCTCTGAGTCTTTGGGATTTAAGAGACAGGTGCATTGGGGTCAGGACGCTGCCCAGAATTTGCCCATAGATTTATCTGCGCATTTGCCTCTGTCTGGTCGAGACTGAAAATCATTACTCTGTGACAGGCACCAACTGGGCTAGGTGAAATAATGTGCGTTCTGTATCCTCCCTGGTGGGCAAGCGTCCGCATTACAAAACTACCAATAAAACTGACACTAATTGGCCGCTCAGATGATGGGTCCTGAAAATTCAGAGGGAAACGTCTGCACATTAAGATCTCAGTGGCAGGTTTACCCATCCTCGGAAAGTTTAAAATCTGGAGCACATGAAGTCATGCCCTGAAAATTTGCTGCAGTATGTGATGTGAAAATCCATTTTAACTCCTTATTTACTTGACTTTCTCTGTTCCTCCTTGTTACCTAACAGTTTATCAAGCTCAGCTACATAAAAGCACACGGCTCCTTCCTGTTATAAAACGCGTCAGCTCCAGATCTGAGTAATCAGAAAATGATGAGAACAAGGAGAAAGTGTTACAAATATGTTCCCTGCAACATATGCCTAATTTATAGAAATCCAAATGAGAGTTATAGGGAACTATATGGACATCGGAGAAGAATATAAGGTATCCCTTTATGATGGATGTAGACTCAGCTGCTATGACCAGTCCAGCTGGATGAGAATGTAGAGATCCCGAGAATCCTATTTAGAGGGATCTGCATGGGATTATGATTATCCCATAGGTTGCTTAGGGAATTTTTGGCGGGAGTTTTCTCGCAAAAATCAGGGTAAAGGCAAATTTTAGTATGGTTGCTGGGTTGGGGGACAGATTACAGGGATTGGCTAGTTGTCCTATAGTGGGACTGTTGCTGAGGCTGGGAAGTTTAGGGTGCCCAGCAACAGTTAGGGCATTGGTGGATGGGTTTGGGGTGGTGTGGAAAAAGGTGTATATAATGCGGTGACCGCCAGCATTAGGCTGCCTGCCAAGCCGCATCTTTGTTCAGCTGCCCCTCCCGCCCTCCCCATTATTTTGCCCTGTCACGGACACTTTATTAGGAGGGGTAAAGTCACTCGTCAAAAAGCGGCGAGCGGACGAGTTGATTCAGGTATTGAGGCCGAGCTTATGGCTGGTCTAATTCAGTAGTTGTTATTAATCTTAAATTTATATGGTTATTTATTGTTTGAGCTGTTCTTTAATAAAGTTGACCGTGGCCTAATTTTATCCATTTATAATTGTGTCCATGTGTCTTATTTGCAGCATTATTGGTTTAATTTAAGAATGGGTTTAATTTAATCTATAATCCCATACATTTTATGGCCACTATCAGAAGAAGAGAAATGTATGGAAGTGCTTCAGTTGTATATGTGGAACATGTCAATAGCTCCCTACAGGCCTGAGGTTTTGGCCGGTTGACGTTGCTATACCTTTTTTCATTGGACAGGTTGGATTTTTCTTCTACAATCCCATTGTTCACCCCTGAGGTGTCAGGAAGCCTCTCATCTATTCTGCCTTTACACGGATTAATCGGAGATTCTGCTGAAGGATATTCTGCTTCTGCTGCATACCCTTAGTCCTTCCTGCAGTAAAATGATTTGAGTGCTTTAAGGCGATAAGAGAGCGCTAGTGATGCATAATGTATCCGGCTACATAAAATATATTGCCTATACCTATGCTCATCATGCCTGATCTTTAAAAGGAATATATCAGCTACTGAAACGTATTGGGGCAGATCTACTAATCCTATAGATGGAGTAAATTTAGACAGGATGTCTAGAGCTACACCAATTTATCACAGCTCATACTGGATGATACATGGCTTGACCCTTTTGTATAGCTTTACACCACCTATTGGTTGCTTATTTTGCAACAAAGAGCTGAAATTGTGACACAATTTGGGGAGGAATGGTGCGTCTTAAGCCACACTCCTTTCCCGCTAAGCCACTCACCATTAGTCAGCTGCTCTATATCTTGGCTCAATTTACAACAATGTATACGTCTCTAGTAAATGTGGCTCATTGTTTTTTGGAACCTTTCTTCATTTTCTGATCAGAGATTTTTTTTATTTTCTCTACTTGCTCGTGAGGTTAGCAAACTTGCTTGATCTGCTGAGCTGTTCAGTTAAAGGGAATGTTTATCAGATAATGAGATACTTTTGCAGATTATTTTTTTAAATGTTCTTTGGTCCTGAAATCTTGAATTTTTCATAATACTGGCCATAATACTGTAGGCTGATGTTTCCGGTTCTGCAGAGATCACCTTTCAGTAGTCCTCTCATTATCATCACAGACAGAATTACAATGGAACATGTCACATGTATACATACTTCCTGGCTTTGCAGTTGGTACATTCAGGACAAACAGGCCTCACTCCAGGGAATGCTGCAAACCAGGGAGGACTCAGGTGGGGTTTACATAAGCCCCACCCAGGGACTTGCAGGGACAGCCTCTGAAAATTAGGAACAGTCCCTGCAAATTCGGGAATATTGGCAACTATGTGTATATAGATACCGTCATTCACAATATGTAATGATTACAGTATGTCTGTGAAGGTTCTCATTTATCCAGGTCATGGTGTATATCTGTATTACAGATATGTAATGATTACAGCTCATCTACTCCCCCTCCCTGAACAATGACTGTGGTGGATCAGTGGTTAGCACTAGTGCCCAAGGTTTGAATCTGACCAAGCACAACATCTGCATGACATTTGTATGTTCTCCTTGTGTTTGTGTGGGTTTCTGTTCTCCGTTTCCTCCCACACTCAAAAGACATACTGATAGGGAACACAGATTATGAGCTCCAGTGAGTAAAACAAATAATATCTGGAAATGATTAATTGATGAAAATGAGAGAGTACTTTGAGTATTTCTGTTACCTGTGCACAGCATCAGTCAGCAGTAGTGGAAGGCGAGTAGGTGGTGAGCTGTGACCATCATCTTTTGCTCTTGTTGGATCCTATGTTAATTAACTCCAGTTAAAAAAATTCAGATCCTGCCTGCGATGATAATAAGATGACTGCTGAGAAGTGACCTCTACAATACAGGAAGTGTCAGGACATTGCGAGGCTCAGTTTTCAGCGTGAAAACTAATTTAAGGATTATTTATTAACACCGATATAAGTAATCAGAAAAAAATGTTAAAAAATATGTTTAACATAAAAACGTAATTTTAAACAGTTGGCAATTTTTTATGACGCCCTGCCAGTACTTTCCAAAGCTGACATAGTTGGAGGGGGCAATATGTCTTTTTAGCTATTAAAAATGATGGCTGATACCACTTTTCAGTAACTTTCTTATCATAGCAGTATGGGAAGAGGAGCTGGTGGATGTCACACATAAGCTACATATACAGAGGACATGATTACATTTCCATGCTGTAGATAACCATGCCAAGGTGTAGAAGAATTGCAGTAACTACTACATAAAAATATGAAAAGGAACCCGTATAAAAAGACATGAAAACCAAACTGAAAGTTGCATTTTTCTAAATGCCAATAGACTTACAGGTATACACAGATTTTACTGGAGCAGGTACTGGAATGGATCAAGCGTGGTCTGTGAAAAGTGAAAAAAGGGCCATTCTAGGGCCAGTTTGAACACAGAATGTCACTGTAAGCCTGTGTCCAGATGGTATACCAGTCATTACATTACACAAGATGTTTTCAGATGTATGGACAGATGCTGGAGTCTCTCTTGGAGAAGGACGCCATGCTAGGAATTCATAAATACGGCAAGTAGATGGGAAAGCCTCTGCCTTGTTCAGAAATCTATAAAAACAGATGCCTGCATTATGTGGGAAAAAATTGTACGAAAAAATGTAGAATTATATTACACTGAAAATGAGCTTTTATCAAGCACTTACATACATTTTAACCTTCCCTGATAAAAGAAATTGCAGGGATGGTAAACCCATTTGTTGGCTGTTTACAAAAAGAGATTATTGATGAATTATACAAATACAGGTATTTTCTAAACGGATTATTCATAGATAAGCATTTCAGTGACTCTCCAAACATACAGTAGCACTAATTTATAAATCCTTATCCCTTAAGGCCTATGACGGATTCATAATCATATCTCACAGGAGGGCTCTACTTCCCGTATTGTGACATACAGGTGAAACGCGAAAAATTGGATTATCGTGCAAAAGTGCATTTATTTCAGTAATGCAAATTAAAAGGAATTGCATTAATGCAGCTTAAAATTAGAATTTTGTGAAAAGGTTTAATATTCTAGGCTCAAAGTGTCACACTCTAGTCAGCTAATTAATCCATATCCCCTGAGCAAAGGGGACCTCAAAACTGTGACTTTGGGGTTTCATAAGCTGTAAGCCATAATCATCCAAATTATAACGAAGGCTTGAACTATCTCGCTTTGTATGTAATGAGTATCTCATATGTTAGCTTCACCTTTTAAGTTGCATTACTGAAATAAATGAACTTTGCACAATATTCTAATTTTTCGAGTTTCACCTGTATATAAACCTTTTAATAATCTCTTGGTTACTTCCAGTGTACTCATCATGAGACCAATGTACATTGGTCTCGACAATGTCACCCCAAGACTTGGTGTCACCACTGAGACAGCTGGCGACCTATCAATAACCCCAGAACTCTTGTATGCCCTCTTAAAGGGGTTGTGTCATGATTGATGTAGAAAATAAAAATCACACATCATAAAGAACATGACAATCTCTTTCTAGTAAAGCTAGAACCAGCCCCGAACCTCACATGGATCCAGAGATCTCCACATTCACTGCGCCAATAGCTCTGGTAGATCATCTTGAGGCTCTTCCTGTATCTGCCACAGCTTCTAACAGAACATATGGTGGCAGTTGAGGATTTAGGATCCATTCACACGTCCGTAAGTGTTTTGCGGATCCGCAAAACACGGACACCTGCAATGTGCAATCCGCAATTTGCCGACAGCACATCACAGACACTATAATAGAAAATGCCTTTTCTGGTCCGCAATTGCGGACAAGACTAGAACATGTTTTATTTTTTTCAGGAACAGAATTGTGGATCCCGAAAAAACCGATGCGGATCCCGAAAGAAACGGATGTGGATCCCGAAAATGCGGATCCGTTCCAGCCCCATTAAAAGTGAATGGGTCCGCAAATTGCAGAACGAATGCGGACCCAAAGTATGGATGTGTGAATGAACCCTTAAACTGAGCACATTCCACCAGCTCAGTGAGACGGACAAAAAATATGGAAAAGAACAAACAGCAGGTGGCGCTATAAAGATACATTTCTTTGAATAACTCAGTGGCTATAATAAATGTTTAATTACGTGCAATTGCAAATTTATTCTGATCCAAGTGCCGGTTTGAAAAATGTAGAGAATGTTTTGTAACACAACCTATACAAGGTAATGAATAGTTGCAGTGGTGACCCGCCCCAGCCAGTAGTTGGATAAGAAAGTATATTGAGACATTTCCTGCATGTGGATATAGGAGGAGGAGGTAGAGGGCAGCAGGGACCTGGGAAGCATAACATGAGCAGTGGCGGGAGATTGGTAGAGGTGAGGATATCTTATTTTATGTTCTTAGGCTACTTTCACACTAGCGGCAGGACGGCTATTTTGCCGTGCCGCCGGTCTGCCGCTCTGTCCCCATTGACTATAATGGGGACAGGGGCGGAGCTCAAATACTACTTTAATGAAACTAAAGTGATATACCGTGCATAAGACATTCCCTTTATTGTCTGCATCACTTATAAAACATATTGGAACTATATATTTATAGCCTTACAAAAATAAAAATCTAAATAAACAGGTTCCTGGCCTCGGTGAAGTAAGAGCCGGTATTTTATGTGTCAGCAGCAGCTATTGCTAATTGACACCGTGGGATTTAGCATGGCTGTCATAGCTGATCCAGGATGGCTCTTACTGAGAGTAGTCAAAGTGCTGGGTAGGTGACAACTCCCCATGTTCCAGGCCAGGTTTTGCCAGGCACAAAAACCAGCCAGCACTGCCAGGTGTGGTGGATTTACCTCCCTCTGACAGTGGAGCTCAGGAGTCTGTTTACTGTGAACTGAGGGCTGTGCTGGGATTTGAGGTTTGAGCCGGACTGGAGGACTCAGGCCCCTCTAAGGCTATGTACATTTTATTCTATGAGAATTGGCAATTCTCAGTGCACACAATGCAGATTTTTTCCGCGTGGATTTTCACCTGTGGTGCGGATTTTAAAATCTGCAGCATGTCAATTTATTTTATTTTTCCTGACCGGATTTTCTTCATTCACTTAGTAAAATCCGTATGCGGAAAATCCGCACCGAAACCGCACCAAATCCGCATGCAAATCTGCACCAATTGATGTGGATTGACAGCACAGATTTGCCTGCGAACACCTGCGGATTTCAGTGCGGATGCTCCGCACATGAATCCTAAACGTGTGCATGTACCCTAAAGGCGAACAGGCCGCCTATGGACTTGATGAGACTGAACTGCTAACAGGGTGTGAATTAACACACAGGAGAAAAGGTGACTTTTATTGTTTATGGACTTTTGATGTGTGTGAACAAACACCAAGCCACCTGCGTTTTGTGATACACCTTATCTGCATTTTGTTGTACACAAATGTGTGAATAAACACTGCTGTTTGATTCAAGAACTGTGTACTTTGCCTCTATACTCCATCCGCAAGCCCGCATCCACTACCAGAGCGCATCCCCACAATTGGTGGAGGATGCAGGCAGACGCAGTGAGACTGGCACGAACGCCGATATATTTTTGGGTTTGCATTTTTGGGCACAGTTGTATGTCGTACATCAAACCAGCTATATTTCAACCCGTGCCCAACGACAAAATGGAGGCTGTTGTGAAGCCCCATTGTGGAGGCTAATTTGCAGCAGCGAGAGACCAACCTGCACCAATGGGAGGCTAATAAGCAGCAGCAAGAGACCAACCAGTTGCTGCTACAACATGTGATGGCTTTGCAGACAGCAGGAGCAACCCCAAGCATCCACGATGCCCGGAAAGCAGTCAGTGCAGCGATTTCTAAGATTACACCAGCAGACATCAAAACCTACCTGGCGATGTACGAGAAAGTGGCCACCAGGGAAAAGCTGCCCCGAGACCAGTGGGTTGAGGTTGTCGCTCCTTTCCTGGCATCAGAGTCCCAGCGGGTGTATTTAGACTTGCCGGACTATCAAGCGGCCGACTACCCAAAGGTAAAGGGTGAGATTTTGGCAAGACTTGGCGTAAATGTGTTGGTCCGGGACCAGCGGGTACATAAGTGGGGGTTTAAGCCCGCGACACCCCAGTATTATGACTTACTCCACCTTTTGCAAAAGTGGCTACAGCCTGATGTGCTGAGTCCAACGGCTATGCTGGATAGACTATTGGCTGACATATTCTGGAGGGTGCTGCCATCCCCTCTCCAGCACTGGATTGGCCAGGTATCTCCTGGAAATGGCCTGGAAATGGTGGACCTGATGGAACGCTATGAGGCCACCAAGAATCTCAAGGGGGGTTCTTTTGGGAGGAGGGCAGGCAAACTCCAGAACTCCCCACCCCAGGCCCACTGGTATGAGCCAATGAAACCCCTCCAGGAGGTTCTCTCTATGGGCCGGACCCAGTTAATCTGCTGGCGGTGTCAGGAACCTGGCCACACCAGGGCTGAGTGTCCTCATCGGGTTGAACCCATGGACACTAATTGTTGTTACCGACAATCGCTATATGCTAGAAAACTGTGTGCCACAGGAGGCTCTAGACCACTTGTGCCAGATGGAAGTGGGAGACACTTAAGCGGAGGCGCTGATGGGCTCAGGGAGCTTGGTGACCCTGGTAAGGGCTATCCTGCTGCGATTCGCTGACTATACTGGCCGGAAAGTTGGGGTGATGTGCATTCATGGAGACTTGAAAGACTACCCCACCGCGCTGGTGTCTCTAACCACGGTGGCCAGCAGGTGGACCCATGAAGTGGCAGTCGCCACAAATCTCCACTATGAACTCTTAATAGGGAGATACTTTCCAGGTTTCCCTGCCCTTTGGCTGGTTGTGAGCATTAAGGATACCCCTGAGACAGGAATAAGCCCAGGAGATTGGCCTTGTTCAGAAGGATGGCCAGAATCCTGGGAACCTGAGGCCGAAGGGCCAGCAGTAGGGGTGACTGCCACTTTGGTGGAAGAGTGGGAGATAACCTCGCGTAGGGTAATGGTCGGAGATGTGGAGGCGTTGCCACCGGGTCCTGGGTTGGCAGACCTCAACGTCTCCGGAGAGAATTTCGGTACAGCCCAACGTTGAGACCCAACCCTATCCTGGGTCTGGGAGAATGTGGTAATACTTGGGGCTGGGGCTGAGTCGATGTTTCTCCGTTTTGTGGTCCAACAGAATATGCTATATCAGATAAACCAGCTGCAGGTTGAAACTGTTGAACAGTTGGTGGTGCCCGGGGCCTATTTAAAACTCACGTTAGAGTAAGCCCACCAACATGTTCTCGGGGGTCAACTGCAGAAGACACAGGGCCGGATACTACAATGGTTTTACTGGCCTAGTGTCTTTAGAGAAGTGGATGACCTGCCAAACCACTAGCCCAAAGCACCTGTTCTGCAGTCCCTTAGTGCACCTGCCGATTATTGAGGTACCATTTGAGAGATTCGCTATAGATCTCGTAGGCACAGTACCGAAGTCCGCTAGGGGGCACCAACACATCTTGGTCGTCCTGGACTACGCCACTCGGTACCCAGAGGCGGTGCCACTGCGACATAGATCTGCCAAACTCATAGCAAAAGAGTTAATGGAGATGTTTTCCCAAGTGGGGATACCCAAAGAGGTTCTGACTGACCAGGGGACTCCTTTTATGTCCAAGGTCATGCGGGAGCTCTGTAAGTTGCTGACTATCAAACAGATACGGACATCCGTCTATTACCCGCCAAGTAGAAAGGTTTAATCAAACGTTAAAAAACATGTTAAAACGAGTAGTAGCTAAGGATGGAAAGGACTGGGACCTCCTTCTGCCCTATCTTATGTTCGCAGTGCGAGAAGTGCCCCATGCAACTTTCTCCAGTAAATGACCTAAACCAGGGATGCTCAACCTGCGGCCCTCCAGCTGTTGTAAAACCACAACTCCCACCATGCCCTTCTGTAGGCTGATAGCTGTGGGCTGTCCGGGAATGATGGGAGTTGTCGTTTTGCAACAGCTGGAGGGCCGCAGGTTGAGCATGCCTGACCTAAACCATGACAGATCCCAAAGGACCACATTATAAGTCAATGGGGTCCATCGGGCTCCATTAGTGTTCATAGTTGGAGAGATCCATCACAGCTTGAATTCTGTTTTTTTGGGGCTCCTTTGGCAGAACAGATAATGGATTTCATAATGCAGGTTTGAACTCTGCCTTAAAGTCACAGAAACAGATTTCTCAATTACAGTATGTTGCCTGTTAACGGCGCTGCAGGTCCGAAAGTGAAGTGTGTTAATTCACACAGTCAGTCAATAAATCTGAGTATAGGACCGCACTGCTCAAAAACGCCAGAAGTTATCCCTCATTTGGTGAAGGCCAAAAACAGCATTCAGATATAGGCAAACATCGATGGTCCACAGGACTTCTTTTGTTTTCAAATCCTTCTGTGGAGGCCAAATTTGCGCAAAATAAACAAAAAATGTATTATACTCACAAACGTAACAAAGTTTCAGGCATATCATATAGTTATATCAGTTCTCACGTCTCTGCCTGAACTAGGTTTCGCTTTCGCTTAATCAGGATCACACTCTCCACCCTCATTAAGGCGTTACATTTATATGGTCAGAGGTAAAATGAACTCCTCCCAATTATTCACACAATAAGAATAAACATAAAAACAAATATACTAAACAAGTGTTGTTCTTTCCATTTGTCTGTTAAAAGCTTGTCAGCCCTACTATTGACAAATTGAACCTTCCACTAATACGTATCCACCTAATGCAGGGGTTCTCAACCTAGGGGTCGCGACCCCTTTGGGGGTCGATCGGCCCTTTCCGGGGGGTCGCCTGAGGCTTCCTATTGTGGGTCGCCCGCACAATGGCAGCGGCCCCTTATCCTCGCGCACAGGAAGTGATGTCCTATCACTGCCTGTGCTTGAAGGAGCCTGACATCTGGACGGATAAGTCGGGCCGCCTGTCTGCTGAGGTCCGAGTTTTTTCGTTAATGACACCGCCGCTGAGCACCACTGCCACCAATGATTTAATTGAGCCTGGCTAATTTTATTTTGATTTACTTCTGATTAACCTTTTCAATTCCAGTGAACTTTAGTCCACTGGGATCTTTCCCATGTACTTTTTAAAAATATAGGGTTACACTATGCGTTTCCAATACTTTTTTGATATTTCTGATATGCTCCTGAACCCTTGTTTTCAATTTCCTCATTGTTCCGCCAACATATTGGAGGCCACAGGGGCAGTCCAATAAATAAATGACCGCTGCATGATCACAAGTAATTTCTCCCTTTATTTTAAAACTAGAACCTTCCCCCATGGATTGAATTGTCTGTACACTCTTTTTTCTATGAGTGAGTGCCGCTGTTTTCATTTACCTCCGATTACGCTCACACTGAACTTTACCTGCGCAGCTGAGCACCACCGATCGTGTGCCGTCCTCTCCAGCCGTCAGGAGCATATGATCCTTGTGCATGCAGCCGGGACAGTGGTGCCGCCCCCTACCTCACTCGTTACACTCTTTTTTCTATTCTCTTTTTTCCGGTTTTTACATGGAACACAGAAACCGCACCATGCATATTTGTTCTTATTATTACTACCAGTTTTTATTGGGATGCAGCTATGTACTAAAAGATTCCACAAATTTGGTGCTTTTTTATATACGATGCTCGGCTGATTTGGGATCACAGTCCCCAAGGTAGGGTCATTTTTCAATACAGCCCAATTTTTCTTTATATCATTTTTCATGAAGCCCGCATTCACATTATACTGAGTAAAGAATGTAAAAATGAAATCTTTTTCTTTTTAAACTTTTCTTTGGTTTTCTTTAGATTCCATTTTGCCACAATCTTCTACAGTCATGTGAAAAAATTAGGACACCCTTTGAAAGCATGTGGTTTTTTGTAACATTTTTAATAAAAGGTTATTTCATCTCCGTTTCAACAATACAGAGAGATTAAAGTAATCCAACTAAACAAAGAAAACTGAAGAAAAGTCTTTTCAAGATCTTCTGTAAATGTCATTCTACAAAAATGCCTATTCTAACTGAGGAAAAAGATAGGACACCCTCACATGTATTCCCTCTTAAATTGGCTCAGATCTCACACAGGTATATCACACCAGGTGCACATAATTAGTAGATCGTTACTCTGCATGTTGAATGAGGCTTGCCCTATTTAAACCTCAGACATTTAGTTTGGTGTGCTCCTGACTGTTGAAGTGAGAGTGAGCACCATGGTGAGAGCAAAAGAGCTGTCAGAGGACTTCAGAAAAAAGATTGTAGCAGCCTATGAGTCTGGGAAGGGATTTAAAAAGATCTCAAAAGATTTTGAAATCAGCCATTCCACTGTCCGGAAGATAGTCTACAAGTGGAGGGCTTTCAAAACAACTGCCAACATGCCCAGGACTGGTCGCCCCAGCAAGTTCACCCCAAGAGCAGACCGCAAGATGCTAAAAGAGGTCTCCAAAAACCCTAAAGTGTCATCTCGAGAACTACAGCAGGCTCTGGCTACTGTTGATGTAGAAGTACATGCCTCTACAATCAGAAAGAGACTGTACAAGTTTAACTTGCATGGGAGGTGTGCAAGGAGGAAACCTTTGCTTTCCAAGAGAAACATCGAGGCCAGACTGACATTTGCCAGAGATAAAGTTGACAAAGACCAGGACTTCTGGAATAATGTTCTTTGGACAGATGAGTCCAAAATTTAATTATTTGGACACAACAGCAGAGGACATGTTTGGCGTAAACCAAACACAGCATTCCAAGAAAAGAACCTCATACCAACTGTGAAGCATGGAGGTAGAAGTGTCATGGTTTGGGGCTGCTTTGCTGCAGCAGGACCTGGTCAGCTCACCATCATAGAATCCACGATGAATTCTACTGTGTATCAGAAGGTGCTTGAAGAACATGTGAGACCATCAGTTAGAAAATTAAAGCTGAAGCGGAACTGGACCATGCAACATGACAATGACCCAAAACATACTAGTAAATCAACCAAAGATTGGCTGAAAAAGAAGAAATGGAGAGTCCTGGAATGGCCAAGTCAAAGTCCAGATTTGAATCCCATTGAGATGCTGTGGGGTGACTTGAAAAGGGCTGTACGTGCAAGAAACCCCTCAAACATCTCACAGCTGAAAAAGTTCTGCATTGAGGAGTGGGGTAAAATTTCCTCAGACCGATGTCGAAGACTGGTAGATGGCTACAGGAACCGTCTCACTGCAGTTATTTCAGCCAAAGGAGGTAACACTCGCTATTAGGGGCAAGGGTGTCCTATCTTTTTCCTCAGTTAGAATAGGCATTTTTGTAGAATGACATTTACAGAAGATCTTGAAAAGACTTTTCTTCAGTTTTCTTTGTTTAGTTGGATTACTTTAATCTCTCTGTATTGTTGAAACGGAGATGAAATAACCTTTTATTAAAAATGTTACAAAAAACCACATGCTTTCAAAGGGTGTCCTAATTTTTTCACATGACTGTATATCTTTACTGCACATACCTAGTTTCTCTTTCAAGATCATTTTAATGAAAAGGGTTATTCAAAAGAGAAACTAGCTATGTGCAGTAAAGATATAGAAGATTGTGGCAAAATGGAATCTAAAGAAAACCAAAGAAAAGTTAAAAAAGAAAAAGATTTCAGGGGGTTCGTGTCCCATTAGATGGATAGGTATTAGTGGAAGGTTCAACTTGTCAATAGTGGGGATGACAAACTTTTAAAAGACAAATGGTAAGAATAACACTTGTTTATTTTATTTTTATGCAGTATTAGTTTGTTTTTATGTTTATTCGTACTGTATGAATAATTGGGTGGAGTCCCTTTTACCTCTGACTATATAAATGTAACGCCTTAATGAGGGTGGAGTGTGTGACCCTGATTAAGCGGCTGATATAACGATATGATATGCCTGAATCTTTGTTACGTTTGTGAGTATAATAAATGATTAGCTTATTTTACTCTTATTGGTGGTTCTTCTCTATTTGCTCAAATTTGGCCTCCACAGAAGGATTGATTTGAATACAAAAGAAGTCCTGTGGACCATCGATGTTTGCCTATATCTGAATGAGGTTTTTGGCCTTCACCAAATGAGGGATACCTTCTGGAGTTTTGGAGCAGCACGGTCCTATACTAAGATTTATGGAACTCGGCCTTAGCTTGACCAAAATTAGTACGTTAAAACAAATGGCACTCATCTTTTTACATGTTTTCTTGAAACTAAGCCCCAATTATTCAGAGTCACTGGCATAAAACATGATGCAATGTCTGTACAATGAAACGAATAAAGAGAATATGGATTACACAGAAACATATTAGATATATTATTAAGTTCTTTTTACCTGTTGCTATGAGGACCCATTCGATGGCGCTTCTCTTTCGCGTTAATGTGGACTGTGGAACCTACACAAAAACACATACAAAAAAAAAATTTGTTTATTAGAATTTGCGTGCACCTGCTTTATAGTCAGAAGCAGAAAACACACAGGTGGGGACGGAATTCAAGGCTGTGCACTTGCACTTTCTAATCACCGCTGGGAAAGCTGACATGGTAATTGCAGATCAGAAGCATCCGTTGCACTGTATTTATCTTTTATCTTCCCGTCCCTGTCTTGGTCTGAAACAATGTCAAGTTATCAACTGCAAATTATTTTTATTGCAAGTCTTCTTATGTGCAGCTCCTGCTGATGGAAATATTTTGACCTATTGCGTCTCCTGAATGAGAACAGAAATGTCTCTGTATTTATGGCAACTTTTTTAGGACTGTTTTGTGTATAGGCATCCCCATCCATATGTCTGAATGTAGAAGTAGTGATAAACAAGCGGGATGTGGCTTCTCTTATAAGGTCGTCTTCACATGTGGCAGGTTTTGTTGCAGACATTTTCTGAGACTGAAAATCAGTTCTATTCACCTGACAAGGGACTGAAGAAAGCCATGAGCTTGCCGCCAAAACAACTCTATTCATGTGAATGGAACTGATATTCAGTATCAGAAAATTTCTGCACGAAAATCTGCCACGTGTGAAGGCATCCTGAAGAGCATTTACCCCACAAAAACTTGAGCTGTCTTTATTTTACACAGCAGTTTTTGGGAGGTTGGTTGACATAGTAATATAGCGACCACTAATGCTACGACATGGGTTACCACGCAGCTTTCTCTGACTTCCAAATCACCATTATTAGGGTGCATTAACATGACTGACAAATTGCGGATCCCCAAAACACGGATATTGGCCATGTGCGTTCCACATTTTGCGGACCGCACATACCCGGCGCTATAAATAAAATGTCTATTCTTGTCCGGCAATGGAGTGGAACAACGGATGTTGATAGCACACGGTGTGCTGTCCGCATCTTTTGCGGCCCCATTGAAATGAATGGGCCCAGAATTACGCTCGTGTGAATGTACCCTTAACTAGATATTCAATAACACATACTGCAATGTTGTATTTCTGTTCAACTATGCAGAATTTTCATTCAAAAACTAAGGACATCTTTTTACTGCCTAAATAAAGTACGTTAAAATTATTTTTATTAAATTATATATTAAAATTATCTGCAACACGTTAGGCTTGGTAGGGTGAAAAGGGATATCTCAGACTGATGATGCTGATCCCTATAATCATCCCTACCACTAGAGCTCCAAAATATAAGGAGTCAATGATGTATGGCGTGTTCCTTTATTTATCTGGGGTGTATAGGTAGCTTCCATACATAGGCACCTGATTGAAACAGTGGGTGAATGTGACAGGTCTCTAGTAAGAGAGACTCTGCACACCACACAGTGTCAGGCAGCACTACTAGGATAGCCCAAACCCCAATCGATAATAATGTAGGAACAGGCCGTAGGCTTCTACAGTCAGCAAGTCAGTCTGTAGTTGTTGCCACAGAAAATGATTGCTCGACGCGTTTCTCTTGTCCAACCTGTTAGTTGGTTCATCAGGAGCAAATAACTGAAGCCTCTGTTGTCACCGCATGTCACCCTCTCACACCGGGTGCATTACAGAGCAGTAAGAGGCCTCAGAGATCATCTGACTAAATGAGGAACTATATGCAGTTGGTGTGATGCATGTAGCCCTATATTACACATCAAGCTCACTGTCACCGTTTTGATATCATTCCCCTTACACTGGGGATAGCGGTTACTAATGAACTAAGTGTTTTCACAGAATGTGCTGGACGCCACTGATGACGTGCGTGCAGCAGAGAGCCTTCGGCAATATGGCCGTGACCCGCGCGTAGCACGGGCTTGTTTAAATGGAGGAGACACCTCCCATCTTTGAGGCCACCTTACCCGATGCCCAATCCGGAGCAGAGCGCGTCATCCGGCCGCGCATTGTTTATCCCGTCGCGACCGGATGACGCGCATCCCAACTCGTCATCAGCAAGGGACTGGGAAAGCTGCCGCTCCACCCACCCCTCCGCGTCATCCATAGGGGAGGGGAGAAGCCAATGACGGATGTCTTCTCTCTTTGCTGCATTGTTAAAGCAGAAAGGAGGAAATATATTTCTTCTGCAAAGATTGCTAGGGTTTTATAAACATCAGAGGACATTAATAATACAAGGATGCATAGCCAGCAATATGAATCTCTTCAATATTATAATTATTTCAGGAGGATGATCCCATACCTCCCATATTAAATTACAATAGAATGACAGCAATACTGGAAAAGAGATGTGTAACAATCAATACCAGAATTATCCAGTACAGCATATATAGTATCTATATCGGACATGAAGGATCCCAAGATGGCAAGTATATCACTACTCAGCAGATGTTTAAAAGAAAATATGGAGAGTGATATCCGCAACTAGAGGTTATTCAATAAAACAGGCAAAGGAGATTGTGTCATTGAGGCCGTTAGGTTTCACAGTATTTAGAACAAATGTCCACTGTGCCTCTTTTTTAAGCAACAGTGTGTCGATGTCACCTCCCCTCGGTGGTGGCCTAACATGTTCTATACCTTGGAATTTAAAACAGTCCAAATTGCCAGGATGGCAAGTGGCCACATGTTGTGCTATCGGGGTGTCTCCTAAATGTTTAATTTTTAGGAGATGCTCGCCAACACGCCTCCTAAATTCACGTTTCGTTTTGCCTGTATACTGAATACCACAGATACAGGTAGCTAAGTACACCACTCCAACTGTTCTACAATTGATAAAGGACTTGATCGCATATTCGTGTCCTGTGATGGAGCTCCTGAATTTCGTACTTTTTAAGATAGCTTTGCAGGCAATGCAGCTCCCACACTGATAGGTGCCCTTTGGTTTGTTGGTTCCCAACCATGTGGCATCTCTGGGGCTGGTAAAGGCACTATGAACCAGTTTGTCCCTGATGTTTCCCCCTCGTCTGTATGTAATCATGGGGCTACTGCCTACCAAATGACCAACATCCGGGTCAGTTTTCAGAATGTCCCAATTTTCAGTGAGTAGCCTGCGTATCTCCCTGCTTGCTGTATCAAAAGTACCGATAATTCGTATCTGTGCCTCTTCAGATGTTCTGTTCCTAGGGTGCAACAGTTATTCTCTATTACATGCTGCTGCATGTTGATAAGCTTCCTTCAAAATTAATTTAGGATAACCTTTATCTGTAAACCGTACTTTAAGGTCATCAGCCGAGGCCTTGAAGTCGGACCATTGGGAACAATTACGTCTCATCCTGAGATATTGTCCCTTTGGGATGCCCTTCTTGAGCGGGTGGGGGTGTCCACTCTCCCATCTCAAGAGGGCATTCGTGGCCGTCGGTTTACGGAACACCTTAGTTGCAATGTGACCCGAAGGGTCAATCTCAATCATAAGATCCAGAAAGGTGAGTCGTTTTTCATCAATCTCTGATGTAAAAAACAAACCCAGAGAGTTGCTATTTAGTCTTGAAACAAAATTCACAAACCCCTCCTTCGTGCCTCTCCACAAAATGAAAACATCATCAATGAACCTCATCCATAATAGTATGGATGAGGTCCATTGTTCCATTTCCTCGTTAAAGACAACCTCCCTCTCCCACCAGCCCAGGTAGAGGTTAGCAAATGTAGGAGCCCATGGGCTCCCCATTGCCACCCCCCTGAGCTGGCGGTAGAGGGAACGGTCAAACAAGAAAATGTTGTGATGCAAAATTAAATTCAACAAAGTGATCACAAATTCATTGTGTTCACAATATTGTGATCCCCTTTCCAGTAAAAAAGCATTTGCTGCATCACAGCCTTGCTTATGTGGGATGGAGCTGTATAACGCTTCAACATCCAAACTGGCAAGTAGGGTGTCTTTCTCACATCTGATGTCATTCAATCTTCTGAGGACGTCCATCGAATCCCTCACAAAGGACGGTAGACTAGACACAAAGGGTCTCAAAATTTTATCAACATAAATACTTATTTTTTCCGTAAGGCTACCTATACCCGACACTATCGGCCTCCCTTTTAAAGGGTTAGTCCCCTTATGTATTTTAGGTAGACTATAGAAGGCCGGTAGTGTCGGGCAGGCAGGCATAAGATATGCCAACTCGTTTGCACTTATTAGCTTACGCCATTTCGCCCTACTGAGAATCTGGCCTAATTCTCCTTTGTAGGCCTCAAGGGGATTGTGATCCAATTTTGCATAGCAGGTTTTATCATCAAGAATCCTCTTACACATCTGAACATAACAGCTGACATCTAAAACAACCACATTGCCCCCCTTATCTGAGGGCTTGATGATAACGGTGGTATCTTGCTGTAGTTGTATTAATGCCAGCTGCTCTTGCTTTGACAGATTTTTAGGATATGGATTCTGAACGTGTAATGATCTTAAACGTTCAGTGACGACAGTGAGAAAGACATCAAGAGGTGAATTGTTGGGTAGCGGAGGAAACTTTTTTGAAATGGGTTTCAGGTCAGTAAATGGTCCTTCCCCTGGATTCCTCTCGCTTTCCATCAGCAGATCAGCAAGTAACCTAACATCAGGAAGGTGATCTTTATCTATACCCAACTTTTCACACTCCTCCTTATCATGGGTGCAAAAAAACTTTTTCCATTTCAGTTTTCTGATAAATAAATTAATGTCCTTCACCCATGTAAAAGGGTTAAATTTACACTCAGGCACAAAGGATAAACCTTTACTTAGGACTGTCATTTCCGCGACAGTCAGAGTCCGTTTAGAAAGGTTAATAATTTGTGAAGTGTCCACTAATTCGCACCTCTTATTTTGCCTCTTCTGTTTCTGAGCGAGTAATCGCTTGTGAATTGGGTCGGTTCCAGGGATCCCAAAGGTGTCCCTAAAAACTAAGGACATCCAAATTAGGCTACATTCATAGACAGTGAAAAAGGCAGTTTTTCATGACCATTTTGCATCCGTGTGTGAATCCATTTCCTGGCCATCTAACTATTATTAACATCCGTGTCTAATCTATTTTTAAAGGCAGTTAAAAACTGATGCACTTTATTAGCTTTTTTTTAACCCCAACCACTACAGTGCCCTCAGTACATATCAGCTCCCCACAGTGCCCCCATTAAATATAATGCCCCCTATAGTGCCCGCAGTATAAATAATGTCCTTCTGTAGTGCCCCCAGAACGCATAATGGCCCCCATTGTACCCCCAGTATATATAATTCCTCCCTTCATCCCGAGTAGTGCTGACAAAATAAACCAAAAACACCACACCACAGGCGTTCCTCCGCACTGGAGGCAGCAGGACCTGACGCTCCCAGCGTGATCATATGATGTCATGAAGCTGGGAGCGTCAGGTCCCACTGACTCCAAGTGTGGAGCAAGAGCAAGTGCACCTGCTTTTAACAGCCATTAAGACAGGTGCACTGCTGTCTAAACTGGCCTACAAGCGGCCAAAAATATTCACTGGCCGTTTAACAAACTTCAATAGTTCTGAAAACAAGGGTACAATCTCACAGTCTGGTTTCCTGATGCAGTTTTCGAAGCCAAAACCAGGAGTGAATTCAAATAAGAGAAGTCGTATCTGTCCTTTTATGATCCATTCCTGATTTTGGCTTCCAAAATTGCATGCACAAATTTGCATCCAGACATACAGATTTTATTTGCTTTATCGTTTTTATACACACATGGTACTTGTAACCTTTCCGAAACGCAACCACGTTCACAGAAAAGATATGAAAGGCTTCAAGTTGTTTTCATTGCTATGACACTATAAGTATTTGTTATGGCAACAAATATATACTTTATTGAATACGTTTTTCAAAAATCCAAGCTGAATTGCAGAGGTGTTTACAAGTCAGACCCTCACAGTTTAAAGGAGCTGACAGCCGATAAAAATAATTGACAAAAGTAAAAAAATGTTGTAATAGTTTTTTTAAATCCATACCCACCTCAGCGATCCCCCACAATCTCCATTCCAAAACATCCCTGTCCCTTGCCAGTCTACTTCCTGGTGCCTCTGAACAAAGGACCCCTCATCTAAGCATTGGCTGCAGCAGTGACCTGAGGCACAGCAGTCATTTCCTGTGTGTCAAGAGGCACCAAGAAGTAGAGACCATTGGTGGATCAACCTCCCAACTCCAGAAGTCCAGTACCTGCAATATTTTTACATTAAAAAGGGTGTCCAGGCCCTTCTTCAACTTGTTCAATGAAGCAACCATCACAACCTTGTCTGGCAGAGAGTCCCATAGTCTCACTGCTCTTACAGTAAAGAATCCCATCTATAGTGATGATGAAACGTTTCCTTTAGGCACACAGGATGTCTTCTATGATTATAGGACTAGGTATAAAAAGTTTATTAGCAAGATCTCTGTGCTGTCCCTTCACAGATTTGTACATTGTGGTTAGATCTCCACTAAACCATCTTTCTTCCAAACTGACAACCTATCTTGGTACTGCAGACTACCCACTCCTGTACCGCTCTGGTTCAGCTACACCCTTCTTATACAAAGGTGCCCAAAACTGTCCACAATATTCCACGTGTGGTCTGACTGGTGATTTGTATCGAGGCAAAGCTCTGTTCTTGTTATGAGCATCTATGAGGCTTTTGATGCATCTCACTTATTTGCCTTGACAGCGGTTGCCTGGCATCTGGACACTAAAGTTACGTTTACTGTCGACCAGTATCTCCAAGTTTTTTTCAGTGATATTTTTCCTGTGTTTTACTATTTAATATCTAATTGCATAGTTTAAAATCCATACTCACCTCTTCCAAAGACCTTACAATTATCCATTCAATGAACGTCACCTATAAAAGGACATTCCATCTGCTTTCCATGATTTTTGTATTACTCAGCAAGGGTTAAACTTATGAAAGTATTGAACGTGTGCAGCTAGATGCACATATTTTTTTTGACCTCCCCCTAAGCATTGTAGCACTCGCCCTCCCTCCGCGAGGCACGGCGTTCCATATTGCATCTGTCAAGGTGTAGGAAATGCAAATATGGTATTTTGTTCCGCGCTGGGCGGTCTGAAGCTGTGCGTTAGAAAGCAAGAGTTTGATCAAAAGGTCACTGTTGTCATTCATGTAGGTTCCTTTCCTTTATGGCTGGTATTTTATTCTTCACATGACAATACGGTTTACAGTCTTACCACACATGGGGTTAACATTTCTGACCATAATGTTCTACCTGCAGAGAAACCCTGATATGTAGAGAAACAATGTAGCTGTAGAATTCTTGATAGTGTATTGCACATCTGCACAATATACAGCATTTCCATATGAACATACCTATCCATTCTGAATGGCACATACTCCACATTCTCTACATTTCATAGACATACATTTTACCTAACAACATAGTTATTGTCCAAGCATCAGGTAACTCTAAATCACTGTCTGGATCTATCTAAATAAGGGGCACCAACTTCATTTAGGTAGGTACTAAACTCAACAATCTCAAAGGGCCTCAACTATAAAGACTACAGGCTTGTGTATATAGGTTCAAAACGGGTAATATTAAACTAAACCTACAACTAATAACAGTGTTTAACCTGGAGATCTAAGATACATTACTCAGTAAAACAGCAGCCTGCATTCTGTCATGACCCTGTAGGTCAATCTAATAAAAACATTCCGATTTATATCAGGGAATCACTATTTAGCTCTGAAGTGGAGCTTCAATTTTAGGAACTGCTTACACTGGCTAGCTCCACAGAGGATCTACACAAAATGGTGAAATCCACAGCGGAAATCTGCAGTATATAAGTTGACACTGCGCAGACTGAGCATCAGAATATGTGCGGATTTGGTATCTGAAATGTTCTGCAGGAGTAGTAGAAAATGGCTTTATGGGATATATTTTATACTGTAGAATATCAGAAGATAATGTGATTGCAAGATTATATCAGGGTAGATGATAGAGATGGCAGCAGACGGTGTAGCTGTAGGGGTTGCGGAGGTAGCAGTTGCTCGAAGGCTCTGGTGCTTGATGCCACACCAGTATTAATGAAGCTCAGTAGGCAGGGGGCTTGCTCTAGATTCTGCACTGGGACCCATGCGCCCCTGGCAGAAGAGGCAGTCAATATACTATTATTTCACATCTGCTGGATGGCATGTAGTTGAAGCATTCCTCTGCTAAGATACAGAAATTCATTTAGGGTTTTGCACCAGTACTTTTCTCGGCTCAGACTGCAGCTGAGAGCTTATAAACTTGCTCAACACCCCATCTGCCTGTGCAAAACTCTGGTCCCGTCTGTGCACGGCAGGGAGGCACAAATCTAAAAAGTGTTATTGCAATATGAGTTATGTTTTCCTTTCTTCTCTTTTTTTCTTCTTGCTTTCCCATATTGATTTGGCACTCTGCTGTTTGGAATGTGTGAATGTGGGGAGGTGAAAGTGAAGTTCTCTCTCTTATAATTCTAGTTTTCCATCCGCATTTAGCTCCTCTAACACATGAGAGAGGAGTGGAGTGAGACTAAAGACAGGCTCGCCTCCCAGCGGCACCTCTTTTAGAAAAGCCCACAGTACACAAATATCCCTGTATTGATATCTATTAATGTGAAGAAATGAAAATGAACAAAGAAATGGTAGATTTCAGGTTGAAGAATTCATTAGCCCACACCCAGGCTGTGATTTCCAAACACAATGGGTGCATCCGTAAAAAATGTCATTTCTATGGGGCCACAAAAAATGTGGACAGCACACAGATGTCATCCGTGTGCTGTCCACATCCATGTGGCCATGCCGCAACTTAGGCTACTTTCACACCTGCGTTAGGTGCGGATCCGTCTGGTATCTGCACAGACGGATCCGCACCTATAATGCAAACGCTTGTATCCGTTCAGAACGGATCCGTTTGCATTACCATGAACAAAAAATAAATACTTTTTGTTTTTTGTTTTTTTTGTTCATGATAATACAAACGTTTTGACTTACACTGAAAATCAATGGGAAGAGGATCCGTTTTCAATTGCACCATATTGTGTCAGTGTCGGCCTCCAGAGCGGAATGGAGGCTGAACGGAGGCAAACTGATGCATTCTGAACGGATTCTTATCCATTCAGAATGCATTGGGGCTAAACTGATCCGTTTTGGGCCGCTTGTGAGAGCCCTGAAACGGATCTCACAAGCGGACCTAGAAACGCC
The DNA here is from genome assembly GCF_014858855.1 of Bufo gargarizans. Lineage (NCBI taxonomy): Eukaryota > Metazoa > Chordata > Amphibia > Anura > Bufonidae > Bufo > Bufo gargarizans. Next base: position 108,739,494 of record NC_058088.1, read on the forward strand.
AGTGTGAAAGTAGCCTTAGCAAACAGGGGTCGGTAACCTTTTTCGGACGGCATGCCAATAAAAATAAAAAAAAATCTAAACTGAAGAGCAATACAGAAAAGTCATATAACACAAACTGTATGCGACAAAAATCTAATAATCAGTTTAACTTCATTCAGTGCGACCCTTGTTCCTGACTTTCTTTGCAAAGAGGTTCCTCTGACAATCAGAAGCAGGCTCGCTATCTTCCAACACCCCCTAAAGTTGTCAGAAGCTTGCTACCACCCCCCCCCCCCCCCCAGCAATCACAAGCAGGCTCGCTATCTTCCAACACCCCCTAAAGTGGGCAGAAGCTTGCTCCACATTGTCTCCCCATTTTCCCCAGCAGTTATATGCAGGCTCACCATTCTCCCACCCCCCAAAGTTGTCAGAAGCCTGGGCCACATTAACCCACCATTACCCCCAGCAGTCAGATGCAGGCTCAACATCCTCCCACCCCCAAAAGTTGGAAGCTGGCCCCCACATTGTCCCCCATAACCCCAGCAATCACACCATCCTACACCCACACCCAATTCCACAAGCTCACCATCATCCTCCCATCTGACTGCCCAGGCACACCATCCCCTGCTGATACCTTTGCCACTACTACTCCTATCACTTGTGCCACTACTACTCCCATCCCTGTCACCTGTACCATTAGTAATCCCATCTCTATGCTGTCAGCTGTGAGCAGCAGAACAGCAGCCAAGGAACACCAATGGTACGGCAGCCATCCAGGCCATGAGGTAGTGGAGTCTGAAGCTAGCTGGCATGGCGGGAAGCATGAGGGGCGAGCCTTGGTGATGGGTCCTGTGTGGCACATCAGTATTCAGCCAGCCAGCCCACATGTGAGGCAGTGGAGTCTGTTAGCTGGCTGGCACTGCGAGAAGCGTGTGGGATAGGCCTAGCAGACGCACCCTGTGTGGCACAAAATTAAATGTGCAGTGTCACCTCTGGCACGTGTGGTGGGGGTTTCCGACCCCTGTTATAGAACATGTCCTATTCTTGTCTATTTTGCAGACAAGAATAGGCAATTTTTCAATGGGGCCTCCAAAAAGTACGGGAGGCACACGGACCGAATCCGTTTTTTGCTGATCCGTGATTTGCGGTCAGCAAGATGGATAACATCATGTGAATACAGACTTAGGGCTCATGCACATGTGCATGCAAGCCCCGTGCTGCAGATATGGACCCATTCACTTATATTTCGTCCACGATCCGCCAGATACGTTCTGCACCGTAAAAAGAAAGGAACATCTATGTTTTGTGGTGCAGAGGCACAGACCGAAATCCTATGGAAGACCTTCGTAGCGCTTTTGTGTGCTTTCGCTCCGCACTACTCCGTATCTTGAGGACTGCGGACCCATTCAAGTAAATGGTTCTGCAACTGTGACATGGTGCGCACACGGCCGGTGCCGTATATTGCGGACCTGCTGTTTGCGGTCCACATTACAGGCACGGATGGCCTGCGCTCGTGTGCATGAGCTCTTAGGCTGCAGTTTCCTACGTGTCTACTGCAGTGTCCACACCTACTGAATGATGCCGGTGGTCAGCCATACAGCGTCTCACCCCCTGTGTAATTCAGTTCACATTCCAACAACCTGAGCTAAAATGTGCTGTATCTTCAGATTTTCAAAACAGGGACACTATGGGTGGCTTCACATCATGTTTTTGCCATCCATTTGACATAAACATTGTAAAAAAAATAAGGGATACAACAACATAGCCCACTACGCTTTTCCATGCTTCAGAGTCTGGTAAAGGTATATGTATATAACACATATGTTTTTTTACAGTGATGAACAGATGCCACTGTATGACATCAGTCTGAGACATCCGCTAACGCATACGTTTTTTGTATAGGTTAAATGGATGGCAGAAACGTGATGTGAATTCAGCCTTAGATGTAAAGATTATAATATCCTATCCTATACTAGGAACATGCAACATTGGTTTAGCATTGTACATGGGAGATTTTAAATTTTAAAAGGGTACTATCGGCATCTGTTACGTGATCATTGTGCACTGTGGAGATGTGCGCATATTAGCATTAAGTGTGTAATAAAGGTTACCATCTGTTTTCTAAGCTAAGGAATATGCAAAGAGGTATCTCCCAGGGCAGAGAACAATCGCGCAAGCGCCACCTCTTGGAAGTGATTCCCTATGAGTCAAAATCCGACTTTCCAACAAGCCTTAGGATTTGACAAAGGAATATAACCAAGCCAGATATCTCTGGAGCAGCATCTTGGATGTAAGGGTACGGCCACAGGTCAGGTATCGTGATGCTGTTTTGGAAGCAAAAATCAGGAGTGAATCAGAATTACCTAAAGGACAGACAGGATTTCATTTCTAACCCAGATCTTGAACAGAAAAGATAGAGTCCGATATACCCAGCGAAGAAGAAATAATTGGGACATACGCTGGCCCTCACCCATTGATAATTGAAGTGTTAGTGCCAGTAATGCTTTCCATTGATCTGCTCAAATAGAAATTTGAGACATTTTTACATTTCTAGATAAAAGTGTTGATAAATGGGATGCATATTTGGACAACACATTGATGATCTCATTGCAATCAGTCCGTGCTAGTGACAGGTTCTCCTTAGTTAAGGGTCCATTCACACGTCCGTATGTGTTTTGCACAAAACACAGACATCGGCAATGTGCGTTCCACATTTTGCGAACCGCACATCGCTGGCACTCTCATAGAAAATGCCTTTTCTTGTCAGCAATTGTGGATAAGAATACGACATGATCTATTTTTTTGCGGATCCGGAAGTGTGGATCTAAAAGTGCGGATCCGCAAATGTGGATGCGGACGGCACATTCTGGCCCCTTTGAAAATGAATGGGTCCGCACCTGTTCCGCATAAATTGCGGAACGGATGTGGACCCATTTTGCGGACATGTGAATGGGACTTGACCCTTGTAATAACTAGTGAGAATCAGCAAATGATTTGTGTTTACCTTGTCATGTATGTGGACAGCAATCTCCAGGTCTAGGTATCTAGGGACTTCTAGACTCTTGCAAGAGTTGCCCAATTTCCCACACTAGGTAGCCATGCTTTCCCCCAATAGGTAGCCCTCCATGAGCTCTAACTGTATGTGACGTTGGAAGCTCCATCATCAGATTCAACCCCGATGCCCATACATGCTCCGCGGAGGCGTGATGCAAGCACGAAATGTGAGTGGTCTAAGCGGGAAAGGAGTGTGGATTTCAATTTCTTTTTTGTCTCCCACATGCCAACTTTAAAATGCTGCCAAATATGTTTTTAATTGGTGGTATTTACTTAAATACTAGGTATCTACTGCAGTGTTCACTCACTGAAAGTGTTCTCAAATCATCTTGAGACTGTCGGTGTCTTAAAGGAGAGCTGAGAGTCAGCACTGGACCCTGAGCTGTTCTCTTATGCATCAGAATGGCAATTGTGGGGTCATGCCGGCAGAGCAGGGGTTAATAGCGGTAGTGTCTGCACTGCGTGGTGGTGTACCTGCTGCAGCTTGTTTTCTGGGAGTCATGGCTCTTTTGTTATGTCCTTTCCCCTTGTATTTTTCACTTGTGGTGCAAGATTGAAGTAGACAAGTGTAAGGGAATCAAAGGCAGAGGCAGCATTAAGTGCATTGGCTGAAAGGTCGCGGGCGGACACTAGATCATCTCCAGGGGCAGTAAAGGAGAAGCAGAACGCAACGTATGTAACAATGTTTGATAGCATAGAGAAGCAGCTAGATCTGCTTACTTACGTCAAATGCAAAGTACCCATGTGGCACACAGCATCAATACATAATTCGACGTTTTAGTGGTATCAGGCCGTAGTAAAGCAGCGGCCCTGATAATGAGGAGCCAGGTTAATGTTGCTATCATGTGGCATTAATAAGGTAGTACAATTTCCTTCCCCGTTAGTATACTGACATCTATCTATATTTAATTGATTCTTGCTCATTTTTTAAGGAAAGCAACACGAGGGATCGGCTGCATGCGGTGAAAACCAAAGGCATTAGCGTCTGATGTTGCTATCTGATAGCAGTGGGGCTCAACCCAGTAATTGTCCTGACCGCATGGCTCCTATTCACCTCGTATTTTATTTATTACCATTATTTACATTGCTCTGACACACTTTATGTGAATTAATTCACATCAATTCCTCTCGCCAGTGGGGTTCACAATCTATATTTCCTTTCCCAAGCTCTCACAAACATAATGTCATAGGAAGCCAATCAGTCTAAACATCTTTTTGGAGTGTAGGAGGAAACCCACGCCAACACAGAGAGAACATGCACATTTCCGAGGCATGTTATACATGTATGTGATGTGAATGCAGATAGTGTTGAAAACTGATGCACTGGCAGAGACATGTACAAGACGGGCGTACGGCAGTGCACACGCATGGTTCCGTAGTAAAGTGCCGTACAGCCTCCGTGTGCTTGGTTGGGTGCCGTATGTACTGCGCCTTTTCCCCGTACACACAGATGGGGCAGAGCACTATGCCATTGCCCACGACAGCCTGCTACTACAATACAGTTAGAACAGAGAGTACTTTATCATGTTAGGGCTGGTACATCTGTATGGCATCTGATGGACAGATCATGATTTTCTGTAAGAATTAGACAAAATAAAAACTCGGACGCATATGGAGTTATAGTAGTATAGTAGTAGACTTGTGAACTTGAGTGGAAACCCTTTTACCAAACAAGACAAAAAATGGACCATGACATATGTAAAGGCGCTTACATTTATACAGTATGTACATATAGTCCTCAGACTATTAATGCCTTATCTTGACATACGTCTTATAACCCCATAAAGCTGAACTTTTATTACAGCTTTAACAACTTTTGCTGACCATTAATCTATGCATTAAAACCATCAGTTGTGTACCCCATTTTTGTCACTGTGTCCTAAACTTCTTGCTCTCGTGTCCTAAACTTCTTGCTCTCACACTACTGCTAAAGTATAATAAGGGTCTGGCAGCCGCGCGCTGGCTCCGGGTTCCCTACTGTCCTAACTATAAATTCAACCCTCAATGACTGCCCCCGACCAATGACTGCCCCCGAGGGGATCGGACACCAGAGTAGCTGGCGAAACATTTCGGCGGGCAGTCATTGAGGGTTAAATTTTAGGACAGAAATGTAGCCCAAATGTCTAATAATTAAATAGCAACTGGCCACTAAGTATAGTTAGGACAGTAGGGAACCCAGAGCCAGCGCGCGGCTGCCAGCCCCTTATTATACTTTAGCAGTAGTGTAAGAGCAAGAAGTTTAGGACACAAAGACAAAAATGGGGTACACAACTGATGGTTTTAATGCATAGTTTAATGGTCAGCAAAAGTTGTTACAGCTGTAATAAAAGTTCAGTCTGAGGACTATATGTACATATAAAAGAAACCCTTTTACGGCTCCATGCAAAATGGAGCATAATGCGTAAATATTAGAAACACAAATATAGATTCTAAACTAATCAGATTTGTTGCGAATTTGATAAAAATTCTGCCAAACAAACGCAAAGTTTTAGTGATTTGTTTCGGACAAATACATAGTAACATACTAACATAGTACATAAGGCCGAAAAAAGACATTTGTCCATCCAGTTCGGCCTGTCATCCTGCAAGTTGATCCAGAGCAGGGGTGTCAAACTCAAATACATCGGGGGCCGCATCAGCAGTTTGGTCACCCTCAAAGGGCCGGTTGTATCTGTAGGACTATGCGTCCACTCACTGTATAATCGTATCTCTAATAGTTAATGGTTACCGTATGTATATAATCGCATAAGGAGCGATGACAGTGGCGTTGCTAGGGCTGGTGTCACCCGGTGCAGTAGAAAATGGTGTCACCCCCCTAGTAGTTATTAACCCCTTTTAGCAGTTCCCTGCTGGGACTGCTGAAAGGGGTTAATTAAAACTACTGTGGGAGCAAAAGAGGGAATAAATAACTACACTGAAGAGGGGACTGAAAGGGGTTAATAAATACTGTTAAGGAGGGACTGCTGAAAGAGATTAATAACTACTGTGAAGGGGCTTCACAGTAGTTATTAACCCCTTTCAGCAGTCCCCCTTCACAGTAGTTATTAACCCCTTTCAGCAGCCCCCTCTTCATAGTTATTTCCCCCTTTCAGCAGTCCCCCTTCACGGTAGTTATTAACCCCAGCAGTCCCCCCTTCACTGAAGGGGGACTGCTGAGTTTAATAAATACTGTGAAGACTGCTGAAAGGGGTTAACTACTGTGAAGGGGCTTCACAGTAGTTATTAACCCCTTTTTCAGCAGTCCCCCATTCACAGTATTTATTAACCCCTTTCAGTCCCCTCTTCAGTGTAGCTAATTATTCCCCCCTTTGCTCCCACAGTAGTTATAATTAACCCCTTTCAGCAGCGCCAGCCCAGTAGCCATTCACATACGGTCTTTCCCCCCTTTCAAGTTTCACAATCACCAGCCTTCACCTTTTTATTATCATTATCACTTACACCCGATACAGGAGCCAGGAGGATCAGCTGTGAGGGAGGTGGTACTTACATCTACAAGCGCTCGCCGAGAGGAGGCAGGAGGCAGGCCGGGAGGACAGGCGCTGGCAGCGTGAGTCATACAACATGCGCCCACGCTGCCTGCTTCATTCATAAAGTGGGCGGCGCAGGCGCGTGACGTATGACTCACGCTGCCAGCGCCCATCCTCCCAGCCTGCCTCCTCCCTCCTCTCGGCGAGCGCTTGTAGATGTAAGTACCGCCTCCCTCACAGCTGATCCTCCCGGCTCCTGTATCGGGTGTAAGTGATAATGATAATAAAAAGGTGAAGGCTGGCGGCCGGCGGCGGCTACGCGGGCCACATGACAAGATCTGGCGGGCCGAATTCGGCCCGCGGGCCTTGTGTTTGACACCCGTGATCCAGAGGAAGGCAAAAAAACAAACAAAAAAAAAAACTGTGAGGTAAAAGCCAATTTTCCCCACTTTAGGGGAATAAAAAATGATGCAAAAAAAGGTGCTATCAGCACTTTACACTGGGCAGTATTCTGGCAGGTCCTTTTGCTCAGAAGCCATAGATGCCTTTCCAAGCACAGCTTGTGATCTGAATGCATGTGTCTTGACCAGTAATCTAGGTGTTGTACTGAGGGTATAGGGACAGTATAGGGGCATATAATTAGGTAGATTTAATCAATAGGTAGAAAAGTCAGAGTTTTATCAGGAAAAGCATAGGAAGGGAGGGGCTGGTCACTTAAGAGTTCTGTGTGTGTGTTTCACGCTGTTTTCATACAGCTGCTGGTAAGTGAAAAGATACAAATTCTGCAATCAATAAAATTCCGCAACAACCAAATTTTTTTCAGTAAATGAACAGCCAGCCTTAAAATTTTTTAAAAAAGTTTGTACAGTTCATAAGTGTTTTATAGGCTTATAGCCAGCACCTCTGGCACCAGCATAAATAGCATACATTCTGCTGCAAAGTTGTGCAACTGCCCCCTTTTTCCCTAAAAACAGCTTACATTTTGCTACCGTGTATGATTACGCAGTTTACCGGTGTATTCATATCAGGGCATGTTTAATTACACCTCAGTTACCAAAAAAAAACTGTTTCAATTTAGTTACCTTTGTAATTGCACATCTCCGCATGTTCTAGTGCATCAATAAATCAGTTTTAATTAGTTCATTTAATTGGTTGAAAATGGAGAACATTTTTAGTGAATGCATTCAACTGCAATAACTGCATAAATATTTAATGCACTGTATTGTGTCAAGATGCCATGCAGTTTTAGTGAACTACTGTAATTGTATTGCAATAATATACCCCTTTTTGTTAAAACAATTAAGCATTGTATTGAGTCAAGATGCATGCAGTTTTAGTGAATGCATTGTACAGTAATAACTGCATTAATGTAACAGTTTTATTCAATGCATTGTATTACTATTGGAAACTGTCAATACCAGTGTGCAGTGTGTTTATAGAAGGGGGGACTTTTAATTGTGCTTCTGTAAATTACATTAAAAAAAAAAACACTTGTAATTTTGTTAATGTTAAGCCCCTTCTACCTCAGGCAATTTCCTGTTTTCTTTTTTTTACTTCCTGCCTTTCTGGAGTCAAAACTTTATTTTTATATTCCCATAACTGTACAAGGGTTTGTTTTATTGCAGGACAAGTTGTGGTTTCTATTGTAGGGGGAAGCTGGAAAAAATTCCAAATGGGGTAAAATTGAAAAAAATGCAATTCTGCCACAGTTTTATGAGTTTTGCTTTTATGGCGTTTCCTGTGCAGTAAAACTGACCTGTTGCCTTCATTCTCAGGGTAAGTACAATTACACTGATATCACATTTACATTTACAGAGCTGTGTGAGGGTTCATTTTTTGAAGGGTGATCTGTAATTTTTATTGATACCATTATAGAGTGTGTATGACTTTTTAATCACTTTTTAATAAAAAAAAAATTGGGAACGTGGCTGAGAAAATTGGAAATTGGTAATTTTTTTCTCATTACGACGTTTAACGTATGGGATATATTTATATTTTAATAGTTTGGGCATTTGGGGATGCAGTATTAGCAGCTCTTCCTCCCTTCTGATAGGCACCACATTATTACTATGGACTGGATGGCTCACTCCTCTTCTCAGTTACAGCAGGATGATGTTGACCTCAAGTCAAGAACCTTATTTTTTTCTTAAGAATAGGCAACATAACCCCATGTGCTACGTACGGAAGATAGTCAACATAGTCTTCCTGTTGATAACTTGTGCAAGAAGTGTCAGCTTCAGTGTTTAGACTGTCATGAGGAGGAGGTTCAGCCAGAAGACCACATGCACATCTGTGTTGGTAGTAGTAGTAGTGGCACTTGTAGCCATAGTGCTTCGAGCAAATACAGGGCAATGAAATGTGAGGGGTCCAAGAAGCCCATGATGACATGTCACAGTCTAACAAAAGTGGCAGAGAGAGTGAGAACTATGAAGATGATGCAGTGTTAGACACGACCTGGGAGCCAGATTGGGGTGCTGCCACTGTCTGCCTGCCTACCTGTGATCATGTTGCATACTGTATGGCTGCTGCTGTGACCACTGCTGCAGCTGCTACTCCCCCTACTGCCACTTTCATTAGCCCTACCTCGTCACCACTACTATCATTATTATGCCTACAGAGCCGCACACACATCTACTGCCTTGTGTGTTCCATGAAGTGCTGCTACTGCTGCTGCCATTATTACCCCTACACACCTTAACCTTTGCACATCCACATTGTACTGCTGCTGCTCCCAAAAGTAAGGGATAATTATTTAGGGCATAATGTTTTGGAAACTCATTCCCAACAAACCACAGTTTTTTCCCCATAATACCATGTGTGATCAAACACCATCTGTCCCCAATGAGGGGCAATTTTTCCAATACTTTTTAATTTTAAAAAGCATAACAAGTGCAATAGCGCAGTGTGCTTTTAAACACACTGTTTATTAACACTGTCAATTGTGCGTTTAAATGTCAGGGTCTTTCTGACATTATTTACCGTTGCTGTCATTGAATTAAAGATCTTACTTAAGGGGGAAGGGGGATAGAGAGCAAAAGGTTGAAAAAATAAAGAGAAAGACGAGAGAAGTCGAATGTCATATATAAATTTTCAGGCCAACTGGAGCACTTATGCTTTGTGTATAATTGATTTGGACCCAAATCCAATTTTTTGTAAAAAAAAATTGGGCAAATCGGACACGTAACAAATTTCAAGAAATACGCTCATATACAGAACATGAATCCTTAGGCAAAGCCCAATAACAACTGGGCTACGGTGCACATATTCCATTCCAAAAAGATCTTAATAAATAAAGGGTAAGACATGAGCAGTATTGTCTCAACCCTTCCACATATTATCAGTCTGGAAACTGATTAAAATAAGACATACAACATATTTGGTACAGACATAATCTACTCGCACTTTTACATTACTATACTTTACTGTACTTTACATTACTTTTGCAGTACATGTCTCCTAACTTATTTTACTGAAAGTATACCATTCTATGGGTGAGGACGAGCAATTTATTCAATGGGTGAAGTCGGATGAAAGGATATCAGATATCACTCCAGGTAACAAAGGCCTTGTCAATATTCAACTTGTCTTTTTGCCCTGTAAGAGAGGTGCCAGGGGTATGCCCTTACATATATGTTTTTCTATAGATCCACTCCTACATATGTTCAGCTAGGTGGTTCACTGAAACAGCTGGATCGGTATGTGGCCCGGAATAATCTATGGTCTAAGTAGTCAATCTATTGTATTATAGTCTGTATTCTTGTAGATGTATGAATCCAAGGCTGTCTAAGGCTGTACCCGCTCCGCTCATATACAGTACTGGCAAGGGGTGAAAGTGTAGGATATATCTATAATTTTTTTTACATAATAGGTCGATGACCAGAGCTCACATGAAGCGACAGCGTGATGCTAAGAACCCATTCTCTATTGGCATTCAGAGCTGGATACATTCCTCCTTCCACCCGACAGCGGATACATTTTGGATGCATCTATAAACATATATTTGTGAATTTATTGTTCCTCCTATTTACAAGCCATTTTGCATTTACGCCTGTTGTTAAAAGCCAAATCCTGCCAAAAAGCTTTGTATCTCAGGCCCACAGAGACTGACTCAAAAGGAGAGATAATTGCACGGCAGAATCAGTCGTGTTACGATCTCTGGATTTCTGCAAATATTCCCACTGGCATCGCATCAGATTTTTTTTTTTACTATTTAATCATAGACATTAGTAATATTTTGAACCATATCATTGGCCATTTCCAGCTGGATGCAAGGGGTTTCTGGTTCTGAAGTTTAATTAATAAAACACAAACACATGCCTGGTCATCTTATTATCAGCAAATAATCACCTTGTGAGACGCTAGAGTCGCTACTGTTAACTAGGGGATTAAAACATCACAGATGTAGCAGTGCTGAATTTGTCATCTAACTTTCTGGTATTGCTGAGAGTGTACTGTGGTGACTTTCTGTAAGGGTCCATTCACAAGTCCGTAAGTGTTCGGCGGATCCGCAAAACACGGACACTGGCAATGTGCATTCCGCAGTTTGCAGACCGCAAATCGCCGGCACTATAATAGAAAATGCCTAATCTTGTCCTCAATTGCGGACAAGAATAGGACATGTTCTATTTTTTTGCGGAAATGGAAGCACGGATTCGGAAGTGCAGATCCGCAAATGCAGATGAATGAAAATGAATGGGTCTACACCTGTTCCGCAAAATTGCGGAACGGATGCGGACCCATTTTGCGGATGTGTGAATGGACCCTTATAGGCTACCTTGACATGCATATTATTTATGTTTTTTCTGTGCGGATTTTCGTGCAGAAAAAATTGCAGCGTAATACAGTGCCAGCAAATCGCATGTGTATTTTGTATGCGTGGAAATTGACCTGCAGTGCAGATTTTTAAATCTGCAGCATGTCGATTGTTTCTTCAGATTTTTCGTATGGATTTAACTCTTTGCAATGCACAAATCCGCAACAAAATCTGATAGTAAAATATGTGGTTTCTGGTGCAGTATCCCTTCTAACCATCTTCTGCCTGCGCTGCTGCTCTGAGAAGCAGTGCATGCGCAGTTGCTGCTCCAGTGGCGGAAACAGAGGCACTGTGCTTGCACGACTATTGCAGCGGAGCAGCAGCACAGGTATGAGACTGTCAGGGCCGCCAAGATGTCTAGCCCTTTGAATTAGCAGGCAGATGGGTACTTCTTCACCTGTGGGGACAACTCTTGCTAATAAGACGAATCGGTTCACTAGAATTGATTCACTTATAGCCAGAAAGAGAAACTAGACTTAACTTTATGTTCACCCAAAATCTAAACATGGCCATATCTTAGTAAATCAGAAAAACAGCCAGGGTCAGATCATTATGATTTATATACGTATACAGACATATTGGCATTTTGTTGTGTTTTTGCAAAAGTAACCAGAGGAAGCACGTTGCAATTATTCCTTTATGAATTAGGCTTTT